>NC_003423.3:3078237-4539804 GCF_000002945.2 Schizosaccharomyces pombe | reverse complement strand
AAATTTCCCATCCTCCCCGACGACATATCACTCAACAAACGTTTTCAATAATTTTTTTTTCTTTTATCAATCATTTTATAATTTATTTTCAATTTTCAACTGCCTGCTGTTTGTCGTTCATTGGCAAATAAATATTTTTCATTATTTTCTATCATTATTTAATATTGTCTTTATTTGTGTTCCAATATTTGTATTTATATTTTTTATTTCATTTTATTTTGTTAATTTTATTTATTTCTGTATATTTATTCGTTTTTAAATATTTTATTTTATTTTATTTCATTTCATTTCATTTTATTTTTTTATTTATTTTACACAATCATATTATTTGTTTAACATGACTAACATAAGCTCAATTTTCAAACACTTCATTTATCAAAGTACACCGCATGTTCCTATTATACTTACTGCACTCCAACATAGTCCCCTTCATTGTATCTTCTTTTTTCTTACTTTACTTACTTCTTTGTTCTCCCATTTTTTATTATTATTTCTTATTCCATTACTTTCTTCCTCTTCTTTCTTCCATATTCTACTCTACCTATTCTGCTTTACTTATTCTACCTATTCTACCTATTCTGCTTTACTTATTCTACCTATCCAATATTTATACTTCCTATGTTTTACCTCTTTTATATTTCGTTAACATGTTTAACGATTACTCGCTTTACTGCTCGTTACCCACCTGAATCAAAACTGAGTCAACTTCATATTTTTCATCCATCTTGATTATCATAATACACTGCGTATCTTTATTCAACTTACTGCATTACAACACAGCCTTATTCTATAAACTTCAAGTTTTCATTCATCTATCCTCATTCGCCATATTGCACTACATCCCCTTATTATACTTACTGCATCCCAACACACTCACTTCCACTCATTTCAGTGTTTTGTCCATCTTCACTACCACACTACACTACTCATTCTTCCCGACGACATATCACTCAACAAACTTTTTCAATAATTTTTTTTTCTTTTATTAATCATTTTATAATTTATTTTCAATTTTCAACTGCCTGCTGTTTGTCATTCATTGGCAAATAAATATTTTTCATTATTTTCTATCATTATTTAATATTGTCTTTATTTGTGTTCCAATATTTGTATTTATATTTTTTATTTCATTTTATTTTGTTAATTTTATTTCATTAATTTTATTTATTTCTATATATTTATTCGTTTTTAAATATTTTATTTTATTTTATTTCATTTCATTTCATTTTATTTTTTTATTTATTTTACACAATCATATTATTTGTTTAACATGACTAACATAAGCTCAATTTTCAAACACTTCATTTATCAAAGTACACCGCATGTTCCTATTATACTTACTGCACTCCAACATAGTCCCCTTCATTGTATCTTCTTTTTTCTTACTTTACTTACTTCTTTGTTCTCCCATTTTTTATTATTATTTCTTATTCCATTACTTTCTTCCTCTTCTTTCTTCCATACTCTACTCTACTTATTCTACCTATACCTATTCTACTCTACCTATTCTGCTTTACTTATTCTACCTATCCAATATTTATACTTCCTATGTTTTACCTCTTTTATATTTCGTTAACATGTTTAACGATTACTCGCTTTACTGCTCGTTACCCACCTGAATCAAAACTGAGTCAACTTCATATTTTTTAACCATCCTAATTATTATAGTACACTACTTGTCCCTATCACCTTTAACGTACTCCAGCACACTCAATTCAAATCAACTTCAAATTTTTCATCCGTTTTATTCACTCATGCACACTACATCCCCTTATTATACTTACTGCATCCCAACACACTCACTTCCACTCATTTCAGTGTTTTGTCCATCTTCACTACCACACTACACTACTCATTCTTCCCGACGACATATCACTCAACAAACTTTTTCAATAATTTTTTTTTCTTTTATTAATCATTTTATAATTTATTTTCAATTTTCAACTGCCTGCTGTTTGTCATTCATTGGCAAATAAATATTTTTCATTATTTTCTATCATTATTTAATATTGTCTTTATTTGTGTTCCAATATTTGTATTTATATTTTTTATTTCATTTTATTTTGTTAATTTTATTTCATTAATTTTATTTATTTCTATATATTTATTCGTTTTTAAATATTTTATTTTATTTTATTTCATTTCATTTTATTTTTTTATTTATTTTACGCAATCATATTATTTATTTAACATATCTAACATAAGCTCAATTTTCAAACACTTCATTTATCAAAGTACACCGCATGTTCCTATTATACTTACTGCACTCCAACATACTTTAACTTAATCAACTTCTTTTTTCTTACTTTACTTACTTCTTTATTCTCCTACTTTATCCCTTTATCTCTTTTATTCTTTTCACTTTCTTTTCCTCGTTTTATTGCTCTTTTATTCCCTTATTCTCTTATTCTCTTATTTACTACTTCTATACTCCTACCTCTTCTACTTTCCTCTTCTACTCTACCTCTTCTACTCTCCTTTACTACTTTCCTCTTCTACTCTCATTCCTTTATTTCCTTATCCCTCCTTAACAACGCTTAACGATTACTCGCCTTATGGCTCGTTACTCGCTTCACACATCAATGAGTCAACTTCAATTTTTCATCCTTCTCAATTATCATATCACACTATATATCTCTATTATACTTAATGAATCCCAACACACTTTACTTCGTCTTTCCACCTTAACCATTCCACGATGCATATGAACCTTCCCCTACATTTCTCATTCTCCCCGACAACATACAACTGAACGAGCTTTCTCAATAATTTTTTCTAAATCTAATAATAAACTCATGCTTTCTTTTCAATTTTCAACTCTCTACTGTTTGCTGTTCATTGGCAAATAAATATTTTCTGTTATTTTCAATTGTTATTTATTATTATCTTTATCTTTGCCCCAATCACTATTTCAATCACTTTGTTGTTTTCTTTCGTTGTAATTGAATCTAATTTAATTATTCTGTTTATTTTGTTTCTTCTATTTCTTTTCTTCTATATAGTTACTTGTCTAATTTATTCATTTACGTATTTCAACATACTTACTCTACTCTCTCTACTCACTCTCCCTACTCTCTCTACTCTATCCCCATTTCATTCTCATTCTTATTCTCTCTCTTTGTTACTTTGTTACTCGCCTGCCTCTACCATCTTCTTCATGACTCATTAACTTGACTGACTCACTACTTACTCCACTTGTCCTTCATACTTCCTTCCTCTTTTCAATAACGAGACTTTATCCATTTCGTTATCTAGCTTTACTATACTCTATCGCATTTACCATTCCTCCACATTTACCATTCCTCTTTTTCCCCGACGACATACAACTGACCGAGCTTTTCCAATAATTTTATTTAAATTTATTAATAAATTTATAGTTTATTTTAAATTTTCAATTGCCTACCGCTTGCAGTTGTTTGGCAAATAAATATTTTGTGTTGTGATATCTATTACTGTCTTTACCTCTGACAGATGCTCAAACCAGTTTCCAACCTTTTGTTCTTACTACTTTTTATTCGATTCTATTTATTCACTTCCAACTTATACATCACCTAATAACCGTAACCATATTAGTTTATTTTAACGTGTTATAATTTAGTGAATTTTATGTTGTTTTATTTTATTTTAGTTTATTTTATCAAGTTTTAATATTTTTTTTAATTTATATTGTTTTATTTTATTTTAATTTACTTTTCTTTTAATTTACTTTTCTTTTGATTCATTTTCATTTAATATATTTATTTATTTATTTTATTTTTAATTAACGAAATTTAATCTTTTTCTCTATTTGTTTCATCATTGTTTCATTATCTGTTACTATTTATTCTCTACTTTATATTTTTACTTTCAACAACAATAACAAAAGTTGTACTTTTCTATATCGTATTCAATTCCTATTTGACATATTCATTGCCAGCTGACACATCACCAGTAATTGTAACGACTGTTTTTTCAATAATTTAGTTGATTTGTTTTAGTGTAATAGAATGCACTAATTTCATCTACTTTCCAATATTTTCATCTTCTATCTCTTTTCTATCTTTCTAATTGTCATTCCTTTTTCATACTTATTACTCCTCTTATTCATCGCTAACGTCCTTCACTTGGCTTTATCCTACCCTTAACTTTTTTTAACGAAGCTTATATTTATCAAAAAAAACAAACATCTGTTTTCATCCTACATATCCTTACCTTTCTACTACTCATTCACTTTCCATTCAAACGAAATCTTCAGCATACACATACACATACACATATCCAATATAACCATGTAACCGTAACATCCCCAACTCTACACCAATAGCAAACATCGTCGTCCTGTCCAAACGATTACTCTCTTTACTCATTTACTCATTCATTCATCTCTTTCATTTCATCTTGCAACTTAATTATTTGCACATTTTCTGATTCTCTACTACTTGACGATTATAATTGTCTATACTCAAATATATACATCACATTCTCACCATACACATATCATATCCTGTATAACCGTAACCACCACTCATTATTTAACGAAAGCAACGACCTCATTACTTGGCGAGTTCAACATTTTCTTTAAACAAAATACTGAAATAGTTGATCCCAATGATTTCACTTTTCGTTACCAATTCTATGCCATCGTTTACAACATTCATCTCCCATGACTCTTCATCATTTCACAATAACAAACAAATAGCGAGATTTTACCCCCATTCATTCATCTACTATACGACTGACTAACTTGAAATTTATTTAAATTTTATTTTCCTAATGTGACTTGATTGAATTCTTAATTTACTACTCGTCTATTACAACAGACTCGCTAACGAATGTAGTTGCAGTATTCGACTATGTGTATATTTACCACAATCATACTTTGCAACCCAGCTTTACACAAATACTATCAACTTCAAATTATTGTCTTTTTTACTGTTCTTTTTAATTCTATTCATTTTTATTTATATTACTCCCCATCTATCTTTCAGTATTAATCTTAATCTTAATTATTCAACATTTACTTCTTCCACCCCCTTTCTATCAAAGTAACTTTCGTTTATTTTCCCAACTCTATATGAACGACCTTTATTTTATTTGAACAACATACGAATATACTTACTATCAATCACTTGAATTATTCTTTCATTAGTTTATTTATATCCCAAAACATTATCTCTATCTTTTACAACTTTAACTTTTCCATTCACCATGATTCGAATTCAAGTATTCCAGCTTCTTATCCTACAATATCGAAAAACAATCGTCAAACTACTTGTATTCCCAATTGAACTTTAACGATCTCATCCATTCGCTTCATCCATCATGTTTTAACAATCAACTCGCCCCAATGTCATCACCGTCTGAAACACAAGTATTTTCATTGTTATTTATATATCTACTGTCATCAAGTACCACTATCTATTATCGACCATGTAATTCCCAATCGATATTTGCTCATAAAATATCGACTTTGACAATTGCACGTTTACAGTTACAGTTATAGTTTGACGATTACACAATTACAGTTTACACGATTACTATTACAGTTTACAAATTACTGTTACACTTACTCGTTACTTGGTTATAGTACATTTGGCTGACACGCCGTTACAAAAGAACAAGTTCCATTTCGATCTCTTTTATTATACCATTTACTTATCGATGATACTATGTTTCGATTCATCACATACTTCAGTTTAAATTTGCTTTTTCTAAAGCATCATTTATTACTTTTGCCTAATCTCAATTTAATATTTCATTTGATACTTTCGAGTCCATACATTTGATACCTCACAAGAGCTCATAACTAACCGCTGTCACCTTGTCACCTAAACACCGCATAACCTGTATACCTGATGACCTAGCCTTTTTACCCGTTGACCTGATACCCCGTCACCTGATGACCCACGAACCCTCTCATCTTAATTATTTTTAACCTGTTGACCCAGTGACCCAATCACCTCTTCCCTTTTTACACACTTTTCATTCACTTATTTTACCATTCCTCTTTGCCTGATTGTGTTTCGGTGATTTTCTTTATTTTCTACTCATCATAGTTATATCCATATACTTTAATACTTTAACTTTGTTTTTATCCTTCATTCTTAATCATTATCAAGTATTCATTGCAAATCACATACTCTCACATTACAACAAGTTACATGTCTTCAAAAGCGATCATAGTTTACTGTTTATTTCAACTAAGTAATTTCTTTATTAAATTAAAACAGAAAAAAAGAAATAAAAATAATATAATGAAATATTTTTTAAAGAAAAAGATTCTATAAAAATCTACAAAAGAATATATTATTAACACTACAACATAAATACGTAAAACACTTTTTACAGTATATTTTTTGAAACTATTCCAAAAAACTGAATACCGAATGTAAACAAATGTTGTAAAATATTTTACGAGCTACTCAATTTAGATCGCAATCTCGATTACCGAACAGCTGTTTCCGCTGTATTTTGTTTTAGACAATCGAACGAATGTTGTCAGAGCGTGTTATGTTTCAACGTAATGTGTAAATCAAGTTTTACCAGTCACTGCTCGTTTTCATACGGTATATCACATTCGAAACTCTAACGTGTGGTGCAATTGTGTTACTAAGTTGTATAACGAAATTTAGTTGGTTTGCTATATTGTACTTTAGAGACTCGAGTGTATATTACCTTTGTTGCCTTCTCCTTCATGAATGTTCCGATATGAAAACAACATACAAGTCTATCAAATTTACTTGTAAAGCGAATACAAAAGATAAGATAAATTTGCCAACGAATATCATTTATACTAAGCAAACAAAATTTTGAATACTTTTGATTTTCGAAAAGTTATAAAAACTTGTCTTTGTAAATAGTTGATTGAATTAATAATATAATATGCAAGCTATTTCAATAATTATTTTGCGAAAACATTATTTTTCATTCATTTCAAAATCATTGATGCATATTTCAGCTTTATTTTCATTTCATTCGTTAATTTATCCTATTTACAACATTTACTAACATATTCAATCATCTCCACCAACTTGTTATATTTTACTCGTACTTTTGCATCAACATCCGTTGGGTGGGGTGGGGATGGTAACTTTAACAATGAAAAGCACTCTGACTTTTTCTGCCTCTCCCTTACTTTTTGTGCAACACGATATGAAACGTTGTCTTGCATCAGTAAAAAATTACATGATTTGCAAAACATCAGACAACAAGTAATGAATAACTAGAACAAATGCAGAATTCGTAGTTGTAGAGCAACACACAAATCCATAAAAAGCTTGATCACGTACATCACCTTGTAAGAATTTATCTGCAATAGTCCTTCGGTATTGTACATTGTTCCAAGCATAGTAAACTAACGATATCAAGTTTGCCTTTCTAGCCCATGACCTACAGTCAGAAGTGTAAGCCATATCACTGTCGGCATGTTCAAACTTTGTCAAACCACAAAATAAACAAAGTCCTTGAAATCGAATACGTAGTTTACATTCTCGCAAGTTGTGGTCGGCCTTGCCACATTTATAACAAGTAGATAAGCGTACGGGGCATGCTTTCCCGGTATGAGCACGAATTTCTGTGTCTGGGTTACCAAGAGTGCAACTTAGACATTCATCTTTATACACTCGAAAGAATCGCTCGAGTTGTGCTGAAATGTCAGTTGAGTCTACCCATTGTTTTTTGACGGCTTGCACACGACTTTTATACTCGGCGAAATGAATGGTACGAGAATCAACATCACCATCACCATCACCATCACCAATACCAATACCAATACCAACAATACCACTCATACCTCCAACACTACCATGAACACGATTCATGTCATGGTTGACGCCCTGTTGTACATTGTTCAAATGTTCATCGTATGTGCGTTTATGACCACGACGATGGCTGAGCGACATGTCTTCCAAACCATACTTTAGATTCGTATTAGCATTGCCAAAGCTTTTCTTCCATGTTGGCGATACAGACGAAGGGAACAAAGTGATTTCCGATAATTCCGACAAAGACACTGGCGTAGTACTAGTAGTGTTAGTGTTCATAGCACTCATACCACTGCTATTCCCTGGCTGTGGTGGGGGGGAAGACGAAAACGATGCATTATAACGCGAATGTGTTGCAATGGCTGGTTTCGGTGTTTCTGGCAATGTCGGTTTCACTCCATACATCGTAGACACAGTTGATTCTTCACCAAGTAACGAATCTGAGCATCTTGAGCAGTAAACACAGTTAGCAAACGATGCACAACATACACATTCGCCATCCATTTCACTTGCGAGAAACGATCGAACACACATCGTATTATCATTAAGAAAGTTTTTCATCGAATCCTCTACGTAGCTCGACCATGTAGAATCATATTTCTCGTAAAACAATGCTGCAATCGCATACTTGCCATCTCTTCCAGCTCGACCTGTCTCCTGTACATAATCCATAGATGAAGCTGGTAATCCATAGTGTACTACTAAACGCACTCCCATATAGTTGATACCGAGTCCGAATGCCTTGGTAGCGATCATGATTCGTGTCTTCCCATTTGCATTTCGAAACGCGTCAAAGTTCATTTGTCGTTCTTCGTCGCTTACATCTCCTGTGTAAATGGTTACATGGGTGTGAGCGAACAAGTCCGACTGGTGAAGACGACGATGAATGTATTCGACATCCTTTTTGGTTCGACAAAAGATGATAGCACGTCCATCACCTTCAAAGACCTTTGTTCGTTTCATCAACGTTCGCAAGTCCAACAAAAACTCGGTATTATCATAGGGATGCAAAAAGTAAAAGATGTTTTCCCGTGCAGTAGACGTTTCTCGTAAAACGTAAAAGTTTGTACAAAACGTTTGTCTGGCAACCATCTCTAGTTGCCTGGGAAAGGTGGCACTCAACAAGTGCAATGGTGCATACAAGCCAGACAACCGCGATGCTCTCGACAAAGCCGTTCTCCATGCTCCACTGGTGAGTAACAAATGTGCTTCATCAATTACCACTCGTGCCAAACGACCAAGTGTTGCCAAACTTTCAAAAAACCGAAGACCACTGTTGGTTAATGCTGACTCGTATGTCAAGATAAACAAATCGGGAAGTTGCGTCTCTAAAGTCAATCGTACATCTTTGAATGCGGTCCAATTCCCCGAACAAACAAGCAGTCCCTTTTCATTCACTCTGAGCATCATATCTTGCCGTAACGACATCATGGGCACTAGAACCAGCGTGACCATATTCATCACCTTTCCTGGGGTTTGTCTTTTTTTTTCGATGAGCGCCGGTATCAAAAACGACAAAGACTTTCCACCTCCAGTTGGGAGTACGGTAATCAAATTCATACGATTTAAAAGAGAAAAATAAACCGATTGAAATTGTTTCAGCGAACGGAATTTCGCTTCGAGACCATAATATTGAGACAATGCCCAACAACAATGTTGAACAGAAGTTTGAGATGGTTGAAGAAGTCCTGGGCGGTAGTGAAATGCGGTGGGCGCGGTGGGCGTAGTGGCCAATTGGTCTTGTAAGTCATGAGAGTCTTGATTTACAACGGGCTGTGTCATTTCAGCCTTTACCTCGTCCTTGTTCTTCTCCTCATTTGTCTTGTCCTTTTCCTTGTCCCCCTCCACCATTTGTTCACCTACCAACCTTGCCAGCTTCTCATTCAGCGCTTCCTCCAATTGATCAACTCGCTTGATGAATGGGTGCTTTGTTTCCACCAACAGTCCATGGGTCGGGTTATCTCGAATCTGTAATAGTTCCTGCCACTTATAGCTTGCACGAAAAAAGTTGGCGAAATAATCCGACGGCAGATAATGCAAGTTGTCCATAGTGCGCCCATAGATGTAGAGCGCTGTGTTTCGTGTATGTCCAGCCTGTAAATCGAAATATGATTCCCTCGTCATTTCTTCCTCGATGTTTTTTTCTTTAAAATAGTGAGCAATGTGCCTGTAGTTTCGAAATCCCAACGGTTTTTGAATGCATTGGTAGGTGGCCTTTGGAAAAATTCGATACGGTAAATCTCTTTGCAATCGTTCGCCAGCAATCACAAACATGAAATCCAAGTATACAGCTACTTTCGACCTATCAGCGGTTGTCACATACTTCATCAATGCTTCCAATGGTCGAACCAAAACATAGTACCGAAGTGCTAAAATGGAAAGCGGCTCAGAAAGAAACCTGGGGATTGGCTTTTCAGCAAACTTCATATTACGAGTCTTATCGTATCTGCTGTAAATCATCAGCCTTCCAAACATCAAATACAATTCGCGAGTCTTATACTTGCCATTCCGCAAAGTCCAATACACCATCTCTTGTGCTCTGGCTGGTTGTCCAGCAGATATGTACACTAGACAAAACAATAACTCATTGAAGATAGATGCCTTTGTCTCATACTTTTTAATAGCAGATTTAGACCAATGTAATTTGAGAAACACATCATTGTCATTATCATTAGAGTTGTCGTTGTAGTGGTTGCTATAGTTGTCGCACTCATTTCTTTGCTGATCACTTACTCCACCAAACAACTTTGTCAGATCCTTCTTAGACATCGATGGGAAAAACCGATGACAAAGTTCACTGTTCTTAAGTATTGTTCGTAACAGCACACTATGAGATGAACGTATCTCTATCGACTCTTTAAAGAATGAATATCCCAATTTACTATTGTTTATGTCATCTCCAATTGACCTTAGTAACGAAATGGGTAATAGTTTTTCCACATTCATATCAAAACATAGCTCTTTTAACAAGTCCTGAACTTTGGCAAACATCCCCTCATACAGAGCTGTCAGCTCACTCAAGTCCAATCGCACCATGTTATTGAATGCATCTCCAATGCACGGGTACATAGAATTACTTCGTGGCTGAAACAATACGGTACTTGGGCTTAGTCCTTGCAGTGTATTTGCATACCCTTCCGTTCGAATGATATCCCTAACGACTTTTTGGGTTTCGTAAAGAACATCATATAAATTTCTTTGACCAAGCGTGATAAAGCAAAACACATGAGCATAAGCAATAGAACCAGCGGTTTGAAACGATGGAATGGACAACAAGTCGATTTGTTTTTCATCGATCAATCGTTGTAACTCACATGCTGCTACAAGACGACACGTGTATATTAGGGGTGCAAAGCAGGCAGAGATTTCATAGGCATATTTTGAAGTACCATCTTTATGCAAAGACATGCATGCAAGAAACTCCATGATTTCCAAGTCTTGAACATTTTTAGAAAAATCGTATTGTTGCAGAAAAGCCAATTTTAATGCCTCGTGCAGTTCCAAGTATGCCAGCTTATCATCATCGTCAGTATTGGTGTTGTTATTGTTATTGTTATTGTTACTGTCTCTGTCATTGTCATTGTCATTGTCATTGTCGTCTTCAGCACTATCAAAGTTGGCGACGTTGCTGATGTTACTGCTGCTGTTACTGCCACCTTCTTTTCTCTCCACTGTTGCTCCACACATTGCTTCCAAGTGTCTTCTTATCCCCGAGTCCGCTGATGGACGACGTAACAGAAATATTAGGTATAGTGCTGCACTTTGAGCATATCTCACAACTGTATCCTTTTGCTCTAAGCGACAAAGTCCTCGCTCTTGTGCACTATAGCTTCCTCCTTGAGTAAACATTCGTCTCATGCCCATGGTCATTCCACTTAGATGACGGAATCCTCGATAGTAATAACGAATCAACTGGTTTACAATGGTATCCAAAGTTACAATTCCATTCGTATATTCGAATCGAACCAGCTGATCCCAATTTTCTCCAAGTTTTTTCACAATTGCCGTCCAATTGAATTGTTGATTTAAAAGATTTTTCTCTCGTGCATTGACAATCTCTTCCTCTTCCTCTTCATCGTTATCTTTTTCATCATCTTCAAGAATAGTGTTAGTGTTGTTGTCTGTTGCTTGGTCAACATCATCTTGTCGTTTTTTATTTTCACCTTTGTCTTGCTGCTCCCGCCGCTGTTGATTCTTCTCCATAAATTTTGAAAAGCAAAAGTCCACCATTCTTTCCTTGATGTTTTGTGCATCTTCTTTCTCCTCCCCCTCCTCCTCTTCTTCTTCTTCTCCTCCATTCAAAGGTACATAATCGACTTTGAAGAACTGACATCGTTGAGCATACTTGTTCTTAACCGTTTGCAAAGCTGTTCGACGTATACAATTTTCCAATTTTATAACTTTTCCATGAGTACGTCGAACATGATGGCGAAAGGTATCCATGATTGCATGTACGAATCCTGTTCCGTTTTTTGTGCACGGCACACACTCATATCCATTTAAAAGTACTGGTAGTCCTCTGATGTATGGGTATACATGGGTTTGAGAAGAATGAGTTTGTAAAACATTTGTTGGACTTTTTAACTTTAAAGTCCTTAGTTCTTGAAACCACAAAAGATCTTCGTTTAACTCTAGTTTATGCACAATTTGCATATGTTGCGCAGTGTGAATCACGTTTAACAAGCATTCACATTCTACGCACATCAAAGCATGAATAGACAAAATGGAGAGTCCATAATTAGCCAACTTGTGATTCAAGTCAGTATAATTTGATGATGGGCTGTTGTCCAATTTGGTGTCATTTGTACTTTGCCAAATTAGCCGTGCAGTCCACAAGTCGTCATTTGCACTCGTAGTGAGAGTAGAGAGAGCAGAAAGAGCAGAGAGAGCGGGTAGTTGACGCTCCTTGGAAGAATTGCAAGCCTCCTCACTGGTAGCCTCACTGGCAGCCTCAACGATGATTGGCTTATCCTTTTTCTCGTCCTGAACGAAAGAGCTGGGTTCATAGACGACGATATCATCGTCTTTACAAGTTTCGTCTCTGTATCGACATTCCTTGAAATGTTGAACGATCCTTTCTACATTATCAAATTGAGTTCCACATTGACAAGTAAAGCATCCGGCGATATCTCTAGCAGTTTTTGAAGCGACTTTAGCAATTTCTGAAGCGACGACCATGGCAGTAGAAATGTGAAAAAAAAAAAAAAAAAAAAAAAAAAGGATACCAAAGATAACCATATTTTTTAATTGACGAGCAGGTTGTGTAGCATTGACAGCGCCAGCAATAACACCACAAATCATAGGAGGAAAAATGGGAAGAATCCAAGCAGGAGATGCGGTTTCAATGGTATATACATGATTGTTGAAAATTGTGAAAAAAGCACTTACACAGTATATAAAAGCTACTGCAACAAAAATGTAATAAAGAATTCGAATCACCCATACCATCCACTCGCCCGTATCAGCATAGGCGTATATGGCAAGCATGTCGATGAAAGTGGATAACGAAAGAAGACAAGTAGCAATGAAAAGCTTTTCCAAATGATGGTTCCATGAATCTTTAATAGTTGAAGGATATTTAATAAAACGAAAAAGCATACACGATCCAAAGAGAGTTAATAAAACGATTTGAAGAATGTAAACAATTTTGCCAATTGTATTAAGACCATAGAAACGAAAGGGGAAAGAACCAATGATCAAGCCAACACCACCAGTTGCCATAGTACACGCAAACCAAGACCATGTAAAATGCTTTAATCGTTTACTAAGAGGAACATGAGGAGCTTTAACATTCCAATCAATCAACTCATGATACCTCTGTTTCAAGATTTCTTGAGTTCACCCATGTTGAATCGAGAGACACAGAGGTATTAAAAAAAAAAAAAAAATAATGGCCAAGAGAGAAAATGAAGAATGAATATAATATAATATAATATAAAGAGAAAAAATATCAAAAAGGAAAAGACGGAAAATGGAGAGTGACAATTAATTGCTAGCAATGGATCTGAGAGTCTAATCGGACATGTTAGTTTATTGTGATGAAAAAAGAAATAATAGAGCGTGTAGAAAATGAATGACTGGCTGTTGCTAGTCTTTGTAAATGAGGAAAACTGCCAATACAGAAGTAGGATGAAAAATCAAACAAAAAGCTTTGTGCAGCAGCAAATAGGCTCTTTTTTTCGTAACAAACAAGTAAAAAAACAAAATCAAAAACAAAAATAGAATAAGTAAATAATGATCGACGTAGAAATCAACAAAAAAAATGCATACAAATCCAAATTTTCGAATTTTCGAAGGGCAATTTTCTACAAACAAAATTGCAACGTTGATTCTCATCACGAATAACTCTGGTACTGCAAGGCAAAATCAAATTTATACAGCATTCTGCAAAGCAAAAACTTACCAACAGGCTTGGCCAACCCAAACATTCTGAATGAGCAACTAATTGGAAAAACCAAACTCAAGCCACCCAGTGCATTTATATCTCTGAAAATTTTGTTGGCAATTTTGCACCGGGCTATGCTATCCTCTACGTTGTACATAGCTATGTCCTGTACGTTAAGATGTTATTTTTCAGACCTGCCTCTAAGTAGTTATCTATCTAAGTATCGGCTAATAACCACCACCTGTTAGACGTTATTCTCGGCACTAAAATGATTATGTAATAACAAACAGATTGAACTGGATTCTCTTGTGTGATCTTTTCAAAAAAAAAAAAAAAACAATCGATTCTATATTGGGTAATACTGCAAACGTTGTTCCCGACTGTCCGGTGTCGTTGGAAGCACGGAAACTATGGTGTTGCTCCAAAGTGTAGTGGAAATCCCTTTGTGATTATTCGCTGATTTGCCTGCCGTCCCTATTGGATAGAAAAATCCGTAGCGAAAAGGGCGATCATTCAAGTAAGGTTGACTAGGCTACTCAACGTTTTATGGTTGAGACGCACAAATTAGTACACAGCACATGAATCCATTTACCGGAGGCAACTGTCGACAAAAATAGTTATTTAAAAATAGGGGCAATACCCACTTAAAAGGATATTTACTTCTGATATTTGGAATTTTTTGATCTACACATACTTTATAATTGAAAATGCTTACAGGAACGAAAGAGCAAATTGAGTGTCCGTTGAAAGGAGTATCTTTGTTGAACTCTCCTAGATATAACAAAGACACCGCTTTTACACCTGAGGAACGTCAAAAATTTGAGATATCATCGCGTCTTCCCCCCATTGTCGAAACTTTGCAACAACAAGTGGATCGCTGTTATGAACAGTACAAAGCAATCGGTGATGAACCTTTACAGAAGAATTTATATCTTTCTCAATTAAGTGTTACCAACCAAACTCTGTTTTATGCACTTATTAGCCAACATTTGATTGAAATGATTCCCATCATCTATACACCTACTGAAGGCGATGCCATCAAGCAATTTTCCGATATATATCGTTATCCCGAGGGTTGCTATTTGGACATTGATCATAGCGACTTGTCTTACATCAAACAACAGCTTTCCGAGTTTGGAAAATCCGATAGCGTTGAATACATTATCATTACCGACTCTGAAGTATTTTGGGTATCGGCGATCAAGGTGTTGGTGGTGTCTTAATTTCAGTTGCCAAGGGACATTTAATGACTTTATGCGCAGGTTTTGACCCTAATCGATTTTTGCCCATCGTTCTCGACGTTGGCACCAACAATGAAACCCATCGTAAAAATCATCAATACATGGGTTTAAGAAAGGACCGTGTTCACGGTGAGCAGTATGACATCTTTTTGGAGAACGTTATTAAAGCCATTCGTGAAGTCTTTCCCGAGGCCTTTATTCACTTTGAGGATTTCGGACTTAAAAATGCCAAAAGGATTTTAGACCACTATCGTCCTAATATTGCCTGTTTTAACGATGATATCCAGGGCACCGGTGCTGTAGCACTGGCCGCCATTATAGGCGCCCTTCATGTTACGAAGTCTCCCTTAACCGAGCAGCGCATCATGATCTTTGGTGCTGGTACTGCTGGTGTTGGTATCGCCAACCAAATTGTCGCTGGTATGGTGACAGATGGCCTTTCATTAGGTAAGGCTAGAGATAATCTTTTCATGATTGATCGATGCGGTTTGCTTCTGGAGAGACATGCTAAGATTGCTACTGATGGACAAAAGCCATTTTTGAAGAAGGACTCAGACTTTAAGGAAGTCCCTTCTGGAGACATTGATTTAGAGACTGCTATTTCACTAATCAAACCCACTGTTCTTCTGGGGTGCTCCGGTCAACCTGGAAAATTTACAGAAAAGGCCATTCGTGAAATGAGCAAGCATGTCAAACATCCCATCATCTTCCCAATCTCTAACCCCACCACTCTCATGGAAGCAAAGCCCGTTCAAATTGACGAATGGTCTAATGGTAAAGCTTTGATGGCAACTGGTTCTCCACTTCCTCCTCTCACACGTAATGGTAAAGAATATGTGATTTCTCAATGCAATAATGCTCTTCTTTACCCTGCTCTAGGTGTTGCATGTGTGTTATCCCGTTGCAAATTGTTGAGCGATGGAATGCTGAAAGCAGCTTCCGATGCTTTGGCCACTGTTCCTAGATCTTTGTTTGTCGCCGATGAAGCTCTCTTGCCAGATCTGGACAATGCTCGAGAAATCTCTCGTCACATCGTTTTTGCGGTTTTGAAGCAAGCCATTTCTGAAGGAATGAGCACAGTGGATTTACCCAAAGATGATGCCAAGTTGAAGGAATGGATTATTGAACGAGAATGGAACCCTGAATACAGGAATTTTGTATAAAGTTTTTCATTTTTCTGAAGTCTACTGTTTTTTGGTCCGCTTGTATTGAAATGTGAAAGATGAACTTATAATAAGTTGCTCAAAAGAGAATATTCACATTTTATTTAAATACTCATACTTGATTATTTAGAAACATTTATGTGCTTGTTTAGATTACTTTCCATAAAAAAGGGTAATATGTATATACATATTGTATTTTAACAGCTTAGCATCATTTTTATACTTTCTTTTTCTATCATTTTGAATGGTCTTTCATACCTATGCAAGTCAAAGTTCATTCGTAATTCTAGGGATATACAGCGAGTACAGTAATACTAGGATTTTTATTTTCAGTCTCTCGCTAAGTGTTTACAAAGAAGATTACTACAGCATTTTTCAATTAAACGTAAATATTCTCATAATGCAGCTGAGGTGTCAGGGAACGCTTATTGAATACATTAATTAGGTGCTTTCCAACTGTAACTAACAAAACTCCAGCTAAAATATGTCTAAATCAGACTCATTCCCAATAACTCAATACACTATTATGAATTCACATATACTGCAAACGAGTTGTGCAATGTTAGTAAGGTGACAACTAATTAATATGTGTGTAATGATTTACCGAACAGATATAATACTACCATAATGTTATTCGTGGGTAATTGATTGATTTCTAGAAACTTTATGGTTGCGTAGCGGTCTTCGAGATGAACCTTTTGAAAAGCTTGATGAATCAATCTTCGGAAGATTGCTACATAAATAATCAATCAATTTTGATGATGATGTGCTTAATTGATTAGTACTGCTAAAGATGCGTAATCAAGTACGTTCCAAAATGCTATACGAATAGGGGGGGCACTTAACGTATGACCGTGACATCTGGAGTTAATGCAGTTAGAGCCCGAGCCGAGGTGGAGCCGCGTTAGCAGCCAACTAACAGGGTGATTGAGGGTCATGTTTATACACGCCCCTGAGAGTTAAAGCATGTCTTACCGAGCTCTAGCAGGTAAGTTTTGGCTTATTATTAATGATTGTTCTCAATCAAAAGCAACAACCTGAGCTTTGTATTCCATTATGATTACAAAGATATAATTCACTGATTTGATCATTCAGCTTACTGACCTTTAGTTTTATCAATTGTCTTATAACCAAAGTTAAATAAAAGCTTTCTATAGAGTAAGGGAAAAAAAAGGTCCGTAAATCATGTTTTATTAAACTGGACCATCCCCGTTGTAAACCAATTTCTCTAGTCTAAAATTTTCAACCAATTGTTTGAATGCTTGGTTTGCAAATACCAAAAACAAAAATGTTTTCTCTTTTAATATATACTTCTGATGTATCAATTTGTATGCGAACTTTTAGCATTTTAGATGAACGACAATCTCTTAGGTCCTAAAATTTTATTAGAGATCAGATATAGTTATGTATTCCAATAGTATCTACGTACATCATTTCACAATGTAATATTATAATAATTTTTTTTATTGTATACGATTATTATAAAATGCCGAAAATCTTAGAAGTCCAATGAGTTGAATAATCAATTCCATAACACATTATTCAAGATATATTCTCATAATTTGAGGTTAATCTTTTTAAAGGTTTTTTTTTTTTATTTTTATTTATTTAAATATTAATCGCTTTTAGAGTTTGAAGTATAAGTTTGTAAATATCACTAACTTTTAATGAGCTTAAAACTCGTAGTAATGTTTTTTATGTTGATCATTTTAATTTGATGTTGTAAAAAATTGGAATTACTGGCAGAAAAACAGTTGACATTTATAATAAAAAAATAAAAAAATAAATATAATGATAAAGATAATTTGAACCCCTGTACAGGAACTTCATATTGTTTGAGTAATAATTGGATGCCTTATCTGCGACCACGATTGCAGCCTCGAAAACCGCCTCTGTAGTCTCTTCTGCAACAAATCAAAAAAGGGAAATAAGTAGAATTGTTTTCAATATGGTTATTTATATCAATTGATTATGTGAATGATTTTTTTATCAAAGAAAATCTTAATTCTACATCGTGCAAACTCTTGTCTAAGTTAGTGTCCCTCGATGATGAATGCGCACAACATGTATGTACACACATCGTCTATGTAACATTTCCCCTTGCATTAGTTCGTCATCATTTAGATTTGAAGAATGGGATAAACACCTATTACCATAAATAATTCCTCAAAATCTTTCATTACCAAAGTTTAAAACGCATATAATACGACGTTTGTTTATACAAGCATAAGTTCGCAAACAGTTGTAACAAGCATGAATACAACTTTGACTTCTGGAAGCGTGCTAATTACAAGTTCTTTTGACTCATCATCCATCATAGCAACTTCAATCGTTGAGGATACCACCGAGTTGGTTCCGATGTAAAATGAGTACAGCTTGATTTGTTAATAATATATTATTTGAAACATTCTTATCACTAAAAACAATGGAGAAAAATATTGTATAAGACGGAAGTGAATAGCAAGACAAAAGGCTATGGAATATGGATTAATTTTTGACGTTAATAAACAGATTCACGTTCGTTTGCTCACGGTTTTTGTTTAAGCTAATGGCAAAAATCAAATACTCATTACAAATACTGACAGATCGATAAATGATAGAAGAAATCCAAAAAATGTTAATCGGATGGTATTAAATATACAAGATTATTGGTTTTGTTTCAATTATTAAATTCAAATTCAATTTACAACTAATTAATTTGATAAAATACATCTGTTATTTTTGATTGGATTATTTGGATTATTTCATGAAATTCCTATAATTTCAAGCTGTTTTCTGCAGCATTGATCGTCCATTTCCCGGTCAAAAAACAGTATTTCATCTGCTCTTCTCCCAAACTCCACACCATATCTACAACAGGATTGATTGCTTTAATTTCAAACATGTCCCCTTTAATAGTTGGGACTTTAATAATTATCCTATTGTCAGGACTCGCAACTGCTTTTTATGTTACGTGGCAAGGCAGACTCATTTGTGCTGGTGTAGGGCTCATACTTGAACAGGCTTATGAGGGTGGTCAGATGTTTAACACATTGATGGCACATTGCTTTGAAACGTACAATGGTGTTGAGAAAAGTGGAACGCAGTGTGTGGCCGATTGGCTTAAAGTAGGGCTTTTGGCTGTCACATTTGGGGCTGGAGGACCTAGATTGGTTAACACATTAGGTGGTTCTTCGCCTACTACAAAACGGGTAATCTATATTGTGATGATTTTACTGGTGCTGATTACTTTAGCTGTGAACTTGAAACATTAAGGCCTTACACATTGATGAGAAAGAGCCTGCCGTATGGTAATATACACGATGTATGGATTAACACAACCGACACTCATCAGATGATAGGTGTACATATGACATTGAATGGAACAGATATGATTCATTATTATAATAAAACTTACGTAATTAATTATTTTAGCTTTAAAATAAGCAAAAGCTTTGTTTTTGGTAAAATGGCTTTTTTTGGCTGTGTGGTGGATGTATTGCGGAATTTGAAGGTAAAGTAGACAAAATAGAGTTTTTTTAATCACAAACGGAGTCATTTGAACTGCATCAAAATTATCCGCGAAGTGGACTGTCGAGTACTCGTTGTTTCTGAATGAAGTCCAAATGTGGAGTTGGCACATTCAGACTCTATTCGGAGCCCATCTACTATCTATCTATCTATATTGGCATTCCCATATAATGTAATGAGCTGTTACATGTTATTTTTAATATACCGTTGATAAAATGATTTTAGAATAGAAATGAAGAAAGTAAAATTAAATAAGATTGAATTAAGATAAATAAATTATAACAAGAAAAAAAATTAAAAAAAATATAATTCTCATAAATGAATACTAGAATAGCTTTCAAATTATGTTCTAAGTTCAATAAAATGATAATAAGCATAAGTGTGTATAAACTTGATGAACATCAAGTACATCGACTATTTCACTTGTTTAAAATAAAATTTATCATTTTTAAGTCTGTTGTATTTTTTTTCTTCTCTTTTCTTCTCTTTATGAAGCAATTTGAGGGACTAGTACATTGTTTAAGTATAACAGCAAAGTAGGAAGGAGGAGACACAAAAATATAGTGTGAAACGTATTCTACTGTGTAGTGCGTTAATAAGAATTATCAACCCTACCCTACACTTTACCCACACATTTGTCGTACACAAAAGTATTCAGGACGGACGGATAATACAACAAAAAAAACTATAGGAGTAATGGAAGAATAGTATGCATGAGTGAAGTCTGATGAACGAGTACTTTTGATGACACTCTAATGACAATGATGTGTTTCTCAAATCACATTGGTCTAAATCTCCTATTAAAAAGTATGAGACAAAGGCATCTATCTTCAATGAGTTATTGTTTTGTCTAGTGTACATATCTGCTGGACAACCAGCCAGAGCACAAGAGATGGTGTATTGGACTTTGCGGAATGGCAAGTATAAGACTCGCGAATTGTATTTGATGTTTGGAAGGCTGATGATTTACAGCAGATACGATAAGACTCGTAATATGAAGTTTGCTGAAAAGCCAATCCCCAGGTTTCTTTCTGAGCTGCTTTCCATTTTAGCACTTCGGTACTATGTTTTGGTTCGACCATTAGAAGCATTGATGAAGTATGTGACAACCGCTGATAGGTCGAAAGTAGCTGCATGCACACTTGGATTTCATGTTTGTGATTGTTGGCGAACGATTGCAAAGAGATTTACCGTATCGAATTTTTTCAAAGGCCATCTACCAATGCATTCAGAAACCGTTGGGATTTCAAAACTACAGACACATTGCTCACTACTTTAAAGAAAAAGAACATCGAGGAAGAAATGACGAGGGAATCATATTTCGATTTACAGGCTGAACATACACGAAACACAGCGCTCTACATCTATGGACGCACTATGGACAACTTGCATTATCTGCCATCGGATTATTTCGTCAACTTTTTTCGTGCAAGCTATAAGTGGCAGGAACTATTGCAGATTCGAGACAACCCGACCCATGGATTGTTGGTAGAAACAAAGCACCCATTCATCAAGCGAGTTGATCAATTGGAGAACGCAAATGGAAAGACACGAATCATGATCGCTTAGCAAGGGATTTGGACTCGGTATCAACTATATGGGAGTGCGTTTAGTAGTACACTATAGATTGCCAGCTTCATCTATGGATTATGTATACAGGAGACAGGCCGAGCTGGAAGAGATGGCAAGTATGCGATTGCAGCATTGTTTTACGAGAAATATGACTCTACATGGTCAAGCTACGTGAAGGATTTGATGAAAAACTTTCTTAATGATAACACGATGTGTGTGTGTTCGATCGTTTCTCACAAATGAAATGGATTGCGAATGTGTATGTTGTGCATCGTTTGCTAACTGTATTTACTGCTCAAGATGTTCAGATTCGTTACTTGGTGAATTGTAACCGTGTCTACGATGTATGGAGTGAAACCGACAATGCCAGAAATACCGAAACCAGCCATTGCAACACATTCGGGTTATAAAGCATCTTTTTCGTCTTCGTCCCCACTACAGCCAGGGAGTAGCAGTGATATGAACACTAACCGTAACACTAACACTGCTATTAGTACTAGTGCTACGCCAGTGTCTGGTAAAACTTAACTACACATTACGCTGAGAGGTAAAATACTCTGACAACATTCGTTCGATTGTATAAAACAAAATCCAGCCGAAACGATTGTTGTCAGTAATCAAGATTACGATCTAAATTGAGTACCAAGACAAAACGAAATGGTTAAAAAGTTAAAGTCGTTTTTGTATGGACACAATTTCTATAAAATAGACATGAGTAAAATCTCGCTATTTGTTTGTTATTGTGGAATAATGAAGAGTCATGGGAGATGAATGTTGTAAACGATGGCATAGAATTGGTAACGAAAAGTGAAATCATTGGGATCAACTATTTCAGTATTTTGTTTAAAGAAAATGTTGAACTCGACAAGTAATGAGAGGTGGTGCTTTCGTTAAATAATGAGTGGTGGTTACGGTTATACAGGATATGATCTGTGTATGGTGAGAATGTGATGTATGTATTTGAGTATAGACAATCAGAAAATCTGTAAATAATCAAGTCGCAAGAAAAAATGAAAATAGATATACAAAGTAAAGAGATGAATGAAATGACAAGGTATCGTAATGAAAATTGAAATTGTTGAAGACGAATAGATGAGTAAATGAGTAAGTGAGTAGAGTAGATGAGTAGATGAGTAGATGAGTAAATAAGTAAATGAGTAAATAAGTAAATGAGTAAATGAGTAAAGAGAGTAATCGTTTGAATAGGACGACGATGCTCACTATTGATGATGGGTTGGTTACAGTTACATGGTTGCATTGGATATGTGTAAGGTGATAATGACGATGATTAATAAGAAATGGAATAAAGTGTCGCTATTGAATGAAAATGAAAATGAAAATAATGAGTCAGTCATATTACAAGTAAGACGGTAGATAATAAAGAATAGTTATGTAAGTTGGTATTGTGAAAGATGATGATAGAAAATAATAATTGATGAACAGATGAGATAAATAAGATGAAGATTTCGTTTGAATGAAAAGTAACGGTTCTATAACATATGAAATGAGGTGAATGGTAGTAAGATAGATAGAATAGAGTAAGATAGATAGAATAGAGTAAGATCGATAGAATAAAGTATGGTGATATAAATAGAGATATACAAATACATTGCGAGAATGTAAATAGAAAAATAAACAAGTGACTCTAGTAAATCGAAATAAAAAAAAATGCAAAGTAGCTGGCAGTAAAAGAGTACGTGTATGTAGGATGAAAACAGATGTTTGTTTTTGATAAATATTAGCTTCGTTAAAAAAAGTTAAGGGTACGATAAAGCCAACTGAACGACGTATAGTGATGAATAAGAGGAGTAATAGTAAGAAAAAGGAATGTCAATTAGAAAAAGGAATTTCAAGTAGAAAGATAGAAAAGAGGAAGAGGAAGAGAAAGAGAAAGAGAAAGAGAAAGAGAAACAGATAGAGAAACAGATAGAGAAACAGATAGAAGATGAAAATATTGGAAAGTAGATGATGAAATTAGTGCATTCTATTCCACTAAAACAAATCAACTAAATTATTGAAAAAACAGTCGTTACAATTACTGGTGATATATCAGCTGGCAATGAATATGTCAAATAGGAATTGAATACGATAGAGAAAAGTACAACTTTTGTTATTGTTATTGAAAGTAAAAAAATAAAGTAGAGAATAAAGTAGTAACAGATAATGAAACAATAATGAAACAAATAGAGAAAAAGATTAAATTTCGTTAATTAGAAGAGAAAATGTTTGAGTAATAATAAACAAAAAGAAGAGTGATATGTCATGTTGTAGAATGAATATAGCGACAAAAATAGAAAAGTATATGAAGTTGAAATATTATAGATAATGAAATTAATGAATAATGAATAATGAATTAATATATTATACAAGTTTCGCTATTTTGATAGAAAATAAATAAATATACTAAATAAATAAAATGAAAATTAATCAAAGTAAATTAAAATAAAACAAAAAAAAATTAACAAAAATATTAAAACTTAATAAAATAAAATAAAACAAAGTAAATTAAGATAAAACAACATAAAATTCGATAAATTATAACTTAACTTTTTTTTTTTTTTTTTTTTTTTGTTTACATTTTACTCTTTTAAAGTTTTCAAAAGATCTAAAATAATCTAAACTAAAAAGCTTCTGTTCTAATGGTGTTCTAGATGCCTTATTGTTCATCTAGAACAAAAAAAAAAAGGAAGACTAAAAATTAAATTATGCTAACATAAACATTTATGAAAATAGCAAAATAGAAAATGTAGGAAAATAAAATTTTGCTGCATGTTTATATCCTTGGCTGGAATCTTATATCTCGGCCATTGGGGTCTATAAGATTTTAATTATGGCTTTCGGTTTAAAAGTTGAGCCATCGGGAGGTGGTGTCCTTACTTCTGACAGTCTTCCTACACATAATGGAAAAACGGCATTACAGTCAGATGCAACAGTTGGTTCTGACATTCAACAAATAGAATTACAAAATATGCCTACTCCTGTGAAAAAATTAATCTTTATCGTTTTCATGATCATATAGAATGTAATCATCCTTAGCAATGTCATAATTAAGGATTCAAATTATACAATGATAGATGATACAACAATTAAATAGATCTCGATGATGATTTATTAAAGTCTATATTGTTTGCAATACTATAAATAGAGACACAACTGAACATCGTTCCTCAGTTCAGTTATTTAGCTATATCGGTGACCGATACCATTAGACTCCTTATAACAATAATTATAACAATTGTTAGTTAGACATACCGCATACCACTAGTTTGTAGGTCGCAAAAGAAACTCACCGCTATTATACGTATCGTTAAACAGATACCAAACTGCGTAGCTGTTAAATTGTGAAAAGAAAAAGGTTGTAAGGATTACGAGATGCCAACATCATAATGCTTTTCCTAAATAAATGAGACACCTCAGAACGTAAAATATTCACCATTTTGGTTTTTTTTTTAATTTTCTCGTTTATGGCTTAAAATATTTTAGTATATTTTCTTTTTTATTTTCCATAAACCACTCTTTTTAATTTTACTTTGGGGAAAAATACTAGTGAATCAGAAGTCATCAAATTACAGTGCTGTCGTTCTATTCCAATGTCAAATCCAGAAAGCTTGAAAAAACAGGTTGAACCTCCTGGTTACAATGAGTTATTTATGGTGGAAGATGTTTGTAATGTGGACCTAGAGCAGGGACTTGATTTGTGTAAGCCTGAAAAGGTAAACAAACAATCTCAACGATCTCGACAATCCCGACAATCCCTCTTTACCAACACCATTAAGCCTCAAAAAGACAAGATGAATATTAAAACAAATAAAATAAAAGAGTTTTTAAATGACCTTTTTACTGAATTTTCTAAATTCCACAATAGCTATTATCCTGATGGAAGAATTTCTACCCGCAGTAATTTTCGTTGGCCCTTGCTTATTATTTGGTCTATTATCATTGTATTCGCAGTAGACAAAAAGTTCGAAGTCCAAAAGTTTCTTTCAATTTGGATAAATGAAAATCGGTTCTACAGTGAAATTTGGGTGCCTATTGCTATTTACGTTTGTTTGCTTGTTTTAATGTTACTTAGTTTAATTTGTATGTTTCCTTTATAGTGATGCTTTTTTTCTTTTTTTTTGCTAATAATTTAAAATAGTCTTTGCAGAGTTTGCGGTACTTGCTTTACGGGTGACCGGTGTGATTATAGCAGTCTTGGGTGCAGTCTTGGGTATGATTATAGCAGTCTTGGGAATGATTATAGCAGCCTTGGGAATGATTATAGCAGCCCTGGGTGCAACTATAACTGGCCTTTTGTATTTTGGTCATTGGGCTCTTTACAAACTTGTAATATTGTCTTTAGGCTTTAAAATTGTGACACCAGGAGACGTCTGTGTTTCTAACACTCTTCCTACACATAACGGAGAAACAGCATTACATTCAGAAACAACAGTTGGTTCTGATATTGAACAAATAGAACTACAAAATATGCCTACTCCTGTGAAAAAATAATTTTCTTTATCGTTTTCATGATCATATAGAATATAACTATTCTTAACAATGTTCGAATTGACTGTCCTGTCCAAATCATGCACATAAGGTGCGTTCGTTATGAATTTCAATTATGGAGCCAACCAGAATCACCTCACAGGTGTTTCATTAACCAAAATTTATTAATTGGTTTTAATTAAGATATTATCACATAATGTTACTAATGTTTTTATCTCTCGTTTTATGCTTAATCAAATACTATGAATGTCATTTACTGCGTTTACAAAATGAATTCTTAATGATACATCATGAATGACTCGTTTCTAAGGTTATGTGTCTGGAAACTTGAAAAATGCAATGTAGTATATGCAAACTGATAAGTCGCTTATTTATTAATTTAATAAATTTCTGAATTGCAAGTTAAATTCTGGTAGCAAAGAATTAAATTATTCAGAGTCTTTCTAAAATCACTGTTTTTATATTGACATCCTCACTAGATTAGCTTTTCAACAATATACTGCTGCTACAAAAAAATAATATTCCTTTTTTCCGCTCGTGCAAACGAAATTTCAATTTGTTACTTCTTAACCCCTATCCAGCAGACGATAGCTATTTATTAATCAACGGATTTTTTTGCCAGGTTTCGAACGAACTGTAAATTAGATAATGACAGGATGTAAGAAGCAAAACAGTATATATCATTTTTTCCTTTATTCAATTAAAATAGCAAAGAAATATTATATATAAAGTTTATACACTAAGTATATTAGCTTTTGAATTACTTTTTAAAATATGGAAGATCTCGCAACTCTTAATAAAGCTAATTCCTGCTAATTCGCTATACACTAAATCTTAATAAACTTGCTTCATTATTTTCTCGATAAATATTTTATTTATAACAGTTTGTTAAATTGACAGGGTCCTTGCTAAGTTTCTATATACAACATAAACATACTATACGAAATAACATTTTTCTCAAGGTATGTAGAGTATAAATGCTCCAACGTGGCACAATTTCATTTCGTTTAGTTTACTAAAAACCCATATTCGCGTCGCACTCACACAGAATCTAGAGTTTAGTACATTTTACCGGCTCAACAATTAACCATTCAAATTGTATTTCAAGTATGAGTAACAATCGAATAAAATATTGTATTCTTGCTTTCCTATAAAAGTATTTTGATAATCGTAAAGCTGGGAATACCATTTGCCTGTACTTTGGCAGTTATGGTGCTGCCATGTTGCTCCTTTTATAGTTATATCCTGTATGTTAAAAACTTTTATGGAACTATCGTACTTCTGTTTAACAGCATCATAAGCCTTAAATGCTAAATTTCGATTATTAACTGGTATTCCTGAACAATCACGTATACCGTTTTTGAAGTCTTGGACCATGAAATCGTCGCCTGAGCGTCTATCAAACGCACCTAATTGCATCAGCTGAGTCATGTTCATATTATGTCTTGAACTGTCATCGAATTCAATACTCATAGTAGTCAACGCAAAGAGAGATACTGAACATATTGGCACATCATCTAAATTGCCATTTCATAATGAAAAGCAACCCTTCTGACATTCGTTTATTTAAAGAAACACTCGTCAATCAAACGTGTGTAATCACCATCATTAACTTCGACTGTATTAAATAATACAAGTCTACCCAAACTCAGTTATCGTTCCGTTAGTCACATTACTATATGCATTAAAACAATCAACTACTGCCTATCTGAACTCAGACGAATTGGTATTATAAGCATCAATAGTTAGGACACACATTATGAGTAATAAAACTAGAGTAATCATTGCTATATCGAAGAGTATAACTTATTTGGGTTGAAAACTATCACTAGACGTAAAATCTAATATACTAAACGAGTTACGAGGTTCAGTTGTAGTTCTTTATTTATCATCTTTTCTAATGATTGCTATCATCGGGTATTCTATGTAAGTAGACAAATTTGTAATACATTTACGTTATTCATTTCCTTTCCTTGAAGGTGTTGTAATATTCAATAGATCCCTTGAAAATTACATCAGCTCTATAAAGGTTGGCTCATTGCTAAAACTCAAGTGTTGCTCAAATGGTTTAATAATGTCAGCTACGCAGTTTTGGTATCTGTTTAACGATACGTATAAGTACGATGTGTTTTCCTTCTGACCTAGTATATTACAGTACACAGGTAATATAAGTAGCACCTTCTATAGATATTTATTAAACTGTTACCTATCACTGTAATAGCTTATTACAGAACTGAGGAACGAGGTTAGTTCTTCTCAATTTATGGCATTTAGAATTATTTTTATTATTACGTTTGATTAGTTTTGTTCACAACTAGCAATATGTCTAAATAACTTATCGTGTAAAGTTGATAGAGCAAATAGAACACGTAGCTCAGAAAACACAATTCCTCTAATTTAATCCTCCCAAGTCCACGACATACCCACTACAGGTTGGTCTCTCGACTGATGGATAGAGAGTCTATCAATCTTGTATTCTTAGCGGTGAACCACCACCATCCAAAAAACTAGTGAACTACTTATATCTTAGTAATGAGTCGAGTAACAAACTTTTTACGATAATGATACTATGAAGAAGCATCTACCAGTTGTGCATATGTCAAAATAGCGTTATAATTTTATAACATCACACAAATATATTAATCGAATAGTCCTAAGTCACACCGTAGTTGACAAAGCGGCGTTGCTAGTTCCATAAGTAATATTTGTACGAGCATATACGATTAATTGATTCGTAAAATATGATCTTTTTATGCTAATACTATTATTCATTACTGTCTACCATATTTTGTAGTTCATCATTATTTTATTTATACAATTACTAGCTTTGATTTTTGAATTGTTATTTGGTTATTGATAGCAATTGATATTAAACGCTTATTCTTTAATATTATTGCACATACATCGTATTTACTGAATATGCCGGATAAAAACAACAGACTTGTGTCCCCGTGATCTAATAAGTTTAGTTATGTGCATCTTAAATACCGGCACAATTATGATGTGGAAAGCAGTAAAAAACATTTCCATATCAGTATTCGTACTTATTGCTGAAGAAGACATATAATTCTGATTTATTTCTGCAGATACATGTATTCATGAAACCTAATGTAAAATAACAATCATCTCCGGCGCAATCGTCAATGCACTAAGAAGAATTCATAATCTATGTCGCTAGTCCCACGCTTGCTTAGTTCAACAGATCGCATCAAGTTCTGCTTGACAAAGTGATTGTATGGTATTCCGTTAAGTAAATTGCAAGCAGGTAAAGATGTCAATCCGGAAAAAGATCGAAAACTAACATGACCAGTAATATTGTTACGTCGTTCACAATCAATAAGTGCTCTAAATTTTACTTCAATGAGATTCCTAATTGTCAAAGGCATCAATCAATACGGTAGTATTGCGTACTGTTTTGGAATAATTCATAAGTGACAAATGTAGTTCTAATCTCAAAACAATAGAGAAGTATGAAGAAAGGTTGAATTGCAGTATTTGATTCCTAGTATCGTACTGAGTTGGAAGTTGTTGGTACGAGTAGTACTAGCAATAAATCACAGTGATATAATACGTTGTAGAAGTAGAGCATTACAATTCTACAGATAATATGAGAGTATAGTATACGAAATAATCAAATTGTAAATATATGTGATGATAAAATATTGAGTTCTACTGATCTTTTCTAATAGTCGCTTTCAATGGGTATTTTTGAAATAGACATGTAGCCTTCCGCAATTATTGGCGAAGAAATCTTGGTATTTTAGGTATGGCATATGGTGATGCACAACGAGTATATCAAGGTGTAGTGTAGTGTAGTGTAGTAATATTGCTGACGTTTACTATTGTTAGCTGATACTAATAAAACAACATTACTGATAATATAGTGTGCGTGTTATTACTTTAGTATTATCGTTTTGAATGTTTGTCAACTTTCAATGATGTAGGAACAGAAAAGCGGTAGCTAAAAATAATATCGATAGTGTTCAGTTTCCAATGGAAACTTTTAAGCTGTACTTAGATAATGAAATGATATAAGAGCAAACAGATGTATAGCTTTTTTTTTTAGGTTTTTTGAAATAAATTAATGAAGAAATATTATTGAAATTTAAACATAAATATACTAGCTACTAATAAAAAACCGACAAAATATATTGTTTCAAAGAGCAATAGTTAAACATGTAATCATTTTCAAGCTTAAAAATGGCGACATATAACCATGTTTATCGAATATGTATGTAATGTATGTAACGGTTTGCTTCTTTCAATTTTTTTTGTTATTTTTATGACTGAATGTCAAATACTTTATAAAGAAATTGTTAATCATGATAGATTCAGTCCACCAGTAGTACACAAAGTCAGCTGCCGCTTCAGTTGGAAGGAATAACAATCAATATGTCGATTCTGTGAATCTTTCCTTAGTAGGATGACTGAATGCTTTACCGGAATTAAAGGGACTGAACATTTTTTAACTGCTGTATTAAATACTACTTTTACATATCGCTGTCAATCTTGCAACAGTTACGCTATACTATTAAGACAATGAAGTTAATGCTTCTCTTAATCCTTATAAGTTTTCATTTTTCTTCATTTATCGTAGGTATTACCCTCTATGCTACATTTCCAATTTAAACTTTACACAATTAACTTGGGTTGTTTTTAATTGTTTTAAAACTTCAAGTGTTGATCTTTATTATGGACAATGGGATGCAATATTAACACCCAGATCCTCTATCACTAACACATACTCTACGCATTCCAGCAGAACCAGGTATAACGCCTGATACTTCAGGGTGGGTGTTTGCTCTTGATTGAGAACAATCATCGATAATAAGCCAAAACATCACATGCTAGATCTCAGTAAGACACGCTTTTACTACCAAAGGTTTGTATAACATTACCCCCCCCAATCACCTCTATAGTCGGCTGCTAACGTGGCTCCACCTCGGGCTCCAACAGCATTGGCTCCAGTGTCACAGTCATATGTGCTTGCCATATTTGTACTATGACATTGTGTGGTGTATCGGTCTCGCTTCTTCAGCAGTGGTAATCCATTAAGCACATCATCTGTCAAGTTGATTATCCATGTAGCATCATCCGCAGATTGAGTTACCAAAGTTCTGAGTAGAACTATCCTGGAAATCTCTCCGTCATTATAAAGTTCATGGAGATCAATCAATAACTCGTGAGTAACGTTATTAGTTGAATTGCTTATAAGCGGATTATCGATATATATATGGTTCATTAATGCAGTCATCTTGCTAGCATTATATAATTCATTTACGATATATCTGAATTCATAGTGCTGTGTAGTGTTATCTGGAGGAAATTGGGCTACCCAGATTACAGCTGGAGCGTCTTCGAGGTCAGTTGGAAAGCAACTGATTAGTGTAACCAACGATAGATAGCAACGTAACTAATAATAGCAATCTCATCGGTAAAATATTAAAAAGAGGATGAAGATAGTTCCAAATTTCTATGATATTGACGTTCTCTTGATCGCTATATATTACTAAGCCTCAGAGCATACAAACACCTACTTACTGCGGAACGAAAATAAGGGTTATAGGATAATCCTTTGTATGATCCCCTGGATTAAGCATAATCTCCTATACAATGTATGTAGGTCAACAATACTACTAAATACTACTACGTTGAATAACACCATACGTCAAGTGTTCTATATTTGCTCTATTAACTTTCCACTCTGAGTTATAGAGATAGACATATTACTAATTATGCAGGATATTTAGAAAAATTTTTAAATGCTATAAATTGAGAAAAACTGAAAAATAAAGAACGAGGTTCAGCAATAAGCTACAGCTACTTTAGTGATTAGGTAACAATTTAATTCATATATAAAAATATCAATAGCAGATGCTACTTGTATTACTGTGTACTGTAATATACTAGGTCACAAGGAAAACACATCGTACTTAAACGTATCGTTAAACAGATACCAAACTGCGTAGCTGTTAAATTGTGAAAAGAAAAAAGTTGTAAGGATTACGAGATGCCAACATCATAATGCTTTTCCTAAATAAATGAGACACCTCAGAACGTAAAACATTCACCATTTTGGTTTTTTTTTTTTAATTTTCTCGTTTATGGCTTAAAATATTTTAGTATATTTTCTTTTTTATTTTCCATAAACCACTCTTTTTAATTTTACTTTGGGGAAAAATACTAGTGAATCAGAAGTCATCAAATTACAGTGCTGTCGTTCTATTCCAATGTCAAATCCAGAAAGCTTGAAAAAACAGGTTGAACCTCCTGGTTACAATGAGTTATTTATGGTGGAAGATGTTTGTAATGTGGACCTAGAGCAGGGACTTGATTTGTGTAAGCCTGAAAAGGTAAACAAACAATCTCAACGATCTCGACAATCCCGACAATCCCTCTTTACCAACACCATTAAGCCTCAAAAAGACAAGATGAATATTAAAACAAATAAAATAAAAGAGTTTTTAAATGACCTTTTTACTGAATTTTCTAAATTCCACAATAGCTATTATCCTGATGGAAGGATTTCTACCCGCAGTAATTTTCGTTGGCCCTTGCTTATTATTTGGTCTATTATCATTGTATTCGCAGTAGACAAAAAGTTCGAAGTCCAAAAGTTTCTTTCAATTTGGATAAATGAAAATCGGTTCTACAGTGAAATTTGGGTGCCTATTGCTATTTACGTTTGTTTGCTTGTTTTAATGTTACTTAGTTTAATTTGTATGTTTCCTTTATAGTGATGCTTTTTTTCTTTTTTTTTGCTAATAATTTAAAATAGTCTTTGCAGAGTTTGCGGTACTTGCTTTACGGGTGACCGGTGTGATTATAGCAGTCTTGGGTATGATTATAGCAGTCTTGGGAATGATTATAGCAGCCCTGGGTGCAACTATAACTGGCCTTTTGTATTTTGGTCATTGGGCTCTTTACAAACTTGTAATATTGTCTTTAGGCTTTAAAATTGTGACACCAGGAGACGTCTGTGTTTCTAACACTCTTCCTACACATAACGGAGAAACAGCATTACATTCAGAAACAACAGTTGGTTCTGATATTGAACAAATAGAACTACAAAATATGCCTACTCCTGTGAAAAAATAATTTTCTTTATCGTTTTCATGATCATATAGAATATAACTATTCTTAACAATGTTCGAATTGACTGTCCTGTCCAAATCATGCACATAAGGTGCGTTCGTTATGAATTTCAATTATGGAACCAAACCAAATTATGGTTTTAATTAAGATATTATCACTTAATGTAACTAATGTTTTTATCTTTCGTTTCATAATTATTCAAATACTAAAAATGACTTTTTTATATATTTTTTTTTTAAAAGCTTAAAATATATTATATTAAATAAAAAATTTCGAATTGAACCAATTTGGACTCCCACTTGTGTTTCAAAAACTCCATTTCATCTACTTTAACCCAAAATTCAGCGTCATATTCACTACAGGAAAGGAGTTTTATTCATTATCTGTTAGTAGAAACAATTTGGTTTCAATTTTTTATGACGAAAATGCTTCGAGTTAATTTAAGGCTTTGTTTGAAATATAATTCGTTTAGTGATTATTCGCTTAGTGATTATAGATATCGTTCTAATTTTCAAATTACAAAATACTAAACAGCTTTATTTGAATAAACAGTAAAAGATTCTAAATCTTTGGACTACTTTTAAATGGTTGACAGACCAGAAAAATTTGAGAAAGAAAGTTTTATAACAAATCGTCTTATTATCTATCTTGCCTAAAAGGAGTGATCAACCTTGAATGACAGAATTTATTTTAGGTCGATAATGGTTGGACGGTGGTGTGGTGTATGCTTGCTAAGCGAAAATATTGCAGGACATAAGTTAGACGAATTGAATTTTCTACGTTATAATCTGTTCTGGCGCTTGCTCGCAATCGTAAAAACAAACTATTGAAATTAAAAAAAAAAAAAAAAGATTGGTAGTGTACATGCTGAATTTCAATCTATGCTTTAAATTAATAATTGCTAAATTCAAAAAAAAACGAATGCTATCTCTTTATCCACTGGTCATTACCAGTTTTTTTTTTTTTTGCTATATTTTTCTTTTAAAAAGCTTCTGTATTCTCGGGATATTACCAACGGCGTTATTAACTCAATCATCGAATGAAGTACGAGTACTAACGGAATAGAACTAGTCAACGGTGAATGACTTTATCTTTCACGTTCCATACTTAACAGATTTTTTATTATATTCAGTAACTTGTGCTTGTACAATTTAAATCTTGAAGTAAAGGTATGATGCGTGAACAAACCATTTATTTGTGTTCTTTTCCCTCCAATCTTCCCAATGTTTTAACGCTAACGTTATGCAACGTGGAGCACGGTAACTCCAAAACGAAAGATATAAAAGGCTAATCATTCCTGATCTGCTTTTCCCTTGAGCAAGCATCATTTACCAACTTTTTTAAAGATGCGTCTTCATAAAACACTAGCATTGCTGTTATGCAACCTAGTTCTCCATACTCTAGTTAAAGGTGAAGTAGACGCCAAAGCAGTATCTATTACTACATAAAAGGAAAACTCTACCTTGTCAAACCATAATGGACTGCCTAAAGAAGCCAAAAAGCTCACTCTTAAGTGCAGTTGGTTCATTGTGGAGGAATCTAACGGTGCCAGAATACATGCTAATTTTTTTGCACAAAGCTTCGATAAAAGAGAAATTGCTTTGTCTTTTTTTGAAGCAAATGAATGGCAAAATATAATTGGCTGGAATGATCAAGTTGAGGAGATGATTGACTTTGTAAAATCAAGAGACACGGTGATCCAAAAATCTTTTTTTGAGGAATTTAATTCCCAAAACCGAGAGATGGGATCATTTGCATATTCTGGTAACTCGGAATCGGTATGGACGGGCGAAAATATTACAAGTATATGGAAAACTATTTTGATTAATGAAACGGGTTCTTACTGCGTAGCTGCGAGACCAATGACAATGGATGGAGCTGAATTTAATTTAGACCTTATGGGGTATTCGGTTTCAGAAGATCAAATTAATAATGACGAAATTGGCATTTGGAACTATATTTCTGTAGCTGAAATGGGAGGAGTACTATTATTTTTGAGCTATTGGATATGGACTTGTTTACATTTCAGCAAGATTATATTTCCTGCTCAAAAGGTAATCTGCCTTTATATTTTTCTTTTTGCGTTAAATCAGACTCTACAAGAATGCATTGAGGAGTATGTTTTTTCTTCCGAATGTATAAAATACAGACAATTTTATTCGGTGTATGAAATAATTGATTTTCTTCGGACAAATTTTTATCGATTATTTGTGATTTACTGTGCATTGGGTTTCGGCATAACTAGAACTGTTCCTAAATATCTTATGATAAAAGGAATTAGTATTGTCATTGCTTTATGTTCTGTATACTGGATTTCTTTATATAAAGACGTATATGTAGTATCAGAGATTTTTGACATGATCCAGTATGAGGTATCTCCTGCAATTTGGGTGTATTCTATTTGTCATTTATTGAAACAATGCACGTCTGTAACAACTTACGAAAATGCTTCAAAAGCCAGATTTTTTAGAAGAATGCTAAATGCATTTATCTTTATATTCTGTGCATCTCCAATGTTGCATTACCTGTCGAATATTATATTTGGAAACTTTGATTACAGACTGTCGGTGATCATTGGTGATCTTTTCACTTTTATGGAGAAAATTGCTTTTCCATGTTACATAATGTTTCCCACCCATAATGAAGCACTTGCCTACAATCGAAATGTAGCTGAAGAGGCTCAAGAGAAAATGATTTGACAAAAACCATGGTTTACTTGATTCACCTTTAAAGGGGTTACCGGGATTATTTTATTTATTATTTGTTTATCAATGGATTAATATCCAGTTATTTTAATCTCACTTTTTTACACAGAAATTGTGTAGTAAGTTCATTCTTATTTAATATACCACCTATTTATTTTTTACAAATGAATATTTTTTTACTGGAACGTTTTAAATACACATAACCTTTGAGTCGATGTGAAATAATGTTTTGTTCAAACTTAAAAGTTGCGAATCTGACATATAGACAAAAAAAAAATAAAAAGAAAAAACTGGTTACCTTCATAAACATATTTTGCTAATTTATTGAATTTAATTATTTTCAACTTGCTTTCCCATTTTCCCAACAATTTTTTTATCTATAATATATATTTTACAAAATTAATATAGTACATCGCATGGTTTTCTTTAAAACGACATAAACGTATAATAATAAACGGGGATTCAAAGTAATAAATCGAATCCAAATCAACTTTCAAATACATCCATTTCATCTACTTTACCCTTATATTCCCCTTCATATCCCCAACAAAAAACAGGAATTTGCGAAAGTAGTAAATGGTAAAAGTGAATAAATAGAATCAAGGTTAAAAGCTTACTTGTATGCATAAGAAGATAACTCCCTCCTCTTTACTTTTGCTTAAAAACAGATTCTGAGATTCGGGACTAGCATCGGTAATATAAGTTTTTCTTTCATACTGTTGAGTACTAGCATCAGAACCCTTAATGGTAGGAAGATCATCATCATGACTACGCCTTTGTTCAATCGAGTAAACATTTGCTGGTTCGTGCCAGTCACACTGAGAACAACAAAGTACCTATTATTAAAAATGTTAGCAAGCGATCGCTAACAAGTTGAAAAGTAAACACCTCCAACTATTCCATGGAAAGCATGTAACAATGAAGATCAATGAATGGCTATTAGCTTAACAAACTTGTAAACTCAAAACAGACTAACAACGTTTGTCAGGCACTAAGAGCAATAATGGAACAGACTTCATATCAAACGCTTTCTTGAATGTTCTTACCTTATTCGTATAAACCGGAAGAACAGGCACAATGAGAACCGTTACGGTTTTCAACTGACGACATACTCGGACTAAAAACAAAAGAAAGAGCCAATTGCTTTCGAAACTACTGAACTTGTTTATTTCTCGTACCAGTCTTCTTTGAACTAAAAAAAAAAAAAAGCATTAGCAAAATGTGTTGTCAAACGGATAAAAAGAGAACAGGAAGAAGATTGCTGGAAACAATTTTAAAACAGCGAATAAAAAAAAAAGAAAAAATAATAATAATAATAAACAAAATACGAGTCGCTAATTTTTGAAACTAATCGCTTCCAACAACTGTTTCATTATAACTTCACCATTTTAATATTGTCCCCAAACAGCATGATTTAATTCTCTTTCACTAATTTCATACCACACAGGACACGTAAGTAAAACATCCTTATAATCGTCAGTGGATATCCACATATCTCGTAAATGTAATGGCATTGTTAAAAAAAATAAACACTCAAGTGAATAGAATTATGAAGAATTCGAGTCTAGTTCAAAATATTTGTTTTGACAGAGTCCCTCTATTTATACCAAGACTAAGCCTCACAGTGAAATATTGTCTAGCAGTAAAATTGCTGATTTATTTATTATATTGTTGGTACATTTACTCGGAAGTACCATCGGTTTCATCTAAATTCCGATCCTTTACATTTGGATGCGTCGTAGTATATCATAACAAATTTTTTCCTCGTTTCATTAGAACTCACTCCATTAACTCCATTAGAACGTTTTCTAAATTTCAAGTCATTATACTTTTCTCTATTGAGAAAGTCACTAGGTCAGAAAGCAAGAATCATTCTTACTCGAAAACCGATATTAGTGATCTGCACCAGGGCTATAATAATCCACCATCAAGATTCATATCACGATAACAATTCCATAGTATCTTGCTATATACGTGTAATGAGTATTCGATACTGGCTTGATTGCTATTTCTCCTTTGCTTGTAATCGTAAAATTGACTTGAAGATCTAAACCTTCTAATGCAATCATTGGAATTCTGCCTAACCTGATCAAATATGGCTTGATCGCCGTTATGTTAAAAGCAGAAGCTATGCCAATCAGTATGATTGTAACTTACAAAAAAATATAGCACAACGACATACAACATTATGGTACAATAAAGAGGACTTGATATATCAAGAACGAGGTTCAGTTTGTGCTCCGTTTATATTATTGTATTTCTATATATGACATTACTTGATGCAATCGCTTAAATATGTACTTTTGTGTAGTTATACTCGCAAGTACAGTAGCATTTTTAAAGTAGCGGTGATGTTGACGAATGGTTTGTTTCAAATCCATCCATTTCAATTTCAATTGTAAATTTCTCTTTTTCAATTATTAATCAAGTAAGTTGAAGTGTATCAGCACAATAAATTCTGACTATTACTACTCTTAAAATAAAACTCAAGCGAAACTAATTTTTAATAGCAAGTCATATTCTTAGTTTGATATGCTATCCGCTTTGGTTTTGCATTGTTATGACTTTGTATAACCTAATAAGGTGACGAAAAATCAGTTCGTTTATATTTTTGATGAGAAGAATTCACTATTATTACACAGAAAAACATTTACTTCTTATTAGATACCTTCAATATAATATATTTTTTAAATGTAATAGCGACGACACTACCCATAATTTACAATACATTGTATGGTAAACAACTGAGTAGTTGATACACCCGATTTTCATTGAGTCATACACTTTGCGCTTACTATCACTTTATTTGGCTAAATGCATAATTTACAAGCCATTCCAATATTTCGCGCACTTTTCGGACATAGTAATAAAAGCCGAGGTAGTTTCGGCGACTTGCAACATGTTTTTTTATCGTCAGCTCGGAAATAGATTTCCTGACAGAGAAAGAAGGATATAAAAATAAACATGATGGGGCAATAAATAAATATTTCACCATTTTTTATATATCATTAAGAACAATGAAGAAATATATCTCTGAAGTAAAAAATAGTTGGGAAAATATGTATGAAGATCCCGCAACACCATTTGATAATGAGAAACCAGACGAATAGATCATGAATCTTGTACAACTGGGGAAATTACATGAGAATGTATTAGATGCCGGTTGTGAACCAAATAGAAATGCTAGATATTTAGCCAGTCTTGGATATAAAGTCGTGGGTATTGATATTTCCGAAAGGGCTATTTCTAAAGCAATCGATAAAACATCTAGTGAAAAAAGTAATGTCAACTTTAATCAACGCGATTTTTCAAGATTAAATGAATTCAAGGGGCATTTCGACACTGTGATTGACATTGGTTGTTTTCATTCAATTCTAAATAGTGATCATGAGCCATACACAGCTTCGTTAAGTCATATATGTCACTCTGATAGCTCCGTTTTCCTAAGAGCGTTTAGCGAAACAAACAAATCACGTTATAGACGGTGGCAGGGCCATAAAAGGTATTCCCTCGCTTTAAAAAGAAACAATGTCAAAAAGCTTTCTTTATAAACTATTGGAAGATTGAAGACATTAAAGAAGAAAAGTCCTGCTTCATCTTCCCCTAACTAGAAAAATAAATGTTTACACATGGTTTGCCAAAATGCGTTGTAAATAGTTCATGTACATAAAATATATAAAGATGAATGGACATATACATCAATTTTAAGAACCCATTAACAAAAAAAAATTCAGACACTCAATTAGCTAGCTAACAACTGTTCTTTACGAAGAGTTGAAAGAAACTTACAACCAATGGAAACCTTAGAAATATCAAGGCTATGATGCACTAGCGAAAATCCATTAAACTGACCAGAGCTTTTAACTTTGATAGATTGGCTATTCTTATTAGAAATCGATTGTTAACATTCATGAATTCAGCATTATATTAATGGTTAGAAAGTTATGGATCGAATATAAATGCCAAAGAAAGCAGGTGTGAGGTGGTCATTTGCTGAATCAGCAGGATGGATCCATGATGGATGGGATCGTGCAAGTCTAAAGAATTCTTCTGTAGTGAGTGTTCGTTGAGGCGATCTATAGGACAAAATAGCAGAATTGTATAAAAGAACTTGGAAAAAAGTCTATTAAAATAAATTGAGTATACTTTCCATGCCTGTAATTTATAACTTGCTATCGTGCTTACTTAGAATGCTCCGCGGTGAAGCGTGCACCGCGGAAAACTTATTGCATGTATTTTCCGCGTAACTGAGATTATATACATAAGTTAAGTATTTTGTGCATTAATTTTATATTTTAACCGGACCATACAAAAGTAACCAAAAAAGAAAATTGCTTTTAATTTAGAACCTCAAGCCTACTACTTTCAAATAACTTTTGGTGATTTTTTGTTGTATAGGAATACTATAGTGGAAACGACCTTTAGTATTGCTTAATCAATCTACGTAATTACTTGAATAATCGCTAGAAGATTTTCATTTTTTTTTTCAAACAAATTTCTGTGTTTTATATGAAAGAAGAGTCAATTTTAAAAAAATGCGATTCAAGTTCCATAAAACACGTGCCATCAACCCCTCTAGAGACAAACTGTCCAGACAAATATAACCCTAAAACATGGCCTATTCGTTTAAAGGTACGAAATGTCATTGTTATTTCATCAATGACTTTTTTGAATCAATACGGTGATAGTGTCTTTGCGCCAAGTATTTCCAATATTGCAGAGCAATTTCATGCTTCGCGAACCTTGGTCACTCTAGGAGCCACACTTTATACATTAGGGATATTATTTGGAAATTTAATATTTGCTCCACTTAGTGAACAGTTTGGAAGAAGACCTATATATTTAATTGGTTATAGCGTATTTGCACTTCTTCAGATTCCCATTGCTCTGTCAGTAAATTTGGCAATGTTTTTAGTATTTCGTTTTTTTTCTGGACTTTTCGGATCCGTTGGTTTATCAAATGGATCTGGCTCACTGGCTGATCTGTTTGAAAAAAAAGATCGAGGAAAATATATGGTGATTTATTTTACCGTTCTCTCGATTGGACCAGGAATTGCGCCTATAATTTCTGGGTTTATTAGCCAAAGTTCAATTGGTTGGCAATGGGAGTTTTGGATTCTATTAATTTTATCAGGGTTCAATTTATTTTGGGCCTTTTTATTACTAAAGGAAACATATCCCCCTGTTCTCAATCGCAAGAAATTTGAAAAATACGGCGAAATAGGAGAAAATGAACCAGTAGCGTTGCGTCTCACAGGTAAGCAACTGCTTATAAAATTGTTAATTTTATTGAGTATGAAAAAGCCAATTTCTATTTTACTTTCCCAACCCATTTTAATATGTGTAGCCTGTACCATTGGTTCTATATATGGAATGATAAACTTGGTGCTTATAGCTTTTTCCGAAGTTTGGAAATCTTCATATGATTTCAGTCCTGGGATTAGTGGTTTGATGTACATATCCATTACCCTTGGACTTTTTTCAGCAGTTTTCATTGCCATGCCTATCAACCAAAAGTTTTATTCATATCTGGTAAAGCGAAATGGTGGTGAAGGTGAACCTGAATTTCGACTTCCTATGGGTTTTATTGGAATCACACTTTTTGAAATAGGAATTTTACTTTTCGGTTGGACTGCAAGATATAAGATTTTTTGGTTTGTGCCAACAATTGGATCAGCCATTATGGGTGGTGGGTACATTATGACTTCCAATCCCTTAAACATGTATGTGGTAGATTCATATGGAATTTACTCAGCCAGTGCGTCAGCGGGTGTAAAAATATTTCAACTATTATTAGGAGCCATCTTTCCATTATTTGCTGAAAGTCTATTTCGTCGACTGAACTACGGATGGGGGTGTACTTTACTTGCCTTTATTTTATTAGCTTGTGGCTGTAGTCTTCCAATCTTATTCAAGTATGGAAAACAAATTAGAAATCTACGACCATTTGACCCCTCAAAATACTAGTTGATTTAACTGATCAAAGTGAGGATTTTCACACACATTTTCAGAGTACTTGGAACGTGCCGAGCTGATTAAAAAACACCGGTATTAACAAAAAATTTTATTTATGAAGCAATACGCTATTTCGTTATGACAAACTTGATTCAATGAAACTATTATAAACCTTAAAAGCGACTTGAGCTCAGTAGCTTATAACATTTTATTCAGCATTATGTTTTATGTTTTCTATTTATAGAATCATTAGTCTTTAGTTAGCCTTACAGCTTCATCTTGCACAATAATTTTGGCTGATCAACTCTTATTCTAGGGACAGTTTGAAAAATCATACCTTGTCTCGTATTTTAGACTTTTAGGATCTGTGGCTCTAATTTGTGACAAAGAACATAATTACATGTTGGACCGTACTTAACGCACCTCAGTCCTTCTTTTGATCTCTTGGCTCTGTGAAGATAAACAAAACGTACAAATCCGTTAATGGTTATAACGACGATGAGAATACTCAATACTCGGTAAAATCAAATGTGTTGCTGTTCATTTTAGCGTACTGCCTAGCGCGGATTTGTTTGATAGACTCATTCCAAGATTGTCGATCTACTACGAATGATTTGCAACCGCTTGGAAGCCGAGTAACTGTTTGTCGCTAACTTATAAAGATTTCCTGTTATGCTTTTTTCACTAGTAAAATGAAGTATGCTATAACTTTTCCTTACCATTAAAACACAATAAAAAGCGAAAAACACATAAACAAAATCAAAATACTTATGAATTCCGTTATTTGTTAGAAAATATGTTTAGTATAAGTTTAAAAAAAAAAAAAAAAAAAAAAAAACAATTTACAATATTTTATCTAGTATAAAGACTTTTATTGCTTAAGCGTTTCTAATTAAATGTTTTTAGAGGATAAATTTAACCCCTATTTTTAAATCCCATGATTTAAATAACGATTATATATATATCAGTTGAATCCCTCATCCAAAGGACAAACTGGTGTAAGTTCAATGGGCTGACACCAACTTGGCATGCCTTCCTCGTTATTAAAAACATTGATTGTAGGACTATCTAACAATAACGCAGAGAATCCGGGAGTACATGTTGCTACTTGAACATTATATAGAGTAGAATTCATCAGTTGGTTGCTAAGACCCGTTATCCGACTTGAATTTTGTGCTGTATACGCCCATGCATCAAAAGAAATTTCACTGGTAACAGTATTCACAAAAGGGATCATTGCATTTTCAATACTTTGAGGATTGCATGTTTTCAAATACGTTGTAAATGTCAAGGGAGTAAAGTTGGCCGTGTCGTTTTCAGCTATCGTAAACAAACGTGGAATAAGTCGAGGTTCTTGTTCCAACATACGCTGAAAAAATTCACCTTTACTTTCAGTCAAAGCATCAAGACCTATAAATGATTTTTCACCAACGTATGTAGCATTCGTTCCTACTACTTTCAGTAGATACGTACCACAATGCGGACCGCGTAGTCTACTACACTCAAGATCAGTGAGGTTGAAGCGTATGGCGGTAGCGAGCCCAATGAAGAAGAGAAATATTAAGTTTTTGAACATCGTATGGAAATGTCTTCTGAGCGTTGTAAAGAAATGTTTGATTTTAGTTGGCTTATATAGTTTTTTTTTTTTCTTTTTTCAACAACGAAAATAGATTAGCTCGTACAAAAATAAAATGAGATATTTTCGCGTAGATCATGATCGTCGCAATTTCAAACGTTGCAAATCACCTTTTTCTTTTTGAAATGTCACCAAAAGTGGTAACAACTGCAAATCGTTGAGGTAACGTGGTTTTCCCACTAGTCAATAACGAATACCAATTTTTATGTGATTGCGAATTTATCGGCGAGTTGTGACACATTTGTCTCAGAAAACACACGCTTTTTTGGTCTTTTCTCTACTGCTCAAATTTGTTGCTCTTTTTGTTGTGTAGATCTTCCCTCTGATTTTCAAACAAAATTTGCGGTTTCCCACCCATTGTTATCAACGTCTATTATTCTTGGAAAATCTTCCATTACATTATTGAATTTGAATAACGAGGCTAAAACAAACAAATGAAAATCTGCTAATTCACGAAATGGTACTGGTTCCATTAGATAAGGAAAAATTCGAAAAAAAATTATGTTTCTTCAGTCGTAGTATGCCTACTGGATTATCATTAGCAATATGAGTAGCTTTTATCCCGTTTATTATATTATAAACGATTCGGATTCCTATCGATTTATTCTAAAATAAAATACCCGTCAGTTATTTACTTGGATTTTAACTTAGAAGCCAAAAAACGAATCTTCAACCAGACTGAACTGGAAAACATTAATTAAAGAGATTCTCGGTTGTAGATAGTTGTAATTGTTTCTGTTTCTGTTCTGAAAACTTGTTAATATAGTAATCCCCCACTCTTTTTCCATATTTAGTCTTTGAAGAAAGCGAAGCAATTCTTATACTACTCGTCTTTAACGAGTTGCATATATACCGCTCTATTTTTTTGCAGTTTCCTTTAAAAAATCTCATTAGAATGTTTCAATGCATACTTAATAAATCAATTTTATCAAATGCTTTGTTGTGAATATATTCTTAAAACTCATTCATTTCTTGTAAAGAAATCTTTCTTTATATGAAATTTGAAATATTCGAAATTTCATCTTTATAACTAGGTATTTCTCAATACTTTTACATAAATTAAGAAGGGAAAAAATTTGGGTTTCCTTTTTAAATCAGTTAGAGGCGAAACCTCTAACGCTTTTCATGGCTTCGTGTTAAATGTGTAATTATTTTTAAGAAGAAATACAAACACAATTAACAGATGTTGCATAACATTACTTTAGATTTGAATTTCACCTCTTAGATATCATCCATTCACATGTCAAGTAGGTGCAGTTTGTGGTTAACATATATTATTACATCTGTATTTAACCAAGTCTAGAGCAAAGAAGATATTTTCAAAATGCTGGAAGGAGAAATTTAGAATGTATGACTTACCTTGTGAAACCCTAGTATATTACGTTTTCGTAGTAAAACTAGTAGCAGGTGAAATTTTAGAGTAGTTTGTTGACGAATGTTTGTTTCAATTTTATCGCTTAAAAATTAAATTTGTTTTAGATTCATCTATTTCCATTATATTTTTTCTTTTTTGTAACATTATTCAAGTAAGGTTATGTGTATCAAAACAATAACTTCTGACTAACTACTCGAATAACAACCAAGTATTCCACTATGATTTTTAATGATGAGCCAATATTCAAGATTGATATAATTTCCAAGAGATGTTTACAAATTCCAGTTTATAATTCCCTTACGCTTTTCTTCCTCTGTATCTCTTGAAAGCCCGTTCTACTGCATTTGCTAAAAATGCAATAAATGTATGAAAGTTAAACTCAATAATCAAAGTCTTTATGTAGTATTACAGTTATGAATTATTGCGACATTTCATCTTCAGCCTTACTCAAAATCTGAAGGATTCAACATATGGCAATTTATTTGTTTTTATCATGGGAAGCACTAACGATCAAAACATCAATAGACCATAAATCATCATTTCTATATGAAAATGTAATATAACTTCTAATACAGGAATTCCTTCTTATACATTTATTTGTAACATTGCTTCATGCTTTTTTCCCTTTCATTTTCAGTTTTCTTTTGTTCCCAAATCCCAGAGCCATAATTTAAAGAAAATATGAACTGGCTAAGCGGAACCAAAGTTTTCAGTACAATTGATCTAAAAGAGTTAGTCCGATGTATAGACTTAGTCGTTGATTCCTATTCTTTACTTTTTCGCAAGAGAATAAAATTTAGGTAGCGAACGATGTTGTAATTACATACGAATATAAATTTTTCAACGAGATTTTTTTTTATTTTTATTTTTATTTTTACAATTTTAACACAAACAAATCTATAGTCTTCCATTTCTTTTTATTTACTTTCGCAAATACTCACACCTTAAACATGATTTTTCGTGTCAACTATACTTAACTATATGCTTTATAATGCTGCTACGTAGTTAGGTTGTTCATGTTTATAGCTATTGTATGCGTACGATGTTTTCAACTATTATTTTATAAAATCAGCACACTATAGATCGAGTTTGATTGTACTACCATACATTATTATCATTATCAATGTGTCGTTAATAATCCTGTATACTTGCAACCGTGATGATGAACAATCCAACATAATTATTTACACACAAATCATAAGAACATGATTTTCATTGCAATTTATGGTATCCTTAACACTATTTACAGACTTTGAAGGGAACCGTATATTAATGCAAACTAAACCAACTTCGTTATATAGGAATTGCGATAAAAAAAGTTTGTAAGTATTACAAGATATTCACATCATAATGTTTTTCCCAAATAAATGAAACATCTCAGAACGTAAAACATTCACCAATTTTGATCTTTTTTTAATTCTTTCGTTTATGGCTTTAAAATGTTTTATTATATTTTCTTATTATCTTCCATAAACCACACTGTTTAATTTTACATTGTAAAACATTACTAGTGGTGCTAAAGCTATCAAATTGCAGTGCTGTGGTTTTATTCCAATGTCAAATCCAGAAAGCGCAAAAAAACAGGTTGACCCCCCCTGGTTACAATGAGTTATTTATGGTAAGAGATACTCGTAATGTGGACCTGGAGTGGGGACTTGAATTGTGTAAGCCTGAAAAGGTAAACAAACAAAATCTCTTTACCAACATCATCAAGCCTCAAAAAGATAAAATAAACATTAAGACAGATAAAATAAAGTTCTTTTTAGATAACCTTTTTACTGAATTTTCTAAATTTCATGATAGTTGTTATCCTGATGGTAGGATTTCTACCCGCAGTAAACTTCGTTGGCCCTTGCTTATTATTTGGTGTATTTTGATTGTTTTCGCAATAGACAAGAACTTTGAAGTCAAAGATTTTCTTTCAATTTGGATAAATGAAAGTTTTATAAATGAAAATCGGTTTTACAGTGAAATTTGGGGGCCTATTGCTATTTACATTTGTTTGTTTGTTTTATTGTTGCTTGGTTTAATTTGTATGTTTCCTTTACAGTGATGCCTTTTTTTTACTAATAATTTAAAATAGACTGCTCCAAGATTGTTGTAAAAGCTATACCATTGATCAGTATAGTTATAGCAGCGGTCGTAGTAATTATCGCGGTGGCTATGGTTAAAATTTTATACATCTGCCATTGGCTGATCTACAAAATTTTAATTTTGGCTTTCGGCATAAAAGTTAAGCCATTGGGAGACACTCTTCCTACACATAATGGAGAAACAGGATCACATTCAAAGGCAACAGTTGGTTCTGACATTGAACAAATAGAATTTCAAAATATGCCCACTCCTGTGAAAAAATAATTTTCTTTATCGTTTTATGATCGAAAAGAATATAATCATCCTTACCAATATTTTACTGACTGTACCGTCCTAATCATGCACTAAAGGTGCGTCTGTTATGAATTTCAATTATGGAGTCAACCTAATTACGGTTTTTAATGAAGTATTATCACTTGATGTTACTAATGTTTTATCTTTCGTTTCAAGTCTAATCAAATACTATGAATGTCATTTACTGCGTCACAAAATGAATTCTTAATGATACATCATGAATGACTCGTTTTTAAAGTTATGTCTGAAAACTTGAAAAATGCAGCATATGGAAATTGTTAGATCGATTGATTCATTAGCTCAATAAATTCTTAAATTGCAAATTATATTCTGGCAGCAAAAAATCGAGTTATTCAGAGTCTTTCAAAAACTCTGTTTACGTATTGACATACACATTAGACTTAGCTTTTCAACAATTTATACCGCTACTTGTCGGTATCTCCTTCACCTGAAAAAGTAAATTTGTCTAATAAATTGACATGCAAACGAAGCTTTAATGTTTGATTTCTTAACCCCAATCGAATAGACAATAGCTATTTATGAAAAAAATAAATTTTAAGCTAAAAGTAAGTATGGGTTGACGATGATGTAGAATGCATGTGATTTGAAGAAATATAATTGAAAACAAAAAAAATTTACACAAGAATTCGCATCTTTTAACTACTGTACTTAATTACAGGTGATTCCCAAAATGTCTGAGCCGCTTCATCATTACTTACTGTCACATCATTATAATTATTCAGTATTAAATATGCAAGCGCTACAATTTTATTGCTTTTATGTTTGTGAAACCGTTGTTATAATTTAAAATTAACAGAAACACAACAAATATATTTGATTGTAATAAAAGTCTTTAACAATTAAGCAAGTGTTAAGTATCCGGTATGAGATTTATGATGGAAGTTGATAAAAAAGTTAAGTATAGCACGATTAACACATTTTACAATAGAATGTTATAAAAGTTCATATTGAGCTACAAGTTCCCAAAAAAAAGCAATCTAAAGTAAGATATATTTACAAATTGCTACCAAACTGAAAATATGTGGAACTTTTTAAACAGTTTTAAAGTACTTCCAGGTTGCCTCGTATTTAAATTAAGGGAATTTTAATTTGCATTATTTGTTCTAAAATCACTGCACTTATTTATGTTAAGGATTTATTGACATGTAAGTTAGAATTGCAAGCTTTGCGTGTTCCTATGCGATCAAATAAAAACAATTTCTGCACATATTATTCATCTGCCTTATATATAGTATCAAAAAAATGAACGTAATAAATTCTATCATTCTAAAAAAACGAAAGTGAAAATTAAAAGTATGTATTCTCATATCCAGTTATCTGAAAAAGTAAATAAAATATGGAGAGTATAAAGTGGTTTCGGAACGAAGTCATATAAGCCTTCCTAAAGCTAATGTAAAACTTTAGTTAACGAAAATTTATATATTTGACTATTTGCTTAAATCGAAATTAGGTGATTTAATTTTGCTTGATATTTATATCAGATTGTCTACTATTAAAAAGAGAACTTTTGATCACTTTATTCATTCTTTTTTGAGGCTCCTTGAACATCATATGAAAATTGATAGCTTTACCATATACAATTATGGCAGGTACTGATATTTAACTTTTTATTGACTAAAAACGAAAATGATCTCTTTTAAGAAGCTATACCGGTAAGTATAGTATCTTTCCGCAAATTTTGTTAGCCATATAATTTTCTAAAAAATTCTTTTAAAAACTTGCATCACGAATTAAGCTTATAAATCCCTTCCCCCCAAAAAAAAGAATACCATAACATATAATTGGCTTAATAAAATGATAAAGATTCTTTTCTTTTGGAGTAGCTTCAGATATAAGCTCATTAAATTTAATATTATTATCAAACAAATAATAAACTTTCAAACTCAAATCAAAACTTTATGCAGAGTCTTCAGTAAATTCGTATATATTATACTATTTGATTTCCAATAGGATTTTCATGTTTTCTCCTGCTAATGAATATGGAATCAAACACTTCTAAAATATATTTTAGAATAATGTGTAGCCAAAGTTCATACTAAAACCAATGTTCTAAAAGCCAACAATATTCTTTTCCATACAAAGTCTAGTCACATTGTTCTGTAATGTTCACCTGCTGATTCTTAAAAGTTGATTTCCCAAACTATATATTTATGTTGAAAGATATTCTAATAATAAAAAGTGAATCGATGTTTATCAGCGGGAACCACTGTCTTCTTTTAAACTATTTAATATAATTTGTACAATTCAATCGCGAAGGTTTCAATTTAATTAACCAACTGCACTAATCTCGTTTATTTATAACCATTTTTTGTTGATCTTCCTACTCACATCACTGGCGAAACGAAAGAAAAACATTTCTAATATTTCGTTGTTTAAAAAACTTTCTGTGATTCTTTATTTATTTGCTTTTTCAATTAAAACTAGCATTCAATAAGTATTTCGGGATTTGATTAAATTATACTGAAAAAAGTCTGTTAATCAGTATTCGGCTAACTGTACTATACAAGATCCAGCAGCCGGTTTCGATACGACAACAGCGGCATTTAATTCACTTTGAGTAATTTTAGGAAACTGCTTTTTATAGTATTGTTCCGTCAATGCTTCAACCAGTTTAGCTAGTTTATCGTGTGTAGTGAGATGTACCGCAGATCCACCCCATCCAGCACCCGTCGTTCTGGCTCCATAACCTCCGTTAGCCAACGATATTTTGCATACCTCTCTTAACTCGGGAGACGACGAATTATTATATATATCTTCCGATCGTTGAGAGTCATTTAATAGTCTACCAAATGCCAACATAAACTTTTGAGGATCATCGCTGTCCTTATGCTGATGAAACAATTTTAACACTTGCAGTACTCTCATCGCATCTGAGTACACATGCACGGTCCTTTGATAGATTTTCATGCGTTCATATTTTACTGGAATTTTTGTTAAAAAAACTTTAGTAAACTCTTCCACAGACAACCCTAATTCCTTAGCCAGCTCTTCAGTCTTAAAACCCACTTTTTGCTCTTCAGAAAACATTATTTCTGTGAGCCTTAACATTTCCTGCATGCGTTGAACGCCCATGTCAATGTCGCTTCCATCCCAATGCGGCTGTTTTAGGTGCTTCTCGTAGTATTCGTCCATGAATCCTCTCAATGTACCAGTGTGTAAATTTGACTCCTTTGGCAATTCTAAGTTAAATTTTTTTGCCAAAAATTCTGAAGCAACTGCCATTTCCACCACTCGTAGATTGTAATTTGTTAATGCGGTTTCTTGCTTATTTGCTTCCACAAGTGTGTTAGAGATTAGAAATACCATGTCATGAGGTTTGAGTACCGGCATCTTAAACGGTGTTGCCATAAGCTTTGGTTTAAATTGAACCAAAAGCGCCTTGTTTTGCTCTCCATAGATAGAAGCACATTGATCCATACCGCCCGTGTTGACACCTACATAATGCTCGGAAACAACACTAATCTTGACGAGGTCTTCTTTGGTAATTGTATTAATTCCATTGGCTTTCAAAATGGCTAAAATCGATGCCACACAGAAGGCCGCCGAAGATGATAGTCCTCCACCAGTGGGAACGTTACCATCAAAAATCAACTTTAATCCTTTTAAAGGCTTCTTACCCCCACTGACTAATTCTGGGTATTTCTCTAAAATATATTTATGAGCAACAATCATAGAGCATCGAAAGTAGTTTCCCCAGGTGTGGTGGGTTTTGTTAATTTCAATCACTGCCCCGTCACTCGGTAATTCCAATATTTCCTCCTTGAATTCTGGATTCGTGTTATTCAACTCAACTTTGGCATCATCACTTGTGGTAACTGAAACAATAACATCAACGTCAATTGCCATTGGCAATACTGAAAAGTAGTTGTAGTCAATATGTTCGCCAATGATGTTTACTCTGCCAGGCGAGCGACTAAAAAAATCTGGCTTGCAGTGATATTTTTGTTCAAAACTGTTTAGCAACTTTGCATACCTAGCTTTGTTTTCTTTTGGGTTGGAGTAAAATGATAAGTCGTGATATGTAGGAACGGTAGCCATAATTTGAGACCAATCAGAAAAAATTACAAATGTGGTAAAGAAAAAGTAAACTTGAAAATGATCAATGAAAAGGTATTCTCTCCTTTTTTCACTTCTTTTTGAAAAAATATAGATGCAGCTTTTATCTTTTTGTTTATTTGCTCTGAAAATCGATAAACACTTCTTCTTGCCTTAAAAATTAGTTTGATCAGTCAAGCAAACCACGTTATACTACTACGATTATATAAATTGTCAAAAGTTTGACCCTTTTTGCCTTATTTACTTCTTGTTTACTGATTTATGTCATTTAGACTTTGCGTTACCTGAGACATACGGTGAAGTTAAAAGTGTTGCATGGAGGGTTCGGAAAACGGTATTCATAAAAAATAACTTTGTGACATTGATTAAAAAATATCAGTTGTTTAATATAAATAAAGGCTTTGCAAAAATATTTTTGGAATTCCGTTTGTATTAAGTTTCTTAATTTCTTATTTCAACCTCCGGACAATTCTCTGCGAAATACTTGGTAATTTTTTATAAAAGACCTTGCGACTACAAAATACACCAAAAGAATGACAATAATTCTCATACTTTTAATGGAACATCTGTGTCTTTATTCTTCTGTGCCCCCACATCAAATTCTCAATCCGCAAAAGATGGGTAAGTTAACGTTTCAACCATGTAATAGCATGCAGTTTAATATCATTTAAACGAACCGTACCCCACTGAGAAGAACCAATAGAGCACCAACCTAAGTTGAGAACTGTTGGGTATGCGCTTTTTTACGAAATCCGGTAATCATAGCTTATAATAAAGCGGAGAAGATGGGAGCTTTTGTTGCTTGAATATGGCTAGAATATTCGATGCAGAAAGTCACAGTTTAATTAACGAAACTTGGGGTAATGTGATTGTACGCCTGGAGAAGCCACGTTACATTTTAAAATTGTATATATATGCTTACGTTTGGAGATACTCTAGTCACACACATATCGCATATTAAAGCTAACATAAGAAGCCCCTAAAGAACCTTAACCCATATTTCGAAAACAAATTTTTTGAGTATTTTTTTAAGCTCCTTTTTGTTCTTTATAAAATGGCGGTTCAAGACGAATACATTCTTGTAACTGGTGGCGCTGGTTACATTGGTTCACATACAGTCATTGAACTAATCAACCATGGATATAAAGTAATAATTGTAGATAATTTGTGCAATTCGTGTTATGATGCTGTAGCAAGAGTCGAATTTATTGTGAGAAAATCAATTAAATTTTTTAAGCTTGACCTTCGCGATAAAGAAGGCTTGGCTCAAATTTTTGATACCTTTAAAATCAAGGGTGTTATTCATTTTGCGGCTTTAAAAGCAGTTGGGGAATCAATGAAATTACCACTGGAGTACTACGACAATAATATTTGCGGTACTATTACTTTACTAAATGTAATGCGTGAACACCGGGTCAAGACAGTTGTGTTTAGCTCATCTGCCACCGTATACGGCGATGCTACTAGATTTGACAACATGATTCCAATCCCAGAGTCGTGTCCTAATGACCCAACCAATCCATACGGGAAAACAAAGTACGCTATTGAAAATATCATTAAAGATTTGCACACTAGCGACAATACTTGGCGAGGCGCAATACTTAGATATTTTAACCCAATTGGAGCTCACCCATCAGGCCTACTTGGCGAAGACCCTTTGGGTATTCCCAACAATCTTTTACCGTTTCTAGCCCAAGTAGCCATCGGTAGGCGAGAAAAGTTGTTAGTATTTGGTGATGATTACGATAGCCATGATGGGACTCCTATCCGAGACTACATACACGTTGTGGATTTAGCTAAGGGACATATTGCCGCTTTAAACTACCTAAACAAAATCAATAATAGTGAAGGAATGTACAGAGAGTGGAACTTGGGAACAGGAAAAGGTTCCTCCGTGTTCGATATTTATCATGCCTTTTGTAAGGAAGTAGGTAAAGATTTACCGTATGAAGTGGTGGGCAGAAGAACAGGTGATGTTCTCAACTTGACAGCAAGCCCGAATCGAGCAAATAGTGAATTAAAATGGAAGGCTGAATTGAGTATTACAGATGCTTGTAGAGACTTGTGGAAATGGACGATCGAAAATCCTTTTGGATTTCAAATTGACAACTACAAATGGAAGTTGTTTAACACTCTTGGGATTATGGATTATAAGAATAGACTCCATACTATCTGCTTTCAAGATCTTGAGGTTTCCATAGCCAATTACGGAGCATTAGTGCAAGCAGTAAGATATAAAGGGAGGAATTTAGTAAATGGATTTAATGATTTTTCACGGTATAAGCTTAAAGAGAATCCGTTCTTTGGGGCGACAATTGGCAGATTTGCCAACCGAATAGCGAATGGACAATTTGAAGTGGATGGACATTTGTACACATTATGTAAGAACGAAAACAATAAAACCACCTTACATGGAGGAAATAATGGATTCGATAAGCAGTTTTTCTTGGGGCCTATCGCTCGACAGTATGAGGACTACAATACACTGGAATTCATTTTAGTTGACAAAGATGGTAACAACGGCTTTCCTTCTGACCTGGAAACCTTAGTCAAATATACAATCAAAAATAACTCTTTGGAAATTGAATACAAATCTGTTATTCCAGAATACTCGAAACTCAATGTAACAGCCGTAAATCTGACAAATCATTCTTACTGGAATTTAGCCTCTCCTAATAAAACTATTGACGGAACAATAATTAAAAGCACGACTAACGTCTATTTAAAAGTGAATTCGGAAACCTCGTTACCGACTGGTGATATTGTCGAATGGCAAAATGACATAACTAAACCAACCAAGCTTGACCCAAACATCTCGTTTGACAATTGCTTTATAGTAGACAGGGAAGCTAGCAAGTTCTGTTTGGACACACGAAAGTATTCTTTAAAAAATATTGTTGAAGTAATACATCCCTCTGTGCCGGTGAAGCTCGTGGTGTCTACAACAGAACCTGCATTTCAACTTTACACCGGTGATGGAAATGACATCTGTGAGTTTCAAAGTCGCAGCGGATTTTGTGTGGAAACAGGTAGATTTATCAACGCTTTGAATAATGAGAAATGGTCAAAACAGGTAATCTTACGCAAAGGTGAAGTTTATGGTGCGAGGTCGAAATTCTCCCTTTACGCACAAGATTTAGAAGAAAACAAACATTTTTTAGATTCAGCATCGTACAATAGTGGAGAATACTATTAAATGAAAAAACTTAATAAAACCCAGCCGATTAAGCATCTTTTTGTTCAATAAAAGGAAATTTGTGGTTTACAACGTTAAAGTTGTTTTAAAGTATTATTATGTGTTTTCAGTTTTTTCTCATTAATAGTACTCGTCAATTAATTTTCTTAGCCCTGTCTCCAATGGGATTTGAGGTCTCCAACCTAAACTTTTAATTTTTTCATAATTCAACGAATATCTTGAATCGTTGTAATTTCTATCTTGAACAAACGTTATGTATTTTGAATAATCCAAGTTTTTCAAAGACAGCTTTCGATATAAGAAATAGTCGCAAATGAACTTGACCAAACTTAGATTATCGATTTCATCATCCGAACCAATATTGAAAATCTGGCCAGACATCTTAGATTCAAGTGTGCTATGATAAACTTCACTTCCCTGCTTCATCCAGACCAAGTCTATTGCGTTAATAAAATCGTAGATGTGCAAATATTTTCGTTTATGTAACCCATCTCCATGCAGTGTGATTTTGTCTTGCATTATTTTCTGAGATTTTTGGTTAATGAACTTCTTTAGCTTTCCAAGAGTCATAGGAATTAGTTTCTCTTCGTATTGTCGAGGACCATATACATTATTTGCTCTTATCACAGTCACTGATATTTTGTACGAATATCGATATGATTGAATTATCAAGTCAACAGCAGCTTTGGATGCGGCATAAGGACTGGTGGGGTTTAACTTTGATTTCTCATCTACCGATGCATTTTCATCCTGCTCACCATAAACCTCATCAGTAGAAACATGAACGAAATTGAGTCGATTACGTAATTCCTCTTTTTTACCTAAAAGTATTCTTACGCACTCTAACAAATTTTGAGTGCTCAAAATGTTGTTTTTGGTAAAGTACAAAGGATCGATAAACGATCTATCAACACTGGACTCGGCAGCAAAATTTATTATGTGCGTAATTTTATTAATTTCGGAATCTTCAACCATAAATTGATACAAGAATTTATAATTCGTAGCCAGGTCCATTTCAAGAAATCGGAAATTAGGTTGGTTCAAAACTTTGCTCAAGAATACCGTGGTATAATTGCTCACATAGCTTAATTTGTCTATACACGTAAAGTGAAAGTCAGGGTATTTGTCCACAGCATAATCTAAAAAGTTTGACCCAATAAAGCCCGCACCTCCTGTAATCAATGCATATCCTTTATATTCTTTATAGTCCCCAGTCATTATCAGTGCCAACGAGATAAATTTAAGAAACGTACTTTTTTTAAAAAAAAATAGAATTATAAAAAATGTAGACGTGGTTTTATTTTATTCAAAATGAATGATGATATTTATGATATCAAGACCGTATAAGCAACGTAATTTTTCCAGCCCCTTTTCCGTGTGTTTGTGGATCCCTTTACTTATTTCATCTAACCTCCGCATGTGTCCCGCTTAACATACAATGCATGAGAAGCTTGAAACTTTATTCATATCATATTAGTCCTGTTTTACTTACTTGGCCCCCCACATAATTGCGGGTTCGGATATTTTGCAAAACATGTAAGAAAGTGGTATATATATACCGAACGAATCCAGCTGCTCGTACTGGGAAGCAAAGAGGAATGACTAGCAAAAAATTTGATTTTACCGAGTATTCACATCGTCGTTATAATCCATTAACGGATTCGTACGTTTTGTGTTCACCTCATAGAGCAAAGAGACCATGGCAGGGAGCTAAAGAAGAGATCAAGAAAGATGACACTGTAAAGTACGATCCAACATGTTACCTATGCCCTGGTAATATTAGGGCTACAGGTTTTGAAAATCCGAAGTATGAGACAACATATGTTTTTCCCAATGACTATCCTGCGGTGAGAGTTGATCAACCAGATTATATGCAAGATGAATCTGAAATAACGAAGGGGAATACGTTAAAAACAAGGATGTTTAAGACAGAAGGAGTGAAGGGAAAATGTTTTGTTATTTGCTTTTGTCCTAACCATAATTTAACTTTGCCATTAATGAGCGCGGAAGCGATTTGCAATGTTGTAGAGACTTGGAAACACTTGTATGTGACATTAAAGAAAGAATCTTTGGAAGGGCCGATTCGTTATAAATATTTGCAGATTTTTGAGAATAAAGGGTCAGCAATGGGATGTTCAAATCCTCACCCACACGGACAAGCTTGGTGTCTGGATGTTATTCCTTCGGTTGTTGCTCAAGAAATGTGTAACATGACCAAATATTTTGAACTTAATAATAGTCATTTACTCGGTGATTATGTAAAATTGGAGATGTTGGAAAAGGAAAGAATAGTCGTTGAAAATGACTCATTTATTGTGGTTGTGCCTTATTGGGCTTTGTGGCCATTCGAGACATTACTGATAGCTAAAGAGCACCTGAAATCTTTAGAAGAATTCGAAGAAAAACAAAAAGTTGATTTGGCTTCCGCATTAAAAATGTTGACTACCAAATACGACAATCTATTCAACACTAGTTTCCCCTACTCAATGGGTCTTCACCAAGCTCCATTATATGGAAGTAATGAAGAGGTTGAAAACTCTTGGTTTCATATGCATTTTTATCCACCGTTGTTGAGATCAGCTACAGTGAAAAAATTCTGTGTGGGCTTTGAAATGTTGGGTGAACCACAAAGAGATTTGACCAGTGAACAAGCAGCTGCTCGATTACAAGAGCTAGATGGACAGAAGCACTACAAAAATCTATTATAATGTATTTACGAAACTGATTAAATTTCGCGCTGTTATGAAGTAACTAAACTATAATTCATTCGTTTCATCTATTACTTTACCTCATTTGAAATTGCATCTAAAAAGAAAAATTATTTTATTTAAATCTTTTAAGCCTAGTTATCTCTAGTAAATTTGTGAAGCAAAAGAAACAACTTTTTCCTAAAACTTCTCACAAGAAAATTTGCATGAAATAATTATTTTTAGCTTCGTGATTAAATAGAAAAATCCATTGAAGTCCCAAAACAAGCAATGATATAATCCTTTTAATATATGTATATATTTAATTGAAAATCTTCACATTCATTTTACTATGGAACGAAAATTGAAAGATTGGGAAAATGCATTGTACTGCTAATATCCACAATAGACATAAGCACAAATACTCATAATTTAGTACTTCAAATATGTCAGCTACGCAGTCCAATACTTGTTTAACGATACATAGACTGCGGCAAGTTTCTCTTGCGAACTACAATATATGCGGTATCTTTAAATAACAATGTAATATTTATTGTTATAAAAAGTCTATTAGTATTATTGTACACCGATATTGCTAATGACTGAACTTAGGGACGAGGTTTAGTTGTAGCTCTATTTATAATCTTTCTAATGCTTACTATTAACGTGTATCTATGTAGATACACAGATAGTTTATCAGCGTTTATCAATAACGAATCTTAAGTAGTATCTTAACGTATGAATAGTTGTCAGCAATACTACACTACGTTGCGCATCACTATATGTCATATGTTGGAATACTAGCTAAGATCCGTTTATTGATAATCACGGGAAACTATCCGTCTATATAAATAAATACCCGTTGATAACAACTATTTAGAAATATTATAAATAGCGTTACAACTGAACCTCGTTCCTCAGTTCGGTTATGAGCTATATTAGTGATAGGTAACATTATAACCCAGTTAATACAATACCTATACTCAGTTGCTACTCATCAACCTGTGTATTGTAATATAATAGATCACAAGGAAAACTCTCCGCAGTTCTACGGATCCTTAATCAGATACCAAACTGCGTAGCTTACAATAGTGATACCATCGTAAAATATCATAGCGTAGTGTAATATTGCTGACAAAATACCACTATGCTAACAATGCTACATTACTTTCGGAAACCAACTATAGTCATCTGTTAGTATATCAGCTAAAATCCGTTCGTTGATAATTGCCTAACCAAATCCATTCGTTTACATAGGTGCCAGTTGGTAACAACTACTAGAAAGTTAGAAATCGGACTATAACTGAACCTCGTACTTAATTTAGTTATTGGCTATTGCAAACATGAGTTACAAAAAAATTCCTATAATTTTTTTTTAATTTATACATCCTGCTTATCGCTTGCTTACAAGATTACATACAAGTTTTAAGTCAACCCAGTGTAACCTAACGTTAAACTGATTACACTTGGTTGTAACGAACAGCATAACGTAGTCAATGTGTTGCGATAATAGACCTTAGTACGTAGATAATAGTTGTTTGCTGATAATTTGATTGTAAAATTATAACCATGCTGTAAAAATCTAATAGCAAACCTATAAATTATAGGTTACACTTACGCCATAGTGGATTGCTTGACTATGAATATACTTGCTTCAAAATGAGTGAATGATGAAAGTTACAAAATCTAACGATTCGCTTAGTCAGTCTTTCGATACAATGTTCCTTTGTCGAAGCTTGGGTGTTTTAACTGCTAATATTTCATAGAAAAATACAGTAATGACCGGAATATCTAATTCTTATAAAATCCTCTGAGTTTAAAGTTCATTGAGAAAATTCATTATTCAGTCATAGGATAATACAAAATTAAAACACCGTATAGTAGCAGGAGGGTTAACATCGCAAGTTTTTTGTTTTCAACCCTATCCATACTAATCTATTGCAGTGTCATTTTGCGAGTACATATATATATTTGAGAAATTTATCTTGAACCGCTGGATATTTGGTATGTTCTGTGAAGAAAACACGAAACTGTGAAGTATGGATTCCTGTCATATTTAGAGAGACAGAATTATTATTTACAATACATTTAAATACTTGAGTATATGGTTTGGTATCAATTTGATTTAAACTAAATTTCAAGGACCCTCAATTCTTCCTTTTACTTCAATGTATCGAAACATAATGCATTTAAAATTTGTTAACAGCTAGAAATATGCGAAATATCTTCTAAAAAAAAGGATGATGTAAATTCATGTTAGTAAAACATAAGAGGATGAACATTCCATGAATAAACTCGATAAGATGATATTATTATGCAGTCTTTAACGCTGCTTGCTACAGCACTAATTATTTTGATAAGGACAGTCACGATTCAGTGTCCTGCTAACGTTTGATATGAAGTTGATCGTTATTTCATTTACTTCAAATGAATAACACAATTTATATTTTGGGAGCAGGTAGTATCGGTAGTCTGTTAGCATATGAATTAGCTAGTTTAAAATCAATAAATAATCGGGTGATATTATTATTAAGAGACAAATCGAGAGTCAACTCATTCAAGGATAAAAATTCAACCTTGAAGATTGACCGCTTGTTTGAAGAAAATGTGCCTCATCTGTGTTGCCAAGTTACTGCATCAGAACCCTCCCAATTGAATGTGCAATCGATAGAAAATATGATCGTAACAACTAAAGCGGGGCAAACAGAAAACGCTTTATCAAAATATTTACCATATTTAAGTAAAAACTCGAACATACTGTTTGTACAAAACGGTATGGGGGCAGTCGAAAATGTTTGTGGCAAGTTGTGGCCGGAAGAACAAAATAAGCCTTCCATATATCAAGGAGTAATCTCACATGGGTGTTTTCAAACAGCCCCGTTCCATTTCAGTCACGCAGGTTTAGGGGATTTAAAAATATCCAAAGTCCCAAAGAATCCCAAGAAGATTTTACCTGATGAAGCAGCTGAAACGCCATGCGAAATGATAAAGTCATTAGGCAAATCAGAACTTCTACGATTACGTTATATGAATTACCCAGAGCTTTTAGTTAACCAGTGCGAAAAGCTTGTAATAAATGCCTGTATTAATCCAACAACTGCAACTTTGGATTGTGTTAATGGGGAGCTCTACAATGATGAATCTGCCAAGGAGCTTTTTCGTTGTATAATAAAAGAATGTGTGGACATATTTTTCAAGTGTATTCCTCTTTTTAAAAACAATGAGGAAGCTGAAAAAATTTTAAACGTGAATCGACTATTAGATCGTGTGATGTTTGTTGGAACAAAAGTAAATGGTGCCAACAGTTCATCTACCAGGCAAGATTGTCTTCTTCTAAGAGAGACAGAGATTGATGCTATAAATGGTTATGTTGTCAAGTTAGCTGAGAATAATGGATTTCAAGCGACTGTTAATAAAACAATGATGTTGCTTACTAAGTCTCGATTGGGTTTAAATAGATGTCGAGCGCATGCACGATAATTTATCATACTTATTAGGTGCAAGCTTTATGACTAGTATTCTGGTCGAACCTAATAATTCGTATAAATCTTCGGTCCATTGACATTATTTCGTTTGTACCAAGGTTGCAATGAATGCATACTGTTTATTAAACTAAAAGTTTTGATTTACAGATGGAATTTTATATTATCACAATCAATTGTTCAGTAGTCATTATCAAACCATATGGTTAAGATTAATTCAACACTATTTACGCTCTCTGAACCATTTAGTTTGTATCAGTTCAAAGAACTTTTGTATGTTTTCCAATATACGATTCAGTTTACAAACGGAGCAATTGTTATCATAGGGTTCATAAGCTATACTCTCAAGCATGGGTGGTAAGTTAGTAAGATGTCATATATACAATTAATTGCAATACACCAGCACATATTCGGAAATGAGGATACACCTTTTGTAGTGTGACTATACTTAATTGTACAAATTGCATAATTTAAGCTTTCATTTATTAGCAGTAACCAATCTACTTATTGTTCAATGGTAAACAGTCTGAGCTTTAAGAAACAGCATTTACGAACATTAGGAGCTGGAAAGATATGAATCTTTCAGATAGAAAATAAAACTACAACAAGTTATACGAAAATAAAATAAAATAAACTATAAAAGCTAAACGATTTTCTACATCAATCGCTACCACCTGAGTTATTGCGAAACCCAAGGAAGTAATATTCTAGCTGCTTAATTATATATTAGTCAATTATGCAATTTAGTAAGTAGTTATCGTTCTCTCAACAATCAAGTTATCATCTTCTTAAATTCATTAACTTTGCTGTAACGGGAAAATTACACTGCGTTTGAACCCATGAAAACCGACGTAAAACAACATAATAAAAATGCTTATATTTAAAAAAAAAAAAATACAATTGCCGAAGTGTTGTTAAAAAATGAATGGTAAATGACCTCGACACTAGTCCTCTGTAATAACACTGTAAGTAAAAAACCAATAAGCTTGTCATGGATTACTGTTTTAATATTAATTTTAAAGCCATTTTATATACATATGTCTTGTTCATAATCCAGCGGTATAAAATTTAAATTATGAAACATAGATTTTACTGTCATCTTAATAACTATCTGATAAGAATTTTATAGCTACACAAGATTTCCTAAAAGGGAACATTAATGTTTAAAGCTCAAGCAGCTTTGACAAGTATGTCAAACATTACACCATTTTCTTTACTGAAACTAAATAATATTGAATAATAAAACAATTCAAAGTTAATATCCAATAAAGTTGAAGTAATTGGTGCATAAACAAAGAGTATAATCAATTAGATGGTAGATTATACTGAAAAATAACTCACAACACCAAAAACAAACATGCGATATGGTATATGATGCGCCCAATGTTTGTTCATAATGTGAAGCAAGTGTTCAATATGGGGTAAGAAGTTATGTTTAGTTATTAATTATTTTAGTTAAGATCCATACACAAATTCAAAGTTAAGTAAAAAAGAACATTTTCGGTTGTGTTTTGGAAGACTACATTTCATAAATAACCATTTGTGCCAAGAGAATTGACAAAACCTTAAGGGAAGCAAGAAATTATTGAAACCGGAAAATCGTAGAATGATATTAAATATCGATTTATAATTTGAATGAGCTTTCTAGTAATTTTTACAAAATATCAAAAATTTATGTTTTAATGAACTCGAGGTAACTGTTATTTCAAATTAATACTCATTTTTTGGACATGGGTTTGGTTTATGAGCAATTATTTTAAATGCATATAATGGACAACTAATCCTATTATCTAGGTCAGTATACTTTTTTAGAAGTTTTTTCCTTAGGCCATCAAAGTCTAATATCCAATTGGTTGTTAAGTTTTATTTTGCATGGCGTAAATAGTCCGTTCAATACCACACTAATTGTAAAAAAATTTGAAACAATCTTTGTTGATCAATTTATAAACATGTTGGTTTATTTTGTTTCAACACTGATTTATTATTTGCAGTTGAGACGAAACATCGAAAATTTTCGCCTCTGGTAGATACATATATTAAGGCCCTTATAATAACAAGTTAATTAGAGATAAGGAAATGATTATGTTTTGTAAGCAGCAACGAACGTTAATACTACCAAATTTTATCTGTCTTCAAATAAATAATCCATGTGACATAGTACATAAATATACTATTAAAGTTCACCTTCATTATTTAAGTTTTCAATTGTTTTTGCTTAATGATATTATTGATTTTTTTTATGTCGAGATATGTTTATTTTTGATTAATCTATTGGAGCCAACAATTTATTTTACGGTTTTACACAATGTTGCTGATTTATGTTGTAGTAAGTCAAACCAATTGAAAAGACGCAATTCATCTCATTTAACTGTCCAAACCTATGGTTCTTATGGTTGGACACTGGTAACCAACTGAATTACGAGATTTGTTATGCTATGAAAGACCTTTGAAAATGTAACTACTACCTCCTTCAATGACTTCAAGCTCATATTCCTCAATTTTCCAATTTTTGTACCACCCACGAACAGCTTTTAAGCCTTCCCTATGTATTTTCCCTGCCCCTCCGAGTCTTGCGCTTTCTTTGGAGGTCCACCAGCATGTAGCCAAATTTTGTCCGAATACATCGTCAGGTATACCATACCAATACTTTAATAAGCCACCAGAAACGTTTGCTTCCAAATGCGATCCTTTATCAATTTCTGCTAATTTATGGCGTGCCTCTGGAGAAACTTGAACTTCGGGTTGCAAAACGGAACGAAATGCTACAATATACGCGGAAAAGGCAGGAATATGTTTGTGATATTTATGTGAATATTCTCGTATCAAATTTACAATTTCCGCAATATCAAAGGCTTGAGCATAAGGAAGATGGGCATAACGGACAGAATCTTTGGGAACAAAAGTCTGAAGAGCTAGTGATAAAAAGTAATGGCCGACACTTAAGGTTCCCAAGTCCAGCCAATGCTCTTTTTCAATATACGGGGAAGACTGAATAAATTTCGTATCAGTTGTTTTGCTGATATCTGAGGGACGCAAGATTGGTTGGAATAAGCCATGATCTTCTTCTATTTTTGCTGTTTTATGTTGTACAATCATTATCCCAAATCAAATGAATAAAAAATAGTCCTTTCAACATAACCGGATTCATGTACAAGCATTATTTATAACAAGGGTTTACTTACTACTGCTAAAGGGTTTGCAATTCCCTTTCTGTTTTGCGACAGCATGAACTAAAATGATTGGCTACGCACTATGGGTTAGGGTTGATTGCCCATGTATCATTATAGCGAAGCGAAAAATTCATCTAAATTGCGTGAACATTGCAAATATCATCGACTTAAGACAAATTTACAACACTGGTTGATTCTCCCGCTTTTCGTCAGAAGTTAATATTAAAATGGCCTAATTTCCTAATTTGAATAAAGTCATTGAACCAATTGGGTAAACAATCATCAATCACTTCTTCCTTTTTCTCTGATCTTGAATTTATATCTAATTGTCTGCGGTCTATTTGTTCCCATGCTTTTCACGCTAACAGCATTTGAAATGGTTACGGCATATTCAATTGCAAAAACGATTTATAGTTTTGTTACTCAACTTTAGATAATAAAGTTCTGAAACTAATAAATAAACAATACCATCCCGATACAAAACAATTGTATGCGGATGTTTGACATCTTTAAAAATAATTCTTATTTTTTCTTTGAAGATGGTCTTATTAGTCCTTGTACGAATCAAAGGAATCTGAAGATATTTGGAAGATCTTCTACTACTTTTGATGAACATTTTCGTAATAAATATTAAATCTGTCGAAATGCTTAAGTCCTATTGATGCTACATATACTGGTTTTTTTTCATTCAATGTGTAAACCTTAAAAAAAAAAAACAAAAATCACTAAGAAAACTCATCGCAGCCTATAGTATTCTTAGTAATTTTTGCAGACAGTGTGAATGTTTTCGGTATAATAATGTAAGCTACGCAGTTTGGTATCTGATTTAAGGATACGTAAAACATTCACCAATTTTGATCTTTTTTTAATTCTTTCGTTTATGGCTTTAAAATGTTTTATTATATTTTCTTATTATCTTCCATAAACCACACTGTTTAATTTTACATTGTAAAACATTACTAGTGGTGCTAAAGCTATCAAATTGCAGTGCTGTGATTTTATTCCAATGTCAAATCCAGAAAGCGCAAAAAAACAGGTTGACCCCCCTGGTTACAATGAGTTATTTATGGTAAGAGATACTCGTAATGTGGACCTGGAGCGGGGACTTGAATTGTGTAAGCCTGAAAAGGTAAACAAACAAAATCTCTTTACCAACATCATCAAGCCTCAAAAAGATAAAATAAACATTAAGACAGATAAAATAAAGTTCTTTTTAAATAACCTTTTTACTGAATTTTCTAAATTTCATGATAGTTGTTATCCTGATGGTAGGATTTCTACCCGCAGTAAACTTCGTTGGCCCTTGCTTATTATTTGGTGTATTTTGATTGTTTTCGCAATAGACAAGAACTTTGAAGTCAAAGATTTTCTTTCAATTTGGATAAATGAAAGTTTTATAAATGAAAATCGGTTTTACAGTGAAATTTGGGGGCCTATTGCTATTTACATTTGTTTGTTTATTTTATTGTTGCTTGGTTTAATTTGTATGTTTCCTTTACAGTGATGCCTTTTTTTTACTAATAATTTAAAATAGTCTCTGCAGAGTTTGCGTGCTTGCTTTACGGGAGACCGGTATGATTATAGCAGTCCTGGGTGCAGCCTTGGGAATGATTATAGCAGCCTTGGGTGCAACTATAACCGGTCTTTTGTATTTCAGTCATTGGGCTCTCTATAAAGTAGTAATATTGGCTTTGGACTTAAAGATTGAACCATTTAAAGATGAGATTGCCTTTCTTACTCTACCTACTCACAACGGGGAAACCCTTTCAATTAGAGACAACAATCAATCTTAAAGCTAAAACAAAAATTACAAAGTATGTTATTGATTTTATGGAAAATATGTCTTTCTGTTCTCGCTTTCATCATTGTTTTGCATTTAACCATCTCTATTCAAATTCATTGCCCATTCATGTATATAGTCTGAATTCATTATCATTAAAATATTTCAGAAAATATCTTAGTTTGTTGTTCACTAAAAGAAAGATAGGATTATTCAAAGGAAACTGATCTCTTAATAACTGAACTTTATTATCAGCATTACCCTCGTGAAAAAAGAAAGGTCTAATAGTCGTTACTAATTTTTTTAATTTTCTGTGATTTTATTTGCACAAAGGAAAAATTTGCAGTTAAGGAGATTTTTCCAGCCGGATATAAACAGAGCTTATTCTGGAATTTGGAGGCTTGTTAATAGCGTTGGTTTATTTGTAATTTTGTTGCTATCTTTGGTCCAAGTCTTTTGAGTTGATATTACAGAATTTTTGAACTCATCGATATATACTCGATTCTTAATGGTAATGTAAAAATACACTATTAAACACAGTCAAAAATAAAAGGTACATGTTGGTAAGTTGCTGATCGTTTAATTTTTACTTGTTTGAAATATTACTACTATGTCTACGAGTACGATCGTAGATAGAGTAGACCAACATGTCATTGCGACAAGGCTGTAGAATTTATTTACCCTTCATAGCTTCATTTGTTTTTTTAATGAATTCTCATTTTTGTAATCAAATTCTTTTGTTGCTATTTTCCGGAAAACGAAAGCTGCAGTTTTCAGAGTTCGGTTATTTACTATATACTTATTTAATAAAAGTTAATGAACTTTATAGTATCTTAAAAAGTTTTACAATTTTAAAGATGTTTGTAACTTTTAAGAATGTGAACCTTAATAATGTCGAGAAAATAGAGAACTAGAAAGCTATATTTTACGGATATCTTAAAGAAAAAGTATACTCCCTCTTAGGAATTAAGTTAAAGAGTAAGTTAGCATTAATGTCCAATGATCACTCAAAATACTATCATTTTATATTTCAACCTTTTTTACAGAACATGCGACATGAGTGTGTTCAAACAGAATATGTAATCACATACTTATTTTATCTGTGACTCCAGCTTAAAATCGAATTGAATGGGTTAATGGTTAAATAGAAGTATTTACTCAATTTTTTTGAACCCTTTCAAAAAGTTTTGGTATTGTATCTTTTCCGTCTACATTATTTGATACTTTATTGTCAGTATGAAAAGGTTTTTTATGTTCAATTTTATATTCTATTGCTTTTATGCAATGTCTTGACGATGTTGGATCAATTCATGATTGTTTCTGCTCATACTTTCTTTAGTAATATTGGTGGACAGTACAATGTATGCTTTTTTTGCTGTTATTCTTTTTTTAGACAAATTTGAATATGTGATTTCAGAAAATATATTGGTAAAAGTCACCTTATCGAAAATTTCTTAAAGAATTCCTTCTTGTAGTTCTGCTTAATTCCTGGTGAATTTAATGTGCTTAGCTGAAGTTATATACCTTAAACCGTCTTAACTCTTGAAAAATCATATTAATATGCCGAGCAATACTACTTCCGCTTCTATCTCATCCCTCTTTTTTATTATGTCATTATCCTTTACCGTCAATAAAATGCTAATTTGGGCAAACAAGCAACAAAAATGACAAATTTCATATTCTTTATCTCTCAAAATGTACGACACTTCATGAAGAACTCAGTGACGGACTAGATATTAAGCTCTAACTTCCAATTATGAATTTCATTTCGAAAACTAGCTTTTAGCAATTGCAAATAAAGTAAAAGATATTTTGAAAATAACTGATATTAAAGTGGTAAATATTTGATAAACCAATCTCACGTTTTGCAATGTCGGAGTAGTCTAGTTCCGGTAAGTTGAAGTAGTCAAAAAAAAGTAGTCAATATATTAGTTCTAATCTTAACTTCTGACTTTTATAAAATATTGAACAATTTGAACGGAAATGCTTGCAATGTCATTTCAATGTTCGTCGAAGTTAAAATACTTCCATTCGAAAGTCGAATATTCCTTGCAAAATAATTTTATTTAAGTTAATTGCGTAAATCGGGGTTTCTTTGGTTCTAAGCAATAATTGGTTATTTTGATTAACTCAAATATGCTTTTGTTTTATATGCATAATGAAATTTCTCTTGATGTAAAAAAGGCAAACCATCACAAATGTTATTAAACTTCGTCTTTTAAACTTAGAGCTTTTGTCGACTATTATTGAAGCCAACTTTGAAATATTACCGTTTTTGCACCATCCCATACGCTTGTCGATATTGGCATATCCTACCGGTAAGTGATTTGTCGGCTATGTACTACCTAATATTTTTCGTAATGAACAGAATCGAAAGTCTGTATGCTCTCATTCATGGTCCGCTCGGCTTGGTGTTTCCCGGAGAGATTGAATCCGATACAATGTTTAATATGGACAACAACTATAGTAGAAGCTCATTGAAGTACTAGAACTGGTTCTCACAGCTCTAACAATAATTCTTAGATCATACAAAATATTCAATTATAGCTTAGCAAGACAATGTTTCTTTTTTTTTAAAATCGTAAGCAGAAAGTGCATGTCTTAAAAATAAACTTTTAGGACAACTTTTTGTCAACCGAACATAGCGTTATTATATACCGAAGGACGTAAATGACATAATGCAAAACACAAATGTTCCATTAACAGTATTTTGAGACTGATGTTACGGTTTTCCCATCGAACTCCGAGTCATTCCCATTGCTAAAGAGTTTTTTTACTTAAATAAATGTTTGAGTAAGGGAACGAAGAAATAACACTGTCTATAATTATTATGAATTTTGATTGTTTAAATTAATATAATGTAAGAAGATACATTTGCAGCAAACTCAAAGTTGCTTCGCAACTTCAATTCATTACTAAATTTTGACATTAGGTCATTAGCAAAATGGGACTGAAATCTCCGACAAAGTTTTGTAAACCTTTTTTTTGACACTGACACTTTTCAAAGGTTGTACGATGTTAATGAATTGACTGAGGGAAATTTGAAAACATTGAATTTCGAAATGCCGATCTTTTTTTGTATAAATTAAAGAATCTTACCCTCGGTAAACAGCGAAATAGATTGTTAAGCTCTTTATCCCGACTCCCTCAACATGAAGACAGCCTCGATACATTTTTGGTCAACCCTTGTGCTTTTGTTCAGTTGTATTGGTTCTGTAATTGCTTACTCGTCTACCGATTTAACTACAATGTATGATTGGAACCAAATCATTAAACCTTTAGAATGGGGTCAAATGAATTTCATTCATACTACGGACACTCACGGTTGGCTTAATGGTCACCTTAGAGATGCTCGCTATAAAGCCGACTTTGGCGAATTTAAGTCTTTTGTTTTGCGGATGAAGGAATTAGCTGATTTTAAAGACGTAGATTTATTATTAGTTGATACCGGTGATTTACATGACGGAAACGGACTTTCTGATGCTTCTGATCCAGAAGGAATATATACAAACAACATTTTTACGTACCTACCCTATGATATTCTTACGATTGGTAATCACGAATTGTACCAAGCATCCGTTTCTAATAATACCCACGAATATTTTGTACCTCACTGGAATGGAACTTATCTCGCTTCTAACGTTCAAATCTTCAACTCATCAAATGAGTTGGAGCAATTTGCGGCTGAATCTGCCTACTTTACTACGAAACATGGCGTTCGAGTTCTTGCTGTAGGCTTCCTCTACGATTTCACCGGTAACGCCAACAACACTGTTGTTACACCTGTTGAGACAGCCGTCAACTCCAGATGGTATCAACAACAAATAAATAGAACAGATGTTGACCTTTTCTTATTACTTGGACATATTCCGGTTCGCGATTGGGACGAATGGAAGTCACTACATGCCTCAATTAGAAAAGTGCATCCTGATACTCCCATTCAAATCTTTGGCGGTCACTCTCATATTCGTGACTTTGCTGTTTACGACGAGTCTTCTGTATCTCTTGAGGGTGGTAGATATTGTGAAACTGTAGGCTGGCTTTCAATTGATGGCCTAGCAGCATCCAATGCAACCCGTCAATATGTTGGTCGTCCCGTCACCAATGAAACTCGCCAGTCGTATCCCAATCTCCCTATTCCAAATACACCTCTGTATTACACGCGCCGTTACATTGATTTCAATCGCCAGAACTTCCGTTTCCATACTCAACAATCAGAAGATTCCTTCGATACCCCAGAAGGCATTGAATTATCTAAAATTATTAAACAGTATCGCGACGATCTTAACCTCTCATATGTCTTTGGATGCGTCCCTAAAAACTATTATATGACTGAAGTCTCTCCTCAATCTGATGACAGTATTTTTAAGCTTATGACTGATCGTGTTTTGCCAGAAATAATTACCAATCGAAACCGTTCAACTGTGCCCCGAATTATCATTAGCAATGGAGGTGGTATACGAGGTTCCATGTATCAAGGAAAATTTGGACCCGACGAAATGTTCCAATTAAACCCTTTTCTTACTAATTACTATATGTATTTGGCAGATGTTCCTTATAAATACGCTAAGAAGCTATACTCGACCTTAAACGGGGGATCCAATTTACGCAACATAAATGAAAATTTGGCTGCCCTTAATCCCGGTTATGTTACAAGTGATGATTTTGGTGAAGATGGAGATGATACAGTACATACTTCTGTTCCTTCGTATGCTACTCCTAACATTCTTCAAGCCCAAGCTGGGTTTAATGCTACCTCCTCGCCAGAAACAATTGATGTTGTCTTCCTCAATTTCCTTCAAAGTATCGTGCTAAAGGCTTTGAACAATATGGCAAATGACACTTTATATACTTCTTCAAACGTTACACAATACTGGGTTCGTGATGATGGTTACGACAGTTCTCCTTATTCATTTGCCTATTTTGTTCAACAAGAATGGAGTGATAATTGTGATTAACTTCTAGCTTTATATTTATGTTTCGAAGATATCTTAGATTTTTTAGTGTTTAAACTTGATAGGTTGAATATTATAGTTTTTGCAGTTAGAATGTATAAATTAACTGTTGGTTTACATGTTATATTTTTAAAAATGAATATATCGTCAACAAATAAAATAATTATATAGTTAAACGAGTTTTTATTGGAGACATTAAAATCATTTTGAAAATTATTTTTTCTACATTAATGAAAATATCAATTTCCTTTTGTTCATAATTTATTGCAAGTTATCATATAATAGCTATATTTACCCCAAATTAGCTACATATTAGTTCCAAGATTAACAGATTTAAAATATATATGGTAAGAAGATGCCGCCGGATTATGTTTCTTTAAAATACTGAAGTGTGAGATTGGTCATAGTAAGAATCATGCAAACTTCTCTGAAGTGTGTTTGTAGCAGAGTTTTTATTAAAAGAACTTCAATTCGCACTACTAACTAAAAATTTTTTTATAAATCGGACTGAATATATACAAAACAAGCTTCGATCGTGATAATATCAAAGACATTGTAAGCACTTCTTACTTAAATAAAAAAAATTTGATTTTCCATTTTCACAAGTATACAAAATTGAACATCTATTTGCTAAAACATTGTAACTATTAACTTTAGGATATAGAAATGTTATCGTTTTTTTTGGTATTAGAAATTAAAACGTGATTTTAGATCGTATGAAATTTATATATTGCTCGCTATATACAATTTTTTTATCTTTATAGCACTTTAAATATGTTGAGTTTTATACCAATATATGAACCAATTGGATAACCGTAGCAAATATATTCTATTCTCCCAAAAAATAAAAAAATAATTAAGAGCTCTTTCGTTGCCATCTGTTTATGTCCATGATCAGATATTCAAGTATGTATCAAAGAGTATCGACATAAATCTATCTTCAAAGGAGAACAAGTCAAAATTTGAATGGCCAGATAATTTTAAGCATTATATATACTTTATGACTTAAGCAAACTTTGCTCATTTTTTCCTTTGGCAGTAATGACATTGCAAAGGAAACTGGCACTTTGAGTTATACGTATCATCATTATTCACTCCTTAAGTTAAATATATCAATGTATTTAGAAAATTATGAATTTAAGTTTTTGCTTCCCAAATACATTTAAGATACCTGATTATGAGAAGTCTAAGATGGCTTATCGCTTATTTAATTTAAAATTTTGTCCACAATTTATTTTCTTTACAAATTACATGCACGCTTCTTGAATAACCATTTTATCGGTAATTTTATTCAAGCACTCCTATAAATAAATATATAGTTTAAAATACAAAGTATCTTGTCAGTGATGATATTGAGGAGTTACAGTTTTTTCATGTCCATAATCCAACCTTGGCAATAAATTGGATAATTTGATTAACGAAATAGATTAGAATTGCCATGGTGGTTACGAAATTTTTTACACTAAAATCTCTTCGGTTGCAATCCTTCGCTGATATAGATAGTGTGACGAAATCTCTATTTCATAAACACAATTAAATATAAACTTAGAAAGTACTATGCAATAAATAAATAAAAAGCAAAAATTATGAGGACTTTCCATTTGAATTAAATACAACATAATGACAACACTGAAATTCTCAACAATCCGAAAATTCACTTCAGCAAAAAAAAAGAGCAAGCAAGTACTTAGGGAGCAATTGGAATAGAGATTATTGAATTTCGGTAAAAACTTGACTCGTGGGGAACATTAGAAAATATATTGGATTGTTTCATATGCCACTTTGAGCGGTTTATAAAATATTGAAATAATTTTAAGCTATGCGGTTGTTTATCGATGATTGCTTCTGGGTGCCATTGTACACCAATGATTAAACCATCTTTTGATTCGATTCCTTCACAAAGTCCGTCGTCAGAGATAACAGTTGATTGCAAACCCATTCCCAAAGTTTTGATACCCTGATCATGAATACTGTTTACATCTATAACATTCGATCCCAAAATGTTTTTAAGTTTTCCAGGTTTAGCCATTACTTTATGAGCTAAATAATGCCTAGGTTTACTTGGACGATGAATATCACGAAAACCGCAAGATGAAACATTTTGGTATAGACTTCCTCCAAAATATACATTAAGGACTTGACAACCACGACATATTCCAAGGATAGGGATTTTTTTTTTGAGGGCAAAATCAATCATTCCCCATTCTGTGGAATCTCTTATCACATCGACACTTTTGGGAGCATTTGGATCAAAATCTTCTCCGTATCGGTTTGGATGCACCGATTCACCACCAGCTAGTATTATACCATCTATATTAGGTGGGATACTGTTTCTTTGTAATCCAGGATATATGACAATTGGACAACCACCTGCCTTGATAATTGCTTCTACATACGGCTGTGAGTTATTAGAAAACCCGACACTCAAAGCAATAATAGGGCATTCCATCTTTTCTATTTCGCTATAAAATTATCACCATACTTGGATATATATATATTGGTTTCTTATCGCTTAATTTAGTATCAACTAAAATGCCTCAAAAACGCACAACGACCCGCTATTGTTTCAAGGTATGAGCCAATTGCGGAAAGCGGGAATGACAAAAATTGAATTAATAAAAAATTATACGAGTTCAGAAAATATGAGACTTTGTTTCTGTCCAAAGTAATTTTGAACATTCTAGAATTACTATCACACTAGTGAAAATTATGCTGAAACTGCGAAGGCATAAGTTACTTCTCGCTTAAAAAGTCGTTTTCGCTTATTCAGACTTGATTAGTAGCGAGGAGAAAATCAGATAGCAATAAGTTACATGTACTTGTTGCACTAAAATTGCGCAATACTGTGGAGAAATTGCGAGCTACATAACTTAGCAGGTTATATATATATATATATGTATATGCTATATATCCTTACTCTAGTTTATTTCTGCGTTTTTGGTGCTCTAAGAATGGAGAGACCCAGATAAAAATTCTAGCAAAAGATTTGTTAAGGAATGTAGCAAATTCAGGAGATTATAGGAAATCTATTTACGAGATTCTAGATTGGATTCCGGCAGATAGTCAAAAGGTTTACGATCTGGGATCATGGAACTTCCGAGGAATTGCCGTCCGTTCTACAGATTCACTACTATGGGACTTGTCTATCATCCGTGCGAAAAAAGCGTTATTATTTGTTATGAGCTTTATTTTTAATTGTTTGGCAATGGGTAAGAAGCGTAAAAAACGCTCTTAAATTTTCTAAACTTTGCACTCATTTTTTATGATTGCTTGATCAGTAGTAAAACTTATATTTTAAAGTCTATAAATGTTTTAAAACAAAGTGCATTTGGTTGAAGAAATGCTTATGAGATACCTCTAGGTTCTGATTGCTTATCAAATTTCCCAAAACAAATTTTTAGCGTTGCTAAGGAAAACAAAGGAATTTTATAAAATATCCCTTGACTAAAAGAGCAACTAGTTGAATACTTTGTTACCTTGTATAGCCGATTGGATTGTAGTCTTTAAGCAATAAATTGAAGACGTTAGAAGTTGTGTGTCTTGATTAATTGAGCAAATAGGTCATCAGCAAATTATATTGCCTTAGCAAGTTTTGTACATGGGGAACAAATTTTGCTAATTGTTGGTAGGAATGAATTGAATAATTGTGACTTTTGTTTGAATCACTGTCCCTTGAGCCTCGTCTTCGATATAACCAAGTCTCAAGTTATTCACGAAGAAGTATAACAATTTCCTTTGGTAGGAAGAGAACCAATTTAAGTTGAATCCTGACAAGGTTAATTGAATCCATAATACCCATCTTCAAGTAAATTGAACTTTGATGTAAACAAACACAAAAAATTATTGCGAAAACTTTTAACTTAATGAATAAACCGTTGAAATTCTCTCCCCGGTACTTTTTCCGAGAAATTGGCAAGCAAATTGGATTCATTGGAAAAGTCAATAACCTGAATAGTCAGCAACCAAATATCAAAAATGTTTCTAAACTCATTGATAAATCAACATAATATGAGGAAAAATCATACTATATACAAACCAAATACACACCTTTTCTTCCAAATTGTTCACTAAGCAACGTAAATGTCAGTTCCCAAACAATGTTCCTAACGTATGAAGGTTATCTCACAGAACTGTCATTGTTCCCAAAGCATGAAGCTACTCTGAAGTCCTAAAGTCCTATAAATACGCTGGTTCCTTATTAGTTCCATAAAGGATCGTACCTCAATAACGATGACATTACGAACTTTTAAATGTATAGAACATGTTTTCAACTCTATAATAAAAATCATCAGCCTATGTTCAATTTGTACATACGTAGTTTAATTTTTCAACTTTACCTATTTTCTTGTTTTTTGGGGAGATGCCACGACTTGTCATGCTAAAACAAGAAATGAGCGCAAGACATTATACTGCAATTAACCGAAGGATTTCATTTTATAATAATTTGTTTTGCCATAAAGCATCTAAAACGATTAGATTATCTGATATACGAAAATATACACCGCTTATTGTTCGGATTTTCACAGTATACTTTTGTTTGATTAAATTTACGGTCTGATATTTCGCTTCAAAACCTACAGACGAAATACTCTAATGTGAGCATTAACCATCTGAATCAATTTTTAAAGAAAAAATCCTTTTATTTTGAAAACAATATATCCATACATGAATATATGTACAGGAGAACTGCACAGGAAACAACGGTTTACTGATCATTGAGAACACTTAATTTATCCTTATAACCGATAGCAGTAAAGCAGTTGAAAAACAGAATCTGTATGATATTGTAGATCCACACATTCACTTGACGTTGGATTATCGGAGTTCTTGTGAAGCGTCCAATTATATAAGGTACTTACAGATCTATATTACCTTTCAAGCAGATCAAATTGTCTTTAAATTTAATTAATTGGAATTCTTTTGATTAATTCATTTTCTCGAGAATGTTAAAACGAGCTTAAGGTTGCCAAAATAGGTAACGCCTGTTCTGTTTCTTTTCAAGATTACTAAAAAATTATTGAATAAAAAAAAGTAAATCTAAAACTTTTGAAAAGCTACTTATTCTGGTCTGTCTCCTATGGGCCATAATATGGATTATGTAGAACCTTCAAAACTATTTAAAAAATGAGAAAAAGCAGGCAGTTGGAGAGAAAAGATTGTCGAAGGTACTATTAGTCCTTTTACAACATTGGCCCATAGATGCCGTAGAATTTGAGCTGCTTGCTGGTGTTGACTTAACATATACAAAAGAAGAAGCCCGACAAGTTTATGGAAAATTGATTTAGTGATGATGCCAACCATGTGCCTTAGCTTATGGTCGAGCATTTGGACAAGACACCTCTTTTATATGCTGCTCTTTATGATATGAAACAAGACACCCACATAGACATCTATACCTATAGTTCTATGACAATACTCTGCGGTAGCTATCTAGTTGCTCAATACCCAGCTGCATTACTCATGAAAAGTCCCCCCTTTCATTATTTATTTTAGTCCACATTACACTTTGGAGTGCCTTGGTTTGTTTGATGGCTGCTTGCAGGAATGGTCCTTTTTTATTGGGCCTCCGATTCCTTACGTGAATCTTTAAGGCTCCCATTACTCCTGCATTTATCAATATAACATCCAAGTGGTAGTGAAGAACAACCGATTACAACCTTAGCTTGGCATACATTTTAATGTGTAGCACAAATATTCGGTTCAATTCTTTCATATGGGCTTGGTCATATTGAAGGGAAAATTGCGTCTTGGAGGTATGTTTTTATTGTTGTTGGGCTTATATCATTTGGATGGGACCATTCTTTTTTGGGCTTGAAATAAGCTTTGGAAGCTTATTTTTACTCTCTGCGAGAGAAGAGAATTGCTATTGAACGAGTCCGTGTTAATCGAACGGGTCTTGACAGTAAACAATTGAAAATCAAGCATGCATTGGAAGCATTACGAGACCACAGGTAACATGTTTTGCTTTATAACCAGTGTGTTCTATGATCACCAATGGAATCGGGGTTTTCAGTACTTTAATTATTAAAGGTCTAGGATACAATCAATTGCGTACTACCGTACTCAGTATGCCATCTGGTGCAATAGAAATTGCGCTATGTTCCTTGCAGCTGTATTTATACGATTTTTAAAAAATAGCCGCCTTTTAGCAGTGAATTTTTTTAATTGTCTTACCCGTTCTGGGTGTATTATGATTTGGAAAATTCCGGCTTCGTATCCGTGGGGACGATTGGTTGGTGTATGGTTTATCGTGTGGCTCCCTGCGGCCAATACTTTCCTATTTTCGTTAATTGTAACGAACATTGCTGGATGCACAAAAAAGCGGTTACTAGTGCCACTGCATTTACTTTTTATTTACTTGGTAACATTGTTTCGCCGCAACTACTTAAATGGTCATACACCGGAATATATTGAAGAAATTTAAGCAATGATTGTTTCAGTTGTGTTATCGTTGTCACTGCCTCTTCTCTTAACGTCTATTATATATATACTAAAACCAAGACGTGAAAAACTTAGTAGAGAAAAATCCTTTCATTGTTGATAAATGTCAAGAATGAGGAATTTTTAGATCAAACGGACAGAGCTAATAAAGTTTCGGTGCAGATGTTTAGTCATACTATCGTTTTAAGATATATTTGAAATAAGTTTGTGATAGACAGGTCCAGTCGATAGTCTAAGTTTTTTTTTTTTTTTTGCATCAATAAAAAATTTCTAATGGCTGTTTACATTAGGGATTAAACTAGTTGTATTGAATTTAAAACAAAAAAGTACAAAAAGCCAGATGAATGTAGCTTTGGCTTCTTTTTACTGAAATAATTGGCTAAATTACAATAGTTGTAGAGACTTTGAGATCATCCGTACGCTTGAGGTAACAGCTTTACCGAATATAGAATTTTACATTTCATGTGCGTATTTTGTATATTTTCTAGTGCTTGCGTTTGGTTTTGGAATGGAAGACTACGAGGAAGTTGACTTCTGTAGTTTTCTACATACTTATAGCGTACAAAAATCATTAAAGACAGCGCCGTTGGTAAATTCAACAATAAATGAATAAAGCCGTTAAAAGTGCACTTCTGTTAAAAAATAATGTTATGATATTTTTACAGTACTTTTATCGTAACCCAATGTTTTAAATCATTGAAACAATGCTTTATATATAATACGTATAGTATGTTTTTCCTTTAACATAACAAAAAGTCATATCAGATTTTTTTTTGAAACCGTCTCCGAACATTCAAATTTCAGGTCAGTCTTTCATCAAAACATTTAAATAATGAAAGAAACAAAATGATGAATAAGATAAGATAAAAGGTAACAATAATAAAGCTACGATTATCAGTAGATAATTTAAATGTTGAATGTTCAAAGTAAGTAATTGTTGACTAAACAAATCATTTGCAACCATCCATAACAGAGAAAGAAAGAGCAGATGGAGAATCTAATTCTTATCCGCAAAATTTTAATAATTCATAGCAAAAAAAATAAATAGTATAAACGTTTATTCTTCAAAAGTTTCCCTTAAAAACGTATATAAAGAATTAACGGAGAACTTTTTTTTCCAAATATCCAAGTTTGTCATTCCAGGTCCAATTGAAGGACTTTCTTCCAAAAAAAGGCCTATGTGGATTCCCTGTTTATCCATTAAAACCCTATTAGGATAAGCTTTCAATAAGCCAATTTTACTAGTCCAAGACAATATTTCATCTCGAAACACTTCGTTCTCCCCGAACAACACAAGTACTTTCCCGTCTTGAATGGGAGGAATTTTACTCCAAATGCTTATATCACAGTTCATGTTGATGTTTACAACAGAAGAAGTAAATAGTGACTCTTCATTATTAACATAGGCTTTTCCGAATCGATTCAGAGTTTCATAACAAATTACATCAAGGCCATCGTTGGCCCTGTATGAACCAATCTTTTTAGCATTTGTCAAATCTAACCAAGGTGAAATTAAAGCAACACCTTTAGGCCAAACAACTTTGTTAAGTTTGGATAATTCTGAAATTTGGTATAAAAACGATAAAATCAATGTACCACCTGCAGATTCACCTAACACAGTTATATTTCTAAAACCTTTTGATATAAGGACTTGATAGACGTTAAGGCATTCCCTAACTTGTTTGGGATATGTGTATCCTTGAGATACCAAAGAATAATCCACCAGTAAAATAGAAGGTGGTCTGTTCATCGTCGTTGAGAATAGTTTATATAAATTAGATAAACCAACCAAAATTACTTTGTCATAAGGAAGAGCCATCATTCCACCATGCAAGTGCAGAATAATAGGATCCGATTTTGTCATTCCATTAACCTTTGCGAGCCATACGGAATCGGGCATATCCTGATTATCATATTTGTGAGTAAATTTTTCGCCATAGTTAGGTAACTCATTTTCGGAATTTAGCTTTTTTCGGTTTTTTAACAAAGTACTTCCAATCGAATCATGGAAGAAAATTCGAACATCTTTAACAGTTAAGCCTTTGGATAAATGTAACATTGAAGAACAGAAAAGAGTCGACAGTAAATTATGACGAAGTTCATCGTGCGGAAAATTTGTTCCTATAGTAAAATACAATATTGTTGTACCGACTAATATTATTGGTAAAGTCAGTATTCTATACAACAGAGACAAAGATATCATCCCAGTGATAAAGGAGACTATTTGTTATGGCTTGGTCCGGAATATGTGGTGATACAAACAGGTTAAATGGGGTTAGCAGATTGAAAGTGCGGCATCAGATCCTACCTTAAAGTCCTACGTCATTATACAATTTACCAATTGCATATATAAACACACTTTTATCTCTTTTGCAATAATTAATTTAAATAATCTAGCTTGTCTTACTAAGAATAAGATGTTCTATTTCACTAGTTTTACCTTGAATTGATAGATAGCTTTGCTTAGTTCATGTCTACAAGCAATAGTTTTAAGGTATTTATATTTTATTGTAAACAGTTAGTAAATCATTGATCAAATCAGTTATTAATGTTATGAAGTTTTTCTTTACAGGACTAGCTTAGAAATATTAATCGACTAAAATTTAATTTTTCAAGGCACAGAGTTTAGCAATCAACTATTTTTAAACTTTCGGCTCATATATTTTTGCATTTTATGACTTCTTTGCCCATAAAAAATCATTTTGGTGTATTAAGTTTTTCTACCAAACTAAAGTATTTTGAATTTTACGATGGGGTTCTAGTGTCAGCGAGTTCATGTCCGTTCAACAAGTTGACTTTGTTACCCTGCATGCTAGCTGTACCAAGGGTATATCTAAGCTTGACTGTAATATGGTTGTGATCCTTACATTGTTGTAATATACTTAGGTAAAACGGATGGCTTAAAATAACAATCCTTGCACTTACAAATGTCAAAGAAAAATTAAAACAATAGACGGAAATGGTATTTCTAAGATGAATAATTAGGTTTATAGTTTAGCACATCATATCAGATAGCTTTTTCATTCTTTGTTTGATACTTAGGGAACCAGCACTCTTCTCTTCTTCTTCTTCTTCTTCCACTGGAGTTTTGTATGCAAAATCAGTTTCCAAATCCATATTTGAAAGAGTAATTCGTTTGGTTTTGTAATAAAGCTTGTGGCATATAAAAAAAACTAGAATTACAGGAGCAGATAAATAGTTTTCAAAAAATGCACTGGCATCTGGTTTACCGCCAACAGGGAAAATGGAGACATAAAATTCTGCAGCCAACACTAAGCAAACTAGTATAAAAGCATAATAGGAAGCATAAACATTAAATGGAGAGACAAATCCAACCTCTTTGAGGCTCCTGTTTTGATGTTTCATAGCGGCTCTATACCGAATATGTGCTAGACATATACTGCCCCAGCAAAATAATGTACCCAAACCAGAAATCGACAGCATCCAGTCAAATACAGTGTCATATTGTCCTGTTTCGACAAGGTAACCTAAAAACATAAACAAGAACAAAATAAGAAGAGCAACGAGAGGTCGACCTTCACGATCAACCAGTGTAAAACACTTAGGAGCAAAGCCATTACACCCTAAGGAATGAATTGCGCGACTTCCAGCGTACAACTGAGCATTAGCAGAAGAGATTACGGAGATCAAAATAATGGCATTCAGAATTGAAGGTAACGCTTTGATGTTAGCATCTTTAATAGCTAGCACAAATGGACTTGCATCAACTCCATGGTATGAAGTTAACCGAGGGTCAGCACCACTAATGAGTAAACTAACAATGAAAAGTGAAAGTATGTAGAATATTGCTATTCTGAATAGCGTTTGTCTTACTGCAACCGGAAAGGCCTTCGCGGGGTTCTCTGTTTCAGCTGCTGCGACACCAACATATTCAGTACCGGAAAAAGAAAATGCAGCACTGGTAAATACAGCGCAAAATCCTTTAAATTTGTGGCGAAAAGCATTTTCGCGGAAAATATGTGTTCCCATATAGCCTCGATGATCAGTTGGTACACCACCGCAATCAATAATGATACCAAGAATGATAAAACCACACATTGCAACCACTTTGATAGTAGACATGATAAACTCCATTTCACCATATCCTTTTACTCCAAAGATATTAATAAAAAATAGGAACACGATGAAAACTGTCACCCATATACCACTGTTTAGATTGGTCCAATATTTGATCATCATTGTTCCTGTCGTCAACTCTAATGGAATCGTAACAATGAACGAGAATACATAATTCCAACTAAGTGCAAAGCCCCATGATTCATCGATGAATCGCGTAGCATGTGTAACAAAACTTCCCCGCGTAGGAAAGGCAACAGCTAATTCTCCTAAAGCATAAACAGTACAAAAAACCATAGTTCCAACAATACAGTAGTCAATTAAAACTGACGCTGCTCCCCCCCTATAAAGAGATTTAGAGCTTCCCACCCAAACACCGGTACCAATAGCTCCACCAATACCGATCATTTGAATATGACGACTCTTAAGCCGACGCTTTAGTCCTTGTCCGGCAGAATCTTGTTGGTTTTTTTCAATTTTAAATCCATTAATGAATCGTCGAAATACATTCTCTTCTTTGGCAGGGACTGTTTCGACCTCACCGACATAAGAAATGACTTCTTCGCCGTTGAAATTGTCTTTATCTTTTGATTTCTCGGGTTCATTACTTATGAAGTTTTCGGGAGGATACGATTCTGAATATACGGATTCAGAATCCCTAACATAAGCATTCATCTCAAAATATCTTTTCTTTCTTTCAAAATTTCACGGCGCAAGCTCAATCAACAGATTTGTACCTAAAAGGCTGGAAACCAAATAGACTATTGTTAGGTCAGGTATTGCTATTCTTGGATCTAACTAGAACAGCAAACAGATTCAAATAAAATATTGACTAATAAACTGACGATTAAAAGAAATTTTACTTTTAATATGTATGCGGTATAGTATTGACAAGGATTTGGCTCTAGGGATGTGATGGTAAACAATGTTGCTTTAAAAATTTACAGAAGAGTATTGAGATACGCTGGGTCCTGAAGATAGGTTTATATTACAAAATGAAAGGATCATACGGCTACTTATAAGCTCAAGTCTGTGTCTAATCTATTCATTTATTATAGCAACTTCACTTACATATGAATCCTGTTACTTGAATGGTAATCGCCAATCAATAAGAGAATTTTAAGGGATGCACTTCTAGATTAAAAAATGCGCATCAAAAATTTTTTATTATAATTATCATTTGTTTCATTAGAATATTGAGATTGTAAATTAGTTCTTTTACGTAGCAAAGAGTCAAAATATTGGCGAAGTTAACTCAAGATAATTGACAGAAAATGTATTTACGCTTTCAAAAACTAGTTTACTGAGAATACAGACATTAATGTCTTTATCTTCTCTACTTTCTAGACTCGGTTGTTAAAGAGCGAGCTTTAGCATCCATGGATCTCGCTTAGTAGTAACTCGGCGAAGTTCGTATCTATGGGGCTTTCTTACCCGCGGTTATAAAAATAACCGGCTTAGCGAAAGAAGAGAACTGATAATTATCGATGGTCTTATTAACGTATCACTATCAGAAACGAAGCCAAATCACTTGCCACTGATAAGGAAAGATGAATGACTTCGTACTCGTTTATTAAACATGTGCCGATTTATGTTCATATATCTAAGAAATGGATTTTAACAGATGATCTTCTGACTATGAGAATGTACTTTGAAATAATTTTTGAGTCGTTTTCCTAATAACATCTTATTCAAGACTGCTGTCACAGTAGGAAACAAACCATTAGAGTTTTGATTCATTCAATATATCGTAATATTTTGAAAGCGGCTAATTACATATAGGACTTCCTAATAAGTTAAGAGTTTACGTGCATTTTTGATTGTTCACTAATTTTGCACCAATGTAGACGAAATGGATTGTTTTGATTAGCACAATAATTTTGTAGCCTAATGTTCGCTAATTCAGATCAACTGCTGACTGTCGCAGTAGTACATGCAATTAACTTAAAAAAAATAGCGAAAAAGTCTTAATAAACGATAGATTTGCGCGAAAATCATTGTTCATAAATAATTGTTTATTATGCAAATTACCTTATCTCGTGCAACTTTCTGTTAAAAGTCTCAAACATTTAAGGGTTCATCTTAAAAGTTTAGGTTAGTTCAGCAACCAACATAGACAACGTCATTTATGTTTATGAAAGGATGGTAGAAGTTATTATGTCGTTTACCTATGAGTCTTGATATTACTGATAATAATCATTGGATAATGTTGGTTGATATTCTAGTTCAATCAATATTTTTTTATGATATTTACTGTGAAATAGAATTATGTGGTTTTGTAGCAGTACTACAAAAAATTATGTATTTATATTACTTTGGCTTATAAATTACAAATATCACGCTAAATAGCTTATTGCTTTATATTCCACTACTTAAATAAGATGTCTTTAATGCTAAACTACTTGATATATCATTTACATTACATCTGATGACTATTTTTAAAACATGTATGGTTTATCTGTGGAAACTGTTTCAACTGAACCTGTTTTGTCAATTTTATAAAAGGAAGTACTAATCTACTTAATCCACTCATTTCTCTCTATTCATAAACTTTTATTTTCTAATAACAATCGATATTATGCTGTTTCGTACACCATTAAAAAACTCACTAATAAGTCACTGCAAACTGACACAGGCTTCAGTGACTACGTGACCAATACGTTATTGAGATCACGATTGATAAAAAAAAAAAATAGGCGGATTTTTTGAGATAAGTTAAAAATTTTGAGAACCTGTATAACATGTAAGGTCATTCAAAATTACACCTTATGTTATTGTATATAAACAGTAAGATCCAAAAAAAAGTAAATAAGCAACTCATAGATTCCAGATCGAAACAATATAACCGAGTTATGGTGTGCCTTACGTTGGTATAGACTATACGATACTAGTGTACTAGCAAATTGCACATCTTGCTTATCCATAACTTTAAAAAATACATATTCTAGGTCAATAATTTTTGCTTTCGTAATCCTAAAATAAAACTTTATATAAAAAAACATACTAATATGTTTTTATTTAATTTTTGATAGTCTCATCAGCCTGAGAACTAATATTTTTCGCAAATAGCAATTGCCTGTGTGGCAGATAAGTACTTGCTTATTTAAATAGGTAACCAATGTTTAACGTATATTTTTCTTCAATTAATGTTGTATCTTAGCTTTTTACTCACTTTCACAGTTACATTATATTCACTTCTAGTTGCAAATTTATATCTTTTTGGGTTGAGGGGATCGTTTAACTTTGCGCCATCAACTGAGAGACTTAAAACATACTATAACCACCATAAGAGAGAATATCAGTGCTCTACCTAGTGCACGTTTCTACTACAAAAGCCTATTTGATACACTCAATTTTTTTTACAGTGACATTCTAAGTACATTATTACTAAGTACTATTAAGTTATGCAATTCTAATTATCTAGAGAATTAGCAAAGAGATAATCAGTTAGTTAATGAATAAAATCTACTATTAAAGAATGATTTATTAAATCGAGGATTACCTCTAGATGATCCTTTTTGGAAAATTTTCTACTTTATTATATTTTTCCATAGTTAACTACCAATAATCTAGATTTGTTTGGATTTAAGTTTAGTTATCTATCTTTATGGGTTTGAAGGGATTTTGAAATGTAAATGATAAGCTACACGATAAACAGCCAATAAGCTCATATCCATGTTGGAATCACCAGTGTATTTCTAACAATATATTTAGAGCCTAATTCTCAATAAAACAATAAATTCGTAGATGCCTTCATAGCTGATCTGAACAATGGTAGATCCTGTCGGCTTCCCAGATAGCTTTTTAATTTAAATGTACTAGAAGAGCGATTGTATCAGATGTGTTGCGAATTAATACTACATCATAAACAAAGATATTACGTAACGCAACGTGGAGTAAAATGTTGACATTTTTTTAATAAATTACTATAACAAAATAGCATGACGCGTTGAATGTTTATATGTGTAACTGTCAGTTTGATGAAGTTGAAACATCCGACCTTGTGTAGAGTATGCCTTCTTCCTATATCTGAGTTTATGAATTCACATTGATTTAAAAAACTTGTTGAATTGAAAAGACAAAGGCTAGCCCAAAAAATCTTTCTTGTGATTATTTTTTTTTTCTTCAACATATGCAACGGGTTAATATCAAATTATAAGTTTCGTACCTACATAACATCGAAAAAGAACTAAATATAATAAAAAATGATTGTTTAATTCTATAAACTCAAGTTAATTGCAAGTTACCTTCAACAGTTTACGCATTAGGGCAATAAATATTTACAAAGAACCATTATAATTTAAGGTATGAAAAAAACAAAAATGGAGGTCTCAGTGATGACCAATTTAGATTTTTCCGTTTAGTTTATCTACTAAAATTTTATGTCCCCGAGCCTAAAATGAACAACCTCAAGTTGGTCTACCTCTTTACGAAATCTATATTAGTCCAACGAAGGCTTTTCTGACCCATTTTATTTTATCACCGATATTTTCGAAATAAAACGATAAAAATGGCGAATATTTCTATGAGTTTACAGCTTTTTCATATTACTGTTTTATGGCTATCTTAGGAAAGTTTATCTATTCTACCATATACTTTCATTATTCAAGTATAATTACAACATTAACATTTAGTTTATTGCGACTTTTTGAATTTATCTGATTTCGATAACTTTTTTATTGCCCCTTTAATAAGGTATGGGTAAGCAAACAATGCTTTTCAAAAACTTTTTGCAATTTCTTTTTATAAATGTCAGTCCTTATTAGGGGTTTATTTTTTTGTTCCTTTTTTTCCTTTCTTTTTTTTTTTTGACAAAATTTCTTGTAAATGTTATCAGTAAAGCAGGCAAATTGTTCTTGAGACATAAGAAGGTTGATTAAACTACACTTGCATCCAAAATTCCTCACGACATCCGTGTAGCCCACTACGTTTACCAAAGCCTCCTCTCCCATGACGACCACAAAATCCACCTCGACCAGCACCTCTACCTCTAGAATGGCCATCAAATTTACCTCCAAAATGGTTTGGCCTATGAGGGTACCAGTCAAAATAATCACCAACATTTGGATGAAAACCTAAGGCTTCACAAGGTAAAGCTGCTCTCCTATGAGGTAGACCATGTGGTAAATCTTGCGCTAAGAATGCGTGAGGATTTTTAGGGAATTCAGAACGATGTAGGCAAGCTCTGCTTTCTCTATCGAATTCATCATGAAAACGCGTGTCACTGAAAGGTATTTCACTTTCTCTGTTATCATTGTCTAATTTTTTGTGCTCTTTTTTTGTTGTTAAAAGTTCGTTAATAAATAAAGTTAAATCTGGTTTCGTTTCAATTTGACCTTGTTGAAAAGAGGTTGTAGCTGATGCTTTTGATGTATCATTCAATCCTAGCAAGTATACTAACTCATTCCAAAATATCAATTTTAACGAAATCTTTTCACTTTGATTGATTAAATAATGAAATTGAAGAGATTCTATAAAAAACGATGGAATTTCTAATAATACATCACCATTTACAAAAGTACAGTTTTCAAAGACTGCACCTGCTTGTAACATGGACTGATGGCACTTAAGTTGAAGTTCCCCCAGATCTTTTCCGTTATAACTCATGGCTTTTTAAATTATATACGAAAGTGAAGAATAAGTGATTTTAATTGAGGATCTTTGAGCTCTTTATATAGCTAAATCATAACCAATGACCTCTTGAACTCTCGGAAATACGAACATGAACCCGAGGTTTGGTCGTTTTATTATCTAAATTTTGCATTCAATATACACCGAGGTCCGAATGGGGCTTACACCGAATGGAATGAATCAAGGCAATTTAGCATGTTATGATGTCCGCAAGGCTAAAATTTAATGAGGCTGATTATTATCACATTACCTATAATATTTAAAATATTTGTTTGGTGAAATTTAGTTTGCCACGTATTAAAGGATTTTTGTGCAGTATTCTCTAGCTCCATTCTCGTTTACGGGTAGTGAATATGTCAGTTAGCAATATTCTACAAACCTTCTTTTTTATTGTCAGTTTACTCATTAGTGGTGCTGACCCTCGATTAACTTCGAACCAATGGAGTCGATGCAAGCCCATTCGTGTTGACTATTAAAGATGTCAACATCAAAAAGTTACCTTCAATTTTGAGTGCAATTGTTTTGATATTCGTAATCTCTTCTGCTAATGCTCGGCTGTACGCTGGAAGTTCCGCAATTCATTCCTTAGGGTGTAATGGCTTTGCAAAAATGAAACAAAGAGGTGAAACCTATCTTTATATTTACAATTGTTTTCTTTCATGTTTTTTACATATTTAGAAAAAAAGTTAAAGCATTTTTTCTTTTTTCTGGTGTATTTATCTTAAGTATATGCATTATATGTTTATAGAAAAGTACTAATTTAGATTTAATATGAAACATTGAGACAATCTGGTGATTAATTTACACTCCCATCTTGTTTACTGAATAATCTGTTATGTTCTCATATTTGCTCTTTGCATCAATGCGAAATTTAACTTCTCTATTTTTACAGTCAGTAACAGAATTTTGAATGATTTTTTATAGAGTATTTTAACAAGATCTCATAAGGAAATAATATGCGAAATCCTAGTTATGTAGTTTTTGCCATCAATGTTGAAGCTGATTATTAAGATTAACAACACAAATTGAAAACCAACTAAACTAAAAAAAGTCTATGGCTTCTCTTATTAACAAATTCATTTTTTATCTTAAACGAATGTGAATGAAGTATCATAATAATATATGATTTTGTAAATTTATCGTACCACTTGGTTTGTTATTGTTTTTCTTCAAGTAAAATGAATGATTATAAGGATGTATCATATTTTGTTCATTATTAGATAAAAAATAATGATTAGTAATTGATATCTGTACTCAAATTGGTTTTTAGATTAATATTAGGATATAATAATGGATTTTTGGTCTTAAAATAAAATATCAATTAACAAAAAATTTCTTAAAGAGCAAAATTGCGAGTAAGCGATATGCACATATATTTATGTCTTGTCAAAAATGAACGCTTAACTTCGCACCCTTTGTAAAATAATAATAGTTTAAATTTTCCAAAATTAAGCAACTAAAGAGCTGTTATGAAAACTAAAGTAATGGTATAAATACAAGAAAGCTTATGCCAAAATCATGTTTTAATTTGAAATTTACGCTAAGGTATTGATATTTACTAATTCATAAGTTTCTAAAAATTTGGAACACTGCTTGTATAGAATACTCATTGTACACGTTTGTTAGACATACTTTATAGTGTACTCAGAAAGTTACATGTAGTTGAGTGCCAAATGACATCGTATACGACTTCGAATATAGATCAATTTCATCCTCTTTCAGAGACAGTTATTTCTTTACAAAATACTGTTGAGTATAGAATCCATTCCTACGCTTAACTTTTATGTATGGATACTATTCACATCTATGAAGATGATATCGAGATGCCTCAATTATTTGGCTTGTGCTAACGTTTTATGAATAAAAACTTTTGATTCCCGAATATGTAAACGTCGCTAAGTCAGAAGTAAAATATGTTGAAAAATTTATTCGGATATAGAATTATTAAAAGTAGACATTCAAACTTATTCCGAGGACAAGGCTTTTTTATGCACTATAGTTTTTGTTTCTTGAACATTTATTTATGCTTAGGAACTAGTAAAACCAACGTTAAACTGCAATAGTCAGTCAAATAATCGATCAATGATAACCTTGTTGCGTATTATAATAAATAGTGAGTGTCAAGCAAGAATTCTGCACTGCTAAATTTTTTGACAATATTTCAAACAAAAGTAAACAATTACATGCTTTATTAATTTATTCAGAGTTATTTTATACAAACAAAGACGAAAGAAAATCAAAGTAGGTTAACCCTACTTAGTGAATTATAAATCCAGCTCCAGACATATCAACTCCAGTTCTGTTAGTAAAAAATTTGCCGAAGTCTTGAGAAGCCATTTAGTCCAATAATGCGAAAAAAGTATGAAAAGAAGGCATGCACATAGTCCTTATTTCCAAAGTGAGAAAATTAAAAGTTTTGTTATTGAACCTACCTTGCAATATTCTGCACAATTCAACTAAAAAAGTGTGTAATTGACGAGTAGATTATTCAAGTTTACTAATTTTATGTGAATTAAGGGAATATAATGGATGCGCAGTACAATAAGAAAAACAAACACAAATACTGTAGAACTGTTATTTATCATGGAACAATTCTAATTACATATAATACAAATTCTCTATGTTAGCTTCCGCTACAAAAGAGATACATAGTTAAATATTAGACTCGAGAACTAATTTTAATTACATTCAGCGCAACCAAATTGGTCTTTTTGAGAAATAAAGAACCATTTATCGTGGAAATTACAGCAATTGGATATTAATGCAAAAAATTAAATTGATTTCAAGTAATTCAATTTAAAAGAGTTTTAAAGAAAAAATTTAATAGAAAGTGAATCAAACTAAGTCTTGACAACTATAACGAAACCCATTGGTTCAAGTTAAATTCAATTTTCACCCTATAAACGATAAATAGAAAACATAAAAGTTCATGCGTTGTTGCGAAAGGAAACAAAGATTTTACTGCTTTTCATTCAGAGGCATGTATAGAAACATAGAATTTTGGAATGTTTTTAGCATGCTTCCACGTAGTGACTCAATGTTTGTAGTAAAACAATTATTATGCTGTTACACGGCTGATATTTTGTCTCAGTTGCACAAAAGAGGGAAGTTGAATGTAACCATTTAAATTATTTTTTTGCATTTATCAGGGACGTGATGAAATACTGCATGGTTTTGGGATGATTTAGAGAAACAATAACATCCGCAAAATTGTTTCATCGTAGCACTTCATACGAAACATGAAGTATATTCTTCAAAAACAAAACCAATAGCTAGTAGTGTTTGAATGTGATGAAAAAAGCAATAAAGTATCTATGTAGAACTTAAATGCATCTTTTTATTTGATTTATTCAATACAAAATGACGGAATTTCATGGGCTGAAAGTGTCTTAACTGTACTATCCGAAGCGTAATTCATTTCCAACTTTAAGTTACGAAATAAAGGGAATGAAAGAGTTGACTAATATTGAATATGATTTATAGTAATTAACTCGAAAAATGGCGCAATGTACCATTTTCATTTTTCAAGTTTGCTGTACTATTCACTGTTTTTCTTTGTTTAATATTGATTTGGCATCAATTTTCGCCAAAATACATATGCGAAACTTAGGACATCTTAGATTCGCTTAGAGTGAAATTTTTTAGGTATCGCGTAATTAGTCATCTCTTCTAAAAAAATCGTAATCTTTATATGGTGAGAGTATTGTCAAAGAAACACCTTAAACAACGTTGTGCACGTATAGGTTTGTACACGCAACGGCAGAAAGCATATGTTGAACCAAAGGTTGAAGTTTGCTTTTATTTCTACTCGTCGCATATATTTGTTTAATCGAATTTAAAGTAAGAAAGCGGACTGCTTATTAATGTTGTGCTTCTGACAGACAATTTGACAGTTTTATAGAGCAGATTACATTATCTCCTACATAAACTATCCTCTGCTTATATTATGCAATTTTTCGCTTTAAGTCAAATAGCTCTTACATTTTATAAACAACCGGAATTATAGGGTTTAAAAAATCAATCTATTAAAAATAAAGAACGTTGCAAAGTAAATGATAGAAGAGTGGAATCTAAAACAATTATAGACTCAAGGATAAAGCCACCTTCAGGTTTAAGTTTAAAAAGAGATATACGTTTAATAAGGATAAACAGCAGCCACAGCACTAGCATTGCAAAGAGTGTCAAAGTTCTGGATACCATTAGAGGTACCATTCACACGAACGGGAGAATTCAAGTAGGCGTACAACTCACACATACCATCGGATGTATTAGAGGGTCCAAAGCCACAGTCGCTCAAAGGGAATACCTCCTCGTTAACAAGATGGCGGACATAGTACTTAGAATCTTCACATTGGAAAAGCTCAGTAATCAAATTACCAGCAAATGGGACAAATTCAGAAGCCTTCATGGAGTGAGAGTGGACTTGGTAGGAAGTAGGCAATGGATTCTCAGGAGTATTGTCAGTGAAGAATCCAAGAGCAGTTTCAACAGGAATAATATTGGCATCATGAGTAAAGGCGAAGAAAACTTGTTGAGTATTGTTTTCGACGCTGCGGAGGGAATTTGCAAGGCTATTAGCATAGGCACCTCCAAAGATCGAACCCCATTTGACGGAGTTACCCATTCCATAGGAAAATGAGAGATCTCCCTCATACTCAAAATTCAAGAAGTCAACGGAGTTAAACAACTTACAGAATTCGCTATAGTCTTGAAGGGCAATTTCATAACTGCAAATTCCGTATAAGTTAAGGATATCGTCGTTGGTAAGATTATAGTTGGAAAAGTAAGGGTTTAAACGTTGACGAATAGGAGGCATGTAAACATTTCTCCAAGCTTCGAGAGCAGGGGTAGTGAAATCATCCGCGTCCGAAGCAGGGCAAGCGTTGTAACTAGACAAGGAATTGGATCCAGCAGTAGCATTCTCTGAAACAAGGATATAATTGGTAAAATTATGAACGTCTTCACCAAACATACCATATCCATACCAAAGAGCAGAATCTACAACGCGCTGCTGGGCGGCAGTGTAAATGTTGTAAGTACTAGCATTAAAGAGCTCATGGTAACGCTCGTAAAATTGGCGTCCCATGTCAAATAACTCGACACGGCCACTGCTAGAAAGGGCATCAGCATTAGCAGCTTCAATAACAGGAGTCCAAGTTGGTACAAAACTTAATGGATTTCCTGAGACACTATAATCAATAGGAACTGATCCATTAAGCAATCTTTGCTGAAAGTTAGCGATTCCAACAGCATCGAAAGCAGCATTTCCACCGGTAGGATTACGAGAACCATGTCTTTGAAGAGTATGGACCTGCTTTATCTTACAAGTGGTGGGAAAGTCAATGCTTGGGCCGTAAAAGTAGGGTTTATGATAGGGGCTACGGGAAGTCAAATGTTCCTTGAAATCAAATTTACCATCAAAAGCTGTAAATTCAGCGAACTGAGCGTTGGCACAAACGACGGCCAAAAAGCCAAGGAATAAATTTTGCAAGAACATTGAACGCTACCTTAAAAAGTTGTAGGAATCACTAAAAGTTTGGTTGTAACCAAAGAAGCAGAGTGCGAACATGAGACCTTAAATACCACGCGTAGACCATCAATTTCTCATCAAAAAGGATCAAAGCCGATCTAAACTAGCACATTGCCGTTCCAACCTGTCACAAACGAAACCAACAACGCCATAAACTTGTTTTTAATTTCCGAATAAAACTATTTCCGGATGTTTCAAGCAGCGACTATTCCCCTGTTGTTCAAACATGTCCCACGTAATGCCGAGTTCTCTTTTAGCTGAGAAAACAAAAACTACAATTTTCTGTAAATGTGTCCCGAACCAAAATTTTGTCCTAATTTTCCAAACAGCAAATCCAGAAACTGACTACCGCGTAGCGATGAGAAAATATCGGCACTTCCCGTAAATCTCAAACATCATACGCGTACGACTTGTAAATGCCCTAACCCTGTATTAAGATGTAGGCATGAACGCTCAAAACCAAGTAATGCTGTTTTCATAACACTATTATTTGCAGAAAAAGACTGGTATTTGTTGCTGACCACCATTTTTTTTAAAGAACATAGCTTTTTAAGAAGCTTCAACGTATAGTAAATTAAGATTTTTAACGATTTTTATTTTATACTTATCTTAATTTAGAAGACAAGATAATCAGCATATATCATTAAATTGTGAATATCGCAAGACATCACAAAAAATGTCATACACAAAATCACTGGGTTTCCGTTCCCCAGACCAAGATATAATTGTTTAATTAATCAGCTTTCAGTTTAACTCAAAAGGTTTAAAGAATTCAGTCAACATGCTAAAAATTTTAGACGCTGACCTTCGATATGAACAAAAATTTTCAGTTACATTTATCAAAGTCTAATCAATTGTAAATTTAAGTAGACTATATGTCACTCTGATTTGTATAAAACGAATGCTTATGCTTTCTTATCCAAATGGAGATAATAAGTAGAAAGAAAGCAACAAACAGTTAATCAATGAAAACACTCGTACCATAAATTTAAATTCGCGCATGCTCTATAAAATAACTTTCTAAGGTATAGCAAGCCAAACTATGAATCTAATTGTAATTTAACATTTAAAATTTAACATAAGGCTTTTCTTTTGCATGCCTAGTTTTCCTTGACTATTAATAATTTAACACAAAGTAGAGTAAATTCACATTCCCAAATTTTGTAAAAGAATAGTTCATTAGGGGGGCTATGCTATATATACCTTTTTGCTAATTAGCACGTCACAATAATCGTGACTGCTTTACCTTAGCAACGCCTACCTTAGTTAGCTAGGTTATACTAATAAAGTCTATAGCGAGAAAAAGCATAGAGAGCGTTATTTCGTCAATTTTAAAATTTTTATTAATTATCGCTGAATAAACACAAACTAACCGAAAACTGTCCCCTTTTATTAAAGCAAACGAACAAAACTAAATATTTGGCCAAACCTGGTAACAGAAGCAGTAACCAAGGTATATTAAACTTTTCAAAAGACGAAGGGAATCATGTTTTAAGTATTATAAAATTATATGTACCAAGAAAAAAAGCAAAGTATGCGGCATTATGATTTAATTAAAAGATTCCATTAAAATACCAGCTCTTCCACTTGCTATCACATTGAACTTTGCCGTCCTTGCCATAAAATAATTCCAACCTATCAATTTCATCAGCATCACGACCCTTTGTTTCAGGAAGCAAAAGTGTGAAAAGAATGCCACCCCACATGCATCCGCAGAAAATCCACATAACGTTACCATATCCAATAACACCGGTCAAAAAGTTAAAAAGAAGTGATGCAAGAATAGCGCCACATTTACCCAAAGCAGCTGAAACACCATGAGCAGTACCACGTACGCGTGCAGGGAAAACCTCAGCGGGATAAATAAAAGTGGTGGAGTTGGGACCAAAGTTAGAAAACAGTTGGGCAATAACAAAACAAGCAAATCGACCACCAGTGGAAATTTCGTTCCAACGTCCTGCCAAAATTGCAAACATCAAACCAGTAATCACGAAGCCTTGTAGTTGAATCCATTTACGTCCAAGAATTTCAACAAGGAAGACGTTGAACCAGTATCCAGGAACATAGCCGGCAACAGCGATAATCAAGTTGCCAATTGCGTTTTTCATCAATGTGCGGTATTCGTTCGTACCAGTACTGAAGCCAATATTCTTGAGAATGACAGATTGATTAAGATTGACACCGTAAAAGGCAATATCCAACAGAAACCAACAAACAGATGTACCCAAAAGATGCTTAAAATGACGCCATTGTCTGAAGTAAGTGATAAATCCACTGCTGTTTTCAGGGGTTGTAACTGCGGCAAATTGTTTTTCAATGTTATCAACTTCAGCGTCAGCAGCATCTGCTTGATTAGCATAACGATCAGAAGCTTCGACAACCTCGGAGTCACCATGGCTAGATGACTTCTTCATATTGTCCTCATCATCGGTATTGAAGAATGCCTTTGGATCTTTTCCTTCAGCACTATTAAGTGCTTTAGAATTCTCGTATGATTTAGATTCTTTCATGATGAGACGGGGAATAAGAACACCAATAGCAGGAACCAAAGCAAGACCAAATTGAAGACGCCAGACACCTTCGAGTTTATGATAATGACCTTCCCGATTCAATGGATGTTCGAAACAACCCAAAAGGATGATGGTAACAATGGCACCAGCAAGAGTTCCGAAACCTTGGAAGGCAAAAATTAAAGAAATAAGTGTACCACGTCGTTTAATTTTACTACGCTCAGAAGTGATAGCGGCAGACATTGGATAATCACCACCAATACCTACACCGAGCAACCAACGCCAACAGAAAACCCACATCATTTTCGAAAGAGGAGAATGAATGCTTTTAGGCATAGCGATAACCAGAACAGTAGCGATGATAACAATAACCATTTCTTTACCGTAGACAAATTTACGGCCAAAGAAATCACCCATAAAACCAAATAACAGTTGTCCAAAAATGTTACCAATATTGGCTGACGCATTTACAAGACCACGAATACCAGAGGGATAATGGCCTTTTCCTGTGGGACCTTTTTCAATACCACCCCAATAAAGATATTCAAAAATGGGAGTAACTAAATTGATGATAAAAAGATCGTAACTGTCAAGGAAAAACCCGACACCTGCAAGCATCATAAGTTTAAATTCGCGCTTTGTCAACCCCAAGTAATAGCGACGCTCTTGCGCACCCTCTTCGACTTGGTCGAGAGGTACTGCATCGTCGTTATACTCATCAGACTTAGATCCAATGTTTAAAATTTTGCTCCCAAATGCCATCTTGTGATTTCCTTGCGTTCAAAATATGAGAGAAAAGGAAAGCAATGAATGATAAAGTAAGTCTTAATCGCTGCTTTATGCAAATTAATGAAGTCCGAATGCGGTTGCAATTAGAATTAAGAAAACTGAGTACCGGTGGTTTACACACACAGATAATTCAGTATGCAATGGAGCAATATATATAGTAAACTACCAGTTTGTCAGATTGGTGGCTTTGTTATAGAAAAAAAATTAATAATTAAGATCAAAAGCTTTGGTGTTGACGTTCCCTGGCAACCGGCACATTCACCACCTGCTTAATCTTATTTCAAAACAAAATAGCAAAACAGGAAGAAATCGGAAATGCAAAACACTATGTTTATAAGTAAACCGTCCAATTTGCTTTGTAACTGATATGAATCCAATAAGGAAATATAAAAAAATAGTAAAAAAATATTAACAATTAAAATTTTCTATTTCAGGATTAAGGTAACGCGGTGTTAGAAAACTGAGGGAAAGTAATGGGTCAATTTGGTTTAAGATTTGCACTTTAAAGTAAAAGAATTAGCACTAGCGGACAACTGCAAAAACAGACAATTATACTAAAGGGGTATCAGTTCATAAAAAAGTTGCAAAAGTGGTAATACCCTCGTTAGACCCACTCGGAAATCTTAAGTTAATAACGTTGACATTACTAATTGAGACAAAATTGTAGTTAAGAGACAAACTCATACTGCAGAGAACTCAATACGGTATGCATTCAAAATGAAATTTGCGAAAATAAAAATCAGTATGTCATTATACAATACAGAATTGGCCCAAGTAAAACACGGTTTAATCGTCGAGCTGTTTGGTTTTTTCAATTCCATGGAAAGCACGCGATGTCGTTGTTTTAAAACCAGTAATCGGCCGGTTTCAAAAGTATACATTCCAGAATACCACGGATTGATGCTGTGTAGCTCAATGCATGCCCACACACAGAACACCCGGATAAGTTGGTTCCGATATCCTCCAACCCGATAGGATGTTGGGTGATAAGATTTCTTTGACAAAATAGACATCAACAAAGCATGCATGCTTCCACTTCCATTAAACTCGGCGAACGGAAATGCCGCCATCCTACAAAATTCCCCTCACCTCTCCTATTGTCGGTCTTTGAAATTAACAACTACCAGGTACCGAGCAGAATGTTCTGCACGGAATTGACCTGACAACCGGCATCCGCACAAAACAGCCACTTCAGCAATTTCGGTTCCAAGTATGTTCCATTCATGCACGTAAACCGTAGTTTATTTTAGGAACCTCAGTTTACCGAACGCTAAAATTTATTAGGCAGCATATACTGCCGAAGCAAAAAGATGAACGGATACGAGGATTTTACCGCCCGCCACCCTTCAACAAGTGTAATGGATATAAGATGATTTGATAGTATTCGAAAATTTTTGAATTTTCGTGTCGAGTAGCAAATTCCATTGTTTTACATTCTTGCTATCTAATTAAAAGCAACGATGAGTTAATCTTTCGTGCATTATTCTAGTTCGACAAAACGCAGAATAATTTTCAAGAAAAGACCGTGGAAACTAATTAATTATTATAAGGACAGATGTCGATATTAATAAATTTCAATTTCTAACGATTTTCATAGTTTAATTTGTTATGAATTAATTCTATCTCATCCTCTATGACTTATTTCGTTCTATTTCATACTACCAATGCGTTTAAATTAAAATTAAAAATTTGAATAGTTAGGTACTCAGGCTTCTTATATAGCTATTGATGCAGTGTGTGACGTCATTTTTTTAAATTGAAAAAGGGGGTTTTTGACAGGGTAAGATTGTGTACCGTTCGGTATGCAAACTGAACTGGAAGATTGGAAAAATTAAACCCTTTTCTGAAAATAATAGGAATTAAGTTAGGATAGTCGAAACAATTTCTTCCATATAACTATCGTGATCAGTCAAGGGCAGTTTACTAATTTATTTCCAGCGTCGTATATTGCCGAATTCACACGCATTTTACTCACATCGTTCGAAGATAAAAAAAATATAAATAATAAAAATTGAAATTCGTGTAAGCGAAAAGGAATGTGTGAGAAGGATTTTGGACTGTTCTATTCTCATGGGAATGTGAAGTAACTACTCTCTTGCTACCATAGTTGCTTGTTGTGACTTGACATCGTATAAGTGACTGTAAATTAGATGCCGGCTCCATGTCGCACAATAAACCTTTTGAGAGAAAATAAATTATGACATTCCTAAGACTCGGCAATTTTGATTTGTTATTTTTTTTTATTCTCTCAACATTTCCCTAGATTCACAGTCGAGAATGATACGTTGATACACATCCTTTCACGGTAATCTGCAATCCCTGTTTATGGTTTTACATCGTCCTTCGTAATTCTTGTCTTTCTTATATATATATGGAGGAGTGCGTTTGAGATACGCCAGGACTCTAGAGAATTCTTCTCTTTCATTTATCTACGATAAAGTCTTCGTTTCTCCTCTCATTCTTTCACTAGAATAGAGAAAAAGAAGGACAATTGCAAAAGCTCTTTTTATAATTCAATCTTCCTTCTCAATTTTTTTTTCTATTTTCAAGCAAACCAACGGATTTTGACGTTCGTCTTTTCGTTATCTTTCAAAGTTAGCTATTTTAAAGAAAAAATGGATTTAAACTTATGTTTGCTATGTGGTAACTCCATCGATGCCGAAGGATTGTATTGCTCAAATGAATGTCGAATTCAGGATAAAGCTACGACAGAGCTGTTTTCTGATCCCTTGAAGTCGCCTTCTCTCAACGAGACAATAGACTACCTTGCTTTGAATTACTTTGATCTTTTCAGCAGACGATCTTCAATGTGCTCTTCGTCGAATTCCTCAATTTATTCTGGGATATATTATACCGAATTGAAGAATTATAGTGTTGAGAATTAGAAAATTTTTTACCTTTAATGTTTTTTCTACTCTTTGAAGCATTTCTCTTCTATTTGATCGAGCTACATAAATTATCGGTTTTGAGGCTATTGGAAGTTAGTATCAAATAAAATTTGGTATAGTTTGGATTTCCCTAATCATTTTTTCATTTTCGGCTTCATTTGTTTTTTACATTCTCTTTCTTAGTTACTTACCTACAGTTCTTTCGCGTTTCCTCGGATTTTTTTTCTTTTCTTTTATCACCCTCACTAATTGCATTATTTATCTTTAATTTTCTTTTGAAATTAAAAAAAAAAGAGGGTCTACTTTAATTTTTTTTTCTTCAATCCTGAGCTCATTTAGCATCACTTTAGAATGTTTCATAATGATATTAAGGGATATCCATTTAAATATATTACGGAGCTTGTCACTCTACCCTTGAGTCTATCTTAAAAAAATACATTTACAGAATCATTTGTTTACGATAACATTATTGATATTCATTTATACATTTAAAGCTTTTTTTTTTATTAAAAAGCATTTTCTTTATATTAATAGGACTAACGTCAATTTCCTTTCATTTGCATACATTCGGCAATAATGACTAGCAATTAACACCAATGCTAGAACGATCTTTTTTGTTTTATTATAGTGTGCCTAATTTTCTTTATTTTTCGTTATTTGTGGCTGCATTTTTTATTTATTTATTTATTTATTTATTTACATCTTGTCATTTAGTTAAAAATTTAATGAACTATTTTTGTTTAACTAATATTAATTTGTCATTTCATCTTTTCTTTATACATCTTATTTTACTGAATCAGAGTTATTTGAATTAAATAATAATTAATTTCGCTTCTCGTTTTCTATGCACCATACAACTAGTAAAGATTTATTAAAGATTTTTTATATACTAAACTTTTAAAAATGTGTACAAAAAGTGGGACGTGTAGATGTCACTGATTTGGATTTTTTCTGTAAATTAGCTTCGGCAAATTTATTAGAATAAGAACAGTAAAAAAAAAATAAAGATTGGAATGTGCTTAAGATTTTTCTCAAGAAGTGTAAATGCTACGAATTCAATAATTATAATAAATTTGTAAATAATATAAAGAATCACAAATGCAGAATTACCATATCATTGATGTCTACATGAGTTAAGACCTTGGCGAGTTTAATAGTACATGAACATCATAAAAAATTTCAAAAATAAACTTAATATTGCCACAGGATGGAGATTTAGTATCCCATTTGTTTAGTATCCTGCTAGCTCATCCATAACTGGAAAATTAGGAAATAAACAACGAAATACTGTTTATAATCAATGAATATTCAAGGAAAAACAACCAACCAAAATTTACAGCATAATAATTAACGACGAAAAGATGGAAATACCGTAACGATGCGCAAACCTCCATACTGAAGTTGTAAATGAATCAGTCAACCGTTGGAAACAGCGTAGTTCATATTCTAAAGTGTGGTAGCGAATATCTTTCTTAGTATTTCTAGCTGCCGAGAGATCTACCAACGAACTCTAGGTCTCCGCAAAATTTGACAAGAGTGGTACTCGGCCTGGATAACTTTATGTTCAGAAGAAAGATCATCGTCATGGCATATGATTATCAAAAATTCCCCGTGTTTAAGTATCACAACTCAGATAACAATACCAAGGAGAATAGGAAACCATAGAATACAGTCCGTGAGTAGACACTCAAGGAAATTGACATCAATTCACAGTCTCCATTGCAAAGTCTTGGTGTGGATATATTATATTATAATATTAATACAGGAAACAATGAAAACGCTTGAAATAATGATGCCTGATATTTTCGAAACACCTTGCGCTGCAACGTGTGCTATTTTGAATTATATTCAGGTGCAACAACAGACATAGTTGAATTACCATGACTGTGCGAATTTTACTAAACTAGAATAATCAAGAAAGGCTGATAGTAACTAAAAACGTTTATTGCACAAATTGGGAACTGATTTACGTAGTAGAAATGAAAAGAAATGTAAATCCATGAAGCAACTTATATAATTGAAGAATGGTAAGCGCTCAACTAAATTGATATAATAATCCAAAAGCTATAACCCTTGAACTTGTTGAAGTAAAAAATCTCATCCATTGTTATTGAATAAATGAACACTTTTGAGTATTGCACTATAGCAATTTATATTATATCTAATCACTGCTCTGTTTCAATTGTCAGTTTGCCTATATATGGAAGATGATAGATGAGGTACGACGAAATCAAAGTTTTCTTTAGTATCGAACGGTTGGATGCATAAAATTAGATTAATGACTATTTAAGTAATTCCCCCTTTCTAAAAATTATTTTTTCTAATTTCAAGGCTACAATTTTATTTTATTTTTTTATTTAAATGGTTTTCTCTTACCAACAGCTCTTAGTTTAACAAATTGATGACTTCACATTGACTGCTTGCTTTGAGCAAATACTTGTAAAAGTAATAAAAAAGCGATAAGTAAATATGAAGGATTCTCCATAATTACGAGAACACATGCTTTAGGACTATATATTTTCGCTACAATCAATAACATTATTCCGGTTTGAGGTACTCTGAACACTGCTATTGCAAATAAATACTTAGATGTTCAGAACTGAACTAATAATATATTAAAAATCTTACAATAAAGTTAAATACATAAGCCTTGGCACATTGTTCTACGGAATAACCCCTTTATAAATCAAAATGCTCGCTGTGATTAAATAATTTAATGAATTCACAATTGTAATTACGATCTTAATGCACTACACTTTGCCAAATTTTTTCTTTTTAACAAGAAAATTGAACAAGACGTATTAAAATAATGTATAAAAACGTATACATTGGGTAAAATAAGCTGACTTTATTGGATAGAAAATATCTCAAGTAGTTTCATTAATAACATTTTTAACTTATCAGTCCTGCTTTTTCGCCTGATTTGCTAGTTCGATTATGAAATTGATGCAGCAACATCTTTTTATATATGTTATAATTTCGTTTGTCTACGTTTTTGAGCTAAAGATTTTCATTCGACAACTAAATACTTTATAAATAGCACAAACTACAAGGGTTATATGATGGGTTATATGATATTTGCTCAGAAATCTACCGTAAAAATATTAGCTAGGTAGTTTGGGATTTGTTTTTGTTAACTATACAGACCAATATCTGTTTTAATGATACGTACAACTGTAATGAGTTTTCCTTGTGACTTATTATATTTAAATATGCAGGTAATATAAGTAGCAACCGAGTATAGGTATTCTATTATGTATAGTATACTGCTACCTATCACTTACATAACTTATAACTGAACCTCGTTCCTTAGTTCAGTTATAGCTCCATTTATAATCTTTTCAAATAGTTTTTGCAATGAATATCTATGTATATAGAAGGACTGTTACCATGGATTATCAATAAACGGATTATAACTAATAATTTAACATATGATATCTAGTGGTACGCAAATAATGTACCATAACGTAGTGCTATATTGCTGATAGTTTGTTAGCTACGCAGTTTGGTAACTGATTTATGGATACGTAGAACTGTGGTGAGTTTTCCTTGTGATCTATTATATTACAACACACAGGTTGTATAAGTAGCAACTGAGTATAGGTATTGTATTAACTAGGTTATAATGTTACCTATCACTAATATAGCTTATAACTGAACTGAGGAACGAGGTTCAGCAATAGCTCTATTTATAATATTCAGATAATATTGATCTTAATAGATTATCATTAAGATCAATCTCAATATCGTATCATACATAGTTCGATATATAATTAGAACATGTGACATATAGTGATACGCAACGAAGTGTATCATAGCATAGTGTAGTATCGCTAACATAGTTCAACGATTTAAGGGACCGCGGCAAGATATTCTTGGTAATGTTTATATTAGAGTACGCAGGATAATATAGGTAGTAGCTGTTATAAGTATTCTAGTATATGGTTATATTGTTAACTTCACTAAAATAGCCTGTAACCAACTGTGGGACGAGGTTTAGTTGTAGATCTATTATAATCCATTCAATATTCATGATTAACAAGATAGTAAAAATAGAAGGAATTTATTCCTCAATTTTTGATAAATAGATAGATATCAGGTAATTTTTTAACTTATGATAAATAGTGATTGCTGCTGTAATATAACGTAGTGCAGTGAAAAAATTTATTACCAATATTACTTTACGCTATGATACAATACGTTGCGCATCACTATACGTATCTGTTCCTAAAGTTCTATTTACTCTATCAACTTTACATGACAAGTTATCAAAACGGACAGTTCAGTTATAAGCTATTTCAGTGATAGGTAGCAATACGATCTATATAGAATATCTATATTCAATTGCTACTTCTATAATTTGCGTATTACAATATAATAGATCACAAGAAAAACTTACCGCAGTTCTACGTATCCATAAATCAGTTACCAAACTGCGTAGCTAACAATCCGGTTGTAATAATTGACTACCTTACACATCACTATCCGTCTCATGTTCTCTTATCTGTCCGTTGTTCTTGGCTGATCTCGAATCAGATTTTATCGCTGAATTACTGAACTACAAGAAAGTATCAGTCCCAGCACAGTGTATTAGAGCTCAGCTGGTCTCCCGATCAAGTTTTGAGTAATTTTATTGATAATTTATGGTATCATCTTCCTACAAGAATATCAACAACGACCGATGCTCTTACTACCTGCATGCCAAAATATAATGGACCAGGAGTAAAATTATCGTATATACATTATTATTAATAATTACGAATTGCTTAGTTGACTGTTCGCAATTAACCATTGTATTCTACACAAATAAATTAAATAAGTGTGGGTTTCGGACTACTATAAATGATTGTTTCAATATATATGTTCAACTCCAAGCTTGATACCGAACTGAGAACTCGATAGTAGAGCTCCACTTACTGTCCCTAAGATATGGATAACATTGAGATAATGTTTTAGCTAAACGATTCCCTTCCGTATCAAAGTGATGTGGGGACCGGAGATCAGAATATTTTATTAATGCATGTAAAATAACGGAACTTAATGTAGCGCCGATGATAAAACATATTTCTAGTGCCATGCGTAAATATAGGAGATTCGGAATATAACAATTACTCGATAACGCCGAACATAGTACAGATTTCCACGGACTTCGTTGAAAAATTTGCCTCGGGTGCTTGGCTTGAAGTCAAAAAGCTGATTATGCTTTGTTAGCTTTAAAACTATTCATGATACAGCTGAACGAACGCTGGACTTTTAAATATCCCGAAGGTAAGCAACAAGGCGTTAAATATGTTCGCATTCAGAAAACAACTTCCACTCACCTTGATTTAAAATACTAAGCACAACGTACTGTCAACCTGACAAAATAGAATTCAATTAATAAAATTTATTTCCAACGAATTTAAGCATCAGATCCAGTCGACTAAAATTTTCAATATAAATAAAAGCAAATTACGCTAAGTTCTGCACTAAACCTCAAACAAGATCGTGCAGTGATAAGTCAGCGCAGCGAAGATATCACGCTCAATCCTTATCAGTCCGATGTCCTGCACATTGCAATAAAAATGGATATATATATGTAAATTTATCTATATACACTTCCAAGTTATTTTTGGATCGAAAGTTGTGCTTTTTACTTGACTGTTAAATTAGTCTGAAGGCCCAATTGTTGATATCCGTTGTTATAACGTATTTCAACTTTAAATAATTAACATTTTTAAAAATTTAAATGTTTACTTATCAAAAAATTATTCAACTTGCTTTACTCCTTTCAGGCGTATGTGGCGCTCTTGCCAGCATAGACACTGATTCACATTTGTCGCCAAAAGTCCTTGAAAAACTGAGACCGACAGAGAACCTTGCATACGAGGATGACAGTCTAGATGATGACACATGGCGTTCCAAGAGATGGGAGTTTGATTATCAGTATTCTGGTATATCTACCTTTGCTCATTTGCCGCATGTAAGATGTTTGGTTGAGCAATCAGAAGACTTTGATATAGCCATAATAGGCGTCCCGTTCGATACGGCCGTGTCACATCGTCCCGGTGCACGTTTCGGGCCTAAAGGTATTCGTTCAGCCTCTTCCCGTCAAATGGCAATTAGGGGTTTTAACCCCTCGTTGAATGTCAATCCTTATGAAAGCTGGGCTAAAATTCTTGATTGCGGCGATATTCCCGTATCCTCATATGACAATCAGTTAGCAGTTAGGCAAATGACCGAAGGATATATTGATCTACTTTCTCGTAAAGCCACTGCTTCCCCTGCGTCTAACAATCTTAAAACGGCGGGATTAGCCAAAGATGGAATTTTTCATCCTCGACTTATTACACTAGGTGGGGATCATTCAATAGGCCTTGCATCTTTAAGAGCACTAGGTCATTTTTATGGAAATGTTAGTGTTATTCATTTCGACTCACATTTGGACACATGGAATCCAAAGAGATATTATCCTTCTTACTGGCATTCCGATCGAGCAGATTTCACTCATGGAACAATGTTTTGGATGGCAAGTAAAGAGGGTTTGATCAACAACGGCACATCCATTCACGCCGGTTTACGAACTCGCCTAAGTGGAACCGATTACTATGACTACGAAGAGGATAACCGAGTCGGATTTACCTTTATTGAAGCGCAAGAAATTGACGAAATCGGGGTTAATGGTATCGTCGAGCGTATTAAGCAAGTCGTTGGAGACACTCTTGTTTATTTAAGTATTGACATTGATGTTGTCGATCCTGGATTGGCACCTGGAACTGGTACTCCTGAAACGGGTGGGTGGACTACACGAGAAATGAAGAGCATTCTTAGGAAGCTGGACGGACACTTGAACCTCGTAGGTGCTGAGGTGGTTGAAGTGTCTCCTCCTTACGATGACCGTGCTGAAAGTACATCTTTGGCAGCTTCAGATTTCATCTTTGAGATACTGTCGAGCATGGTGAAGCATCCATTATACGATGTAAAAAAATAAGGAAATCAATTCCTCTTTAAGTCGATGACGGTATTATTTAGATAATTCCTTTTTTTTCGATTATGAACATTTCGTTAAAATTGATTCTTAGATAATTAGTAGGTGCTCTTTTTATTTATGAGATGTCGCATATGTCGTGTAAACTGCTACGTTTTGCAATTGTCAATTGCAATCAATTCAATCTGTTTATTCTGTGGGATTGTAAAGTGCGATTTACCTGATTTTAGAAAATGTAAATATGGATGGTTTCGATGTATGCTAATTGATAACTACCTATTGAACAGAACAATTTGTGTTTACAATGGTACATTGAATTTGAAGAGTATTTATATTTTAGACCATTTATTAGTTTACAGAAGATTAAAGTTATCGCCAATTAGTAAAATGCTCAGTTATAAGAACATCCCATACGCTGACTCAAGCAAAAACCTAATTACGAACTTAACTAGCATCAAATGATGGACTGGAAGAGAAAATGTAAACAATACCCGAATAATCATCGTTTTTAATAGAAAACGAAAAGTCAATTTATTTAAATTCCATCAGTTCCATACTCCATTTAATTCTAGCGAATTATTATATCAAAAATAAAGAAACGTCTAAGAATATAATAATGAACGAGCCTAGTGGAACTTAACCTAAGCCAAGGACAAGGATCTTTTATAAAATTATAGCACATGGTCACACATCTTATTTTTGAATACATTTTAGCATCTAATCTATAACGTGAAAAGTCAGATATGCGTGGATCGTTTTGACAATTAATTATGAAAAATACATACGTTCCACCTCATTATTGGAAATACAGCAAATACTCAATTTCTTTGACCTATCCGTAAAATTAAAGTCTAAACAGCTTGAGTGCATTGGCTAGACTCTATTCCCTTCATCCGCTCATTGTGCTTCCGTATGTGTTCCGAAATGGTGAGATAGATTTCACTTTTACCTAACACAATTACTTCTCAGCCTTAATGTCAATTAAAGAATTTGCTAAGAACGCACGTGAAGCTTACTTCACGCTTCCTAATGGTGATAAAATACCTTCTATTGGGCTTGGTACTTGGAGATCTGGTAAAGATGAAACCAAGAATGCTGTTTGCGCTGCTTTGAAGGCAGGATACCGCCACATTGATACGGCTCACATTTATGGAAACGAAAAAGAAATTGGTGAAGGAATTAGAGAGAGTGGAGTTCCACGTACAGATATATGGGTAACCTCCAAACTGTGGTGTAATGCACATCGGGCGGGACTGGTTCCGTTGGCACTTGAAAAGACCCTTCAGGATTTAAACCTTGAATACATTGACGCGTATTTGATTCATTGGCCATTCGCTTTACTTTCGGGTCCCGAAGAGTTACCTAGAAATGAGAAGGGTGAATTGATATACGAAGATGTTCCTATTGAAGAGACATGGCAAGCAATGGAAGAACTTCTCGAAACAGGAAAAGTTCGATACATTGGTATTTCCAATTTCAATAATGAATATCTTGACAGAGTACTGAAAATTGCAAAGGTCAAGCCAACAATTCATCAAATGGAGCTTCATCCTTATTTACCTCAAACTGAGTATTTGGAGAAGCATAAAAAGCTTCAAATTCATGTATCTGCCTACTCTCCTCTTGCAAATCAAAATGATGCATACAATAGTGATATTTCAAAACTCATTGAGCACAAAACTCTTGTTGACATTGCCAATGCTCGTGGAGAAGGTATAACTCCCGCTAACATTGCAATCTCTTGGGCAGTGAAGCGTGGTACATCAGTGCTTCCCAAATCAGTCAACGAATCTCGTATCGTATCAAATTTTCTGTACATACCCCTCACCGACAAGGAAATGGAAGCAATCAATAACATTGGTGTAGTTAGACGTTTTAGCCATGGTAAGTTTGCTCCCAAGCCAATGTTCGTGGGCTTACAAGATGGCACGCCTAAACAAACTCATGCTTAATTCATTGCTTCTGGCGAGGCGTTGTGATCGATGAGCAGCGAAAAATGTATTTCTATTATATTGGTGAATACATATTTTCGAGTATCGTTAGACTTTACAGCATTACAAAGTGTTGTAATTATTGTATAAAGCCCAATCTATTCTGCTAGTGAAGCTCAATTGTTCCTTCTGTTTTTAATTGAAAGATTTAACGTTTGATTTTAAACAGCTATCGATGTAGCAATGTTGTAGCTTTTTTGTGTTTGTGAGTTGCTGTGCTGCTGGTAAAGTTGGTATATTACCGGTTGTATGTGAACCACTAGATACATATTAACAGCCAGTTTTCGTAACAAGTAATTTGTGGCTGTGTGACTTACAAAGATGTACTTTTTAAAAAAGCGCTACTGATTTATGTGGTTAAGAATTAGAAAATACCTTCTTTCAACGTCTTAAAGAAACAAATGATATTGAAATATGGAAATTCGCCTACAACACTTTATCTTCCTTGTTTTCCAGTCTTCACATACCTATGCCTACGCATTCAGCTCTTAGATGCTTGTCAACGAACATTTCATGGGTTTATGTCAAATAATACCTTTAATTGTCAAAGATGTCTTGAACATTTCCATGATACTATTAAACGTGAAGTAGTGGACGATCGTATAAAGCTCAAAATGTATTTATTCTAGTTCAATACAATTTCATAGCATTTATAGGTAAGACTCTTTAAAATAAACATAGAAATCTTTAAATCTTATATAACGCAACTATGTTGTTGTATGCTGTTGAAAAAATATACGCCATGTAGTAAATAAAAGGTGAACAAATGAACTGTAAAATATTAGGATTTTAATATTACTTAGCTAAATTAAATTGAACATCACTTTTACTAGACTTCCCAAAATTTAGGGAATTTGCAAAGCTCGTTCAATCATCTCAAAGGTAGAACCCAAATAATTTTCTGGATTAAGTAGAGAGGTCACTTCTTCTTTAGATAAGTAATTTGTAACTTGGCGCTCAGCAAGTAGAAGTTCAACAAGAGGTTTGTTTTCTTGAATGCTAAGATGACAGAGTCTATAAACTAAATCATGGGCCTCATCTCTACCCAATTTTGGGGCTAAAGCCATCATAACAGCCTCTGAAACAATCAATCCATTAGTAATTGAAAGATTCTCATTCATACGACTCGGATGTACTTCCAAGCCTTCTAAAAGAAAAACAGTTTGCTTTAATGTACCAACAGTATGTACAAAAACATCTGGTAGTACAATCCACTCAATTTCCCAAGCTCCTGTTGCCCTTTCGTGATCTTCTACCATCGCGTCAAGTAATGCCGCTACTCCTTGTCTTACGAAACTTGTGGACGCGGTGATGTAAACGCATGAAATAGGATTCCTTTTTTGTGGCATAGTAGATGAAGAACCTCTATTAGCTTTAAATGGTTCAAAAACCTCAGCAACTTCAGTTTGCATCAACAGCTTGATATCCGTTGCAAACTTAGCAAGCGTTCCTGTGAGCATCCCCAAGAAGCAACCAGCTTCAGCAATGCGATCGCGCTCAGTATGCCAGGCAATTTCTGGCTGGAGAAGCCCTAATTCTTCGGCAAGCTTTTGCTGAACCATCAACCCTTTATTTTCTAAAGATGCAAGAGTTCCACAGGCGCCTCCAAATTCCAATACGGACACCCTTGGTAGTAATTCACAAAGTCTTTGGTGATGTCTGCGTAATGTAGCGACAAATCTTGCCATTTTAAATCCAAACGTAATTGGAACCGCCTGTTGTAGGTTGCTACGACCAGCCATAGTTGTTTCACGATGCTTGATTACAAGAACGGTTGCAAGTTCAATTGCTTTTTCGAGATAGCCCTTTATGATTTTGAAGCTATCGATCATTTGTCGTACAGTAGCACTGTCCGTCACATCTTGAGTAGTTGCACCCCAATGGCAGTATTTTCCTGAATCACCGCTACATAGATTGGCGAGTTGATGAACTACTCCAAGAACTGGATACCCAATATTAATGGTCTCTTCCTCTAGCTTCGAGAAATCTATGTTCTCAACTTTACAAACCCTTTGGATTTCCTCACCAGCATATTTCGGAATTATGCCTAATGATGCTTCTGCCCTTGCTAACGCAGCTTCCCAGTTTAAGTATTCTTGAGTGCGATTTTCATCTGACCAAATTTTTCGAATTTCAGCATCTCCAAAGATATTACGAAATACAAAAGAATCTGATACACTAACTGGCATTTTATTTAATTCTTTGGCTATCAAGCACTAGAAATGTGCCGGCACAAGAAGGCATTTTGTTTATATACTTGAGACGGCGTAAGCTCCTTTCGTCATACCTAAACTCTAAGTGTAATCATTGTTCAAAAATTAATTAACTGTACAAATCACGCAGTGCCTTAATAAAGTACTTTAAACAATATCTACCTTAGAATATTGAGGCATAACTATTAAGGATATATAGTAGGTTTAGTGACTGTAGCGCTCGTATTGAAGATAGGAATAAATTTAGGAACTTTTTGCAATTGTATGAAATAAAGATTCTTCTTTATTTTCACCTATTCACCAAATACTTCCTGAGGTTGAAATTAAGCATTTTTTCCAACAAAAATGCAGATCTTGAGTTCCTTTCAACTGGTAGCGAATAATAAAAAAAGAGTTTAACATTTGAAAGAATATTGTTGAAAATCACTTTTTTGGTGTTAGCTGTTAATTTCTGATTGTTAAGGACATATATATGTTTATGCTATGAGTATGACATATGCGAAAAAGTTCGATCCCTCGTATTGTTTGTTCAACTATAAACCATCAACGTATTAACTAAACAAACCAATTCAAGTCCATGTAACTATTTGCGCATTACATTGAACTGAGAATAGTCAACATCTTTCTTGTAAGAGCTTTCCTAGACTAAAGGTTGACAAAACAATAAGCCTTGAAAATTCAACTACCTTTTTATCTAGTATTCTAGTAGAATAACAGTTTTATCTGAATGTTTCTGGAATCGAGCTACTAGTAATTATGTCTTGTTAATTATTGCTGTAAACTCGACCAACATGGGATGCAACACACAATCATTAACTTTTTTATGCTAAAATGATGCATATAATGATGCCGATGAATGGAAGGAATTTTTGTTACTTATTGTTATTATATTTTTTAACTCATTAAGTAAGGCTTCTCAATTCAGTTATCCCAAGAATTAATGCCTTCATTTCCATTTCAACTTGCGGAAGCCCTCATTGCTATTAACTTTTAACCATTAAATGCAAGAAATTTGTATTTATTATTGAACAATGGAAGTATGATTTATTGAAAATGATAAGGATTCCATTTGTTTATTATAAGACGTTGATTGTATATTGCATAGACAAGAGTATTGTAATACACGCTACATTTCAATTGCAAGCTACTGCATATATATTAGGGTTGTAAGTGCGCTCATTGCGTCAGTATCGATTTATTTAGATTGTAAAAGAATATTGACGGGGCAATTTCAGGTATTAGCGATTGCGAAGATTACGGGTCCAACGATCGTAGCTTCACTCCCGTATGATTAATGATCCCACCAGACGGGTAAGGATTTACAGCAGTTCGTCATACTAATCGGTTGCGGGTACGGTATTTACACGAGGGCGGAACGCTAATTTTTCGTACTTTATAAAAGTAGTGAGGGTATCCGCTAAATGTTGGCACAACATTTCATATTATAGCAAGGCAGTATTCGGTGAAACTATCAAGAAGACTAATTATTTAACGAATTATCAGAATTTGAAGACAATTTTATTTTATTTGAGTTCAATTGAACAAAATGGCAGAAGAAAGTAAAGCTGCAGAGTACTTTGATCCATTGGACCCATTGAGCTTTAATGAATTAAGATACGTAGTAAACCTCGTTCGGAAAAGCTATCCTGAAAAACAAATTTCTTTTGATGTAGTTACGCTAAGTGAACCACATAAGGAAGAGTACGTTCATTGGAGATATTCTTCTGCTCATGAAGGTATACCCGACAGAAGGGCTTACGTGATTGTACTAGAAAAAGAAGTTCCTGGAGTATTTGAAGGAATTGTCAACCTTACTACTGGAAAAATAGAGAAATGGGAGCATTCCGTTGATACTTGCCCAATAATTACAGCGGATCTACTAGCCATTACTGATGAAATTGTAAGAAATGATGCAAATGTAATCGAGCAATGCAAAATATGCGGCGTTCCTGAAAGTGGATTGTCTAACGTCTATTGCGACCCTTGGACCATTGGTTATGACGAGCGCTACGGTTCTGGTCGGAGGCTTCAGCAAGCTTTAATGTATTATAAACCCGGCGACAGTGGTCATCTTCGTTCCATTCCGCTGGATTTTTGTCCTATAATTGATGTTGATCAGAAAAAGGTGATAGCTATTGATATTCCCAAAGTAAGACGTCCTATTCCTCAAGATGTAAATTCGGATAACAATTTGAAAAAGCTTGAGCAGGAGATGGAAGCTATGAAAATGCTTAAACCACTCCGTATTACTCAGCCAGAGGGTGTAAATTTTCGTATTAAAGGACGCTATATCGAATGGCAGAACTTTTGTTTTCACATTGGGTTCAACTATAGAGAGGGAATTGTTTTGTCAGACGTAGTTTTTAATGAGGATGGGCACCTTCGCCCTCTTTTTTATCGAATTTCGCTTACTGAAATGGCGGTTCCTTTTGGGGCAAAAGGACATTCGCATCACCGAAAGCATGCATATGATTTAGGGGAATATGGTGTAGGATACCGAACAAATCCTTTGTCTTTTACTTGCGGTTGTGAAGGTGTTATTCATTACATGGATGCTGATTTTGTTAATTATCGTGGTGAAATAACAACTATAAAAAATGCAATTAGCATCCATGAAGAGGATGACGGTGTGCTTTTTAAGTATTCTGATCTCAGGGATCGCAATGCAAATATTTCAGCTAGAAGTATTAAGTTGGTAGTCTCACAAGTATTTACTGCTGCCAACTATGAATACCTTGTTTACTGGATTTTCCGCATGGATGGAGTTATCGAATGTGAAATCAGACTAACTGGAATTTTGAATACGAACGCCATAAATGAAGATGAAGACTTAAAAGGTCATGGAACACAAGTATATCCAAAGATCAGCGCTGAAAATCATGAGCACTTATTTTGCCTTCGAATCAACCCAATGCTTGATGGTTTAAGGAATTCAGTTGCTACAGTGGATGCATTAAGGGATAAGAATGGTACTCTAGTATCAAAATATATTATTCCAGAGACAGTAACTGAAGCAATCAGCAACTATGATTCATCTACCGGTAGGACCTGGGATATCTGTAATTTGAATAAGTTACATCCGTATTCTGGGAAACCTGTATCATATAAGCTTATTTCTCGAGACACATCGCCTGTACTCTCGCAACCCGGTACTACGAATTCTGATTGTTCAGGTTTTGCTGAAAATAATATTTACGTAACTCCTTACATGGACGACCAAATCTTCCCAACTGGTGATTATGCTCCCCAAGCCTCTGATGATACGCCTAAGGGGTTATCTAAATGGATATCCGATGATCCAAATGCACAAATTAAGAATACCGATATCGTCGTTTGGCACACTTTTGGTATGATCCATTTTCCAGCTCCGGAAGATTTTCCAATTATGCCTGCCGAGTCTATTCACCTTTTTTTACAACCTCGCAATTTTTTTAAACATAATCCCGCTCTTGATACATCCTCTTCCGTAAATTCTACTTCTGAAGCAACAAGCCCCAACACTCACCATGAGAATTTGAGGGATACTTCTCAAAAAAGAGAAAGTCATAGCACTCCTCATGACTATGAACCTCATGTATCCGATAAAAATGATAAAAGCGTTGAGGATAAGCTTCATTTCGTCCAAAAAGACGAAAGCAGGCCGAAAGAGCCTGTTGTTGATGCTGCCCAAAAACACGAAGGTCGCAGCGAAACACTAGCACAACCGGGTCAGCAAAATGCTAACCAGTCAGAGGAGAAGCAAGGAGGTCAAAACGGTTCAAATGGAGGTCATCACCATCATCATCACCACCATTATATTACTGGTCATGTTTATGGAGGATATCATAAGCATTCTGGTAGTGGAGGCCACTTGGTCGACATGATGAAAAATATCAGTGATGTTACTCATGATTTTGCTATGGGAAATTTTAGATATCATAAGTATGATTAAATTAGATGAACGAAAATAGCTCATAATCTGCATATTATTTGTATAAAGAAGCTTTTTGAGCAACTGTGGGGTACATATTACACCCGAATCTAAGTTTTTATTTAGTAATTAATGGGATTATGAATTGTTAATTCTTTAAATTAACTAAATTTGGTAATTGTTTTATTGCGCGATAAAATGGAAATGTTATTATCATGAAGGCTCATGAAAAGGACTCCTAAATGTCGTTTGGTAAGTTGTAATTAAATACAACGAAATACCAAATATTTTGTGAAAGCAACCTCACATTTAAACCTCTTTTAATATAAAAGTCATGAAAAGTTCTCTGGCGGTTATTTCATTTCATTCCTAAGTGTATTTGAACATTCCGATATGCTGCTTATTCGTCATTTATTTAATTGAATAATTGTTAACTAGCGAATGGGAAAATACTTTGCATTTTACAAAAAATTTGGGTGATATTTGAAAGAATGAAACGTCAAATCTAGAAACTGTGAATGTCCATTTTTTGTAAATTTTTATTATTAAATCACTGCTCGGAAAAGCAGAGTTCATGAATGGTGTATACACACAGCAGTAAGTCCTGTATCAAAACTTCACTAAATAAATCATTGCCTAACAATTGAGCAAAAGATTGTGAATATTATTATAAGAAAAATAGAAAATGGTTAAGCTACATAAAATCCGTTTTGAAAAAAGAAAAACGTGGTATTAAATATAACATAACGAATAAAATTAAGATTAAAACATATCCATATGCAAGTTAAACATACAACAGTTTAAGTTTTTAACCAACTGCCGAGAAAAAAGACAAAAAAACAAATAATTTACAAAACTGTGGTATAGAATCTAAGTAAACCACACAGACATCCATCAAAAAAAAATGATGTGACAAAGTTAAGCTGCTGTTATAATTGGTAGCATATTATAAGCAAAGAAGAACAAATTGATGCTTACATGCTTAAGCTAACTAACAAACATTCCAACAATAGTCAGAAGCATCCGTTTGGGAATTGCCTTGATTATCGTAATTATTGCACCCGGTAATATAATCATAGGATTTTTGATAGCTCCATGTATTACATTCAGACATGTCAGTAACACCAGCACTACACCAATCATACTGAATTTGGAAATGAGGCATGCAAATATAGCTACCTGTGCTTGTACCTTGAACAGTTACCGTTGAAGTCCAGCTGCCAGGATTAGAAATGTTGTCCACTTTAGAGTTGTATGAGTACAAGAGATAGGTTTGAGATAATCCCAATATCTTTAATTCACTCAATGATTTTTTCGACATAGTCGAAGAAGTAGTGAACTGAACTGTAGCATCGTACATATTGTTACCCTTCGGTGTGACACTAATTACCCTAATGTCAGCGGGAGGAAAGTTCACATTTTTAGAATGAAAATTAAAATTTAGATTTGGACACTCAGCAAACGGAGTAGAAGAACAAGCAGGAGCAGTTGGAGAAACAACAATTACGCTTCCAGATCTCGTACCAGTAGCGGGAACAGTAGTAGTAAACCAAGAAGTACCAGAACCCGTAGTCGAAGTTACCGTACCAGCAGTAGGTACTACGATCTCAACAGTTCCTGAGGTCGTACCTTGAGCAGGGATAGTCGAGGTAAACGGAATAGATCCGGAAACAATAGTCTCTGTGACGGTACCAGCGGTAGGTTCAACCACCTCAACAGTTCCTGATGTTGTACCTTGAGCAGGGAATGTGGAAGTATACCCAACAGAACCTGATATTATGGTCTCAGTAACGGTACCAGCGGTAGGTTCAACCACCTCAACAGTTCCTGATGTCGTACCTTGAGCAGGGATAGTCGAGGTAAACGGAATAGATCCGGAAACAATAGTCTCTGTGACGGTACCAGCGGTAGGTGCAACAATCTCAACAGTTCCTGATGTTGTACCTTGAGCAGGGAATGTGGAAGTATACCCAACAGAACCTGATATTATAGTCTCAGTAACGGTACCAGCGGTAGGTTCAACCACCTCAACAGTTCCTGATGTCGTACCTTGAGCAGGGATAGTCGAGGTAAACGGAATAGATCCGGAAACAATAGTCTCTGTGACGGTACCAGCGGTAGGTGCAACAATCTCAACAGTTCCTGATGTTGTACCTTGAGCAGGGAATGTGGAAGTATACCCAACAGAACCTGATATTATGGTCTCAGTAACGGTACCAGCGGTAGGTTCAACCACCTCAACAGTTCCTGATGTTGTACCTTGAGCAGGGAATGTGGAAGTATACCCAACAGAACCTGATATTATGGTCTCAGTAACGGTACCAGCGGTAGGTTCAACCACCTCAACAGTTCCTGATGTCGTACCTTGAGCAGGGATAGTCGAGGTAAACGGAATAGATCCGGAAACAATAGTCTCTGTGACGGTACCAGCAGTGGGTTCAACAACTATGACAGCACCAGACGAAGTGTCATGAGCAGTAATCGTTGACATAAAAGAAACTGACCCCGAAATAACAGTCTCAGTAACGGTTCCCGCAGTGGGTTCAACTACTTCCACGGTGCCAGAGGTAGTCCCACTAGCAGGGAACGTGGAAGTATATCCAACAGAACCAGAAACAATGGTCTCTGTAATAGTTCCAGCAGTGGGTTCAACTACTTCCACGGTACCAGAGGTAGTTCCATTAGCTGGGAATGTGGAAGTAAAAGTTTTAGAACCAGAAACAATGGTCTCTGTAATAGTTCCAGCAGTGGGTTCGACTACTTCCACGGTACCAGAGGTAGTTCCATTAGCTGGGAATGTGGAAGTAAATGCTTTAGAACCTGACACTATGGTCTCAGTGATAGTTCCAGCAGTGGGTTCAACCACCTCTACAGTGCCAGAGGTAGTTCCACTAGCAGGGAACGTGGAAGTATATCCAACAGAACCAGAAACAATGGTCTCAGTAACAGTTCCAGCAGTGGGTTCAACCACCTCTACAGTGCCAGAGGTAGTTCCACTAGCAGGGAACGTGGAAGTATATCCAACAGAACCAGAAACAATGGTCTCAGTAACAGTTCCAGCAGTGGGTTCAACCACCTCTACAGTGCCAGAGGTAGTTCCACTAGCAGGGAACGTGGAAGTATATCCAACAGAACCAGAAACAATGGTCTCTGTAATAGTTCCAGCAGTGGGTTCAACTACTTCCACGGTACCAGAGGTAGTTCCATTAGCTGGGAATGTGGAAGTAAATGCTTTAGAACCTGACACTATGGTCTCAGTGATAGTTCCAGCAGTGGGTTCAACCACCTCTACAGTGCCAGAGGTAGTTCCACTAGCAGGGAACGTGGAAGTAAAAGTTTTAGAACCAGAAACAATGGTCTCTGTAATAGTTCCAGCAGTGGGTTCAACTACTTCCACGGTACCAGAGGTAGTTCCATTAGCTGGGAATGTCGAAGTATATCCAACAGAACCAGAAACAATGGTCTCTGTAATAGTTCCAGCAGTGGGTTCAACTACTTCCACGGTACCAGAGGTAGTTCCATTAGCTGGGAATGTGGAAGTAAAAGTTTTAGAACCAGAAACAATGGTCTTTGTAATAGTTCCAGCAGTGGGTTCGACTACTTCCACGGTACCAGAGGTAGTTCCATTAGCTGGGAATGTGGAAGTAAATGCTTTAGAACCTGACACTATGGTCTCAGTGATAGTTCCAGCAGTGGGTTCAACCACCTCTACAGTGCCAGAGGTAGTTCCACTAGCAGGGAACGTGGAAGTATATCCAACAGAACCAGAAACAATGGTCTCAGTAACAGTTCCAGCAGTGGGTTCAACCACCTCTACAGTGCCAGAGGTAGTTCCATTAGCTGGGAATGTCGAAGTATATCCAACAGAACCAGAAACAATAGTCTCAGTGATAGTTCCAGCAGTGGGTTCAACTACTTCCACGGTACCAGAGGTAGTTCCATTAGCTGGGAATGTCGAAGTATATCCAACAGAACCAGAAACAATAGTCTCAGTGATAGTTCCAGCAGTGGGTTCAACTACTTCCACGGTACCAGAGGTAGTTCCATTAGCTGGGAATGTCGAAGTATATCCAACAGAACCAGAAACAATAGTCTCAGTGATAGTTCCAGCAGTGGGTTCAACCACCTCTACAGTGCCAGAGGTAGTTCCACTAGCAGGAAACGTGGAAGTATATCCAACAGAACCAGAAACAATCGTCTCAGTAATAGTTCCAGCAGTGGGTGAAGTTGTTTTTGACAATGACGCGCTAGTATCATTTATGGAGACTGTACTTAGAGTGCTTATTGTTGAGTGTGGTAGAATAGATAAGTCAATTGTAGAATTGGGGAGGTAGGTGGAGGTGTAGGTACTGTAAATAAGAGTATGGCTTTGGTTGTTGTAGCTAGTTGTTGGAATAATTAATTCAGTAGTTCCATTGATAGTATCTGTAATTGGCAGGGAGTTTGTGTTAGAATAACTGTTGGTTGTCGTTCCATTGGTTAAGGAGACTTGTGTGGTATTAGTGTTTTGTGGTGTAGCTGTTTGCGAAGGCTTGGAAATGGAAGTATTAGTATGTATTAAAGGTTGTGATGATATTGTCAATGTTGAGTAGTTTCCGGTGCATTGACTGTTTGTTATAGTAATTAAGGTAGTATATACACTTGCGTTGCTAAAGGAGTGCGTGTATGGCAACGTTGAAGTATATTCACTAGGGCCGTCACTGTAAATTGTTGTGTATTGTGAACATTCATTTGGCAAGTTTAAATCAAGAAATCCTTGTACATTTCTGTTCCATACTTTTGCAGTAGCCTTCCCAATATGAGCAAAGATAGCGAGAAAAATAAGATCTGTAAACACTAGCATGAAGTTGTGATGAGCTGCAAATTCCCAAATATAATGGCACAAGCACTTCTTTTATTTTTGTATATGAGCAAGTAAGTAATGCAACTTCAGACTCCATTTTTTCCAATTACCGACTGCCCGGTTTAAAATTTTGATAGTCCTCTGTCGGGAAAACATAGTGGCACAATACCTGTAATAAACAATCGGGGTATAGTAGACATTCAGCATCAATATTAGGACACGAGCTACTGTTACTTTTATATGAACAAATTGAACAGCTAACAAAAAAGGCATGAATTATACAAACATTTTTAGAGTACTTGTGTGTATGTATAAATTTATGTTTGCATATTTTGCTGATTGCAAAAAGCATATTTCAAAGAGCGCTACTAAATTCTCCCCTCCAAAAGTTTAATATCAAACGTTAAGATAGATAATAAAAAAATTCAAAAATTTACAAGCACGACCCTTTGATAGTTCAATTTCAGAAAAAAACATTACGTTGAAGTAAGAGTAAACTCAGGTTTTTCGTAACTACCGTATGTTGGTATGTCAGTTCGGATTCAAACCGTCAGTATAAAAATAGGAATAGGGATGGATTAACAATCAGATTACGGTATAACATCGCAAGCTATCGACAAATGCAGCTCATTCAATAATGTGCCTACCATACTAGAGTTACTTAAATTTTTTCTGTACGAATATATTTGTGGAATACATTATTTTTTTCTCAATGTATACAAAATAAGGAAAGGAATGTAAAAACGTATATCAAATACTAATCTAGCGTTGTTACGGTATCGTTAGGGTTTTGCAATTGGGACAACTTTAATCTAACTTGAGTAAGGTTAACGTTATTTTGTTAGCGAGATTATAACCCAGAAGAAAGCCAATATCTTCAGTTTTCAAATCTAAAGGCATTTCATCACATGAAGATTGAATTATATATTTTACTAAAGCAAATTATTTTTACCTTTAATTTAATTAAGCACCTTAGGAAAATAATAGAAGTTAGATTTACATTTGCATAAACTGAATTAAACCTAATTACAAATTTTTGTCTACTTGATTACTGTTAACCGCAATTTCCGGTGGTAACGTTACGTTAAAAACTCCGTTCATGAAAATAGAAATAAAACGCACAGCATTACAAAGCTAAGAATACGGATTATTAGGATGGAAGCAGAAATCAAGGGGTAAACGGCAAAACTCAATAAAAAATTTTCTTCTTTCATGGAAAATTTGGCTTGCAAAGCTACACCATATTTCAACGACTAATAGTCTCATTAGCTGAATGATTTAACCGCTATACTGCTTCCTTTAGATGATAAATATAATGCTAACTCAGTCATTAGATTTTAAGCTTTATGCTATATGTTTTATCACCTTCGACGCAATAGTAATGATATTATTAATTTTTTATTTATTTATTTTTTATTTTACGAATGTAATTTATAATAATGCTTTAAGAATTTATTAGAAACACAAATTTTTTTTTTTTTTTTTTTTTTTAATTTTATGAACAAAATACTTATTTGCGTTTTCTCCGTGAATGAAGAATTTTCTATATTGAAGGCAGATCCCATCAATTTTAGATGCGAAGCCGGTAAAATTAATTCCAAATAATATTCTTTGAAGAGTTTGTTAGCATGATGTTTTGTAAAAGATATATTCAAAATCTCTTGCTAAACATCATCTGTATTTGTTGTACTGTAAATCTAGTAAATAATTATTGGGTATGCCGTTCACAGCAAAAAGCTGTTGTTTTGTTTACGCAGTACTTTTAAAAGTTTGAACACAATTGGCTATCTTTAGTAGCACTACAATAGCTAAAAACTTATAGCTATCGTGGTGCAGAGAACGAATGGCTTATAGAAGTTAAAGCTCCTACTCTATAAAACGTAAAATGGCAACGTTTTTAACCTTTTTTTCTATGATTCTTCCATTTCTTCTAATTATACTACAAGTAAAAAATTTATGCAACATTTATAGATGTGGAAAAATTTCGAATCTTAGTCATAGTGCGCGATGTGACAAAACCCTTCCGAGCATGTTTCGTATAACGTCGGCAAATTCAGATTTCGATGCATAACTTTTAGTGTTTTCGGCACGTTAAAGTTTCACTATATGATTCTGTAACCCATCTATCAGTGTCTATTCAGAATCCACCACTGCCATTACTTTTTTTGTGAATTTAACATAAGTGAAGTTAATTAACCGCGTTTTACGGCTGGTAATCAGCCACTTAGAAATCTATTATAATAACGATTGCCCTCCCTTGATCACAACATTTTTTTTGGAAGGGGAGAAATATAATGAATCCCTCATAGAAACTTTTAAAAATGCAAAAGATCAAGTGCGTTACTGTATAGAAAGTGTAAGCTACACAGTTTGGTATCTGATTTAAGGATACGTAGAACTGCGGTGAGTTTTCCTTGTGATCTATTATATTACAATACACAGGTTGTATAAGTAGCAACTGAGTATAGGTATTGTATTAACTGGGTTATAATGTTACCTATCACTAATATAGCTCATAACTGAACTGAGGAACGAGGTTCAGCAGTAGCTCTATTTATAGTATTCAGATAATATTGATCTTAATAGATTATCATTAAGATCAATCTCCATATCGTATCATACATGGTACGATATATAATTAGAACATGTGACATATAGTGATACTCAACGTAGTGTATTATAGCGTAGTGTAGTATTGCTGACATTGCCCTCCCCAAGATTTTCTATGTAAATCTGAGGATAAGTCATATGTTCTCAGATATTTAGATTATTGTTTTTAATATAATCATTGACAATTGCTTTGTCCGCTTGTAGCGCTGTAGCTAATGTAGTCCATCCTGACATAATAGTACTCGGATTTAGATTCGAAATGTACTTGACATTTAAGTAGAGTACTTGTTCTCTGTTTTTATGTTCTAGGATATGAAGAATTGTTCCAATATCAGACTCATCAATGGTAGCGTAATTGAGTTCTGAATTATGTCGATACTTTTCTAGGTGAGAAACATGAAAAGTAGATGAAAACATGTGCTTGATTGAATCTGGAAGATCCAATTCATAGTTGTTTGGACCCGACTTCTGTAACACATAGAACGGTCCTGCAAAACTAGGTGCTAATTTATTGGATTTATGAAGAAAACCTGTTTTCGTTCTTTTGACCATAACTAGGTCTCCAGGTTGAAATTCTTCAATTTCTTGTATTTTCATATCGAAATACTTTTTCATCTTTATGTTGTTTGTATTCAAGTGTTCTTTAACTGTTTGAAATACTTGGATCGTTTCCTGAGAGTTTTCGTCAGTTTTGTCACTAAAGCTAGGTAACTCTAAAGGTGATAAAGCTGGTGAATAGCGATGTACTATCTCAAAAGGTGTCATTTGAGTTGCTGAATGTATCGCATTGTTGTAAGATTGTTGCACTAGGGATATATGATCTACCCATGTATTTGGATGTGTGCTACATACACATCTTAGTAATTTCTCCACAGTTTGGTTTGTACGCTCAGTTTGTCCATCAGTTTGTGGTCTGTATGGTAACGAAAATTTCATAACGAAATTATATTTATGTGCGAAATCTTTCCACGTTTGGGAAGTAAAAATATGATCATTATCTGCAATGATTTCTTTTGGATTGCCGAAATAAGCAATAACTCGTTGATCAAACATTCGAGCTGTTTGCTCTGCTGTAATGGATTTCGTACAAGGTACTAAGATTGCCATTTTTGAAAATCGGTCAACTACCACGAAAAGTGCATTATAACCAGATGATTCTGGTAAAGCTGTAATAAAATCCATTGATAAAGATTCCCAAGGTCTTTCTGATGGGGGAATTGGTTGTAAAGGTCCATAAGGTTTATGATTCCTAGATTTGTTTATTTGACATGTATGGCAGTTCTGTACATATTCTTGTATTTGTTTTCTTATTCCTTTCCACGTAAATCTACGTAATATAATGTTTGTAAGAAGTTCAATGCCTGGATGAATCAATTTACCTTCTTCATGATACTTTTTAATAATTGTCCTAGTCAGCTGAGTATCATTAGGTAATAAGATTTGGTCTTTACTGTTAATTAGTAAGCCATCTTTGAGTTGGATATTCTCTTCTACTCGTTTGTCTTCATTGTTTAGTAAATTCAACAATTTTGTATCATTCGTATATTCTGTAACCACTTGGTTTTTAAAATCATCGGTTATCGAGATTTGATTAACAAAGTTGATACTATTGTCTTCTGAATCTTTTGGAATTGGTTCTGTTTCGTCAACAATTCTGGATAAGGCATCAGCTATGTGATTTGCTGATCCAGGTCTGTAGTTAATTTCAAAGTTGAAGTCTTGTAAAAATAATTGCCAACGAGCTAAACGTTTGTTTTCAGGCTCGGATTCGTTAGTAATGCGACCAATTAAGTTTCGATGGTCTGTTAAAATTTTGAAAGGTTCGATAGTGGATTCTAAATAGTGTCTCCAATGTTTGAGAGACTTAATGATTGCAAGCATTTCTTTGTCCGATACGCTATAATTTAATTGTGCTTTAGACATCTTTGCTGAATAGTATCCAACAGGATAGTATTTATCATCATCATGTTTTTGAGACAATACGGCTCCTACAGCGACATCTGAAGCATCAGTTTCTAGTAGAATCTTTTTACTGAAATCAAAGTGTCGTAGCACCGGAGGAGAAACTAAACATTGTTTAATGTTTTCTATCGCTTGGGTTTGTGTTGGTGTCCATTTCCAGCGTACATCCTTTTTCAAAAGATTATTGAGTGGATGTGTTAATTGTGATGTCTTTGGAATGAATTTCCTAAGATAATTGACAGAACCTAGAAATTGTCGTAATTCTTTACGATTCTTAGGTTGCTTCCATTGTAAGACTTTGTCTATATTTTCTTGACAAGGCGTAAATCCTTTTTCCGAAATGTGATACCCTATAAATTTTACTTGTGATTGATGAAATTCACATTTTGCTTGATTGATAATTAAGTTCGCATTTTTTAATTTCTGTAGAACGTCTTTAACATGTTTTACATGTTCAGATTCCGATTTTGAATGAATTAAAATATTATCCATATAACATACTACATGCGATTCTTTGACTTCACCAAGTATTGTATTGATAAAGTATTGAAAATGTGCTGGAGCTATAGATATGCCATAAGGCATTACTAGATATTCAAAAACTCCACGAGGACAGCGAAAAGCAAGTTTATGTTCATCTCCTTTTCTTACTCGTATCAAGTGATAGGCACTTTTGAGGTCAAGTTTAGTAAAAATTGTAGAACCTTGTATTTTAGCAAGTAATTGTTCAATAAGTGGTAACGGATATATATTGGGTTTGACATACTTATTTAAAGGTTTGTAGTCAACCACCATTCTCAAGGTGCCTTCCTTTTTCGGAACGAACATTACTGGACAGGCGTTAATGGCTTTAGATTCTCGTATAATTCCACTTTTTAATCCTTGATTAATTTCATCATTCATAGCTTGCATTTTTCCCGGTGGTAGCGGGTAATTTCTGATAGGTAATCTGTAGTTTTCTTGAGTTAGTTCAACTTCAAATTCTAACCCTTTTATTGGCTTTGGTAGCTTTTCCGTATTGGTTTCTGCAGTAATGTCTTTGAATTCTTTATAGATATCTGGTAACTCAGGTTCCTTGACAATATTTGAAACTTTGTTCATTTGAGAGAGCGTGTGTTTACTGCTAGATATTTCAATGTTATTGTCATATAATGTTGTGAAGGAGATAGCAGCTGGATGCGAAAATTTCTTTACAACCAAGAATTCTGTTTTGATTGATATTCCATTTAGACTTATGTTAAGTTTTATTGTTTTGCGATTAATCTTATTTGGATAAACTCCACCATATATCACACTTTTTGACCAGGGTCTGGTAGGCAGTTTATGTGCTCGAACAGTTTCTTCTGTTATAATATTTGCTTGAGTGCCCGTATCGATTAGACAGGGTATTGAGCACTTGAAGTCTGGAAGTTCAGCTTGTAATACCATTTCGTAACGTTTCCTAGTATGATTTAGGAATTTGTTAGATGAGTATTCTATTCTCGAAATATTTGTCTTCCTCAGGTTTCTGCTATTAGTGGTGTTATTTTTCTTTGGAAGGAACTCTTTTCCTAGATTTTTATTTTGCGGTTGAAAACGCTTGTGAGTTTTACCATACGAGGCTGTTCTTTTGTCCTCTAAAAAGTCATAAATTTCACTGATTTCCGATTTCCAGTAATTTCTTTCCTTTAATTTCCTTAAGGAATATGGCAGCATCCATAATATAAACAAGCGAGTATGGAAATCATCAACATTTGCCTTTGACATGAGTTTCCTTATAAATTGAACTTTGTCCAATTGATTTCTAAAACCTTCAAATGTTTTAGTTAAACGATCACCTTTGTTGGATCCTTGTACTTTCCCTGGTTGTCTGAGTAATTCTTGCCATGTAAGACTTCCATTCTCAGAAAACATGCGTTCAGCGAATTGTTGCTCTAATTCTTCTAGGTGATTCAATGTATACTGTCTTTTAGTATGCTCATTTGGGAATAATGAAGGGTATTCAGTAAAGTGTTGATCAAGTTTTGAAATGTAACTTTCAACATCCTTATTAGGATCGAATTTCCCTATCTCTGGTACATGCTTCGATAATATTTTTGCAAAAAGGTTTATTAAATGTTCGTCTGATGTTTGAATTCCATCCAAATTCTCTGGTCTCCATCGTTTTGCTCTTGCTTTCATATAACGATAATTTGCGTAGGACATTGTATATGTTTCCCTTTTGGGAGATTTCAAAAGGGATAACAGTCTTTCCAAAGTTCTTTCTCCTTTGAACCCAGAAGGAGAGAAATATATATATTTATGATATATATTTATTCAATAATTCCTTTTTCTTAAAAAGAGTTAATTGTAGATCACAAGAGTTCAGTTATTGTAAGCTACGCAGTTTGGTATCTGATTTAAGGATACGTAGAACTGTGGTGAGTTTTCCTTGTGATCTATTATATTACAATACACAGGTTGTATGAGAAGCAACTGAGTATAGGTATTGTATTAACTGGGTTATAATGTTACCTATCAATAATATAGCTCATAACTGAACTGAGGAACGAGGTTCAGTTGTAACGCTATTTATAATATTTCTAAATACTTGTTATCAACGGATATCTACGATATGATGTTGAACATGTGACATATAGTGATACGCAACGTAGTGCAGTATTGCTGACAGCTACGCAGTTTAAAATCACCTTTTAAATATACGCTTCTGTGATAATTTTATTAATATTGTACTGCGGTATGTAGGTGGAATGAACAGCAGGCATTGAAGATATTCTTCGTGTGAAGGGTTTAGGTAGAACTAACCACAAATGAATTGAAGGGTTAGAATTGGTCTAATCATAGTGCTATCGATATAATTGCTATATGATTAGTAACATATGTCGGTACAAATGTCGCACTGTATGTACTCTAAATAAACTGAACAAGTAGCGTATAGTGACATTAAGAAACCATGGTATTGCTGTCGTTAGGAGTTGCAACGAATACTTGCCTTGTTAAAGTTTTTATTAACTTCTAATTGTTTTTGAGTGTCGAAAACGAAGTAAATTTGAGTAAAACATCAGGATTAATTCTGACTAGTAACTTAGAAGTTTATTGGTAAAAAACATTTGTGAATAATGTATAATAAAATTTTTACTAACTTTTGTCAAGGATATTTCATGCAGAATGCATGTTTTACGATAAAGTCATTTACATTGGCTGCAAAATGATTGCAGTTGCATATTTAATACGGTAAGAAGCAAGTGATACAATATGAGTCCTAAGGTGTAATTTCGTTAGCTTTTGCATTGTCGGATTATATAAATTAAAAAAAATTCCTTTTTCATGTATTCATATTTCTGTGAATAAAAATAATAAAAGAATGCGATTTAGAATATTAATAAATTTAATGACTGATTAAGTCAAGTAGAACAAGCTCTCAACTTCAGTTTTCAGTGGATTTACGCTCGTCAAATAAATCTTATTGTGATAAATTCTGATAAAAGACGAAATTAAATAATACATCATCTTAAGTTCTGTATGAACTATCAAGATCATCAAGTAACCTCATATAGGCAGAAAGTTCCTTAATTCCATATTTAGCACCCGAGAAATGCTTCTCTCTGGTAACATCAAAAGTTTTTTCAACAAGTTTGTTATTAGGAATGAAAAGATTGTTCATGTCTCCCAAAGCATTTGCTGATGCATGCGTTTGGATTTCCGTGGCGGCCAAAAATTGATACATTAAATAGTAAGCTGCACCTACAGACTCGGCAGCAGTAATAATTCCATGATTACGAAGTATCAAAATATCCTTGTTTGCTATGTCTTCAGCCAAACTCTTTTGTTCGCCTTTGTCAACTACAATTCCATGATAATCGTGATATGTGACAGGACCAGATTGGTGTGAAGTTTGAGCAAGCTCAAGGAAACCATGTTTAACACATGAAACGCCAGCAGCATATGGATAGTGATTGTGCATAATGCTCTTCACATCTGGACGAGCCCTGTGTATCGCACTATGTATAACATAGCCAGCACGATTGATGCCAAAAACATCACCCGTAACACCAGGATGTTTGATGTTTCCATCCTCATCAACCTTAATAAGACTACTAGCGGTAATTTCACCATATCGTAAACCATAAGGATTAATCAGAAATGAAGCGGTTCCATCAGGTTCCTCAACCTTGGCAGTCAAATGATTTAGAATATTCTCATTCCAATGTTCTAAACCAAAAAGACGATATGCCGCAGCTAACTCAATACGCGTAGCAACCTCTTCATCAGTGAATTCATGCAGACATGACTTTCGGAGCATTTCACGAACGGCAATCGAGCTAAATTCCGGTTTAGGAGCGTAGGTTTTAGGATCAACTTTTGAATTTGTGGCTAGTCCTCTCGTAAGGTTTACTCCAGTAATTGCATAAGTAGAACGCAAACTATTATTTATGCATTTTGCTGCATTTTTCAAAGACAAAGGGGTAAATTTTTTGCTAAGCATAATTGGAATTTGATATAAGGTAAGCAATCTAAAATGCAGTTCTAGCCAGTCGTTATGTTAATGAAAGACCTTTAAAGTAGTAGAATAAAAATTCAAATGAAGGAAAAAGTGAATTAGAATTTATTCGCTAACGATGTTGTTTTAATGAAAGCAAGCTTATATTTATATTATTTTTCAACGTCATAGTAAGTGCCTAGAATCCTTTACATTTACTGAAATTCAAATTGCTTTGCCGAAATATTAAACTAATCGTAATAAAACACCATTCGAATGTAAAATTTTTGATGTACGTTATCTACGTTGCCGCGTAAGAGAGTAGTCAAGAGCATGCTAGTGTGTGATTTATTATGTTAATCTAGAATGAAATGCTACAATATTACTAAATCTCGAATGCGATATATAGAATCTCAAATTCAACCATATGCCCCTCATTCATAAATTCATTCTCTATATTTAAAAAAAATTAGGTAAATTATATTAAAACGTTAAATTGAATGACTAGCTTGAAAGTTGAACTCGCTCATCCAAAACTATTATGACTTTTAAAGCAATATTATCATATTTTTCGACCATATAGGTATTATGTGATTGGTTGATTGAAAGGCTGGTTGCTGATTGGTTTCGTTACACGAATATTATAATTTGACGTCACATTACGAGAGATATGAGAAGGAAAGAGAATAACATGTTCCACTAGGGAAACAGAATAGCTATGAGTACCAGTGTATAACGATATTTTGAATTTGTTGAATTCATCATCACCGTTTATTTTGGTATCAGTGATGGATGATAATTCATGGCATTTACTAATATGGGACGACATATCGTACATTTTTACACAAGTAACGGACATGAGCGCAAGACTGAACACAAGAATTAATGCTAACACCTCATAAGAAAAGTTAACAAGGTTGAGGATTGCTCTATTTCTCTTACTTTTTTTTAATCAAGTACTAACTCTATAGTGTACGTGTCAGTGGCTATTAACTCCCAATTCATTTAGATGTCATCCGGAATTAAAAAACGGATAACAAATTTCGGATAATGACTAAATATTGTTCCAATGTGGCACCTCAACTTTTGTACCATCGCTCTCATCCCTTTGCTATATTTCCGATATCCGGTTGTTTTACAAAAATTAAACAAGGGATTACTCGTCAACAACATACTCAACATCAGGTTATGATGAAGTTGTCGTTTGCTTAGCGAATTTTTGCTTGAGGTATACAATTTACTCAGTCCCTTCATTGGCTTTATCAACATGCCATAAATTAGTTTAAAAAATAATTTATCGTCATTACAATATCGGTATATTAGAATATAATTATATACTTTTACTATGAAATAATATTCTGTCTTATTCTCTTAAACAAAATTGCTTTGAAAATAAAAAAAATGATTGGCTGTTTAAAAATACTTCAACCGTAATATTGTATTATTGTAAACGAATATGTAGTGGTATAGCAATCGAATCTGGGGCCTTTCTATTGGTTAAGTAATTGAATAATTTTAACGGCCGATCCGTGAATCTTTATACCATAACAATTTTTTAGCTAAAGACACGGAATCGAAACATCGCTAGGTGATGAGTTAGTAAAGAATAAATATGGCTGCAATATTAAGCATGGAGAAGGACAACAACTCCATATTTCTTTGATTTGCTAGTTAAAATCTAAATTGCTATTGGTAAAGTACACAAAAATACAGTTATTGCTGGGCAAATTTTAACGTTATCATGAAATAAAAAATCAGTTCTAGAAAATAGTTACGACTTTCTTCGAAGCTGCAAACTTAAATTCCAAGAATACTTTGAATAGTCTCTGTAAGGTCTGAAGCGAATTCCAAAATGCTATCATTTGCTTTTCTGAGTACAATTATCGCATATATATTAAAAATTTAAGGTGTAGTGCATCCAAAAAAAAAAGAACGATTCCAACAGATATATTAAAGAATCTTAATTTATTGATACTTACATTCCGATTGTGCAAACTAAAGGTTAGACTAATATTCTTCTCAAAAAATTATACAACAATAAAAAGTGAAACCGATAAATTGAAAGCGACGCTTTGCATTTTAATTTAAAAATCCAAGCACTTCAGAAAAATGTTTGCCAATGCAGCAGAAGAAAAAGCATCAAAATTGAAGTATAACGAGGTTTTACAACGTTTAGAATCTCGTTAATCACAAACGTTTGATATATCGAGAATTCTTCTTGCTTCATTACGATATTTATTAAGTTAGCGATGCATTTTGGTATCTGTTTTAACGATAGTACTGCAGTGAGTTTTCCTTGTGATCTATTATATTGCAATAAGAAGATAATATAAGTACCATAAGTATAGGTATTCTGTTAAGTAGGTTATATAGTTACCTGTCACTAATACTGCTTATAACTAAATCTCGCTCCTCAGTTCATGTAGCTCTATTTAATAATCTTTCTAAAATATTTTAACAATGGGAATCCATGTGTATAAAGATAGTTATATATAATTATTGATAAACATATCTTAACTGATAATCCAACATATGGCATATAGTGATACTGTAACGTAGCGCATATTACGTAGTGTAGTTATGCTAATATATTATAAGGAATAGTGAGTCATAGCGTATATACTTATTTGAAATGTACTAAATTTCAACGCGTACATGCTTTCCTTCCCTTCATTATAACTACATCAAAAGTTTTAGTAGCTTTCCTCTAAAGCACTTAACTGAATGGTAACACGAGAATCGGTCGAAAGTTTATTTTATTTTTTATAGGTCACTCTCTATAAAACCTTGTATCTCCACTTTACCGCTACGTTCATTATATTTGACATACACTCTTTCAGGACACTTGGTGATTATTGCTTTGGGTAAATAGGGTATATTTTTTGGTGTTAGTAAACGATAAGATTAAAAAGGTACTTTAAATTGTCTCGCCTGCTATTGTGAGCATGTGTGTGCTGTGAAGTGCCTACGAACATCTACCTCTCACATTCTGAACTTATCTAACATCTTAGTTTAGGCTAAGTATTTTATAAGAAATCTTAGCTTTTATTGCATCAATTTTTAAAGAAGGATATTTACACCGCTCTTTCTTTTCTTCGCTATCATTTTTATTATCATTGGTATTTTTTCATTACTTTGAACATATTTATTTATCCAAGGATTGGTCAATTCTAATTTCTCTTACATACTTACAATGCGTTGGTATTCTTATGTTATACCAGCAGTGATCCTCAGCATAATTGCTATTTCTGGAGTATGGTGGAATGCTACCCTTGGTACTAGGCTCGACCAGAAAGTACAACTTTTCTTAAATGAACATTCTTCAATTTTGAATGCAGTTTACGAAACAACTACTATCGTTTACACAGAGCCATTACACACCAGTGTCAGCGAAACGATTACATCTACGTCTTTTGTTACAGAAACTACGACAGTAACCCCAACGGTTACTGCCACAGCTCAAGAGTTAAGCACACTTAATCCTCATCCTGAAAATTCTAAGATAGTCCTTTTGATGGGTTCCAATGCCCAAAATGACCCTTCCTCACCCTTAAATCCTTATATTAGAACGATTATTAAAAATCGCCGCGACTATGCAGAACGTCATGGTTTTAAGTTTGAATTTTTAGATTTAGATGAGTACAAACCTTCAATTGGCGACAAGCCTGCCCCTTGGGCTAAAATTCCCATGATTAAAAATGTGATTAGAAAATATCCAGATGCTGAATGGGTATGGTGGTTGGATCACGATGCTTTAATTATGAATCGTGATTTGAATCTGGTTGATCACATTTTGAAGCATGAAAAGCTAAATTCTCTTTTATTGCGCGACACCGAATATTTTAGTGGATTTGGCATTGACTCTGAAGGATTCCGAACACCTAAAAATCAAGACCCTGATGATATACATTTTATCATTGCTCAAGATTTTAATGGCATTAATGCTGGCAGTTTTTTAATAAGGAATTCTGAAGTAGGAACATGGATGCTGGATTTTTGGAATGAACCACTTTATAAAGAACATAATGGTGTATTTGTCGAACAACAAGCCCTTTCTCATATGATATATAGTCATCCCATTGTGCATAAACATGTTGGGCTAGTTACTCTTCGTTCAATAAACGCATATGATTCTTCTGATCCTGCTTGGGGATATGAAGACGGTGATTTATGTGTTCATTTTGCTGGGTGCTTTGTCTTTCAGACATGTGCACAAAATTTTGAAAAGTATGGCAAGATTATCACAGAAAAGCAAGGCCATGATTGGTTCGATCCATCCGAAAAGGAATATATTGAACAACGCCTTTTCCCTCAACCTTAATCAATACCTTGTTATTCTTGCTATAGTGCTTTATATTTATTCTATTATTAATCTATGCAATGATCAGTGCTATATAACTCTAATTGTAAATATAATATTTACTCTATTCATCTGTACGATCGGTTGGTGTTATTATATTACTGGTTATTATTTATTTAAATTAATGCATACAATTGACCTAGCATGATCATGGTTCCCAGCTTTCACTATGACTTAACCTTGCATTTACGATACAGTCGGATAATTCAGTCTTAATCTTCTTGCGACGCTTATGTTCACTAAATTAATAAGCACTCCTAATTGATTAATTAAAGAGTTTGATTCATTTTATATCCAAAAGGATGTTCAATAAGCAATTACTGGCTAATCGAGGACAATTTCATCAGTCGTGAAATTTCAAAATTCATTTTTGAATCTTTGTCCAAGATCAACTTGTTTTGAATGTAGATTAGCAGAACTTTGATTGCGGTAATTGAATCAAGTAGGACAGCTATCGGTTTCATTGATTAAACGTTATGAGACAAATAGAGCTGCCGGAGCCAGAAAGAGCGATGCTCTATAAATAACTTTCAATCGTTCAAGCATTGTTTAACTTGAAGGTCTCAGCAGTCCAAAATTTATGATAAACAGAATATGAATGCCTTGTAGAATATTGTAATAAGGGTTTAAACATATTATCTAGAATCCATTTTGTTATATTAGTTTAGCATTTCAAGTTATATCAAACCCCCCATTTTGTTTTTTGTCATTTGAAACACCTTTTAATAAACGACGAGTATACTTATAAGCAATTGCTATCAAGAATAATTTAGAGAATATATTCGACCAAAGGTCCGATGGATTATAAAATAATTATTTTTGCAGGACACAGTATTTGCTATACAAATAAAAATTTATATTGGATTAAGATCCTTTTACTTTACCAAATGATGCATTGCCTTGCAGCTAATTTCTTAAGCTTGTGAGTAATGCACGGGTAAAAGCATAGTTGATTCAGCATCTAAACGTGAGTTTACGGCTTCACACATTGCCAGATAACTATCATTCAAAATATCGGGAGGTACAGAAAGATAAGGATAGTCAGAACCATTTTTTAAACCTGGAGGAAGCAAAGGTGCTGAAGCAGTATGATTCCAGGATTTTGCATAATACGGGTTGATGGGAGAAAACGGCGTAAAGGGATTGTTAGGTACATCCTTCATGGAGGGATATACAGGAGCAGCAAGGGCCGGCCAATACGTAGATTGCTTGGAAGGTAAAAGAGCCATCGAAGGGGGCCTTGCCCAAGAAAGCTGAATCCTAACACCATGCAAAGGGAAATTGTTCATTTCGTTAATTGCCTGCTCAGCAAAATATCGTTGAGCAAAGACTATGCGTCCACTATTATTATTGACTTGAGTGTATAAAATCTCACCAAAGTGGAGGAAATATGATCGTAGCTCTTGTGTCGTTATATTTTCGGGGAGTTGGTGAACATAAACTGCTGTATTGTTTGGATCAGTAAATTGATTTAGTGGTTGAGGTGTACCATAAAACCCAGGCGAACTTAAGTAAGTATTTTTATCGGATTTGACGGAATGAACTAATATAGATCTTTTTAAACAAAAGGCACCCTGCATCTCTACCTGCGCGTTTTGTATATCACTTTCATTAGCTAACCATATGAAAGCAATGCTAGTTGAAGTCCCGTCAACACAACGTAGAACACGAGCAGAAATAAAGTTATAACGTTGAAACAAGTATTTTATATCATTTTCAGACACTTCTGGATCAATGTTACTAATGAAAAGCATATAGTAACTAGGTTTTTGCCATTCAGGAACCACATCTAAAGAGATCGGGTTCCCAGATATTAATCGTTGAGTAGATTGCCTTTCTAAAGCATTCCTAGCAGCATCTTGACTCTCAAATTCAATGCAGCAAGTTTTTAAAATAGCTCCCGACTCGCCATCTTCATAATAGTTTACTTTTCTAACATTTTCAAAAATTGCTCGAATATAGTCCTCATTCATCCATTCTTCTAAGTTATTTAACCTGTTTAATTAGAAATAAGATTAGATGATGTATCATTACCATAAAGATGTACTCATAACGCATATAATTTGATAATTAATCGAAATCTAAGAAACTTGTAGTTATAGGAATTATAACAGGCTTGACAACTAAGATCGTCAAATAATAAGTTCTACAGAAAATTTTAATAGTATTTAATGTTTATTGAAAAATTATTCATGAAATAAAAATTAATTCAATTCCCCAAGAAATATTGTTCGATCTGAGGAACATGAAAGAATGATGTCCTGATGTGGATGAAAGTCAACGTGATTTACTGAACCCTCATGTCCGGGTAATACATAACGTAAATCGCCTGTGGCTGACCAAACATATACGTTTTTATCAGAGCTACCAGCACCAACGAATCGTGAATTACGACTCCAGGCAACACCTAACAAATTATGCTCCTGTCCGTGAATAGCTCCTTCAAAAATTTGCAACTGTCGTTGAGCAGAAGCAAAAGGTTTTACATCAAATATTCGAACTATAAATTAAAATAGCATTAGTACAAAGGTTGATCAAACACCCAAAAAAAATTAGCATACCCGTGTTGTCCATAGAATTAGAAAGTAAGCTAGATCCATCTTTAGATATAGCCAAACTAGTAATGATATCTTTATGCCCTTTCAGAACATGCGAGCAGTGATTGTTTCGTAAATCCCAGATTTTAATAGCTCCGTCAATACCACCGATAAAAACTTGGGTTCCTTGCTGCGCTATTGCGACAGCCGTTAAGGGATATTTTTCTTCTATTGTTTTTATGCAGTCTTTTGACCGCGAGTCCCATACCTTAAATTTAGTAACTATTCCATATTTTAATAACAATATCCATACCTTCATAGTACAATCATCACTTACAGAAGTCAGAAGTTCGGAACCAACTTTTAAAACGTCTAAAGCATTCACCACGCCAGCGTGGCCTTTATGCTTCCGGATTTTTTGACCAGAGACAGCGTCCCAAGACATGAGGTGTGTATCGGAGGAAGAACAGTAAACTACGCGTGAATCCCTGCTCCACTGTAAATCAGTTATGGCTCCCTTGCAGCCATTTAATACTCCGTAGTTTTTAACGTCACCAAACACATTCCAAAGAACTAAACCACAGTTATTATAAATCAACATTTTAATTACAGCTGCACTTACGTATCTGTCTATCCATACCGCCAGAAGCAAAGTATGATCCAGAAGGATCGAACCTGGCGACTAAAACTTCAGCCTAAAGCGTTAGTATGATTTATTTCAATACAACCATACCGTATGCCCAAACATCTGTAGGTTTGGAACATTGAGATCAGATGTTCGTTGCAATACAGAACCCTCCGTTATTAAGCTAGAATCTTGGATTCTAATTCTTTTAACCTATTTATATTAGTGCATGTTTTTTTAGCAATCGAACATACTAAATGTCCATTAGTCGCACTCTCCGATTCCTTTCGTTTATCCATTTCCAGTTTACTATATATAATAACTGCAATTTCTGATTGACAGTTTTCAGAATTAGAACGTAAAATGAATAGCAGGGACGGGAGTGGAAAATATATAAAACGGATCGACAATCGTCGCAGGGGTTTCTGTCACAACCAAAATACCAATAAATCGGACTTTTCTTTGGTGTTCAAATAACGAGGAATGATGAGCTCATTCCTATAAACAGGACTTAAAGTAGAATTTATATGAACAACATTTTGATTACAGGCAAAATCCCTAAAAATTTACCCTTCTCATGGAAGCCATTTAAAATTCGTTTAAACAGTATAAATAAATTGTAAGAAATATCTATTCCGTATACTATATACAGACCTTGTTTGTGCTTGAGGAAAAACACTAGTATCAATTAATGTCTTATAATATTTAACGAGCGGCTTTAATATCTAGTCTATCTCGATTTTACCACCATCAAAAACACTTGAGAAGCATTTTGCCATTAGCTAAAGATGCGTAATCACATTTTTTTTGGGTATAGTTATTAACAAATTTTTCTACTTAAAAATTGTATGTACGGTTTTCTGGGCTGAATTGTCTATTCTAGTCGCCTCAAAAATTGAAATATAAACAACGAGATAATCACTGATTAGGTATAACCGCATACAAAATTTCATAAACTTTCTCCCGTCGAATATATTTGTACTTTAAGAAATTAATTTTTGATTAATATCAAAATCCATAATTCTACAGGGAATCTAGCATGGCAATAATAAAGGATTATCCAGTAGATAGTAGTTCTAAAGCCGGATTATAGCATTTGCAATGAAAGAGAGAAACTAAATTTTCTACTTGATAAAAAATGAATTATAGAAAACTAAAATGTGGAATATGTGAAACTAAACAAATTTACGCAAAGCTTCCAATCTTCATGTAAGTACTTTCTAAAAACTTGTAGTGCCAAAATTAAGCATCTTGCTTGATTTACTGAAAAACACAATTTGCAACTAGTTTTCGAATAGTGAACACATTCCAAAATCTTTACTACTAAAAGCATTTCTAACAACTTTAGAAAATGATAATATGAGTTCCAGTGCTTAGTATTTACATCGCTAACTTATGTAAAAAGCTGTAGATATGTATATTTTCCAAGGCAAGGTAAATAAAACAAGAATAATTGATACTATCTACATAATTACAGCATTCTTACAAAAAACTGCGGCTAATAGTATTCTTAATTCATTATGATGTTTTTACGGATGAAGAAATATCAATTTACATTTACTTTCTAAACCCACCTATCCCTTAATTCCACAGTTTTCAGTTAGTAAGTTTGCATATATAAAATCTGAAATTACCACTGGTTGATTCATTGAAAGTATATCATCTTAGAACCATATTTTAATATAGCCCATTTTAGATAATTCAAATCCGAATATATACATAATAACTATTATTAAAAATGTTTTTAGAGCATGACTTGCCTTGGAAAATAAGAAACCTCTATAGAGTTTTACTCTTCAAGGGTTTTGATTTACTCTGTAACTAAATTCAAACATAACATTTATGATTTTATGATTTTCAGTAATTGATAGAAAACTAAAATGAAAATATGATATACAAAATGTTGCGGTAGTATAGCGTGCGCAGATCTTTAAAATTATATATCGCCAGCGTGCATCGTTGTAGATCCATATTCTCGTTCGCAACACCTAACTTCTGCACATTTCTAGTTTATGGCTGATCCAGGTTTAAGGTCCGGCGTCGGATTGCCAAGCCAGCAAGGACAGAAACATGATTTACAAAAAGATCAAAAACAACCGCACGTAAATAATGCCGATAGGACCACACAATCCTTACTGAATTCGTACATATATGATTATTTAATCAAGAAGGATTATTGTGAGGCAGCCCGAGCTTTTGGCCGTGAAGCACAAGTACAAACGCTCGTCAGAAGTCAAGAAGAAACCAATTCCTTAGCTAAGCGTCACAAAAGAATGTCTCCTGTTGCTGTAAAGCATGAAGGTATAAGTAATAATGAATCTTCGGATGAAAACATGAATGTAAATAACGGTAATTTAGATTCCTTTTCTTCTTCTTCTGCTCCGCCGCCACCTCCTATTTTGCCTATCGATTCAGCTGGTGGTTTTTTAATCGAGTGGTGGAATGTTTTTTGGGATATTTACAATGCTCGTCGGGGTCAAGGATCTGAGCCGGCAAAGGCGTATATGTCTCATATTAGCAATCTTAGGAAGAAATCTCGTTTAAATTTGCAAGAAATTCAAAAAAACTCTCTACACACTGGAAATACTTCTCACCCTTATGCAAACGCCTCATTTCCCCATGATCCTGCCAACGCAATGGGTCAGCAGATTGACTCATCTCAGTTTCATCAAGGGGCAGGTGGATTGAACGATAGAAATCAGCACTTAATGCGGCAAGCTATGCTAAATAATCAAAGCCGTGAAACGTTTCCCCCGACCGCTGCTCAACTTCAACAATTAAAACAATTACACTACAGGCAGCTACAATCTGTGCAACAACAACAAAAGCAGCACCAGCAAAAGAAAACTCCACAAAGTGGTTCTACCCCACAAATGCAAAACACGACTTCTCAACCTACAACTCACGATACACATCCACCTAAGCAGCAAGGTCCAATTTCCGATTTTCGATCCATCCCTTCTTCACCCAAAACAGAAGGTGCTCCATCTAATGCTCAATTTCGCCCTAGTTTACCGGCAACTCCTAATGGTTCCGTTCCCCAGTCGAATCCGTTGTACGATACCACTGGTCTTAACGGAGGACAATACCCTGTTGTTCAAAACTCTGCTCAACCATTGCTTCACGAGATAAATTTTGCTTCAAACAGAAATCCACATCTCAAACAAGGAGGAGCAGTACCTTCTTCTACCCTTCCTCAACAACAGAAATCTTTAGACAAACCTAAACCTGCTCAACAGCCTTCAACTGGGCAATTTTCTGGAAATCAAATGAACCAATACGGATTCTCTAATTCTCCTTACTCTCAAAATATGCTATATAATTTTAACGGAAACGCAAACCCCAGTCGTCTAAACCCAGCTCTCAAGAATTATATGGAGGAGTTAAAGCTACTAGAACAACAGAATAAAAAGAGGCTTCTGTTAGTTAGTCAGGAAAAAGAAAGAAAAGGGTACACATCGGCATCGCCTGATAGACCGCTTTCTCAGACTATTACTGAATCTAGTGTTGCAAAAACCAAAAGCACTACTCCTAAATCTACTGACACTCCTACAGAAGCCACCACATCTCCTGTAAAGGTCTCAACAAAAAATAGTAATACTACTGAAAATCTTAATGGCATCAATGAGTCAAATATGCCTATGTTACAAAATGGTCTTCCTTTACGTACATCAGGTGATCATCCATCAAACTATTCTAATCTGATTGAAAACTCATCTACCTCTGACACAAATAATGCGGACAATGGAATGGACGTTATGGGGAATTGGCAATTACAACAAACTCATTCATCGCGACCCACTCCAAATGCCAGTTCTCCATTGGACGTTCGATCAAAACAAAAGCCTTCTTCTGCTAATTCAAATGCTCCAACTCCAGCACCGACCGTCAACACTACCAACCCCGAATCATCAACAAATGAAGCAACAAGTGTAGGTCCTGCTTTGGAACCATCGCAAGGAGCAAATGTTCACAAATCCGATTCTGAGTTGGATAATCAAAATCAGTCAGGAAAATCAAATCCTGATACTTCCGCGACTCCTTCTGCACCTACGGAGTCTACCACAGTTGCCACTAAATCTTCAGACAATCAATTATTGGATGTTGGAAATTCAACAGACATCGATGCGGCTCTTCTAAATGATTTTGACTTCGACAAATTTTTAAAAGATACTAGTACTGGTGACGATTTATGGTTTGGATTGTTTAATTTGCCGGATAATGAAGACTCGACTGCTGCTTAATTTTGTCGAAACTTAAGTATTTTATCCTTGTTTTTCTTCTTTTTTAATTTGTTTATTTGGAAATTATATACCAGATTTTTTCATCTTTTTTGAATGCGTTGCGTTTTGTCATTATAAAAATTTAATATATAATTAATTGCTAGTTGGATATGGATTAGTGTACTCGGTTATAAATACCGGCCTACATCTTGTACTTTATATCTAATAATCAAAATTATTTCATGTGCTTTGAATCATTCTTATATTTTTTATAACTAAACACATTTAGGTAGTACATTAGATTGGCGATTAATCAGCCCCTGCGAAAAGGCCCCTCGTACAAATTCGCTTCTTTATACTAACTAATTAAACAACAAATCATGAGGTTCGATCGCTTAATTAGTAATAAAGTGTCGACGATTTTTTTATTTTTTGCAATATACATCCAAATACTGCATAACTAAGTGTGCTAATTCTGATAAAAATCATTAACATCGCCTGTAAATTAATTCGTAAATTAGAAAATTAATTCTCTGCGAAAAACCATTAATCAAACCATTAAAATCGAGAAATAATTCAATGATTTCCTTTTCGGTTGAAATTAACAGCTATACCTTTCCGTCGTGCGTTTATCATTCGGAAATTCTAATTTCCCCATGTAATATTTTTTAAGCTTCCCCATAAACCAAAATTCTTATGTTGTTGTCGTACAGAATTGGTATGATCAAAAATTATGATTTTTCCGTAATTTGCAACATCAACGAAAAGATATTCCCATTTATAGTCACCTTGAACATTTACAAGTCTTCCAAATACGTGCCCTTTTCTCTCATTACCGATTAAGTGAAATTGTAGTACTAGATGTTCTACACCATGGTGATCCCACACACGACTAGTCAATATACCATGAGTTCGACGAAGAGGATGCGTGGCTTCACCTAGGGCTTTCATGTGATCTCCAAAAACATATCGACATTCTTCATTAGCCTTTAAAAGTTCAAAAGCTTCATCACCGTAATGTGCCTCGCCCTTCCAGATACTAGTGACAAGTGCATATATAATCAATCCGAAAACGCCGCCTCCAAATATCACAATCGAAAAATTTCCAATATTAGCAGAAGTTCTGTATGCTTTTTGAGGAGCCGTCAAATCCTTCCAAGCTTTGTTAGACGGATCTTTGAAAATTCGTGCCAGGCGCCCTTCTTCTTGTGGTTTCCGTTGTTTATTGAGAGAATCAGAAGCCAAAGAGTATAATCTCCTCTGAACCAAAGCTGAAGAAAACCTTGTAGCGCTCTGCCTTTGAATAGTACGAATCATCTAGTTGATACAAAAAGATGCAAAGAAGATGTATATAGTGACGAGGCTAAACGGCATAAAGGCAATGTCTAGTGAGCTCGACATAGGATGCAATGTAGTTCGTTAAATTTTTGAGCTTTAGCAGTGATATGGTTGTTACACCTCATTATTCCGTTAGTCAGGTAATTTAGTAAAAAGCATACTAAAATTTGAGAGTATTTAGCTTGAAAAGAAAGGAGTAATAATGCAACATCATGATTAAACAACGATATATTAAAAGTCAGGGTTATTTTAAAATGAACGAAAGCGAATTAGGTGGAAGATGATTTAGAAAATTTTCAGTCACTAATAAATTCAATAAACGCACGGTCAATTAATTTATTAAATTAATATATTAACAATCGAAGTAAAACCGTAATTGAAATCCTGAATGTTGATTTGCTGATTAAGAACAGCAATTAGTGCTTCGACGATTATTGTACAATATAAAATGAAAGTAAATAAATTTATCACATTGACTTTGTTACATTGTTTATATAAACCTTTAAAAATAGTTGAATATAGGAGAGGAAACTAGTAAAGTTTACAATTGCTAACCTGCTTCCCTTTAATCCACTCGAGTGATTCTCCTTGTAAACTACATTCTGGGGAAACATAGGTGCAGTCGCTTGGACTTAAGATACCACCATTCTTTAAAATCCAGCTTTTACCTAAACTCAAAATATCGTTTACACAAGTTTCATGGTTGTCATTGGGAGATTTACTTGAATTTTTTAGAGGACTAAATGAAGTCCTACGTGGTACCTGGAAACATCCAAAATTTTCAACTGACACACTGGGAAACAAATCGAAAATAAAACTCTCAAGTTTATATCCATTGGGATTTAAAGGTGTAGTATAATGATGAGACGTTACGTCGTAAAATGGAATTTTCTTGCATGCAAGGTGAATAGGAAGGGTACTTGAGTGCAAAGAAGCTTTCTGTAAGAAATCAAAAGAGAAATAATGGTATGCAATGTTAGCCGCACGAAGCAGCAAATGCTTGTGACCATCAACATTTTCTGTAGCTTTGCATGCTTCGTCAGAAATTTCAGAGTACTCTACAACACAAGGATGATTATGGGAAGATACAAGGAGACCCACTTTTTCAGCAGGATCGATTTTTTCAACAGTTTTAGTGGCAACCTCAAGTTTTTTAGTAGTAGCCATTCCTATGAATACAGGATCAACCGGCAAAACAAGAACATTGTCAACGCTATAAGCCGTAATATGGAGTATACCTCTTCTATTCATATCATTCAATGCACCAGAGGAAAGCAAAGCTTCATAAATACCTCCATTGCCGTTAGGAGCCCAAGCTAATGAAGAATCAGATTCAAAAAGGACCCTACCTGAGATATCTAGACAAGGTAAAACTCCTTGCTGGAAGAAAAAAACGTCTTTCTTATCAATACCAAAGAAATCATTCTCCTTAAAAAAAGAAATTGTCTCCTCTGACGTACATTCAGAAACCATTATATACCATGGAATGCTTATAGAGGCTTCTTGATCGGGAAATGCGGCTCTGGCGAGCGCCAACGATTTCTTAATTTTTTGTGCCTGCAGCTCAAAGATGCTCGGATTATTAGGCAGCCCAAGTCTAAAGCAACCTTTTGGACCAGCAAACCCAAGTCGAGTGCCTTGACCTCCTGCCAATACTAAGGCAGCTACATGACCTCTAGCAATTTCCCGAAGACCTGTTCTCCACCAACTTGAGTCAGACGTATCTACAATAGATAGTGGACCAACTTCTGAAGGGGACAATTTTCTGTTCTCTTGGCTTGTCGCTTTAGCATTTCGATACTTCAACCACAATGACCGTAAGTCCAATTGCTGAACTTGATTTAAAAGTTTCCTAAACTTTTGCAGGTCATTCTTTTTTAAATAATTCAATTGATCATACAAATGTAACTGATTAGTTTCTTCAAATATAGACCGATCAAACAATTCTTTGTCGTCCATTTCGTATTTAGCGTTATAAATACAGTCTAAAAAAAAAAAATGAATGTTTGGCAAACTTGAATCGCTAAAAAAATGCTATTTACGCTTCTTCAAGTGCTCTACTACTATTGTCAGTTAATTTGCAATGTCTTACTTTTATTCGCACTATCGTGTTTACCACACAATAGCGAATTTTTACGCATATAAAGGTTTTAAAAGTTTATATTGCAACTTCTCACCGTTTTTTTCATAAAATTAAAAATGGCAGCGGTTGACAGATCAAGGACAGAAATCTCTGTCCTTTCTGATCGTGTTACAGATGTAGGAAGTGTAGATTTTCCAGGTTATTATTTTGATGAAGACAACATCTGGGATCTTGATAAATTTAAAAAAAATTTAAAAGTTTCGATTACGTCTCTCGATCAAGAAACAATGGTATTTGAAATTTCTGGAATTGATGCATCCATTGCAAATGCATTTAGGAGGATTTTAATCGCCGAGATCCCAACTCTTGCATTTGAGTTCGTGTATATCATAAACAATACGAGCATAATACAAGATGAGGTTTTGTCTCACAGAATAGGTCTTGTACCTATATCTGCTGATCCTGACATGTTTAAATGGTTTCAACATCCTCTGCCAGGACAAGAGGCAACTCATACTGATTACGATACTGTTGTCTTTTCCCTTAATAAGAAATGCGAGTTTAATAAGAATGCCGCTACAGATGAAAAAGATCCAAAGAGACTTTACGTTAACTCTGAGGTTTATTCGGGTGATCTAATTTGGAAACCGCAAGGTCGACAGGAAGAGCGATTTGCTGACAATCCTATACGAGTAGTCAACCCAGATATTGTTGTTGCAAAATTGCGTCCTGGCCAGGAAATCGATTTAGAAGCTCATGCAATCTTAGGTATTGGACAAGACCATGCTAAGTTTTCTCCTGTTGCTACTGCCTCCTACCGCTTATTGCCTACTATACATATCTTGTCTCCTATTGAAGGTGAAGATGCAGTTAAATTTCAAAAATGCTTCCCTAAAGGAGTCATCGAGCTTGAAGAAGGACCTGATGGTAAAAAACAAGCCCGTGTAGCAGACGTTCGAAAAGACACCGTATCCCGCGAATGCTTGAGACATCCCGAATTTGCAGATAAGGTGCAATTAGGCCGCGTACGCGATCATTATTTGTTTTCTGTTGAAAGCACCGGTATTATGAAGCCCGATGTCTTGTTCATTAAAAGCATTGCAGTCCTAAAATCGAAATGTCTAGCCGTAAAGTCTAGTCTTCAGAATATTTCTTCTGACTGAATGTCTGTTAAATTAGTTTTATATGTAATCTTTTGGATAATTGGGTACGCTGTTAAAAAATATACTTTTGAAAGTTATTGATTTCTATATTTCAATATTAACATTTTGTCCTTTCTTTAATTTTAAATTTAATTCATCATAGACATGTATTTTGTTGATAACCAGTAGACCTTTTAAAAAGAAGTGTTGGTTTTCAATCACTACTTGCCATCCTTTGAAAGTCCTTATAAAATGCTTTGAGAATTTATATGAAAGCGACGCCTTTAATTGATGCAACTGAAAAAATTACTTTTCATTATATTTTTACAGGGATTTTGAAGTCCTATCTATTAAATTACCTAAATTAAACTAGACTGATTGTATAAATTTTAAAAATATTGTAAATGCCGGTTTTAACTAATTTGCAAAGAATGTGCCTAAGCATGCAGCAGAGTCTTAGTTAAGTTGCTTTGTTACTACATGATTGAACTATTATAGGAAAAGAAAAATAAAATAGAATCAGTTCTAACATATTCAGGAAACGCCATTTTGCTGATCTTTTCTAGATCAATCCTGACTGAGTAGAGAGTAGCCACAACATGACTCAGCAACAACAAACTTACCCCAAGCGTATACCATGCAAGGATTTGGGAGCCAAATTTTTCGGAAATTGCTGCGTAGTAGTAATGCTAAAGTGTCAGATGCACTTTTACAAAATACGCGTACCCTTTTCACCGCTCCGCCTTTACATTCTGGGTTACAAACTTCATTCACCGCTGAAACTCAACAACATGTAAGGCAGAATTCTCAAAATTTGGTATGTAAAGGCTGATGTTTCCACCTTTTTCTAACAGGTAAATAGCTGAAACAATTAAATGATGAAATGAAGGCGCGCAAGTATACGGAAACCGTTGCTACTTTCAGCAGCCTGAAACCATTTGGCATTTTAGATAGTCAAACCATTAATAGATACATTTTGTTTTTGGTAGATCGGATTAAAATGCTCAATGGGAGAGGTAATGTAGATGAAGCTACTCTCGACAAACTTGATGATATACTTCGATATGCAATTGAACACCAAGAGATTGCCTCTGCTAGGTTTTGGCGAATTATGCTCCAATCATATATCGACCTAAACCTTTTTGACAAGGCTTCATTAATTGCTGATATGAGCTTAAGCCATATGGAGTTTTTACCTAAAGATGAACGAGTTTTAGGCAACCTCTACATCTCAGCACTTCAAGCTAAGATACTTGGAGGTGCCAGTTTTGAACAGTGTGGAAAAATAGGTTCAGCCATTCACGAGCAACTTGAAGGGAAAGAAGTTGTAAATGAATTGGTTGCTGTGTATTTGATTTATACTGTTTTCAAAGATCAAGGTATTAGCAGTAAAGCTCATAAAGCTTTAGTTCAATTTAACGGACTAACAAGTTTTCACTCCGATGTCATTATTTCAGTGTTTGTCAACAAAGGTCTCGTCGATCAAGCTGCTGCTTATCTGAAAAATTCTAATCTTAACGAAAGAAATCTACCAACGATCTATACAACCGTTTGGTTACTTCAAAGACTTTTTGAAGCACACCATTCTCTAGATCCTTTGCTAACTATTTTCGATTATTATCTTTCAGTGTCACCCAAAGATATCACTCGTTTGACAAATGCTATTTTAAGTCTTTCAATGAAGCAATTTGAACGAGATCGGGATATTAAAAAGGCTACCGACTTTATCACTACGTTTATCAACAAGATGTCAGATGTAAAGGAGTTCAAACCATCCATTAGTACTGCCAACACCTTGTTCTCTATTGCTAGTCGTTTAAAGGATGTAAAATGGCTTTCTGCTGGATTTGATATGATAGACAAGTACGGGTTAAAGCCTACTCATGTCACTTATCGGTCATTATTGAAAGCATACTGTTTATTGCCAAGCACATGTGAGCAAATTTCGCAGGCTTGGGTAAATCTTGAGTATCGTCTTGAAGCTATTTCCATTTCTGTTGCAGATAAAGAAATAAATCTCCTAAAGGACTGCATTCTATCTCAACCTGACAGAGATGATCAACAAAGTTGCCTGCAATTTCTGAATATGGTGCTATCAAAATACGGTAAACATATACGTTCGCCATAAATTTTTTTGCACTTTGGATAATCTCATATAGTTCTTCCTTTTAACGAGATTACGATTAAATGTGTACATCACAGCCATATTACCTGCATGCATTAAAGTTCAAAAGTGTTCACTCCCATCTTTTAATATGTCCCACACTTTCACAAATTGAGTTATTTATTTTATTTAGGAACGTTTCGGTGGTGATTTTTGATTTTCGTTTTATGAAGTTACCTGGATGGGTTTAATTGTTTACCTCTTTGATATTTGTTAATTTTCCTTAACGTACATACTCCTTTCTGTTTTTTGCTATAGCCATCTTTTATATTAAATATATATTTTTTTATTCCAGATACAGGTTTTGTGTTCGTCTTAATAGTTTAGCATCTAAAAACACCTGTTTATTCTCAAGAGATATGGATAGTTTGAAATACTTAGAAGCTTTGCCTGGTTTATGACAAGTACGAAAAGTAAGGGATTTAAACCGCGCTAAGTTATGCTGTTAAAGACAGCTTTAAACGAATATTAGAGGATATTTTTCCCGGTATTTGTAGGTATGTCTTGCTAGTGGAAAATTTGTAAGTTAAATTATTATCACTATATTTTAATGCTTTATATGCACTCAAACAGCTGGGGTCGGTGTATGTCATTGTATTAATGTGAGACCAAAGTGCTTTATTGTACTCTATGAATCACAAATTTTGCTTTACATTAAAGTATTAGTTTAAATTTTAACTGCTTATCTCGCAAAAAATACGCTGCCTAGAAAATATACTAAGTTTAAAATAGTAATTCATTTAGGTATGGTGGTTGTTAAAAAGAGCATATAAATAGAAAAATTTGATGTTTTGAAAGTAATGTCTATAAAACATAAATGAGTTATGTTTAGCAATGCTTATATTTGCAAGGATGCTGTATACGCCGTAACAGCATTATTAGATGCACTTGTTAAATTCAGTGCTGCTCGAACGTACTATCATGTAATATTGTAAGATTCAAATGGTTTCTGCTATCTGTTTACTTACAGTTCTTGATCATATGCCTAAAAATGTAAAACAATACCGAATTTACTTATTAAGTTCCAGTTCACCTGAGCAAACAACGGCGCGTTGCCCAACAATTATAACCGAGGATAGTAAGAATCTGATTTTATTATATAGTATCCAAATTTAGGAGCAAACATTATTTCAATCAAAACATCGCATCTTACCATATCGTTAGCGAGTTTAAGAAGATACGGAATTAGTGGATAGCAGAGTAGATAGAGTACGTTACGGAGATCGAGTAGTTTATCAAACCAGTATTACTTCTTCGACCATAGACCCTTCCTCAAGTACGATTAAATTTACAGACATAATGGTAATTTGTATTTTTATTATAAGGAGCAATTTCTGACTTCTTTTTAGAGTGCTCAAACGAATTCTGGTATCCAACAACTTTTAGAGGTAAGTTCAGGTAATTCCAAGATCGTTATTTCTAATGAGATATGTAGGCTGAAAAAGTTGCTAGAAATATAGTCGAAAAGGCTCGCCAACGTAAGTTTAATCAATCGGAGCAACGTTTCTAAAAGATAAAAAGATCGCACTCAAAGATTGAAGGATGCACGTCTTGAGGCTAAACGCGAAATTGATGAATACGCTTCCAAGAAGGAAGAGGAATTCAAAAAGTCAGAAAGTCAGGTAAAGTTATTCAATACAGTTTTTAAGAGTTTGGACAATCAATTTTAACATATCAGGCTTCTGGTATATATAGTCAGGCTGAAGCGGAGAGCAAAAAGCAAGTCCAGGACACATTTGCAAGTATCGAGACAAGCTCCCAGAAGAACTCTGATAAAGTGGTTGATGCTATTTTATCTATAACTTGCAATGTTAAGTAAACTTACTGTTTATTACTAAATTTTTATATACACATTCTTACTATCCTCTGAAGGGAAAACTGTATTTGCAATTTTTAGCAATAAATCACTTTAACGGTAATCATCTAATATTCCCATACATGTATGAAATATTTGCAATTATTAGATCGTAAAGGGTATAGAATTCTGTCTGCGAGGGATGCTGTTAAATAATCATGCATTCAGATAGCTAATGATTCTTATTAAGCAAAATCATATAGTGGACTGTTGATATCCCAGGAATATGGTCAAATACGAGTTTAGCTCATTTTTTATTTTAGTATTGTGAAATATTAGCGAAGTTATCCAATAATTACCTTCAACCGTAGACGGACCTTGTATAAATAATAAGTTACCTGGTTAATACTCGATCGCATTTCCATAATACCTTTGTGGTAGATCAAGTCAATCGACCTCATTACACACGTGAATAAATAAATTAGATACATGTATTATAGTAACTATGCAATTGTCACCCTCATCGTTATACTAAGCGTATTTCAATGGAAACGTAAGCATAATCACAATTCTTAGTTCTTTGGTCCTTCATTTATTCGTTAATATACGAAGATGAGACATTCTATCCTTTGCCTTCAAACGTACCGACATGTATATTAGAAGAAATAAATAAAACACCTATTCAACACCTAATACTACTATTACCCCCACGTAAGTACTGGTTAAACCATGACTAGGTCAAAACACATTCTGCAACACTCTCCTAATGTAATATAACAGACTTGCAGATTTCAAAAAGCAAAGCCCCCACGAAGGTCGTCTTTCCCCACATAGATTATTATCGTTAAAGTGGGCTAAGCCAAACACGGTAAACACTGTTTTGCCAGCCATCAAGATTTAAGCCTTCGATTACAACACCGCATAACCACATAGCTGTGTTTTTTCTGCTTTTACCACAACTATGGCAAGTCAGCGGTTCGTGATTGCTTTGCATTCCTTTCCGGGGAAGAGTAGTGATGAACTTCCGTTGGTTGAAGGTCGGAAGTATCTGTTGATAAAGATGGATGAAGAATTTGGTGATGGTTGGTGGGAAGTAAGTATATAACTTCGAAGTCAAAATCCTATTATTTTTATTCCTGGTATATTTTATAATTTGAAGGATTCTTGATGCCTGCTTTGTACAGTTTTCCAATCCACATAAAGATGCAAACACTATATGTCAAAGTTGCATGCCCTTAGGATTGTGAAACCTTGATATATTTTTATCATACTAACTAAGTTTTAATAGGGAGAAGATGAACAGGGAAATAGGGGTATTTTTCCTGCTTCGCACGTAGAATTGATATCTGATGAGAGGTCTGACTCAAGTGATTCAAGAAGAGGCAAAGAAGATTTCTCCATTTCTACCGCGGAAGTCACAAGATCCTCTTTATCAAGCAGCCGGTCAACTTCTTCACGATCGGACAAGGACAGTGAAAAGTTGTATTCGAATAATTCCTTGTCTTCAAGTCACTCATCAATCTTAAACGGCCCCCTTGATAGTCTTTCGAAACCTTCGGTCCCTAGTAATTTTAACTCAATGTTTCCATCTTCTAAACAAGAAGGCCCTTCCCCTTTGTTGGATAACCAACCTTCCTCAGATCTATCAAACTTCAACACTATTGATGCCGATTATAATAATGCTTCTGCTTCTACTTCTGCTCCTGCTACTTCAGCAAGCTTGAAAAAGGTTTTGTCAGCTGAGGATTCCGTTAGAGAAACTATTACAGATATTGAAACAGCTTTACAGAATATGTCAACTTCAGCATCTCGTACTCCAAATGACAGTTCACCTTTGCCCTATATTGAAAATCGACCTGCATCCTCTCTTGCTGTTTCCGAAAAAATTCAAAATGTTCCTAACTGGTCTACGGAAGAGGTAGTTGAATGGCTTATGAATGCCGGCCTTGGATCAGTAGCTCCTAATTTTGCGGAGAATGAAATAACCGGTGAAATTTTATTAGGCTTAGATTCCAATGTTTTGAAAGAACTTAACATTACTTCTTTTGGAAAACGTTTTGAAGTTTTACGAAAGATCCAACAATTAAAAGATTCATACGAACAATCTTTATATGAAGAATATCCGCAGTTTGCTGAGCCTATTTCTGTTAGCCAAAGTTCTGATTCCTCCTCTTCTATTCCAAAAAAATCTAATGATGAAGCCGGCGGTTCACCATCAAAATCCAGTCCAACTCGTCCGGGATTTAACGATTATGTTAATCGTCCGACTAGTGTGATGCCTTCTTTGTCAAATATGATTGTTTCACCTGATTTGGACTCATCTCCATCTACCGATTGGAACCAATACGTGATTCCTCCTTTAGCCACACCAAGTTCGCGCAATTCTAAGTCTACGCAATCTGCGGTCCCTGAAAATGTATCTCGTTTTGATTCTAACGAACCTTCGGCCACATCACCGATATTAAAACGTTCATCCCCTACGGACTCAATTTCTCAAAATAGCGGTTTACCTTCTCGTCTTACTGAGCCCATCTCTTCTCCTTCTACCAGTAGCATTGATGTTGATAAGGAAGGAACTTCATTTCCTGGTTTACCTTATCATTCATCTAAGGGCAACTTGTATGCTCCTCAACCATCTTCTAACGTTCCTACTAAATTTACGGGCGGTGCATCGGAATCTTCTTCCGTACCTCCTAGACCTATTCCAAGTGCTATGAAAGGAAAAGCACCAGCTTCAGCTATATCTATCGAAGCTTTGGAAGAATTGGATCCTCCAAAGATTACTACTATTGATGGTGAAAGTCCTTCATCGATAAGTTCTCGACTCCCTAGTAGCAATCTCGAACAAGGGAGTTCAAGTTCTGTTACTAAGTCACCTGAATCAATGCCAGACCCATCAGCAAAAGCATCATCGCCTGTCACAAGCAAAGGGGTGTCCATAAACGAAAAATCCGCTGTTAATAATTATGCCACTCCTCTTTCAAAACCTCAACCCAAAGATACGAAGGGCTCAAAATTAGGAAATACTTTTGTTGCTCCATCTCCGGCTGCTTCCTTACCCGCTTCACCTCCAGTCGGCACTGAGTTAAAGACTCGTCCAACCCTTCGTTCTGTTGCTTCATCACCATTAAATAAAGAGCCAATAGGTAAACGAAAGTCGAAACGTGATATTTTTGGGAGACAAAAGGTTTTACCTACTGGAATTAGTGAAGGATTAAGTAATATACCTGCCAAAGAAGCAATTAAAACGGCGGACTGTCATGGTTGGATGCGGAAACGTAGTGATCGTTACGGTGTTTGGAAGTCTAGATACTTTGTATTAAAAGGAACAAGGCTTTCTTATTACCATTCATTAAATGATGCTTCAGAAAAAGGCCTAATTGATATGACTTCTCATCGTGTTACGAAAACCGATGACATTGTTCTAAGTGGAGGCAAAACTGCTATCAAGTTAATTCCACCTGCTCCAGGTGCCGCTAAAGCAGCAGTTATGTTCACTCCACCAAAGGTTCATTATTTTACTTGTGAAAATAATGAAGAATTACATCGTTGGTCTTCGGCTTTTCTCAAGGCTACTGTGGAACGCGATATGTCGGTACCTGTTTTGACAACGTCGAGAATGCCTACCATTTCACTTAGCAAAGCTAAAGAACTTCGTACTAGGCCTCCTTCTCTATTAATTGATGATGAAAATGAAGCAAATCTCACTTCTTCGATTGGATTAAAGAAGAATGCAAAACAAAAGAATAAGAAATCAAGCAAGCAAAAATAAATACCGACACTCCTCAAAATCCACAAAAGCAAAGTGCAACACATTCCAATTCTAAAACCTGCGCAACAGACCCTGTTCTTAGTATCTGGTTTTCCTTAATCTATTTTCAAACTAAATATCCCTTCAAAATTGAAAACATAGCTAATATGTTTGAATTTTAAATTCGTTGATGCTTTTACTGCGGACATATTTGACACCAATTTAAGAATTAACCGGGCATATTTGATACGCTCATTTCGATTCTGGTTTACCGACATTTACTAGCGGAAGCTATAGTATCTTCATCATGCACATATGGCTTATTTAACGTTGAATTATTTGCTTTTATCTTTTATTGCATAAATTTTTAAAAGCAAATGCATCATTCTATTAATTCAGCATTTTTTTACTGATAATTTTCATTTGTTTGTCGACTTCCTACCACTTTCGTTTGTTTTATTTTTAATCTTTATTTCGATCATTTCGATCCAGCTGAGTCCACGCTGGTAGCGGACCTGGATCATTGCAGAATTCGTAGGCCTTTTACTAGTGATACTAATATAGCTAATGAAAATTTAGAATGTTTGTTTTCTATGTATGGGCATTCCTGGCATTCCTTGGATTAGCAAATACGTTTTCTTGGCTGCGGTTTTTTATCTTTACATGCAATCAAAACCGTGTAGTGACGTCCAAAAAGTAAGCATTGGCTGCTTGTAAGTTGTGTATAAACCCAGAATGTATAAGCAAGTACGCACAAATGTAGCTTTTCGTAGAAGCAATTCTTTTTTGAAATTTCAAAAACGACACTATATCCATTTTTTGGCGATCAACTTCAATAAGAGCAATAGTCAAACTCGTTAAACAATTCGTTAAATCGGCATTAAAAAACTATACCATACACTCCCTTTTCTGTTAAATTCCAATCGACTATCAGGGTTAGGGTTTTGTTATACCCAGGTCTTTTATTCATATAAAAATTACGCACCACTAAAATTTTCCTTTAACCAAACTCTCAGTTAGTTTAGGTGCAACAGAGAAAAGTTTAGTATGGCTCAACCACAAAACGTTCCTACCTTTAAGCTTGTACTTGTCGGCGATGGTGGTACCGGTAAGACCACGTTCGTCAAGCGTCATTTGACTGGTGAATTTGAAAAGAAGTATATTGCAACTTTGGTACGTTTTATGATTTTACTTTATTAGAACAGTTTTTGTATACCGGAAACGATGCCTAGTATCGTAAATAAATGCCATCTTTTTATGAGACATACAGTTATCTGTACTCGTGCATCATCGGTTTTCAGTTACTCTTTTTATGCTTAGATCTTTCGTTTAGAAACAACAGTCTAACATATTTTTAGGGTGTTGAGGTCCATCCTTTGCATTTTCATACTAATTTTGGTGAAATTTGCTTTAATGTTTGGGATACCGCTGGTCAAGAAAAGTTAGGTGGCCTTCGTGATGGTTACTATATTCAAGGTCAATGTGGTATTATCATGTTTGATGTTACTTCCCGTATTACCTATAAGAATGTTCCCCATTGGTGGCGTAAGTGATATTTAAGCAAAAAAAAGCTTTAAATGTTTTTTTTGATACTCATAGACCGCTAGATTTAATGGTTATAAGTATATTGACATTAGCTTTTTTTGACTACTTTAATGAACATTACTAATCGAATGCAGGTGATCTTGTCCGTGTTTGTGAAAACATTCCCATTGTTCTTTGCGGTAACAAAGTTGATGTTAAAGAGCGTAAAGTCAAGGCTAAGGCTATCACTTTCCATCGCAAGAAAAACCTTCAATACTACGACATCTCCGCCAAGTCCAATTATAACTTCGAAAAACCTTTCTTATGGCTTGCCCGTAAGCTGGTTGGCAACCCCAACCTGGAGTTTGTTGCTTCGCCTGCCCTTGCTCCTCCTGAGGTTCAAGTCGATCAGCAATTGTTAGCTCAATACCAACAGGAAATGAACGAGGCTGCTGCTATGCCTTTACCTGATGAGGATGACGCTGATTTGTAAACCAATTTTTTATATCTTTTTTACGTCTCCCTTGCAGATAAAATACATTGGTTCCTGGCCGATGGGACGGTTCCGGTTTCGAAAAAATACCCCTTCTTTTCCTTAAATAAAACTTATTAGTATTTTTCCACTCGAAAGAATTTATTCATTAAGCTATTCCGTTGGGGTTATTTGAAATAGATTATGTTTAGTTTGATATGTTCATATCACTATGTGTGGTAAAAAGTGTAAATCGTATTTTTTAAGTTAATTGTAATTTTGGTAACTTCATTTTTAGAAATACACATTTGTTGCCTGTATGTTTTGTTTCAGTTTAAAATTGATATTGTGTGCGACTGATGGACAAGTTCTGGCATACCAAGGAAGATTTTTTGAGGACTAGGATTAGTAAAGAAACTATGCCTGCCTATTTATTGATTTATCGTCTTAGTTTTTTTGGTAGTTTTGGCATTCAACAACATAGGTATGCGAGTTGCGTGCTGTTAGCCGTAGGCAAATCCCTAAATTGAAAACTAAACTAATACTTTTGACTTGTGTAACGATAGGTTACAAAGTGTATGCGTTAATGCGAAAATTCAATGCTACTGGCATTAATAAGAATATTGACAATCAATACATTAATTGTTTACCTCAATCTCTAAAGAAGCTGTATTTTGTTCCATACATATTATACAAAGCAGTGACATTACTCTACATATATATTGTGGCGTTGTTAGAAATCGTTATGTGAAAACAATCGAGGTCATTTTGAACTTTACCAAGTTATAATCGTTTTAGAGCTCGTAGATTATGTCCAGCCAGCCTTTTTGGGATGAAAGAATACATCGTTGGAGATGTTTAGGATCAGAAGGAAACGAATTAATATATATTGATGAAGAACAAACTTGGAAAGATTATGTACGATGAACAATTTTGCTTTACCATTCCATTGAGACAAACATGACCCCTAACTAAACAAGGATCCTAATAGCTTAAAAATGAATAAGGCCGGCTCAACTGGTGCAGAAGTCAGTGATGTTACGGCGGAGGCTACCGAAGGAAAGGAATCTAGCAACGGCGAAGACCGCCATACCAAACGATTGTACGAATCGACATCGGCTGAAGGGTATCCTTCAGGTTCTCGAAATAAAAAGTCAAAGTCCGAAAATTCAGAAGCCTCGCCCGCCCCAGTAATAAACAAAGCGGTTTACATTCAAGGACTACCACTGGATGTCACGGTTGACGAAATTGAAGAAGTATTCAAGAAATGCGGTGTTATTGCTAAGAATATTGACAATGGTACGCCGAGAATCAAAATCTACCGGACAGAGGATGGAACTCCTAAAGGTGATGCTTTAATTGTATTTTTCCGCAGCGAAAGTGTTGAGCTTGCAGAGCAATTATTTGATGACACTGAATTTCGTTATGGATCTGGGCAAAAGATGCGTGTCCAGAAAGCTAATATTGATTACAAAAAGGAGAAAACGGTGAACAAAGACGTAGGTGGTGCCTTAAAAAAAAAGGCACTTCGTCTCCGACAACAACAAATGCAGTATGTTATGTAATGAATACTCATAAAAAATTTCTCTTTTATTTATTGTTGCATACCAACTTTTTTCTTTCTCGGTTTTATCTTTTAATTTATAGAGCTAACAGGTTTTAGGCAAATTTCATCCTGGGATGATGTTGACGAAGAGGTTGATGATAAAAGAAAAAAACGATTTAATAAAATAGTAGTTTTAAAGCATATTTTTACGCTGGAAGAACTCGATAAAACACCTGAACTTTTAATTGACTTAAAAGACGATATCACTGAGGAAGCTGAGAAATGTGGACGAGTTACTAATGTGGTTTTGTACGACAAGGAGCCTGATGGAGTAGTAACTGTACGGTTTTCAAACAATGAAGAAGCTGAAGCTTGCGTAAGGTTAATGCAAGGCCGATATTTTGATGGCCGGGTAGTGGAAGCTTCAATTTACGATGGAAAGGTTCGGTTCCAGAAAAGTGGAAAGCATACATTAGATGATGAAGAGGACGAGGAAAAACGTTTGGAAAAATTCGCAGATTGGTTAGAAAATTCTAACTGAAATTTTTTAAATTTCGTAACTATGTCTCAGTTGGCACATTATCCATTTATACGTGTGTTTTTCTTGACCTCTTTATTTATTTATTTTTTTCTTCTTTTAAAATAAAATTATCCCTTGTTTAAAGTGACAATGAGCTGGCGAAATATCAATTGTTTTCAATTTCGGATAAAAGAATAAGCTAACAGTTTTATCAGTCATAATAAGGCATTCTTCCTATCATAATTGAATGGTCCCTAATTTTTGTAACACATACAAATACTCTATGAATAGCTAGTTTACATCCTCATGTATAAAGCAGTTTTATTTAGACGTGCATCAATATAAGTTTGTTATTATGCTATGCGCTATTAGTTATTCCTGATATTCATTCATGTTGATTATCGTTGCACATTACTACTACTATCTTTTCTGTTCTTTCCTCTACACCTTGTTACCCCGATTTATGCTGGTTAGGGTATACTGCGCTGGTCAAGGAAGTAACCGTTCCAATGTGTGTATGTGTGTATATTGACAACTCCCACTACCCTTTCATTATAAGATCTACTTTTAGAACGCGATTGAGGAGGAAAAGGATCTAAGTTATAGACATTATTTGTTTTCAAATCTTCCTCTAGTGAAAGTTGCTAGGTTCGCTACAAATCTGTTTTAAAGTTTATAAAGTGGTTAGCTACTCTCTTTTTTTTCACGTTACACGAGTTTTCTTTTGCTAATCTGACTATTCTCCTAAAAAGTCCATTAAATGGATTCAGCATCTTCTATGCGAAATAGAAGCCCCTTGGGTGTGCCGGAATTTTCATATTCTTCTCAGTCGGTGAACAATATACGCGGTATCAAAAGCAGAAACAGGTCCTCAATTGGGCATTCTATAACCGATCCTCAAGTTGCCTCACGAATAAATGCTTTTTACCTCTCCAATGTTCAATCTAGCATTCCCTTTGAAACAGATGCCATTGGACCTGCCTACGGTATTGGCGACATGATTGCACCGGAAATGAACGATACACAAAGTTTGAGTGCCTCTGTAACCAACATGAAAAAAGAGAATTTTTATTCACGACCGAACGTATCCTCTTCTAGCATTCTTTTAACTATTAAACGCGCTACCAGCTCACAAGAAACAAAACGGGACCGTCCTTTGCCGAATATTAGAAACTCAGCTCCTTCAGCAACTCGCTCTCATTCTACACCATGTGTTGCCCCAGGATATTTACGTACATCTAATGAAGCCGCGGACGTTGTATTCCCTCATGAAGAGGCACATTTTTCTAATCACAACCCTAAACCGAATAACGGATCCCCATTGCAAAAGCAGGTAGTAGCGGATTTACCTTTTCCCTTACCAGTATCCGATGAAGAGCAACTTGATTGGATTCGCGCCAATGAAGACCTTGTACATTCTCAAGACATTGACGAAGCATTGGAGTGGGCAGAATACGTCCTTCGATTTACCCAATCTCATCTACCATATCTTCAAACATATGAAAGCGAAAACCTCCATGAAATTAATTATTTGGAATCAATGTGCGAAAACGCGCTCTATAAAATTCGAGAATTTTCAGAGTTAGAGAATGCTAAAGCAATGTATTTCGATGCCTATGTCTACGAGACAGGTGCCTTTGATGTAGAGTCTGATATCCAGCGGGCCTGGGACTTATACTCTTCTTCTGCTAATCTAGGCTATACACGAAGCTTGTACAGATTAGGAGTGTTATTGGAAGATCAAGGTAACCTAGAAGAAGCCGTCGAATATTTTGAAAAGGGTGTTTCAGAGAATGACAGTGCATGCTGTTGGAGACTATCGCTTTTAATTTTGGAAGGGATGTTGGACGGTGTTGGAGAATATGCACACAGGCACGCTAGTGGACTAGAACTTCTCGAACGAAGCGCAGATACAGCTGATGCCGATGTTCCATCCGGACTGTATAGTCATGCTTTGGTGAATCTTCATGAACATCCTGGATTAGTAGATTTAGGGTCTGAAAATATTAGAGTTCCCATAGATGAAGCAACTGCACTTAAAAGTTTTGCGAAAGCTGCTTTTTTGGGTCATTCATCGGCTCAATTACGAATGGGAGCTGTCTATGAGTTCGGAAAATACGGCTGCCCTGTCGTTCCTCGATATTCTTTGTTCTATTACAGTGCTGCCGCTAAAAGGGGGGAAACAGAAGCTGATCTCGCGGTTGCAAAATGGTACCTGAACGGCTCGGATGGTATACCCGTTGATGAGGATTTAGCCTTTATGCATGCTGAAAGAGCCTCTATGGCTGGTAATGCTAATGCTCAATTCCTGATGGGTTATTTATTCGATACAAGAGGTAATACAGAACAGGCAACATACTGGTATAATGAGGCTGCTAAAGCAGGACATAGTGAAGCAATTGAGCGGTTGGCACTTCTAGAGAATCAGATTCAGGAGCCCGAACCAGAAAACATAACTTCATCACAATACCCAAATCAAGACGTTATAAAAGAAATACCTGTTACAGCCTCTGAAACTTCTCCACCGCACGCACCAGCTGTCTCATCTACCCCTGTTACTTCTGCGCCCCCTGTTTCGCAAACAAAAGTTACAAAGGTTTCGGTTCCCAAAAAGACATCTAAAAAGTTTCTTATAAAACATAACAAGTGTATTATATCTTAAGTTGGCAATTTTTGCTCCCTTAGAACATCATTTTTATCATTGGAATCGATTTCTCCCCGAAATTTCGTTTTAGTGTTCAATTGCATTCACATAGCATAATCCGGTTTTTATTTCTCTCATTTGTCCTCGAATTGTCTAACGCTCATTTATAATTGTATAGTTAGCTGATATCCATTTAAGCAATTTCTTTTAAATACATGTTTTCATTCACTACTTTTTCGATAGTATAATACAAAATTGGATCACGAAGAAATACATACTGTGTAATTATTGTTTCATACAAATTAGTCGTCTCAATATTTGCTTTCTAATAGAATTAATAGTATTGAAATAAAAATTTATTAATTTAAATATACCTAGAACACAATCACCATTTTACCGTCCGTATATCACCATTGATGTTTACTTTGTAGCCTTCATGCGAATATACAAATTTTTGAGCTTAGATCCGTTAAATAATTTAGAATTTAATTTAACGTCTTTGGCCATACTTTCAAAATCTTCAGTTCCGTACTTATTTATAAGTCTTTGAATATATGCATGTTCAAATGCACTTAAAGGAAGCATTTTGTTAGACTGTCGAGCTGCTTTTTTTACAGCTTCTTCTTCTAGTTGACGAACAACCTCCGTTTTAGCCGGTGCAATGCTAATTTCTTTGTCTAAAACATCATCAAGTGTTTTTGCCTCTCCGTGAATAATCTCAATAATATTTCCGTCATCATCTCTTCTAACAATTGCTTGACCAGGTGGTAAAGATTTTTTCAATTCATCCAATTCCTCTGAGGTAAGCTCACGATCCTCATTTTCACGTTTAGGATCAGGATAAAGCTTCTCAACACCTCCCGTAACATAATTAGGAGTAGCTAAAAGACCCAACCTCGCATAACTATTTATTTGTTAATAGCAATTCTATAAGAAAGAAAAGAACATAAGACCAAGAAGGAGCGCAAAACTTTTTCCTCAATTTTCATTTGTATAAAACAAATAAAGCAATACTTATTAACTTACTTCTGCCTTAAGGTTGCATGTTTATCCCAATTTTGTTGAATCACAAAATTTCCGTAAATTTTGGCCTTCGCCTTTTTGTTAGCATTACGCCTGGTTAAACGAGGCTTTCCAGATCTTTGCTTATTCCTTTGTCTAGGGTTTGCCATCTTATCTATTTAGAGATAAATGGGGGGAAATGGAAATTGGTAAGCAATCAAAAAAATTTGGTTGTTCGTGAGTTTAAGTGGAGGTGAATGTAGACTACGTGCAGTATGTCTACATAATATTTCAACGAAACACAATAAGATAGTTCTGTGACCTAGTTTAACAATGACTGTTGTCCATTTAATTTATATTTCTCAAATTAATAGACGTTGACAGTTATCACATTTATCATCAATCCTTTTGGTATTGTATAAAATTTAAGTACCCTCATCTTTTTTTTGTCTACATTATAAAGCTGTATGAATTGTGAAACGATATAATATTCTCATAGAGATTTCAATAAAATCTTGAAACAAAATTTATAAATTGATCTTCCTCAACGAATACACTAATTTTAGTGGCATTCCAATATCTAGCACTAACTGTAAATTTCTAAAAATTCCCAAGAATTGTTGAAGTCGAGAAATCATGTATTTTACGTGTCGAATTACCAGAGTAAACAACAGCTATAGGATACTTTTAAAATCACTGTTTAGTCATTTGGTTTACAACTTTATTATATTAACAGTTTTAAATGAACCGACAATTGAAACACCAATTTTTTAATTATTTTTTTATGCCTAATTAAAGATTATTTTTATGATTTCGTTATTCCCTAACCCCAGTATAAAAAAAATTTCGTTTTCTCCTCGTCAAACTTCTTCTTTACCTGCTAATTCTAGTACAATAGTACAACGATTGTTATCGTTATTTGCTAACGTTCATTATGCGATGATTTCTTAGTTGCAATGTCTTAAAACCAAATATATTTTTCGTTGCAGTTCGCAAAATACATTAGCAAGAAACATCGCTTCTATACTATCTTTCCCGATCATTCAAAAGTCGAAATTGTCATTTGCCATCATCGGCTACTTTTTCATTCAGCATTTTTGGTTTTGAGTTTTTGGAAAATTAACGTTAGCACGTCTCAATTATAACAAGCTGAAAATGTCTGAAAAAGTTGACGTTGGTGAAAGCGTCAAAGGAGACGCCTCAGAAAATGCAGTTAAAGAAGTTGCTGAAAGACCAATTGTTATGATAGATAATTATGACAGTTTCACCTGGAACGTTGTTCAATATCTTTCTAATCTGGAAAAACGATATCCTATTATGGTTTTTCGCAATGATGAAATCACTGTCGATGAATTAGAAAAACTTAATCCTTTAAAACTAGTTCTCTCACCTGGGCCTGGACATCCTGCGCGTGATGGTGGTATTTGTAACGAGGCTATTTCGAGATTTGCTGGAAAGATTCCTATACTTGGTGTGTGTATGGGACTTCAGTGTATTTTTGAGACAATGGGTGGTAAAGTTGATTCCGCTGGTGAAATCATACATGGAAAAGTTTCTAAAATAAATCACGACGGTCTCGGATTTTACCAAGGAATACCTCAAAATATTTCTGTAACAAGATATCATTCTCTTGCTGGAAAAATTTCATCACTTCCTGATTGTTTGGACGTTACAAGCTGGACCGAGAATGGTGTAATAATGGGTGCACGCCATAAAAAGTATGCTATTGAGGGTGTTCAATACCATCCTGAAAGTATCCTTAGTGAGTATGGCAAAGAGTATATTCAGAATTTTTTGAATCTCACTGCTGGAACCTGGGAAGAAAATGGCATTGTTATGCCTACAAAAAATAACGCATTTAACGCGGCTATGCGTGAAAATTCGAATTCTGTTTCTTCAACTAAAATTCGCAAACAAGAATCTATCCTTGAGAAAATCCACGCGCAGAGACTTATTGACATTGCTGAAAGTAAAAGAAAGCCTGGTCTTTCTGTGGGTGATTTGCAAACATATTTGAACCTTAACATAGCACCTCCATGTATAAATTTTTATGAGAGATTAAAGCAATCTAAACCAGCTTTAATGGCTGAAGTCAAACGTGCTTCCCCTTCTAAAGGTGACATTAAGTTAGACGCAAATGCTGCTATCCAAGCTCTTACTTATGCTCAGGTTGGCGCCTCAGTCATATCTGTGTTAACAGAACCAAAATGGTTCAAAGGCTCATTGAATGATTTGTTTGTTGCGCGAAAAGCTGTTGAGCATGTAGCTAATCGGCCTGCAATTTTGAGAAAGGATTTCATTATTGACCCTTATCAAATTATGGAGGCTCGTTTGAATGGTGCTGATAGTGTATTGCTAATCGTTGCGATGTTAAGCCGTGAACAATTAGAGTCCCTCTATAAATTTTCTAAATCTTTGGGCATGGAACCGTTAGTAGAGGTTAACTGTGCTGAGGAAATGAAGACTGCTATAGAACTTGGTGCTAAAGTTATCGGCGTTAATAACAGGAATTTGCATAGTTTTGAAGTAGACCTTTCCACTACATCAAAATTAGCCGAAATGGTCCCAGATGATGTTATTCTTGCAGCTCTCAGTGGAATTAGTAGTCCTGCTGATGTTGCCCATTATAGTAGTCAAGGTGTATCAGCAGTTCTTGTTGGTGAATCTCTTATGAGAGCTTCGGATCCTGCCGCTTTTGCACGAGAGTTACTTAATCTTTCTTCTAGCGAGATATCTAATGGTAAAAAAACATCAACACCCCTAGTGAAGGTATGTGGTACTCGTTCATTGTTAGCTGCTAAAACCATTGTAGAATCAGGAGGCGATTTGATAGGGTTAATTTTTGTGGAAAAGAGCAAACGAAAAGTGGACTTGTCCGTGGCCAAGGAAATTTCACATTTTGTTCATACAACCAATAGAAAACACATTTCCCCAAAGAAAGCAGTGACTGGTCAAAGTTGGTTTGATCATCAGTATGAAAATCTTGCTTCCTCTCCGCACCCTTTGTTAGTCGGTGTGTTCCAAAATCAACCATTAGAATACATTCGTTCTATAATAGCAGAAGTGAACTTGGATATTGTCCAGCTTCATGGACAAGAACCTTTCGAATGGATACATATGCTCGATAGACCTGTTATTAAGGTGTTTCCGCTAAATTCTTCTGAAATTTCAAGGCCCAACTATCATATTGTACCTTTGATTGATGCATATGTCGGTGGAGAGTCAGGAGGTTTAGGCAAGAAAGTAGACTGGGAAGCTGCATCTTTCATTCCAGTATCTTATGTCTTAGCTGGTGGTCTAACACCTAAAAATGTACAAGATGCTATATCTGTTAGCCGCCCAGCTGTAGTCGATGTATCGAGTGGGGTGGAGACTGACGGGAAACAAGATCTTGAAAAGATCAAGGCATTTATAAACGCCGTAAAAGAACTTTAACTTGTCTACATTAAATCAAGTTTGTCTAGATGTTTTTGGATACATATCATGAGACTTCGCTTAAAATAACTGGTTTTAGATTTTGTTGGATAAGAAGTGTGCGATAATTATATTATCTGGTTATTGATCACTTTTCTGTATTAAATTAAGAAATATTTTATTGACAAAAATGGCTGTTATCCAAATGTATTTGGCCGAATGAAGCACATTATAAAGTGATAGTAGGAATAGGGAAACGATTGGCAATAGTAAAGTTATATGCTAAAGAAAGAAAATGAATAGTAAAGACTGTACAGATTTAATTAAGCAACGATAAAGGGATAGAACGGAAGCTGATCGATGTAATTATTTGCAATTCTTGGGATAACGAACGAAATAAACACCATGTATTAACAAATCAAAGAAGCAAATTATTTTAACTTTGCGTTTTGACTTAGCCAAGCCAGACCCTCCAACAGCCCGTCTCCTGTAAGAGCACATGTTGGCTGAACGTTCCATAAACGATCCTTCAATTTGTCTAGCTGCAAAACATCGGTAATTTGAGCAGGTGAAAGAGCTACCATAGTGTTAGCATAAGTTATTCGGATTCGCAACCTTACCTCCAGGCAAATCCTGTTTATTAGCCAACACCAAAAGAAGACAGTCCCGCATTTCACGATCTGAAATAATGCGATGCAATTCTTGACGAGCTTCTGATATACGATTGCTGTCGGCAGAGTCAACAACAAAAATTAATCCTTTGGTTCCAGTAAAATAATGCCGCCATAAAGGTCGTATTTTATCTTGACCTCCAACATCCTACAAACAAATCAACGTTAGAACATGCTCGACCCAAGATTGATTATAAATATACCCAAACGTTAAACTTGATGTTTTTGTAAGTGACTGTTTCGACGTTAAAACCCACAGTGGGAATGGTGACAACACTGGCTGTTAGTTAATGAACACAAGAAAAATCAATTTCATTTACGGAAGCATAATTGCAACTCAAGATAATGCGCGACAGTAGACTTCACTGATTAATTAACCAACAGTCTTCGTAATGAAATCTATATCTACTATGCTAATACAGAAGCAGCGCATACGATACCTTGACACAATCGAAGAATGCTGTTTAGTGCTCTTTACCTTTGATTGAGTTTTAATTTGTATAAGATAGCTAAAATGTTAATAAAAGAGTTACCATTATTAAAACACCAAGTTAAGCACGATTATACGGAATGAAGACTGTAAAAATCCATCCGAATAAAAAACATACTCGTTTTTCCAGCTGCATCCAGACCTAGCATTAAGATACGCATTTCCTTGTTAGAAAACAACCGACTAAATGGCTTTGAAAACCCCTTAAATAGTGAATTGCCCATGGTATCAAATAATCCCAGAAGAAGATAACCAAAAGAAAGAATAGACCAAAAAAACCAAAGAAGTAGAATTTATATTGAACCCAGATACAGGGCTTTCTTCGTACTTTAAAAGACGGCTAGCACTAAACGTAGGTGCAGCTGATATCAACTCTCTCTGTCTGAAATATTTAATTAAGCCGAGCTGATACATAATGTAAATTAACGAGCTGCGTAACTGAATTATATGGAAGCCCATGGTCTTGTACTATATCGTAAATCCCATGTACGAATAATAAATTAAATATTAAGAATATTATTTTTATCGATTAACTTTTGGAATTTCCATCAAGTTTATTGAATAGAAACATTCTCATTCCCTTGCCTAATAACGCAGATTTATATTACTCAACTTTAACAGTGTATGTTAATGATTTGAAGCCTCATTATTTAAAGTATTTTTCAAAAAAAAATAAAAATAAAAAACAATCATATAAAATAACATTTAGTAGAAGAAGGCTTCAAGTATTGAATTATAAACAAACTAATGTTTTCGTAACATATGTTTCTATGCTAGCACTGTATTTTAAATTGTACTTTTTAATATTGATTCTTTATTTTTGTATGTATATCTCTCTATCTAGCAAGTGACTATTGAGATACAAGATCGACGATGATCGACAATTTTCATCCGAGTCGCGACCTATCTAGTAGTAAGCATATGTAATAAGTAAGTAGACCTAAATGTTAAAACTGTAACAGTCTTTCTACCAAATACACATTCTGAGATAGTCTTTAATGAAACATGTCTTTCGAAGGTAAAACGATCACTTGCAAGGTATGAAAAAGAAAACGTAAATCATTGTCTAAAGTGTAAATGATATTGGTGCTGTAAGTCCACCAAAGGTTTACTTTTGATATTATTGTTCATCCATGAGTATATGGATAATTATCTTTTATTTTTTCTTTCTGTGTACTAATAACATTCGTTTTAGGCAGCCGTAGCTTGGGGTGCAAAGGAACCTTTATCTATAGAGGAGTAAGTATAATGATGACAAAAGGAAAAGAATTTATACTTGAATTTTATTACTAACTTTTGACTTCTCTTCTGCTCATCAACGGGCAGAATGGGAGGTGATACTACAGTATTCAGGTTGCCCCTCCAAAAGCTCATGAGGTTCGTGTGAAAGTCGATTGGAGTGCTGTTTGTCACACAGATGCTTACACGCTGTCTGGTGTAGATCCAGAAGGCGCATTCCCTATTGTTCTTGGTCATGAGGGTGCTGGTATTGTGGAAAGCATTGGCGAAGGGGTTATCAACGTGCGTCCTGGAGACCATGTTATTTTGCTATATACTCCGGAATGTAAAGAGTGTAAATTCTGTCGTAGTGGTAAAACTAATTTGTGCTCCAAAATTCGTGAAACACAAGGTCGAGGTTTAATGCCTGACGGTACTAGTCGCTTTTCCTGTCGCGATAAAACGTTGCTTCATTACATGGGATGTTCTAGCTTTAGTCAATACACAGTTGTAGCTGATATCTCGCTTGTGGCTATTTCACACTCCGCACCTCTTCGCAGTATTTGCTTGTTGGGCTGCGGTGTCACAACTGGATTTGGTGCTGTGACACACTCTGCTAAGGTTGAGTCTGGTTCAACGGTAGCTGTTGTTGGATGTGGATGCGTAGGTCTCGCTGCAATGCAGGGTGCGGTTGCAGCTGGTGCTTCGAGAATCATTGCTATTGATATCAATGCAGATAAGGAAGTATATGCCAAGAAATTTGGTGCTACTGACTTTATCGATTCTTCTAAAGTTAAAGACCTCGTACAGTATGTTATTGATGTGACTGATGGTGGTGTTGACTATGCATTTGATTGCACTGGAAATGTCACTGTCATGCAGCAGGAACTTCAATTCTGCCACAAAGGTTGGGGTAAACTGTGTGTTATAGGCGTCGCCGCAGCTGGTAAAACCCTTGATTTTCGTCCATTCCTTGTAGTAACTGGTCGTCAAGTGTTGGGTTCAGCTTTTGGAGGAGTTAAAGGGCGTTCTGAATTGCCGAACTTTGTTGATGAGTACATGCAAGGCCACTTCAAAGTGGATGAATATATCACTAATGAAGAACCACTTAAGAACATAAACAAAGCTTTCGACCATATGCACGAAGGAAAGTGCATAAGATGCGTCGTGGATATGAATAAGCCATAAAGAACTTTTATGTAAATTTCGAACTTCACGATTGTACCCTATGCGAGTCTTTGACATCTTTGCGTAAGCTATGTGAATAACCCATGTTGAATTGTTATACTAGTTTTATGGTTTAAAAAAGATTTGGATGCTACAGCTTACAATAGGATACTCACATTTTTAGATATGTAAGAGTAAGCATACATGATTCTTTCTATCTCATTCACACTGGAATTTTTCTGTCTACTTGGCATATTTTCGAAATGATAAAGGAATGAATGATAAACATTAGAGGTATAAACAATATGATCATTGGTATCTTTGATTAAATAGGGCTGAACATTTGTAAACTAACAAATGCTTCACATACAGTAATTAATCGTTTGTCGTAATTCCAAGAATTTACGAGTGTAAGGTCTAATAATCATCGAAAGAACTACTGTTCACAGGCAAAAGCGTTACTTCATTCCATACTTGGTCTTAAGCTCATCAACGAAAGAGATATACTCAGAAGCAGCGTCTTCTTTCGATTTTCCCTTAAGTTCTTCCCAAGCATTCCATTTGAATTTCCCCTTAAGATCTAAGAGACCTGGCTTTTCAGTGTTGTTATCACCAACAGTGGCTTGCTTAAATAATGCGTAAAGCTAGTACAACAAATTAGTAAGCTAAGCTACAAAAAAAGGGGGTTAAGAAAAAAATACCTTTAATAATTCATCACTGTTAGGAGTTTCCTTTAATTCTTTAACGTCAGCGGCAGCTTGCTCGAAAGTAGAAGACATGGTTGTTGCAGGTTAAAGACCGTGTGATTATTGACATCCATTATATATATACATATATATTATCCGACCTACAGAGTTCGAACCCACAGACTTTGCAATACTCAGGTTTTGCATATCATAATATAATATATTTACATTTGTTAAATATGACAAGAAGTTGCTCGGTCTAATATCGACAATACTATATAATCCCCAATTGAATTTTCACTATATTTACGAAGAAGAAAAGAAATTGTTTTTATATACCGATACTTACCAGTGGTTTATAAATAAAAAAAAAAATTAAATGCACAGCATACAAAATGTCAAATAGAAATACATTTATAATTTTGAAACGATTTTTAAAACGGTAAATTTCTTCAACTTGATTAAACTATGCAAAAAATAAGTATGAAATATGTTTTCAAAATCTAGTCGGGTCATCAACGTATTAAATATTCAACTCATAACGGAGTAAATATCTTCAACGTATTCATTTAAATGCTTTAACGAAGTTGTTCCACTCTTATTGTGGTCACTTCCTGTAATATCTTCATTTGCAACTATTGATTCGTAAAAATTTTGAAATTTACTGACAACTTCTTCTCGAATAGCCTGCAAAAACAGTTCGATGATCCACGTTTCTGAAAGGTAGAGTGAGATTTGCTGTCTCAACTCAGGAAACTTTTGAATTCGATTTTGAAACTCGGTTATGCTTTCGAGGTTTCCGATACTTAAGCATTCCGTGTAATGTATAACTGCAGTTTCGATATACCCATTTACTGCTACACGTAACTGCTGGTTAAGTTCCTGCCTGGTATCTACGGCATTTGTAATAAATTTAGGAAACGTTTCGTAAACAAGTTGTAAGACGCCTCTCAAGTTAGAACGCCATTCACGAACACTATCCCATACTTTTCGCAGATCAACGCCAGCTTCAATACAAGCATAATGTATATCGAATGAGTTCAACTGGTCTTTTAAAACCAAAAAATTTTTGATTAGAAAAAGCCTTGCTAACTGCTTATCATTGTTCCGGCTAAAATAGCGGTACGCATCTACCAAGGAACGAATGCAGGAGTGCACGAGTTCAAGGGCTATCTCGTCAAATACTTGAGACTAAAAACTGTTAATGGATAAAGTCTAAATGAAACACGTACATTCACCAATCGATAGATTTTCGACAAAATAATTAAAGATTTTTGTACTACCGGATACCAGCCTTGAGCCATAGCAAGTTTTTGTGGAACATCGGGGTCTAGCTTTTCTTCATCATTATTCAAGCGTAACTTTTCTAAGTCGAAGAGCAAACTTTTGTCATCTGCAATAGGATTTAAATCTTCTTCCGTAGGGGAATATCGTTGAATATCGGTTTCAATGGCAGTTTGTACCACAAATAAAAGACGCTCTTGCAACTCAAGTACAAGAGGATTAAGAAATTCAACGACCTTTTTATCAACGTCCTCCCTTTCCCCTTCTAAAATGGCGTTTTGAAATGATTGGATATAAGAACACACCTCGCAAAGTTCGGTAAGGTTTTTTTCATGCAAAATTAATGAACGACTATTTTCAAAAAAGCTTTGACAAAGATTATTCCAATAATGCATAAATCGAAAATCATCCATGATAAGAATTTCACGGAATAACTTATTTTCATCAAAAAAAGTAAGTTGTAAAAGAGCAAGTGATTTTTGGATCTACGGTATCATTAGTTAATTATATATGTTTCGTTAAACATACATAGCTTGAAATGGATTTCTCCATAAAAAAACTTTTCAAATGATAATCCAGTACAGGTTTCAGAAGCCGCGTGCGGCATTGAAAATAGACATCATAAAAAGCAGGAAGAAAAGCATCTAAACTTTCTTTAGAGCATAATTTACATAATTCAGTGATAGTGGGGCAAAGGTTATGACCTACAGCACTAAATCGGGCGTAGAAGAGTGAACTATGAAGCTGTTTGTGAACATCCTAAATAGTTGTTAATGATTGGGGAAAACAAAAACGCCCAAAAGTATATGCCTACCATTTTTTTGGAATCCTTTAGCACTTGATCAGTAGTTTGTTTAATTATCCGTATAAAATACGGTTTAAATATATCCATCGCTTGAGATAGCAGTTTCTTGTATTGACCAAGGTAATGCGGACTTTCTTGAAAATCCAACTAAAAAGTCAGCTAAAATAAAAAACATGGAATTTCGTACATTTTCTTCAAGGAACATGATGCAAGTATTTAATTGAGTAATGTGCTCTTTAAAGGAAACTTTGCCAGCAAAGTCAGGAGGTGGATGCCGAAAAACTCGAGTAAGCTCTTTCAAAGGAGCAAAAATTGTTAATCCTTTTCTTATGCCATCGGCTATTTCGGAAAACCGCATCTGTTCAAGGTGTTAGTAATGATAAGTGGTATGCAGCACGCTCCTAATACCTCATCTGTACTAAGGTTCTCACACATTTCAGAGAATTCACTCAGCTTTTTTTCAGAACTTTCAAACTTTTCTTTCATTGATAACAATGTTGACTCAATGTTATTAGTCTGACCCAATATCTGATCAATAATGTTTGTAAACGTTTGAAGTTCATTAATTTTTTTTTCCGCGTCTTGCTCAATAGAGAAAGTAGGTCTAGAAATTATCCATATGGGGTTCATCTTTTCTTCAAATGGAAATAACGACTGCTTTTCTACGGTTGAATTATTGGGATTAGGCAGAGAAAACGGACGTGCCGGTAAGCTTGAAGAATCATTTAAAATTTCCGTTAAAGAGTCGCGTCTTTCCTTAGAAATGGAATGCACTGTTTCGATATTTTCAAGTTTGGCGACTTCGGGTAGCTAATTGGGTAAGCCCTTGTAAAAACATTTATCTAAGCTTACTTTTATATCATTTTGAGTTTCATTATCCTCATAGTTGACAGCAGGATAAAACTCCAACTGATCAAACATCGTTCAAAATAATTACGATAATCAGAAAAACATCGAGCACTTTGTTGGTGTTTCCCAGTGAACCATAACACAGCGCTACGTTACTTTGCGCAGATGCTAAGAAACAAAACGCATTAACATCACATAAATTCAATTGAAACTGGTATTTTATCCAATGTAAACTAATAACTTGCTAGATTTCAAGAGTGCGCTGCTATACATGTGTTTATTGTGCTACAAAATTCAATAAAACGTATTATTTTTACCTCTTAATCTTTTAATACTCAAAGAGTTTTTGGATAAACAACATATATCCATATTTCAATTTCCTTGAAAAAAGCTAAACTAAAGTCTGAGGAGACCCCCCAAACAAAGATAACTGAAATAGAGGAGTAGTGAGCAAAAATAAATAAACGGAATTATCTCAAACAAGTTTTTAGAGAAAGAGGTAAACGGTATGAACATTCAAAATTTACTTGGGTGAAATAGAAACTACTCGTTAATAGTAAAGAACTCAAAAACCAGGAGCACTTAGACATATTAAAATCACACTGATTGGTGAAATTTATATAAATCTCTAGCAATCAAAAGGAATAAGGCATCACTTTAAGTAGATGAGGGAGCAGTGGTAGAGCTTGATGCAGTGGGACGGCTTTGAGCAGTACCTACAGGTGAAGCACCGAACTTGGACACATAAGTTTTGAATGTATGCCAAGCATTTTTGATAACAGGAGGAACTCTGTTATCTGCAACCAAACGATCCATTCGAAGGCTAACGGCTTTAATGGATGCACGAGTAAAGTGACTATTAGTGTATCTCATGCGAAGAAAGAAAATATAGCCCACCAACCTGGAAATTGAGTTTTTACGTAAGAAAACCCCAAAGAACAAACGGAACAATAAAAATGTTTCGAGAGAAGCAACAAGTTGCATAGCAGGTTGAAATTGGCTTCGAGTGTACTGATTTAGCAAATTAGAAACACGAGAAGCATAAGACGCAGTTTTCGCGTCAGAAATATTAGGGTAAATGGCAGGCAAAAGCACACTACGCAAGTAAGTGGAGATGTGGAAAGTGGCGTAAATGGCATATGGAGCGAGAGAAAATAGGATGGGACGATCAATCAACATTGAAAGAGCTAAAATAAAATACTGAACATTGTCATCGAGCATAAGACGGGCAAAGAAATGCTTATTCCAAGAAGCACGGGAAGTCAAGTTTGGACTATAAGTTTTGTAAAGGACAATTGCATATGCAACGATGGCACCAAAGGCAGCGCTTTTAAACAAAAATGGAGGAGCGGAACGAAAAGGGATTGCTTGAAGAGCATACAAGACGGAAGAGATTAGCACTATTACTTGCCCCGAAAACCAAACAAACTGGGTGTTCTATAATAAACGGTTAGTAATGTATTAAAAGAGTGAAGACAATATGACACTGAATCAAAATAAAATAATGCTGACAAATTAGTCTATGTTTTAGTAATAGATTACAGTTACGTTATGGAACTAAATAAGAAACTTTTCTTATAATCAACATTTATTATCTGATTTACACATGATAGATATATTTACCTTGACAACAGGTAAAACCCTTTCTTTTAAAGGCTTGACAACTCGTTGTTTTGGCTCCATTATAGCAAAGTTGTTATTTTCAAAGTTTTAAAGATGTGGCTTTTGTTAAGTTAATATCCAGCAAAAAGTATGTTGTAATAGTTGTGATAGAGTACAATGTACGCTTACCAATGGAAGATCCTAAATTTTCCTACATCAGAAAAAGAAAACCTATGGAACTTCTGTGAAATACGCTAGTACACGTTTTGACTAGAATTCTTTTAGCAGGAATATAAGCGCTTAAAAAAGGATTTACGCCTTTGAGTAGCATTCAAGCTATTACAATTAAATAGATTTAAATAGGGGCTACACTCTTTAGTTTTCTAAAATCCAATTGTTTAAGTCTAGCAGACACTCCAGAAAGCTAACATAATTCATTTACGACCCTTGATAACAATGTACAAGAAGCTCTGACTAAAATTTTTCAAAGTGAAATGCTAAAGTACGATGTTGTTTGTTACGCTATCTGTTCTATGTTTTACATGGAAACAATAAATGGATTAATTCTTGCACATTTACTAGTGGACAATAAATGGTTCAGATTCAACATTACTATATCACACTTGTATTGCTCGGCAACCTTCAATAACTTCTATTTAAAAATAACTAGCAAGATCTAAACTGGCTCTAGAGTATTCTCGAAGATAACACTTTGTGGATTCCGTTTTGAGTCCAGACGTTCTGTTAACAACATATCCATACGTAAATTGTTAAGTTATTTGTTGGCGAAGACGAGTACTATAAACGAATTTTGAGAAGCTTGGTATAAGTAAATGTTAGACTGTCGAAGTAATACGCCCTATATGTGTTCATGCCAAAAGAAATCAATAATATAGTTGACAATTTGAAATGCAGTGTATAATTTAAGGCAGTAAGAGACGAAAGTAAAGAGGGAAAAGGAAAATCATGTACTGTTATCACTTTATTCTTCGTTGATTTTCTTCTTCTTTATAATCCCACTATATTTGGTGGATTCATAAACTCGGTTGGTCCATGTTTATTTTAATTGATTTTCGTTAGCTATCTTAAAAGAAATTGGGCGGAAGATGCATCATAATGTTTAAACCAGTTTAGTCTGATCAGACACTAGTAAAAACGAGAAAACAATACTTATCTACCAATGAGTTTTCAGGCATCTATAAATATCGTTCTAATAAAAATCGAAAAAACAATCACAACTAACAAGAAAATCTTTTAAGAATTCTCAATCTTTATAACAGTCAATTTTCTTAAATCTAAGCTAATGCTCGCGAAATTCTTTGGTAGCTCTGAGTTAATAAATCAGAAAGACAAAACAAATCATTCAGGTTGAGTACATTTATACAGTAAGATTCCAACCAAAGCTTCCATATATGATATCTTTTGTAAACTTAAGGAAAGAAATAACGAAGCGGAATGTAAACATTTATTAAGTGTTTATACGTTCCAATACGTTAGATCTTATTATAGCGATTATAATATCAATTTCATATCTATCGCCGTATCGTTAATGTGATATAACAATAGGTTGCGATAAGGAAGAGGTTACACGGTCATATAGCCATACTCTCAAAAGATTAGATAAATTAAATTTTAAGTAGTACTACCTCCTTTTTGCGTTGGTTGAAAACTTGAAAAACTGACTCTGTTTTAACAATTCTGAATGGCTTCTTCACAAAAACTTTGGGGCGGTAGATTTACTGGCGCCACTGATCCCTTGATGACAGCTTATAATGAGTCTATTCATTATGACAAGCGCATGTTCAATGCCGACATTGATGGCTCGAAAGCTTATGCTAAGGCATTAGAACAACGCGGAATCATTAGTGCTGATGAATTGGATAAAATGTTAGATGGTTTAGAGGCTGTCCGAGATGAATGGAAGACAAATAAATTCACTCTTCAACCTTCTGACGAAGATATCCATACTGCTAACGAGCGCAGATTGGGAGAAATAATTGGTACAGGCATTGCTGGTAAGCTTCATACAGGAAGAAGTCGCAACGATCAAGTTACGACCGATATGCGCCTTTGGCTACGTGATGAGTTGGACATCATCCAAAAATCTTTAGTTGGGTTACTCCAAGTTTTTGTTGCTCGTGCAGAGTCTGACCTTGATATCATTATGCCCGGTTACACTCATTTGCAAAGAGCCCAGCCTATTCGCTGGTCCCATTTCTTATTGTCTCATGCCTTTTCTATATTAAATGACTTGGATCGCTTGAAACAAATTTATTCTAGAGTCAACCGACTCCCTTTAGGCGCTGGTGCACTTGCTGGTAATCCTTTCGCCGTAGATCGTAAGTTCTTACAAAAGGAACTTGGTTTTGAAGGGGTTATTATGAATTCAATGAATGCTGTAGCTGACCGCGATTATGTTATTGAATTTATGTTCTGGGCTAGTATGGTAATGACCCATATTTCCCGTTTGGCAGAGGATCTTATTATATATTCTACTTCTGAGTTCAACTTCGTTACCCTTTCCGATGCTTATTCAACTGGAAGTAGTATTATGCCTCAAAAAAAAAATCCCGATTCTTTAGAACTTCTTCGTGGAAAGTCTGGCCGAGTTTTTGGCAACATGATGGGCTTTATGGTTTCGGTTAAAGGGATTCCTTCAACATATAACAAAGACCTCCAAGAAGATAAAGAACCGCTTTTCGATTCTTCCAAAACTGTTTTGGATTCCATTCAAATTCTAACCGGAGTTCTTTCTACTTTAACTGTAAATCCAGAAAATATTGCTAAGAGCTTGACTGCGGACATGCTAGCGACTGATTTGGCAGAATACCTTGTGCGTAAAGGTGTTCCCTTTCGTGAAACTCATCATATTTCCGGGTCCGCTGTCCGAATGGCCGAGGAAAGAAACACTACCATTGATAAGCTAAGTGTTGAAGATTTTAAATCGCTACACCCATTATATGAAGAAGATGTTGCAGATGTTTTCAACTATGAATCCAGTGTGGAGAAGCGTTGTGCGATTGGTGGTACCGCTAAGAGTTGTGTATTAGAACAAATCCAAACCATTAAAAAGGCCTTGGAGTAGATAAGTTTACATGAAATGATATGGATATACTTACTTTTTCTATATGTTCGTTTGATCATTTAACAGGGCTTCCTCAACATAATTCCCCGAATCGAGGTTTTTTGGTGTAAAACGGGCAAATAAATAATTGTAGCCTCATAATAATATTTTAAAAACACGTAACTTAAATCTTAAATCGTAAATATTCATACTGAATGAAGTAGTACTTTTAACCTTTCGTCTTTCTCCTTTTAACATTATCATCATCGTCAGATTCCCCTAACTCGTGAATATCTGCTGTATCGTCTTTTGATAATACAAGCCCGAAACCTGCATCAACAATTTGTCCGTCTTTTCCTTTCTTTCGCTCTTCTTCTTCTTTGCGTTCCTGAACTTTGGCAAGTCGATGAATTTGAGACATAAAATTCGTAGGTTTAAGATCGCTATATTGATTTGTATCAAAGACTTTCTTATGATAAGGCGCATCCAATTCATGATGACCTTTAAGCTGAAAAGCATCCTTCGCCTTCAACTCAGCAGGCTCTTTATCATTTTCATGAAAAGGATCATATTCTCCAACCTCCTCGAAAATATCGAGCTTCAAATCAACTGGTGGAAGTGGTATATCATGCTTAACAAAGCTTTTCCCTAAGCTATTAGCGTTCACGTTTAATTTCTCGGTTCTATGTTCATTTTCTAAACGTTCATTATCATTTTTTAACTTTTTTTCCTTCTTCACAAGCCGTTTTAGGATTTCACCATTTTCATCAAGCAAATATTTAACTTTTTTTCCATTTTCCAAAATTTTACGATATTTCGGTTGTCCATTAGGATAAAGAGGTATCTTCTTTTTTTCTTCTAGAATAGAAACAGATTCAGGATGTGATGACTCCTCAGCAACTTTCTCTAAAAGCTTGTCTGCTTCTTCGTCAACTTCTTTCTCACTCGAAGAAAGCAGAGAATCATCCAAGGCTAGCTCATTAGAGCGAACTTTTTCAAGCAATTTTCGATCAAGACCACGCACGAGATGAGTTGTATTCAAATCTCCGCCTAATTCTTTAGATTTTTCTGAATATTCTTTTGTCGTAATTTGGCCATTGCGAAGTTTCTCGTGCAATTTGTGCAACTCAATATCCTGTTTGGAAGAAGGCTCTTCATAAAATTGAGTATCTTTCCCTGAATTTTTTGCATTAGAATGTCTCGTAATGTCTGACGATGTAGAATGACTTAGTTGTTTTCTTTTAATTAGGGCTCTGGGTGCTTCCAATTTGGCCGTCTTATGTTTACGACCAAAAACAAGTCGCTGACTTTTATTCGATGAGAAATTTTTTAACTGGGAGGTTTCGGCTTTTGGAGTAGCTAAAAGCTTTCTGAAATCATCTTGGTTCATTGTGACAAATTTTCAACCAAAACTTCAGTATCCTTTCAATTAATTGTTTCTTTGGAATAACTTTGTAGTAGTTGTTTATATACACTTAACAGTAAAACACAAAATAAATTGTAAATTATTGAAACAGTTTGATAACATTAGCATACCTTGACGTTCGTACACTGTGATCTCAAGCGTAGTGCGCTATTTTACTACTTCGTAATCGGCCAATGTTTTTTAAAAACAACCTATATTCTAGTTGCAGAAAACAGATATCTTTTCTTTCGAAAAGTTGATTTTCCATACAAGGGTTTGAGGAACTTGAAGCTCTTTCTAAGATTTTATGCCATCCGTATGTTAACAAGACATTGTAATCGTTTAGGACTTCAAATTGAAAATAAATTTGTGTTCAGATCATCATCATGGAATTGTGTCCGTCGAATTGGGAAAATTGCGTGTAATGAAAATAAGTACAGATATGAAATGACATCTACAGAAGAAGACATTGACAGCTTTTTCAGTCGTGTTTTTGGTGAAAAAAATTACATCTCAGACAAATCTCTAAGAGAACAAATTGTAACTCATAAATCTTATAAACATGGGCTGAAAAGATATAATGAACCTTTCGTTTCGGTTGGAAATGCAGTTATCGATGTTTGCTTACTTAATCATTATTTGGAATCAGGAAACTTTAGCACAATACCTTCATACAAGGATTTAGTAAATCTTCGTTCCCCTGCTCGACTCGCTGAAGTTGCAAAAAAATGGAATCCTGAAACTGCCACACAATGTATTTTGCCATTAAAAGGGCCTAATTCTCCATCTTCGTCTAGTTTTGAAAAGATATACAGTAGTATTGTTTCCGGACTTGTTGCTGTCGTTTACTTCCAAAAAGGCGGAGTTGAGGCTATGAATTTTTGTAAGAAAAGCATCATATCAGATTTGACAAAAGATTTCGTGAGACCTAATACCGTGCATAATCAATAAGATGTGTAGCAGCAGGATAAAATTCTTTATGCAAAGGATGCCATAATATAGTACATTTTGCCATACGCTTATTATTACTATCGATTTATTTAACGCCTCTTTCATTCAGTCAGTAGTTAATAATATATTTCATATTTATCAACATTTGTATAATATAAGCTGCATCCCAAAATCTTATTGATCGAGTTGTAAGTCATTGGCATCCATTCACAAACTACGTTTTTTAAGCTCCCTTATCTTTTTCAGCATATCTGCTAAACACTGTTTTGAAACCAAACCGTCACGCATATTCTCCTCGTATATTAGATAATGGATATTTCGTGCCCATTGGTAGAGTCTACGACCTTGTTGCAGCTGGCGTCTGACTTGTCCGATGGTAGAAGGAAAAATTGCAAAAGGGATATTTAATTGGACCAAAACTGTTTTCAACATGTTGGCTGTTTCAACACTACACTGTTGATCTATATGCTGAAGGCCTAGCCGATAATAAAGTTGTTTTTCCTTAGCCAGATTAAATCTAGAATCAGGCATATTTAAGGAAGTAAGAGGCTGTGAGGTATGGAAAGTAGGGATGGTAGATGAAGCAGGTGTTGAGTAGCTTTTGTTCTTTTCGATCATTAACTCACTTTCATCTGACAATTTTGCATCAAGATTATTGGTATTAATAACATTTCTTATATCATTTTTTGCAGGGGCTGTAGACCCGTCATTCAGCATAGTATTCTCCTTATTATTTCCTTTGTCAGTAGTCTTTGTGGTTATTGCATTTTTTGAGCTTTCATTTGATTCTTGATCTCCATTTTGAGAAGTATGCCGAAGAATTTGTATCTCTTTACGGGCTTGGGTAAGTTCCTTACGCAAGTGCTCAAATTGCAAAAGAATAGCATCAAGTGTTGATAGCTGAACTCGTATTTCACTTGGAACCGCAATTTGAGATTTTTCATTATACCTTCCGTTGCCTTTAAGGTTAAAATCATTGCTAATAGTAGCAGATCGTACCTGCTTCGTATCAGGTTTTTGCTCTTTAAAGTCTTTTGTGCTTTTAGGGAATCGTTTTGGAGGACAAAGTGGAGTAGAAACAGTTGTTGACATTGTTGTGGGACAATAATCCTGCTGATTCATAAGCAATTGCTTGGTTATATTTTCAATCTGTTTATCTCTTTGTTGGCATTGATTTGATAAGGATTGTATTGTGGCATTCATCTCCAAAACAATATTAACAAAAGAAGGAGGTAAATCGGTAATGGCTTGTTTAAAAGGATCGATGTCTTGATCATTCGACGACATCTGTTTATTATTAGAAAGATTTTCCTGAGCCTTTTGACAATCCGTAGATTGGATAGGTTGACTAATAGAAGAAACACATGTAGATGAAGTAAGAGGATAGCCAGAAGGCGGTACTGGATATGACTCTGGTACAGTTTCCAAATGAACATTCCGATTTTGAAGCTCCGGCTGTGAGAAATGTTGTTGTGGATAACCTGAACTCAAAGAAAAATTAGGCTCAGGATTATATTGATTAGGGCGAGTGACTGGGGGTGGTACGTTACGGCTTGGTGGAACCTGTAAACTTTTTTTAGTCTCTTTAGATTGCTGATTAAACACTTCAGGGTCCAATCCATCTTGTTGATTAGGAACACTAATATTATCTCGTAGCTGTCCTTTTGGACTTTGGTCATAAGAGCTGGTGTGTGATTGAGAAGGTGGAAATGAAGGTGAATTGGAGTGCATATGACGAGCACTAGGTGAATCAATCACTTTCGGGGCGACATTCTTGTAAGGTGTACTAGTATAAGATGCTTTCTCCGAGTTAAACGAAGGCTCATGATGTCTTTGAGCATTTTGACTATTATCACCAAGTTGATGACGCGGATCCAGAAATAAGTTGTTTGAACCTGGTATTTGCTCTAAAGGAAGTCTTGTAGAGTCATTGGGGTTCGAAATTTCTTTTTTGGTGTTTTCTTTAATCGTAGTACTATTTACGCCATTAACAAGCTCACTTATTTGTTCATCGTTAAGTCCATCCAACAATTCAGCTATTCGATCAATTCTAGCGGTACGAGACGGATCTGCATCTACATAATATTAGTTACATTTTCAGTTGACAGACTTTTCGAAAAAGTATATGGACGTTACAGGTGAATACCCTTCAAGCCAAAATGTATGTCATAAACCAATTTCCCTCTTAAAATAGAAAACATTTAGTTCATCTACAGATGGAAGAAGACGGCATGAGTGTAATTACCCAGTGTTTTCAAAAGTTCACAATACAAGTTGACATTAAACTTTACCTACCTTCGTCAAGGGAGTCAAAGTATATACTGTCACCCGCAGATGGATGACTATCAAAATGAGAATGACCTAACCATCGGTAATCTGTACTCAAACTATCACCAAAAGCCTCATCCATTCTAAAACATGATTAAAAGGTTTAGTTTGTGAGTAGCTGACTTAAAACTAATATTGTTACCCAAGAGTGTAAGTCACATGCTCGAAATGTAAATAAACACCAGATAATAACAAAAAGTTGTTAACTAATTATGAGTATATAAATCATTCAAATGTATCATTAATTCTTGTAAATAAAAAGTTTTTCTATTAGAGTTACTAGAAAAAATGAATGAATTTGAAAAAGTGTAAAGGCAGACATAGCCCAAATCCGAACTTCTTGAAAGTAATGATTCTAAAGCCATTATATTTTCTAGTACTTAAACTTTAGTTTAATTTTATATTTATTGGAATTATTTTTTTTTCTAAAATACTCAAGTGCCCATAATCACTGAATTATTTTCTTTTTATTTGTAATAACGCAGCAAATATTTTTCCCAAATCGAGTATATAATAGAAATGTATGCGATATTTTTGTTACTGCAGTATTAATTCTATTTGTTCTAAACATTGTCCATAAAATTCTTTAAGATCACAGCTTTTTAATTCCACAATAGGTTATTTCTATTTCAATAGTTTTACTGGTTTCGTTGTCAATGAAATCAATAGAAAGCCATGAAGTGATTCACAACTTGAAAAAAATTTGTCTTATATTAAAAAATAGCGCTACAGAGCCCTAGTGCCCAAGCATAATCCATTATTTCCTTCGTAATTGCTTTTAAGCTATATAAAAAGCCATTTAAGTTTGTAAGGTTATCTTCAGAAAATTATTTGATAGTCCTTTGATATTGAAAGATTGATCATTGAGCTTTAACGAATGATAAGGATTGATTTTTAACTACAACATTGAAACTCTTCGTAGATCAACTAATCAATTCCATAATAAAGTGGGGTTCTAATATTTAAACACTATTCAAAGATCATATATAATAAGCTCTCTGACACTCTAAAAGGGTATATTCTTTACAGCCGACTATTAATAATAAAAACGATCTTTTCAAATGCGTCAACAATATTCATCCAGACTAAACATTTTTTTTACGTGATGTAAATGCTTATGCTGGTACAAAAGTTAAAATTACACGAAAGGAAACCAAATTTTTATTAAGTATTAAAAAAAGCATAAATCCCAGACAAAAAATATTGTACCTAATTATATATACATCTGTACCGTTTAACCCAACATTATGACTAGACCCGTCTCAAGATAGTGTTGCGTTGCTCATAAACGTTCCGCTTTGAATTTGAGCTTCCTTATATATTTCTTGCAAAGAATCATCAAACGTCAGTATTTTCAGCTTTTCCATTGATTGAAACGCGTTTATCACTAACATGTGTAAAGCAAGCGCAATAGAGCTTTCGGCGGCTGATGACGATGATATCGCATGCAAAGTTTTAACAAAGAACGAGTAAAATATCTTTTTTGTTTTAAAAGGGATTTGAAAGTCTGAGGAAATTGACTGATATTTTTCTACAATAGCTTGAAGATCATCGACAAAACCTGGGTCAGTCAAAACCATTGACGTTATCCTAGGATCATTTTTTTTTAAACCAAAAATACCTTTACCAGAGATACCAGAATCATTTGAAGGATAAGCACCCCTTAATTTTATAAATATTTCCAAAAAACACCAACGATGCAATAAAACTCCATAAATTTCTCCACTCTCATTTTTGAAATGCTCAAAATGCTCATTACAAATACCAATTATATTTTCTTGGTACATGTATTGAACCACGGGAACATCAAAGCACTCAAATAAAGCATCTAAAACCGAGACAAAAAATCCCACGTAATTTTGAAGACTCAAGTTTTTTCTTGAGTTCAGAATGATTTGTAAAAGTACATTAGCAAATTTTTGAGTCTGCTGTTCCTTAGATGATATATTGCCAATATCATCAGATATATTAAGGTCGGAATCGTTCTTTCTAACTTCTGAAGAACTAGAGCCCAAAAATTCTTCCATACTAACCATAGGCAACTGAATTGTATCACTGGACAATGAACCTATAGTATCCTCCGAAACTCCATTCGTTATATTTTCGGTTTTCGAAGATATATTTCCCGTGAGGATCTGCGAACGAGCAAAAAGTTTTGTCATATAGGACAACTCTAAGCGAAAGTAAGCAGCCCATATAACAGGATTTTCTTGGTTTAGACGAAGAGCACGGTTCATTAATGCACGAGCTGCGGAAACATTAGCGTTGATGCTAAACTCATGATCACACGCTACTACCCAAAGCTCAGCGTTATTCGGATGTTTCTGAAGAGCTGCAACACATATCTTTCCCACAATATTCACAGCTTTGATCTTTTGAGCGTAGTGAATGTAGTCTAACCATAAGGTAACGTCCCCAAAAAATTTATTCGTAGCTCTCAAAAACAGGAATAAGACCTTACGAGGGCCAGCATAATCGCTAATCGTTATTTTCCCTGTAATATTGAGCCTTTTATGTCTTTTAGCACGCAAAGTCTCCAGATTTATCTCATATTGGATATAGCTGAGGAAATCGTTTAACTTAACCTGCCGACGGGCTAATTTTTCTTCAAAAACTCTTCTAGTTTTTATAATATTATTAATTTCATCCCGATTGAAAATATTTTTTTCCAATAAGTCTTCCAACTCTGGAACGCTTTGTTCCATATAATATTGAACTTTTTCAGCCATACTGTTTACGAATCCCTTAGCAAAAAAAAAAGTAAATGAACTAGATTGAAACCAACTTTATTTGATGCAACGACTACTATAAATTCATAAAGGGTTTCCAGTTGGTGGTGGTAGTAGTACAATATTTTTTAGCTTCTATAAAGCACAAATACTAAATATCGAAAAATATAACTGCGCTAAGCTTCCATATACACAATACATTGATTGCATTTCTATGTTTGGTTTTAGGTCTCACAAAGAATAAATGGCTGATTCTACGTTAGACAATTGATAAATCTGATTTTTGATTACCGGAGCGTTAAAGTTCAGCAAAATAATTATGAAACATATGCTCCATTTTGAATTTCAAACTATTTATAAAAGCGACAATTGTTAAATCAAACGGCGCAACTATTAAGCAAAAAGCTTTGCAAAAAGCAGATAATTTGTAGTCTTTATTTTTAATCTAATTCAAAACGAAACTAGATTTTTAAGCTTACAGAAAATACGATGTTATTAATCAATAATGATAGCAACACGTAACAAAAAGTGTTTGATTATAATTAATTTATAAATATCAAATCATCTTACCTTTTAGCAGCATTATACTCATGGTATAACGAAAACAAGGTAATAAACATCTTAGATATTTCTCCATTCTGTTTCAGAACTCAACAAACAGAGTGGATGGTACCTTAATAATTGCTAATTTGTTTTCATTTGGTACAGTACCATAATATAATATTTAAACAAATACGTTATTAAATATATCGAAAGTTAAAATAGCTTTGATCCATTACACTAAACTAATAAGCTGTACCTTTGATGATGCGTATTTCCTTTCACTGTGGAATCGACACTACCAGTTCACTACACCCTCTGCCAATACTAAATAGGACCATATAGCCGAAACTGGCATAATAAGGCTTCTGTTAAATATTTAATAGTTTTCTTCTATAGTATTGGATATACAGAAAGTCATCCATAAGCAGAATGATGCGACTAGATTTTCAGGTAATTTACCAATACTTATCCTTGCACTTAAGTCGATTATTACTAACAATCTTTATATTTAGAGAAAGCTCTTATCTCACACCGAGCGTGTGAAAGCGGTTGATTTTCATCCAACGGAGCCGTGGGTTATCGCATCTCATTATAATGGACAAGTTGGTATTTGGAATTACAACACTCAAACCTTAGTACGGAGTTTTGACATTAATGATGTTCCTATTCGTGCCTGTGCATTTATTGCTAGAAAAAACTGGTTTGTTTGTGGAAGTGATGATTTCCAGGTCCGTGTTTACAATTATAATACTGGAGAAAAAGTCACGCAGTTTGAAGCACATCCAGATTACATCCGTGCTTTAGTTGTCCATCCTACCCAACCTTTTTTATTAACTTCCTCTGATGATATGACCATTAAATGCTTCAATTGGGATATGAGTTGGAAATGTGTTCAAACATTTGAGGGACATAGCCGTTATGTTATGAGCCTTGCCATCAATCCCAAAGATACAAATACATTTGCATCTTCTTGCCTTGACGGTACTGTCAAAGTTTGGAGCTTTGGTTCTTCAGTTGCCAATTTTACACTTCAAGCACATGATCGAGGTGTCAATTATGTAAACTATTATCCTGCCGGTGATAAACCATACCTTATAACTGCTGGAGATGACAATCTTATCAAAGTTTGGGATTATCAAACGAAGGCATGTGTACGGATTCTTGAAGGACATACCAATAATGTCTCTTTTGCATTTTTCCATTCTAAATTTCCTATAATCATCTCTGGTAGTGAGGACGGCACAGTAAAAATTTGGCATACGCTTTCCTATTCTCTCATTAAATCGTATAATTTTTCTTTAGATCGAGCTTGGTGCATTGCGCAGAATAAGGACAATGGCTTGGTAACAGTCGGTTTTGACAATGGACTCATAACTTTCTCTCTTGGCCGTGACGAGCCTTCTGTTACTATGGATTCATCAGGAAAAGTTGTTTGGTCTAACTATAATGAAGTTATGTCCGCTATGATTAGACCGGCAAAAGAGCAGAGCGATCTTACAGATGGCTCTCTTATCAGTCTTTCTGTGAAAGAATTGGGTACTACGGAATTGTATCCTGCTGTTTTGAAACATTCACCGAATGGAAGATTTGTTTCCGTATGTGGCAATGGTGAGTATATTGTCTATACAGCTCTTGCTTGGCGGAATAAAGCTTATGGCAAAGCACTTGATTTTGCTTGGTCTGCCGATTCTAATGTCTACGGTAGTCGTACATCGGACCGTTCAATCGTAATTCACAAGAATTTTAAAGAAAGCAATAGATTAGATTTGTCCTACTCTTGCGACAAGATTTTTGGCGGCTTTCTCTTGGGAGTTGTGGGAAGTGATTTTATTTGCTTCTATGATTGGGATACTGGCATTTTAGTTCGTAAAATTGATGTTAAACCCAAAGGAGTTTATTGGAATGATGATGGCAGATTTGTAATTTTAGCTTGTGATGATGACTTTTACCTTCTCGGTTTTAACGCTGAAATGTTTTATAGTGCTGTGGAAAGTGGTACAGCAGATGAAGAGGAAGGTGTTGCTGATTCCTTTGAAGCACTTGCTGATGTTTCTGAAAGCGTAGTAAATGGCAAATGGGTTGCTGAAACTTTCATTTACACAACTACTGCCGCTCGCCTAAACTACTTGATCGGTGACCAAACTTACAAAATCGCTAACGTTGAAAGTAGTTTTTATTTGCTTGGCTATATTCCACGTGACGATCGTATTTACCTCACGGATCGTGATATGAATGTAGTGAGCTACTCTTTCAACCTTGCCATTATTGAATATCAATCACTGGTACTAAAGGGCGATTTAGAGGCTGCTCAAGGTCTTTTGGAGCAAATTTCTGAAACAGACCGTCCTCGTTTGTCTGACTTTTTGTCCCGTTTAGGATACAAGGAAGCTGCATTAGAGTTATCTGGTGATTCTGTACAGCGGTTTGAACTTGCATTAGACGCTCAACGATTGGATATTGCTTCTCAAATTGCTCAAGAATTAGATGATCCTCTGAAATGGCGTTCTTTGGGTGATGCTGCCTTGAATGCTTGGGATTTTGTTTTAGCTCAGGAATGCTTTGAGAAAGGTAAAGATTATGGATCTTTGGTTTTACTTTATACTGCAACCAACAATCACGAGGGTCTCAAAGAGTTATCGCAACTCACTAAGTCCACAAAGATAAATAATACAGCTTTCATCTGCTCATGGCTTACAAATCAACCAGCGGAATGCGTCAATATACTTACATCTACTCAACGTTATCCTGAAGCTAACTTGTTTGCTGCTACTTACTGCCCTGACGAGGTTAAAAATGTTCTTCCAGAATGGAAAGTTGACTTAACTAAGAATCAAAAAGAACGCATTGCGGATTCTTTGGGTGACTTGGAACTTAAAAATTAAGTAATACAACATTGGAACGCAAGTATTTTGACAGACACAGTATTTGTCTAAGTAATATTTTCACGTTTCCTAATTTGCATACTGATAATACCTTCAATCTGTGTTACGAATCCGTACGGTCGTACGTTTCACATACAATTTCAAATACGACATCTTCTGGTTGAGGCAAATATCAATGCTGTTACCACCTTTCGTTTGTAGATATTATTGCCGGTTATAAACATTTTAGCCATCATAAAATATCGATTTACTTTGTGATAAAAGTGCTTCAAATAGTTAAAGTTTGACACTACAAGTGTTAGTGAGACAGAAATGAATAGTTAACAAAGTGCATTTTTGCATACCAAATATCCAGACATGAATTAATTAATTTTACCAAATCGTATCAATAATATACTGTAAAAGCTAATACAGGATTTTCCTCTCGTATGTGATGTCTATAAGTAAAGTATCGCTTAGCCAACTACCAACACTTGTCATGAGTTTTTAAAAATGGACATGAAAGTCGTTCCATGGAGATTAAAGGAAGATTTCCTTTACTTAATGTCTTGCTTTTATAATGAAGGACAAGAAGGAATACCTGATTTAGCTGCTTTGTTTAGAGGTGTTGAAATTATTCAGGCTTGGTCAACCCGAGGTCGTATTCCCCATTCAGTGGAATCAACGTCGCAATTAGTTTCATCTTTAATAAGTAATGACCGATCGCAAAAGCTAGCATTAGCTGTTTCAATATCTAGATTTGTAAGTGGCTTGTTGGATCCTATCCAGCAATCGCAGTACGCCATCCCAATGGCTGTTTTAGCCAAATCAATTGATTTACCTACTTATTTTGTCGAATTGAGACACGCCATTACTCATGAAGAACTTCCTTCTCTACCTGTTTTAAGACAAGCTGCGCAACGAGCATTATCATGGCTTTATGATCACTACTGGAATCCCGCTGCAACAGCTGAATCCGAAGATACATATGACTACACCGAAACTAATGAATTGCATAAGTTCGAAATAAAAAGAAAAGTCAAAGACTTATTGAAACAATGGCGTTCCTGGAGAAAGGTTAATGTTTCTGCAAATATGTTTCTACCAGTAGAGGAACATGACTATATTCAACAATTTGAAGCATTAGTACAGGAGTTGGTAACAACAGCTAATCTGAGGTTACCTTATATCCCAGCTTCTTTCGTCGATGATGAAAAAGATTTGGATTTTGCAATAGAGACTACAAATCTAGATATTGTCGTCAGCTGTTTCTTGGAAAAGCGTGTTTTAATACCCTCCAGAACTATGCCAATCAGCTTTTTTCCAAAGCTTAAAAATGTATGGCTGCCTCTGTTACAAAGTATAGCTTCGAAGCATTCATTCTTTTTACCTGCATTATTTACAACCTTGTGGTCTGAAATTTTAGAGATTAGCCAAACCGTTGATTCTTTGGTATTTCTAGACCTCAAGGAGAAAGAAGAATTAACCGATAAAGAATCTGCTGGTTGCTATTTAGCAAAATGGTATGCTTATTTAATGCGTGAAGCGTATACAGGTCAGCCATGGACCAGTACTTTATCTGTGACTCAAACAGATTTGGCTTCCGTTTTAGAAATATGTCTTCAAAGAAGTGATCCCTTCACTAAGATAATTATTGATGAATTGTCAATTCTAGATAAAGAGCTGGAAAATAAGTTTTCTCCCTTGTTTCAATACCGCAGCGATATGTTTGATTCCCGAATATTGGACGAACAAGAGTTTGAAGACATAACATTAGAACAAATGAAAACGGAATTGAATAAATTTTCAGTTCGTTTAAATAACATTGAAGCTCAAGCTGACTCCAGTACTATGGAGTTTCAAGGTCATGTGTGGTATAAACCAAGCGTCGAGCCATCCCCCATCGGTCAAATAATCGAAAGTTAAAAAAAAAATTATATGTGTATATAAGGAAAGCTAGGTTGAATAGAGTTTATTTGGGTCTATATACACGAGGGTAATCTTGGGTCTAAAATAATAATATTAAGTTGCTGAATTGAGTATGGCAAAGCAAATTAAGTAAAATATAAGTACAATAGATGCCGTTTTGAATAATAGGTTGCACGTGATGATAGACGTGCGACTTACTTATATCGTGTAAATGCAGGTACGAGACTATTTATTCTAATTGAATACGACTCAAATAATCTGAACAATATACTTATATTACCAACACATTTTACTTGACATTATTACGAAATTGGGAATTTACCCATTTTACATGGCCACTTATGTTAAATTTTATGAGAGATTGGAATAGCTTTTTAAATTTATTCTTGAGAACGAACTTTAGCGCCGGCATTCGTGACTTTGACACCCAAAGCACGAGCCTTCTCAACAATCTCAACACGCTTGCGAGCAGAAACATTGGAAGCAATCTCGGCTGCATAAGTCTTGTTGTGCATCAACAAAAGTTCGACATCAGAGACATTGCGAACAAGGAAAGCTTTGAGACCATTAGGCATGCAATATCTGGTCTTCTTGTTGTTACCATATCCAATTTTGGGCATTGAAATAGTACCACGGAAACGACGACGGACGCAACTGTCGATACCTCTAGGCTTCCTCCATGATTCACCAACACGCTTGAAGAGGTCAGATTGATGGCGCTTGAAGGGCTTAGTGCGCTTTTTGACAATGTTGATTGCAGCCATGTTTTCGACCGTTGCAGTGGAAAAGGAACCAAGTAAATGTTTTGGCTATGAACGAACTATGTGACTGCTCTAAAACTTTTTTTCTAACGCTACTGTATAATAATTTAGCGAGTAGAAAGATATTGCGATTGTATTCGGAAAAGGCTTTTGGCTGTAAATCTCCTTAGGAAACGCTAATTTGATATTGGTATTTCAGCATTACCTTCTGCTTTGGTTTGTGAAAAACGAATCTGAATGCAATCATAGTTTTGATTTATACAATTTGAGTTTCAGAAATGTACAATTTTTTAGAGATTGTAGGCACTGTAAAAGCGTTGAACGAGTTGATATTTGACAGTTTCAAGCTGAATTTGATGTGCTATACATAAACAAAAAGCATGGCAGTGGCGCAAACTCAAATTTTCCTTTCAAAGAATATTTTGTTTAGCTACCAAAATCTTTTACCTGGTATCTTGACCTTGGTTTTAATGCTTTATTAAAATATGAAACCAATACAGCACTTTATGCAACTTTATAGCTGACCTTGAATAGAATAAAATACTGCAATTTTTTGAGTTTTACAACACAGTCTACATTCTGCATTTTTTGTGAGGAATATGTGCATCGGGTGCAACATTTCTAAGAAAAGCTTACAAAAAAACTGTAAAAATTTTAGCTGAATCTTATAGTTCTATCTTAGTAACCCACTCGTAATTCTAATTATTAAGTCCAAAGATCAACATTATGTAAATTTAATATGAGCCTCGTAATATTCAATAATTTTAAGAGGACATTTTTGGTGAATTATTATGTTATCGTGAGTTGAGACGTAACCATTTTTCCACTTTATTTTTGCAATTAGTTTACCATTATCAAGTTGTTGAACCGTTTTAACACAATCAACCAAATCTTCCCAGCTTTTCTTCTGAAAAGGAGGTTTAAAATTTTTTGAAGATTTATCAGATTTCATATATTTCTCAATTTTGCTTTGCTTTTCTTTCATAGAAGATTCAGATAAATCCGAGTCGACATAATCCGTAATACGATTTGCTGCATTCCTGCTTCTCCTTCTTTTATAAGATATAGAGTCATCAGAGTTTGAACTCTCATCTTTCTCAACATAGGAAGCTTCATTCGAAGATCGTGCGCGGCTTCGCGTCAATCGTATTAAAGACGAAAGATCTGGTTTACCTCCTCTAGATTCCCAGTATGCGTCTATTAATTCCAGACAGCCCGCACAATCTTCTTCATCATTCCATGTATTATCGGAAGGGTCATCGTACCCTTCCCATTTCAAATAATATTGGAAGCCTGATCCATCCTACATGGTTAGCAAGACAAGTATTAATGTTGCGCACCTTTTTCATCCTACTATCTAGAATCATTTCCACGGCGAATTCTTCATCTGAATTTTTATCTTCACTACCAGAACTAGCAATATACTCAAACCCTTCATTCAGAGGAACGGGTGATTGAGAGTTATGATCATCAGAACCACTAGTCTTTTCGAAATTTGAAGAAACAGAAGCAGAAGATGAACTTTTAAATTCGTTTTTGTAACTAGAAGATTCATCCTCTTCTTTTTTATCTTCAGAGTCTTCCATGTTAGAGATTGGAGACAATTTGGAACTTTTGACTTTTCTTATTTCACAACTGAACGACACATTGTGAGTCTTCTGAGACCCTGAATTTCCATGACTGTATAAGTCTAAAGAATTTTGAATATGGGTTTTTTCGGGAACACTAAGACCGTAAAGCGAAGGATGCCATGAACCATTTTGAGGACTTTCCAAACTCGCTGTCGAAGACTTATTGTTAATTGAATTTTCGGCTTCTTCAACAGTGAATGGTGGAGGACTAAAATTTTCATCACTTTCACTGATTATACTATTCATTAGGTCAAGGTCGGCACTTTTGACCATTATTAAGACTTTCCAGATATACCAACATAAATTATTAACCCTTCATATATCAATTAAAAATTTAATAAAAAATATTCTGCTCTAATTAATTTGATGCTGGTTATGCAATAATATTGCTGCTTATATGTTTATTTCGACGGATTCATTGATATTTTCTCCTCCCTTTATAAATACAGTTTTAAAAGATCCGCCAAGAAAAAGTATTTTGAATATAATTGACAGTTTTTATATATTGTGAAAGGACAACGGAAATTTTAGGTAAGGTTTATCACAAAGCGATTTACAATCCAGAAGTAGTATTAAGTGCAAGTCCTGCAATGTATTGGTTCAACTAAATATGAATACAGTATTAAAATAATAACCAATTTAGAATCGAAGTTCAAAAAAATTTGAAGATAAAGTGCTGTGCATAAAAATAACATACATGTAAAGGGTTAGGATGCTCAAGGTCCCATAATACGCTTGTCTTAAACAAATCTACCTATTGTTAAGGCAAGTAAGGGATGTATTAAAAGTGTTCATAGTTTTTCTGGAAAACTAAAAAATTGTAAATATATTATAAATCTTTTTTGTAAGCAATATTTAAAAGAAAGTATTATTTCATTTCTTTAAAACTTGTAATTAAAGATCTATCTACTATGCTTGGTTAATCAACAGAAAATATAGATATCAAGCTTCATGCAATAGCAAATATTGTGAAAACCAATTACTACCAAGTACTTTTTTTTGATATTCTATGAATTTCCTAGATACGTAAAGTGTATAACGATCTGACTTCCGTAGAGTTATCGATCTAATAATCGCTTAATTTATAAGTAGATATAAAAGCTAAACGGAATAGGTTGCCGATCCACGAATATTGAAATTATAGGGTATAATCAATTTAGAGCTGGATCAAATGTCCAAGCCAGCGATAACTGTTTTTTTATTAAATATTAGCAGACCAAAAGCAGCTTTGCAGCTTTGTTAAAAAAATTCGAGCTCAAAAGAATCATTATGAAAGTGGCTAATTTTGTTTTTGGTATTGAAACACCCATGAATCAAGCCATTTACGTCTCGTCCATTCATCAACGCTAAGGCTTTTATCTCCGTATGTCATTGGAGCGAAAAAGGTGAAACAATAAATAACGACAAAAATGAGTAGTAATGTACAGATGAGCTCTATTACATGACCGTATTTTCTATGACATTTGGAATGTCCTTTTTCATCGACATCTTTAGGAATCGGAACTCCTGCGGACACGGGTGATCGGAAGGATTTGCGACAGGCTAACTGTATAAATGCGCCTACAAGCAAGGAACCTGCCAAATGAGCAGGAAGATAATGGTGTAAAAACAATTGACGACCCATGATAAAGAATGGAAGATAATGAAAGACATAAGTCATGTAGAAAAACATAGTGGAACGGTAAAAGTGGTTACGGACAGTTTCAGGTAAAGTACGAATACCTCTTTGGCGAAGCAAAATTTCAGCTGCAGCGACCACCGTCGTACTCAAAACAGTACCGGCAATGATCCACCAACCGATAGGATTTCCCAATAAATATATTTGCTTGTTTTCCTCACTTTTAGCCCAAAACGCAATACCGTGGTGCAAAGTAAACCAATCAGAAGGATTAGAACTGTATGGATGAAACTCGGTTAACATATTATTTTGTCTAAACATTGTGAGTTGTAGCTCCAAATATTTTTTCCAAAATGGTAGTTTTTTAGGAATTTTTTTTTCCTTCTTCAATCGGCTATCTTTAAGTCCGATAATATCATCGAATGTCCAGAAAATTGACCCAGTTTGAATGTTTTTAGCACCATTGATTTCTAGCTGTTTAAATGCCCAATCTGGAAGTGGCTTTGGATCAGACCACATAGCCACATGAGTGAGTTTATGGATCAATTTGAAAGAAGAAGCTTTGGTATATAAAGGTCGCTGAGGATCAGTATTATCACTCATAACCACTTGAAACAACGTGTACTCATGTTTTTTCCCAGCAGATTCATCTACACTAACTGTAGTAAATTCTTCATTAGTAGGATGGTATGGGGAAGCAACGTCATGAGTCATCAAATCAGTATTAGTACCAACGTGATGGAGTTTAATATAGTCCATATTTTTCACGGGTACATTAAGTTTGGCTTCAATGGGGGGATCGTAGTGATCAGCAGGAAGGATCATCCAGTAATTGTTTTCATCGTCAAATTGATATCCGGTTACTTGTTGTCCACCAGAAGAAATACGACCATCGTCATAAGGAATAGGGTATTTTTCAGGATGAGAATGAAGAAATGCGTTCGTTCCCATGTGTTTAATAGTGACAATATCATAATAATTCAAAATCGTAGAATTGGCAGTAATTGGGTTGTCACTCAGTGTTTCTTGAAATTCAAGAGACATAAAGGAGTCACCAGGCCCGCTGATCGTGAGAATGTTAAAGTGCATGTAAAACCAAAATAAAAAGAATAGAAAAGGGAAAAAGATAAGACAAAAGAAACGAGCCAAAAAGTGCTGGAAAAAACGCTCAACAGTAAGACCGGTTTTAATATCCCAAAGATACCATAGTTCTAAGCAGACACTCAGTCCTATGGATAAAAATGTAAAAAAACCAACATACTTAGTACTAATTGTACAAGATAAGAAGAATCCAGTAAAAAAAAGCCAGGCCCACCATGGTCGAGAAAAGGGGGTATGGCGTAGCTTAAAAAAACGAACGTAACAGTATATGGCACATACCATAGAGAAAAGTAAAGTTGCATCAAGTAAAATTAATCTTCCTTCAGTAACGTGAGCATTATCGAAGAGGACCAAGGATGATGAAACGATACACGCTAACAAATCGTATCCTGACTCTTTCATGATTAGAAAAACTACGGGTGGAACCAGGGAACTAAGGAGTGCAGGCCAAGCTCGAATCGTAACATAAGGGACGCCGTTATCTTTATAGTTATCGCCTATATTATCAAACAAATAATGGCCATCATAACCCGCAAGCTTAGCTACGAGAGCCAAAAGCAACTTTGCGAAGGGTGGATGGAGATCAAAAAAATATTTCCCTTGCAAATAGTAGCTTGCAAATTTACCAAAATGTACTTCGTCGAAGACAACTTCACCAGGAAGATTCAAGTTCCAAAAGCGAGTTATAAATGAAAGTACCGTTATCAAAACAAAAGCAAGCTTAAATTTTTTGGCTTTCAACGTCTTGAGATTCAAACTTACATCTTCTTCTGTAGAATTTGGAGATTTCTGTTTTGGAGTAACATTATCAGAAGACTTCGTGTCAGTTAATTCAACAGATGGCTCTTTGCTCAATTTTTGGGCTTTCTTTACAGCTTTTTCAGATTTGGAAGCCATAATTCAGATGAAAATCCGAAATTTTGGTAAAGGGTACAACTTTAAAACCAAGTCCTTCTGACCACCGAACCTGGAGTTAAGCTTGGGAGAATCTGAGTGAACTGCTACATATTCTATTACTTCTTTGCATTATATTTATCGTAGTTAAAAACGTATCGTTATAAAAAATAGGATAATAGTTATTAGTAGTTGCAATACAAAAATTAAAAAAGAGGTCAAAAGATCGATGGATGGCCTATAATAAAATACTCAATGTTTAACTTAAAGTTGTGCTTCATCGTCAGTAAAAACCAACTTTGAAGAAATTATGTCCTAAATACATTCAATCATTTCTCCACGTTTCGTAGTAGGTAGTTAACGAGCTAACTTCTCGTTAGTAGTTTATATTAAAGTGATTTATTGAAGACTTAAACATTTTGACTAGCTAAAGAATTTTTCGATTGTTATGCAAAGCTATTATACTTTATCTGTTCATAAAAAAGGCGCATAGAAAGCACAATGGTTTTGAGAAATTAAAATTCAGTCGTAAACGAAATGCTTATGAACCAAATCGTTCAAAAGTCGACTTGTGATATCGTTTTTTTTTTCGTGCGATAGATTGTGAAAGAAGCAATTGATTATACACAGCATTTTAACTCCTTGTCTAACAAAAATATTATGCCTTTGAAGCTCTTCTACAACTCCTAAAATGTGCTTTCACTTTTTCTTAGCGGTCAATATTGTGCCTGTAGCGAAAAAAATTTATCATCAATCGTCAATGTTACATCCAAAGGCTTCAAATTCACATGAAAGTATGCTGAATCAAAATCTTGAGTTATTATTATAAATCTTTCAAAGTATCCTGATTTTCATTTATACAACACTAGCTTGTTATCCTAATTATAATGAAGCAAGCAAAAACGATTTTGATTTACTGTTCAGTCTTCTGAACCTGCAACGTTGATTCAAATTACTCTAAATACAAATTTTATCTAAAATTGTGAAATTTACTAAGTGTTTACATTTTCCTTAGCTTTGCGTTAAACGCGTTTAATCGCGTTGAATTATCAACATCAAATGCGGACCAATATAGCGAACGGTTTATTCGTCACCCACCTACTACATATTACCAACTCACAACCCATCTCTCATTTGCAGCAGCGTTATTGTACGGTAAGGAGGCTTTTTTAAATATTAAAATATTTATCTGACTTTCTCTTTATTAAAGATTTTGAATTCGTAATGTCGTTTTGGAAAAATTTGTTTACTTCAGCTTTCACCCCGATTTCTGCCGAAGCGGATGAATTGATTAAGGAAGATCGAAAGCAATTTGAAGAGAATACTCCTTCAAAAAAGAACTTTGAGACCCAGAGTCCCGATGAACCATCTCCCAAGACAACCGACTCTACCGGGGCAAGAGATGCCAACCTAAGTCTCAAGACTCAAGGTAAGTAATTACGCTACTGTTTTTTTTTGGAAAGCCAATGTTCGTATGGTATAACAGTATCTGTTATGAACCGTTTTTGTAGACGTTCTATAGTGCGTTATTGAAGTGATGCTAATAATGTGGTAGAACCTATTGTCTCGGCAGATGATGCCAAAGGAGCACAGGGTAAAGGGGCCGATGAAAAAGAGGAGAAAAAGGGTAAGTATTGAAGCGTTGATTTTGATAAAATTCGTATTAATCATGGGATTGTTCAGAAACCATTCAACCCCCTGAAGAAGTAAAGACTGAACCCCCTCAACCTGAAGAAAAGGAAGGAAAGGAGGCCAAGGAACCTGAGGAACCTCCAAAGGAAGAAGCTGAGGAACCCCAAGAAGGAGGGGAAGAGGAAGAAGAAGAAGAAGAAGAAGAAGAAATTACTGATCCTTTGGAAAAAATGACTCAAGGTTCGCTTATTTGAATGGGTGTACTGTTTCTTGCTAACATTTTTTAGAATGCATGGATGCACCAGATTGCAAGGAAGTGAAACACCATTTTGAAGAATGTACTGCCCGTGTTACAAAGAAGGTAGAGCAGGGCGACAAGTCTGAAGACTGTATTGAAGAGTTTTTTCATCTTTACCATTGCGCTCGTGATTGTGCCGATCCTAAAGTCTTTAAGGTTTTGGTTTAAATGCATTTAACGCTTGGTAAGGTCGAACGAATGGAATTATATGATTCAATTTTAGGAGGCATTCGTAATACTACCTTAATGTTGGTATCTATTCCTAAAATAACATTCCTTTTTTTATGTAAAAAATGGATTAAGATGATTCCCTAACGTTTTGTAGATGATATCGACCTACGTTAAGGTAGTAAATTTAGTTTTCAACTTTCGATTCTATTTTTATATTCCAATAATTTTTCGGTTTATAGAGCGTACATTAGATAAGTAAATGATGACCGGTAATCCCAATAGTCTTAGTACACTTACTTTGAGGGTATTATGTGAGTTACTAAAGTTTGAAAACTATTTAGAGGTTTTTGCTTACCGATTTGTCCCTAGGACGCTCAAAGGAAAGGACCGGGTTTACTGATTTAGTAGTAGGGTTGTATCAATACAGAAATAAATTACGAAATTTTATTATGGGACCAGGAAATGTTGAAATGACTTGAACACTTTAAGAGTTGCGGGTATTTAGGAAGGAAAAGCATTACATGCTTAATAATCCTGTTCCACCTTTTTTATTATATTTTATATAAAAGAGAATTGAACATATATACTACAAAGGCTAATGCATTAGGAAAGAAAATACAAAAAAAAATAATTCAGGAAATAACTTTTTTTGTTTCGAGTGACTTTCTGCACCCTTTTTTGCTTTATGTAGAAAAAAAAATATATATATATATATATGTATTTTTTTTTTTTTTTTAATTGCTCCCATAGTATCATATTAATTGGGAGTATTGCAGTTGCAATAATCAATTTATAACCCGGTCATAATCCGAGAATTTATAATTGCGCCTAATACAAAATAACAATTTGATAGATTTAAATTTACTCTCAAGCGATCTGTATATTTTAATAAATTTATTTGGTTTTGTAAATATCAATGTACGATTTGCCTAACCACTTTTCCAATTTTCCACAAAAACAAGGCACCTATTCAGTTCATACTAAAAAAGATTAGGAAATTTTTCAATGGAAATAGAGGGAAATAGTATTCACACTTACTAATGCTATAATTTAAATCGGTTTTTACCAAGTAAATTTCTTAGCAATATTTGCAGAATTATAAATCAGGTAACATTGCGACTTTGGGTGGCCTCTAGGTTAGTATAATGTGTCGAATATACCTGTACCTATACTGAACCAACTACAATGCCACCTAAAGAAGATTGGGAGAAATACCAAAAGCCAGTTGATACGGAAGAAGAAAATGATAAAAATCCACCACCTTTAGACGAAGGAGACATCGAGCTCTTAAAAAGCTACGTAAGTTACATTAATGATTGAATTTGTCACCAGCAGCATACTAAATGTCAATGTAGGCTACAGGCCCATATGCTAGAGAATTAGCAGCTATTAAAGAAGATACAGAGGCTGTGTTAAAAAGAATTAATGATACTGTTGGTATGTTTTATGTCGAGAAAGCAGTTGCACGATGTTGTCTGATGAATGGCGTTCCTGTAGTTCATATAGCTGATATGAACTACAAGATATGACATTCATGAACAGGATGTATTTTTACAATTTTTTATCATGTAAAATGCTCTCATTTTATATGAAATTTGCTTAACCCGTTGTTCTATTGCTAACTAGCCCTAGGAATTAAGGAGTCTGACACTGGTCTAGCACCAATTTCATTTTGGGACGTTGCTGCGGACCGCCAAAGGATGAGTGAAGAACAACCTTTACAGGTTGCCAGATGTACCAAAATTATTGAGAATGAACAATCTGCGGAGAAAAATGCATATGTCATTAATTTGAAACAGATTGCAAAATTTGTTGTCAGTTTAGGTGAACGAGTTAGTCCCACCGATATTGAAGAAGGGATGCGTGTCGGTTGTGATCGTAACAAATATGCTATTCAGCTTCCTCTTCCTCCCAAAATTGATCCTTCAGTTACTATGATGCAAGTTGAAGAAAAGCCAGATGTTACTTACGGAGATGTGGGTGGTTGTAAAGAACAAATAGAAAGACTTCGCGAAGTCGTCGAGCTTCCTTTACTATCTCCCGAAAGATTTGTTAAGCTTGGTATTGACCCTCCCAAGGGTATTATGCTTTATGGACCACCAGGGACTGGTAAGACACTATGTGCTCGTGCTGTTGCCAATCGGACTGATGCAACTTTTATTCGTGTAATCGGTTCCGAGTTGGTTCAAAAATATGTCGGTGAAGGTGCTCGTATGGTTAGAGAATTATTTGAAATGGCACGAACTAAAAAAGCATGTATTATCTTTTTTGACGAAATTGACGCTATTGGCGGGGCTCGCTTTGATGATGGAGCAGGTGGTGATAATGAAGTTCAAAGAACAATGCTTGAATTAATTACCCAGTTGGATGGATTCGACCCTCGTGGTAACATTAAAGTTCTGTTTGCGACCAACAGACCAAATACCTTGGATGAAGCTTTGATGCGTCCCGGTCGTATAGATCGTAAAGTTGAGTTTGGTTTACCTGATTTAGAAGGTCGTGCTCATATTTTACGCATCCACGCTAAAAGTATGGCGATTGACAAGGATATTCGTTGGGAATTAATTGCACGGTTATGCCCTTCACAAACTGGTGCAGAGCTTCGTTCTGTATGCACTGAGGCTGGAATGTTTGCGATTCGTGCTAGAAGAAGAGTTGCTACCGAAAAGGATTTCCTTGACGCCGTTCAAAAGGTTGTAAAAGGTAACCAAAAGTTTAGCAGTACTGCTGATTATATGAACATGAGCTCTTAGATAATTTCCTTTATTACGCCATTCTTTATGAGATTTCATAGGTTTATCCCGCAAATGAATTAAAAAACTTCAAAATTTTGTTGCCTGGTCACTTTAGCTGTTCGAACTAGAAACGTATTAGAAAGCTTTGTTTGATATCTTATGTAATAAATGACAGGTTGCAACGTTGGCATGAAAGAAAATTTCGTTCATTATACTACACGTATGTGCATGAGTGTATGTATGTAAATATATATATTTATACATTAAACTACCATATATATCAACTGATCATTAATATAAGAACGTGGCATAGCTGCTTTACATGATGAGTGGAATGATTGACAAACATGCCCAGGTTAAGTTAAATCAAACTGACTCTTCGTCATCATCATCTATCTCATAATTTTGAAGGAATGCCGCATTTTCAAATTCACCATTCGTCGGTGTAGATCTTATAAACAGTGACCGAACGCTTTGGTAAAGAGCGGAAAAGAATATTGGAATTGATGAAAAAGCTCCTCTTGTGTACGATATGCCTGATTCCAAAGGATTTTCAGTCGCTGAATCAGAACCAAGTCTTATAGCACCTTTAAGGAAACGACGAGAATAATAATAAAGAATGCAACCAGCCACTGCAGCCAGCAGGATAGAGAATATAATAGTCAAAAAGATACTCCATCCTCCAGGTTTTGGATGAGCTTTGTAATAATCATCTTCTTTGCCGGGACATGGATGAAGCGTTCCAGCGTCCAAAGGTACCCCACCTTCACATTCTGTTAAAGGAGTGCGTTTATAACCAGTTGGCTGTCTCCATTCAAAAGCATCATCTACTGAACATTGTTCTTCACGAGTATCGGGTGGCTGTAAACCGCTAACAAGTACGCAAGTGCCATCTTTGAGACGTCGATAATTATAATCACACTCAAAGTCTGCACGAGTACACTCACATTTAGAAAGTACTTCTTCTTTAACCAATAAACTAGATCCAACCCTGCATTTTTTATGTATGCTCTTTCTGTAAAAAGATGAAATACGTCCGCGTAAACAGAGTGGCTTACCACTTATATCCGTCGGAACCCATCTAACAAAATCGCTTTCTTCAGAATTTTCCTCATCGAAAACACAGGTACGGCGATATAAAGCATCAAAATCAATTAGAACAGAAGAAATAGGTGCATTTTCATCATCAGTCGTCAGTAGCAGTACCTGATGTCCGACACCAGAGGGCTTCGTACTGACATCAACGACTACCTTGCTCTTTTCAGAGAATTGATATTCTTGCCAAGTACGCCCCTCATCTGCAGAATATTTAATCACATTCGTTGGGGATATGCTTTCAACTGCAATAATAATGGAACCGCTGTCTAAAAAGGCCCATAGATGGGGTGAGTCAAAAATCCGATACCAGGTAACACCTGCGTCTCTAGAAATAAATGTTTGCGATTCTTCATAAGGGATGAGAAATGGAGAAAAGCTTCCGACGCCAATGATTAAACCAACAGCAGCATTGGTCGAAGTGGGATCAGAGAACTGGTTTCTTTCTGTATAGCCATGCAAATGTAAATAGCAATTTTTGCCGCATTTAGGAACAATTTTTTCCCCACCAACAAGGTTCAAATAACTCCAATCTAACCCATCGTTGAAAGTTATCAATGTTTGAAGTTTCTTCGTTCCGCCATCAGTCAATTCTTTGGTATTACTGACTATGTTTGCCAAAGCTATACCTTGTATCCCTTCTAAACGTTCAAAATCAACATATCCAACAGAATCCCGATTCACGTTCGCCAATGAGGTCATGAAATAAGTGCCGTTTGAGTTTGATTTCAAAATGTCGCCCCATTCAGATCCTAAGTGCGTGTTAGTTGTTACGTGAATAAATAAAGAATGTGTTTGCGAATCCAATATAGTATAAGCCTGCTTTGGATGTACATTTAAATAAGCAGGGAAACTACAGGAAGCAAAATTTAATCCATTGATCGAAACATCTAGTGAAAGAGAAGTTCCCTCTTCGTCTTGAACTGCTACAATCACGTATTCATCTTCAATCATAAATCCAACGACATCGTTCAGAATTTCGTCCTGTTCATACTCAAAAAAGTCAATTGAAGAAATAAGCTCCTTTTTAAATGGATCATTTGTGTTTTGTCTAATGCAAAAAATCAAAGTATCATCGACGACTAATTTCTCTGCCTTGGCCCAAGAACAGTACTCAAGGTTTGATGGCAATCTCGACCATGTATCACCAAAATCTAACGAAACGAATACGACGTCTCTACAGTCGTCAGCAAAGGGATTTTTTTCGCAATTTTCTGATCCAGCATAAAGTAACCAAGCAGGCCGTGATGGGTGGAAGGAAAATAATGATTTACCATTTTGATTAGGAGGTGAAGGAGCTTTAAATTTATAAAAGTTTTTACCTCGATTGGTTGTGAAATATACAATATTTTTGGACGTAACCATATAGACCGAGTTTTTATTGTAAGCATGAGGAAGCACGCTAGAAAATTCTTCCTTCGAAAACTTGTCCCAAGTCTTACCCTCATCTTCGCTGAAATAGACATGAGAGTTGACAGATATACCAATTAGAAATGTGTTTTCCTCAGGAACCGTACCTTCGAGATAAACTACATCAACAATTTTTTCATCGAAATCATAAAGAAAAGATGTTATTTCAGTGCCAGGTTCATTAAATGAATCACAGTTAAATGTTTGAGGCTCTCTATGAGAATCTCTCTTGTTTGGAGTACATTTATTACCAGGAACAAGACGGTACGGAATTTTTTGAAATGTATCCAGATCTTCACTTGCACACAATAGACTTCCTATAAAATCGAGTAGCTTGCACTCACCTTGATCATTTGAAATAAACTGTGTATTACACTCATAATCTTCGTCAGTACACTCACAAGCGTCAAAAGAGCCATGAAGATCGGTAATAGATTTTGGAACAGAGCAAACAGAGGTGGCCTTTTTCCTCCAAAAAAATTCTTTTTTTCCCATCTCAGAACAAATAGGGCTTCCGTTGGCATAACGAGTATACCATTTTTCAAAGTCGTTTTTATTTGATTCACTGTTACTAAATTGACATTCTTTCGGTAGAAACTTTCCGAAATTAAAAGAAAAAAGTGAATAATTCGATTGCTCGCCATCGTCCGTCATAGCCAAAAGGTAAAAAATTTCGGCATAGGGATCTTCAGAGGCGAAGAGCTTAATAGGCACGATGGTCTTATCCAGTGTAACAGTTACCCAGCTTTGTCCATGATCAAGGGAATAATAAACTTCATTTATTACATCCAAATATTCGGATGCGAAGAAGATACTGCCAAATCCGGACATTGCAAAAAGGTGCATACCATCACGAGATAAAGTCCAATTTCTACCACCATCTTCTGAAACAAACAAATCCATTTGATTCTCAGATAAGAGTCTATCCCCCACTGAACCGGATGCTAATAATATCCCCGGAGCAAACTTTGAAGAAGCAATTGAGGCATGTGAAACGTGGGGATCCAAGAACAAATGTAGAGAACATTGTTTCATAGAATTACATGAGCTTTCTGGGGATGCTACAGTAGACCAGGTTTTCCCTCCATCAAAAGTAATTCGAGAACTTAGGACTTTGTCCACTTGGGGATCAACTTCTATTTCATCAACATTTTCAACAACATTAACAAATTGAAGGCCATCTAAGTAGTCAATCAACATAAAATCGGTGTATCCATCAACATATCTATTTGTATTCATTTGACGGATTACGAATGTATTAGATTCAGAATCCAATGAATATAAGATACCGGTAGGATTATTAGGGTGTGAATCCAAACTGTCGATAAAAAATGAATATTCAGTAGAGGGTAGAATGGTAAATGCATCAAACTCAAAACCTTTATGAAACTTCAATGCCTCCTCCCAGTAGTAACCATCCTGTGAAACGTACACAAATAGTTTTCTAGTAGCAGCATCGATTAAGGCAGCAACAAGAAACGAGCCAGTTGATAGTATTCCATAGGCACCATCGGATCCAAGGAAGTTATGGAGTTGCACAGGGACAATGGATTGAAACCAGTCATCTGAATATACGATATGATGGCTAAATGGAGGTCTTGCAGCGCTATTTGGGTTCAAAGATATGCATATGATTTGTTCTTCAGAAGAGACAACCATTTTTTCGGAAGAATCAGCAAATATACAATAAGAAGAACCAACTGGCATTGGTTCAGGATCCGACTGAAATCCGTCCTTCGTATAATACAAATCAGGCTTACATATCTTTCCAACCCAAGTACCCGAGCTTGAGCAATATTGATTATTAAAAATAACATAATCTGGATTCTTAGCATGAAAGTGAAATGGAAGCTGAGTTATTGAGATAGGGTGGTCAATGGTGAAATAATCCCAGTTTTCTCCATTGTCATAAGAATAATATACAGTATCGCACTCAGTCAAAGCAAAGACTCTGGAATTTTCAAAAGAATGTTTAATAAGTTTTTTAATGGGACAAACTTGACCCGAAATTACTCCATTTCGCCAACTTTGCCCATTATCTTGGGACAAATAGACGTCACCAAATTCAGCATTTAGAAAAAGAGTATTCTGTACGAGATTATTAGTAAAAATATCAACATTGACTTACCGTTGAATCTTTGAATGTCATAAAATCGACAGGTTTGCTGTCAAACACTGTTTCAGCAACTTCAGCTGCTGGAGAGGCGATGCATCCTGTGATTAATGATACAATTAGTAGTAAACAGCCAAACATTGGAAAAATGCGACCCCGAAGAGGAAGGATCTTTGTCAAAAAAAACATAATTCCTCAACTTCGTTGCTTTTGGCAATGTTCGAATGGTGAAATCGTCAACTTCCCCATCAGCATTGCTTAATGCGCCTCAACGCAAATGACTCAAAAACTTCAATAACGAAATACGCATTCGGATCTCTTAAGTGTTTGTATCGATATTAAAATCCTGTCCCCTGAAAGTTAAGTACACTGAAGAACTAGCTACTGAGTAATGTTATTATCACGGTTCTTCTTAGTTAATAATGAAGCTACAACTATTTGCATAGTAAATCAATTTTATCAAATTTAAAAAGGTGACAATGATCACAGCATTCTTTGTAGAATCGATTACTTTGTCAAAATATAATTTATTCCTACATTCAAGACAACATTTTCTTAATGAACTACTAAGCTGCCTTATTTTGTATGCTGATAACGTCCAAAAAGGCGTAAAGAAACACAATTTCAATTTTTAACTGCTAAGAAATTCATGGCATACACAACGAATGCTAATACTACTCTATAGCCTTGGCAATGAAATGTAAGTAAACAAATGGTGACTTCAAATCATCATACTAATACAACAGGCAATAAATTGTAAAATATTGATAATTAGGCATTTTTTATATAGAAACATTAAAAAACATGAGTCTCAATAAATTATTAAAAACCGGTATCCTAACTGTGCAACCATTTAACAGAAAATTAGGTTGTACAAGATTGTACAAGACAGTTTATGATAAAATAGCCCCAAAAATAGCATACTTAGTAGTATTTTTAAAAAATAAAAATTAAGATTACTGCTTCTTCTTAGATTTCGTATCTTCGACAATTTTAATATTGTCTTCCGGAACCTCTTTAAACTTTTCCAAAATAAAATCAAATATATCATAATTCAAATCACCCTGTACAACAATTTCATCCTTCTTATCAGCTGTTTTAGTGACACTGGCTCCGGTCGCGAACTTGTTGGCCAACATCTTAGCAGCTTTTTTCGTTTCGATCCCAAATGCGTCAAGACCTTGAACTGTGGTGACTCTCTTTCTTTTAGTTCTTTCAATGGTTTTTATCAAAACCTTGGATGCCATACGTTTGGCTTCTTCACGCTCAACGCGCTTTTCCTCCTTCGTCAATTTTGCCGGTTGTTCTTCTGCATTAGAATCTTTAGTTCCGCTAACATTCAGAGTGTTTTCAAGGTCTTTGCTTAAGTCTTGCTCACCGTACAATTTATCATAAACGTCCGGGTGAGATGATTTAAGCCATTCTTTACATTTTTTTAAAGTGCCCTCAAATTCGCAGTACTACAACGCATTCATAGTTAATATAATTATAAAACAAGTTGTTTATTACGTACTTCCACGGGCAATGTACAAACATCGCAGTATAATACTGATTTTAACTTCGGGATGGTTTGTGAAGCCATTATTTGAGTTTCTTGCAGTATAGGTTAAAGTAGAGACTACCTGGGGGAACGAAAATAGAAAGCGAGATTCAAAGAGGCGAAGCCTAAATATACTATGAGAGTAAAATATGCTTAAAAGCTGTAAGTTATTCGTTAAATAAAAAGTAATTCACATCTCAAGTCGTTTTAAATTTTAGAATATAATGTTATGCTGCTGAAACCGTAAACGGATTTTTAGGACTTTTGTTTACATATCAAAACAATGATATGATAACAAGCTGTTCTTTATAAAGAGTAATAAAAATAACGGCGCTGTAACATTGTAAACTAGATTCAACATGATAAAAAGCTACTACAAAATAAGTTGCGTAAAAAGATAGGAAATTAATTATTCAATTATTGTACAAATAAATACACACTTCGCAGCGTGAGCTAGTTCATAACTTTAAATTCATCAAGACTTCGTGAGTATCCTTAATCTTCAAGGGGCTGACCATAACAGAATGAATAGGAGAGCATTTCTTATCCAAATCATAATAAATGGAAGGAGATACAGCTCTTCTCTTCGATAAGTCGATTATTTCTTCGCCCCATCGAGTTCGCTTTTTCGAGGATGGGGTACGGGATCTGGAGTGATTGCTATTCGGAGTTGACATTTCTGTATCCTTAAAAAATACAGAACTGGAAAGCAGAGGAGATATGGGCATCTCATTCGAAGGCTTAGTAGATGGATTGTCCGTATTACTACTGTCCTCTGCAGATGACTCAATTACATCAGAGTTCTCAACAGCTTTCAAAGATCCTGATGGTGCGAGAACATTACCATTTGCACCTGTTATAGAACTGTAAAACGGTACACCCGGACCTACCATTGCAGGCGAAGCAGCTCTAGAAACAAAGGATGATGATTTTTTAGGCTCGAAAAACATCTTGGAAAATTCCGATTCACTACGGATTTCCAACTCCAGAGGAGATGATTCTTCATACAAGGCACTGGCTACGCGTTGGAACATTTTCGGTTTGGGAAGCAAAGACTTTCTTCGTAACACAGGACACAAAGATTTCGAAATTCTTCCAGAATGAGAGGGACTACAAAGGTCCTTTAAATTTTTTACTTCAATATGTTTATTTGGAGTCTTAGAAAACGAACGCTGATCCAAATTTTCATTGTAACTCAACTGCCTAGTTCCTCTAGCCATGGCAGCGGACGGCAAGTCTGTTGTAGAGTCTGATATGTACTCGGTATCATCATCTTCCATATCGGTCAGTTCTGAATCAAGTGGAAACATAGATTCATCAGTTTCGTCGCTCATTGAGTAATTTACATATCTTAATCCGATTGACGGTGAAGCTTCAGGAGAAGGGGCTGTAAAAGTTTGATGCAAGCTTGAGCACCTAATACTTTTCTCTCTGTTTCTTACAAAAAAGTTCAGACTTGAATTTGATGTTGCTGTGGTCGGTTTTCCAGGTGTTGGATGAAATGAATCCATTTCGACAGTATATCCCTACAAAATACCACAAAGACTTAAAAATAATATAAAGGCCCTATATTAAATAATCATTCTATATTTTATTGCATATGCTTTACAATTGAAAAAAATTCGTATTGACGAGGTGACGATAGGCTTCAGTTAAGATCTCGGGAGCAGTACAAAACATAAGCTTAAACATAGTTAATTCCAAAAGAGGATTCAAATCACCATTCTCATAGTAAAGCTTAACAGAAATTAACTTAATCAATAAATGAGAATTGTATAAGCCGCTTCTTTATACATAGTAAATATTAGGACAGACTATATTCAAGTAAGGATATTGTTGATACACTCATCAATTTTAATTTGCTTCAGAGATGTAAAGCAGGAAATTCAAAAGTTAAAAAATCGACAAGTGAAATTAGCTTATACATTCTGGATATTATCACTGTCCCTCTATATAACTGAAATTAAACTGAATGAAATAAATATTGCACAAATAGTCTAGTGTTGGTAGAATAATTAATTATTTCAATAGGGAGCTAATACTGTGAAATTAGTAGTATTTTGCTGTTCTACATTACATCTCGTTTTCAAGTTAGTTGTTGAGTTGGGGTGTATGATTCTGCTGTATACACTCAATGTTTTTTGCCACTTTTTCATATTATTCACAACTCCATTTGAAATTTGGAGCAATTAAAGGCTTATTTTTTTTATAATTGCTTTATCAAGCGAAAGGTGCAAAACCTAATTTAGTCCTACATCGACGTCTTATATTTTCTGATACACACACCTACATCAAAACCAGTCATCGTAAATTTTTTTAAAACCATACTTCAATTGAATCTGTTAATCAGGGTAACACAGCGTTTAAAAATAATCATATATTACATTTTGGAATTTCTGTAAATTCTCGTTTATGAGAAACACGTTCCTTACTCTATTGATTGTGTTTTGCAATTTCGCGTTGCGGTGATTATACATTGACTTTGAAAACTAATTTTTCAATTTGAGAATTTATCTTGAAGCTTTGAGTTATTTGGGATGAATCCTACCTCATTTATATATGATAAACCTCCACCTCCTCCCATCATAAACAAACCTTTTGAGCAAACGAATTCTTCTGCCTCCTTGACTCAAAAGAATTCTAGTAGTGAGACAGAAAATGTAGGAAGGCATGGGAAACGGCGAATGGATCAAGATCTTTCTTTTAAGCCAACAAAGCGAGGCAGTGGAAGAGGAAGAGGGAGAAGTTTTCGAGGGGGTTCACATGCCGGAAATACTAGGGGAGCTTGTGCAGTTGATGGAATAGAATACTTGAAGCGAAGGAATATTTCCATTAATACACCTGAGGAAATTGAAGCTTGGATTCAGGAGAGAAAAAAGAATTGGCCAACAGAGAGTAATATTCGCTCAAAACAAGTATGTCTATTTAGGTTTGCTCTAGTTGTATTCACACGTACTAATTGATGGTAATAAGGAAAAAGAAAAAGTTATGGAGAACTTAGGCGCTGCAGATACTTCACAATCGATAGACGCTCAACCTACTCCATCTCAGCACCCTTTAGCACACCATGAGCCTCACGAAAAAAGAGGACCTCCTAAAAAAAAGAGTCTCTATACAAAGGTACTTATATTTTCATTTTAGCCATTTAAAATTGGTTATGAAAAATGTGTTTATCCGATTCTTTTTACTAACATTGAACTTTCCAGTTGCTTAATACTCAATTGGAGCAAGAAAACATCTTCTTCCTTCAATTCATGAAATTATACCTTAAAAAAATGGGAATGGTTGTTAAACCTGTATCATGACTGCTGCCAAAAAATTATTTGCTATGATTTACCGCTGAACCACTCCGACTTTAGTAGCTACTTCTTCAAAGAAAACAGAAACTAAATTTTTTTTATTAACATATTCTAATGGATTTCTTGAAATTTTTACAAACGTAAACGAGATTTTTCTTTTCTTGAAAATGTCTGTTACTTAGCTTAATGTTACTTATGGTGTAGGCGTTCACGTCATGCTCTGACATTCTATCTTTATAACCCTCAACGCAGTAGTTGTAGCGTTCGAAACCATCTGTAAAGCAAAGTTCAAAATATTTACAGTTTGCTGTTTCTCACCGTATTCCCTTCAATATGTTAGAAGGGTTACTAGCAAGTAAGTCTTTTGTATTAAATACGAAACTAACGAAAAAGATTTTTTAAATCGACTCTTAGGAGAATACATTGAGAATTTTGACGCTACTCAGTTAAAAGTCGCTGTTTGGAACGGAGATGTTACGCTACGAAACTTGCAGTTGAAACGGAGTGTATGAGATTATAAGATGAATTATATTGAAAATTTTGATTTTGTATCTAATAAAATTGTTAGGCTTTCCGTAAACTAGAATTACCAATTTCGGTTCAATATGGTTTGGTTGAAGAACTGACACTCAAAATACCATGGTCTTCTTTAAAGAATAAACCAGTTGAAATATATATAGTTGGAATTCGTGCTTTGGCTTCAATGGAAGAAAATGTGAAGGTAGGGATCAAATATGAATATAGAATAAAACAGCACTTAGGACAATATAACGTTGTTTTAGAGCAGTTACTAACCATATTTATAGTCGCAATCAGAAGTTGACCCACATCAAGTCTTAGAGTCAAAGAGAAGACAAATGCAACTGTGGGAGGCTTCACAGATTGGCAAAGCAGAAACGGCATATGACCCTAAGACACAAACTTTTACCGAGTCTTTGATTACTCGAATGATTGATAATATTCAAATAAATATCCGAGATATTCACATACGTTTTGAACACTTACCTGTTTCCAATGTTGTTCCAGGTGGCTATTCCTTTGGATTGCTTCTTTCCGAATTTTCAATAGAATCTTGTAATGAGGAATGGACTTCGACATTTGTAGAAACCGAATCCCAAACTATCTACAAACTCTGTTCTTTACGAGGATTTGGTATTTATTCTGATGAGACTGCGGAATGCATTGATAAAACTGATATTAATGAACTGATGAACACCTTTCAAGCTTTAATTACTGATTTTCAATCGCGAGAGAAAGATTATATTATTGCTCCAGTAACTGGCATGGCAAAAGTTACTATTAACAAATTACCCACTCCTGAAATTCCCCGATTTCTTTCACAGATATCTTTTCGTGGATTCGATGTGTCTTTAAACGATTCACAAATATCATGTGGTATGTCACTTGCGCATGAATTGCAAGATGTAATGTCTAAGCTTGCATTTCGCAAACGCATAGTAGGAAATGTATCTCTAGATACTCCTCTTGATTATCTTCGTTTTATCTTTCAAAAGACTTTGCACGACATTCAACAAAAACATTACGCACGGTCATGGCCTGCTATCAAGGCTTTTTGTGAAAAGCGAAGAAATTATATCAAGCTGTACAAAAAGAAATTTTTGGCAGTGCAACTATCCGCGGACGAATCTAAAGAACTCGACGTTTTGGAGCTGAATTTGGATATAAGCCAGCTCAAACTTTTCCGTTCACTTGCTTATCAAGAAATCAAAAACGAGGGCTTTGAGCCACAGCCTCCTAAACAACAAGGATGGGGTTCTTGGATGTGGAATAGTTTCCGAGGAGCATCTGATGAAAATGGCGAAGTAACCGATGATCAAAGGAAAACGGTTATTGATGCTATTGGTCTTAATGATTCAATTATAGAATCTGCACACGTAGGCGATTTACAATCAAATACGTCTTTATTTGATGTTCGTTTGGAAGTCCCTTCCGGCAAATTTTCTCTTTTGAAATATCCGAAGAAAGAGAATGTAATTTCGTTGGAACTTCTGAACTTTTTTTCACAATTTAAATGCAATAAAAAAGATTATTCTTTTGTTGCCAACCTTGGTTCTCTGAAAATGTACAACGATGATCGAAATTTCCTATATCCTAGAGAAACCTCCAATAAAGAAATTGAAACAACAAGTCCCTCCATTTTTACTCTTTCCTTTGAACGATCATCTTCTGACGATAATGACACCGACACACTTGGTATTAATTTACGCGCTTTAGAATTTTTTTATGACCCTAATCTTTTACTACGTGTCAAAGGATTTCAAAGTTCCCTTTTTGCTAATGATAATGGACGCAAGCTTGTTCGTCTTGCAAATGACGCCGTCACCGATTTTACATCACAGACCGTTCAGAATTTACAGGAATATTTGAATGAAAAGAGAAAGTTGAACGTAAACTTCCAATTTCAAACTCCTTTGCTTATATTTCCAGAAGATTGCAACAACCCCGAGTCTTTCTCCTTATTTGTTGATGCTGGTTTCATATCAATCACGTCTCAGAACGTTGAAACAAATGATAAGGAATCAAACTCCGAATCTGAAACTTTGTATCATTTAATATATGATCGATATCGTGTGTCACTTGAATCTGCCAGACTTTTATTAGGCCCTTTAAATGAGTTGAAGAATGAATCAAACAAAATAAATGAGGAATACTATTTGATGAATGAATTAAATACCGAGATTTTTATTCAAGCTCAACGTGTTCCTACCCCACAATATCCCCGAATTAAAGTTGAAGGTAATATGCCCTGCCTTAGTTTCATTCTTTCGGATGCGCAGTTTAGAATTTTAAATAACTTAGCATCTACTATGCTCAAAGATGGTAAGGCTTCTGATGATGATGATAACGGAGACTGGCGCCCTGAAAGTTCAGAGTCTTTGGATTCTCATGAAAGCGAGTATAAGTTAAATAATACTCCTTCAGAACAATCTGTGAAAGTCTCCCATTTTTTTGAATTTAATATGAAATTGGGAGAAGTAACCTTAATATTGTGTCGCGAGGATTCTCAAACAAAAAGGAATTCTATGGTTTCAGTCAACTTCGCTAAACTTCTTCTGTCTTTTAATCAATTCGAAGATAATAGTCATTTGAGAATGTCAATCAATTCGTTCCATATAAATGACATGCTTTCTAAGAGTTCTCGTGACAATAATCGTCAACTTATGCGCTGTTATGCTCCAGATAGTGTTGATGCTGAAAATACTCCTGTTATAGTTGAAATAAAGTCTGTCAAGGCTGGCGAAAACCAAAGCGAAACAAATACTACTGTCGATTTTTTATGTGCCAATGGTGATTTTTACCTGGCAAAATTTTCGATTTTAACACTTATTGAGTTTCTTCCTTCTTTTGCACCCCCGCCAAGCAATGATAAACAAAGCACACCGCAGGTTTCTAACAGTGCTGCTGGAAAAATGGAACTCAATTTTAAAATTCATAAAATTGGCTTACGGCTACTTGAAAATTATGAAAGCAAGCCGATATGCATTGACTTACTGGCATTGGATTTATCTGTAAATTCTACAAAAGGAATTTCGGAAGTTGAATCTCGAGTTGATAAAATACAGGTGATGGCATGGGATCATGAGAAAGATGAAATTGTTACTTTGATTGATTCCAAGCAAGATAGTCTTTTTGATCTCAAATGTAAGATGCAGGAAGGTTGGTTTATACATTCCCCAAATCCTTCTACTGATGTAAACATCAAAATGGGCTCCTTTACAATGCTTTGCCATAAACAGCCTATCGAAGAGATTTTAAATTATGCTTCAAATTTTGGTCATTATAAGGCTATTGTCCAATCAGTAAAATACTTGGCTGAAACTGGTACTCATCAAGTTCAACAAGGAACAAATGTCAACATTAATTTATACATTTCCAATCCGATATTCCAGATTCCTTTAACTCTAGAGAATGGGTCTTCTGCGATGGTAGAAATTTTACCCGGTAGTTTTTCTCTAAAAACTCCTTCTTGGCTACCCAATCTGACGTTAAATTTAGAATCCAAATCCACGACATTACGTACCATTTACTATTCGAAAGATTTTGATGAAAAAGGAAATCAAATTACTGTTTTAGATGATCTTAATATAAGTCTTGATGGTTCTATCGTACAGGCTGTCGATTCTGCTATAACAAATTATGCAATTGATTTACATTGTGGAATTTCTGAGCTTTTAATTCATCTCTCACAAGCACAATACCTAATTCTATTAAAGCTCGCGTCCAATTTACCTGAAATGCTAAGTATTGCCAATGCCTTTTCAGCCAATGTTGATGCACCTTCAGTGATGACTTTGCTTTCAGAGGAACTTTACAGCATTGATACGGTTAATGATGCTATTTCCAACCTTAGTCAGAATTCAAGTTTTGATATGAAATTTGGACTCCATTTTCCTAAAATTAGTTTGAATCTTTACGATGGTACTTTTATAACTCCTGAAAATTCTTTATCTCCTCTTTCAAACTTTACCTTAAATGAAATAAGGGCTGAAGGTAGTTATGATCTAAAGACTGGAGCTTCTGCTTTGATAAAAATGGCTTCTCTGGCCATTGAAGATGTTCGTTCGGAAAAATCTAGATATTTTTCAAATGTGATCATCCCTTCTACAGACACGGAGAGTCAGCTTCAAGTTTCATTTCAATACAAGCCAGACACTTCGTCAATACTCCTTGAAGGAGATATTTTTAAGTCCATGTATGTGCTTTCTTTAGACCACTTGCTTTCGATCTATTATTGGTTCGGGCAACCATTGATGGAAAAGAAACTTGAAAGTCCTGATGATGTACAGTCTCTTCAAGCTGAGAGCTCAGTCAGTACTCCAGCTGTTACAGCAGCATCTGAAAAATCCATCAGTTTATCTGTTCGGTTTGACATTAGAAATACATCTTTGGTATTTGTTGCTGATGCTTCCAAATCAACTTCACAAGCAATTGTATTAAGAACTGATCAAATAAGTTTGGTCAAGCAATTATCTTATTCACTTACTGTTCAAAAAATGGGTATGTTTGTTACGAGAATGGATAAATTGGATGACGGCATTCAAATCCTTGACGACTTTGACATTGGCTTTGGGTTAGTACAAGATTGTTCTGAAAACAAGTCTTTTAGTGCTACATTGGATTTGGACAGATTGTTGTTCCGTATATCTGTTTATGACTTGCTTTTGCTTCAAAGCATAGCTCAAGCCAGTGTTTCTGTCATTTCCAGTTACAAAGACAAATCATCTTCTATTAGCGAAAACATGAATTCTGGCGATTACGGTCAGCAAATTTTGAATGCCAGCAATATTGCAGCAGTTCAACAAAAAGCGGAGCAAACTGCTACAACCCTCTTAACAGTTTTAGGTCACGACTCCTTAATTAGCGAAGAATTTACCATTAACAGTGCTGGTATACAACTGATTTTGATTAGTGATGCGCATTGTCTTCCTGTTTTTGATTTCACTATTGAAAACTTTAACGTTTTGGTGAAAGATTGGAGCACAAATTTATCTGCTACAACCAGTTTGACATTGCATTGTAATGCCTTTAATTTTGCTAAATCTCATTGGGAGCCTGTTATTGAACCTTGGACGTTTAGCACTACGGCCATCATGAAAGATGGTATGCATGAAGTAAACATTAACTCAGATGATATTGCTCAAATATCTTTGACCCCAATGATGGTTACTGATGTTCACCGGTTAATCAAATTTTACTTAACAAATCAAGAGAACAACATTGAAAAGCGACCAGAAGGGTATCCATATGTAATATTAAACCAGACTGGCTACAATTTAAGTATACAGTATGGAAATTTGAACTCTAGTGAAATGCAATCTCTTTCACTTCCTTCTGGTAAATGTGTGCCTTGTCGCTTTGAAAGCAAAGAAGTTTTAACTTCTAGAATGTCTTCTAAAGTGCAGGATGTTGCTACAAAAGTCCGCGTTTCATTTGATAGTACCTGGTATCCTGTAGATGAAGTCTCTGTTCATCAGGAAGGCTCATTTCTTTACGAGCTTAAACCCAGAATCGATCAACGAACATTTTTACTTGTAACTGTTGTACTTCTTGAATCAAATATAAAACAAATTATACTCTCATCTCCCTATTCCATTGTGAATAGGACCAAGGAAGTTATTGAGGTCGTTTGTAATGATAGGTCCGGACACCGTCAGTCTTCCGTTATAAAAATCGACCCAAACGAAACCGGTTATGTTCCGCTTGATTTAGCCTGCTTATACCCACTTCGAATTCGACCCGTCTCCAAACTAGGATTTTTATGGTCTAATCAAATAGTCGACTGGCATTCATTGAACAAATCCCCATTACAATATTTGACGTGCGAATCTACCAGTACAAGTTGGAAACATAATTTGCTCGTATTCGCTAGAAATCTGATGGACGGTTCGCTTCAGAATGACTACCCTTTTTTGCAGTTGAATATTTTACCTACTTTGCAAATTGAAAATCTTCTGCCTTATGAAATAAACCTTCGTATTATTGAAAGGTCATCTGGCAATGATTGGCGTTCTTCCTTAAGTCCTGGAGATAGTTTACCAATTCTGCATACTGACTCGAAAAGTTTCCTATTAATGGGAATTAATGTTCCTGACTTAGATTTACAACCAGTTGATTTACCTATAATATACACTCCGATTTCGTCTGGTCAGGATGTTCAAACCAGTGCTTTGCTGACTGCATCGGATAAACAAGATGTAGTAAAGCTGATTTTAAAGTATGAAAAGCTTCCGGGGACCAATTATGTTTCGAAGGTTATGATTTATCCTCCGTACGTTATATTTAATCATACTGATTTATCTATTCAAGTTACCTCAAGTTCTCCAAATTCGATCCGATACACTATTCCCTCAGGTAGTTATTCCAATGACATTAAACCATATTTTTATTCGTTTGATGAGAGTGGTCGCAAGAACCGAGCCATGATTTCAATTGACAACGGGACATCCTGGTCGGCGGATATTGGATTCGATACATTGGGGTCCTCAAGCCAAGTAGAAGTCAGGAAGACAAATGAAAGTGATGTGTGTTTATTAGGAATGTCGATATCAGAGTCATCAGGTAAATTTTGCCTTACCAAGTCCGTAACGTTTACTCCGAGGTTTGTCTTCAAGAACCATTTGGATTGTACAGTTTCTTTACGAGAATTTGGAAGCTCTAAAGTCCTTCATTTACCCAGTAATGAACTCATCCCGATGATGTACTTTAGTAACCCTCAAGAAATTGCTTTACTACTTTCCCTTCCTTCATCTAATAACCATTGGACTTCTCCATTTTTGGCTCAAAACGTTGGTATTGTTCATTTAAAAGCATTTGAATTTGACGATGATGACAATAACATGTCTACTACTTTGCTCAGATTGTGCGTTACCCTTGAAGATGCTACATTTTTTGTGACTATCACTAAAGAAGATAAAGCGTGGCCATTTAGGCTGAAAAATTGCACGTCTCGAGAAATTTGCTATGAACAAAAGCGACCAGATCCAGAATCGGTTGATAGCCGGTTTCTCCAAGGTTCTAGGAGCATGAAATACGCTCTTAATCCCGGGGAAGAGGCTAATTATTCTTGGGACTTTCCGATATTGAAATCAAAATTATTGCAAGTAGAAGTTGGAAAAGCAATTCACGATCTTGATATTTCGTCGGTGGGTCAACTTGAACCATGGCACCCCACAGAATTAGACCAAAAAATAAGGATACACCCTGAAGTTAAGGTTGATAGCTTGACGTCTCTCGTTACTTTTAACGAAATTGACTTAAGTAAACCTAAATTACCCAGTCGAACAAATTCCAACGTGAAAGGCTCGATTGTCGAGCAGAAATTTAAGTTAGTTTTGCAGTTGAAGGGATTTGGAATTTCCTTAATTGACAAAAAATATGAGGAATTTGCATATGCTACTTTGAAGAATTTTACTTTTAGATTTGATGATAGTAAAGACCTTAATACTTTTGGAATGTCATTGGGATGGCTTCAAATTGACAATCAGATGTTGGATTCTGTATATCCAATTGCATTGTTTCCTACAATGATTACCCAAGAAGTCAAACAAGACGATCCCCAACTTTTACAGCTGCGATTTTCCGTCCTTAAAGATAGCAGTTTTAATATTCTATACATTAAGTATGCCTCTCTCCTTCTTCAAGAGCTATCGCTCGAAGTGGAGGATAGATTGGTTTTAACGTTGTTACAATTGCTTTATCCATCATCCGATGTTTCTAAAGATTCTGCAAGTCTCAGCAAGAACGCTTTTGCGGATAAGTTTGAAATACCAGATCTTGACGCGGATGTTTATCGCAGTAACGTATTTTTTGAGACTCTCCATTTACAACCAACCCGATTAAATATATCATTTGAAACTTCTTATGAATCGGATCAACCAGCTGTCAAATCTTCCAATCCCACATTAGATTTTATGACAGGTATACTGATTAGCACATTGGGTAATATTCATGATGCTCCCGTGCAACTGAATTCCATTCTTCTTGAAAATGCTCGTGGCACACTTTCCGAAATGGCAAACCGAGTGGCAAGTCATTATAAACAGCAGGTTGGTTACCAAATATACAAAATTGCCGGGAGAGCTGATTTTTTGGGAAACCCCGTTGGTTTGTTCAATAACGTTGCATCTGGTGTATTTGATATGTTTTATGAACCCTATCAGGGGTTTTTGTTACAAGATTCGCAATCATTCGGTGATTCATTTGCTCGTGGAACATCTAGTTTCATGCGTAAAACTATTTATGGTGTTTCAGATAGTGTATCAAAGATTACTGGGACGATTTCTAAAGGTCTTTCAACTATGACTATGGATCCAAAATATCAAAATTCTAGAAGACGGTTTCGTTCAAGAAATAGGCCAAAAGAAGCTGTATATGGCGTAACCGCTGGAGCTAACAGCTTTTACGACAGCATGTCTAGTGGATTCAAAGGTCTCAAAAAGCCATTTACGGATCCAAAAAACAACAGTGCTGGCAAATTTTTGAAGGGATTTGGCAAGGGTATGCTTGGTTTAGCTACCAAACCTGCTATAGGATTGCTTGATATGACCAGCAACGTGAGTGAAGGCATTCGTAACTCAACCGATGTTCGTACTAATCCTGAAATTGATAAAGTACGTGTGCCAAGATATGTTGAATTTGGAGGTCTAATTGTACCATTTAAACCCTACGAGTCGCTCGGAAAATATATGTTAAGTTGTTTGGATGACGGCAAATATGCCTTTGATGAATATCTTTACCATGCTGAAATTCAAAATGTCGACATTCTATATATCAGTACGAAGCATTTTATTATAACCGGAAGTAATTATATTGTTAAAATCGCTGTACCCGTGAAACAAATTAGTGGTTTGCGGGTATCTGAGCATGACTTGGTTTGTACGTTGTCTAACAAGTCAGTGAGATATTTACCTTTGCCAGCTTCGCAGGAGATGAGGCAAAACTGCATAAACGCTGCATTTACTGCTTATTCAGAACATTATAGATTGCGATTGAAGCAGATATCCCCACTTTAAATTATCAATTTTTTTTTATATTTTTGTTTACTTTTTAAACTATTGTATATTTTCTTCTATTCAATTGATATTGTTTAACTGAATAGAATTCTTCTTGTTTGTTTACATTTGCTGTGTTTTGGCAGCGGTGTGAATCCCTCTTTGACTGTGAGTATCTTTCCACACCAAACTTAGAATTGTTTGTGAAAGAGAAAAAAAAACCGATTATGAGCATAACGATGTCCGATTCTTCTGCTTACGGCGAGGAATTAATGCGTGAGCGATTTGAGCACTTGCTTAAAGCTTACGAAAAAATGGCTTTGATGGTAGCAGAACAAGAGGAGTTTAATGCTAAAATTGAGGACATGGCTTTGAAATTATTAAGTGAGAAATATGACAATGAGGCTTATCAAGCTGAACTGTTTTATCGCTTGTCTAATTGTGTGGAAAAAGTCCTGCACAATAAAATAAGTATCACTGATCTAAAGACTGAGTATGAGGAGATTCTTGAGCAAACGCTGAAGAAAGAATGCAAGGCTTATGAAAGATCTTGTATTGAGAATGTGAAATTAAAGAAAAGAACAGAACAAGCAACCGCATATTATGCTAGTTCCTCAAGCGAACCGTAAAAAATGGGACATATGAGTCGATGTAAATTTCTTCGAATTTATTAGTTATTAAGCATACTCAGTCTATGTGTATCTTTTCCTTCTAAAATTTGACATGACAATTTACGACGGATAGTGAATGGAAGTAATGTGCAAACTATGTCATATATTATTTTTAGTTTTTTACATCTCTCCATTACTGATGGAAGTATCTACTGTTTAATTATGAATGTTTTATAAATGAAATAATTTATTTGTATGAAAAAGCATTATTGCGAAAAGTCTGTACAACTCTTGGTAAAATTATCACCATGAAGAAGCTTTTTATATTTAAAGCGTTTGTTTATTACCCCTTTTCAATCGTATTCAATCATATTCTTATAGTAGTTTTTATATTTACGATCCATCCTGCATTGCCCTTCTGTATCGGACAGGTTGAAAACGCGTAGCGGATTAAAAATCAAGTTTGAACAGACTAATGTGCTTTATTAAACATAATTTGAGAAATTAATTATCTTCTGTTCTAAGATACGTTCAAGTTTTACTCAAAAAATCAATGTGTACATCAGAAGGTTGGAGTATTTACCTACGCTTAAAATCAAATTTGCTTTGAAAAGATATTAACTTTCAAATGTTCAAAATTGCCGGAAAGCGCATAAAAAATATTATTAACTACTTATTAAAACATGTTAAATAAAGCATGAACAATTCCAAGCAATTTTTGAAGTACCAACCCTTACTTGAATGGCTAGCAAAACACGAAGCTTACATTTCACCCAAACTGTATATCGCTTCAAGTGGGGTCGCAGGAGATGGTATATTTTCTACCTTTGATATAGATGAACTTGAAGTTTTAGCAAAGATTCCTAGAAGGATCATTCTGAGTCCTCGCAACTCAAGATTTGGAGATTCGTTGTATACACATTTTAATGAATCTAATCGGTCTGATGATATTAACTTTGACAATAGAGATCAGGTTGGGCTGGTCATGCTCGTTATAACTGTAATATTGGAAAATATAACAGATAGTCCGTGGAACGCTTATTTAAACACCTTGGACGAAACTTGTATGCCTGATTCCCCATTATTATGGAAAGATAAAACGTGTCTTGAGGGAACCTCAATGCTTGATGTAATAAATACAAATTTAAGAGTATACAAAAATCAATATGATCAATTGGTCCGCCCTTACTTTTATAAACATGCTGATCTCAAACAGCTTTGTCCAAAATGGAATCAGTATTTAGAGACTTGTGTTCTCGTCCAAAGCAGGTGTTTTTACGTTAACAGCTACTACGGTTTATCTTTAATACCCTTTTTCGATATTTTTAATCACAAGTCTGGTCCAGCTATTGCTTCGCTACATTGTCAGGAGTCAAATGATCATAAAGGCGATATCAAAATAGAATTTATTTCTTTTCAGTATATACGAAAGATGTCCGAAATATTCAACTCCTTCGGAAACTTTGCCGCTGATGAATTGTTCACGCAGTATGGATTTATTGATACCGCTTGCAAAGTTTGGCGCGTCGACATGACAATGATTGCTTATGAAACTAACAGAAATTTTTATATGGAGTGGATTCATAAAAAAAGAATAATCAACACCCAGGAGTTGCTGGTCACCCCAACTACATACGCAAATGACAAGTCTGAGACTTTACGTTCAGTAATGATAAGACAACCTATGGATCTTTATATAATAACAGATCATGGTCCCAGTTACGGGCTTTACTTATATTTATTTTTTTGCATTTACAAAATCAAATTCCAAAAGTGCGATATGAATATAGTAATGCTTACAAAGTATTTTAATGAAATCTGGGCTGTGTTTATAGCACATAAGGAGGGAGAAAAAGAAAAGGTTGTTGCTCAACTCTCTGGTTTTTCTTTTTATTGTAAGGCTATAGAATTTCTACAGATGCTGTGTCAAAAGCGCATTAGTCGTTTCAAAAATGGTGGGTTGACTGCTGAAGCTTATAAGACTCTATTGTGCGATCCGACTCTTAAACGAGAGAATAGGTCTCGTTTAGTCTTACAAATTTTTTATCATGAACTTAATTTACTCGAAAAATCAATGCAAGAAACAATTTATCTTTGTACTGAAAATTTTGAAGATTAAAAAAACAACATACAACGGTTGGAAATGTTGCATAAAAGGAAAAGGTAAGATCGAAGTTCAGCTTAAATTTTAATCATAATTTTGTGCCCTTCTTAATTAACATTGTAGTAACTTTATGATGTTTTCCAAAACCCTGCATCGTTCCCTTTCTAGATGTCCTGTGTAATAAATAACCTATTTGCCATTTCAAACTTTCGGTATAAACAGCATCAGAAATATGAAAGCGTCAAATTAAGCAAATGAATTAGTAGGCATAGAAATAAGAAATCCGATGACAATTTAGATGAAAACCAGTGTAGAGCACATAAAGTGTACAATTTGTGAAGGAATAACATAATATTAATCGTGCATGGTAAACTATGCTTTCCATGGCATTCTTTCTTATGAGAAAAGGAAGTAGAAAACGCATTTATAAAATGACTTTACTGAAAATACATATGGCATCTTTTTCCCTTTAGTTAATTAAACTAAATGATAAAATATTAAAATTAGTCACCGTCTTTGATGATTTGGAGATCAAAATATCCCGGAAATAGTTTTTTGAACCGCAAAATTCCAAACTGTTAAGCTAACCGATCCTACATGCCATGTTAGTATTTCAGCTGCCATTGTGATAAATGAAAATAAAAATAAAAAAAAGATTTTCAGAATTTTCATTAAAAACAACATACCGTAGATTGATCGTGGAAGAGATAGCACCCATAGAGCCCAAGAAGGAAGCAAGAATGCAGGGAGGAAAAAGACAGGTGTTTTGGACTCTTTGAATTGAATATAAAACCGGAATCCACGGGTTAAAATCCAAAGAAAAAGGCTTAAAACCCGCTTGAAAGTATCTTGGAAAATTTTAACATTGGCTGATTGTTTTTCCCACTCTTGACTGAGTTGTTCATACTTTCTATTCAGACGGGCCCATTTAGCAAACTGATCTTGACTGCTAGTAGCGTTTAGCTCTTTCTTAACAGTAAGCAGCTGCTCTAAAATTTCTTTGTTCTTCTTTAAATCTTTATTATTAGAAACACTAACGTAAATTCGATAAGCCTTTCACATTATTAGTTTTCTTTACAACAAGTATATATGTTAAATTACCCCATCAATAGTCCTTTTTTTTGCAAATTTATCGAAGAAATGAATAAATAAGCTTAATAAAATTGTTGAAATAATCAGATCCATCATAAAATATGGACTTGTAAGAAAGTACAGTGGTTAGTGTCAAACGTGTAACTGTTGAGTATCACGCTCCCTATGACATGCTGGTCTAAAGGTCGAAACTAAACACAAGTTTGTTTGTTACGATATTAGCTATTTTGTGTTAGAAAATAATAATCTATTAACCTTTTAAAGTTCAGAAGAATTGATGTTAAGTATATTTATCTAGCTTCTGTAATATTAAATAGAAAAAATAGATAAAATAGCTATATGATATTCAATTGACAAATACTTTGATCATGAGATCCATGAAAGTAACTATTTTCATTCATAACGCTTTATTTAAATTCAGTAAATTGACAAATTAGGCAGAAGGTTGTTGAGGAGATGGGGGGATTGGTGGATTTCGAGGATCGTGATCATTTTTATACTCAGACTGACGCATAAGTTCAGAAATATTTAAATGTTTGTATGCATATGGCCTTGGTCCAAGAATCGTCTCAACTTCGTTATAAGTGATGACTTCTTTCTGTAATAGACGTTGAGCAATATTTTCTAAGCCTTGCTTATGTTCTAGCAAAAGTTTCTTAGTTCTTTCGTATGCATGCTTTACAAGCTTTCGAATTTCTTCATCAATCATTTGAGCTGTAGCCTCAGAAAATGGTTTTTGAACAGTTTCCCGAGTGTCGATGGGATAAGCTATAGTACCAACAGTCGGAGACATACCATATTGGGTCACATACGCTTGAGCCATGCGCGTTACTTTTTGAAAATCATCGGAAGCTCCCGAAGTAATCTTTTCTGGTCCAAAAAATATTTCTTCAGAAACACGCCCAGCCAAAGCCATTCCCATTTGATCTAAAATCTGCCCTCGACTCATCAGATACTGATCTTTGGGTAAATAACTAGCATAGCCAAGGGCTTGAGCTCTAGGAATGATTGAGACCTTCAATAGTGGATCGACGTACTCCATAAACCAACCAGCTACCGCATGTCCAGCTTCATGATGAGCAACGGTGTTTTTTTCTTCAGGACTTAGTACCCTACTCTTCTTTTCCAAACCTGCCGTGACTCTTTCAATAGCTTGCTCAAAATGTACCATTTGGACTTCATTACTATTTGATCGTGCTGCAATTAACGCTCCTTCATTACATACATTCATTATATCAGCTCCTGTAAAACCAGAAGTTAGGACGGCAAGACGCTTGGCAATTAAGTCGATGTTATCGGCTGCCTTAATATGCTTAAGGTGGACCTTAAATATTTGTTCACGACCGCCAATATCAGGACGATCAATCGTAATTTGACGATCGAATCGACCAGGACGTAGAAGTGCCGGGTCCAATACGTCTGGTCGATTAGTACCAGCGAATACGACGATATGTTCGCTAGACGTAAAACCGTCCATTTCAACTAATAGCTGATTAAGAGTGCTTTCGCGTTCATCATTGGAACCAAATTGTCCTCCACGTCCTCTTGCTTTACCAATTGCATCAATTTCATCTATGAAAATAATACAAGGAGCGTTCTTGCGAGCAGTAGCAAAAAGATCTCTTACGCGGGAAGGTCCAACACCAACAAACATTTCAAGAAACTCAGAACCTGACACACTTAAAAAAGGGACGTTAGCTTCACCAGCGGTGGCTTTAGCAAGAAGAGTTTTACCGGTACCAGGAGGACCAGAAAGAATGGCACCACGAGGAATTTTAGCCCCCAACCTTTCATAAAACTTGGGATTTTTTAAAAATTTGACGAATTCCATAATCTCTTCTTTAGCCTCGTCAACGCCAGCGACATCAGCAAATTTTATTTTGATATCAGTTTCATGATTAAACATCTTCGCTCGGCTCTTACCAATTCCAAAAATGCCACCTTGACCACCTCCTGCGGCACCCGAAGCCCGTCGCGATAAATAAATGACACTTCCAATGATCAGTAAGGTGGGAGCAAAAGACAATAAAGTAGCAAGAACAGAGACTTCGTCATGATAAGCGACAGGGACAAATTCAGAAGGTGGAATACCCAGTTGACGTTGTGCATCCTCTAGTTTTCGATCGAAAGAGTCGATGGAACCAATTGAAAAATAGTACTGCCCTGAACCTGAAGCTACACCGCCTCTCAAAATAACTCTAACCATATTGCGGTTAACAACAACTAGCCGTTCAACTAAACCCTTGTCTAAAAACTGTTGTCGAAAATCTTGCCAAGTAATTTCTTGCATATTTGCATTAGGCGAGAGAACATTGTAAAGGATATAGGCAACTAAAATTCCACCTAAAATAGTGTTGCCATTTAAGGCTATTTCAAAAACTTTTTTCGGATCATTGCCATTCAATCCCTTCTTTTTTGAATCATCATTTTTCTGGCCATTTTTCCTACCATTAGCATCAGAATTGGATCCTGAAGACCCATTTTGCGATCTTTTTGAGGTTACGCTAAATTGTTTAGATGAAATGAGAGGGATTTTATGTTTTTCCGGTATTCCTTTATTTATTTTAAGGGACTGAAAAGATCTCTGAGAAAGTGAGAGAAGAGAAAATTGTGAAACAGCTGTGGAACGTGTAGAAAAAGTATAAGCCCTTGCCAAACGCAAAGAAGAAAAATTATCCTTCTTTACGAATTTAGAAACCAGGTAATCTCCTGTTTTCCTAGTAGGTGCCCTAAACGTCAAAAAGGGATTTCGCATAAGGAATATTATATGGAAATAAGTCGCAGGGTACAATAACTTGAATTGAGCGTGTAAGGGCAAGTATAATATATAAAACCCTCAATATCGAAAGAGATAAACGTAAATGATTGTTTTAAGAAAAATATCCTTCGTATATGACGAGTAAAGGTGGATTCTAGAATTAAAAAATTCAAGAAAGCAGTAATTAATCGTTCAATTCAGTAATTGAGACCAAAACGAATAGAGACGAAAAGTTATAAGGTTGTATTAAAATAAAAATTTATTATTACCTCCGGACATGGATTTGGGCAACCTCCAAAAAGCGTTATGAAATTGAAGAAATTCCAATGTTTCACGTCAGCAAAAATGGTAATTAAAAGGAATAAGAACACAGTTGTCACTTTTTTTTCAGCTCAATAAACCCGTTACTAATCCTGTCAACAAAAAATAGCCTAAAGGAAGGATAATATAGATGCCTTGGACTTGTGTGTTGTGGGTAGTGACAACCTTCCGAAGCATTAGTCATTTATTATGGGCACCGACCGTAATGAAATCAACCAACTTCTTAGCATTGTCTCTATTAATTACTATAGATTTACTAAACGTATTACAAGTATATTGTTGACAAATTAAAATACATTATAATTTGCTGAATGGATAATATTAGCGAGTTGATTTACATTACTAACTTAGATACCATAATAAAAAACATTTATGCATATTTGTATCAAAAAAAAAAAAGGAATAAATAATAGTCACTATAATATGCAAGCTTGATAAAGAAGAAACTTTACGGCTATCAAATATATATGGAAGAACGCATTTTCACTCAAAACAATTGACGAGTATTTTTCCCAAGTAAAATACTCTCTAAAATATACTTAGTTTTGGTAAATAATGAAAAGATTTTTTTTATCATGATGGCACTATCGTAATAATCGACAGAGAGATAAAAGGGTCATAAACAAATAAGTTTAGAGAAGGAAGGATATGCTATGTCACAAGTGTTGCACTATATAAAACAATCATTTAGAAGCATAGTTTAAGGACAAATGGTGGTAAAGGCTAGTAATCGGAGGATCCTAAAAGATCAGCGACCGCTGGCATTCTTGAAGAGAACACGTAAACAATAGACCATTCTAAAATACCAGAGAAAAACCCGGTACATTTTTCAAAAGTAGTATGGTAAAAGGATGCAGTAACAAATAACATCCACCACCAAAGTCCAAGAAGACCAAAAAGTACTTTAGTAGATGTAGCTTTTATTCCATTATTCAAAATAAATGAAAAGTTTTCAGACAACATAAACAAGCTCGAGTGAGTTAACAAGAAAACATGGCCCGAGAGATCATGACCACCAGACCAAGATCCGTTTAATCCCTTGCAAGTGGAGGCGGTAAGTGGAATGAACACAGATGAATCACCATCAAAGTTTTTGCAACTTCCGCCAGATAATGCAAAGGTTCTATCAATCAGGCCAGGTCCTATAAACCATTGGGTTACAAACATCCACCATAGAGTGGCCACTATATACCTTGAAATAAACTTGAAGTCAATTTTGTTTCTCTTTTGATCCCAAGCATGATAAAAATATACTAAAGAAGTCCAGAACCAGCCTCTTTTTACAAAAATCAAATTAATCAAATTTTTCGAGTTTCCAAAGTAAGAGGTAATCGACCATTTGTCAACATAAATGCTATAAATGCTACCTAGAAGAAGTGTAGTGGCATATATTTCAAACAGAAGTATATCTTTGCGACGAAGCTTCAATATAGAGGTTTCTTCATTCCAATAATGACTAGCAGTTTTTTCAGTCATTTTTTTTAAATAATTTTTATTAGGCAGACAACGTATACAAATTAAACTTAAAAATAAAGATAGAACGGTGTAGTGAAAAGCAATTAATTCATTGAAAGAGTTAAGGACATGTATACCCTGGGAAGTTTGGTGTAGTTACACCACCAACTTACGTGCGTAGACTAGAAAAAAAACGAATCATTGCCTCACGTTATAAGAGAACGAAAAGAAATAGTCCTTAATTGTGGATAATTAAATATACGAATTCTTTCGTTTTTTAAGTTGCCATATAACGCCTATTTTGCCTATTTTTGTTAAAAAGCTAGCAAGGCGTAAATCTATCATTTCTCGCTACGATTTGAGTATGCATAATCAAGCCAAAATTATTTCTGTTAAAAATGTTAAACCCATAAAATTACTATAAAGGAGGTATTTGTATAAAGAAAATTAGAAAAACCGTTAGCAATTAATAAAAAGTATATATTATTATGACTTTCCTATTTATTTCATACAACAAGCGAACTGGAAGACAGTTAGACTCATAATATTTTGCCATTAATCAGATTATGCATTCTCCAATGTAAAGAAATTTAGCATAAGAATTTTCAAACAGAATTTATCAACTTACAGTGCTAACATATGACACTATTTCTTCTAATCAGACCAGACTTGACGAAGGAACTCTTCCATGTCCACATGAATTCTCTCAAACGCTTTAACCCAAGGATGGGTAAGCATTTTTTGGGGTCCAGGACGACGAGTTTTGTCTTTATCCAGACACACGCATAGAAAATGTTGAAAGGATTTCGACCATTTAATACCGGGTTCTTGAGGTAAAAGGGGAGGTGGCATATTTATTATATACGAGAGCAATTCAATAGGCATTGGTGGGGGGCTACCCTCGGGAGGGAATGGAAACCGGTTTAATGCGACCTCCATCAATGTTAAACCCAAAGACCATATATCTGACGATATAGTATAAGATCCCCCAGAAATTCGTTCAGGCGCCATGTAATACGAAGTTCCAGTGAATGTGCCAGCGAGAGAGTTAACCAATTCTCCAGATACACCAAAATCGCATAACTTCACTTGACCTTTTGACGTCAGAAGGATATTTGATGGCTTAATATCACGGTGTATTATTTTCCTGTCATGTAAATAGCTTAAACCGCTAAGGACACCGAATGCAATCTTGCCCAATGGTCGTTCTCCAGTGCGTCCACCTTGACTGCGTACGCGTTTGTATATCGCGTCGAGAGATCCTGCTCCGCAATATTCCATAGCTATGTTTAACTGACACTCTGCGTTATTGTAGCAAGCGCCATAATATTTAACGATGTAAGGAGAGGTACAACTTCTGTTGATTTTTAACTCTCGAAGGAGTTGCTTTTGTAAAGCGGTATTCGGAGCAGCTAATACAGTTTTCATAGCGAAAATCATCTGAGTCCCACGAATTCTGCATTTCCTTACAGAGCCACTAACACCTTCACCTAGACTGTTCATGTACAAAATACCTCCATTTGTAACCAATTCATGTAGGTGATCATCATCAAGTTCTTCCAGAAAGGAAGGAACAAATGTTTTACTATCCCGGCTCTCCTTTCGCTGAGTTAATTTCGACTCGCTAGAAAACACCAGGTCTGTAATCTCGACAATTCCTTGATTGTCATTACGTTCAGGATGACTTATATATTCTTCAGAGAACCCATTACTGGTATCTAAGTTCAAGACAGGTTTTTTGGACATAGAGGCATGGGCGCTTTCTTCGATATTTTTTCAATTTGTAGAAAGAGTGACAAGAGATGACTGATACCAAGTCCAAAAGTTTGTTTGTATTTTTAACAAACTTCAATTTTTATTCTTCTTTTCCAAAAACGCAAGGAAAGTAAATTCTAACGTATGGTCTTCCCGCTAAATAAACCTACCAATTATAAACTTTTTTGAAGTTTTTGCTTCCTGAATTAGAAAATTAGAGGATAGCACTATAAACGGAAACTTTGATGGAAGAGTTAATTCCTCGCAAACAAACAACCGAGGCCTCTATTAGAAGAAATCGTATAGTTTTCGGAAGCTATACTAAATACGATTGACCATTATTAGTATAACCTACATTTCTAAATTAGGACTTCACTAAATAACTTATGGACTTAGCTATGTAGATACGTTATTTTAGAATTAGTGAGACCTTTGTTAAAACGACTTCGGGAATTGTTCATTACGAGTATAAGTTAATGTAATTATGAGACTATCATATCCTGTGAGCTTTCTTCTTTTATTTACTATAAATGTCTACCTCTAAAATTATAATTAATTTTGTTCAAGGAAAACATAAAAGAATATATTTATCATTGCATGATTTTCTATGGCTTATAATAACTACATACAATCCGTTAACTATTATAAGAACACGATTAACTACGTAAAGTTCAAATATTGTGTTTTGCACGTTGGTTTACCGAAAAAGCACTAAATAACTTACAAGCAAACTGAAGAAATTAGTTTGAGTTCTATCTGTACTTATTTTAGAGAACAATAAAAACTTTATGTTAACCATATGAAGATTTTATCTGTGTATGTTGACCTAAAAGTCATTGAAAAATGTCGCATCAGCAATAATGTCTAAAGCAGCGTAATGTAGCGTAGCGTGTTAATTTTGCAGTAAGGGCAACAAGTTGAATCCCAATAGTTTGGTTTGACAGTACAGTAACCATTATATTTAATTTAAATAAAACCCTTACATCGGGGAGAAAACATGTCAGAACATACAAGAAAATCATTCTCTGATTTAGGAATATCGCCATGGCTTATCGATACGCTAAAAGCACTTGCAATATATGAACCTACAGATATTCAGGAAGGAGTAATTGCTCAGATTTTAGAAGGTATGCTTACAAAAATTAATAAAGTAAAATTAAGTGTAAAATGTGCCTAACAAATAAAAATTTATAGGACGTAATTGTATTGGAGGTGCTAAAACAGGTTCTGGTAAAACTGCTGCTTTTGCTTTGCCTATTATTGAAAAATGGTCTAAGGATCCATCAGGAATATTTGCTCTTATTTTGACACCAACCAGGTATAAAATATAACATTATTGTACTTTTTCTTAAAATTTAAATTAGTATAAATGTTAACTATTCTACTACAATTAGCTAACTCGAACAGAGAACTTGCAATACAGATTGATGAACAATTTGCTGCTTTAGGTGCTAATCTTAATTTAAAGCATGCGCTCATCGTTGGAGGCATGGATATGATACGACAATCTATTGATTTATCGAAACGGCCCCATGTTGTTGTAGCTACTCCTGGTCGCCTAGCTGACTTGATTAGAAGTAATGGTGAAGAAACGATAGCCGGACTACGTCGAATAAAATTTTTGGTAATGGACGAAGCCGACCGTTTGTTGTCTCCTACCTTTGCTGATGACTTGGATGATTGCTTTTCTGTTCTTCCAGCCTCTGAAGATCGTCAAACGCTTTTGTTTACTGCAACTGTTACTGATGCTATTCGTCAGCTCAAATATCAGCCACAGAAAAATAATAAGCCTCCCCTTTGGTTATACGAAGTTGAAACTGATAACATTTCCGTACCTTCTACTTTGCAGCAAAGTTACATATTTGTTTCCTCACAAGTACGAGAAGCTTATTTGGTGCATTTGTTAACGATTCCTGAGAACGCTAAAAAGTCTGCAATTATCTTTGTAAATCGGACTCGCACTGCTGAATTGATATATTCTATTCTTCGATTGCTCGAGCTTCGTGTCACCGAACTTCATTCAGAAATGGTACAACGTGAAAGGATCAATTCACTTGGACGGTTTCGTGCGGAAGCTGCAAAAATTTTGGTAGCCACTGACGTTGCAAGCAGAGGTTTGGATATTCCTTCTGTGCAACTAGTAATTAACTTCGACCTTCCTCGTGACCCAGACGACTATATTCACCGAGTAGGTCGTACAGCTCGTGCTGGACGCAGTGGCGAGTCCATTTCCATTGTAACGGAGAGAGATGTTGATTTAGTCCATGCTATTGAGGATCGAGTAGGAACTAAGCTTTCTGAATATGAACACGTGTCAGAGAATAAGATGCTTGAATACATCAAGGAAGTTACGGACGCTAAACGCCAGGCTTCTCTTGAGATGATCGATAGGGGATTTGGTGAAAGGAGACAGAAGCGAAACGAGAAAAGGCTGATGGCCAATGGTATTTCTAATAAATTAAAAAATTCTGGACGCAAAAAGAAAGCGAAGAATACTTTATCTACGGAAAAGTAGTATAAAAGTTTTGAAGTTCAAGGTTGTTTTAGTGGTTTAAGGTATATATATATACGGATAATAATATTTAAATTTTGTTTACTTAAAGGAGGTTGCGGTTTTATTGACCACATTAACTATCAAATGTGACGATGAAATAGATTTTATAACAAGAATGCAAAGAATGTGGACATTGCGACATTGTGGAAAAATATTTTTTATGGACTAATATTTCTCCCTATTAATTTTGATTCTAAATATTCTTAAGTACAGGTAATTGTTTACAAAGCATCAATCTTCCTAGACCGTTACCGTAATTTGTGGATACCACGGTATATTAGAACCCAATGGCCTTTATGATATAACTAACCAACATTATAAAAGCAAATCTGCCATACCCAATTCGTTTCTTTCTTTTAAATAATCTCTAATCATATGAATAAAAAGGATAAGAAGTTTAATTACATTTTTGGGTCAGAGATTGTTAATGATGTAAAAAAGCGATTACCTTATTACAAATCTGACTGGATTGATGCATGTCATTATCGAGTACTTCCTGCTTGTTTAAATATTTATTTTTCAAAGTATGTGCGTTTCAAATATACATTTATCACAATTGACATTTTATCGTGCTTTTTCTAAACTTGCTAGCTTACTCCCAGAATTAGCATTTGCCTTAGATATGTTTGCAAAAACAAATAACAGTTTTGGGGTGAATGAGGTTTTACTTGCCAGCGTTTTAGGTTCAGTTGTTTTCGCGTTGCTTTCTTCGCAGCCTTTGTGCATCGTCGGGGTTACAGGGCCTATTACAGTCTTTAATTATACTGTTTACGATATAATGCATGATAGAGGAACACCATATTTCCCTTTCCTTTGCTGGATTTGTCTTTGGTCAATGATTTTTCACTTCATCATTGCTATAGCAAATGGGGTTTATTTTGTAAAGCATATGTAAGTTCGCTTTTTGCTTTTATGTTCTTGTGATATCCAGCTAATTGAAAACTGTAGCACAAAATTCAGCTGTGAAATTTTTGGCCTATATGTTGCGTTTATTTATTTGGAAAAAGGCGTTCAAGTTCTTTGTGACCAATTAAAGTATGGGCTTACAAATACATTTCTGTCAATTACTATTGCTTTATTATTTTTAATGGTGGGATGGCTTTGTGATACAGTAGGAAAATCTTCTTTATTCAGTTACAAAGTACGTATTCTACTTCTTGATTACGGACTTGTTGCATCCATCATTTTTTTCAGTGGGTTTCAGCACATTGGGAAAATGCGGGAAGTTTCTTTAGCGAAACTTCCTACAACAAAAGCTTTTGAACCCACGTTATCTAGAAGCTGGTTTATAAAATTTTGGAAAATACCCGTTGGGGATGTTTTCCTGGCAATTCCTTTTTCTATTGTTCTCACTATCCTATTCTATTTTGATCATAACGTTTCTGTATGTATTGTTTAATTTCCTTTTTTTAACATTAGTAGTCTGTAATGGCACAAGATCCTTCGTTTCCATTAACCAAACCTGCTGGATTTCATTGGGATTTTTTTCTTCTTGGTATAACGACTGGAGTGAGTGGTATTTTAGGTATTCCTGCTCCAAATGGGCTTATTCCACAGGCTCCCATGCATACTGCAGCACTTTGTGTTAAAAGGGTTGATTATGATGAAGACGAAATTGAAAAAACGCATAAAGAAGTTATAGATCGAGTTGTTGAACAACGAGCTAGTAATTTCATTCAGGGATTGATGACTGTTGGCACCATGACTGGTCCACTTTTACTGGTGTTACATCAAATTCCTCAATGTGTTTTAGCAGGATTATTTTGGGTATTTTTTTTTTTTTTTGAAGGGAAGATTATATTTTGCTAACTGAATTTTAGGTGATGGGGTTTTCAGCAATATTTGGCAACGGTATCACTCAAAACGTAATCTGGATGTTAAGTGACAGAAAGGTGGTATCTAAAAACCATACTTTAAACCACTGTAGCTCAAAACGCGTAGTTTGGTTATACACTATTTTGCAATTAATAGGTTTTGGTGCTACCTTTGCAATTACTCAGGTTGATAAAGCATCCATTGGTTTCCCTATTATTATTTTATTACTGATTCCATTTAGGACTTATTGTATGCCTAAATGGTTCCTTGAAGAAGATCTTGAAATTTTAGACGAAAATGTGGGAATTATTGCTTATCAAAAAGTATAATCTACTTTTTTTAAAGATGGGGTCTTCTATAAAATATAAAAAAAGCTTGATGGAATAGGTTGTATAATTAGGTATTTGTCATGACTTGATTTCAAAGACGTTTTCTAATAATTAATTTACTAATATCGTACAATGGTAATATATTTGGTGTGTTAAATTTTGATTAAATATTAATAAGCTAGTCCAAGCTATACTTTCGTAGTTTCACCAAGAATGCCATCGAAGGATGTAATCATTATACTCATTAAGAATATTTCGCATTAGTTTCCTTGGTAAGCCTTCGGCAACCCATATAGTTTGTAAAGCAAACCTACCATTTAAATATTTGACAATTGACGTAAACAATGGAGCCATTTCTGGTCCCCTCTCATAAGCTATAATTTGAATCCATTTCTGTTCAAGCAAAGAGGCAGAGTGCGGATCAATGATAATAGACTCTTTGCCATTATCTTGTTCAAGTTGCTTTCTAAGCTGCATGTCATTTTTAGAAGACTCATCAGATTCTATTAGTGCAATCGCTTTTTTCTTAATTTCTTCTGGAACGAGAATATACATATAGATATTCTGTTCATAAACCCAATTTCTTCGACACAGCCAAGCAAGCATTTCCAAATAAACTAACTCATGATCTTTCGATGGAATAATGGAGGCAAATGGTCGCGGTTTAAACGACAAAATAGCTAAAAATGTTGACAGTGAGGGAAGGCTCGGAAATTCCTTTTTAAAAAGCTTTGACTCCTCCTCCAAATTAAACAGATTAGCAGTTGGGGATGTAACATAAGTATTCCGGATTAACAAAGGAGGAATAGCGATAGCCTTTCTCCAATGAATAAGGTGTTTTGCTAGAATAAAGCATTCTGATACTGATATTCCTAGACGATTAGCGATATCTGTGAACCTGAAATATTGTAAGTTAGTATTTAATAGCAATAATAAATTTTGTTTAGACTTGACAAAACTTACGTTAAGTTAGGTTTTACTATGGCAATGAAAGAAGAAAGAAGAGAATTTTGTAAAAGAGGAACACGTTTCATTATAGTGTCTGTATCCTTTAAGAGCAACAAAGTCCAATAGGGGGCAACGAAAGGTTCAATAGAGGAAGGATGTTCTTCAGAGAAGATGGTTTGAGATGCTAAAATAGTTGATGGTCTAACCTGCAGTTCGTAATTTTCAAGTGTGTTGGTGGAAACCGACATAGGCCAGAGTAAGCTTAAGTTAATCGATTGATTTATCTCTAAATAAGCCGTATGCATGTTAATTAAAGCCTCATATGTAGTAGCAAGAACCGAAGCAAGATTTGAGTGATGAGGGATTTGAGCGGCATACACATCGAATGGGACGTTTTGGCTTGAATATTTTTCAGTCAGTTTTAAGATGTGTATACACTCATTTTCAACATAATTCCGTTTTGCTTGTTCATATTTAAGTCCAGTAACTAACTTGACTACTATATGATCATACATCGTGTTTACAGTAGGGCGATATACGGTAGCTGTAGGCACATTTAATACAAAGACGACATGAAATAAAGACATTGAAGATCTCGATTTTGATGAAGATGATTTTACTTCAAAACTTCCTGTCGAAGGGTGTGAAGATTCGGGCTTTGATACCAAATGGCTCGAAGAAGCATTAGACTCAACAGTAGTTCGTGGTTTCCTTCGTTTAGCCCACTCACCGTTCGGACCAATATGAACAGGACATCCCAAAAAAGTAAGACCATCCACCCAAATTTCAAATTTTTGATTGCAAAGTTCAATACGAGGACTTAGCATATTTGCGAGAAAGCCTTTTTCATAACCAAGTACATGTGTATCGTCAGCTACTTCAGTAAACCTATTATTCTCATCATCATCGCTGTCATCAAGGTCGAGCATCCCGATTGCAGACTCCGCTGAATCATTATTATGATGAGTGGCTTGTAGACGTACTTGAGGTTGTAGCGGCCAGTGAAAGACGAAATTAGCTCCTGATGTTGTTTTTTCAACAAGGAAAATGGCTACTAATCGAGGAGTTAAGCGTACCATTTTGGCGTTTTAAAACAAAGTATAAATGTGTATGTTCGATAATTGAAGTACATATGTGTGTTTTTTAATATATTTTTCACAACAGAAAACCAAATATCACCTTAAACATTATACCTCAAGGGGGTGGTATCGTTTTCTGGTAATTTGCGTGTAGTACGAAAGATTTGTGAGCGATATGCATCTGGCAGCTCGGTGTTTTAATCGCCTAGTACAAAACTAATAAGATCTAACATGAATAGTTAAACTGAATGTTAACTAATTATTGACATCTTGAGATATGAGTTCACGGCTTTGTAAATTAATGTGTGAATTGAAAGTAAAAGCATCGCTATGCAAAATTTCTAATGTGCGTAAAACCTTAGCAACTTTAATAGCTCCAATTCAATTCTCAAGAGTTTCTGATTTAAGTTATAAAAATGAATTGACTAATTTATATACAATGTTTTGGGTTATTTACATTTCAGTCACATGTGCATTTGCACATATGCTGCTGGACTTACTGTTAATGTAGTATATTCATACCGCGAAGAAAATACCTGAATCATTTAAAATGACCGTGTAATTGATATCTAACTGTTGAAAGCATCGGAGGCCCCAATGTTCTACAACAAATCTCACCTTGCTTTGACCTCCACCAAATCTGTATTCCTTAACAATTCGTATGAGTGATAAGGAATGTACTGTTTTTGTACTTGACTTGGGCAAAGATATGGGGACCTGTCACCATGGCAGGTCTCATTCTGATCTCGAATGGACTTTGTCGTATTTTCACGACGAATTGTCTCATAAGGTATTTTGCTCAACATTATCGACACCCTATTGACACATACTCAGTTTTTAGCAAATAGGAAGACAGACGTAGTTGGAATCGTTGGTTACAAATGCGATGGTATTCTATTGTAATGTTTTAAAGGTACACTACTTCTAACTTTTACGGTGTTTAGATACGAAAAATGATTTAGCTGAGCAGGAAGCCTATTGGAATATCAGTGTTTTGTATCCTATACAAACGTAAGCTTTCTCTTAAATGCTCCATTAACTTCTTAACTAGTGCCTTATTTTCAAAGCTACAATCCGTTTCTCAAACGTTAAAACCAAGCAATACTATGCAAGGCGATCTGATATCTGCAATAGTTGTGTCCTTTGATTTGATGGCTCGGCATTGTAAAAAGAACAAATGGAAGAAGAAGATGATAGTGCTTACGGCAGCTAGGGGGATTATCGACTTTAGTGATTACATTGGAATTGCCGAACAACTACTGCAGCATGATGTTTTTCTAGGTGTTTATGGAGTTGATTTTGATCAAGAAGATATTAATTATTCTGAGCCTTTAAAGGAATCTCAGAAAAAGGAAAACGAAGTTCGAATTCAAGAGTTTGTTGAGAGTTGTCATGGTCAGTACTGCACATTTCAACAGATTTATAACAACATCGGTAAACCTTGGGTTCGTAAAGTGAGACCTGTCGCAATCTTTAGAGGTACATTTAGTATTGGTAATAGAGACAGCAAAGATACGTCTATAAGCATACAGGTTGAAAGATATCCTAGAACTCGTTTAACTAAACCGCCAACATCATCTGCTTTTTATGAAAACGATATGTCTAAAAATTATGAATGTCTTAATATCGAAAATTCAAATGTGGAAAACAAAAGTATGGAATCTGATGCAGTGTCTACTGTTCGATCGTACATGGTTCGTGATCCAAAAACAAACGATTCTTTTGAGGTTAAAAGAGAAGACTTGGAAAGCGGTTATAGTTATGGTAGGACAATCGTCCCGATCAGCCGATCAGATGAAGACGTATTGGCTTTAGATACAATACCCGGTTATGAAATCCTTGGATTTATTCCTAAATCTAGTCTTCCAATTTATTATACCATTAGTGATACTAATATAATCGTTCCAAAAGATGACTTCGAAAGCAAATTAAATTTTTCTGCCTTTGTTCAATCCCTTGAACGTGAACACCGATATGCGCTCGCAAGGTTTGTTTCTAAAGATAAGGGCGTACCAGTTTTGCTGGTCTTGATGCCTTACGTGGAGTTTAAAAGACATTACTTGGTTGATATACAACTTCCATTCGCTGAAGATGTTCGGCCTTATTCTTTCTCAGAGTTCGAGAAACTGTCAAATGAAGAGGATATGCGACAAATTGATTTTGCCGTAAGTAATTATATCGATAATATGGATTTAGATTCCTCTGATTGTGGGTTCAATCCTCCTTTTGAGCCCGAAAATACCTTTAGTATGATACCACATAGACTTCAACAAGCTATCAGTTATTATGCAAATTCACCAGAAGGCGATCTTCCTCAACCAAATATTTACTTAACACGTTACACCAATCCTCCAAAAAGTTTACTTGATAATTGCATTTTGGACTTGAAGTTGATTAAGGAAAAACTTACAGTGAACGTCCCCGTCAAACCAAAATATTCTTCTCAAGAAACAGCCTTCGACACAGGCGCCCCAATATCAGAGGAACAAATAGAAGAACTACTAAATTCTGGTCTCGATGAACAGGAAGGAGAAAAATTATTAGTCCTTCACGTTAGTGAAAAAGACCCAGTAGGCACTTTCACTGAAGTTTTGAAAAACCCTTTTGGACTAGAGGATGCTTTGACAGAAATGGAAAAAGTAATTAAAAATCTTATTGACAAGTCTAAGTACGATCTTGCTTTGCAGTCATTGCAATCTCTCAGGTTACACTCAATTTTGGAAGACGAAGTTGAAAGATTTAATGAGTATCTTACTCGATTGAAAAAGGACGTAATGCAAAATAACAAACCCAAGGAGAATGAGCTTATTAACAAAATAAGATCATCTGGATTAGATATTATTCTCCATGATGAATTGACTAGACATGATAATTTTAATAACATTTAGCATAGGACAACAATGACTTGTCTTACTCGAACATAAATAAATAAATTTTATTAAATACTTGCAATATTTTTTTTACTTTTATCCAAATTTCTAATAAAAATTTTTAAGTCATGAATCCGCTATTTATTAGCATATAGAATACACGGTCGCAAAAATAGAAAATAGTTTTAACTTAAGTAGTTTAGGTAAACATACCTATGATATTTCAGAAAACACAACTATCGTTTAAAAACTTGGTGAGAGTTCCTTGCATTTTTTTATTTATATTCTATCTTTCACAATTACATTATTCAAAGAACATTTTAGACTTACTTTCACGAATTGGACAAATATCGGGGACATGCTTAAGGAGCTACAGCAGTGTTCCTTATTAGTGATACTAAAATTTAATAGTTTGGTCGTATCTATTTACCTACCACTGACTTTTTGATCTGTTACGCTTCGGCGATTGGAAAGCGTTCCTGAACTTTCTGTCATTTTAAATAAAATTTAAATTTTTTAAATATTTAAATTAATTCGATCAAAATGACTGAAGTCGAAACCACACACATGAATGCAGGTACAGAGAGCCAACAAGAGCCTGCTGAGCTAGCTGAAAAGCAAAAGGCTATAGGAAACGCTTTCTATAAAGAAAAGAAATATGCAGAGGCTATCAAAGCCTATACAGAAGCCATTGATTTAGGATCAGATTCAGCGTTGGCGATTTATTATTCCAATCGTGCCGCTACTTATATGCAGATTGGTGAGTTTGAATTGGCTTTATGTGACGCGAAACAGTCCGACCGTATTAAGCCAGACGTTCCAAAAACACAATCTCGTATTCGTCAGGCTTACGAAGGTCTATCAATTTTAAATGAGGCAGAGGTGTATTTGAAAAATAAGCAAGCTGGATTAGCTCTTAATGCTCTTGATCGCCTTCAGCGTCGTATTGATAGTACTACTCAACCCCCAATGTCGTGGATGTATTTGAAAGCGCAGGTATATATTTTTCAGAACGATATGGATCGTGCTCAAAAAATTGCACACGATGTTTTACGACTTAACCCTAAGAACGTAGAAGCTTTAGTCCTCCGTGGTAAAGTAATGTATTATTCGGGTGAGAATGCGAAGGCTATTACCCATTTTCAAGAAGCATTGAAATTAGATCCTGATTGCACTACGGCCAAAACATTATTCAAGCAAGTTCGTAAACTCGAGAACACCAAAAATCAAGGAAATGATTTGTTCCGTCAAGGTAATTACCAAGATGCTTACGAAAAATATTCTGAGGCTTTGCAAATTGATCCTGATAATAAAGAAACTGTCGCCAAGTTGTACATGAATAGAGCTACTGTGTTATTACGCTTAAAACGACCGGAGGAAGCCTTGAGTGACAGTGACAATGCTTTGGCAATAGATTCATCTTATTTAAAAGGTTTAAAAGTTCGCGCTAAGGCTCACGAAGCTCTTGAAAAGTGGGAAGAGGCAGTTAGAGACGTGCAGTCAGCTATAGAACTAGATGCGAGCGATGCTAACTTGCGTCAAGAATTACGCCGGCTTCAGCTAGAATTGAAAAAGTCGAAGCGTAAAGATCACTACAAGATTTTAGGTGTTTCCAAGGAAGCAACCGATATTGAAATTAAGAAAGCTTATCGTAAATTAGCTCTGGTATATCATCCTGATAAAAATGCTGGCAATCTTGAGGCTGAAGCACGCTTTAAAGAAGTTGGCGAGGCTTATACTATTCTTTCTGACCCAGAAAGCCGACGTCGTTTTGATTCGGGTGTCGATCTTGAACCTGGTATGGAGGGAGGTGCCGGAATGGATCCTTTTGATATTCTTCGGGCTTACCAAGCCGGAGGTAGTTTTCCAGGAGGTGGTTTCCCAGGCGGTGGTTTCCCGGGAGGTTCGTACAACTCTCAGGGATTTGGCATGGGGGGTGGTTTCCCTGGATTTACAAGTTTTCAATTTTCTTAAGTTGGAAAAGAATTCACGATTTGTTTATACCGTTTTCATTCTTCCTATCTTTTTTTTTAGATTCATAACTTTTTCCGACCTATCTTTCATTATTACACATTTCATCTATTAAAAAAAAAAACTCGTGAATGTGTTCAATTCGTGAGTCAGACAACTTCGGATTGTAATTACACCGATACCTAATATGTATTCTATTACGCCCGAATTTTTTTTTGTTTTCTGTATCTATCTTTGCAGTTTTTTCCCGGATGTTGTTGATTTACGTTTAGCGTTTGTCGAGCCATAAATCATTTGGAATCTTGATCGTATTGTAAATAAATCTGCTTATCAATATTAAACTGCTTATGTTATTTACCGCTAGTATTGTGGTTTCATTAAAAGTAATCGTTTCGTGTTTCCCGATTAATGTTCTTAATTTAATACTATTTATAAGCAGTCGTCAGTTGGTTTATGTGAAGTAACTATTGCTGAATTGTGTCGTTAAGCTAAAAAGGTACAATAATCATTGTAACTAATTTTTCTGTAATTACCATTTTCTTTTACAACGTACAATACATTCTTTGATTGTTCATCCTACCTTACTATGACACGGTATTGATAAAAGATCGTAGTGAAATGTGGTATACATATAACGAAGACTTCGGAGTAGTGCAACTTTTGTTTCTACATTCAAATGACACACTCACTGCAAGAACCCATATTACCAAAGGGCAAATTGATATAGAATTAACGATGCGGACGACTAAGAAAAGTTCAAAGAAAGGAATCCCCTTGAACCTGATGGTTGTTGGAGATGTCGGTCTTGGAAGAACTGCGTTTATAAATACTTTATGTGAGAAACCACTTATACGACATAACAATAATTTTGACCCTGCGGAGGCATCTAGCGTCTCTCCCGTTGAGATCGTTCCATATCAAACAGGTAAGATTTGCATAAAGGCTTTTCAATGTGATATTCATTTGTAAGAGTACGACTTGAACTCTACAAACTTGATTTTGTTAACAGTGCATAACTCGTTAATAACCTTGATATTTTATATTTATTGTATCAAATTATAATCTAGAATGGATTTCAATTTTTCCCTGGGCAGTCACTTCAGCCAGCTATCTTATATTTTGTAAAAAGAAATTGCTAACGAAAACTAAAGATATTATACTGGAAGATGGTACAAAGATTAATTTAACTGTTTTAGATACACCCCATTTTGGGGAAGCTATCGATAACGAAAACAACTTTGACATCATCCTTCAATATATTGAAAGTCAATATGACAATGTCTTAGAAGAAGAGTCTCGGATCAAGCGAAATGCTAGATTTTGCGACGATGTAAGTAACATTACGATTAGGTGAAAATTTTTAGTTAAGCTCCATACTAACAATCACTCATAGAGGGTTCATGCTCTCATATATTTTATTTCGCCTACAGGGCATGGTTTAAGGGAATTAGACATAGAGTTGATGCGAAGACTTGCTCCGCGTGTGAACATAATTCCCGCTATTGCGAAAGCTGATTCTTTAACAGCTCAAGAACTTCAAACGACTAAAGAAATGATTAATGCCGATATTGAGTATTACAAAATTCCTGTCTACGATTTCCCTTATGATATTGAAGAGGATGAGGAAGCTATTATTAATTTAAGTCAACAGTTACGTGCAACTATTCCATTTGCTATTGTGAGTTCAGATCGGTTAATTGAAATGAATGGGCAAACGGTTCGTGGAAGAGCTTATCCTTGGGGTGTCGTTGAAGTCGATAACCCAAGGCATTCTGACTTTCTGGCTCTTCGATCTGCTTTATTTGCAACACATATTGAGGACTTACACAACATCACAAGCAATCAACTGTATGAAACTTATCGAACTGAAAAGCTTTCAACCTCACAGTTGCTTTTAGACAGTACTGTCGGTTTAGACGGCAAGAATTTGAGTCAGCATGATCAAGTTTTGCGTGAGGATCGTCTTCGTGCCATTGAATTGTCAGTTCAAAAAGAGATTGAGGAGAAGCGACGCCAGTTATTAGCTCGCGAAGAAGCGCTAAGAGCTTTAGAAGAGAAGTTGGCTGCTTCTACTGCTGCCATGGCAAATGCCAGCGTTTCAACCCTTCCATCTTCAGTGTCTTCAACTAATCATTCCCAGTCATAACCAATTTAATGGTGCATAGTGCGCTACTTGTAACATATATTTCATGTTTTGGAGCTGTTGTTTTCTTTCTTTTGTTTCTGCTGACAATTTTGTGTCTAAATGCAATTAATTATTACTGAGGCCTGTTAACGTGGCCATACATGCACACCTCAAATATCAATCAATACTTCAGCCATTAAAAATAATATTATTCGGTAGTCTTAACGCTATATATCACGTTTAAGATGTATGTTATTCCAACTCGTGGATAATAATTTGGTAACCAAAATACCAACAAAATAAATTTTAATGAAAATTTAAATAATAACCGTTGCAATTCGTAAATGCTAGACGTTCCTAAACCTCATCATTATAAAAACACACAGATAGAAAAAGTGATTGCGATAAAAAAAGTACACAAATCCTCGCAATTGATTAATCCGTCTTAATAATAACTTTCCCTTTACAACGATGAGTCATCAAACGGTTGAAGGCCTCAACAGTATCTTCAAAGTCATATACACTATCGATGACTGTTTTGATATTATGCTTCATCACAAAATCGACAAAATCACGTAGCATTTCCTGATCTACGTGCAAAAGGATATTATAGTAGCTATGGGATGATCCACCTAGTACACGAGGACGAAGAGTACGTGATAAGCGACTGCCAACGTATGACAAAGTAATATCACCTCCAATTCCAAAAAATGCGCCGTCAGGCTTGACAAATTTACTTGAAGCTCGGTATAAAACATTATCGTTAACACAATCAAATACGAAATCATAGGGTCCTAGATCAGCCAAGCGCTCAACGAGGTTGTCCTTTTTATAGTCGAGTGTATGAGTGGCACCCAAAGATTTACAGAGATCCAAGTTCTCGGTTGAGGAAATCGTAGTGACTTCACATTCCAAAGCTTTAGCTAACGCAACTGCAAACGTACCAACACCTCCACTAGCTCCCTCGATAACCAATTTGGTACCTGGCTTTACCTTCATTTGTCGGACCAATACCTCCCAGGCGGTTAATCCAGCAATACCGAACCCGGCACCCTCATTGAACGAAACACCATCGGGAAGGTGCCAAACATCCTTATCGCCCGTAACGATGTGTGTAGCACATGAACCACCTTGGCGACCTGCACGAGGAAAGGACTGACAACCCCAAACACGCTGAGTGGCGGAGAATTCCTTGACCTCTGATCCCACAGCTAGTACACGACCAGCAAAATCATAACCCGGAATGTTTGGAAGCTTGAAGAGTGCCTTGGCAATCATTTGGTAAGTGTTCATCAGCTTGTAATCAAGCGGATTGATACTGGTAGCGACCACTTCAACGAGAACATCATACGGTCCCAGCTCCGCAGGATTGGGTATATGCAAGCCCTTTTCCAGGTACAAAACATCCTTCGGCTTGCCAGTACGGTTGTAAAGCCAAGCGGACTTGGTTCCAAACTCACTTTTGGTTTCGCTACTCATTTTAACTAGATGCTAAGAAAAAATGGGTATAAAATGCAAATATCAAATGAAACTTATTAAATTTGTGCAACAATTTACACAATAAAGTAGGTTAACTTTCGTTTACACGGCTATTTGAATTCAGTAACAATAAAAAGAAAAGCAAAACCGCTTAAGCTCAACGCCTAGTAATAGTGTCACAGAAACTCCAAACTAATAAATATGTCTAAAAAATAAATTCAGACAAAATGTGTATTAAAAAAAAGTTATCTTTGAGTCAAAGTCAAACTTTTTTATTTCCTAATTAATATAGGCAATATCAGTAGATTTAATAAAACAATTGATGTATTCAGAATAATGGAGATTCCGTATTCCTGTAGCCTTAATATAAGGATTTGCTAATTCCTTACGTCATATTTGGTTAGTAATCCGAAGTTTTGATTATTCGCTAGAATCAAGGGATTTGAACGGGAACAAGTGAGTGCGTAAAGATCAAAGATGCAAAAGCTGAATAAAAATCACGATAAGGTTGAGGAACCATAAGACGCATTTTAACGCAATTTGTTAATAGTATACTGTTGTAAGCTACGCAGTTTGGTATCTAATTTAAGGATACGTAGAACTGTAGTGAGTTTTCCTTGTGGTCTATTATATTACAATACACAGGTTGTATAAGTAGCAACTGAGTATAGGTATTGTATTAACTGGGTTATAATGTTACCTATCACTAATATAGCTCATAACTGAACTGAGGAACGAGATTCAGTCGTAACGCTATTTATAATATTTCTAAATAGTTGTTATCAACGGGTATCTATGTATATAGACGGATAGTTACCCATGATTATCAATAAACGGATCTTAGCTAGTATTCCAACATATGATCTATAGTGATACGCAACGTAGTATATCATAGCGTAGTGTAGTATTGCTGACAGCTGATGATGGCTACTCAAATTCGGTATCAGTTTTAACGATACGTAGGATCGCAGTGAGTTTTCCTTGTGATCATATTATATTTTAGTACACAGATACTATTAGGAACAACTGTTATAGAGGTTTCTAATATTGGGGTTATATTGTACTTTTAATTAAAATAGCTTATAACTGAACTAGGGAGCGAATTAACTTGTAGCTCTATTCATAATCTTTTGTAGTATCAGATATCAGCTGGTAACTTTTTAATTAAGCTGACAGCTACTCTTAACCAAAACAACTGATATTTACTAGTATGCGAAAGTATGGCTCAGTGGTATTCAAAGTATTGTAGCACAGCTCAGTGTATTGTTGCTGATTACTAAATTTGATTTTTTAACACCATCAAGGCGGCATCTTTATAATTCATTTTCAACTCGTATATACCGTGGCAGTAACAATTATGATTCAATTACGATAAAAACAATACTTCACATCATGAAGCCTTACTCGTAGTATCCATTTATTAATGTAATAATTTGTACATGATTTGAGGCTGCTAATATCCTGTCATAACAAATACTTCCATCGTGGCTGAATAATAATAGTTGGCTACCTACGGTTAAAATACAATACACTGGACAACTCGTAGTAGCGGTCTCATAGAAACTACTGAAAAAGGGAAGCAACTAAACATAAAACTCTAGAATTTTTAATTTTATGAAGTATTCCAAATGTTTGAGATGATGTTTGCATACAAATATGTTTAGCTAAAACTAGAAAGCAAACCAACTTCACCAAATGAATTGGACAAAATTATGTAACGTGATGATAAAAATGATGATTTTATTTTCATAACTTGCATCAAAAAGGATGGTTTCGAGAAAGGGATTCAAAAAAGTTGGTTTGAGTTTCGTCGGAACATCTTTGTTGAACAAAGAAAAAGTAGCGGAAAAAAAAAGAGCAGAATGAGTGAATGAACGGATCATTTGGCAAATTATCATGAAATCAACAACCAAGGAAATGTTGTACATCAAGGTGTTGTAAGAGAGTGGAGAAATTAATAATAAAAGTTAATAATTCACAAAAGCTTGAACTTTTAAAAACATTACGCAGTTAAAGTGCAGAATTTGTTTTTTTTTCGGTCTCTGATTCTTTAAGGAGAGGATAACTTTTGAAATACGATTTGGGAATGAGTCGAATCAGAGAGCGAGTTGTATCATTTCGTACTGCGGAAGAACAAATAAGTTTGGAATACACTTTAACGGCTCTAGAATAAAGCTTCTGCTGAATTAGGGCAACCAGCCAATAGTTCCATATTCGAACGTCAAAGTTTTTTTGCAACTTGGATATAGCTTTCATGGTAATTAAGGTACGCTTAAAATCTCGATGTTTGACAAAAAAAACGAGTTGGGACGCCAAAACCGAGACCTCAAAATCGACATTCAGCCTTATACGTCCCGTTAGGAGAGACACAGCACGAAATTGAAGGTCGTACGACGAATGAGGGCAATTGAGAATACCATTCAAGAGGATTATAAGAGACTTTCTCTGAAAGAGGGAATGCTTGCAATTTAGTTGATTCTCTAATAAAAAAAGCAAAGCCATGGCATCGTTCAGCCAGTAACAAATCGATTTCGCTAAAACCGTATTGGTGGTTGGAGACAACTTTAAGCTTCCCGGCTTAATTCCAGATATATTACAAGGAGGTGAACTTTGCGTTATACAAATCAAATCTTTGTTGCCCAAATTCTTCATAATGTTACCAGAATAGTAGGTATTTATAACGTATAAAATTAAATCGTGATAATGAAGCTGACTTGCGGCTTGTAACATTTGAGACACTAAACGTTCGTTTCGAATATACGGGTCAATTTTCCAGAAAAATGCAAAAGCAGAAGAGTATTGACGGTTAACTAGTAGAGCTCGCATGGAAAAAGAATAAACAACTTGAAGATACGCCAATGAAGGTCGCCAAACAGAATGCTGCCAAACTGAAATCAGACTCAGTATGTCTTTGTAGTTACCTTTTTCTGATAATGGTTTAAGAAATGCCGAAACTATTCGATGGTCGAGAAGATAACTATTGTATTCTTCCAGCTGAACAATATCGCGCATTAAAACCCAATTACGGTTTTTTGAGAGTAATTGTACAAATTTTATAAATGCATCTTTTGGCAATGGTCCCATGCCTGCACGAGACCACTGTTTATAAAGAAAATGAGCAGTATCAACTTGGTTATCACGATATGCTATGGAAAACAAAAACGCATAAACGTGTTGCAAAGGAAGCTGTTGATTTTGGAATCTCAAAGGAGCAAATATATGACCTAATGACTCTGAGAAGCAGAAGCGTTTTAAATTAGAGACTGTAGAGGAATCCATCCCAAGATGGGAATTATGGAAATGATACACCAAACACAATTCAACGTACAGACTTTTGAGATTTTGGGGTAACTTAATGTTACTCCACCAGTTTTCTCGAAAATTTTGATATAAGATTGCTTGTTCAGTCAAATTGCATGAACGGAATCGTTCTAAAAAACGGAGGCAGAGTTCAACAAGAAAATCTTCTTTTTTATTTTTTTTGGCGACATTAATCCAAATGGGAGTTATTTTTGCCAACGTTTCAACCTCCAGTTTTGAATACACAATGAGGCAAAGATCAGGATTTTTATCAAAACATTCGGCAAACCGTTTTTTCACGTAAATTAGGAATGGGTTTTTATGTTTGTCAAAAGGCACAGTAACCTTTTCAGTTTTATTATCAGCATAGACTTCACTGACTTTTCGGATAATGTACATTAAATCGTTTTCACTAAGAACAGCACCTGCGCTGGAAGGCAAACACTTGTGAAATAATTGATTTTCTGCAAAACTTGAGAGAAATGCTTCGTTTGAAGCAGATTTCGAGTATTTATGTAATTCATCAGAAGACGCTTGTCGAGGCCTGCACCCAGTTACCTTTTCATGATGAACGCTAAGCTGGTTTAGTGACCGCACAACAAGACGATTTGGGAAAGGGATTTTAAATTCCCTTAAACGTAAATGTTTTGTCCATGCAAAAAGTAGTGGAGATACACAATTTCGCATCTCTTAGCCTGGCAAGCAGACAAAAGTCGTCCCCAAAACGAGAGGCGTGGAAACGAAAAGACGCGTTATGAAGAAAAGAAACGATAATCAAATTAAAAGGATCACTATTAATGAGAGAAGGGGGTACTTGATAAAAAAAGAAAACGAGAACTCGATACGAGATGATGCATATACTTCCGTTCCCTTTCTATATGATGCGATAATTCAAACATTAAACTGTGCGAAAAGGCTCAATAATGCATCTAAACATTTCATCCAAGGTTTCCAAAAAACAGAAGGTGGTATAAATACAGCTAACTGAGCAAACCTTCCAACGTTGCGAAGTTGGGTTCTAAGCAAAACCTAAGATTGCTATTTCCTCATTAACAGGCAGCGTTAGTGAATTAACGGAAACCATCGCTATAGTTTATTTACGTTATTTTGTTATAATAGCTCGTTATTGTGTAAACATGGAAAGAACATTCATGAGTAAAAAAGAGGTCCCTTAATATAATTAAATGCAGAATATCCCTCTAAACTATTAAACTATCATTCATCGATCCTCTTAAGAATCGCTAATGAATAACGATCAATCGGCCATCATCATATATAGGAATGGCATTGAATGCAACCAGCATTTAGGCACGTTTGTTGACTCATTAGTATTTAATCAGCATTTACAATATCATCGAATACACTTTCGTCAAAGAACACAAGTGTAGTCTATTTACCTTACTTCTTCGTTATAAGCTACAGATTAACCTTACCTAGGTTATATAACACTCATCATCCAGAAGCGAATATCGTATTCTAGCATTGAGATTGCCAGCTAGCAGGTAAAATCAAATACGGAGTATAAATATGACTGCGTTATAAGTGAAGAAATGAAAATAACTGCTAAAAATGTATGAGCAGGCAAGAATTCAAGTAGTTGATGTCCATTCATAATAATACTGTACGATCAATGGCTTTAAATATTTGCAGCACTTCATTTTCACTTCAGAACATGCTAGGTGTAGCGGCATTTGCTGCGCTAATTTACTCAGTCAGTTTATGACAAAATCAAATTAGCAAATACGCATACAGCTTCACAAATACAGTACAGCCATTTAATTTGCTTTACGAAACATATAATTGATTTTGTCTAATTAATCTTAAAATTTTTTTGGAGTTTTTTGAACCATTGTTATTAATAATTCTAACGGCTGCCGGTAAATATTTAATGAAATCAGTGAAAATTAAAAGTATAAAAAAAAAAAAGTTTATTCCATAACAAAAAATTTTTAAGTATTAAAAAATTTTTAAGCAGTTTAACTTGCTTTCCTATGGCGTTAACGATTGATAAAAAAATATAAAAAAATAAAGGCAATAAACTCTATATACCTTTAGCAATTATAAAAAAAATATCTAAAAAATAATAGGGACTTTCAATCCATAAAATTAATTTAGATGAACAATCGCTTAGTTTAAATTCCGAATTTACAAACAAGCCATATCTTAGCAAAAAAAAGGCAATAGATGTGTTTAAATTTATAAATAACTATTTCATTAATAGTGTTCGTATCCTTGTGTGTTCTGAAATAAATATTCATAATATCTTACCATTAGGTTATACTCAGTAGCTACTAAGATGAGGCACACTAGTACCGTCAGCTAACACTAGCTTGGCCAGCCCAATTCCTCTTGGAAGCCATTTTCACCAAAAAAGTTGGTTTCTTGCGCTTATAATTCACTTTTTTAGCAGACTATCCATATAAGCGATTGTTTATTACCTCAAGTCATACTCTCCATTATTTATAGCGCCGTGGATGTGTTTTGCATAATTAACCCATCTCAATCATTATTCAATCCTTACTTCCATTTTCACGTTTCTATTACTGATTATTTTACTAATATACTATTTAATAACTTTTTCAGGAGGAAGATCCAATGCCGAAATTTAATGCAAATGGTTTGCTACGCAGCTTTGCAGCTGAAATGAAAAAGCCATGGACAGCAGAGTCTTTATGGTACGAAACGGTTGCTAAACATCCCCCAACCTTTCAATATGCTAGACGTATTGTACCATTGTACGATCCAAATAAGGTAAAATCCCGTGGTAAACGGTTACGAAAATCAATGTATCAGCCTCAGGAAATTCAATGGCCAGAAGATAAACTCCGTAAAAGGTTTTATCGAGATCATCCTTGGGAACTAGCAAGGCCTCAAATCATTGCAGAAAATGACGGTAATGATCAGCAATATTGTGATTGGAGTCACATGGATCAACCGCGCAAAGCATTATCTGGCGAGAGTGTAGTGCAAAGAACTTTATGGCTGATTGAAAACTCTAACATGCCTGTAGAAAATGCTTATGATCAAGCAAGAAAGGAATTTTATCACCTACGCGCTGAACAAGAAATTCAGCAACGCGTTGCCCATGATCAGGCTCAAGCATTGGGTGCTGTATTTACAAAATCTGATCTGGAGTTGGGCTATGAAATGGATCAAAATGCTTTAAATTCTTGGTTTGATAATGCTTCACAATACGCTGAGGCTAATCGTACAAAGTTCACAGACCCGAGTGTAGATATCTCTAAGACGACTCAGTAGTATTTAAATTCACAGCTGATATATCATATTGTCTCCTCAAAAATTGATTTTTGTTTTGTTTTTTTTTTTTTCAGAATTTTCTTAGTACTATCCCCTTTCAAAAATAAAACAGATATTTTTCATCTCTTTATGTCTTCAAATTAAAACAATCTATCAGAACACATTAAATTTCTACCATCTATTTGAATACATATATATATATTATAAATATTATTCAAAGCTATAGCAAGCTTTTCAGATGACACTGCCGTTTAGCCAGCTAGCGAACTTTCGCTCCAAACTTTTAAAAGTGCTTTAAAAAAAGTTCATCATTTATTGAGCAGCCAACATAGATAAGAAGATGATAGCGTCTATACCCATAACACTTTTTGTCAGGAAAGGAAAAATTTTTCTAATATTAAACGATTGCCAGTAATTGATTTTAGTCATGAATCACGAAATGCCACTTTTTTTCCCAAACAAAAAGTTAAGATACATATCAAAAAAACCAAACTCATGCCTCAACAGGATTGGTCACCATCTCACCTATGTAGACTCTAAAAATTACCATCATTTACCTTCCTTTCTTAGGTCGAGGTTTTATTTCGTCTTGCGGAACAGGGTGGAGCATGATTTTATTGGGCAATTGCGCATTGTTGAATGTATAACCTTTACTCCAGTCGTAACTAATGGCATAAGCAAAAATATCTCCAGTACGATTAAACGTGCTGCAAGAAATAGTCCCACCAACATTTGGATAACTCTTTAAACGCTGATGACTATCTTTATCCCAAAAACTAAAAGTACCATCAGATCCGGCGGTTGAGAAAGTTCCATATTGGGGATGAAATGCTATAGAATTTACACTGTAAACATCAGCACTGTTACCTGCTTGATTCCTATGACAGCGAAAACTGAAGTTTTGAGATGCATTTTTTTCATCTATATTTTGGATCGCACATCTTCCTTCAACGCTTCCTATAGCATAACCATCACCTTTAATAAAACAAGCCAAAGATCTTGTCTGGAACTTCAATGGACTCATAGCCAGTTTAAATATTTTCGTTGGTTCCGACAAGTTGATAACACATATGTTCCTTTCAGCGGTTGCAACGGTAAGTAATGGATGAACACAATCCATCGCATAAACACGTTCTGGAAGACTGACTGTAGCAATGGGTGTTGATTGTCGAAGATCCCAATATTTCAAGGTTTTGTCCCATGACCCAGTTGCCAGAATAGGTGAAGTACCCATAGCTTCAACGAAACGAACGCAACGAACAGCATCGTCATGAGCCGCAACCTGCTGATTTTGCCCCGTTTGAATATCAAAGACTTTAGCAGACTTATCCACACTTCCTGATGCTACTTTGGTACCATCTCGAGACCAATTGACACTTAATACCGGACCTTGGTGTTCATAAAGTGCTTTTCCAATTGATTGCCCTGTAGCTTGCACTTCGTAAATACGGACTTTACTATCCCTATCTTTGAGTTAGCATAATGAAAAATAGAAAACAAGCACAATTGTTGGTGTGTTCATCCAGATGTTATACGAAGATTATTTACAGATCGTTCAATTATTAGTAATGAGAAGAAATACCATGCTCAATTAAGAAGATTGATTTTCAAAATTCTTCATAGGATGATGATAAAAAGTCATATTAATAAACCAAATAAATTGTTTGAGGTTCATTTTTGGTAAGCTCAATAAAATACTTCAGAAACCGCAAAGTTCATTTAGTTATTAAAATTTTTGAAAGACAACAAAGATATTTTATGTGTTAAGTATTTTAACCTCGAACATGAGTTTTATTTGTAAATCGCGATTGCCAAATAACATGGCAGCATCAGGGAATAATAAATACGTAGTAACATCAAATAAAGAACTGAAATCACTTACCAAGATGATGCAGCTAAATATTCTGCTTGAGGAGAAAAAGCCAAATCTGATATTGAATCCTCCGGGGGTTGGGCAACCTATCGTGTAATTAGCAAATGTAAGTAGCGTATATGTAAAATTAACAAACCTCCACATCCTTTTTTAAGTCACCGGTTGCATTAGATACTGTAGATGTTGTAGCCTGTCCAAAAAGTGACATTCTAATAGTTGTGGTAGTTGGTAAATTACTCGTATGCAGACAAAATTACTTGCTTCAACACACTACCACAAATGCTTTTGCCAACATTTGTACTTCAATCACTTACAGCGAATAAGCTTTGCTATTAGGAATACCCAATTGTTATTAATTAACAGTTGGAAACAAAATATTAGTATTTAATTACGGTCACAACATATCACAGGATTTACGCTCCCGAAGTACTCTTTTCTTAATACAATTGAATATAAAGTATGGATTTATGAAATTCATTAGAAAATGGAAGAATTTACCCTAGATAGAAACAGTAATGTTGGGAATTTAATAGCTCTTGCAGTCCTTAACAAATTTGATGAACTAGCCCGTCATGGCAAACCGATCATAAGAGCAAATGGGGTGCGTGAATGGACTACTTTAGCCGGTGTTGTCATTCAGAAAAAGATGGAGAACGAATTTATTTGTGTTTGTCTAGCGTACGTCTTTTTTATTAATATCGGTAAACTGACATCTAAAGAACAGGTGTAAAATGGTATGCTACCAATTGATTTTTTTCATTAACAAGTCAATTTAGTACGCCAGCTGGCATCATTAAGAATGAACAACTGGGTAGTGTATTACATGATTGTCATGCTGAGATTCTGGCATTAAGATGTTTTAACAGGTAATATATACAATTATTTGTATATTTGTTAGTATTCGTTACTAATAAAAGAATTAAGATTACTTCTCGAACATTGTATTTTAATTAAAGAATCAAAGAAAGATACGTGGCTTCTTGAAGTTGCTGATAATGGTAAATTTACTCTAAACAGCAATCTTCTGATACATCTGTACGTTTCCGAATGTCCTTGCGGAGATGCGAGTATGGAGCTACTAGCTAGCCGCTTGGAAAACAACAAACCATGGAACTTAACAGTTGATTCAGAGAAATTAATGCGTGGGAGGGCGGATTTTGGACTACTTGGAATCGTGCGTACTAAACCGGGGAGACCTGATGCCCCAGTAAGCTGGAGCAAAAGCTGTACTGATAAATTAGCTGCAAAACAATATCTTTCTATTTTGAATTCCCAGACCAGCCTCATTTGTGAGCCCATCTATTTATCATGTGTAGTGCTTTATAAAAAAGTGATAGTTAAATCAGCAATTGACAGAGCATTTGGACCCTTTGGTCGGTGCGCACCACTTGCTGAATTTGGAGAAAAGGATAATCCTTATTACTTTCATCCTTTTACCGTGCTGGAAACGGATGAAAATTTTTTATATTCACGGCCGTTGAACCAAGCAGAAAAAACTGCAACTAGTACAAACGTTTTGATATGGATCGGTGATAAAATGCAGTGTACTCAAGTGATACATAATGGTATTAAAGCGGGAACAAAAGCTAAAGACGTTGAAAAGTCTCAAACATTAATATGTAGAAAGAGTATGATGAATTTGCTGCATCAATTAAGTCAATCGTTGACTAATGAAAAAAACTATTATGAATGGAAGAAACTCAACATCAAACGTTGCCAGCAAAAGCAAATTCTTCGTAATATCTTAAAAAACTGGATCCCAAACGGAGGGAACGAATTTCAATGGATATAAGAAATCTAGAAACCTCAATATAAGATGTACGTATGAATTAAGGCATTAAATAAAACGAAGGATGGCTTTACCAGCGATAATAATTTTATTAACGACTGACTTGTTACATAACAAGTAAGAAATAAAAGAACGTGTTGCGAGGAATTAAAAGTTATTTTTTGCATTTCAAAATAATTCACATATAGAAATCTGTCAGAAAGGAAATGAACGACAACTAGAGTAATTAAAGTATTATAAAAATCATCTCATAACATTATTCCATAACTCGGTTTAAAATGTAAAAAGAAGGATCATCGAATTAAACCATAGTCTGAAAATTGCTTGCTGTGACTTGCAATACGCCTTACTTCGGAAGATGATGGATGAATGTTTTCTGGAGTGTTGGATATGGATACTGGAGTAGGCGGGCCAGTATAGTAATTTGAATTTGGTTTCTGAGCGCTTAAATGCTTTAACGGTGTAGAATTGCTTTTAGAAAGTGATTTTGGCCGAATGCGTCTAGGCGTTTTATGTTGTAAAAGAGATACGCTACGTGTCAATTTACCATGACGAACCCACAGATAATGAGAGGAGGAGCGTGATAGCGTACGAGAAGGGGTGCGTAAAGGAGAGGTATAAGGATCATACATATGTGTTAGATCATCAGAACCGATCGGTCTTGGCGTTGTCAAACCATTCTGATCATATATCGACTTCGTGGGAGATCCCATGGAAAGCCTGCGATTCCCTGAAAGATGTAAGGACGGAGGCTTTCCAGAAGAAAGCGATCTCTGGTTCCATATGGAGGTAACAGGTTCAGAGTTTGGACAATTGTGAAGCTTCGTTTTAGCGACAATGGGAAGATCTTGCAGAGGGGAAAATGTTTGATTAACTTGTACTTTATACATAGCCAATTCAAGACGTAAGCGTAAGTTTTTAGCACAACACTGAATGTCGTCTAAGTGATTATTGTTGGTATTGGTTTGTACTGGTGTCTTGGGTTCTAAATGTGTTTCTTTTTCCTGTTTCTCTCCTATCTCAGTAGAAGATTCTTTTTCCTCTTCACTCTCCGTACTACTAACAGATTTTATTTTTAAGACTGGCTCTTCACATGCATTTTCATCTGCAATTTCTACTGCACGCACATTTCGAGATCGAACCGCAATCGGTGAAATCGTCCCTGGAGCCGCATTCTCTTTTCCTAATGGTCTCTGCATCGGTGTTATAGGAAATAAATGTTGCACATTTTTTCCTTTTCCATACTCATACACTTCGTTTGTTGGCCTTTCCCCCAAAGTGTTTAAACGAGATGGGGTCAATGGTTCCATTGACCTATCCATCTTGTTATTTTTTCTAAACGGAAACCAATATAAAGATTCCTAGTAGCAGAGAATCAGAAGGAAAAGTAATAATCAGAGACAGTTTTTTTGCGACTCGTCGATTGTTGCGTACTTGTGGCACGTATATAAGCGGTGTCCAACGCAACGCGACGCGACGCCCTTTAAAGCGCGAATTCGCGATATAGCGCGTTTTATCAGTTTGCTCATATCCTCGAGTTTATTAATTATATTAACTTTCAAATTTTTTAAATAGCTATCAAAAATGATGCTATAAAAAGTAAACCGCAATTTGCATTATGAAGAGTGATTTACCTGTTATGTTACCGATACACAAACTCGTTCATAACTTTCCTATAGTCATTTTACAAGGTTAAGAAGGCTTTATTCAACGTCCGTTTCAATATCCCTGCAAACGACATTTGAAAATGACAAAATCAATTGGAATAATAAATGGAGTATTTGTGAATTGCACAGGCAGACCTACCGTACACTGAAATATGCTTTTGTTATGTACACAATTACTAAGGCTGATATTTACAGATTAAAAATAAGATACGTTATATCAAGATAACAGTCGGTAGACGATTTAAACGCGCATCTTCTTAATATTAGTTGTGAATAGATACGAGAATGAAATTTTTTTTACACACTAGTATTCGACCATTTTGAAAAATATTTAGTCAATTCATCGCAAAATGTGGATCAAAAAAGGGAATGCAACCACAGAATACACCTTAGACCGCTTTAATGATAAGAATCACTGAATAACCTAGAAACCCGAATGATGCTCAATGGAAAATAAACAAAAAGGGATCTGTAAGATAACACACACCTTTCCACATACGCTTGACAACGAAATTTCATCCAAGACCAATCAAACGCTCCACATCAATAGGCTACTCTCAAGTCACCAGTTCATCTATGCAAGAGCGGGAAAGTCAGTCTCAGAAAGGGTGGGAGGTGCCTGTTGGGTTTTTGAGGCAGTTTCTGAAGGACCACGACGGGGAGCACGGTTAGGACGGCCACCGCGAGCAGGACGAGCAGTAAAAGTTTGCTCGATATCAAGAAGAACCTTCTTTGGCTTGCTTTCCTTGGCAGCAGACTTCTTTTGAGAAGCGCTCTTCTTAAGAGAGGCAAACAATTCTTCGGGGGCACTCTTCTCGACCTTAGTAGCGTTTTCAAGTTTCTCAACAGTACGACCAACAGGCTTTGCGGCGGACTTGCGTTCAGACAGATATTCATCAAGAGTCTTAACATTTTCCTCCTCGGCAGCAGGAGTTTGGGCTCCAGAGGGAGTGTTACCTTCGTTCTCTGCAACATCAGGGTTAGCAGCAGAGTTTACGAGATCACCCCAGCCACGTTCAGTAGCCTTCTTGGTATCACTAAAATAATGGTTAGCAATTATATAATTTGGCATTCACATGTAGAAAAATAAAACACATACACTCTACCAGTTTGGCTATGGCGGTCAAATTCACGACCACGGCGAGCACGAGCATTGCGGCGGTTGGAGGGGGCGCCAGTGGCATCCACAGGATGGGCAGCGTTGTTAGCACGAGCTTCTTTGCCTTCACGAGCAAAGGCTTCGTTTCCTTGAGGAGCTTGACGGCGTCTGCGAGGTTGGTCTGCCTTCTTATTAACGGTACGCTCACGAGGAGTGGGTTGGTTAGGGTCACGCTTCCTAGAGGTGGTGCTTTGAGCGACTAATTCGCGGGGGACAGGAGGGCTGTCGGAGCGCTTTTTGTCACGAGAAGCAGCGGTTTTCTTCTCGGTAGTAGTAGCTGCGGGAGTCTCCTCTCCGAGGAGGTCAAAGAGGTTCTATAATTTGGTTACTACTTGCGAAAACAAAATAAAAATCAGCAGAGTCTGCAGAGCTAACACTCTAAAGAATAATGAACGAAATGTGAATTTATATTTTTTAATACTTGAGCGTCTTTATACAGGCTATACTTCTATAAAGTATTTCATTCGGGTCGCAGTAATGAAACCTTAAACACAGCCCTAAAACATGCTACAAATAATTACCAGTTCGTTCATTTCCTAACCCTTAAAATAATCGTTTAATGATAAAATGTTTAAATCATACCTTGGATGCAACAGACATTTGGAAGCTGGAAAGTTAATTGTGTGTGTTCAGTTACACAACTACAGTCATCCAAAAAGCAGTCACTCAAACTTAGGGTAGGTTGAAACAAATGATGTGCTTTGTCCATCATCTTACGGTAATACCTAAGGCTATCTTAAAATTACAGTTATTCAACACAATGCCTGTCTTTTTTCTATGATATCGGAAGCACTTGGCTTACAATTGTCAATATTCGTTTTATCGAATCATTCATTTCTTTAGCATTAAAATAAGTTTTATTAAGAAATATACTACTGGTAAAAAAAAGCTAGGCAGTCTAAGTAAGAATTAATTACATTATATTTTGAAACAAATAATAAATTAATTCATTCAATGTAAAAAGACTGGTACTAAAATCGTTATAAACTAAATCCAACCAAGTAATAACTTGAGACGATTAACATTAAGCATCAATATCGATTGGGTCATCAGAGGAACCTTTTCCCATTGTTCCATTTGTTTTGCGAGAGGCACGTAGAGATGTACCGGCACCTTCAAACTTAAATAAATTGGGGTCTTTCTTAGAATCTTCTTCAATAGAGGGTGCTTTATAAGGATACCCAAAGAAGTATGTACCCAATGGTAGGATCAACGGAGCAGGACATTCTTGTTTCTCAACATCGAGCAAATTTATTTTAGGCACTTCAGCAACTTCTTTACCATTTAGTTTAGTCCCTGTTCCCTTCATCAAATTCGAATCGCCCTGCCTCACCAGCTCATCGTAACCAATCTTGGTAACCATCGTTCCTTGAACGCCAGCAATATTTTGCTGCTTGTTTTTTTGCAAACTTTCTTCATAACCGATGGGGGGATCAAAATCAACTACCAAATCGGTTTCTACCACTGAGACAACATGGCGGGAGTCATCAGGTTGAACATCTATAACTTTTATTTGATATACCTGGTCGTTATACAAAATCTCAAATATATCAGATTTTGTAAGCGTACTGAAATTCCTAAGCGCATTTTCCAATACCGCTCTGTGGTCCGTGATATCAAGAAAATTCACGCTTTGAGGCTGTAATTTGACATAGCTGCCCTGTGCTATATCAGTATTTATAACTCGAACCAAATCTCCAGGCTCAAGGCTAAGTGTAGTCATCATCTGTGCCCTAGTTAGTACATTTCTGACAGTCTTTAAATTTTTTCATACCCAATAAGGCAGGTAGACACGTCCCTCTTCCGCAATAAATTCTAACACACCCCCATGAGTTTTTTTCTCTGCAGCTTCGTTTTCAAAGTCAAAAAGCATGGGATAACTGACATTCAGGCGTGCTAATAGTTAATTAACAGATTTAAAAGGCTTAATAAATTCTCTTCGCATTACGTACATAGTTTTTCTAAAGCTGAAGGTGGTAATATTACTAGACGTAGTTGTTAATACTAATAATCCCCAATAACAATATAAAAAATATTGAGCAGAGAATGTTAACCATAAGCAAATGCGCAAGCAAGCGCTCAAAGATAAAATCACATGAACTTCATGAGTATATAAAATCAAATCTCCAACAATGTGAAAACTTAAAAGTATTTTCAAACCTTACCTTTCCCACCATAATTGACATTTGGCCGTTCCTCACCAGGAATCATGGCAACAGGATAACAGCGGTAACGAGTATCAAATCGCTGATTTACATTATTATGAAAAGCTGACCGAAGTTGAGACATCATGGAGAAACCATCATCGTCGCTTGAGAAAAAGCTGCCGCCAAACTAATACGTGAGTAAGTCAACGTACGCATTCTCTAAAAAAACCATACCATATTTGCTTTTTTTGCGAAAAAAGGAAAGAGTAACTATGGTTCTCCCAATTTTTTATAATGCAACGTAAATGTTGTAGTGCAAGCAAAATACACTTGATGACTGAAAGAATTTGGCTATGTACAGCATTCGTTGACGCAAATGCCACTATTTGGGACCAAGGCAAGAAGTTAGTTTACGAAATTTAAGGAGGTTCCTCAAGGTCTTTAACTGTTTATAAAATAGTACCTTGTAATATGTTATCTGAGCCTACCATATGTGAAGCATAGCTGTACTATCTTGATATTTCATGAAATATCAGTGCAATTCTCGTTAAGCTTTACAGTGTAGTTTTGGATAGATACGTTGTAAAATTGGGTCATATTCTTAAATGTTGTCAGTTGATCAGTTGATTATAGTAGCTCAACAAGGACCGTGGGTTTCTTGAATAATTTGTGACAAAAGTTGTGCTAGTTCTTTAGACCAGAAATTGTTGGTGTTCATGAGCTAAAACTTCACCAACACCAAACTCTGGGTACAATCTTCACTGTACATTCGTGATTAAAGAATAATCGATTGTTGAGTGTTTAATATCAGTTGTTCAATTCAAAGGCATTCCCAAAGCAGGAGACAGTATTGTCTACATTAACAATGGCTTATCTTATTGATATACCATTTGAATACTTCTCTTCTTTCCTTGGAGTCCACCCGGATCAGCTCAAGTTACTGTTTTGTTTTCTTTCAGCATACCCGTTTGCCGGCATACTAAAAAGACTTCCTTCGGCTCCATGGATTAGAAACTTATTTTCAATAAGCATAGGTTTATTTTATCTCATTGGTGTTCATCATCTTTACGATGGCGTTTTAGTTTTGCTATTTGACGCTTTGTTCACATATTTCGTGGCCGCGTTTTATCGATCGTCACGAATGCCATGGATCATATTTATAGTAATCCTTGGCCATACATTTAGCAGCCATGTTATTCGGTACATTTACCCTTCAGAAAATACTGATATTACTGCTTCACAAATGGTACTATGTATGAAGCTTACAGCGTTTGCCTGGTCTGTTTACGACGGTCGTCTTCCTTCAAGTGAATTATCTTCTTATCAAAAAGACCGCGCGTTGAGAAAGATTCCTAATATCTTGTATTTCCTTGGATACGTATTTTTCTTTCCCTCATTACTTGTTGGTCCAGCTTTTGATTATGTTGATTACGAAAGGTTTATAACCCTTTCTATGTTTAAGCCTTTGGCTGATCCTTATGAAAAACAGATAACACCACACAGTTTGGAACCAGCCTTAGGTCGTTGCTGGCGAGGTCTGTTGTGGCTGATTTTATTTATTACCGGAAGCTCAATCTATCCTTTAAAGTTTCTACTTACACCTAAGTTTGCTTCCTCCCCTATTTTGCTAAAATATGGATACGTTTGCATAACTGCTTTTGTTGCAAGAATGAAATATTATGGCGCATGGGAACTTTCTGACGGTGCATGTATATTGTCAGGCATTGGTTATAATGGCCTGGATTCTTCTAAGCATCCTCGTTGGGATCGAGTGAAGAATATTGACCCTATTAAGTTCGAATTCGCAGATAATATCAAATGTGCTCTTGAGGCTTGGAACATGAATACCAATAAATGGCTTCGAAATTACGTTTATTTGAGAGTTGCAAAGAAGGGAAAGCGTCCAGGGTTCAAAAGTACGCTAAGCACATTCACTGTTAGTGCAATGTGGCATGGAGTTTCTGCTGGATATTATTTGACTTTTGTTTCCGCAGCCTTTATCCAAACAGTTGCAAAATACACGCGTCGCCATGTTCGCCCATTTTTCCTTAAACCAGATATGGAAACTCCTGGGCCTTTTAAGCGAGTCTATGATGTTATTGGTATGGTAGCAACAAACCTCTCTCTCTCCTATCTAATTATCTCTTTCCTTCTTTTGAATCTAAAAGAATCAATACACGTTTGGAAAGAGCTATATTTTATTGTGCATATATATATATTGATAGCTCTGGCTGTGTTCAATTCCCCAATAAGGTCGAAATTAGATAATAAGATACGATCCAGAGTCAACAGCTATAAACTAAAAAGTTACGAACAATCTATGAAATCCACTAGTGATACGGACATGTTAAATATGTCGGTGCCCAAAAGAGAAGATTTTGAAAATGATGAATGAAGGATTAATTTGCTATGAGGTAGCATCATATGCAATAAATTGAAGCATTTGAATATTTTGCAGCTTTGTTAACAGCAATTTCATCTTAATTGTTCATCATATACAATACCTTTCATGGCGGCAGTATATTCATTGTGTTTATATATATGTTTACATATTAAAGTAGTCTCTTAAATAAAATTCCTGAATGTTTTCTCTCAATTCAGTTTTTAAGTTTAACATCTAATTTCCTTTGATGATTTATTTTGGTTACAACATTATGAGAGTTTGAATTTATTTTGCTTTAGTATCTGGTAGTAGGTAACGTTGCTATATCTAGTACCTTAGTCCACTAAATTCAACACGAACGCGCTATAGAACTTGAGCGATTCTTATTAAAGAACTTTTTTGAGGGTATGAACTGAATGGAATTAGGCAAAAGCAAATTCTCTTGGAAGGACTTGCAATATTGTGATAAAGCAGGTACACAAAATTCACCGTTAAGGGTTGTAGCTCATATTGATCAGGATGCTTTTTACGCTCAAGTCGAAAGTGTTCGCCTAGGATTAGACCATTCAGTTCCCCTTGCTGTTCAACAATGGCAAGGGCTTATTGCTGTAAACTACGCAGCCCGTGCAGCGAATATTTCACGCCATGAAACAGTTACTGAAGCAAAAAAGAAATGTCCAGAGCTTTGTACCGCTCATGTAAAAACTTGGAAAGCTGGGGAGTCAGAGGCTAAGTACCATGAAAACCCAAATCCTAACTACTATAAAACCTGTTTAGATCCTTATCGGCACGAAAGCGTTAAGATTCTTAACATCATAAAGAAACATGCGCCTGTGGTTAAGAAGGCTAGTATTGACGAATGTTTTATTGAACTTACGAGTGATGTTAAACGGATTGTGTTGGAGGAATATCCTTACTTGAAAATTCCCTCTGAGGACTCAAATGTTGCTTTGCCGCAGGCTCCAGTGCTACTATGGCCTGCTGAGTTTGGAATGGTCATTGAAGAAGAAGTTGTAGATAGAACGAAAGAAGATTATGAAAGGGATTGGGATGATGTTTTTTTATTTTACGCTGCAAAAATCGTGAAAGAAATTCGCGATGATATATACTTGCAACTCAAATACACGTGCTCAGCAGGAGTTTCTTTTAACCCAATGCTTTCAAAGCTTGTCAGCTCGCGTAATAAACCAAACAAGCAAACTATTTTAACGAAAAATGCAATTCAAGATTATTTAGTGTCATTAAAGATTACTGATATAAGAATGCTGGGCGGAAAATTTGGAGAAGAAATAATTAATTTATTAGGAACAGATTCTATTAAGGATGTTTGGAATATGAGTATGGACTTTTTGATAGATAAGCTTGGTCAAACTAACGGTCCACTCGTTTGGAATTTGTGCCATGGAATTGATAACACTGAGATTACTACACAAGTTCAGATTAAATCAATGTTGTCGGCTAAAAATTTTTCTCAGCAAAAAGTGAAGTCTGAAGAAGATGCAATTAACTGGTTTCAAGTATTCGCATCTGATCTTCGATCACGATTCCTTGAACTTGAAGGAATGAGAAGGCCCAAGACCATTTGTTTGACTGTTGTATCAAGATTTCTGAGAAAGTCAAGGTCAAGTCAAATACCTATGAATGTTGATATTAGCACTCAGTTTATTGTTGAAGCAACATCCAAACTGTTGCGTCAACTGCAACAGGAATTCGATGTATATCCGATTTCAAACTTATCTATTAGCTTTCAAAACATCATAGAGGTTGATCGTAATTCTAGGGGAATTGAGGGTTTTTTAAAAAAGTCCAATGATGAAATCTACATGTCTACTTCTGTTTCACCTTCTATTGAGGGACGCGCTAAATTATTGAACGAAAATATGAGGGAAAATAATTCTTTTGAATTATCTTCGGAAAAAGATATAAAGTCACCTAAAAGGTTGAAAAGAGGTAAAGGTAAAGGGATTTTTGATATGCTACAACAGACCGCTGTTTCTAAACCAACGGAGAATTCAGCTGATGAAACTTACACGTGTGAAGAATGCGAACAGAAAATTACTTTATCCGAAAGAAATGAACATGAAGATTATCATATAGCTCTCTCCATTTCGAGAAAAGAACGCTATAATAACTTAGTACCGCCATCCCATGATAAACCTAAGCAAGTAAAGCCTAAAACATATGGAAGGAAAACCGGTAGCAAGCATTATGCACCTTTATCCGATGAAACAAACAACAAAAGAGCATTTTTGGACGCATTTTTAGGAAACGGTGGAAATCTGACACCAAATTGGAAAAAGCAAACGCCAAAAGCAATTTCCAACAGCTCAGACAACATGACCCAGTTACACTTAGATTTGGCTAATTCCACCGTAACTTGTTCAGAATGTTCTATGGAGTACAATTCAACGAGCGAAGAAGATATTTTGCTTCATTCTAGGTTTCATTCTCGGGTTCTAGGAGGTGTTACTGTGTCCTTTCAATGCTCTCCTATTTATCGCGTTAACTATGGTTTGAGTTCCGATTGCATATACAGCATAAATTCAGAAAGCTCATTAATTGATCAAAGAAAAGCAGAGGAAGCTTTATCTTTCGTAAATAACGAACTTTCAAGTGAGCCTATTGAAACAATTGGGGTAGATAAATATACCACATTTCTATTCATATCAGATAAGAAATGTGTCGGATTACTTCTGGCAGAGCGTATATCTTCTGCATACATAGTCGATGAACTTGAACTCAACAACAACAATAGCACCTCTTCCGCAGTATATATAAAAAACGAAAATCTACGAAAGGGGTTTGTATTGGGTATTTCCAGGATTTGGGTATCAGCTTCAAGACGCAAACAAGGGATAGCAAGTTTACTATTAGACAATGCTTTAAAAAAATTCATTTACGGTTACGTTATATCGCCTGCAGAAGTTGCTTTTAGTCAGCCTAGTGAAAGTGGTAAACAGTTCATTATTTCGTGGCATCGTTCTCGAAACAATGGTTCTTCGAAGTCACTTCGATATGCTGTTTATGAAAGTTGAAAATAGTCTGACAAAATTAAAGTTGTTCTAAATATCTATCTAAGCGTTATATAGAAGTTTTTTTTTTAAATTATTAATTAATCATTAATGAAAACCGTTTTGTTTAACGAAATGTTTGGCTTTGCCTAATGAATGATGCTTAAGGGCATCTATTACAACTGGGAACACTTCCTCTTTAACATCCTGGCCCCATAGAAAGTCAAGATGTTCATAATGAGCAATCTAACTTATATTAGCATATTGAGCAACAAACCTATAAAATAAAAGGCTTACCGAAACTTCCTTTGCATGGGGAGGAAGAGCAGTTCTCATTACTTCCATATTGATCAAAGTATCTTTACCTCCCCATAGTATCAGCATTGGGCATTTGATATTATTCGTAGGAAACAGAGGAACTTGGTAATGGCGTGAACCATATCCAGCTAGAAGAGCCATATCGTCGTCATAAAGCTGGAAAGTACAGTTTTTTATAATCTGAAGCCAGTGAACAACACTCTTTACACTTGAAAAAGAGTAAAGATGTGCATAACCGCAAAGTTTTTGATTAAGAGAAATGTTGGATAGGTCCCAGTTGAATAAAATTTTAAGGGATACATCGACAATTTTTACAAAAATTGGGGGATCTGTAGAGTAAGCAGATGAAGTTGAAATTTAAAAAAAAGAAACATACAACATATATTTTGCCAAAAAGTGACTGAAGGTAAAAGACAACGGCGCCCAAAAAGATGATACATAATTTTTGGATTAACTTTGACAATATAGTCAACGAAGTAATTTGAAAAGCCTTTGGGAGCATAAGCAGGCGCTAACCCTATGAAAATATTTACTTTGTCATTCAAATCCGGATTAATGCTAAGTGCAGCCATTGCTTGAGCAGTTCCTTGAGAAAAGCCAATATAGTTTAGTTTTTCTCTTCCTGTTTCCCTCAAGATGTAATCAACAGTATCGGGAATATCAAACATGGCCATATCATCTAACGAGAAGTTCCAAAATTCTTCGTCCTTCGGTTTGTAAGTAATGTGTTTCCTGCTATACTTGTTTCCTCGATTGTTGCCCAACTAAATGTATTGTTAGTCAACGCCAAATATATCCTACGAAAATCTAATGTAAACATTTGCCCTTCTCATATTTGTTAAATCAATAGCTTTTCTTTACGCGTCTTCAACAATAGCTCGGGATAGAGTCTTGATCTGGCAAGCAAATAACTTACCCAAACATCATATCCAGATTCAATTAAAACAAAAGGAAGACTTCTCTCGGATTCATTAACTGCAACCCATAATTCAGAATTTGTCATGAGCCCATGGTGACAATAAACTACTTCACGCTTATGTTGGCTTTGCTTAGGATGTGTAATTCTATGTAGACATAGTATAAAGTTGTCTTGAGTTCGCACAAGGTGTTCTTCAACCCGATACCCAAAGGCTTCGCATATTTCATAAATGTTTCGACACTTTTGAACCGCATCGGTCATTCCATCCGTAGTTTTAGAGCTTATGTAGTAATGATACAGAACAATTATACGTACACGAAACCATTCCCTGACTCGCTCAGGTATCATGTAAATAAATATTCGTGCTACTAATTCGGTATACACACCGACGAAAGCTGCAATTACGCCAACATAGTCTCCCCTTTTTCACGTTAAAAACAATGAATCTTTTGAAGAGGATTGTTTACGTACCAATATATTTGATTTTTATTGAATCCTGACATACTACCAAAAAATTCGATTGTTGGTAAAAAATAGGCTGATCAACAACAACACCATGGCATACGAAAATATGATTAATTTTACAAAACGTCAATATCAAATATAACTTGAATAAATCGACTTTGTTTCTTTTTCTTTACATCAATCAATAGCTTTAATCATTTATTTCAATGAATTGATCTAAATTTAAATACAAAACAAGTATTTTACATAAGGGTTGAACTACTCGTAAATAAACATTTTTAATTGTTATCCTTTTTATTTAACTTTCCTGATCTTAACAATGAGGCTGATCATTCTGCGGCATTATGCAGTGTTACCATTAAACTAATGTTGTGGTCGCACAATGCAAACATCCATACATAGTAATTTAAGTTACGGTTTATATTCAAAAATAGAATGTTTATTTACGCCGACATATCAAATCATGAATTTTATTTGTTTACAGAAATAAGCTTCCATATTATGAAATAGTTCGTTTATTTGTTTATCAAATATAGCTCTCTGAGCAGTCCTTTTGTTTACGCCTAAAAATACTATATATACTTGGCAAAAGTTCCCTGTATCTTCACCGGAACAACTCACTACACGAAATGAAATTGTCATTGAAGGATCTCGCATTGTCAATCATTCTCGTGTTGGGCGTTGCTCCCCCGGTCCAGGCATTATCTGCCGAGGAATGGAAAAAGCAATCCGTTTATAATGTTATGACCGATAGGTTTGCTACCAGCAAGGTCGTACCTCATTGCGATGTGAAAGCTGAAAAGTACTGTGGAGGAAATTGGCAAGGTATTGTTGATCATCTTGACTATATTCGAGATTTGGGTTTCACAGCGATTTCTATTTCTCCAGTCGTTGAACAACTTGAAGGCCCGGAATATCATGGGGAAGCCTACCACGGGCATAGACCTAAAAATTATTACCGTCTTAATCCTCACTTCGGGAACGAAGAGGACTTAAAAGAGCTTTCAGATGCTTTGCACGGCAAAGGCATGTATTTGATGGTAGATGTTGCCATAAATCACACAATTTCGGAATATTTTGAAGACGATTATTTCAAGAATACGTATTTCGATAAAACTCATATTGATCACAAATGCAAGGAACATTGCTCATGCCATCACGACAAGTTCCCTCGCCCAGTTCCTCACAATGGAACCAAGCCTGACCATAAACCCTGGAAGCACGAGGAACACTGCCATCACGGTAAGTTCCCTCGCCCAGTTCCTCATAATGGAACCAAGCCTGACCACAAGCCTTGGAAGCACGAGGAACACTGCTCATGCCATCATGATAAGTTCCCTCGTCCAGTTCCTCATAATGGAACCAAGCCTGACCATAAACCCTGGAAGCACGAGGAACACTGCTCATGCCATCATGATAAGTTCCCTCGTCCAGTTCCTCATAATGGAACCAAGCCTGATCATAAACCCTGGAAGCACGAGGAACACTGCCATCACGGTAAGTTTCCCCGTCCAATTCCTCACAATGGAACCAAGCCTGACCATAAACCCTGGAAGCACGAGGAACACTGCCATCACGGTAGGTTCCCTCGTCCAGTTCCCCACAATGGAACCAAGCCCGATCACAAGCCATGGAAGCACGAGGAACACTGCTCATGCCATCATGATAAGTTCTCTCGCCCAGTTCCTCATAATGGAACCAAGCCTGACCACAAACCTTGGAAGCACGAGGAACACTGCCACCATGGTAAGTTCCTTCGTCCAGTTCCTCACAATGTAACCAAGCCTGACCATAAACCCTGGAAGCACGAGGAACACTGCCATCACGGTAAGTTCCCTCGTCCAGTTCCCCACAATGGAACCAAGCCCGATCACAAGCCTTGGAAGCACGAGGAACACTGCTCTTGCCATGAAGACCATTCAGTTCATGAGCGTCCTAGTGCTAAAGGGGCTCTCGAGGACTATATTCAAACATTTGTAGAAACTTTCCAAATTGATGGTATTCGTTTCGATGCTATGGGTGACAAATATAGAAAGTACTGGCCAGATTTTTGCAAAGCTGCTGGAGTGTTTTGCATGGGTGACTTGAAATCTTCCGACTCTTTAAAAGTTTGTGATTGGCAAAACGACTTGGAAGGGTTGAGTAACTTCCCTGTTAGAGAATCTGCTGTAAAAGCATTTTTGATGAATAATCCAGAGGGAATTGTTGATCTTGCCGACAAAATGACTGACATGCGCGGTTTGTGTGTCAATCCCCTATTGTTAGGAAACTTCGTTGAGAACAAAGACCTTCCTAGAATGGCTTCAATTTCTAGTGATCCAGCCACCTTAAAGAATGCAATTGCTTTTGTTCTTATGGGAGATGGTATTCCTATGATGTACAACGGCCAAGAACTTGCCATGCGCGGTGAAGAGGTTCCTTATAATCGACCTGCAATTTGGGAGAAAGGTTTCCCAAAAAGAAATCCTTACTATAAGTTCACGTCTACAATCAATCGTTTCCGCAAAGCTATGATTGAAAGCAAAGACGGAGAAGCTTTCTTAAATATGCAGTCGGATATTAGCATCGTTGATAAAAGAATATTGCTTTTACGACGTGGCAAAGTAATAACCGTACTCAACAACTTAGGTTCATATTACATTCATTTCCATTATACTGTTTCGGCAGAAGAGCACAAGTGGATGGACGTATTATCTTGCAAGTCCGTTCCAGTACAAGATAATCGACAGGTATTTATGGTACGCAACGGTGAACCCATGATCTTGTACCCAGAGGAATCGGCTTATGAGATGGGATTGTGCCCATCTCCAATTCAGCTTACTGAAGATTATAACAGTGAAGGTTCTCTCTCCATTAACGTTGAAGAAGCCCAAACATCAAAGGCACCAGAGCAAAATCGAGGATTTACCAATGTCCTCGCCGCTCTTTTATTATCTTTGTTAATGATTTTGTAGGTATACGTTCCTTGAAATCTAATAATATACAGATTTTTTATTTTACATAAACCTTTTTCATATAAAGTATGATGACTTAGTTTACAGACCCATAGGGCTCTGTACTGAAGTTCATGAACGATAAGTCACCTCAATATAAATAATAGACGGGTAAATCCATTTTAATTTTTGGCTTTAAATTACAAAGTACTCAAGTAAAGCTTTAGCCAAAAAAATTTAAACTCCCATAATGATATCCGACGCAAACCGTCCAAACGTATTCATAATTGCGGTGGTGTGGCTAACTTGTATTTGACACAAGGCGAGCTGCGATACCCAAACACGTCCAGTTCCCTTAAATACTTCGTTGTTGGTTTATATAGGTATTTCAGCAAGTTATACCTAATATTCAGATAATTTGCTTATGCTCAACACAGGTCTACGAAAAGGGCTTGCGCTTTCACCGATAACTCACCTTCTGAAACGATGTAGTTCAGTTACAGACAATGTGCATCGAGTAAACTATTGCTACAATTACCACACAGTTCCTAATCTTTCACAAAGAAATTTGCTACCACTTTTCAGTCCTGAAGCTCTTGACATTGCCTGGGACCAGCATCAACGTCAAGTAGTAAAAGAATTAAATGATCGAGTGAAGGGAACAGAACTTGAGGATTCATCTGTGTTTAACATTATCTTTCAAACAGCCGCTTTGCCTGAGCATGCAGCCACATTCCAGTTTGCAAGTCAAGCTTACAACAATCATTTCTTTTTTCAAAGCTTGATCGGAAAAAGAGCTGCAGATGCCAAAAAAAACTCAAAATATGAAGCTAATGCCGCTATCAATAAAGCAGTCAATGAAAACTTTGGTTCTAAAGAAAATTTACTTTCTAAAATTCATGAGCTTGCCTCAAATAGTTTTGGAGCATGTTGGCTTTGGATTGTAATTGATGATTATAATAGATTAAACTTACTGAGAACTTTTCAAGCAGGTTCTCCGTATCTTTGGACTAGATGGCAATCAAATGATCCCCATCTTATTTCTAGTGTGCCAGATTATAGTGCCAGACCTCGAAAATATGCGCATGTTCCCATTTTAAACCTTTGTTTATGGAATCATGCATATTATAAAGATTACGGTCTTTTAAATCGCTCAAGATACATCGACACATGGTTTGATTGCATAGATTGGTCTGTCATTGAGGAAAGATTGACTAATTCTTTGGTATGAAAGAAAGGTGCAATCAATTTAGATAATTATATCTCATCACAATCTTGTTATGATTTTAAAAAAACGCCTTTTTCTACTTTCACCTTATAAATTTCATTCTAATTTTAATAAAAATTGTGTTTTCTCTACTCGTCCTTGAAACTTCTACAGTAGACTGTTTTGGCTCATGCTCGTATTCTAAATGATTTTAGGCTAATTCCGAGCAATCGAGTCATATAAGTTAAGTAATTTATTAACCAATTAACCGATTTATTGCTTAGAGGTTGAGATTAAAAACATTTTTTTTGTAAAGCTAGAAAAGCGCCAATACACAATGTAATTTACAGTTTATAGTGTCTCTTTTTCATGCAAAATTAAAAAAAAAAGATACCACAGAAAGGAGAAATTGAAATTTTACTGGTGGTTTATTTGCAAAGATAGAGTGGATTAGATTGATATCTAAATGAGAATTGACTAGTAAAGAAAAAGAATGTTCAAGTTAAAAAATCAGTGAGATAAGTGGACGAGCAATTTATCTCCTTGCCGCTGGGTGAACATTTTAACTCTCAAAGAAAGACAGACACCCTTTAGTTATTTGACCACAGGGCTGAATAAACAAAGATTAAAGAGACAAGGGTAGATGCAAGATATCTTCAAGTTATAAAACGAATGAAATAACGTATAAAAGCGATTATTGGATAAATTAATACTCTTCGTCAGCTTCGTACATTTCGTTATCCATAGAATCTTGACCAACCTCTTCGTAATCCCTTTCTAAGGCAGCCAAATCTTCTCTGGCTTCTGAAAATTCACCTTCTTCCATACCTTCACCGACATACCAATGAACAAAAGCACGCTTGCTGTACATAAGGTCAAACTTGTGGTCCAGACGAGACCAAGCTTCAGCAATCGAGGTGGTATTTGAAAGCATACAAACAGCACGATTTACCTTAGCGATTCCACTACCAGGAACGTGTTGGGGTGGCTCATAGCAAATACCGATTTTGAAACCAGTAGGGCACCAATCAACAAATTGGATGGTGCGACGAGATTTAATGCTAGTAACGGCAGCCTGGACATCACGTGGGATAACATCACCACGATACAAAAGACAAGTAGCCATATAGCGGCCAGTTCGTGGATCACATTTTACCATTTGATTATAAGGCTCAAAGCACTGATTCGTAATCTCTTGTACGCTGTTGGATTCATGGAATGCTTTAGCTGCACTGACAATAGGAGAATAAGTGACTAAAGGAAAGTGAATACGAGGGTATGGCACAAGATTAGTTTGAAACTCATTTAAGTCAACATTTAAGCTACCAGCAAATCGAAGAGAAGCGGTGATAGAAGAGACAACTTGAGCAATAAGGCGGTTGAGGTTTTCATAGGTTGGACGCTCAATGTCAAGATTTCGGCGACAGATATCGTAACAAGCCTCATTATCAACCATAAAGGTACAGTCAGAGTTATCGAGAGTAGCATGGGTAGTGAGCACAGAGTTGTAAGGTTCAACAACGGATGTGCTCACTTGAGGGGCGGGATAAACAGAAAATTGGAGGTTAGATTTCTTTCCGTATTCCATGTTCAAGCGCTCCAGAAGTAAAGCACCCAAACCCGAGCCGGTACCACCACCAAAAGAATGAAATACAAGGAAACCTTGGAGACCAGAACAATTGTCAGCCATACGACGTATCCTTTCTAATACACTATCAATCATTTCCTTTCCTACAGTATAATGTCCACGGGCGTAATTGTTAGAAGCATCTTCCTTACCAGTTACCATCTGTTCAGGATGAAACAGATCTTTATACGGTCCAGTACGAACTTGATCAATAACGTTAGGCTCAAGATCAACATAGATACTTCTAGGTACGAATTTTCCTTGCCCGGTTTCAGAAAAAAATGTACCGAATCCATCATTTAAATAGCTATTGTTTTTGTGAACTTCGGAGTTTTCTGTAGGAAAACCGTCGGGTCCTATGCCATGCTCCAAACAGTACAACTCCCAGCATGCTAGAAATGTTAGCTAAATTTTTTATGAAAAAATCGATTGCCAACTATTTAGAGTATACAGCAATACAAAAAGATGGATATTGAACATACCGTTACCGATTTGAACACCTGCTTGTCCAACATGAACAGAAATTACTTCTCTCATAATTTGTGATAATAACGAATGTAAATGCAACTAAACGCGCTACACAAGACGTTTTGGTTGCAAACTTAGGTTGTTTGTCAAGGGAGAGCGTAGGTACTCCAAGTCATGAGTAGGAAATAACGAAAAACGAATGAACTCGTAAAGCACTAAGGAGGGAAGTTTATGCAATGAGGTTCCAAAACTCATACCATGCAAATAACATAATGTTTTATAAAGAAGTAATATAAGTAGTATTCATTAATATTCTTGCAATGATCAATTTTCGAATTTTTCTGTACTGTACGGATTGAAGTGACGATAAATGTAAACAAAGAACTATGATTTGAAAGACATTTTTTCACGAAGCAAATGAACATAATTATTAGTATTTAAGCATAAATAATGAGAATTATGCTCCTTTGCCAAAGAATACGAGAATTTGTTTCAAATATGTAACAATTGTTTATAAAAACATACTAGCAACACTTTACGGTTTTTGATAAGAAAGGTTATAATCATTGCATTGCGTTTTACTGTTTTCTATATAATGATGTTTTATACTTGAGTGATTTGCAATAAATGCATTAAGCGTATACTTAAAGGTTAGAAACCTCAGAAAGTAGGTTTGAAAGCAAAGCTTTGTGGGTTTGTAATCACTGTCAAATTACTATGCGTTTAGCCCGACAAAAGATTTTGGATTCCCAGTTTTATGAAACCTAATTAAAAGCAGCTTGCTTAATTATTTTCTTAATAGTATGTATTTTACGTATGGTGAATCTAGTATAGAACATTTGATCATATGGTTCTTTTAAGGGATTAACAAATTGTAGAGGTTCACCTTACCTTACGCCAAATCCTATTTTCTACTGACAAGAACGAATTCAATGTACTTTTAGCCTTGTTTTAAAATTACAGTAAAAAATGGGCCGATCGTGTAAAGTTATTCGTGAAGATTTAGCAAATTGTTTGTTACATTCTGATTGTATGTTTGTTAAAAAAAAAAGTGCACGAGAATGTCTCAAAAACAAGGACGAACTTCCAGAAGAATGCAAAAATCTGATAGAGGCGTATGGCGAATGCAAACGTCAAATGGTACGTTAATGCTTGGCTCTTATTATTTTACTAAATGGTTATAATTCAGCTGGATATGACTAAACGATATCGAATTGCGCCAGAAAAAAACACCGACCAAGATACTGAGAAGCCATCAAATGTTGACGAACAATAAATCTATGGTTTCATAGACAATTAAATCATACAAACAGATATTACTAAATTATGCCATTAAGAAAAGCTACCTATTCTATGAACCATCAGAGGTCGTAGTGTGTTAAATTCTAGCGATATTATTTCGACTATCTACTTAATTAAATGCATTCAAGGTTTCGATTTTAAAGATGAAGTTTTAATTTCCGAATTCCCTGCAAACAAATTAAAAGTGTTTTCTACTAGGTATAATCAAAGATATACAGTATAATTCACCCTCTAGGATTATCTCTAGCTATCGGTTTCTAAAAAAAAAATTGAGATATAACTACACAAACTTTCCTTAAAAATCCTGTTTCTCAAGTTAACTCAAAGGCACATTCGAACAGTGAGAAAGACGTTAAAGCAATAAATTTCTAAATAATAAATAAAACAAAATAAAATAATTTACACCTTTTCGGCTGGCTTTTCATCGCTATCACCTTTCTTTTTTGCTGGCACAGATTGAGCATTACTTATCAAGGGACGGCTTTTAATGAAAAATATAGAAGCAAAACCAATTGCCATCACAACAGTACAAAATATCCAAATAACCCTGAAGGCAGACGCATAGGTATTCTTTACACGAATCTGTAATTCCTGGGGTAACCGTTCAACCTGTTTATAAGATAACTGAGCATAAGTTGTATTCCCGTCAAAGGATTGAGTAACCCGTTCATTAAATATTACTTCACCAACTGTAATACCAATAGAACCACCCATGGTACGTATAAACATAAGTGTAGCAGTAGCCATGGAAGTCATTGCAGGTGGAAAAGTTGCCTGCATTGCAATGAGCGGAGGCAGAAAAAGAAAACCAGATCCGAACATAAATATGGTAGTTAACCCCATGACTTTGCTCATAGAGGTCGTAGCATTTACACATATCATTGCACCCATACCGGCAACACAGCTGATATATCCAACATATATCAACGGCAAGTAACGTCCTAGCTTCCGAAGAACCATGCCAACTGTCGTACAAAAAAAGCACAGCACAGCTGCACAAGGGATAGTATGTACACCAGACATAATGGGATTGTCACCGCGAATCCGTTGAAAGTATTGAGGAACGTAATATGCAAAAAGCATGTAATTTAAATAGAAAAAAGATGAACAAGCCAGCAAAGCTGCACTAGAACGATTTTTAAAGAATGGAGGTGGTAAAACAGCATTTCTTTTCGTAAAAGTATCATATATAAAAGCAAATACAAATAAACAACCGCCAATAATAAGATAACATAGGATATTAGCACGGCGCCATTTCCCCGATGATGCACCTAAAGAAATTCCCAAAAGAATCAATACGATACCGGTTATCACACATACAAGGCCAATGAAGTCAAAAGTCTTCAAAAACTTTTTAAACGAAGTACGCTCACAAGGCAATAAATGCAAAAACACAACAATTAAGGCAGTTGCAATACCGCCACTTGGTAAATTAATAAAGAAAATCCATCTCCAAGTTGTTCTTTGACAAATTGCACCTCCAATAATAGGCCCTGCTACCAAAGCCGCACCCCAGGCAGTAGCCAGAATTCCACTATACATTGGTCTTGTGCGCAATGGGGTTATATCAGATATAATAATATTCACGAGAGAAATAATACCTCCTCCACCAAGGCCTTGAATGGCACGGCAAACGATTAGCCATATCATGTTTTGTGATGCACCACAAAGTGCACTACCCAGCATGAAAAAGAAAATGCAAATGTAAAGTACTATTTTTCTTCCAAGGATATTGCAAAATACACCGACAGCAGGAAGAACTGCGTTGGAAGCAAGGACATAGGCAGATCCAATCCATGATGAACTTGATGTATCATTAAAGTCTTCAGCTATAGTCGGCAAAGCAGTGGTGACAATTGTATTATCTAATGCAGCAAGAAACAAAGTAAGAATTAAGGCAGGAACCACTATTTTCATATTATTTTCTGGGATTAATTGTATATTGGTATCATCATCATTAGAAGCAGATTCTTGTTTAGAGAATTCAGTGGATTGCTTATGCACGTCAAGTTCATTCACTTTGTTTTCATCCGGAACTATGTCGGTTTCTTTAACTTCCTTTTCTTCATTGGAAGGATATGCTGTCAATATAAAAGGACTGGTGGTCTTTTTAAGGGATAGTCCATCTATTGAATTTTGCCCTTCAGCAGCATTTGTTTTAGAGCCGGAAAATGAGTTGTGAGATGAAGAACTAGACATTGCGTATAATTTATGCTCTTGAATAATAAAAATTTTTTAAACAAATGGCCGCTAGTTGAGATGGACGTTTTTTAGACAATTTTACAAATATTTTTAAGGGGGAGAATAAAGAAAAACAAAGACAAGTAAACAAGGAAATATCCTAATAATAAAGCACTAAAAACCCTATCCAAACGCTTATATATTCCTTATAGTCAAATTTCTCATTGTTGAGTCTTATGGTGATTAATTTGGTAAGCGGCTTGCTAGTGGTATTCAGTAAATTTTTATACAAATATGTGTCTAAGTGATTATCACGAAAATCAGACTACTAGCACAATAACATAATCCATCGAGATCTAATACAATTTAAATAAGGAGAAAAGTGAGAGATGTGACATATATTTGTATGCACACTGACAAATTGTTTTGCAGTATTTGCTTTCTCCGGTACGTCGCTCCCCCTTATAATGAACTTCTTTAGTAAGCAGGAGGAGCTTGAACGCACTTCTCAAGAGTGCATCCTTGTTGTCATTCTAGATATGGTTAAACGACAACATGCGAAATATATCAAATAGAAATTTGCGTGGAGATTCCGCGTATCTACAACAGCTTTTAGCCACGTGTCAATTACACGAACCAAGTTTGAAGTGGTAAGATTTCTAAAATGTAATAAGAAACGCAAAAGGAGGTTTTAAAAAGTAATTTTTCCTCGAAGTGTGATACTTGAGTACATTTCAAAAGAAATGGGTGTGCACGGTGAAGCCTTTAAAAGTCATCTAACGATAGTAATTAATGCTGGATGGAAATAGTTCTTAACGCTTAATATAAGTGGTTTTTATGAAATAGAATAAAAGGGAGGATCGCTGCAGCCGTCAATGTACAACAACATGGCACTTGCTTGACATTTTAACGACTCAGCGAACGTATAGTAAATAAGATTACTTCGATAATTAATAGGTGTCGGTTGAAATAACATTTCGTCTATTAGCGAATGAAGGATCGATAATAAAAGCATTCAAATATGCCTGGCATTGTACATTTCCATGATACGCCTTAAAACAAAATAGCAAGTCTGAAGTCAACAGGAACAGTATAGTAAAAAGAAATAGCAGAAAGGAAGAAAAGTTAAGCAATGCTCAAGTCTACTCGAATTTGGCTAATGGAGAGTCCAGCTGTCTACTTTTATTTATCTATACTCTTCTACAGCTGACAAGATACTCGTTTTCGGTAAGGCACAGCTAATTTAGATTACTCGTTTATCATGAGAGATAGCAAAAAAGCTAAGAACAGCTTCAATCGGCTTTTTACGTTCATACTGCTACTCAATATGTTCAGATTTATATTCCTATTAATTATTAACTGCCTTACTATTTACGCAAACAAGTAAGTATATTTTTTTTTGTGTATAGTAAAGTGTTTGCTGCTTTTCGTTGTATTTTGTTAAACAATTTGGTGTGCTACCGTGTGATGCTGCTGAAAGAGACGCTCAATTAATCCTTAGACTGAACTAGCATCTACAAGTGCAGTATTCTAAGGGGCAAATTACGGGAATTTCCTAGTCAATTTTCTCTGTTTTCACATATAACTTTTATTCCTCAGAATATATCTGGACTCGTTCCCCCGCATCTAGAATGCCTAATGAAATATTTCCCTGGAAAATTCGTGTGGATGAAAGTCGAGGATTAGCAGGTAATTCTGGGACGAAAAAATCAAATCATGAAGCATTATCAAGATTACAATCACCCTTGAATTCTCCTAAGCTACAGCCAATTGGTTCTCCTCAGGCTTCTAGGAAAACAAGCGGTTCCGGTTCGAGTGCTCCGCTGTACCCCAAATGGTCCGGTGCCCTTTCTCTTGCTAGTAGTCGTGCTGCATCGCCGGCTCCTTCTGATAGCTTTCCTACTTTTGGTTATTCTCAGCTTGGTGGGCTAGAAAATAGTTCTAAAGGTTCCGCGCTTTTTAACAGCGCCAATTCTATTGGAACTCCGTACCTCTCGTCCAGGAACTCAAATTCAGCAAATGAGGCGAGTGCTATGGCTTTCCACAATGTCTCTCCTCCTAGTGGTGCTGAATCTTCTTCAGAAAGTAAAAGCTTTTCTGCCAGTGGAAAAGGCAATAAAGCTGATACATCCGCAGAGCCTTCGTTGGATGCTTTTAACAGTACCCAAATCAAAGCAGGATCGACTGCCAATTCTAATTCAACACCGGTTGAACCCGGTGAAGATACCATTCCAACGGCTATTGTTGTGAAAAATATTCCTTTCTCGTTGGAGAAAGATACATTGTTGGATCATTTTAAGCAACTAGGTATTCCCAGACCTTATGCCTTTAATTATCACTATGACAATGGAATATTTCGAGGATTGGCTTTTGCTAATTTTTATCGTCCTGAAGAGGCTCAAGTTGTTGTGCAAACGCTTAATGGCTATGAAATTAATGGCAGACGTCTTCGTGTTGAATGGAAACGCCAATTACCAGCTGCAGAACGCGAGAAGGTGGAAAAAGCAAAGAAACGTCAAGCTGAAGAAAGACGTCGTAAACAGCAGTACAAGATGTTTGAAGTTAGCTTTACTGATCAAGGCTTAAATTTGAATGACACTGGTACCCTTGAAACTTATAGTAGACTTCTATTGTTTGCTCATCAATGCATTCCTTCTCGTGAAATAACATTTGAAACCACTTCTAAGGACGGAAACCTTCTAAATGCCATTAGAATCTTTTGCCTGTACTTTGATCTCGATTACTATGCTCGCCCGAATGGAGAGGTGTTAAAATTAGTAGTTACTCATCCGAATAAAAAGAATACGAGCGTAAGTCAGTCGCAACCTGCATCTCCAAATTTAAGATTTAATATGCCGGCACCGTTAGCTACTCGATTTTTGCAAGAGCATTCATTGAATGGTACTAAGAGTGCCCCTATAACCCCACCTCCCAGTTTCGCAGTACCATTGACAAACCAACTTCGTTCGATTGACGACAAAATTTATGGAAATGAATCACCGCTTCAAAAGGCTTCTACTTTGAGTTCACCTTTCAATTCAAAAAATGATAATGATGCTTCTACCTCCGCTTCCAAGCAGAGTTTTGGTGTCTCCCACTTTTAGAGTCTATGCAATTATAAAGAAACTGTTTATGTACCTTTTAAGATATGATTTTTGTTTACGCCAACTATAGATGCATTTACTATACGCTATTTGTTTTGACTAAATTTTGCTCTTTATCCCTTTATCACTTACTTCTGATGAATCTAAACTCTATGGGCTTCATTTTGTTGATTTTTTGTTTTCCCTTTCACATAGTTGGTTATCCAGCAAATAATCCTTTTAAATACTTAGAAGCTTATATTTTATCGTTTTGAATTCCCACGACACATTTGGACGACTCGACTTAACAGCAATCAATGATGGATATATGTTGGGTGAGGCATAATGTTTTATGACGATAATCAACGGATGAGCGATGCTCCTATTTTTTTACAAATTATAACGATTTTTCTTGTATAAGAAATTTATGCCCTACCGTATAATATACACATACTTTACATGATTAAATTTAACCTTGGACAAATACATTAGTCTGATATTACAAAATTGAACTTTTATTTTTGTAAATTTAATCATCTTCTTTATGTGGATGTGAATGTTCCTAGCTTAGTATTACCGTACTATGGATATAGAAATAAACCTACGATTTAAAGTCTATTTTCTACCAAGCTTGTAGGGCTTTAAATGAGCTACTTTAAAATTACCTAAAATATCGTTAAATTTTCCTATATAATGCGAATTGATTTATATGTAAAAAAGAAAAAGAAATTGCAAGCATGGTGGACTTTTAGTTCCATTGTTAGTAAGTTGTAATTAAAGGAAGTTACAAAGGATTCACTAAAATAAGAATACTTTATGGGTTATCGCAGCCTTACTCAATTACTGCACTTGAATGTCTATTGAATTTAAGAATGAAGAAAGGATAACACAAAGATGCACGATTCTTTTTGGATGAACTTTTATTTTTTGTTAAGGTTATGAAAAAAGATGAAATACACTTGACCTTGTAATTACTGCAGCTAGAAAAAGAAAATATTATAAAAACCAGTTTCATGAGTTATGGCTGGAAGTACCGCACAACACCATAAATATTGATAATCTGCTATATTGCCGATAATATAAAGTTAAATTAGTAGAAAAAGTAAACTAAGAAACAGAAATTTTCTTATTTTACCCATATAAACCTATGTATTAGAGGATAGCAATTGTATTTATGAGTTCGAGGGGAACAAGATCATCAACTGCTGCCGAGCAGAAAAGGCAGGAGGATGTAAATAAAGAATCAAATATGAATGATTCTGTTACTGAATGGTCTGTTTTAGAGGAAACCTTACTGTTAAAAGCTATTTGTCGTGGATTGCGCCCTGTAGGTAAGTGTTCGAAAGGTTAATTGCTCGGTCTCTTATTTTAAAAGCTGCATGTTATCAAATTATTGCATTCATTCACTAATTAAAAAATAGGAATAGAAAAAAATTTTTATATGATAGGGATTTTACGAGAAATTCGTGATGGCTGCAAAAGATCAACAATTAAGGCTCAGGACGTTTGGAATAAATTAGGAACACTTTATAATTTGAAAGAGTTTGAAGAATTGGTATGTCAAAAAGCCTTTTAATTTTTTGTTTTCAAGTATTTGTTGACAGTTTTTTAAATTAGGAAGCTCCAGGAAATGAAGAAGTTAAGGCGAAAGAAAAACGAATAAAGTCGCCAGATGTTAAAGATTTTAAATTACCAAAAGATATTCTTAAAGTAAAAGAAAAATCCGAGAAACCATTGGAAACATCTCAAAAAGTGGAGATTGAAACGGTAGAAACTAAACCCGGTGAACCCGAAGTTAAGCAGGAGACGAATTTACAGAAAGAGAAGAAGGAAAGTAAAGTCAAGCTTGAATCTAAAGAAGAGAAAATTTCTCGGAATTTACGATCCTCTTCTAGAAGTATTTCTCCTGTTACTGAACAGCCGCAAAGTCCAAAGATTCAGCCTGTTATTCCCGAAAAAAAAGAAAAGTCTGAAAAGAAAGAGAGTTCCATGACTTTGCGAAAAAGATCCGTCTCGCCATCTTCTCAAAATACAGCCCGTTCTCCAAAGCGTATGGCTACTGAGCCCATAGAGCCTGCTTCTTCACCGGCAGCTTCAAACCAAGCTATTCGCCGTAGCTCTCGAAGCCGGAGGCCTCCGACCTAGCTCTTGTTAACAGAAAAACCTAGGATGGGAAAGACTGATTATTTGTACATATCATTTATGCTTGGTCTACTCTAATGAACGGTTATTTATATATGAGACCAAAATTAATTATCACAAGGGATTTATAAAAAGTGAAAAATAAAAAGAATTATGATTTTACTACAACTAATATTTTGTATGTCAAGGAGATTTGTTTTAGCAGAATTATAGGTTTAATGGGATCGACGGCATGTCCAAAACTAATTTGCTTTTGCAGTTTTACTCCTTTTTGATGCTCGATTCACGTAATGGGAAAAGACGAACGGCTTTGTTACAAACAAATTTACTCTGATTTACCGCTACGATTTTTGAATCCCGTCACTTCTTTACTGTTCGTTACGATGTTTTATGTAGCTATATATACTGTTTGATAGCTTGACTTGCTAAAAAAAATCTTCTAACTGTGAGTTTTCAATTTTAATTCGATAGGTCCATATGTTAATGTCGATTTGGTTGGAAATATGTTTTAAAGTATGTTTAACACGCATAGACAGAGAGATTCCAATAGGTAGTATACATATTACTTTCAAATTGATGAGCAAATTGTTTTCAAAACCTTACACAGGTAACGATTTGATCAATGAATTTTTCAATTCCGGTGAAACGGACTTGAGTATTCACATGAGTTAATGTATTATTTATCGGCACATCAGACCATTGCCTAGCAGAGTCTGCCGAATTTAACAACTTTTAAAACACAATAGATCTATAAGTACAGCTCTCTAATAGCAAAGCAAAACTGAGCAACCCGTCATTGCGAAACCTTTAAAAGACATCAAAAATACACAAACGCGCTTGCATTCAGGTACATAAACATGCAGCGGGATCTACTTCATAGAGTTTCGTAGATTCCCTTACTTGAAAGGTTAATATCGTACATAATTTTCATACTGTGAGGCAAAAATCTCATTAATATTTAGTATTCAACAACATAAAAACAATTTTAGCAATTAAACTTGAAACCGTTTAATAAACAATGGAAGTACACTAACAAAGATAATCCTAGTGTCTCTCTATTCAGAATTGATATTCGCCGTTTTACCGACCTGATAGGGTAATAGGGCTCACTATCAGTTACACATAGAAGGATTACCAGTTTATCTATCAGCACATAAAATTTGATATAAATAGTGCATCTAGCCCAAAAGTAGTAAGAAGTTTTTCCTATATATATATATAGCGGCCTTCCGCTTGGTAGATTTCATCTTTGATGTATTCACACACATTCTTGAAAACTTTGAATTGTTTAGTCAAAGACATTGAAAGCAACTTGTTCATTGAATTAATTAATTGTTCAAATTGGTCAAACAGTCAAACACAAGGAGAGATGCTATTAATTCAACGGCAAAGTCTCGTCCCAAAATTGCCATGATATAATAATTTTTCCAAAAAAAGAATAAAATGTATGTGAGATGAAATTTTTTAATGAGAAAACTCGGTATTGTGGTAATGAAATAAAGACTTATGAAGGAATAAAGACGCTGATGAAATATTATTGTACAATTGGCGAGGATGCCTCAATATATGACGATTAAGTCTGAACACATTTTGATGAACTTAGAGAGAAAGATCAAACTAATTAACCGAAATATCGTTTTAATATCAAATGATGTGTTGGTTTAAGGCCTCTTTTAACTTTTTCGTTCTTTTTTTCTTCAAAAATATATTTCTCTGGAGCTTAACCAAAGAACGCGTAGCAAAAATAGATTTTTTAAACTCCAAAAAATAAGCGTAGAAGGCTAGATTGTGTATATGCGGCAACTAAGGATTTTCTGTTTGACTTTGCAATGGAAGGATAACGGTAAGGGAGTTTTAATATTTTTTGAAAGTCCACGGAGTTGGGAATGTCGGGAGAAGGAATCTCCGCTACTTTATCAGGCTTGCTGGATCGATGGGAGTTGTTTTTTTTACAGTTTTATAATGAGGCACTTTAAGTTGTTGACAAGCAATACTTCTTTGAGGTGGCTGCAAATGTGAATGATGGCAAAATAGTTTAAGAGATGCGAAAGTTTTAACCTAGCAAAGGAAGTCGGCAACTTTCTGTAACGCGCTTTTCTTTTGTGGAGGAGTATTGCTTTCGAGATCTTCACTATTTTTATTATCATTGCTTTGGAGGTTTGGCTTGGTTAGATCTTTTTCACTTAATTCCGAAGTGCTCGACTCAGCTACATACATTTGTGAATTTACCAAATCATAACGGCCCGTTGTAAGGTCTACATCCTTTAGGGATTGAAACGTTGGCTTCACGAAAATCGGACTAATCAGAAGATAAGCGATAAAAACAGACGGTCCTAAAAATGAAACAAAGAAGCCGTATGCACTCGGCTTCTCATGTGTTACTGGGAAAATCGAAATGTATACAAGTGCACAGAGTGCTAAAAAATTGATAAGGACTCCATAGTAGCTAAGATAAACGCTTCCAGGAAACTTATATGGTAAGACAGTGTCTGGAATTTTCTGAGCCTTCATTGCATATCGCAAACGGATGTGATCGATAAAAGAAAGTCCCCAAATTACGAAGGCTCCTCCACCCGAGACAGACATTAGCCAGTCGAACACAACAGAACCGTCAGGTGCAGCATTAACGTAAGCAATACAAGCCATGGCTAGCGAACACAAGTATGAAATTACGGGACGTCCCTTTTGATCTACACGACCTAGGAAACGTGGTGCCCATCCTTGCTTTACCAACGCCATTGCATTGCGAGACGCTGCGAATACAGCTGCATTACCTACAGAGAGAACGGAAACGAGAATAACAGCATTGGTGATATGTGGTAGTACATGAATTCCTCCATTCTTGATCGCAATAATGAATGGACTGACATTACCCAGGTCTGGGTTATCATACGGGACTACTAAAGTGATCAAGAAGATGGTGATGATGTAGAAGAAGCCCATACGGTAGAACACCTTTTTCACAGCACTTGGAATTGCACGTTGAGGATTGCTGGTATTTCCAGCAGCCGTACCTATGTTCTCAGTACCCGACAACGAATAGGCTGAGGAAATAAATACGGAGCAAAAACCTTTGAAACCGTTACGAAACGATCCTGGATGATGCCAATAGTGCGCACCAATGTAGCCACCTTTTGGAGCAGCTCCACAGTTGATGATAATTGCAACGAAGAAGAAGATGATAACAATGACGACTTTTAAAAATGAACTAACGAATTCACATTCACCATAGCTACGGGCTCCAAATGCATTAACTAAGACAACATAAGCCAAGAAGATAGTTACCCAAATAGCTGGGTTTAAGTGCTGTGTTGTCCAAAAGTCAACTACTTCGCAAGCGGCAGAGATTTCACTAGGCAAGACGGTCAGCCATATCCAAAAATATAACCATGACTGCGCAAAACCAATGTTATTATTTAACAATCGTCCAGTGTACATTGTGATACTACTTTGATTTGGTAGGAAACAACACATTTCTCCTAGAGAAAGAATTAAAGCGAGAATCATTGCGCTGAGGATAATGAAATTAATCATTAGACTTCCCGGTCCAGCGTTTTTTAAAGATTTGCCAGTGGAAACAAAAAGACCCGTACCAATACAGCTACCAATGGCGATCATTTGCAAATGCCTCGGTTTCAAAAAGTCCTCACTGTTGTGCACTTCAGCAAACTCATTGTCTGGGCGCAACTTGTAGGAGCGAAAAAAATCCAAGAAAGAGGTTCCAACCGATTTTTCTTTGTAAGATTCAATTGTTCCGTTTCCATTGGTGGTACTTGGAACAATAATTTCCGGAACTGGCGACTCTATTTCATCCAGTTTTTTTGATTCCGTAAACGAAGTCATATTGTATGATAAGTTTTATTTTTTTTTTACAGTTTATTAAACAACGACACTAAAAAAAAGTAAATAAAAAAAACTGCACACTATTCAACTGATGTTTATGGGAAAGACGGGGAAAAAATTCAAATTGGCAGGTGCAGGTGATTTTAAAGAGTAATAATGGTGGTCGTCAGAAAATATGTAGCTTATAATTCTTTCTTAAAAAAATAAAAAGCAAAACAGTGAATTAATCGATATTTTGGTTGTTTTCGAGCAGCCCTCAAGTAAATCTCTTTTAATGATTTTTACTATGAATATTGAAAACTTTTTGTTCGTGATGTTTTGCCCAATCCCTCTTATTAACAGCCCGTTTATTAATTAACTCTAATTTTATAAATATAGAACTGTAAGATATAGTCGGCAATTTGATTAGCTGACTTGGTTTTCCTGAGAGACTAACAATTCTCGAGTTTTGGGAAAGGTGATTTTGCGCAGGGCGATCCCGCTTTGGTTTCGGTTGGGATGTTAGCGAAACGGATAATAATTAACGAGCTGTTGCAAAAGTTCGATAAACGCTTTCGGTTTTTATAGAAGCTTGATTATGTCAGTAGGAGTATAATTAAAAAACAGGATAATGTTTGATTTTTAGAGATTCTTTTGTGATGGTTTTAGAAAATATATCTAAAAGTTTGCACCAATAATTACCTAGTAGAACTGTTTAGTCAACCTTCACAATATTTGGGTCTAAGTGGGGGATGTGGGATAGACTATTTTAGACTTGAGACTGTGTATTCACTTAAAAGTGCTATGTGGGGGCAACAAGAAATCTCAGTAACTAAAGTGTACTTAGTTTAGTCCGTTACTGTGCTTAGTTAATAATGCCTTTGCGTCTGAATGCTTAGTCCCAACTGTTGATAGTAAAATCTAATCAATAACCTAACGAATCAACCTGCCAATGTATAAAAAAGGAAGAAGGTTTGCAAAGGAATAGTGGAATTATGAGTACAAAACTGATTTTCAAGTGAAAGATGAATGTCATCATTCATCTGTAATTGATACATCAAGGCTAGTGCTAACAGCAAAGCAACCGAATGTACTTTTGTAAAGATAATTTTAATTATTCTATAAATTTGCTGTTGCGTTTTAGAAAGCGTCTAGTCATACGGAATATAAACAAATCTATGTGTTAATTTTATGATGCTTAGTTTTGTAATAAAATGTTATTGAATTCAATATTGATGGTGCATATAATTTAAAAATGTTACAATTTATATAACAGCCTTCATACAGTTCCAGCATTTTTTGATCCCCCTTCCACCATTATTTATAATGTGATTTAAGCAAGTAATTGATTGAAATGTATTCGTTTTGTTATTAGCTATGATTAATTAATAATTAAAGGAGAGATAATTAAAAGTAATAACGCATTACAAAAATAAAAATTAGTGAAGAGTAGGGTAGGATAAGGTAAGTACGTGGGTCATAAAGGTCATAACAAACATTAAAAGACAAGGCATAGTAAAGCAATTGTATATAAAACAAGCTTCCGAGTCAAGCTGGATAAAAGGTATTCTTGTGAATAACCCGGCCATCAATTTAGGATTGAAGGATTTTAAACTTCACTCTTGAGTCGTCGCCAATTAATCCAACAAAAAATGGATCCGTACGTTATTTCAAGGACCGAAAGGACTCTTGATCAGACAACTAAATCAAAACATATGACGAAAAAGATGAGGTTATTTCAAGGAAAACTTCAAAAATTTGTAATTTGCTAGTTGATAAGCAGTAATTCAAGCTTTCCAGTGTTGATAGGAAAGCAAACCCTTTTATCAATCATTCATCTCCATTAGACAGAAAGTCTGTCTAACCGTGTATAAAATACCAGTAAAACAAAATCTAAACTGGAATTTAAAAATGGATGTATATGTGTAATAGGCTGATGATGATAAAGCATCATAAACCTTGATTACTAAAACAAATTTTTCTATAAACTAATATCGTAACATTCATGATTGAAAAAACAATCATTAACAAATGTTAAAAAAATTTATACTGCCTTCGATCGCATTTCAGGCTGCATAAATAATTAGCTTCAAACAGATCCACTTAGCATTAACATGGCTTCCACGGCAACTTGATCCCGATGGACCAAAACCCTTGAGGGACGTCGCTTTTTCGTATTCACTTTTCGCAAAAGTGCTTCGGTACCAATTGCTCGCCAATCTTCTTCATCAGTACTTTCGCCTCCGTCTAACATTTGATCTTCGTCAAAAACAAAAGGTGGCAAGGTACCATATCCATATTCATGTTCATCAAATAAATCATTATCGTCTTCTTCCTCTTCTTCTTCTTCATAATAAACACCATTATCAGGATATTGACCGGTAAACAGAGCAGGTGTTTGTTCCCTTGGACTCAATACCCCTCCTAAATGAGCTGTGTAACTGCCAGGAGTCTCTTCTAACGATGCAAAAAAAGAGGAAAATGGAGTATTAAAAGATCTGGTTTTTCTACCAGATGACGACAATAACTCATCAGATTCTTCGGCGGACATGCCGGACGGTATTTTCTTGGCTCGGGACCTAACATTTTGTCCGTCGGACGGACTTTTTGAAAAACGCTCCTGAGAATTGCTTAAGGAGGGAGTGTCGAGAGGCTCAGTCTTCGGTATTGAATTAGAGGGCAAACTCTGAGGATGGCTGTTTGCGGGTATCGTCGAGTCCCTAAGTACCCAACGCCCCCAGCCAATTTTCTCGAATTGGATGCCCTTTTTTGATTCGAGAGCACGAGTTAACAGCCTGCGTTGCTGGGTCGGCGTTAACTCGTTAAAGGAAGGCAACATCAGGGATAAATGGTGCAACAGCCGGCGGATGGGCAAGGAGCCATAAGTCGACAGAATTGAAGGCAAATATGTATTACAGAGCTCCTTTAACACAGATGAATAACGATTGTTCGTTGACGATGGCAAAGATGAACTGTCATGGGAACCTAACGAAGAAGAATATGGGGTTTCTTCTTTGTGTGCAGTCACCGTGCTGTCAAATGAGGTGGATGCCCACTTGACAGACGAAAAGCCATCGGAAGGCTCTTGTTTGACATGATTCAAAGTGTTATCCTTCGACATCATCGCAGATAGTTCACTTTGTATAGGCAGAGCTTTGATGGAATTCGTAAAACTCGGGTTTTCTCTCTTAACATCAACACTTTCTTTCTTCTCAGCAAAGTCAGAAGCAGTAGTCATTTCAAGATCCATGTTATCGATATTCATTGTGAAGTAGAGTAATTAAGAGAAAGACTCGAGAAATTAAGCACAAAGAAATTAATAGGGAAAAATTAGGAAAAGAATGTAATGGGAACTAATTTAAAGAGGCAAACAGAAAATATGCTCAGAATAGTTCGGAAGATATGTAGTAAATGAAACACCAACTCCTGCGCGTCCGATTTTTATATAAAATATACTGCAGTACAGCCGCTTATTTGTCGATAACACAATATGCCAGCCGAGCTCCTTGAACAAAACACCCTAAGGAAATCGGCCCCAGAACACCGTATTAAATAAGCGGGTACACAACAAGGACAGATAAACGTCAATAATTAAATGGAGACGGAACAACCCAATTCCGCACAATCTGTATCGTTAAATCAATCAGCCACCGTATTTACCAATATGTCTCTTAGCAGCGTGACTGGACAGATAAATAAACAAAATAGGAAATTTACCTCTGCTAGCTCTGATAATATTAGGCAAAATGTTCGATAGGCAATTAAGAAAAAGAATTAGTTTGGTTGGTTTTGTTTATTTGTTTTAGTAAAATGAAATATTCTTTTCAAGTTTAGAGTAATTTGTTTTACGATTTGGTTTTAATTTGAATGTTCCCTTCCCAAACTTGACGTTGAGTTACAAATTCATTAAAATGATTTAAACCCTACGTCTAGGAAAAGATGGTTTCCGGGAGAAACAACACTCCGAAACAGTAAAAGCCAATCCACTTAGAAAAGAAATTAATAAGTTTGATGACTAAAAAATCAGATTTCACTTTTCACTGACACAGAAAATATCATCAGGTGGACTGACTTTTCAAGACAACAGAGGCAAGCAAAAGAAGGATCGAACAACTTCGCACTGCCTTGCAGGTTTTCTGGGAAATTTTTTAAAATATAAAGATTTAAAACAAAAAATTATTAATATATTTTTATACCAAATGCCTTCGACTTTTATGATTCAAATTTATTAACGATTTTATGTTTTGATATACGCAGATGGCAAGTTGTTAAAATATTTTCTCCAGTTATTACCGATCATGTCGATCAAAAATGATCGACAAAGGGATCTACGTTTTCAAACTGTATGATCAGAAACGATTTAGCCCAGAGAGAATATACATGAGTAGAGTAGTTACTATCTAAACAAAAGGTTTCGATCCATTTTCCAACACTCCTTCCAATATATAGCGCTTTTGATCGCATGCCAAAATTTCGAGGAAGGTCTGCTTGCCGATGTTGCTTCTTGATTATATAGATGAAACAGTAGCGAAGGCATTGTATAAACCAGTATCCTCTTTCTATTTTATTGACCTTCAATGTAGAAATCATGGCACAAAGTGATTCAAAAACAAAAGTACACATGGGTCTATTGCTTCAAAATTGAAATAAATTCTGTTCTGCAATTATTTACTCCAAGTGGTCGATCAATTAAGTCGTTAAGATAATTTGAAATTTTTTTTATAATTGAATTCATTTTTTATGTTTAATTTGTTATATTATATTATATTATTTTATTTTATTCTATTTATTTTTTTTATATTTAGCATAAGGTTCTTTCACTTATGTAGATTTGTTTTAGCAATTTTTATCTCAAAAAATTTTTAAATACTCTATAATATTCTTAGCAGGCAATTATTCAGCTTTTTATATAAACAAGTTAGTTAATCACCTAACCAATTACAACACATCTCTACTAATGAATAAGTACAATACGTTATTATACGTTTTACCCTTGGAAGACAATATCGACTTCATGTAAATGTAGAAGAATACAGTAAACAGGCATTTTACTTTGCGTAGACGTCGTTTCAACTCTTCTCATCCACACATTCATCAATAATTTTACAAATGAGAAGCGTCGTAATATTTTTTATCCATAATGTCTAAATATGTAGAGATAAAAAGACCCTGAACAGTTGTCACATCTTCAATACACATAGGGAATAATACGATATTTGACTGCCTTGCAGTACTTCTCCCAATCTTCACCATACTTTACACGGCATTTGTGATCATCCCGTGCATTTCTATGAACAAGAAGCACACCAAAATAGGCAACATAAAAGTACGGGATCGGTGAACCAAATCCAGCAGGTAAACACCAAGCCCAAGCCATAATCCAATCACCAAAATAGTTGATGTGGCGTGCCATTCCCCACCAACCACTAGTTAAAAGTTTAGTTCCACGTTTAGTCTGGATAAATTTTAAGTGTTTGAGCTTGGGATCGTTAGGATTGCTTCGGAACCTATTCTTCTGACCATTGGCGCCACGGAAAATATAGTATCCAAGGAACTGTAAGCATAAAATCGCCAATGTTTTGACAAGTCCTAAATCCACGGGATGAAAGGCTAAATAGCGAGCTTGCAAAGAATAGAGAAATGGAACCCACACGAGATCCCCAAAGCTCAGCATGTAGCCAAACCCATCTGTGGTAATGTCCATGGTAGTCAAAACAGCACTCTCGTTGATTAGAGAATCCAGAACATACCATGTATGGAAAATAATAACCAGAACCATGCTGTCTGTAATTCTACCTCCTAACACCAGGTACTGATGGCATGCAAAAGCAATGTCAAAAACGACCCATAAAATTAGACCGGGACGAAGTTCACAAAAACACTTGATATCAAAATTGCCTATTCTAGGATTGAGGCTGCGGCCAATAAACCAGTCAAATAAAATGTTTCCAGAAGTCCCCCCTTTAGCAAGTTGCTGCTTTCCAAAAAAAGACTGAACGTAGCAAAACGTGCATAAAACTACTGAAAAAACGTATGCAGCAAACATCAACTGTAAAAAGTTATCCCAAATAAATTCCATGCAGCTAGCTCCCAACAGGTATATTGAGGTACAAACGACACCAAGTATTAGGCAAGCTGAGTTAAAACCATTTATTTTATAAAGTAATCTTGTCCCTTTGTCGTCTATAGGTGTACCCTTTGCCCATTTTCCATTCGTGCATTTCCATAACAAAGTGAGAGTACTAAACCAAAGCAAGTACAAAATTAAAGACTTTTGGTCAAATAGAGGAGTTTTTTTAAATATATGAGAGATTTTAGAGAATTTAGCCGGGCATCCTTCCTCATTACAGATATAAAATGAACCAAAAGATACGACGGTCGTTAAAACAGTAACACCTAAAGCGCCAATGGGCCCAAAAAATTCATATTCGAATTTCTCCTTTTTTACCGCACCTTTAGCCATTTTCAAAAAGTTCTATGAAATGGCAGTAGCAACTAGGAGTTTCGAAGATGTTATGGAGTATCTTTATTTAAATGCCATGTCGCATGATATACATAATATGTGTTACCTTAATGATCTTATTCCAACGTAGGCCTTTTTGCTCCTCCAAACAACAGAAAAATCATAAAAATGATGATTTTCATAAGCTTCGGCTCGTTTAATGCTTATTTAATTAATAAATCAGCGGTCCGTCAGGGATGTGTTCTTACCATACGTTCGCAAGCCAGCAATACAAATTAGTAAAACAATTGTAGATCTTTAGAATACCAATATACAAAATTAGTTACTTATCTGATTTTATTGAAAAATTTATATTATTAACATTTATATAGTAATAGTATATTCTACAACTGAAAGAAATTGGAGTAATGCATATATATATATATATATTTGATGTAATTTCCTACAAATTAATAATTTGTAAAATGGCAGATCATCGAAATCAAATAAACGTAGCCGCAAGGCATTGATCCTTTAGAGAAAAACAAGCATAGCTGTACATCCACACTATTAGAAGATTATATAATTTATAAGTTTGGTAATGGAAAATTAAAATTAAAATCAAATATGTCGGTAAAAACCTGAAAAAGGTTTTGGTCGTCCAAATCTCCATGGTCTTCTGAGAGCTCTGGTTCTACCGAATTGATTGTCGTGTATATATTCAGAACGTAATGAATCCTTTCCCATACAATTCCCGGATATTTCTTTTCCTCAAGGGTAGCCTGTACTGATGCAGTTACATTCCAAAAATCCTTTGGGACATCGTAACCCCTTTCGGAACAAACATGTATTATAAGAAACGTATGTGTAACTAAAATTAACATTGCTTTCAGCCAACCGTATTTTTCGAAACAATCCATTGAATTGCTAATTAATCGTGACAACTGTATCGATGTTTGGCCAAGCTTTTGAACAATATCTGGATAATTGGGTACTAAAGTACGGCTCACAGTAATAAAACCTTGATAAAGATTTTTACGTACTGTCCAAAATACGGTTTTGAGAAATAAATAGCGAAAATGAATATCTGATCCATCGATATTAGAAAACTTCGACTCTATTTCCATTAAAACCAGCGATAGTTGACTTTCATAAAACTGAATAGAGTTAACGAATTCGTTTACAGTCGAAGTATGAATAGCTTTATATATTTCCAAACCACAAGTTAACAATTGCCCGAGTAGTGAGTGAAACTCATAACTAATAACATCTGAACCCATTTTTCGCTGAGAGAGAAGTTTGCCGTAAATATCGTGCTGAACCCAAGGCTGGCAAGATCGTAAAACACATTCCAAAGCATCTATCTCACAAATCGAAAGCCAAACCTCCATATTTGCTTCATACTCGGTATCAGTATTTTGAAAGATTGGATTAACAAAACATGCGTAATGAATTGCATAACATAGATCAGTGTTCATACTTCGAAACTGGTTTCGCATGCAAAGTTGCGCCCTTATAGCATGCAGTCGAATTCTGTCAATATTTCTCCATAGTCGAAATATTACCTCCTCATTTAAAAAGTCATCAATTTTTGAATTTAATGCATCCGATAGTTCAATGGCGCTATGATTAACAGCCGAAAAGTATCTTTCAATATTTGAAGGAAAGGATTCTAACGAAAGTGCTACCGCAATTGCTGTAACTATTAAAATAATAGAAGTCGCGAAAACATGGTTAGAATTTTTCAGATCAGATAACAATTTATCAGCTTGCTCAAAATCTAAAATATAATTTGTTACATTAAAAGTATTAGCATAAACTTTTAAAAGGCTTTCGCATACATCCCAAGGAGGGATAGTTTCTAAAATACATTCTAATCGTTTTTTCAATTTAGGATCCGTTTCTAAAGCTTCTCTTAAACGTGATTCTGGATCTCTCTGAACAATACCTTGAAATTCAGCCGAAGATTTCAAAATTGTTTTCCAGTCTACGAATCCAAACTTCTGGGTTTTAGGGAGGTTGTTTTCTTCCAAACGCGTCCGAGTCTCTTGATGAGCAGAACTATCTGTTTCTCTAGTAATTGGTCGGCTTAAAGGTTCTTCAAGAAGTTGGACTGCTTGCTCGTTTACTCCATATGTACATGATTCTTCACTCTCTTTACATCGAGAACAAGGATATTGGCGGTCACATTTGACTTTTCGGCGCCTGCATCTCAGACAAGATCTAGCTCGAATATTTTTGTGGGCCCTATTTTTAGATTTCCCAACCATAATTTACCTAATTACGGTATTTCTTCTGTAGTAGAAAGTTGGATATTTCTATAAAATACAATTCACCATAAAAAATTATACGCACAAACTAAAGGTTTCATTCAGTATTAACCTGATAACCATCGAACTTTTAAGCTGGGATTATGCTTCAATTGAATCGATGAGACTACTAATATTTTACTGCAAACATTTTTATGAATGCAAAGGCGGTGTCAACGTTGTGTGGTGGTAAATATTGAGTGTGCAGGCTTAATTATTTAAATTCTTCAACGTCTAAAATACAGTGTAAGCATCAGATCTCGATACCATTTTTTTCGCAGAGCTTTTATTTAGAAGATTTTTATAGGGATCATTTTTTTAGCCTAGATGCCAAAGGTACTCAACAATACGTTCCACAGTTGGGTTTGCAGTTGCTTACAAAATAAACAGCTAATTGTCATTTTAGTAATTATACATTCCATCGTGAAAGAAAATGCACACTATTAAAGTTTTTAGTTCATCAATTGCTTTGCAGTAATCCATTATAATGTAGAACTTCAACGTAACTTTACTCCAAAATTTTTAGCTTTTAACACTACTTGGTTATTCATTGCTGATAATAATGCGCGTAAATATCACTAGCTAATGGACATGAAGCAGTAGGCTAACTCTCTAAGCTTGATCAAAAGATCAAAAAGCAAATCTATCACAAACATCTAGGAAGACAGATAATCTAGATATTCAATCGTTCTATTATTCAATAAACATAAAAAGCTAATCATCAACCAAACAAAATATCACTTAATTAAAAGGAACAAAAAATAAGTTTTTTAAAAATGTCAATGTTTTTTCTCATGAGCAAACCCTAAAAGTTGGAGCTAGAACCCTTATTAAAGATAAAAAGTGAAGCAAGAATTATTGCAGAAAAAAAAATTTTGAAAACAAAAGTGAGTTTCTATGCTTAACAACATTGATCGCTCACTCGGTTCTTTTAGAGTTTGAGGAACTTGGATGGTCAGGAGAATTATTAGAACCATCTCGGACAGTAGGATAAGCAACTTGGTTAGTCATGGAAGGTGGTTGAATGAAGGGATACGGCATGCCAGATTTTGCAGCTCCAGGTGCCATCATAACCCCTGAAGTAGGCAGTGGTAGCATTTGTTCTGACAAGGGAAAAGGCGGGTGCTGGTAAGGATACTGTGAATATGCTTGGAAAGCCTGAGGCATATTCGAAGTTGGACTCATGTATGGAGGGTATGAAGTATTATACGGGAAAGGTACTGGAGAATAGGTGTTCGGAACATAAAAACCATTCGCTGTTGGCATTGAAGAACCATAATTAATCATAACCCTATCATGAGGGTATACATTACCATCAGAATAGGAAGGATATCCGTTTTGTCTAGGATAAGATTGATCCTGTGTACGCCCACCATACGTAGGCATAGGGAAATTTGTTGGTGCATTTTGAAACTGGGCAGGATTATAGTAACCTGGGTAAGGAGCATCTGAATAAAATATTTGTGCTTGCGGAAACTCTCTAGGTATATTACTAGTTCTCTGCGAAAAGTTGTTTGGTAGTTGTCCTGTAACATCCGGGGTCGCATCCAAATTTTCAGTACCAGATGAGTTCATATCATACGCAATTAGCAAGTTCTTGATTGCCTCCATTATTGTACTATAGTAAGTGGATTCGCGGTATATCATTTGTAGACAATGAAATCCTAATCTTGCCTTAGTTATGAAATTATTAGATTTATTGGCATCGTCCTTCGTCAAAGTAGCACAATATGTCAAGGTCATTAACGCGTAGTATCCAGAATACAAATTGAAAAACAGTTTGGGAGTATTTGGAGATTTGGCCAATTCCTGTAACAAAAAAACAACACGCTCCGCAGATTGTGCACACTTTAAAGCAAAATTTGCAGGTTTCATTGGCGACCCATTCTGATTATCAATTGGTGTACTAATACTGTGAATAAAAGGGCGATAGAAAATGAGTTCTATTTGCCTGAATTTCAATTCCAGTATTATTGCTTGGATCCATTTGGGTGAAAATTTTGGAACTTCGCTCATTTTTAAATAAGAAGGTAAGTTTTTCCACCAATATGTAAGTTTTTCTTCATGATCACGAACAGCTGGTAATGAAACTTTACAGTGTGAGTCAGAGGGCGATTTGACTGGATACACTTTCCTTACAAAATGACTTAAAATACGAGAAAGCGTTATGTGTTGTATAAAAACTTCCAAGCTAGTGCATTCTGATGCTATTAATCGTGGAGGAACCTGGTCATTTTCTAATGTGAAATCAAAAGAATTGGGTAACGATTGATCAATATCAACGTCCTCAATACTGAGAGGAAGACCAACAATTGTACTGGTGTAACAAGCCAAAACGTACACAGAATAAAATACCCGTTTGGATAACCGAGATTCATGAGATGTGAGAACGTCTGAAAAATCCTTGTGCAATCCCAATTCGTGGCAACACAATAACGCATTATTCGTGAACGTATAAGCTTGAGAAAGTCGGGAACTGAACAAAGCAAAAAGCGCAACAGACAATAAAATTTGCACAACTTCAATCGTATAACTATCTTCCCATGAAAATGAAGACCGAATGTAATAGTAATACTCGTAAGCTTCATGATAAGGATAGTTAGCACTAGGAGATTCATCGGGCATATAGGTGTAACCCAAGCACAATGTAGCGACAAGTAAAAAATGAAAATTGTTATCAGTCTTGCCAGTTTTGTAATACATATGCATCTTCTCAAAGAAAGATGCAGGATGATGAATATGTACCAAAAAATGGTCATTCATAAAAAATTGGCTAACAATAGAAAGAGCCTCCTCATATGGAGGTAGCTGAATTTTGAGAGGCGGTTTTTTATGTTCATCTTCGGCAGGGGTGGGTGGAAGATACGGAAAAGATAAAGGATCTGGCTGAGAAGAAGATGAATTAGATTCTTGGACAGGATTGGGAACCGTAGAATTCCTCGCAATGTTTTGATGTATATTTTTCATAAAGACAAAGCCAGAGGAACTTCCACGAAAGTCGGCTTTCCCATCATCTTTTAAACTCAATTGTCCATACCGGTCGAATAAGCTTTCAAACTCGTCCTGTGACGAGCTTCTTTTAGAGGAATCAGAGCGTTTCCAAGGAGATTGGTTCACAGGAGAATCTTTGTCATTTGGAGGAGCCAGAAATGATGGCAACTTTAAATTTGGATCGCTTTCTTCAGCCAGTCCCCTCAGATATTTCAATCGAAGCTCCAAAAATTCTATATACTTCTCAGGAGCATGCCGTAATCGCTTAAAAGGTTGACCATAAGTACATTCTTCAACAAAGTTAGAAAACTCCATCCAATTATAATAGAGGCTTGAAATAAATTTTAAAGCGACTAAACTTGAAGAAAATAATCTCATCTAAATTGTAGGCACTTACCATAGTTATATGCTATGCAATTCGAGCAAGGCTGAAAAAGTTAGTAAAGAACAGAAATTTATATTTATTTCTAATCGCTCATCCAAATTAATGCAAATAAGATAGAAAAAGAGCAATAAAAGCCAAAAAAATAATAAATTAACGACAAAGGTTATCCGCATGCTCTCTAGCTGAACTGAAATCAATCAAGCTACAATCAACTTCAGAGAAAGCGGTAACTGGGTGAAGTGAGTTCTCAGTTCCCAACTCAAATAATAAAATTATGCAAAACATAAATAGAGCAAAGAAATTGACATCTTACCCTTCTCTGATCACATTTGATCTTTCTCCTGTGACATTCATCACATGCTCTAGAAACACGCTGTCTACGAGATACATCGCCGGAAGACATTCAGCAGCCTATCAATAAACTATGTTGAAGCCTGCTAACTTCAAACTTGAGGGAGAACAGGTCTTTTAATTTGTATTTATCGAATCGTTGTTACCGGTTTTTACAACCGAAAGTTAACGCAAGTGAGCAAAAATGCAGTTTATCATTCAAAATTTAACGCTTTGAAACTAAAGGAATTTGGTGCTTTAGATAGGTAAATAAATAAATAAATGGTGATCGCTGCGAAGCGATTATGGATGATATACGCGACAGGTTAAACCTACGAGAGTGTGTGCCAGCGATCGTATACATCCGCTAAATAGTAATTACTCGTTACTTCACGTTAGCATACATGTGTAGGTGAAGCAATGAGATTATACCATGCTAAATGTTTTTGTTGCGGTATGTTAAATATCGTTATAAGCCTGACATCTTCACGTGTGAGTTCTCCAATGAGTCCTGAAGCTGGAACCATCAAGCCGTTTATTGACTATTTTCAATATTACTGAAGAAAAAAGTATGGGAAATAAAGATCATTCAAGATCAAGTTTGTCTGTTCATGTAAGCCACATATTATTTATTATAATATCAAAGTCTCTCCGTGCCTGAGTTATGTTCGGTAACTGTATATTGCATAATACTTTCTGTTGTGTACCACACATTATAGTGCGCTACGAACTCACCAAATAATATTACGTATCCTACAGAGACTTCGCGAATCGCGTAGTTAGTAAAAATATGGAAAATAACGTGAGTAAACAGTTGAGCGTTAATATTGCAGCCACACAAAATCGGTTGATTGAAAGCGAAATAATGATTCGGAATTTCCATAAAACACAATTAATACTCTTAGTGTATTCATGTAATAGCTTGTACAGTTCTCAAAATAAATCTTCAGTAGACACGTTTTAAATAATAGGGTAATTACTAGGATATGCACGCGACCGTTAGACGCCATTACATGTGCAAAAAACACTGAGTGCTGAAAAGCTAAAATTATTACAAGTCTTGCAGAGTTATGATTGTTTGAGTTTTTTTTTTTTATAAGTTAATCCTACGCCAATATATTAAGAGGATTTTTTTAACTGCTTAGTATTTAAAAAAGTATATCGAAGATCCGGTATCTTGATTGTTTACAAAAATATAAATAGCAACGATAACAAAGACGCATTGTTGACAAAAATAAAAAATGTACAAATATTTAGAAAAATGTATATTTTAATTTCTATGTATCTAAAATGATGGTCAATATTAGTTATACCGTGAAGCGCTGGCAACGGAAGGTAAACGAATGTTGACAACAACAAACGAGTGTAAATAAACACACACCAACAGCACAATTGCTGTAGAAAGGAAAAATGACTGTTCGCAGACTCGAAAGCAAGTCTGAGCATATATCAGATGACGAGGAGAGAAAAGAACAGTTAGATTACAAAAAGCAAATGGATGTAGACACAGATCGTAACATTGTATTGAATGGTCGCCTGGAATCCCAAATTGCGAAGTTGTCCGTTCCACCTCACGAAATGAGAGTGGTCGATGATTATTCGAACAGTAAAAATGCGGAAAGACACTCTGGAGAAATACAAGCTTATGCGAAATTCGCTGGAAGTACATGGACTTATTATGTTAAGAAAATTCGAATTATACTTGGTCGCGAACCAGCAAATCCTTCACCAAAGGGGAAAAATGAAGATTTAGAAGTAATTGATATGAATTTTGGTCCTTCTAAAGTTGTGAGTCGAAAACACGCTGTTGTGGAATATGATTTGGATGACCAAACATGGAATTGCTCAGTTTACGGTCGAAATGGCATTAAAGTAGATGGCAAGTTATTCAAGAATGGGGAAACAGTCAAGCTTACAAGTGGGTATGTTAAAAATCATTTACTAGAATAGTGTTGGTTCGTCGTGATTTGCGACAGGACGGAATATTGATGGTTTCAGCAGCGCATAATTTATGCTTTACTCTTTCATAAGTTCTATGGTTTTCTCGTGTTATTTGTCAATTTTAAACGAATGTTTGGTTATTTTATAAATGCGCGTTAAGGATTTGTCAAATTATCAAGAAAATAATTATTTCCGTCCTAGTTCAAATAAATGCAGGAAATTATGCCAATTATTTTTTTTTATTTCTTTTTCGTCTTACTAATTATCTACTAGATCTATACTCGAAGTAGCGGGTTTACAAATGATGTTCGTACTACCCAATGCAGCTGAGCAAAAGCAAACTGACGAAAGCACTATAAAGGAGGATGCTATAAAGTCTGAAATTTCCGCAGCCGTAAACGATGCTGCTGAATATGGTGATAATAAAAAACCACCATACAGTTATTCTGTTATGATTGCACAAGCAATTTTATCTTCTTCTGAATGCATGATGACTCTTTCTAACATATATTCATGGATTTCAACACATTACCCATATTATCGCACAACAAAAAGTGGATGGCAGAATTCTATCCGTCACAATTTATCTCTCAACAAAGCATTTCGAAAGGTTCCACGGAAGTCAGGTGAGCAGGGGAAGGGAATGAAGTGGTCGATTGTGCCTGAATTTCGCGAAGAGTTTATTGCAAAGACTAGAAAAACACCGCGTAAACGCTCGCCCTCCTCTCCTGTGCCATTATTAGCAAAAAAGAGAGAGGGTTCTCCATCATTACCAATTCCCATCCTTCCGAAAATGAAGGACACCTCTATTCCGGCGGCGGAGCCAGCCTCATCCACTACATCTGCTCGTGATCAAACTCCTTCAACTCCTAAAGATGTGGGCTCACCCTCGACTGCTGAAACCTCAGCAGAAGAAAAGCAAATGGAAACCTACAAAACGCCTACACATGCTGCATTATCTGATATTATTAGCACCCATGATTATGCTTTAGATGCTAATAGTGCTTCTCAAACAAAAAAGGCTGCATTTGGATCTCCTATTGGATCTTCTACATATCCAACGTCTTCTCCTGCACCTTTTTGGAAATATGTTGCAGTTCCCAATCCACACGATTGGCCTCAAGTAGGTTCATATGACACAATTTCACCTTACAGAAATCCGGTCAATAGTCACTTGATATACTCTCAAATACAGCAATCTTCACCGAAAAAGATTGATGAACAATTACATGATTTACAAGGTGTTGATTTGGTCAATGGTTTTGAAGGGATTAGCTCCTGGAGAGAATCTATGGTAAATAAGTTACGCTCTTCAGTTTCCGACTCACCGACAATGAATCTTGCGAATTCCAACAGTAAATCTTCTCCTGTCGCCGTTCAACGTGTTTCAACTTTACCACAAGCCTCTGCGAACAAGCAAGCCAAGGAAATGGAAAGCAAAATGAGTAACTCCCCGACTCAAAAGTCAAAAACAGAAGAAAATAATCAAGCTGTCCGCGCAATATTAGATGCTAGCGCCACAATGGAAAAGCAGTATGACTTACACAGATTACCCACCCCAACTTCACAAACAGAGTCGGCTTCAGTGCCTCAAATTGCTAATCCTCCCAATTCACAAAACCTCGTTAAAGAAAAATCTCCCCAGCAGTACATTCAGGTTCCTCAATCTAATGTTAAAAGTAGTGCTTAATGCCAACAAATTCACCTTGTTTAATATCTTATCCCTCTCCCACTCTTATGATCTTCGAAATTTAATTATTTTCGACTTTGACCTATTCTTGTGCAAACGGAAGTTTTCTTAATTTATGCGCATTCTTGGATAAAGACATTATGCTCTTTCATCACAATTATTGCTAATGAAATTTTGGAATTGTTCGTTTCCGTTAACTTGCGAAAGTTTTCCTGTTAAGGGAGATTTTAACCTAATAATTAAGGTTATACGGTTGCTATATAATCATCAAACGTTGACAACAATACTACTGACAAAGGATAAATGCCAGTTGGATTGCTTCTGGAGCTCTCAAGGATTAATCGAAATAAGCTGTATGTTTTTTCTGATTTACTTGCCTCACAAAAGGTCGATCCTTTAATAATACACTTTATTTTCGATAACAGTCGAGAAGACACTTCTATATGAAGAAAAAACTATTATTCATTTTGCATGTCCCTGGTCGGACCTGTATTTGCATACAAATTTACTTCACATTTTCATTTGCCAATCTAGAACTATTTCTATGTTAATTATAATAAAATCATCCACGTCTTTAACTTTATGCAAACATGCGTACATCACTTATATGGCTGCATAACATAGTTTTTCGGTTGTTTCCCTCAATTCAACAATAAGGTCAATTATTGTAGTATGCTACTAATCACTGAATTTTTATTATAAAATTGAAAGCACTACATTGGAATTTGAAAGGACATTTACTGACCGATAATTTATCAATGCTCTTTGATTTCCATTTTTTATCCTTTTGTTATATACCAAAATGTTACAGCACTCGAAAAGCTAATTTAGATATAAATAAACAGACAAATGATGTTAGAAAACTGGACTGAATAGTAAGGATTTAACAAGTGAATTTTATCATTCCATTTATTGCGTAAATTTATTCAATCACTACTTTAAGAAGCATGGTATGCAAATCCGTTAAACCATTTAGTGAATTAGAAAATAGCTACGCACGGCTATACTAAGTGCTGTACTAAGCAGTCATACCCTAACCTATACATAATATTGTGACTGCTATTAGCTATACAACGAAACACAGACCCTTTGAAGTTTTGACACAAACCCATACCATGTCTGCTGCATTCACGATCTCCAAGAAGAGAAAAGTAAGTAATCTTTTATTAGAAAAAAAATCGATGTTTGTGTAGGGATATATATGATGATTTCCAATATCTGGCACCTCTTGTCTTATGGGATTCTTAAAAGTTTCTCGATGAACTTAACCTTTTGGAACTATATCTGATATCAACGTATATTGTTAAACGATAATAATGTAAAATTATATTTTTCTACGCATAAGATCTTTTTTCCTAATATCGTTCACTTTGTGCTTCTTTCTAAAGTACTGACCAATTTAGTTCGTTGCTGATGGTGTTTTCTACGCCGAGTTGAACGAGTTCTTTACTCGTGAGCTCTCTGAGGAGGGTTACTCTGGCTGTGAAGTTCGTGTCACTCCATCCCGCTCGGAAATTATTATCCGTGCCACTCACACTCAGGATGTTCTTGGAGAGAAGGGACGCAGAATCCGTGAACTTACCGCTTTAGTTCAAAAGCGTTTTAAGTTTGCTGAGAACACTGTTGAGCTGTATGCCGAGAAGGTTCAAAACCGTGGTCTCTGCGCTGTTGCCCAATGTGAATCCCTTCGCTACAAGCTTTTGGCTGGTTTGGCTGTTCGTCGTGCCGCCTATGGTGTCCTTCGTTATGTTATGGAGGCTGGTGCCAAGGGTTGTGAGGTTGTCATCTCCGGTAAGCTCCGTGCTGCTCGTGCCAAGTCCATGAAATTTGCCGACGGTTTCATGATCCACTCTGGTCAACCTGCTGTTGATTTCATTGACTCTGCTACTCGCCACGTTCTCCTTCGTCAAGGTGTTCTTGGTGTTAAGGTTAAAATTATGTTGCCTGAGCCCAAGACCCGTCAAAAGAAGTCTCTTCCCGATATTGTTGTCGTTTTGGACCCCAAGGAGGAGGAGCCTATTACTAAGCCTTATACTGTTATCAACCAACCCGTTGAGGCCGCTGCTGCTGCTGGCCAAGAGGTTGTTGCTGAACAAGAGACTGCTGTTGCTTACTAGGTGCTTTAGTTGGTTCCACTTAATTCCTGATAAAAATAAATTCGGTTTAAGATATTTGATTTGACACTGAGTGTATGGTATTGTACTTGTATTTAGTAATAAGTGTTTTTGGTATATTCGTTTAATTGTATCTTTGAAGAGAATAAATATAGACACATTTTCAGGTAATACATAAAGGTAAAAACACTGTTGTTTGACACACAACCGAAGTGCGTTTAATGTATTAAGAACACTTAGTTGTCCGAGCAATGTCCAAACATTGAAATCGTTTGCCTTACTTGTATATTAGCAAAGTTTTTTGTTATCAATTCTAAAATTCAGAAGAAAGTATAATAAAAAAAGAAAGGAGAAATAAACCTTGGGGAGTAATGAAAACTGGCAATGCAACTTTTCAGAATTGAGTAATGTTCAATATTAGCGTTTCAGTATTTAAACTGGCAATTGATAATAAATAATATGACTCTTATAATCCTAAATTAAAAATCTCTTATCATAGTTATATACGAAAAAAAAGGAGAAAAGCTATAGAAATTGTCGCTAACAGGTTAAACATCATCGCCAGGCACTTTTATCCATCAACCGTAAATGGGTAGAATTCTCATATCAAAGTAAACAGAATACGCACGGATCGCACTGCCAACATTAAAGTGCAGCAAAAAAAAAATTAAAATATTATTATGAAAGGGAAACTGGTTATCAAAAAAATAAAAAATAAAATGAAATCATGGTGCTGGAACATAAAGCGGATTATCTGCTTCTAGATATTTTATTTTTTCACACAAGTGCTTATAAGAGGCCAAAACGTTTTCATATAACTTGTTTGCTTCTGCACTTGTTTGTCGTAAATACTCATGCGATGTAAACAGAGAATCTGCCAATTTTTGCTTAGCACTTGGGACCTCTGAAATGGGACAATCACACACCAACCTGGCAGCGGTATTTAAATTTTCATTTTCTTTTGCAAAAAAATTCTCGTATTTTCTTATATAACGTAAAGAACGATAAATCTCGATTGGAATATTATCGGTAAATTCAACAAACTCGGCTGCAAGGTCTTCGTCACTCAATTTTTCATTACACGATGACTCCTGTATCTCATCCATTAAAAAAGGTCAATATTGTGGAAGCCAAAGTGCAAAAACTTGTTATAAACAAAACAAAATGAAAAGATGAAAAAGAAATTAAATTTCAAATTTTTGGTTAATCGCACCTCCTAAACTTCCCAAATTCAATCGCTTTAATCGAACATGGATTTTTTGTGTTTTATATTTCAGAATAATAAACCTCAGACTATATTAAAAAAAGTAGAAACCTCGTGGAAGAATGCTTACTACTGCTTCATCAGTTATCTCAGGTTCGCACTTGTCTACTACAGTGGTGAGGAAAGTAACATGTTACCAATTGTATGGAATCAAAGTAGTTAATTGAGATTTACGAGAGAAGCTGTGAAACAAAAACTTGCCTTCTAGACAAGGTCGCTTTGTTTTAAAAAAACAAAAAAAATCCTCTGCACAGTCCCTTCACTCTATCGATAGTGCATGATTTTTCTTTTTCTTTTTTAGCTATCGATAATTATTTTGCATTTAAAAGATGAGAAAATATAAATATAAAAACAAATTAAAATATTATCAATCCCGGTTTGAGTCAATAAGAGAACTTTCATTTATCTATTTATTTTAATTTCAATTAATTAAGGAACTTACATCAATTTACCATGCTCTATAGAAATAAATATGTAGTTTACAATGCGAATGATGGGTTCAAAAATCAAAAAATATCTAAATTTCTAACTTTTTTTTACAAACAAAATATTAATTTTAAATTTTGTTATACATTCGGCGCATCTATTCATTAAACCGTCCTGACTATGAAAGCTTAAGAAATAGTTATTACATGGACTTCTTCAATGCAACATACATCAAAATTATATAATTACTTATCTAAAGAGGTTCTTCTTAATTCTCTAGTATAATTAACTACTGGTATGGTGTTTGATTTTTTTTAATGAACTTTCTGGTCCTCGATTTACTACCTTTCATTATACCAACATTTGTTAGCATAAACAATAAAGCCATCTCGACCTTAACACCTTACACGCGAATTTTACACTGCAGTCATTTTTAAAAAAGGGAGATATAATTAGAAGGTGTGCAATATCCAAGTAATAAATGTCATCTCTTAAAAGAAATGCGCGTCCTATGTGTTGCTGAAAAAAACTCGATTGCCAAATCGGTAGCAAGCATTCTAGGGGGTGGACACGTGAGAAGGGTTTGTTAAAAAATTTAATCTTTTCTGAAATTTACTAATCTCTTAAGAGAGATACACGAAGTAAGTATGTAAAAAATTACGACTTCTCATTTAATTTTGGAGGCAATGTTGGATCTTCTGATGTTACAATGACTTCTGTATCCGGTCACTTAACAGAAGCTTCTTTTCCTTCTGAATATTCTAGTTGGAGCTCTGTCCCTCAAGACGTTTTATTCGATGCTCAAATCATCACCTCAGTATCAAAGAATGCAGAAGTACTAGCAGACAATATTAAAAAAGAAGCTAGAAATGCCCAGTACCTTTATATTTGGACCGATTGTGATCGTGAGGGTGAACACATTGGGGTGGAAATCTCCAATGTAGCTAGAGCCAGCAATCCATCTATTCAGGTTATCCGAGCAGACTTCAATAATTTGGAACGGTCGTAAGTTATAAACATCTTAGCGTTTTAAAAAGCAGATATTTATTTATTACAGAAAAAACCCTTCAAGATAAATGCTAACTAATTTTCAGACATATTATCAGTGCCGCGAAACGTCCAAGAGATGTTTCAAAAAATGCTGCAGATGCTGTGGATGCTAGAATTGAACTTGATTTTCGTTTAGGTGCAATATTCACTCGGCTACAAACTATTCAATTACAAAAATCATTCGATATTCTTCAGAATAAAATAATAAGTTATGGTCCCTGCCAATTCCCTACATTAGGCTTTGTAGTTGATCGGTGGCAGCGAGTAGAAGACTTTGTGCCTGAAACCTACTGGCACCTTCGATTTGTTGATAAAAGACAGGGTAAGACTATTCAGTTCAATTGGGAAAGGGCCAAAGTTTTTGACAGATTAACTACAATGATCATCTTGGAAAACTGTTTAGAATGCAAAACTGCTAAGGTCGTTAACATAACTCAAAAACCAAAAACCAAGTATAAACCTCTGCCATTATCAACTGTAGAACTTACAAAACTGGGGCCAAAACATCTAAGAATTTCTGCTAAGAAAACTTTAGAGGTACGATTTGATTATAAGTGAATTTGCAACTTTAACATCATTTTCATCAGCTCGCCGAAAACTTATATACTAATGGGTTTGTTTCTTACCCACGTACTGAAACCGACCAATTTGACTCTTCAATGAATTTGCATGCGATTATCCAAAAACTAACAGGTGCACAAGAATGGGACTCTTATGCAGAAGGGTAAATATAATTTTTCTTATAGTGGCTTCCGTAATAACTAATGTTAGGCTTTTGGCTGGAGATTATCGACCGCCCCGAAAAGGTAAACACAATGATCGCGCTCATCCACCTATTCATCCCGTTCAAATGGTTCACCGGTCAGCGCTTCCTTCCCAAGATCATTGGAAAGTATATGAGCTAATTACAAGAAGATTTTTAGCTTGTTGTTCTGACAATGCCAAAGGAGCCGAAACGTTGGTGCAGGTTAAAATGGAAGAAGAGCTTTTTTCTAAAAAGGGATTGCTAGTGACAGAGAAAAATTATTTAGAGGTTTATCCATATGAGAAATGGGAAAGTTCGGATCAATTACCAGAGTATAGACTTCACGAGGAATTCCAACCCCACATTCTCGACATGATGGACAGTTCAACGTCCTCCCCTTCCTATATCACTGAACCGGAGTTAATTGCCTTGATGGATGCCAATGGAATCGGGACAGATGCTACTATGGCAGAGCACATCGAAAAAGTTCAGGAGAGAGAATATGTCATAAAACGAAAAAAAAGGGGCCAAGGTGTAACTGAATTTGTACCAAGCTCTTTAGGAGTTGCTTTGGCAAAAGGCTATGATGAAATTGGTTTAGAGTGGAGTTTGACCAAGCCTTTCTTGCGAAAAGAAATGGAAGTTCAACTTAAAAACATAGAAAATGGCCAACTTAATCGGAATGTTCTAGTTCATATGATCCTTACCCAATTCCGTGATGTTTTTCATCTCACAAAGCAAAGATTCGATTGTTTAAAAAATGTAAGTCAAATTATCATTGTTTCCTACTTTTCCAATTTTCAAAATCCCATACTTTATTTATTAATCTTTTCATTTTATGGTTGCTAACAAATATAACGCAGAGTTGCAGAGTCTACCTTATGAGTCATAATGAACCGCAAACCTAGATAACCAGACCGCTCGTATACTTTTATTAACTTATTACCTTTCGTTTTTAAGCGTCGCATTAAGACCTTCATTTTTTTGGATAGCATCAGCCTTAAAAACATAAAACATCTTGAGTTGGATCCGTTAAGCAAGTCGACTTAATATCGTCAATGTCAGAAAAGACTAGCACAGTTACAATACACTATGGAAATCAGCGATTTCCGGTAGCAGTCAATCTAAATGAGACGTTAAGTGAACTGATTGATGATTTACTTGAAACGACTGAGATTTCTGAGAAGAAAGTCAAGCTTTTTTACGCTGGCAAGCGTTTAAAAGACAAAAAAGCCTCGTTATCAAAATTGGGTTTAAAAAATCATAGTAAAATTCTATGTATAAGACCACATAAGCAACAACGAGGTTCCAAGGAAAAAGACACGGTTGAGCCCGCTCCGAAAGCGGAAGCGGAGAATCCTGTATTTTCGCGTATTTCTGGAGAAATAAAAGCCATCGATCAGTATGTTGACAAAGAACTTTCCCCCATGTACGACAATTACGTAAATAAACCGTCGAACGATCCAAAGCAGAAAAACAAACAGAAACTAATGATAAGTGAACTACTTTTACAACAGCTTTTAAAATTGGATGGAGTTGACGTACTGGGCAGCGAGAAATTGCGTTTTGAACGGAAGCAACTTGTTTCTAAGATCCAAAAAATGTTGGATCACGTTGACCAAACAAGCCAAGAAGTGGCCGCATAGGCTTTATTATTTTTATAGACGTTACCATTTCATTTCCCTTAAATTATTCCCATCTACTATACTTGCTATATGACTTTGACCTAAACGAAATACAATGACCAACCATAGTAACCAAAAATACCGATGCATGCCTCTTCATGTAACAAAATTGATCCTGATTCCGTAACCCAAGTATTGCATTTATATATATATATAGAGAGAAAGATGCTATTATATAGGAAATGGAGACCAACCCAACCCAATTCATTTATGGAAGAATATCAAAAAATCCTAAACCCTTAAAAGATAGAATATCGCTGCTGGCGTTCAAAAGCTTAGTACCAACGGTAGACGCAGTCTCTAACAATTCTATATATCGCTCTACAGTTATTGCACGTCCAGTGGATGCGTAGCCTCCTCCAGTACCCACGACCCTGGTATAGCTAATAGCACCACTAGCTTGAACACCAATCGCATATGTCACTTGAGCGACACTTGATTCCTCAATTGTAGGATCAACAATTATCACTTGATCAATGCTACTAACCAAAATTATGACTGACATTAATTCTAACCCTTGCAAAGGTAATGCATTTTCCCATTCTGAATCAACATCGTATTCTTCGGAAGGCTCATATTTAGTAGATCCAATAGTGATGTCTGTGACATTGGGGGTAGAAATTTTAGGTAAACGTGTAGTCTGTAATGCTAAATAAGCAGCAAGACTTAAAGCTGAAAGAATGTTTTCGTAAGGAGACGAAGAAAGTATTACAACAGCATCTACGTGAATAATCCAAGCTTTAGATGGTGTAAATTTCAAATAGTCGACAGCAAGTGCGTTTAATAAATCCTGAAGGGCACTTGTAAGGAATGAAGGAATTTCATCGGTTTCACGATTCTGGATTGAAACAGATGGAGAACTACATAAAAAGTGTTAGCATACCAGCTTTTTTCAATTGATTCATATTGTTTGTTACGCCAAACAATGTTAATACGAACTCCAAATATCTCACGTACATTTCAACTGAAGCGACATATTTACCACCTTCGGGAGTAGCATCACCCACTTCTGCTTTTACACCTATGACTATCTCCACCGAAGACGCCCATTTAACTCTAGCAGAACCATTTGTACCAGGCAGAACATCTACTTGTCCAGAAAGCGGACGAAGCTGGTCTATCGAACGTCCATCATTCCGAATTGCAGGCTCAAATTCTGTTATTGATTTGTGTGTGTACGATAGTTCTGGTAATGACAATTGCATATGTTGGCTAATGGTATATCGTTTAAGAATAATTTTCCTTGCAATATTGCGTTGAGTTCTTGCGTATATTCTAAAGTTCGTTATGTATGCTACGCAGTTTTGTATCTGTTTAACGATATGCAAAACCGCGATAAGTTTTACATGTGATCTGTTATATTATAATACATAGGTATAACGGCTATGAGTCATTGAAAATATTGGTATATGTAGGTATTATTTATGATCTATTTCTGTTATTAGCTTCTGACTAAAGTGAGGAACGAAATTTAGTTTCCTATTTAAATTGTTGAACATATAAACTAAATATTTGTTTCAGATATCAAATGATTTGCCCCAATATCTATCATCTACGAGGCTATGTTTAAATAGAACATGTTCCAAATGTGATACACAACGTAGTAAATTATAGCGTTGTCAGTACTACTGCGACATGTTTTTTTATTAGCTAAGACTTGTTTATTGACACAGCAGAAAAGGCGCATTCTCTAAAAATTTCGCAAGTTTACATCAGTTGAAAATGCTTGGGCAGTTGGTGCTTCATTATAACCTATTCCTTCAAAATTTTGGATGCAAAACCTACGCTGAAATATTATTTACCACTTTGATGCAATTTGGCCGAGTAGCAATAAGATCATATCTGGTGTTCTGTTCGATAGCGTGCCATCTGTAAGTATCCATCCACAAGCAAGTTGGGCCTATTGGATCATGGATTTAAAGACGTTGTCATCGAAATAAAACTATCCAATTTCTTCTTTGATATAGAGCTAGTTCACTCGTTGCCTAGACCTATTTAGTTAAGGCTGTCTGTAAAATTTACCAAACGCATCAATTGTGTCCCTGATAACGTGCGTCGATTTTGGATTGTCAAATATGATTACAGTAGATCTGTTATTAGCTTGCAGTTCTCCTTTGTTCTCATGCGTAGATGTGATAGAATCCTCCCATTGCTATAGCTTCTAACTGAATTTAGGAACGTGATTCGATTATAAATTATTTATAATAATCGATTATTAAGGGATGTAACGGATTGTCAATATAAACAGACAGATCTCACTAGTATTTATACATTTGTGACACATGTTACAAGACGTAGTTCTCCATGATATACTGTACTATTGCAAACACGTTATTGAGATTAGCGTTTGACGCTAATCTGTCCTATAAAAAAACTACAAAAACTGTAGAACAAACAATAGCTATAAGACAATGTTTGGTACATGATATTTCATATTCATGATTTGAGATCATTTAGAGACTATGTGCAAAAATAAAAATTCAAAGAATGTATCCATAAGTGAAATTTGATTAAAGATGAGAGATAAAATTTATGGTGATAATCGCAGATTTTTTAAAACCAGGGAAGAACGTTCCAAGATAAAAAAATAAATTCTACCACCGATAAAGCAAGATTAAAAGTTAAATGATTAAAATAAAGAGCAGAAAATCTGTATGTGAAAGTAAAAACCGACAGAAAAGATTTATATACAGTCTAAGGAGTTGGAGATATAGGTTGGTAGCGTTGTTTGCTAAGACCAAATAATCCAAATCTCCTGCACAAATAAATTGAGAATAAAATAATGATAGTTAAAGCAACAGGAATCAAACCCAAATAAAGCCATTTGTAGTTTCCATTACCTAAATCCGGAGAGGGTTTAGGTACCGATGGTAAGCTGGCAAAGTCATTATTAAAGAAAGCAGTAATCAAGGTCTTCATTTCATTAGGATGATCGTATGGAACCATGTGACTAGCTTCAACTATGCGAGCAAAGGTCAGGTTCCGGGAACTAACATAGGAGCCCGATGGTTGATCAGAATAGCCCGGAAGATAAAATGGTTGAGCAGATTGATTTTGAAAACCAACAGCACCATTCCACTCCAGTGATCGGGTTAATTTTTCGCCAGATAAATAATTACAAAGAAAGTCATTTTCGCCGTAAAACAACAAAATAGGAACCGTAGATACAAGGTCCTGGATTAACTTAGATGAGGACTCAATCCCTTCACGAGCATATTGTAGGGCAACGTCGTCATTACATTCTTCCCAATCATGAACCTTTTCGAGGTTAACGTTTAAGGAAGTCATCGCTTCACGAGTCTGACAATGTTAGTAAAAGATATATTATCATATAATTATAAACATACACTTAAAAATTCAGTAAGATAGGAAAGATCGTAAGGCCAGTCCATTCCACAAGTAGGATATGTCGATTCTAAGCTAATGTCATACATGTTCATACATGCTTTCCCAGGTTCCTTTGACACCATGTATAAAATATCGCCAAGAAAACTTTCGCACTTAGATAAATCACCAGATCCGGAACCTATCTTGTCAAAAGCAAGTAAACATTCCGCCCAAGAATGATGTAAATATTGACCCAGCTCTGATTCAAAATCAACCATGCCTTTTTCTACCAAATAATTTAGGTATGTTTCATAATGAGAAAGTGGGTTAATCCATCCATTTCCGATTGCAAGGCCTCCCAAGTTAACAAGATTTTTTTCTTTCAACTTTGCAGCGATATGGGGAATGTATTGACCAGCAAATGATTCTCCGGCGATAAACCATTCATCATTTGCTCTTTCTGGGAACTCCTCCAAGAATTTCTCAAAGAAAATAGAAAAATCATTGGCCATTTTCTCATTGTTAGATTGAAAATCCTTAGCCAGAGAGTATGAATACCCTGTGCCTAGGGGTTGGTCTACGAAAAGCAAATTACCCAATTCGTCCCAGCGTCCAGGGTTCAATTGGAATGTATTATTGTCATCAAGACGGAATGGTCCAACTTCCATCAGCGAGCCGTCTTCTGAAGAGCAGCCAGGACCTCCATTTAACCAAAGAATCTTTTATCAAATTAGTAATTTGTATAATATATAATTTAATTTAAAAACATTCACTTGAAATACTTACAGAACGATGTTCGTATTCGGGTTTTACGGATTCAAACATCCAGAAAAACAAATCACCATCCAGCTGATCCGTTTGATTTAAGTGTCCAGCATGCATTCTTCCCTCATAATCAACAGGCTCATTAGGAAATGCTTTTACAAGATATTGTTCATGAATTCTAGAATCAGCAAGTGTGTTGCCAATAACACCTGCAGTTAAAAGGACTATTTTCAGTAACTTCGAAATCATGCTCTCACAATCAAATCGACAGTTTTCTATATGATCCCCAGATTGAATACAAAGGAATGGGGTCCGCAATTCGGATGATATTAGTCTGCTACTTTTTATCTATTCACAAATTGTTGGATTATTGTATTTCGCTATTTTATATAGCGAAACGTAACACAATTGTGCTTAATATCCCATCTAAGACATTAAGCTTAAGTAAACATGATATATAAATTTTAAATATACTACAGTTCAATCGCTAATACGATTTTTATAGATCCATAACTAACTGATATATAAGACCTAAGCTAAAGAAAAATATCCCATATGGAAAAGGAGTGAGAATAAACAACAAACGTAAAAAAAAAGAACAATAATGCTTTTTTTTGCAAAGGCACGTTGAAAAACAAAGAGAAAGGGAATATACAAAAATGGGGTCTGAACGGATATATGTTCTAGGATATAATGTAGCTTGGAAATAAAAACCTTAGGGTTGCTGACTAATAGTAGAAAAGTTACTTAGCTCTCTCAGTGCTGCCCCAGAAGAGATACTCTGTTGAGCAATTTTGACACCCTCTCTAAGAGATTCAGCCATTCCAGCAACATGAAGTAACGCTGCAGTATTCATCAACACATAATCCAAAATCGGATGATTAGCGTGCAGCATATTTGATAATAACTCCTCCAAAAGAATGGCGTTTGCAGATGGAGTGCCACTGGCTACACTGGAGAGAGGATGAGACTGAAGATGGAAAGACTCTGGAGTGTATACTTCATGAGTAATTGTTCCGTCACGAACAAGCCATGTATGCGTAGGTCCAGCGGGAGAGATTTCATCCAAACCCTCTTCACCACAAACAACTAATGATCGACCAGCTCCAAGTTTCAATAATGTCTTAGCAACAACTTCTCCTAACGAAAGCTTACTAACTCCGATAATACGAGCATAAGTAGGAATAGGATTTAACAGAGGGCCTACTAAATTAAATATAGTGGGAAGTCCCAGTTGTTTACGAATTGGGGCAACATTTTTTAAAGTAGGGTGACACATGGGGGCAAACAAAAATGAAAACTTGCATTGTTCAGTAATGGAAACGATATTTTTGGGAGTGACATTAAGAAGATCACAACCAAACGACATCAACAAATCAGCAGATCCACTGGCAGATGTAGAAGCTTTATTGCCATGTTTGCAGACCCAGAGACCTGCACCAGCAGCAACGATGGCAGAGGCAGTACTGACATTAAACGTGTTATGGCCATCACCACCCGTCCCAACGATATCGACAAATCTGGGAGAAACCATCTCGATATTAGCAATTGGCGTGGAGTAAGACTTTAAAATTTGAACTGTTTGCATCAGGATATCGGGAACTTCCTCGGCTTTGGTCAAATGAAGGCTCGCAAGGAAGGAAGCAGTTTCGACGGGTGAAGCCTTTCCAGTTAAAATTGCACGTAATGCCGCTTCATAGTTCTCTAGAGGAATAGCAGGACCTACCTTATCCAAATCGTGGATGGCCAGACGGACTTCGGGATTGAATGTATTTATCATTATTAGAAAATGCTTAGAATATTGGTTGTATGGATAAAAGGGCAACCAAAAAGTAATAATAAATAGATTGAACGAAGTTGACTTTTCTTTCGTATATTTCTATCAAATTAATATAAACGCGAAAGAGTATCTCAGATTCAAAACTGATGAAAGTGCAGAATGAATTTGCTAGCAAGAAATTGATTTTCGCTTGCAAACGTGAAATCGGTTTTTCTGATTTATTAAAAGCAGAAAAAAAGAAAGAAATAGGTGTAAAAATATGGATTTAATCTTTATTATACTAAAGATCAGAAAAATATGCTAAAAGTATGAGCAATAAGAGGTAGAATCCGAAGAACGGAATCTTTCGTCTTTTTAAGGTTACTTCTTAGTGGTTAAGAGAAGACGGCAAAGGGCGCGCAAGTAAACTGTTCAGCAATCTGCTAACATTCATACCAAAACCTAATTCATAAGTTGAATGCTCTGTAATTGATTCACTGAATGCCTAATTTCGGCAACGCCATTCAAAAGTTGGACCACGCAAGAAATTCAGCAATCATTGGAATATGACAATGATTTACGCACTTCATCAACCCGAACTGCAATTGGAATAACGATATGTTCAATAAAGTACTAGAAGGTTCACTATATTTAAACATGCAATTATATTTTTTGTAAAAAAATCCATGAATATAGTAAAAGAATGTAAGTGATTGAAGAGCTGAACAGGCATGCAAAATTCAGTAAGCTGCTTATAAGAATGTATAAGAACACATTACCCATTCATTATTGATCTTGCTTAAGCAGCCTTTCAAAATCCTCGATGAATCGAAGTGAGGAATCGTTTAATAAATGTCACCAAGGATTTTTTTTAAGCCTTGGTATAAAGCGGTGTCAGAATACTTTTATTTGTTGATGCAGTTCCTAATTACCATACTAGAAAAGTATTAAAATTCCGGGATACTGAATTTGGACCGTAATTGAATTTATTTGTCCATCCATCCAAAATGTATAATGATGCTTTAAATATCATAACCAAATTTTTCTGTTTATTTCAACCTTGCCTATTCCAACTGTCTTCTAATTCAATAATTGTTTTTAAAATTTCGTAATTTACCTACTTTAATAGATTTATTTATTCAATTTTTTTTTTGGTAAAATCCACTATTATTGAATTTATTTCGTTAAAAAGGAGAGAAACGATGGTTCTGTTGCTTACGCGAGGTTATTCTTGTAACGTTATAGGTATATATTCAAAATTTTGAAAGCTTTAATATACATAATAAATTTTACAAATTTTTTAAAATTAACACAATAATAGCTCCCTTCTTTATTGCACTGTCAAGCACTACTGACAATAAAAGATTATAGTTACTTCTGGCTCTTTTTAAATCATGTAAGAACTAAAAGAAAGTCTTACAGGTTTGGTACCAAAAAAATGATAACGTAGTACGAAAAGAGGGAAAAAATAGCAAAAAAAACTACGATAATTACTCGCTTGTTTATACATAAATTCTTTTGTTTTTCTCACCTTCCTTCGTGAATGCTTTATTCTGCTACCCTGCAAATTAGGTAGCGAAACGTCACTTCGTTAACAAACCCCATGAACTTCTGCGACTGAACATGTTTATAGCCATATTGCCTTGTGAGCAAGAGCCGATATTAATATCGGAAGGGTTTGATTTGATTTGATATTTCCCATTTTATTTTTTTTGGAAAAAAATTAATTTACAAGCCAATTGTTGTAAAATAGGACCGGACTTCTTTGTCGAACACTGTTAATTCTTGGCCCAACTAACTGAATCATTTCATTGTTCGTTTGCATTCTATTTTTGGTTTATTAAAATTCAACTTAGTCAATTTTCACGTATAACCTTTATCATTATCTTAAATTGTTCAAAAGCTTTGTGCTCTCACCTTTTTTGCTCACTTAAAAGTTTTATTCAAATAAATAAATAGCGATTATGCTGAAATTATTTCTATCTACCCCAAGGACACTTCCCAATTCAAGGTTCCTTTTGCTTCGACGTTTACAGCCCCTTGGTTTGAGGTATAGAAGTGATGCATCTTCACTTCATCTGTTTACGCCTACCTGGAGAGATCATGCTACTAATACAATAATAAAATTTGTTCCGCAACAAGTAGCTTATGTTGTTGAACGCATGGGCCGCTTTAGTAGGTAAGCCAAGCTCGAAACAATGTGTTTTTAAAAAAAAAATCGAATGAAGAAAAAAACTCACTTTAATTTGATGAGCTAAGTTACTAACCGATCTAGAATATTGACCCCTGGTGTTGCATTTCTTGCTCCAATTATTGATAAAATTGCTTATATTCACTCCTTAAAAGAAAGAGCGCTTGAAATCCCGACTCAATCTGCCATTACATTAGACAATGTTTCTTTAGGCTTAGATGGAGTCTTGTATATTCAAGTGTATGATCCCTATAAGGCAAGTTACGGCGTGGAAGATGCTGATTATGCCATATCTCAACTTGCTCAAACTACAATGAGAAGCGAAATTGGTCGATTAACTTTGGATCATGTCTTACGCGAGCGTCAATCACTGAACATTCATATAACAGATGCTATCAACAAGGCAGCTGAAAGTTGGGGAATACGTTGTTTACGGCATGAAATACGCGATATTCGACCCCCTGAAAGCGTGGTCATGGCGATGCATCAACAAGTTTCCGCAGAGAGACAAAAGCGTGCAGAAATTTTAGAATCTGAAGGAAAAAGACAAGCCGCAATCAATGTTGCTGAGGGTGACAAACAAGCAGAAATTTTAGACTCGGAAGGTCAAAAAATAAAAACTATTAATTCCGCCTTGGCAGAAGCTCAAGCAATTCGTGAAAAGTAAGCTTTATTTTCATATGAATATATTACTCACATTTTTAGGGCTTCTGCTACTGCTTCTGGCATTGCTGTATTAGCTGACAGTATCAAGAAGCAAGAACACGGTTTGGAAGCCGTTAGTTTATACATTGCTCAGCAGTATATTACGAATTTCGGGAAATTGGCCAAAGCTTCCAACAGTATGATTGTTCCTGCATCAACGAGCGATGTATCTGGTATGGTTGCTCAAGCCTTGTCTATTTTTAAACAAGTTTCTAAAACTACCGCTCCTGATAAATCGACTCCGAAAGAATTGCATACTGACGAGAAGTAATAAACATTAAGAGTTAATGAGGAATTCTGAATACACCATAACTAACCATTCAATATCTGCCTTACCGTTATAAAAATAATTATCATGATGTGGAAAATGAACTAAATTGTTTTCACTAATCTATAAATAAAATCAATAGTTGATGAAGATTGAAATAACAAGCTTTGGGCGTGCGTCGTCAAACAAAATCTATCATTAAATGTAGAAGACGTGAATGAATAGTATACAAAACATTAAGAGCCAATAAAACAAGTAAAAAAAACTTACAAATTAGAAATTTGAAGCGTATGTGATTTGTGGAGTTCCCTCCGAGTCTTTTGAAACTAAATTACTATCGAGATCTTCGTTGTTATTGTTCTGATCTTTGTTAGCAAGCAAACGAGGTCCCCAAATCCTAGCAATAACCATCACAATAGCAAGAAGAAACACAGAACCAACCACAACACCCACCAAAATACCTATGAGAGCTTTCACACCTCCATAGGGTGTGTAAGTCTGAGGAACGAGAGACGCAATGCCACTTTGTGCAGCAATAGTTGAAGCAAGCGACGTGTATTGAAATATCGTCGTAACATATGTAGTCGGTTGAATGGTAACGTACTCTGTCACAACAGATACCTGCTGATGAATAGAATTATTGGTGCTGGAAGAAATAATTTCATTTGATGCTGAAACATCTGAAGCTGTAATCACTGACGTGCCTGAACTAGAACTGGTCGAAGTAGAGGAAGGTGATGAGGAGGAGGTCGATGGTTGACTATCATGGCTGGTGGATATAGAAGAAGAACTTGAGCTCGAAGAAGTTGAGGCCCTTCGGTATAAACTAGGAAATACGGTGCTCAATGTACCATAGTTTATACTGACACTGGCAGATGGTGCAAAAGTTCTAGGAGTAGCCCCATCCACCACTAGATAACTTATGGCAGTAAAAATTGAAATCAAAAGAAAAGACCGGATGTTCATTGATTTAAAAGAAGTTATCGAGTTACCCTCACACAAATAAAAAGTTTTAATGATTAACTAGAAAATATTTCTAACAATGCAAAAGGAGTTTTAAAAATGGAAAGCGCAATAAATAGCAAAATGAATCAAGGGTGTAGAAATCAAGCTACACTATGTTTGTTATGCAAAAAACGAGAACGATAGTGATGAATTAGGGTAGATAGTATTTACCAGATGAAAATAAAAGAGAAAAGATCACTCAAGAGATATACCTCTGAAAGAAAAGCCTTAGTCGAAGTTCGTGATATTTTGGTTACACTTGAATCTCTCACCGAACAAGCAAAGACTTACATTAATTCTGAATACTAACCATTTCAAGTCCTTAAACAATACCATATATTAGAGGGTTAACTGAAAGAATAAAAATTAATAAGAAATTTAATTAACCAGTATATGATAGCGGAATTAAAGTAGCGAGCCTTTTACATGGTGTTCAATAAGCCTATTCACCGATTAATTTACCGAGGGTCACCGAGTTCACCGTCATTTGCTAGCCATTTCCTACGTCCACAAATAGGTATGGGGTGCGCGCATACCACTCAACTACCAACTTGAGAAGTTTCCTATTTTTGGTACAACTTGTTAGGAAGCGGTCCACGCGCTTATCTTTTCATATTTTAGGTATGATTTATTACTTTGCATTAAATAAAAGATGAAAGTTCATCCGCTTGCGAATTCCTTGAGCTCGTTGTTGTGTCTGATCTCAAAATACCAATAATGTGCTGAAATGTTTTACATATTTATTAACCTAAATAGAGATAGTTATTCACAATGAGTGTCGAGTGTAGTGGAGAGTTGTTTTTCTATCCTCCTTTTACGACTATGTCGAAGGAGCTCATCTCCGTCCATAATCCCAATCCCGAGCCTGTCATTTTCAAGGTGAAGACTACTGCTCCCAAGCACTACTGTGTTCGTCCCAACTCAGGAAAAATTGAACCAAAATCTACGGTGAACGTACAAGGTTTGTAATTTATTTACTCTGGAGCGAACCACCTATCTATCTGTTCACATTTATTTTTTTGTAGTCTTTTTTATGTCTTTCAAATGTTTTTATATTTAGATAAGATATAAATACATTTTGGACTTTTAAAAGTTGTGATATTATATTTTATTCTTTTAAAGTTTGTTGTTTTTCGCTCTTCTTTTTTTGGAATAAACTACTATCATCTTTTTTTTTTATCTTTACGTGCCTCTAGTGTTTTTCTATTATCTTGGCTAACATATATTCTAGTTTTGCTTCAAGCTATGAAGGAGGAGCCTGCTCCTGACTTTAAATGTCGTGACAAGTTTTTAATTCAAAGTATGGCTATCGGTGATGCTGATACCAGTAATGTCGAAAATTATCACGAGTTTTGGACTGAAATGGAAAAACAAGGCCGTTCCATTTTTGATCGTAAAATCCGCTGTGTTTATTCAACTAAGCAACCTCCTCAATCCGCTGATAAACAGGTTGAGAACACTAGTACTTCTAACCCCCCTGTTTCTGTTGAAGGTTCCGAAAACTTAGCATCTTCTGTCGGCGGCCCTACGGCGGTTGGTGTGTCTTTGGATGAAGCTCAAAATGACTTCAATGGAGCAAAGGATCATTTAAGCAATGGTGTTAATACTGTTGTTCCAGATAGTACCTTCCGCTCTACTTTCGAAAGTGCACAAATTCCCGACGCCAGTGTAGTTCAAACCGTTGTTACTGATGCTGACAATGGTGCTGCTTCTGTCAAAGATACCATTGTGACAGCCGAAAGTGCTTCTTCCAAAGGAGCCGATGTTGCTAGATCGAAGGTACAAGATATTATTGATAATGAAATTCCAAAGCCTTCAGAAAGCCCTCGTCGCTCTGTTTCTTCGACTCCACCAGTCCACCCCCCTCCTCCCGTCCCCCAAAATTTATCAGCTGTCAATGAAGAATTTGATACTAAGAAGAATGATTTCGATTCTAAACTTCCTGAATCTACCCCTGCCGTTGAAAAAGTTTCTGAAAATCTCGGATCTGAAACTCGTGAATCTTTACAAGGGGCAAAACCTGCTGCAGGTGCTCATAGTTCCGACAACGCCTTGGAACAAATCAAGCCCTCTTATTCAGCTGACCCTTCGAGTTCCACTGGTGCTTCTTTAACCGAATCTCCAGGAATTCCTCCCAATATTGTTATCATTCTTTGCCTGATTTTCTTCCTTATTGGCTATCTTTTCTTTTAAAATGTAAAGCGTAGATATGTTTAATAAGAAGTGTAAAATCTTCTCCCTAAGTTAATGGCTCTTGATTTTATTACTTTATATGGCCTTTGCTAAGCAAGGTTTTAGGTTGACGTTTGTTGAATTTGTTTGCTCTTCACAACGATAGGGTACTTTTTAGCGCGTTTATCTGGCTTTGGAGATAATTTCCAAATGTCGTTATTTATGTCGACGTCTCATGTTATCTACTTTTTACTCGCAAGAAAAGTTGTAGTCCTCTTATGGTTACCAGACATTCATTCTTACCAGTTCACAAACGTAAATGTGTCTTTAAATACATTACAGCTTCTTATAGTGAATACAATAACATTAATTTATATAAAATAATTTTTTTTGGAAAGAACAATATTAAAATGTGTTAGCTTTTTAGGGCATACGACATTGTGGAATGTTCAAACATTAATGCAAAAAATCAATGAAATTTAAGTGAGTAGGGATATGGCTTTTGTTCTTTGAACTACCTTTTAAAATTAAAGGAGATTTTAAACACTTATTTCGAGAATAATTCCTTCGCAATTTGCGAACTTACAGGATTATGGTAGGAACGAAATATGTTTGCCTTATAAGGGTGTTCAGCTCCATCGTAAATATAAAGACGTTTCATTCTCCTATCCCAAAGCTTATTTCTTGGAAGCATTCCACCAACTGCTCTTCTCAACAAATCCTTGTGCCCCCGTTTCGCAGCCATTTCTTCCATCGTCCACTCTTTAAGATGACCAGGCTGACCCGAATGTGAATAATATTTATGATTTTCGAGTTTTCGACCAGAAATCCCAATTTCAGAACAGTCAGTGACTACTACGACATCTCCACAGTCTGCTGCAGGGTGATAAATGGGTTTGTGCTTGCCCATAAGAGTAGTTGCAATTTGGGAAGCCAGCCTACCTAGAGGAACATTTTTTGCAGAAACATGATGCCAAACTTTGGCGTAAGCCAATGCTGTCTGATATTGTTAGTAAAAGAAACTGTCAAACTAATTTCATACTTGTCCATTCAACGTTGACATCGCGTTGAGATTTCTATATCATAAAATCCTCAGTTCCTTCTGATTTTTCTCTTAAAGCGACAGTACAATATCAGTGGTTTCTAATAAAAGAGAAGTAGGAAAATTGCTCAAATAATGTTTCCTCAAGCTTGTAGGTGTGGGTAAATATTGGATGCTAAGCAACTGTAGTAAGGTAACTGTTACCTACAAAATTTCTATTTTTCAAAAATGTTGTTTTATTTATTATTTCTTAAATATTGATTTTTCAATTCATAATACGAACCTCCTTTACTAATCATGATAAAGCTAATAGCTATTGCTTCAAAAAATACCATTTGTATATATTAGAAAAAATAAGGCAATGAACGATACAATGATAAAACTAATTTTTGATAAGCCCAAAGAATCACAGTAAATTGCAATAATATACAATTAACGCTTGATTACGAATTTTCCGTCTCAGGACCAGATTCATGCTGAATGTTTTCAATTTGACTCAACAGCTGAACCATTGTTAAGCCTTCCGGACCATACAAATATCGCTTGCTATACAAGTAGCTGCTTATCGACAATGGACGGAATTGTAAATATCTTTGCAATTCATGGAGGAGTATAGAGGACTCTTCATGGCCTATAAATTCCGCTAATTCATCAATGGTTTGTGGATGTTGAATATTCTGAACTCGTAAGAGACCCATCAAAAAGATTTGTATAAAGTTAATTTGATGTCCATCTAAATATTCAAACAAGAGAAGTTCTTTAGCAATAAAGCTTTCCACTTTCTTTAATAAAGATGCGCTAGAAGCTAGTTGGATAGGAGTGGGTATTTGATATTGCCTATGTGATGAAAGCGAGGGATTTTCATAGCTTTTCCATGCCTTTTGATAGATGAAACGTCGTACGCGTAGCAAATCGGCCAATCTGTCAGTGTTTTCGCTGGAGGAAAATGAAGGCTGCCGTAGTAATTGTCGTGAAATCGAATACTGATTTGACCCCAAAGATTGAGTATACCACTTCTTATACAAACTTGACCCATGAAATCCATAAAACACACAATCTACGTGTCTCTTACAGATGGGACATGTCAAGGATTGATCCATCCAGCGACATATGCAAGAATAATCGAACTGGTCATGCCCACATGGAGATAGCTGTGCCCGAAGACCATCTTTTTGTAAACATATAACGCAATCTCGACGAAGGTAGCGAGAATTTGACGAGTTTTTACGTACAAGGAATTGCTTTTTCATTCTTCTTCTAAAATTTAATAACTTGTTATATTGTATTTATGCACTAAATTAATTGATGTGTATGAAACCGCATGAATGGCAGAATGTCAAGTTATCTTGTCATCAAAAAACATTGTGTGCTTATTCTTCTTAATGGAAAATTATTCAAGTCATAATTTGCAAGACTTGTTGAATTTTTTAAGGTGAATTTTCACAATCGTCGTCTTACACTAGATGTAGGCTAAGTTATGAGAACAATTAACAATTCGCAGTTACTAAACTGAATCTCTTCTGTACGCTCTTCGTAACGTTAACTTAGCTTAACGCGGTTAATGCTATATGCATAATACAAACAAAGAAGTACATGTTAATGTTAGCAGAACTACACTAGCTATGATACAGTACGTTGCGTATCACTATATGTCATATGCTAAGATATTACTTAAGATTCGTTTGCTGATAGATGCGGATAAATTGCTTTTCTGCATACATAAATAAATTGCTAAAAACTATTAGAAAGATTGTAAATAGAGCTACCACTGAACCTCGTTCCTCAGCTCAGTTATTAGCTATATCGGTGACCGATACTAATAGACTTCTTATAACAATAAATATACATTGTTAGTTAAATATTGCATACCGCTATATTGTAGGTCGCTAGAGAAACGTACCGCAATTTTTCGTATCGTTAAACAGATACCGAACTGCGTAGTCAACAGTTAAAAAATATAACGAAGTAACCTGTATTGCACTGTACAGAAACTTTTAGGTAAGTAGAGAGGCTAAAGTCCTCGAGAAATAAGAAAGTATAAGCGGGTTTAGCTAAAAAACTTAGCATCTTTTGTTCATCTGAATGCCTTTTCGCTCTTTAAACTACCGTGGAAAACCCTAATCTCTAGATTTAAAATTTGGAATGTACTTGTTTATAGTTGAAACAGCTACGTATCTTTGATTTCAATATTTGCCTTTTAAGATTATTGCTTAAAAGAATTGTTTAGAGCGAACTCGATTTTGCATTCTCCAAAACAAAATGAACTGCATATAATACCGCGGTACCGAGGCAACAACTTCTACTTCATATAAGTTCTAAGAGTTAGTCAAAATGTAATGCTGATTGCAAGTTCACATGACTAATTTAGACGGCTTGAGATATTTACTTAAATAAACAAAAATTTATGGGCTTATTGTTTTTCTGTTTTCGGGTTCGTCTTGCTCACTTGAAAACATTATTTAATAAATTCATAGTCAATAAAAATGGATATACTTTGTATAACAATATTTGTTACTACATTTTATGCTGAACATTGGTGTGATAAAATTCATGGAGGTAGCGGTTACTTCGCTGGTTAGCTTGATCCTATTACATAACTACGGTTTACGATAGTATATCTCACTAACATTTAATTTCACTAGCTGTCTTTCGTGAATTTTCCTATTACTTTACCTGTGTATATTGTCGTTCCTAACATTCTTCCTTCTTAAATTAATTGATAAATAACTTGCCAAGTAGCATTGCCAACGACATCTACTAATTCATACTCTTGCTCAATTTCTTCAAATTCTCTTGTTTTTGTTGCCATATTTTTTTAAAATGATTAATATAGTCGTTTTAGGGAGTATGAATACCGATCTCGTAATGCGTACAAAGATATGTCCCTCAGGTGGTGAGACGATTCATGGAGAACCAGATGGCTTCAGTACAGGAAATGGTGGGAAAGGAGCTAATCAAGCTGTAGCTGTTGCTAGGCTATCAAATCCGGCTGATACGAAAGTATCTATGTTGGGATGCGTAGGTGATGATGCCTTTGGGGTGGAAATGTTGTCCGGATTGAAGAAAGACGGCGTAAATGTAGATAATGTCAAAAAGATTGAAAACAAGTCCACAGGTGTTGCCATGATTATTGTCGAAGAAACGGGAGAAAACAGAATTTTGCTTTCTGAGGGTGCGAACGGTAATGTTGATACTGCGTTTGTGAAGGCCATGGAGCAAAGAATATCAACATGTAATCTTCTAATTATGCAATTAGAAATTCCTTTAGAAGCAGTGGAAATTGCATTGCAGATCGCTCACAAACATGGTGTCGATGTTTTGATGAATCCAGCACCAGCGATTCCGCTTAGTCATGACATGATATCTTATTGTGCCTATCTTGTACCTAACGAACATGAAGCTGCCATTCTCTTAAATCAAGCAGACTCACCTGCTACGTTGGAAAATGTGGATGCATATGCTTCTAAGTTACTAAGCTTCGGTGTCCGTAAAGCCGTAATTATAACCCTTGGTAGCCAAGGTGCTTACTATAAGTCTGCGAACGGAGAATCTGCTTTGGTCTCAGCATGCAAAGTGAAAGCCGTTGACACGACTGCCGCTGGCGATACCTTCATTGGTGCCTTTTCTAATTCAATTGCACACGGACAGCCACTTAAGGACTCACTGGAATTTGCTGCTAAATGTAGTGCTATTACTGTACAGAGAAAGGGAGCTGCAAGTTCTATTCCTTCCTTACTTGAAGTCGATGGTTCCTTTAACCTAAAAAAGAATACATAGCCTCTGGCTTTTACGCGTTACCTTACAAAGGGAAGAAAAAAGCATAATTCGATTTTAGATTTCTACACATTCTTATCTCATATAACTTCATCAACTCTTTTTCAGTATTGAACATAAACTTGCATGTTGCTCAAGTTAATGAGAACAAAAGGTATCTCTTACGAATAATAAAGGTTATAGCATAAAATATGATTCGTTTGTTAATAAGAGGGAAGTGAAATAAACGCCTTGACTTTTGTAGAAAGAGTAATTACCATCAAACAAGATGTTTGATTCATTAAACAATCTGCTCTAATTCTGAGGTGTAACTCAGTAATTGACGAATACTCGAAATTGTGTGCTTGCTAGCAGTGGGAGGAAGCTCCAATTCGTCTTCCTCATCAATAAGCATACCATCCTCCGTCTCCAAAGCATTGGCCTCTTTGGGAAAGTATATTACACCGTCTCTAATATCCCAGCCTCGTTCTTCAGCAAGTTTTTCGGTTTCCTTAGTGTTTTCCAGGTACAGCAAACTTGTTGCATTAGATAAGGGGATTTCTGAATACACTTTCTCGGCACAAGTCGCAATTTCGTTTCGAACCATACTCATAACAATTTTCATAAAATAACTAAACTCAGGAAAGTTACAGGATCGAATCATGGATGCTACCTTATCAAATGCACCTTCCATTACATTTTGTTCTAGAGAAATAACCCATTCTACGTACGGATCTCTTTCAAATAACGATTTGTCAGGAACGGATTCCAAGGCTGTGTGAAATTCAGCGATACGATTTTCAGATAATAGATACAACAAATTTAATCCTGTAACAAGTCCCATCCTTGATGAAGGGACAAGGGAATCATGATAAAAAGGAATTACTTGGCTAGCATACCTTGCAAACGATTCAATATCACAAGTTTGAATCGAGACAAGTACACCGTATTCAAATACATTTCCTATAAGGAAGATTAGAGGTCTGTTCTTAGATAACTATACAAATAACATACTGGCAAAACTAGCTTTCTCTTTATCGCTAGTAGGGACGAAGAGGTTCTGCTTAGCAAGTTCGACTTTCAGTTTCAGAAGTTCCTTTTTACAAGCATTCCAATCCTTTCTGTCATAAAGATCTGCTAAATGGTTCAAGTCTAATGTACTCATATTGATGTGTATTGAGAGTGTAATAAGTTGGAACTTTTAAGAGAGCTGTAGAAACAACACCTCTTGCCATGCATCTCAGAATAGTCATCAATAACGAACACACTATAAAGGTTTACCAGCAAAAATTAAAGCTCCTTACGGATTTTGACGTTGTTTTATTAGATTCATTATATCACTTAAGCAATTGTAACATAGTATTCACTCACAATAATTGCTGTAGTTGCGTTAACTCTCTTTATCCTTTAAACTAAAGAATATGCCGGATCTTTGGTCAGAAAGTATATTAGAAGGCAGAAAATTGAGTATTTATCATCTTAAAAGTACTTTAGAGAAATGTCCATTTCTATTTGGTCAAAGTAAGAAGTCTAAGGATTTTCAATTTGGGAGTCATCTTTTTTTGGTAGAGGAACAAAATGTATTTATTTTTGGCATGGAATGCATAGTTTACGAAAAAAACAAAGAGTTTATAGTATTTGTATCTAAAGCAGATTCTACCGGATTCGGCAGCAAAGGGGTATCTTGTAACTCTCTTGCTTTTTGCTGCTTAGTGACACTTATTGACGGTCTTAGAAAACAAGGAGCCGAAAATGTAACTTTGACTCTGTTTGCGATTGCTCAAGGTCAATATTTATTTCCTGAGTCGGTGGACAATGGACAAAAGCATGTGCTGAATGATTCTGGTTTGTTACGCTGGTGGGTAAATTGTTTGGAAAAACTCAGGAAGTATTATACTGACAGTGAAGCACCAAACGATTCCGAAAAGCAAAAGAATTCCACATTACTTCCTAAGGCTTATTTATTTGTTCCTGGACTTGAAAATATTCGTTCGTACTTACCCAATCGTCATTGGATTGAAAGCAACGCTATAACAACTGGAAAAGCAGTTGAAGAATTACCAAGATTTCCAGATGACCCAAAATGTAGGTATTTATGCGAGCTTCAAGATGAGAAAAGTGACATGTCCGTTGAAGAGTTTTGGGATACGCTGACTTATAGACAAGAGTGCTCCTCAGGTAAACTAGTTGGCTTTTTCACATTACAGCTACAGTTCTATCAAACAAGAGAATTTATTGCTAAAGATAATTTTGGTGATTCTGGTGTAATGATTCCAGCTAAATTATACAGAGTCACTTACGATACTTTATTGAAGCATCCATTTGGCTCTTTATCTGATGCACAGTCGTCAACAGAAAAGTTTCTTAGTAACACACTTTCCGCTGTACAAAATTTAAAGGATTTTCATTATAAGCGCTACAAGCTAGATATATGTGGGTTGGCAAAACGTGATGATCGTAAAAATCACAACCATTCGAAACCTGCTACGCAAGCCAATATTCTACAGCCACGAAAAAAAGTGAAAAAATAAAGGACTTTAAGTTCGTTGAAAATTTTTAATAATCCCAATCAATCCTCTCATGTAGATTTTTAGAGAAAGTTTTTGTTTAATATTGAAATTGACACTTTTCGTCAGTATTGCAAATAAATTAATAAACAACAAATATCTAAAATTAATAAAAAGCTAAATTAATGAGAGTGAAACTCAGGGGGAGTTAGTAAAAATAACTATATCAAAAAACCAAAACTAAGTAGAAATATCAGACTGACTAATAAGACATTCGACTATCCATTCAGGATCAACGACCGGACAATTAGTTTCATCTACAATGTTTCCATCCATCGTAAGTATCAAATCACACTCCAAATGTGCAACATTTGGTCTAATTTCAACGTCAGCACCCAATGCCAACGCGTGATAGACATGAGCCAAAGCTTTTTGACCCTGCTCTGTATTTTCAATCTTTTTCTGCCAAGATTTTGCTTCAGGTATAATAAATAAAATCTTTTTTCCAAATAAAGGACCCTTCCTTGCCAAAAGTCTGTCATATAAAGAATCAGTGGTATCAAAAGGTTCTATCCGTTGGGAAAGTGTACAATCTAGACGGTGTGAATAGCCAGATGCCAATAAATAAGGAGAAAAATCAACAACTCTGTTCATTTTTAAGCACTGTTTAATAAATTGAGGATGGACACACGGGATATTAAAAGCTAGAGCTTCTAAATATTTAACCTTTCTAGAAAATGTGTCAGATACAACGAAAGCTTGATTCCACGATTTACTTCGCTTTTGAGGTTTCAAATGGCGTAACTTTTTTTGTTTGCTTTTAAACGGGTCATTAAACAAAGGGCGTAAGCCTGTATCAAGAACTAATCCTCCATGATCCTGAACTACAGTTTCCAATGCACTTCGGTCATAGGCATCCTCATGCACGGGACCGCTGAATGCAAACACGCAATCGTCAAAGATGAGCTGATTACTTTCTGAATCCAAGTTCTTCTTGACAAAGGAAGAATCCCTTTCTTTCAAAGAAGAGCGGTTTCTCTGAGAATCATGTGAAGGAAGAAATGATGTTTCCTCAAACTTCATATCTTTTAAAGTAGAAAAACTGAGGTCTCTTCCTTGAAACCGCCGAATGTTCACAGGAGCAACATAAATAGTAGAAATGGGAACCGTAACCTCAATTTCTCCGTGTGCCAAAATAACCATGTCGTTGTTTAGAGCGTCCACTGCTATAAGGGATAATTGCTCATTAGTAGATCGAAATGTTTTCACAACAGTATGCTTGATTTTTCCTAATCTTGTGGATTGTACAACGTCTCCTTTTTTCAAAAAAAATCTCTTAATTTGATTTGAATTAACCGTGCTCATAGTTGCATCATCAAATTGAACCTTATACATGATGGAACTTGTTACGGCTGAATGTACGGGTGCGACAAGAGTTGCTGGGTAGTAAAAAGAGGGATATCCTTTAAAAAAAGCGAGTACACGGTTTTTAAAAGACCTTCTTGAATTCGGTGATTGGGAAGGTTTTAATGGCTTAATAGAAGCCCTAGTGAATAAACTATCAATTTTAGGAGTATCCAGGCTTAGGCTGTCAGACCTTGAGATAGCTTGATTATTAACCGATTTTCTCAGCCGTTTGTTTACAAAAATTGAGCTCACTTGACTAGACTGATCTATTACAGTCGACGGTGAAGCACTTGTTTCATATGAAGAAATCACATTAAATGGATTAGGAAAGTTTTCATCATTAATGTTTTTAGTTTTTTTTGAAAACTTGGTTTCCGTATTATCAACTTTTTCAGACGAGGGCTCAGTAAAGCTAAATTTTCGTTTATATTGTTTTTCGGATGTCTCTGGTAAAAAAGCAGGAGGAGTGGACTCTACTCGACCATAAAGAACGGGAGACCCTAGAGAAGTCGCCAGTCGAGTAGGTGTAGTCTCTACTTGACCGCTTTCTGTCTCATTTTCCATCTCATCCAAAGTGTAATCGTAAAACTTTGTCCTATGTTGAGCTACGGTTTCAGGTACAAGGACTTCTCCAACGGTTTCTAAGTTTTTCTCATTTTGAGAAACTGACAAAGGTGTATCTTTTAAAGTTGAAAGAGTTGATGGTAATAGAGAAGTAAATGGGGAAAGAATTTGGGAAGAATTAGATACATTCTGAGGAGTCAACAGCTTTTCATGGTCCGATATAACTGATTGACGATCGTATAAGCGTTTTAACACTGTATGTGTCTGCTTGGGTGAATAAGGCGACGATATCACCTTACGAGAATCATGTTGAATAAGTTCATCATCCGAAATGTCCTGGGAACTCTGTTTTGCAAAAGCAGCTTGACTAGGTACTTCAAACAACTGCGTAAGACTTAGCTCCTCAACAGCACCATTGTTATTCACATCCTTAGAATAACTAAACTCCTTATTAGAATTATCATTACTCCTAGGAGGGGAAGGATTAATTGAAGCATTCACTTTTGAATAATTGTTACGAGAAATTGCTGCTTGTGCTCCAAATACACGTTGAGAATTTATGTCAAGGCCAAATCCTTTATGCAAAGAGGTATCATTCACCTCCATAATATTGTTAAACTTTCAAACAAAATATTGAAAACATCTAAAATACCTCACAATTGTCAGAACTACAAATTTAACCAGGGCTTAACCCAAATTTCGATTTATCTGTTGTAAGCTCTGCATAAGTAACACGTTGCACCGTTACTTTATATGAAAGCAGTTAAGAACGTTTAGTTACAACACCAGCTATTTGGCTAATCATATATATATATATATTAATATGGAAATGAAGGGCTCAAGGTAGAAAAACTTATTTTCTAATTTTATTAATAATTGTTTGACCTGATGTACAAACTACAGCATGTTTCCACTTTTATTAATACGTTCGATAGGAGATTTATGTTGTTAGAATCAGTAATGTTGAAGAAGTAATTTTAAATTTGAGTTTTGAACTTTTCATCTTGACTTTTTGAAACAATCATAGAAAATAGATTTTGCTTGTTTAATGATATTTCTAAAAAAAGAATGTCAAATATAGTTTCAGGTTATATTGCTAACATTCATATCTTATTCGTAGTGGAGCCAACATACATTCGAATTCCTAATGAGTGATAACTATCGTTTATATACTTTATTAAAACTTAACAGCTGTCTACGGCCATACCTAGGCGAAAACACCAGTTCCCGTCCGATCACTGCAGTTAAGCGTCTGAGGGCCTCGTTAGTACTATGGTTGGAGACAACATGGGAATCCGGGGTGCTGTAGGCTCCTTCTTTATTATTGCTATTTAATTACTACTATTTTGTTTGAGTTGACTATCCGCATACATTGTTTATATGATTTTTTTTCATGCAAATGAAGACAAGCAGATAGACGTTATAAAGCGATTATGATTGTAATGAGCAAGTCTAAATTTGCTCAAGAGAAAGAATGTAACAAGCCATAGCTCAAAAAAGCAATTACATTTACTACGCTTTATTTTTTTAACAATATATATTACTAAATGTAACGGATGACACCGAGGTCGGGTAGCGTAGTTGGTTATTGCGCACGACTGTTAATCGTGAGGTCGAGGGTTCGAGTCCCTCCCTGACCGTTTTATGACCACTTTTTTGGCTGTTTACAAAAGTAAAATCGTTAGATTTGAAATTCAATGATATTGCGCAAAAATTGAATGTGACTACACGTCAATACTTTAACCATTTACAGTTGGCTACTTTCTAGCTTTAGTAAATCATTTCAATACTGTTCAACTTTCTAACTTATTAAGAATAGATGTTGGTATTATGTATTTGACATTACATATCCTACATTTTACCAACTGTTTTGGAAATAAAACATATTTTGTAAAACAACAATAATCAATATAAAGCATAAATAATAATGAAGTATGAAGTAGAGATACTTCGGGAGTGCAACTTCTCATTTTTAGTCGTCCTAATGTAATTCATCCTTGGCGCTCGCAGTTCATATTCATGAACATACATTGCATTTATAAATCTTAAGTGTTTAGGAAAGATAAGCATTGTATGCAAGAAAAATAAAGATTGCCTATTTCCTAAAACAAATATTTCATATATGAGAAAAAATGAAACTGTACCAATAAACATTCTGTAAAGAGCATTTTGAGCGAGCAACATTGTATTGTGTACTCCAACTTACTCTTACTCATTTTGGTAAGAGGACAAATCCTACCATGAAAGCATTTTAATTCCTCCATATTTATTTAAAAAAAAAAAAAAGAACGCCAGTAATGCTCAATTTAAAAACTTTTAATACGAATCGTCAGTGAATTATAAAGAAACGATTCAACGGATAATATTTTAAATAGAAATTTTTGATATACGACGAATTACTTAATCGAAGACATTACTCAGAACCATTATTCCTGCTCACGAAGCGAGCAATTGCTTTAAGAAATTGCAGAGCACCTCCCTCATTAGGATTGGCAGATTCGTCGAGTGAGAGACCAAGTGCTGAAATAATGTTTACACCACCAGGAGAATTTAAAGCTTGAGAAAAGCTTCTCAAAGCTTGAGCATATTGAGGACTACTAACAATAGCCAAAACCCCCTCCAAATTATTTGGGGTATCAGGAGGCATGTAAGGCATGAGTCGATCAATAACACCTTCTTGGCATAAAAGATCGGTTAAATTCGAAGGTTTGAGGATTTCGCAAAGATCGACTGTACTACCTCCAAATCCAGCCTGAGCAGAAATTGTAGCCAATAGATTCCTCACAGCTTCCGATGAATTAATTTCATCGCTGTTCGGGGCTCCAATCTCGGAGCTCTCTTTTGAAGATTCAGTTGGTTGAGCAATAGGTTCCGATTGCTCAACAGTATCCACTTCCATCATATCAGAAACCGTTGCAACATCAGAGCGGGCCGGATCTAATAAATCTTGATCCTTAATGTAGCTGTTAATTCTTTCAGCGTAAGAAGTATCGTTATCGTCTGAGGCTTCTTGCATCCAGTAAAATAGGCTATGAGCGCTAGAAGGATATTTGAGCATGTAAGCTCTCCCAGTGGTACATTCCGTAACTTTTTCAAATGTACACTCAGAAGAAAATACAATTATATCCTAAACTTGGTTAGTATCGACTAGAACTTTTAATGTGTTACAGGTGGTATTGAAAGTGATACTTACATCCTCGGGATTTTCAAGATCATTCCTTTTTGCCCATTGAAAATGAATTAATCCATAGGCGTCCCGATTCATGACTATATAACTGTGATTTGTTAGCTATCATACATAATATGCGAGCATACCCTTTTTCTGGGTCAGCACGTAAAAGCTTTGTTCCTGGAACTCTGCGAAGCTTTCCTGCTTTGAAAGTTATCAACGACATTATCCCAATCGCAAACTGCTTAAACTGCGAAATGCAAAAGACAGGTTGTATGTACTGTGTCGAAACCACGAAGCTCTAGCTTTCGTTGTAGTTCGTTGCGTTGTTTAACAATAACGTTTGATTACACTGCAAAAATCCTATCCTTGAAACAAACATAGCTTAATTTGGGTAGTATGATAGCTTCGAGGAAAAATAAATATAACTTATAAAATAAAATAATCAAATATTTAATAATGTTATGTAAATGATACCTTACTACGTTTGTGAGAAAGCGTAAATACAGCATATTTAGATTCTGAATTATCTTTGGCTGTCAATTAAGTAGTTATATTTCAGATCCTACGATTGCAATTGAGCGTTGAATTCGCTATTTATATTAGGTGAATTCTTAGTCAATACGATATTTAAAGGAAAAATATGTTAATTCCTATAACCCTTTAAGCCCTGAATCATAATGAAGTTGGTTCTTTAGGAATACCAAAAATTACTTGAACAGACAAATACTACATTAGCAATCCTTTCAACGTCCGTAAATGATAAACAATATGATTTCATTTAATTATACTAAATTGTAACTGGAAATGTTAGCATTGTCTTGTAACAAATCGGCTTTAGAAGAGTTCAATTGAATTACTGAAACAAGTCATTCAGCTAAGCTCTAAATTTCAACAATTCTTTTTTTAGAAGCTGAGGGTAGCGATAAGGACAGTAATAAAAAGTGCTTGGCAAAAAGCAACGCCAATTTTCGATGAACCGCTTTCAGAGGAGCTAGTCATGCCAGATGTATAACTAGTTGTACTAGTAACATTAGATGGTTTGTTTTTTGGCTTGGGACGTCGAGAGGTAGATTCATCATCGTCACCATCGTGAAAAGGAGACCACATATTCGTTGGACCTTCAATTCCCAAAGGTTCGCCAGCACCTTTTTCCATGTAAATTTTTGCACCTTCCGGCATTTCAGGTAATTTTTCCCATGCGTTAAATTGAGTAGAATTAGCAGGGCATTTACTTGGCGATCCGGCCTTTTTATAACCACCATCCCCTTTTGGATTTGGAGTTTTGGCATATTGCTTCATCAACGTTATAAAATTTCTCGACACTCTACGCTCGTCATCTTTGTCAATAACGACTAATCCATAATGATTAGGTTCGGCTGAATATTCGTAGACCAGACCACCAGAGAAAACTGGGGTCATATCGTGTGAATATATTGCTTCAATCTCCGTAAAAGGTCGGTTAGGAGTCGTATCGTCGTTTATTTCAACAGTATTGCAACCAAATTCTGACAAGAATAGCGGAATTGAATAGTTACTAAATTCCTTGATGCGATCATAATAACCTGAAACAGTCATACTTGAGTATCCACACCATTCATACATATTGAAAGCATAAAAATCTGCTCGTTCGCTCTCATCTCCACAATTAAAATAATGAGCTAGCTGTAAACGGTTTTCTGCTACATCGGCAGCAGAATAACCAACTGGAATATGCCGATCACTATGTTTCTTAATGTATGCCTTCACATCTCTAGTAACCGCTTTAACCCATGTAATAGCGGTAGTGTCTTCGTCATTTACTACTTCGTTGCCGGAGAAGAATCCTAGTACATTATCGTATCCTTTGAATGCGTCTATAGTAGCAAATAAATGTTGCAGATAAACTTTGTTGTAAGATAGAGCAGGATGAGCACGAGATATTGAATGCCTATAGGTGTTCAAATCCAAGATCACATAAATGCCTGCTTCACTTAACGCATTCATACACTTGTCATGGTCGGCTGAATTATCGACTTGGTAAACTCGAACCGTATTAATTCCGAGCTTCTTGAATATCTCAACATCTTTCTTACAAGATCTGGATGCTAATGGGTCAACCAAAGACGAGGAACCGCCGGGTTGATAATCAACACCTCTTATGTAGAAACGCTCGTTAGTCTTAGAATCGAAAAAGGCATTTCCTTTAATCACTATTGGATGTGTTTGTGCTGTAGCTTTTAAAAAAATAGAGGGTCCTAAAAGGAACAATGCATAAATAATATTAGCAACACCCATGTTGCAATATAATATTCAATACCTTCTCCAAGAATGCTTAAAAATACCGTTTGATTGCACTAAATATATATCTTGGCAGTAGATAGAGAAGTCCAGCACTAGTATTTATAGTCTTTCAGTTTATTTGTAAACAAACAAACGTAAGGTATTATAATTAGCAACCTGAGATAAACGTAAACAAATAATGGTTCAATAAACAAATCAAAAAGAAGGATATGTTTTGTTTATCAAAAAATAGTGAACATTTCTTGTACGCTATTTGCTAGCAATTCGAAAATAATACCATAAATGACTCAAAACATAGATTATAATCACGCTAACAGCTATTAATTCCCTAATCAACAAATTCAATCCTAAAACATTCCCCTCAAATATCACAAGTGTTCTAAGCTTCCTAATTTTTATTCTTAGCCGAATCTTCTCTGAGGGATACAATTCTATTCAATACAAGATGATTTGGTTTCTTAGTATCCTCATCTAAACAGAAATATCCAACCCGCATAGCTTGAAAACGGACACTTTCAGGATTTTCGGCTTTGTCGACACCAGCCGATGAATCAGTCTTAGGCCAAGGTGCCGATTTAATTAAATCATAAATGCCAGGTTCAATAATGGAATTTTTTAGTACGACTTCGCTCTCTGGATTCAATTGTGCAGCGAGCTCTTGTTCTTTTAGGGCGGCAGGGTTATCACATTTGAAAAGATTATTAAAGAGGCGGGTTTCAGCAATAAGTACTGGACTATTACTTTCTTTGTCCCTAGACACCCATTGAATAAAGGTCTTAGGCTTCTTTGAAGAGCTAGCGTCGTACTCAGCGATGATTTCTATTGGTTCCCCTTCATCATTTTTTACAACCCTTTTGGCAACTACAGGATGAGAGGCACGGAACAAGCCAACCGGTTGACCTAATGTCAAACGGAAAAAGTCAGAAGATGCTTCCTCACGAAAATCAGAACGGTCAATGTATATATGCTTTGTAAGAAAAGCAGAACGAGATCCCATAGAAGGATCTTTAGGATTAAAGGGTATCTCAATTTGCTCTCTGTAAGAGTCGTCTAGATTTTCTAATGTAACCTTGATAGGATCAGGAAGAAACATAAGACGTGGTACACTGTTTTCGAGAAATTTTCGAACACAGTTCTCAAATCGAGCAACTTCTATATTGCTGACGGCAGTAGTGACACCGACTTCACTAACAAACTCAAGGATAGCACCTGGAGGAACACCTCGGCGGCGAAGAGCTACAAGGGTATATAGCCTAGGATCATTCCAACCATGAACGTATCCTTCCTTTACCAATTTCATTATTTTTCGTTTGCTCATGAGGGTTCCGACAACGTTCAAACGACCGTACTCACGCTGAGCAGGACAATAAACTTCCAAGGCATTACATAACCACTCATAACTTACTCTAGATAATATAAACTCAGTCGTACACAAAGAGTGAGAAATGTTCTCGAACGAATCAACTAAACAATGGGTAAAATCATAAGTTGGGTAAATTTTCCACTTGTCTCCAGTACGAGGATGAGGAGAATTAAGAACACGGTAGGCAATAAGGTCCCACATTTGAGGATTTCCATCACTGAGATCTTGTTTCATACGTAAAATAGCCTCCTTCGGTTGATACTTTCCATCACGCATATTACGAAATTCAAGAAGCGATTCTTCTATCGGGCGGTCCCGATGAACACAAGCATAACGAGGACCGCGCTCCTCACCACCTCTAGCTTTTTTAATTTCAGCATCGGTACAATGACAAACATATGCCTTGTCCCGCTTAATGAGCTCTTCGGCTAACTCATATAACTTATCAAAGTAATCACTGGAATAGGTGATCTTATAAGGTTGGAATCCCAACCAGGCTACCAAATCCTTGATGCTTTCAAAGTAACGCTCTTCTTCAGCTTCCGGATTAGTATCATCAAAGCGTAAATAACAAACGCCGTTATGATAGCGAGCAAACCCAAAATTAACAGCGATTGCTTTGGAATGGCCAATATGGAGGTACCCATTTGGTTCCGGAGGAAACCTGGTTACAACGCCGCCTCCAGTAGCCTGCAGGTGCTCCTTCATCCTTTCAGGAATCAGCTGCGTATTACCACCTGGTTTATGTAGCTTTGCTAAAAACCCTTCCTCAAACATATTATATTTCTTAGACTGTTCAGAAACAATTTTTTGTTCCTTAGCTTTCCCAGAATCAACAGTCTTCTGCTTCGAATTCTTGGCTTTTGCGCCTTTTTTTTTACCAGCGGCAGCATCTTGTTCGGTTTTTGGTCCCAAGAGTTCAAGGAATTTCCTATCAAGGGTCTGCTTGACCTCCAGTTGAGGAGCCCATTTCAATAAAGCATGCTGACGTAAAGCAGAGGCAGAAGGATTTAACAGCTGGTATCTTTGCTCCAAAATTTTTGACTTATTCTCAGCGACATAATCACCGACGAGTTGTTCAATTTGTTCAGGTGTTAAGACTACACCAACACCAGTTTCTTTATCGAACTCAGATTCGTCGATCGTGTCTTTGTCCTTGCAATAGGTAATAGCCGCATTGACTTGGAGGTTTGTTTTTAAGTCTCCAGATACAATTTTGGAAGCTATGAATGCCTCATGAGCATTGGATTTCGGGTCTTTTTGTTTTAAAGAAGCGTTGGCCAATGTAAATAGCAAATTTCCAATTGTTCTATCACATCCCGAAGAACCAACGTTAGTTTCCTCAATGACCTTATTTAATGAAGAAGAAAGCTTTTTATTTTTTAACGTATCTTTTACCGTTGTTTCATTTAATCCTATTTTTGTAAACTTGGCACGTAACTCCTCATAATCCTGGTCCATTTTAGTATAATAAAACTTCCCTCCAAAAAATGTATAAGTATTGCAATAACAGCAAACGCGATGAAAAATGAGAGGGTACGGTTAAGTTTTTAATAAAGCTGTTATTATCTTTCAATTCATGTGATAAGCTCCTATCATTGCGTTAATCTGCATAACAGCGGAGTAGGGAACTAATCTTAAAAATCGTTAAGTTAATAAAAGTAGTTTCAGTATTAAATTAAAATTTAAAACATTTTGTTTACGGTTTGAAAATTAAAACAGGAATTCACACTTTTGCGCTTTTGAGATATTTTTAATTTTTTTTAAAAAAATAGAGAACGCAAAATGCTTTCCGAATCTTTGTTTTTTTCCTTTAAATGAATAGTTGTTTATCGGTTCTAAGCTCTTGCCTAGTAAGGCTTTTTTGCTTTCACTTTAATACTCAAGGGAGGATGATTCTTTATTGCTATAAAAGTTTAGATTTTAAAAACAGCATCAACCACTGTAGTGTACAAATGAATTTCATTTGCCCGCCAAGCAGTTAGTATGTTTTTATTCATTCAATCTGGTATCTCTTCTCAAACGAATGTACTTTTGGGTATTTTAATTAAATTTAATCTAATTAGGTTTTAAATTTTCATAAAATATATAAATAACTATTTGTGAGTCCTTGAAAATATTTCATTTAGCTTAAGCATAAATATTGAAATTATTCTGAAGAGTAAACAATATACAAACAATGCGAGAATGCAAATAATGTTAGTAACTATACAACTTCAGTTTCTATTTCAAATCGTTTTACAAAAAATTAAACTAAACATATGATTAGTAAATATCGCTTAAAATTATACAAATAATGGAGATTTCACAGTGTTCCATCAACGCAAAAAGAAAATATTAGGATAATGCTTGCTTTTACTTAAAACTGTAACAGACCAAGAAATAATTTTACAATATTATTATGAATTCTGGTTTTAAAAGCATGATTTTTCGTCAAACCGTCGCTTTTTTTTTTAGCCCAACAAGGGTTTTCTTTAGAAATTATCATGAACGAAAAGACTTTTAAAATTTCAAAGCTCTTAATTGCAGCTACAAATTCGAGATCAATTACATAGTAAATGTATTAAGGGAATTATTTTTCTTAGCATGTTCTTTGCTAATAAGATTTTCGTTAGAGCTAAATTATTAAACAGCAAACAATTAAGTAATATATTTCAGTTCATTGAATTTAATGGGCTAGTATCACTGAAACAAACTCCTAACTTGCCAAGCTCAATTTATTCTAACATTTACCTATCTTAAGAGAAAAGTAAATCAGTCAATAAGTGATACAGCTTAATTTTCATGTTTATCAACTCATTTTTTATGTTATTGCTCACCCTTGGATCAATTATGTAGTGATAACTTTGCGCGTATTTAATTTTTAGGCTTTGAAACTGAAAATAAAAAATAAGAAAGAAAGAATGAATTAAAAAGTGAATTGATTTTTTTGGACATTATAAAACCATATTTCACGATGATCGCAATGGTGGACCCATAGTCCACTTCGTGGTTCCCAACCCATTTCACTGTTATCCCAACTTGTATCTGCTTTGAATTAGCTTTTCCTTGTTTAAAACATTCCGGATACAAATTCACTCGTTTTTTAATCTTTAAGCTTTCCAAGTTGGATATTTTAATTTAGAAACCCAAAGTTTTAAAGCGAAATCCTTACCGTTTGACGGCCGCTTAAAACATGCTATCTGAGTTTGAGAATGGGGCTCCCGTTCAACAATTCGTTTCTCGTTTTCGATCCTATTCATCTAAATTTTTATTTTTTCCATGCCTTATAATGAGTTTAGTTTTCATGCAATGGCTTATATCTATCGGTCCTTATTCTGGGTATAATACACCTCCTATGTATGGCGATTTTGAAGCGCAAAGACATTGGATGGAACTAACATTGCATACTCCTGTGTCTCAATGGTATTTTAGAGATTTGCAATGGTGGGGATTAGATTATCCTCCTTTAACAGCATATGTTTCTTGGTTCTTTGGTATAATTGGGCATTATTTTTTCAACCCCGAATGGTTTGCTGATGTCACATCTCGTGGATTTGAAAGTCTTGAATTAAAATTATTCATGAGATCTACTGTTATTGCATCTCATCTTCTAATACTCGTTCCCCCTTTAATGTTTTACTCCAAATGGTGGTCGCGCCGTATACCTAATTTTGTGGACAGAAATGCTAGCCTAATTATGGTCCTTTTTCAACCTGCTTTACTCTTAATTGATCATGGTCATTTTCAGTACAACTGTGTTATGCTGGGTTTAGTTATGTATGCAATCGCTAATTTGCTTAAAAACCAATATGTAGCTGCTACGTTTTTTTTCTGTTTAGCTCTTACGTTTAAACAGATGGCTCTATATTTTGCTCCTCCTATTTTTTTTTACTTATTGGGAACTTGTGTAAAGCCAAAGATTCGTTTCTCAAGATTTATCTTGTTGTCAGTCACAGTTGTTTTTACGTTTTCCTTAATATTATTTCCATGGATTTACATGGACTATAAAACATTGCTTCCTCAAATTCTTCATCGAGTGTTCCCGTTTGCTCGTGGTCTTTGGGAAGATAAAGTTGCTAATTTCTGGTGCACCCTCAACACTGTTTTCAAAATTAGAGAGGTGTTTACTTTACATCAACTCCAAGTAATTAGCTTGATTTTTACTCTCATTTCTATTCTCCCATCTTGTGTTATATTATTTCTTTATCCTCGTAAACGTCTTTTAGCTCTGGGTTTCGCAAGTGCATCATGGGGGTTTTTTTTGTTCTCTTTCCAAGTTCATGAAAAGTCGGTTCTTCTTCCTTTACTTCCCACTTCTATTCTCTTATGTCACGGAAACATTACAACCAAACCATGGATTGCTCTAGCAAACAATCTTGCTGTTTTCAGGTAAAATATACATATTTACTGTTTAAATTATACTAATATTTTTATTAGCTTATGGCCGTTACTGAAAAAAGATGGTCTTGGTTTACAATACTTCACATTAGTATTAATGTGGAATTGGATTGGTGACATGGTAGTTTTCTCAAAAAACGTCCTTTTTCGGTTCATCCAACTGGTAAGACTATTTTTATTATTTGCTATTTTTTTATGCCAGGTGTATTAACTGGATGCAGTCTTTTTATGTTGGTATGATTGTTATTTTGGGAATTGATCTGTTTATCCCACCACCATCCCGTTACCCCGATTTATGGGTCATTCTTAATGTTACGCTTTCATTTGCCGGATTTTTTACTATTTACTTATGGACTCTTGGTCGCTTGCTACACATTTCAAGTAAACTTTCTACTGATTTGCGTAACAAAAAAGAAGCATAAATTGAACAAAATGATTTTATGTTACATTATTACGCGGAAAAATCAACATATAGTAAAGGATTTTATTAAAACAATTCTGGGAGAAGGATTGTTATTCATGACTTCAAATATTAAACGAAAGTTATATTTGCCTGAAATATTATTTTAGCCAAGTAACCTTTTATTAAAAGAACGATTATTAAAGTACCATCATCCCATCGAATTCAACACGACAAAGTTGTAAGCGGTACCAGACCGAGCTTTCTACTTTCGTAGCTGATCTAATGTTCAGTAAAAATTGAAAATATGATAAAACAAAAAAAGACAAATGGGATTGTGTATCGATAAATTAGGAATCCCTAATGACTGCATGCTGAGGTTTAACTTGAGGTTTAGGCTGAGCATCGCTGTTAGGTGAAGCTTCATCTTTAGTGGTAGATGAAAGCGAATTTGTGTCAGCAACTTCAGAACCAGAAGGCACGTCTGACGTTAAATTAGTTGTAACTCTTCTTATAGGTTGCCTTTTCCTCTTTGTAGACGCCGTATGTTTTGGAGTATTCCGTTCGTCAAGACTCATCTGAGAAATTATTTCTTCACACCTTTTATATAGTTCTTTAGATGTCCAAGCCGCATTATTATAAAAAAGAGTAGGATCATCTAATAAAAGACTAATTTCTCGAGGGACTTCACAAAATTTCTCAAAGTTCTCAATCAACAGATGAACAGCCTCGATGGCAAGGAAACTTTCGTCAACAGGATCGTTGCTTTTGGAATATAATATGTTCGGAGTAATTACGGTAGCAAGATTATGAATATCCATTTTGCTTCCCACCTCATCATCGATGTGGGAAAAAGAGGCAACCCAATATAGAAAGCCAAAAATTACCTCCATAGTGTCTCTATGTCCCTTGGGTAGTAAACATATTGTAAGATGCAAAACCCTCATGCGTTCTTCCTCAGACTCCAACTTTGAAGACGTAATGAACAACCCAAATAACTTGAAAGTTAAAAGAGGATCAGGAAGCTCTCTAAGGAATTTTTTCAATAAAGCAGCCAACTGAATGGGTGTTTCTTGCTCATAATCAATTGAATCCGGAGAAACATCGAGCATGTCAGATAGCTCTTTTAACCTACGTATATTTCCGTTCTTTCTAAATACACCAACTACTGACATATCTTTTCTTTTCATAGCAGCCAATGTATTCCCAATAAAGGCAGGAATATGCTTGACACCCACGCCTGTTCCAACCGTCGACTGAGCGTTATTACGCTCAACAAGAATCTCCAATGGCACCCCAAAGGTACCTTTCTTTTTCACGTTCTTTTTTTCGGCATCTTTCCCCTTGAAAGCCTTTCCAAATTTTTCCCAGAAACCACCTTTGCGCAAATCGCTCATTTCCATCAATTCATCAAGTGAATAATAATCCCGTACAAGAGGGTGCAATATTAATACAGCTACGTGCTTGGTAAATAATAATTCTAAATTAGAAAGATCTGAGAGATAACGAATAGGAGCATCTTCTGATTTAGGAGTCAAACCCTTTTGCGTACCATCATTTTTATCATAAATCGCCCCAGAATTCTTTCGATAGGAAGGATCAGTATAACTGGGCATATGCCTAAATGCATTTGGTCGGTGTTCCCTGTTTCTTTGTTCTGAAATGACTTTAGGAATATCATCAAGAGTAAAAGCACGATTTTCATCAAAGGCATCCATCCTTCTTTCCAAAGGACTAGATGCTTGCTCAACTATGCTTTTTCCAGTAATAGAACCACCATGAGAATGCCAATGGGGACTTTTGTCTTTTCCAGACTCTGACACATTCTTTGATAATTTAGATGTTTCGGTAGAATTGCTTGAGGACTGGGTTTCATTTGAGGTGGCCTTACGATTGCGGGAAGACTTAAGATGTCGCAAATCATTAAGAGTATTGGCATACTTACGAAAACTGTCTGAACTGGCAGTAGTCTCGGCTTGTTTCGCTGTTTCAACAGTACTGGATACATTCTCTTGTTTTGGATCAACAGATAACGGCTTTCGCTGTGATGAGTCGTTATTCTCCATAAGTATAGTATATAATCGAACCAAGGCAATACGTAGCAAGTAAATATATTGAGAAAGCCTGCTCACATACTCAAAAGACGGATGAGGTTCGTCGTTACTAACGTTGGATGATTCAGTATAACATAAATAACATTCTATTTGTTTCGTTTGGTTGTTCCAGCGCGCCCAATCGTAATTCTCCCGATTGTTGTATTTACATTTAGTACATGACAAACAGCCAATATGGCAGCGAATTTCACCCAGGAGAACACAGTCTTCCTCCAAGGCAGAATGACACACATAGCATAAATCGGAGCTGGCATTGGCCAAATTTAAAGGCATATCAAACGAAGAACTATCATATCCTTCTTGATCGACAAATCGAGCTTCTTCTACGGTCTGTAAAAACTGGGGAAGAGCATGCTTACAAGCATGATCTTGTTCTAGTCGTAAACCTCCCGTAAGCGATATCCGAATAAGTAACTTGAGGTAATGAGCTAAACCGGTAAAGAGTGATAAAAAGTCTTGAACAATAGCAACGTCGCGAATATCCGAATTATGGCATTTAGCAAGTAAAGCAAATATTGAAACTAGCTTCTTGCAAAGCAACTTAGCTTCACGAACATAAGGCATACTTTTAGCATGAAAACTTGAAAGTATAGTTTCTAGCGAATCAATGCCTTTAAAAAGTATCTCGATATAACGAATAAATTTTTGGGCACAAATAACACTTTTTGTGAATTCTCCATTTGAAACAAGGAGAAGCATATCACTGATACACGAAGCTGTATACTCCTCAAAATAAGAGAGTGCATGCCAAATATGAAATATTTTCTGTTCTAAATGTTTTTCCCGTTTGCGTAATTGTGATTGAGAAAGCTCAGAATCCTTCTTTTTAGAAGTTTCTATGGATGTCTTTTGACAAAGTTTAACATTCCAAAACTTGTAGATCATATGACAAGGAACGTGCCAATTTTGAGATACCCCATTTCTGTAAACTTCAACAAATTGCCTTAAAATTGGACCATCACAACCGCAACATCGTGCAGCGAAAAGTGTTGAATAATGATAATGACAATACACTTTGCCCTCATATTCATAGTAAGAATCATTCGGACCAAAAACAGTGTAACATAAGGAACAAGTGAAATGTTCTATATGAAATTTTTTATTCAAAGCTGTAATATAATAACCTCGAAGGGCCATTCCACAACTTGCACAAAGTAAGTCAAGCCGCCGAAAATAATCTGTTTCACATAAAGGCACTTGCTTGTTAAGAGTGGGATCATCAATAGGAAAAAATTTTGAAGCAACTAAAGAATTACAATCATGGCATCGAAAACATTCTAAGTGATATATATTTCCAAGAGCACGTACATATTGTCCGGATATAACTTGTCCACATGAAGCACATATCTTTGATGAAGAAACTTTCCTTACAGCCTTAGGAAATACAGAAGTATCTGATCGCTTTAGACTTTGCTGCTCCTCTTTATTAAGCAAACCAGATTGGGCTAATTGTTGCTGATTAGGCAACGCTTTTCGAGACTCAGCAGAGGTATGCCTCCGAGAAAGTGAGCTGCCACCCTCAGTACCAGCAACAGTGCTTGTATGTCGAGAATGGGGGAAATTCTTCGTTGTAGAATTCTCTTCTATCTTATTTTGACGGGAAGGAACAGGAATTCGTTTCGGTGGTGTTGGTGATACACCATTCGTTGTGTACAGCAACCCATCTTTTTTGGCGTCCCTTTGGGACATACTGTCCTTGCTGTTTGAACGAACCTTAGCTTCTATATTAAACGCCTTTATCACTTAATAAACCAGTATGACTAGTTAATCCTCTTTGGGATATTTCCGTTCGAAAATCACCCCCAAGAAAACCTTATGGGACTCAATTCCTTCAGTTTTTAAAAGAGTGAAATTAATAATATGTAAGACCTCAAATAACTAAGCCTATAGCTTTTGAAGCTATTTTTTTTCAGAGACTAACTATTGTTGCGGTATGTTGGTGGTTGTTGGTCCGACTTCCACCTAAGAGGAGACTGCACACCATGGAATCCAAGTCAGAAATGCTAAACTCCAGCTTGATATAGGGGCCAAAATAGACCCTAATTTTTATAGCGACTAAGACATGAAGTCATTTGGGAAACCGATTTCAGTACACACCCCGAAAATGACTTTAGATCTTCGTTTAGAGAATAATCTGTATTTTTGTTTTATCTCTCTTTAATGCTACACTTTATGCTCCTTTTGGATAGTTATTCTTAGGTGTAGGTTTAGGCACTGAATTTTACAACGACTATTATACTAGAGCTGCTCGCTGCTCATGCTAAGGCTTTTACACATTTACGAAGTCTATGTTATAACAAGAGTCCTTATAGATGTTTGAAATTATCATAGACAATATGAGTGACTTTGATTTTAACTACCTGTTCAAGTTTCCCAAAAAGTATTTAAGTACTTTCCCACTGTGTTTCCCAGACTACGTACGTCTTGCAAGTTCAGTAGGGTTGAATTCAGATAAAATAAATGGAGTTTATAAAAACTCAAATCACTTAATACATTATCTTAAAAATACATGCAGAATTTTTTATTTTTATTTCTGACAGTTGCTTCTATACTGAATTATCATAATATAACGATTATTTTTTTATGAGAAAAAGGAAACCAAAGGCATTCGAGCATTTTTGAGTAGTTTCATAACTGCTTTTTGTTTTGCTTAACTTGCATCATTTTGGCTTCTTCACAGACTGAACGCTAAGGTCCTATGTTGTGCTAATTCAGAGTTTACATCTTCTTTTACGACCCTTAGTTGCACAAACTTCCACACAATTGATTCGAATTCTGAATCCTTATTCGATTTGTTGCTTGAAGCTACTTTCGTCTGTAAAAAGTTGTGTATTATTATACTAACAATGGACCTCAAATCCTTTACAGCTTCAAAACTACTATTCGTCACTGAGTCATGAGCAAATTTCGTTAAAAAACTACGGGTATTTATTATCTCAGAAGAAATAGTTTACGAATTCATGAAGTAGATCAGCTTTATGAGTTACCGCGGTTAATAAGTTAAAGGATTAGCACTTAAGAAAAATCAAAGAGAAAATGAGCATTAATTTATGTAAGAAAATAATCAGAAATGATCAATTGTGATGGTTTGAGCAATAACAAGTGAAGGTTGTAAATTCAGTAAACAAACAATAGATATCTGTTCCAAGAGGTTAATCGAAACGGTTACTTACAAAAGATTTGTGGGTAAAGGCCTTTGATAAATGTATTAAAGTCGAATAATCATCATAAGCATTTATATTTCATGTAATGCAACAGAAAATTTTTTTATCTAAAAAATGAGAAGGAAATAAAGAAAAATAAAGAAGAAGCATAGAATGAAATGAACCACACTTTTATTGTTGTTAAATTACTTACAAAGAAAAAATGTCGTGCGCGTTATATATTGCAATCGTTTGTGGACTACTGGAATCCTTTTGAATTAATTCAATTGTAGGCATAACTTTTTTAATGGTTTATATAAATACGTAAAAGTGTTTAAATGAAAGATTGATGATGCTGCTTTTCATGCACCGCGTCGAAACGCCTGACCATTTAACAATCACAAGTCAACAGTATGATTTCAAGAAGCACTTTAACAATTTACCAAAATACTTATTTTAAAATTGAATATAATATTACTGATCTGGAACGTTGCAGGACACTAGGTGGTTGATTTGTTTACAGTTCGTGAACCACCTTTATATAATTATAAAATTTATCCTTTGCCCCAAAATATAATAATGCACAGTTTACAGTATTTTAGTGTGAGTACTCACAATATTAACTTTTTATCATATACCAAACATTTTCTTCCAGAAGGTAATTTCTTCATCAAATTGCTGTTATGGGTAAAAATGGATCACAATTAAAAAATTTGAAATCGAGTATTCGCCAAGCAAACCTTGGTACTCGTCCAAATAATAAAAAGTCGAGAACTAGAAGTACTGAGTCCCATGAAGACCGACAGGCTAAAGTTCAAAAAATTCAATCAGATGTATGTTTTTGTCTTTCCAGCTTATGAGAGCAATAGCTAATTATTTTTAAGTTTAATTTATTTGACAGGCAGTTTACAAAACGGAAATTTGATGTTGGTGGTAGACGTGTAAAGGGAACTGAGGGTAAACCCGGAGTTAGTCGGGGTGTTGGAGAGGAACTTCGAAGGAGAACAATTGGGGCTGAATTGAAAAAGAGGAATCGTTCTGGAGCTATAATCGATCGACGATTTGGTGAGAACAATCCACATTTATCAGTTGAAGAGAAAATGTTAGAACGATTTAGTCGTGAACAACAGCGTCGTAGCAAAAGAGAGCTTTACAATCTAGATGCAGAAGATGTTTTGACTCATGGTAATAGGCCTTTGTCTGATATAGATTCCTTTGAAGAACCTGGATTTGGACTTGATGAAGGAGAGGAGTTAAACGATGAAGTAGTTCGTCGCATGCATTTTGGCGGATTTGAGGATTCTGATGCCGAAAATGAGAAAGAAGGTGAAGGTGCACATAAATCTAAACGTGAAGTGATGTCGGAAATTATTGCCAAGTCCAAGCATTACAAAGCTGAACGTCAAGCAGAGAAAGAAAGATATGAGGACGAAAGAGAAAAACTTGACGAACAGATGGAGGATTTGCAATCCTTTTTGTCGGATTATAAAAAAGCATCTAGGAAGTCCGGCATAAAAACACAACGACCAATAATTTCAGACGGAGATGCACGTTATGATTCATTTGTCCGTGAAATGGTTTTCGACAAACGCGCGCATCCTACTGAGCGTACTAAGACCGAAGAGGAGCTTGCTCAAATTGAAGCTGATCGTTTGCGTGAATTAGAGGACCAAAGAATTTCTAGAATGGAACATTACCAAGAAGATTCTGCTAGTGAAGCTGGTAGCATCGAAGATGAGCAAGCTACTGATAACGTATTTGGGTTTGGAAAAGGTTTAGAACAGGAAAATGAGGAGGAATGGAATGGAATAAATGAGGAAGCTGAAGAATCGGAAGATGAAGAGTCAGTAAATTCGGACACATCTTTTGTAGATGATGAACAGCTAAAAGTGGAGGAACAACCTTTAGTTGGATCGGCTATAAAAAACGAAGGCTCTGAAAAAGCGTCTTTAGCATATACGTACCCGTGTCCTACTTCTCACGTAGAGTTTGTTCAACTTCTTAAAGGCCTGGATTATAAGGATTATCCAACTGTAGTCTCTCGTATACGTACTTTGCATCATGTTAAGCTGCATCCAGATAACAAATCGCGCCTTGAAAATTTTTCTGTTATTTTATTACAACATATACTTCACTTAACTCGTCAACCTATGATTTCAATGGAGTTATTGGAGCATTTGACTGAGCATCTACACTCTTTGGCACAACAGTTTCCCAGTGCTTTAGGAATATCCTTTATTTCAGTTGTTGAAGGGATGCGCAAACGCCTAGCAAAATCTTATGTGTATCCGGAAATTAAGTTTCCTGAAATTTCTGACTTATTGTTTTTCAATCTGACTGGTTCAATCTTCCCAACTTCAGATAAAAAGCATATTGTTGTAAGTCCTGTTATGCTTACAATGGCAGAGTCTTTGTCCCAATCTCCTGCTGATTCTCTATCAGATGTTTGCAAGAAGCTGTATATTGCCAATTTATTCTTGAAGTTTCAAAGTTACAGCCACCGTTATGTTCCTGAAGTTATAACGGCAGTCTCACAGGCACTTTATTTGCTATACCCCAATTTCATATCTATAGTACCAGGAACATTTGCACTTCCTGATTCTTTGAAGGAAAAGCAAAATTTATTCGCCATTCAAGATATATCTCTCGATGAACCTCAAAGGCTAAGCCTATATGAATTAGAAGAGTTACCGACAGGGCTTCTACAGTCTTCCATTTTATTTATAACTTTAAATTTGATAGAAATGGCGATTGACATTTATTTTAAGGAGCAAGCTTTCATTGAAATATTTGTACCCATTATGGACATGTTACAATTGTACTCTTTGAAAAAGGAACTTTTGAGTAAACGTTTATCGGAAAAATTATTATCTACTTTACAGGCTGTTTCCGATTCTATTGAATCAGCTAAAGCAAACCGTAAACCATTGGCTTTACAATCTCATCGTCCTTTAGGAATTACTAGTCAAGTTCCTAAGTTTGAGGAAGGTTATTCTCTTGACAAAAGCTCCCATGATATTGATCCCGAAAGGGCTCAACTCAACAAGTTGCGTGCTCAACACCGCGATGCCAAGAAAGGAGCTATCCGCACTCTCCGCAAGGATGCCAGGTTTATTGCTAGGGAGAGAAGGCAAGAGCAACGTGCTAAGGACCAAGCCTACAATGAGAAAATGCGGAAGTTGGAAAATCGTTTGCAGCATTTTGATCCGGCTGTCTAGAGAAAGTGTGCATTTCTTTAAGTTTTTGAATTTAAATTATAAAGGGTAGTATAGGGATCATTAGGGGAAAATTTATAGGTAATTGATGATTTTAGCTTAATACTTCCAGCCAAAGTCCACTATTACTATTATATCAATAGTAAAAAAACTTATATAATTTTACATACATACCATGCGTAAACTAAGGTGTAGAAAAAGGGAAACAATCATTATTATTGCTCTTCGTGTAAAAATAACTACGAATCAAAAAGCCATGTATCTATAGTAAACAATAATTGATAAGATACTCCTAAAATTATTGGATAAACAAAAGAAAGGAAAGGAGCATACAAAATGCATATGAATACCAAAAAGGGAAAAGGGAATCAGTAACTATTCTAGATTAGTTCTAATCGGTATCTTCCAATTCTTCAAGGTAATGCATAGCCAATAAAGCTGCTTGACAACCACTTCCAGCAGAAGTGATGGCTTGGCGGAAGACCTTATCTTGAACATCACCAGCGGCAAAAAAGCCAGGAATTGAAGTACGAGGAGTTCCATTAATAGTTTTAATGTAACCGGCTTCATCAAGCTCAATTTGTTCAGCTACTAACTTAGTAGCAGGGATATGTCCAATAGCATAAAAGAGTCCGTTAACCTGAAGATCAGAGACTTCATTCGTGTTGGTATTCTTGATACGAAGGTTATTGAGCAACTTGCCATCGCCTTGGGCCTCCTCAGCAACGGTGTTCCACAAAACTTCCACCTTAGGGTTAGCCAAAAGACGCTTGGCCATAATGGGAGAAGCACGAAGCTTGTCACGGCGCACAAGGACATAAACTTTGCTACCATACTTTGTTAAAAACTGGGCCTCTTCGGCAGCAGAGTCACCACCACCAACGACAGCAAGAGGCTTGTTACGATAAATGGGAACGGCACCATCACATACAGCACAAGCAGATATACCTGCTTGCCAATAAGTATCCTCACCAGTAATGTGAAGGCGACGAGCGGAAGCACCAGTAGCCAAAATAACGCTGTCAGCGGTATGAGGCTCTTCCTCTTCAGCACCCTCCAACCAGTACTTGAAAGGGCGAGAAGAAAGATCTAATTTGGAAACAGTCTCGGTAATAATTTCAGTTCCAAAACGCAAAGATTGAGCGCGGAAGTTTTCAGTAAGGGTAGTACCATTGATACCATCGGGAAAACCAGGAAAGTTTTCGACATCGGTGGTAGTAGTAAGCTGACCACCAGCAGCAATACCGTTGGCAAGCATACCTTCGTACATTACGGGCTTAAGCTCACCACGGGCGAGATAGATGGCTGCAGTATGGCCGGCGGGACCAGACCCAATAATAACAACCTTGTTGTGAGTCACTAATGAAGTCAGTAAAATTAAAAAAACAAAACAAAAAAAGATAAACGTTAATGTTGTAAGGCGAGAAGGATAGAAAAGCTGAAAGAACACAAGATAACCATTATCGAACAATGATAAAAAAACAGATGAAACCCAATCTTACACGTGAGTTCGGAAATAAAAAAGTTTCCTACTAATCAACAAAAAAAAAGAAAAAAATTCATCACCGAATTAGTTTTATTTTTAGGTAATAATTTTTTTTTTGTTGGGTTCGACTTCATCGCCGTCACATTTCCTGCACGTTTTTCGTTTCACTTACTATTGATATGAGTATTTGTAGAGAAATATGTTTGTTTTAAAGGGGAATAAATAGATCCTAACTTCAAAGATTTCTTAAAAGAATCGGGTATGCCTTTATAGAAGCTAAATTTCTGATAAGGAAAGAATGTCCTGAAGTATCGAAGGAATGCGATATGGTGGTAGTGGGTAAATTGATTCTTATATAGAGCCCTGGGAAATGGTGTGCTTACTAGCGATGAATAATGAGACTCGTTCGAGACATTCGTAAAAGTGCGAACGCTTAGATTAACAGTGGCAGAACGAGACACCGATATCGCGTAAGCAAATTTAATGCCAACATGGTAGAAGAGGGTATAGGAATGTCGAGAATTAGTGAGGCCACGATAAATGGACGAACCACCAAAGCCATGAGTAAGCGACGCTTTGTACATGAAAGACGACTGACCTATGCTAGTACAATAGAAAGAACTCGACAAGAAAAATCCACGTTTTTGTTAGTTAAGAGTTTAAGCCTCCACAATCCAAACAAATTGTCAAAGAGACGCGCAGAAAGCAAAATTCTCAATGTAGCCGTGCTGGGCTACTTGCCTTACTAAGGTTTTAACCAAAAACAAGTATGATTCAAGTGCGATTGGTGTAGCCTAGAAAAAACAATTGCGAAAAGTAATTTCAAGGAAACAAATTTTAGTCGTTTACAACCCAAAAAAGAAAAATTTGCTGTTCCTGCGATCAACACTGCTTAATAATTTATTTATTAAGGTTACCAACGAGGAAAAATGTTTTACGCTGAATATTGTGATTTGATAAAAGGTATAACGATAGAATTTATAAATAATAAATTGGTTTAACGTTCAACGAAGAAAGTACGAAAATTGGGTTTTGGCTGCTATCAACATTATCGAGCTTTAAGGTAGCACGCAGCATTGCTTTACAATAGGCCAGTTTTAGATGTGAACGGTACGAGGTCGGGAGGTCATCGTTTTCTTGTAATGGTACTCGAGATGTTACTCACTTAATTTTTCTGTTTTCTAAGTGCGTACTACATATTGTACTAATAGAGTTTCAATCGGCTACTATCCTCTAACCCATGTTCCATATTCAACAGCTGCTCTCTTTCTCGCTAATCATGGTTAGTGTATTGCATCTAGCCTACACCCCAAAAACACAGGTAGCAAATAAGCTCACTCATTTCTCGATATGGTGTAACGTCGAATACCTGGCAAGAACCAGACAATCGTTTATTCTTGTATTTTTTTAATGCCGATGAATTCCGTGTTAGTTATTGGAAGTGGATTTTTAGGAGGTCATATCATACGGCAGCTGTGCGAACGTGAAAATCTTCGAATTGCTGCATTTGATCTCTTTGAAAATGAAAAGTTGCTACACGAGCTTCATGGTCAATTCACCATGTATACGGGTGATTTAACGAAACAAGGTGATATTGAGCGTGTTTTTGAGGAATTTCATCCACGCGTAGTTATTCACACTGCTTCACCTGTGCATAACCTTGCTCGTGATATTTACTTTGAAGTGAACGTAGATGGCACAGCGAATATCATCAAAGCATGCCAGAAATTTAATGTTGATGCCCTTGTTTATACTAGTTCCGCAGGTGTAGTTTTCAATGGTGCTGACCTTATCAATGTGGATGAGTCCCAGCCCATCCCAGAAGTTCATATGGATGCCTATAACGAGTCCAAAGCTTTGGCAGAAAAACAAGTCTTGGAGGCAAGTTCTGAATCTTTAAAAACTGCTGCCCTTAGAGTTGCTGGTTTATTTGGTCCAGGTGATCGCCAACTCGTCCCTGGTATGCTTTCTGTTTTAAAGAATGGACAAACCAAATTTCAATTGGGTGATAATTTGAATCTTTTTGATTTTACCTACATCGAAAACGCTGCCTATGCTCATCTTCTGGCTATGGACAATTTACTTTCTAGTAATCCTACTGCCAATGGCCAAGTCTTTTTCATTACCAATGGACAGGTTATTTACTTTTGGGACTTTGCACGTGCTATTTGGGCACATGCAGGACACGTTCCCCCTTATATCATCAAATTCCCTAGACCGGTGGGTATGCTCTTAGCCACTGCTGCTGAATGGGTTTGTTATTTCTTGAAAAAGGAACCTGGCTTTACACGTTTCCGTGTCCAATTTAGTTGTGCTAACCGTTACTTTAACATTCAAAAGGCAGAAGATGTTTTGAAGTACCATCCCATTGTGGATTTGGAGGAAGGAATTCGTCGTACTTTGGCTTGGATGGATACTGAGAAAAAACATTAAATTGAGCCATTGGCCTTGTTATTCTTTAAAAGAATATTTAATTTTTAAATTCTAACGCTTCGTAGTCTTTTTTCATTTCTACATAGTTCACTTTCTTCTCGATGAGTTCTACCTCTTGAGCATGTCGATACGAAACAGTTTTTTTCCGCTTTGGAAATTGTTAATGACTTATATCATCATTTCATTTGATAGATGATTGCTCAGATCTTAAAAAAGGAAAAAAAAATATTTGGGTATCTTGGAATATAGACAAGATCGAATAACATCAATATAACGTTCTCTTTGTACTTTCTACTCGTTGTGCTTGAGACGAGAAGGATACAGCTCGTTTGCTTTTGTTATCTTTCTTTGAACTATACGAAGATTGTCCGGTATCACTTGTGTTTAGAAAACAATGGTTATTTCCTTTACATAATGATTGCCTTGTAAGTTTTTCTCATCTGAGATGTATTGATGTATTATAAGTTTCGAGTCATTTTATTTCGTAGATAAATGAATAGACACACTTCATAGAAACTGCTTTTATTACGCTTGTAAGTTTTTGAGATTTCTAATGTAAAACATTGTGTAAATTCTGTATTTATTTTTTAATATGTATGCTGCGTTGCAAAGTTTGCATTTATAAAGCCATTAATTTGTTGTTCTAAAAATATCATTTTGATCTTTGAGAATCCTAAATATCTGTTTCTTTGTAGCCCAATACTACCAATTATTAAGCTGCATTGTTCGGACAGATAAAAACTTTTTTAGCTACTATCAACCACCAAACAAAAACTCACAAGGGCTTGAATTTGTACTTTTTGCTCAATAAAATGGCTAAAGAAGCATTGGAATTAAAAAATGAAGCCAACAAGTTTCTAAAAGAGGGACATATCGTTCAAGCTATAGATTTGTATACAAAAGCCATTGAGCTTGATTCTACAAACGCAATTCTTTACTCCAATAGATCTCTTGCACATTTAAAGTCAGAGGATTATGGTCTGGCAATCAATGATGCTTCCAAAGCTATTGAATGCGACCCCGAATATGCAAAGGCATATTTTCGTCGAGCTACTGCTCATATTGCTATTTTTCAACCCAAAGAGGCTGTCGGTGACTTCCGAAAGGCATTGGCACTAGCACCCAGTGATCCAGCTGCTCGTAAAAAGCTTCGTGAATGTGAGCAATTGGTCAAAAGGATTCGTTTTCAGGAGGCTATTCATAATACTGAACCTCCTTCACCACTTGCGAATATCAACATTGAAGACATGGACATTCCTTCTGACTATGATGGTGTAATATTAGAAAAGCAAATAACGAAAGAGTTTGTTGAAGACATGAAGGAACGCTTTTGCCAAGGTAAAAAACTCCCCCTAAAATTTGCATATAGCATATTGCGAGACTTAAAAGAATTACTTGAAAAAACTCCTTCTTTAATTGACATTCCTGTTAAAGGGGATGAGACATTGGTTATCTGCGGTGACACCCATGGCCAGTATTTTGACTTGTTAAACATTTTCAAACTTCATGGTCCTCCAAGCCCTACTAACAAATATTTATTCAATGGTGACTTTGTCGATCGTGGTTCGTGGTCCACTGAAGTCGCTTTTACTCTTTATGCATATAAGTTATTATATCCGGACGCTGTTTTCATCAATCGCGGTAATCACGAAACTGACGATATGAACAAAGTCTACGGATTCGAAGGTGAATGTCGTAGTAAGTATAATGAGAGGACATTTAATATTTTCTCGGAAACTTTTTCTCTGCTACCTCTTGGTTCCCTAATTTCCGATTCTTATCTTGTTGTACATGGTGGCCTATTTTCTGATGATAACGTAACATTAGACCAACTACGAAACATTGATAGATTTAGTAAAAAGCAACCTGGACAATCTGGGTTAATGATGGAAATGCTTTGGACCGATCCACAACCTGCTCCAGGACGAGGACCATCGAAACGTGGGGTGGGTTTACAATTCGGCCCTGATGTTTCAAAACGTTTTTGCGAGGCTAATGGTCTTAAAGCAGTGATCCGTTCTCATGAAGTCAGAGATCAAGGCTACGAAGTTGAGCACGATGGTTATTGTATTACTGTGTTTAGTGCTCCTAATTATTGTGATAGTACCGGAAATCTTGGTGCCGTAATTAAAGTTAAGGAAGACATGGAGTTGGATTTCCACCAATTTGAAGCCGTTCCCCATCCTAACATTCGCCCAATGGCATATGCCAATGGACTGCTAAGTGGTATGTGATGGGAGACTGCAAGCACTGTTCTCAGTGTTTGCACCCACATTTTTTTAATTTTCTGGTTTTTGAAAAAATTTGTTCCACAGCTATATGATCCAGTTAAATTATTTTTTGAAGACTTGGTTGTTTGGGTTTTTATGAAGTTACCGTCGTTCAAAAAAATAATGCTATTTGTATGTTTAATCTTTAGCTTAAGGATTGGTTTCGATACCTGGATGGTTAGGAATTCCCAAATGTTAATTCCTGATTAGCTACTCTTTATTCCAAAAGTTCCATTTCACGTTCTTTGTACAATAAAAATATAAATAATGTTTAAGTTCATATGAACAATGAAGTAAATAAAACAATTGATCCTTTAATATCGCACTGATTTAAAATGCTGTCTTCTTATTATTATTACCCTCAAAATTCACTGCCATCATAAGTCATCAATGTGTCTTCTACTTTAAACACTGTACTTTATTTTCAAGTAACAGTTCAGTCCTTTACTTGTTTGTTTATTTTCTGTTCACAACTCATTTGCTTATATATATTTTTTTTCGTTAATGACAAGATCTCAATAATAGTCGAAAGGTAATTGCATCGAATTTTGGATATACGGGATTTTCATGTCAGCAGCTGATTCTAATATTTTCAACAGCTACTTGCATTTGACAGTAGATATTACATGTATATATAGACAGTTTTACCATCACGCTATTTCTTGTGGACTTGGTGAATTGCCATTCTCGATTAACTTGTGCATATACTATCCGATATCAGATTTAAGATAGCGAGGATCGACATGGAGAGTTAATACTTTAAACCATGACGTCATGCAATGTATGGTTGAGCTGTTTCAACACCAAAAATTTGTACTATCCATCAACAAGTCATACGCGTTGAAACGATCTTTACCCTTTGACATCCCTTCTTTTAGAGATATTCAATTTTTACCGTTTAAATAGTTTTCAATGGCATCTGAGCGCGATCCTCTTCTGCCAGTGCATGGCGAGGGTCCGGAGAGCCCTTCTCGTAGAAATTGGAAAACTTGGATAAAACATGGAATTCTGTTAATCCTTGTTTTATCAACCGTTATATTTTTTTATTTTTTCTCGTCTCATAAGTCCAAAGGGACCAATGAGAAACCAAAATTTGTTATTATGATGGTTTCTGACGGTAAGTGATTGGAGTAAGCTCTCTCATAAATCCGTTGCTCTTTTGAAGGAAAATGATTTTTTTTATATTTAGAGCACTGGGACGGAATCTTCCTTTTTTTTACAATATTTCTCGGTGACTGACTTTTTTTAAAGGAATGGGACCTGGCTCTTTGTCTATGACTAGATCGTTTGTAGAGACTCTAAACGATAAAGAGGGTTATAGGCTTCCCTTGGATGAGCATTTAATTGGCAGTTCACGGACACGTTCCAGTTCGAGTTTGATTACGGATAGTGCAGCCGGAGCAACCGCATTTTCTTGTGCTAATAAAACCTACAACGGAGCTGTTGGTGTTTTGGATAATGAAAAACCTTGTGGAACTATCTTAGAGGCTGCTAAAGAAGCCGGTTACTTAACCGGAATTGTTGTCACAAGCAGAGTTACCGACGCTACACCTGCCTCTTTCTCTGCTCATGCCGCGAATCGATTCATGCAAGATTTAATTGCTGAGTACCAAGTCGGGATGGGACCTTTGGGAAGGAGTGTTGACTTATTGTTCGGTGGTGGACTTTGTTCATTCTTACCTAAATCTACTTATCGATCATGTAGATCCGATAACTTGGATCTTTTGAAATATGCTAGGAAAAAAGAAGGTTTCCAAATTTTGCTTAATAGAACTGACTTTGATGAGCTATCAAACGCTCAATTGCCTTTGCTTGGTTTGTTTTCTGATTATCATCTCAGTTATGATATTGATTATCAGCCTGAAGTGCAACCTAAGCTTTCTGAAATGGTAGAGACGGCTTTGGATGTTTTGCTCAACGCCACTAATGAAGATACATCTAAAGGATTTTTTTTGCTCATAGAAGGGAGTAGAATTGACATGGCCTCTCACAACAATGACCCTATCGCTCATGTTTACGAAGTTATGGAATACAACAGGGCCTTTGAAATAGCAAGTGCATTTGTAGAAAAGAATGGAGGATCTTTAATCTCTACATCGGATCATGAAACTGGTGGTTTGACTGTTGGTCGCCAGGTCTCCAAAAAATATCCAGAGTATTTATGGAAGCCGCAAGTCCTATCTCTTGCTCTCCATTCTATTGAATATCTCGCTTCAGCTATCGTGAACCATAACCAAAATACGTTGCTTCCTTATATTGAACAGTTTGTTTTACCCGCAATTGGCATTCCTGACCCTAATCCAAAGCAGATTCATGACATATACGTGGCCCGGCATAATATATTTAATCTTATAAACGTGCTTAGTGATATTGTTAGTGTAGAAGCACAAATTGGCTGGACCACTCACGGCCATACTGCTGTCGATGTAAACGTTTATGGAGTAGGAGAGGTCACTGAACATCTTCGAGGAAATATGGAGAACATTGAAATTGGACAGTTTATGGAGATATACTTAAATGTTTCACTAAGCGATGTAACTGAAAAGCTCAAAGATGCTCCCATACATGGTGCCCCAGATCGACCTAGTTTAGTGGAAACTTCATTTTCCGATCGTCTTGTAGGTTTCGGTGCTGATTTGTTTTAAAGCCTTTTAATCAAGATTGCCATAAATATATAATTTAGAATACTCTCATATATGCTCAGCTTATTTAAATCGCTTAATTATGGCATTCAAATTCTTTTTAAGTTAAACCTATTTTACTTCTTATCTTTTACTTTATTTAATTTCCACTGTGGTTGAGATATCCAACAATTGCGATTTAAGAGCAAACGAATATTACAATTATACATACAACTTGTCGCAATAAAGATAGTTAACATATCCATAACGAAAATATTATAATAATATTATAATAACAAACACGTTAATATATCAAATATCACAAACATATCGGGATATCATCCATATCATCCACGACAGCCGCGATTACCTCCCTTACAACGATTTTTTCGTAAACTTGAGAGAATGCCTCCATTGAGGCGTCAAGCGTTGACTTTAGCTGAAAAAAAAGCAATTAGAAAACATTATTTTGAGTCAGCAACTAAACCTTCGCAACAAGAGCTTATTAGTTGGTTCGAGGAGCACTTTCATAAAAAGCTAGCACAATCTACCGTTTCGTCAATTCTATCATCAAAGAACGAATTTTTAGATAATCTAGACGCAGAAAACTCTCAAATAAGAAGAAACCGCCAAGGAAAATATCCTATCTTAGAAAACGCCCTTATTGACTGGCAAACGAGGTTGCAAAAACAAGACGGAGCAATTACTGGAAACGCCATCAAAAAAAGCGCCGCAGAATTGTGGAGACGTATACCGGAGTACTCTGAGCTTCCGATTCCAGAATTTAGTAACGGTTGGTTAGAGAAGTTCAAAAAGCGTTGTTTAAAACACGGCCTTAAGTTACAGGGTGAATCTACTTCAGTAAATCAAGGAACGTATGAGGAAAACATGGTTCAAATACAGGAATTAATAAGTCTTTTTGATCCAAAAGACATCTTTAATATGGATGAGACGGGGCTATGCTGGAAACTTATTCCCAATCAATCTCCTGCGAGTGAACGAGTAAAAGGAATTACGAGAGATAAGGCTCGTGTCACCGTCACTATTTGTTGTAATGCTACAGGTTCTGAAAAGGCCCCTCTTTGGGTGATTGGATATGCTAAAAGTCCAAGGGCCTTTCGGCAAGCAAATGCTCATCCTGATTCCATGGATTTTCATTGGCGATATAATGGAACCGCTAGGATGACCACTTCCATTATGGAAGAATGGCTTCGTTGGTTTGACGATTTGATGAAGGGTAGGAAAGTTCTACTTATACTGGATAAGTTTGTCGCTCATGAATGCGCTTTGGAAAATATTCGCAATTCCGAGCGAAAGTTGGTAAACACGACTGTTGTTTTCCTTCCTGTAAATTCTACAGAAATTTACCATCCTTGTGGCCAAGAGATAGTCTACGCTTTTAAATCATACTACAGAAAATACTGGCTTAATTACATGCTTGAGGAGATTCGATTGGGAAAGAACCCCAGTAAGACAATGAATGTACTAAAAGCAGTTAGATGGATGATTCGTTCTTGGAACGTTGACTTTGAACCATCTATAATATACAATTGTTTCCTTCGTTCTGGGCTTTTTCAAAATCAGCAACCACTGACCGGTCCTTCTCCAGAAACCATTAGAATCGCGGTGAATTTGCAAGAATTGATAGGAAAATACCTTGGTGATAAGGATATTTTCCAAATCGAAAATTTTATTAACCCTATTGAAGAAAATTCTGCTGACACTAATGACGATATCGTTAACCAAGTTGCTGCTCAATTTCTTGATGAACGAGAGTTTGAAACCGATGAAGAAGAGGAAGAGTCACAGTATTTGTTATCAACAAAGGATGCGATAAATGCCATCAATACTTTACTAAACTTTCAAGAGCAATCGGAAGATGGAAATGTTTTGTTTACTCGAACATTACTTCAGTTTCAAAAGGTTTTAGAAAGCAGATCGATTGTGTAAAGGTTGTGGGAATTGGAAAATTTGTTTCTAACGAAAATGTACACATTTTCTATACTTTTAAATAATTTTTATAGAATATAAGAAAGATAAATAATTACAGTGAATTCTTAAAGGTTAACTACTAGACGTACTATTTCAATTAATGTGAGATTCGCGCTAAAAGCGTTTATAAACTCAATAAGATATATTGATAAAATAATAAAGTGAAGAATCAATTGTTTAAATTACGAAATTGAATTGGGACAAATTTTTTGTTTTGCGAAAAATAAGCATAGCGCAATGCATTAATCAACACAGTATGACTGTCTGTACTTGTCAACTCCAAACGCCATTATTCAGCATTGCAATTGAAATTGGACGTTGTGAGAAACAATTGAATGGATTTTTTTGAAGATAATAATCCATTCTCTGGCTCTGACAACAGAAGCGCCTCTTCTGCTGTCAATGTAGAGCCAAAAGTTGAGCCATCACAGCACCAGGGCTCTTCATCTGTCAAAGAGAATGCGATTAGCCAACCGAATGAGAGTTTTCAAAGTAGAAACATGTTTTTTCAAAAGGACGTAGATAGTGTTGTTGATTCAGCCCTCGATCCAAACGGAATTGTAATTACTGGAGCTATGAAGGCTGAGAGTGGATCACACATAGTATATATAATCAAACTTCAAGTAAGTTAAGGAAATTGGTTGATAATGTATTAAGTCGAACTATTCATTGTAGAATCCTTGCTTCATTCTTCTCTTTTGTTTGGAAGTATTGAAATGTTTGATTACTAACGGTTTTTAGGACTCAGAAATACACCATCGATATTCAGAATTTGCTTCTTTGCGCGTACAACTTAGCCGCCTGTATCCTACTTGCTTGGTTCCTCCATTACCTGATAAACATAAAATCATGGATTACTTGATAAACGTCACCAAAAACCAACGAATGTCTCGTATGCTCGAAGAAAGAAAGAGATTATTACAATTATTTTTGAGAAGGGTAGCACAACACCCTATTCTGGGCCTTTCAGAAGTTTTTCGAAAATTTCTTAGTCGACATGTATCTTGGAAGGAAGTATTGCATAGTCCTCCTATTAGTTGTCTCCCAAAGGATTTATTGAAAGCCCCACCAGCTGATCCTTCTTCTAAAGAGAATGCTGAGTTATACAAGGAGCTGCCTATTCCCTCTAAAACCCTTGTACCTCGTGACAATTATGACGATGTTGGGAAAAATTTTCTTATGCTTGAAGATACGCTACAGCAGTATTCAATAGTAGCACAAGAGGAATCCAATTTATTTAATCAAATTGTTTTATCAAACTCTAAGTATTGCCTCGCACACTCTACTTTGGGGGCAATGTTTAACGCTCTTTCGTTATCCGAGTCGGGAAAGCTTTTGACAGCACTGGAAAAGGTTGGACAAGCAAATGATCACACATGTCTTGCTAGTATTGACTTTATGCACAACTTTGTAATCGCGGTAATAGAACCGCTTCAGGAGCTTTCAAAAGACGCCAAAAATATGCGTCACATTTTTATCTTTAGAAAGATGAAGTTTATTCAACAGGTAATGGTCGAAGAGCTTCTCACAAGAAAAAAGAGCTTTCTTCATCTTTTGGAGCGCAGGGAGAGACATGCTGCTCGTCTACAACAGGCTATTGGTGAGGTAGATGGGGACGTAATACTCAATAGGGAATCGGAAGCTACTTTGGGTGTAAATAACGCTCAAACTTCTCGTTCAACTATTCCCGAAGAAGATCCCCTATTTAATGATGAAGAATCAAAAGAGCCGTCGGTTCCCTTGATGGGAACCGATCAGCCCTTGGAAAACTATCATGATGGAAATGGAGAGCAAACGGAAGAGTGTTTGCGGGATTTACGGCACAATCAAAGTCAAGATTTTGAAACAGTATCACAAGATACCTCTTTGACGTCAGTTACTGTTTTACCGCGCACGATTCGTGATGTATTTGATAGAATACGTTTTGTATTGAATGGTCTAACTGATAATAATGTGGAAGTATCGCGACACAACAACATCGGTAGGACCGCAGAAAGCGTTACCCATCTTACGGACATGCTCTTGATTACCACTAAGGATGTCGCATTTGTAACTGACAGAGTAAACTTTGAGTTCCAGCGCTACCAAGACACGCATCGTCAGGATTTAAACAGAATTTTAAACCGTTTGACCGATAGTCATATAGATTGGGCCAACCGGAACTTGCGAATCTGGAATTCCGTACAAGAATCATTGAAAACATATGTATCATAATTTATTGGTCCTAGATTTGGTTGGGTTTCTTTTTCAATACAATGTTTGAATATTTGCTTTCATGCTTTTCTTCCTATTCTGCATATTCTACCCCTAGGTGTTTTACTTCATTCAGGCTTGACCTACTAAGGTTAGAGAATTCCGGTACCCTTTTATAAACGTGCCATTGAGATTGCCTTGTCTTTCAGGTTGATTAGCACCTTGCTTGGTTTTTCTTCATGAATCTGTTTTTTTTATGATTATTTGTAATGAAATATATGAACGCCTATCTTCTTAATTGACCATCATCTTAAATTTGTACTGAAAGTAAGAGTCACATGTCGATCAGTATGTAATATATCGGTATACAATTGTTTGCCGTTTCACCATAATAAACTGGTAATTACTTCCTGTACTTTTATCAATTAAAGTTATTAATTTATTTTAATTATTAAAGCTTTTTAATTGCAATATTCGTCTTTTTTACTTTTCCATCATCATGTTAGCAATTCACACGGATGTAACGTTATATTATGTATATATATATATAATGTCACCATATTTATGCTGTCATCCGTTTACAACACAGCATCACTTTGTCTTTCTGTTGTGAATTGCTTTATTAACATAAATTAAAGGAATAAATCCTTTTAAGAATTGTTAATAAGTCTTTATTTTATAGATAGCTACAGCAAGTGTTTGTGCGTGATGAAGATATGTCATCAGTAATTTCATGAATTAATGAGGTTTTCCTTTTTCGACTGAAATAATTGAAGAAGGTTCATATTCTTTCTTAAAAAAAAAAAAACAATATTTTTAAGTTTCTAGTATTCTCTGGAGTCATCCATGGAATTAACGAGTGTAAAATTACTTGACATTAGCAATCGACATCTGAATTAGTTTTACGAGCGATTAAAAATGAGAAAAGAAAGGCCAGGAGTATTATTTAATAAAATAAGGTCTTACTTTATTTGTCCGGGCTGTAATTGTTTGCCTGACTGGCCTGTCACACTTCCTTGTGGAGGAACAGTCTGTCGGAAATGCTTTCGAAACGCATATTCTTCGGAAAGCTCTGGAAAAGTTAGTCCCTCAAGATGTTGCTTTTACAACCATAAGAAACCGCATTATTCTGTAGAGACCGAAGTGAAAGATGTGATCATTTCCAAAGTGGTTGAATTGATTAAAACTACAGAGTTTCAAATTTCTCAGCAGAGTTTGGTACCGCTGGAATTAAAGGAGGAAATTTGTCATGACGATTGTCTTTCTTCGTCACCACCTTGTACTTCTGCATTGACTGAAATTACTCTGCTGCCTCCCACTTTTCATAACTTAATACCTTCCTCATCTTCTTATGAGACTGCAGTAGCTGAATTTTTACATATGGAGGACCTATTACAAGAGAATGTTTCTCGAGAATTGGAATGTCAAATTTGTTTTGGCATGCTTTATGACCCAGTTGTTTCTCCATGTGGACATACATTTTGTGGCCCTTGCCTTATGCAAGCACTAACCCAGTCTCCTCAATGCCCGACTTGTCGTTTTGGGCTCCCATCTCCTGTTGTGTTGGAACATGCGAAAAGCCACTCTATTACCACATTTTTGCGAGATTTTTACCCAGATAATTGGTTAGAACGTCAAAAATCATGGGAAGAAGAAAAGGAACAGGAAAGTTGGCTTCCGTTATTTATTAGCATGCTTGCATATCCCAGAATGCCGACATTCCTTCATATTTTTGAACTGCGATACCACATCATGATCAAAAAATGTCTGGAGACTTCTAAGCGATTTTGTATTGCAATGCCTTTAAGAGCACGAAGTGATGGTCATAATGAGCATCGAGAGCTTCGAAATGCTCGTGGTCAACGTCTTTTTTGTTCTGAGTATGGTACAATTTTAGAAATTATCCAAGTCGAGCCTTTGATCGATGGGAGAAGTCTTGTAGAAGCCCGTGGTTCATATTGTGTTCGTATAATCGATTTTCGAGCTGATGGTTTGTTTCCGAGAGTGAAAATTGAAAAGCACTATGATACTCCTTTGAGAGCCACTCCACTCCAATTTCCTGAGCCTGAATATCTATTAATGTATGGTAATCTAAGTAATGAAGAATTAGTTGAAAGAATAGATGCTTTTTACATGAATGCCCGCCGAACATATGTTCATTGGGTTGTACCTTTAATCGATATAAAAATGGAGGCTAGACAGTCAATTGCTGACTTGTCTTACAAAATCACCAATCTTCTTCCTATCTCAGAGCTTGAGAAAACTCGCATTTTGCAAGTTGACAACCCGACCGATCGACTGGTTTTGGTTCTTATTTGGTTAACTCAACTTCAAGAAAGTTGGTGGTATCGTGTTGGAAGTGCTTGCACCATTGCTTGAGTTTTAATTGTAGTTGAAGTCGCGCGCCCTTTGTATGGGCCATAAAATATAGCCTTTGATTTACTGAAAGGTTATCTCGAAAACGATCAAAATACATCTAATTACCCTATACAAATGAGCACTTAATTCTTGGCATCTGAGAATATCTGGGGTTGATTGTCATGAATATTTCTTTGACCAATTTAAAAACACCCATGCCAATACAGCAAGAATTCTCTTTTTGTTTCACACTTTATTTAATAGTTGATGTTTGCAACTTTTAATATTTATTTTTCTTGATGGTTTTTTGTTTATTACTTTTTCACTGTGAAGATATTTTAATAGTATAATCCAAAATAATTTTGGTTTTCGTTATCTGCTGATGAAGTAGATTTTGGCATTATAGAGAAATTAATTTTCTGCTCTTACTAGTTCACATTTCATATTCACTAGTTTAAGAATACAAGTTTCAATTGACGAAGTGGTCTCTGTCTTTTTCTTACTTAGGCATTGGTTAAAGTAAATTTATAACCCCTTTTGTAATATTGCTAACATATGTGGAAAGGCACCTTTACTCCTCTATACTTGATCTTCAATTGATTTGCTTGGTGGGTTAGGTGAATACTACATATGAAGCATGGAGGCACAATAAATTATCGTTTGATTTTTCATGCGCGTTAACTAATTAATATGGAAATTACAAAATAATAAATCTGATGGTCTTCTCAAGGTGGAGCATTTGTAGAGCACTACTTAGTGTTGGTTCCTCACTGTCCATTCACCACAACAGGTAGAAATTTTTTGGCGAGCTTAAGATTATCGAATATGGAGGATTATGGTTCATATAGTACACCATTGACAGCAAGATATGCTTCTGCTGAAATGTCTCATCTCTTTTCAAGAGAAATGCGTATTAATACTTGGAGACAATTGTGGTTGAATCTCGCCATTGCTGAAAAGCAACTCGGTTTAACTCAAATTACTGATGAAGCTATTGAGCAACTTAAAGCGCATGTCAAAATTACAGCTCCAGAATTTGAAATCGCTGCTAAGGAAGAGAAGCGTCAGAGACACGATGTTATGGCTCACATCTATACATATGGTCTTGCTGCTCCTGCTGCTTCTGGTATTATTCATTTGGGTGCTACTAGCTGTTTTGTAACCGATAATGCTGACTTGATTTTCTTACGCAGCGCCATGGATCTTTTGATCCCTAAGTTAGTCAACGTTATCAATCGTCTTAGCCAGTGGTCTTTGCGATACAAAGACATTCCTACTCTTGGGTTTACACATTATCAACCAGCTCAATTAACTACCGTTGGTAAGCGTGCCACTCTTTGGATTCAAGAGCTTTTATGGGATTTGAGAAATTTTGTAAGAGCTAGAAATGACATTGGTTTCCGTGGTGTCAAGGGTACCACCGGCACTCAGGCTTCCTTCTTAGCCCTTTTTGAGGGCGATCATGCCAAGGTTGAGGAATTGGATAAATTGGTTGCCAAGCTTTCCGGTTTTGATAACGTTTATCCTGTAACCGGCCAAACCTATGATCGTAAGATCGATATTGACGTTTTGCAACCATTAGCTTCTTTCGGTGCTACTGCTCATAAGATTGCAACTGATATCCGTCTCCTTGCTAATTTGAAAGAAGTAGAAGAGCCATTTGAGGCTGGTCAAATTGGCAGTTCTGCTATGGCTTACAAGCGTAATCCAATGCGTTGTGAACGTATTTGTTCTCAAGCTCGTTATATTATGAACTTGATTCCTAATGCTCTTAATACTGCTTCTGTTCAATGGTTTGAGCGTACTTTGGATGATAGCTCTAACCGTCGTTCTCTGTTACCTGAAGCCTTCTTGTTTACAGATAGCGTTCTTAAGATTCTATTGAACGTTATTTCTGGTATGGTCATTTATCCTAAGGTTATTCAAAAACACATTCGTGCTGAATTGCCCTTCATGGCCACTGAAAACATTATCATGGCTATGACTAAGCACGGTGCTAGTCGTCATGAGTGTCACGAGCAGATTCGTGTCTTGTCTCATCAAGCTGGCCGAGTAGTCAAGGAAGAGGGAGGGGATAACGACTTAATTGAGCGTATTAAGAATACTCCTTATTTTGCTCCTATTTATGATGAGCTAGATTCTTTGTTGGATGCATCCACTTTTGTTGGACGTGCTCCCGAGCAGACTGAATCCTTTGTAAATAAGGACGTCTCTCAAGCGCTTGCGCCTTTCAAGAGCATGATCACTGAGGAAAAGGTTGATCTTGCCGTTTAAATATAAATTTTGGTTTGCTTCGTAGTGGATACGAACTTTTTTGATTTGTTTAAAATAGAAAGAATACATTTTTTTCATCGTTAGTATGAATTTTTGTTTGTAAAACAAATATTAAAAGCAGAGGAAATAGCAAAATAACTCTACTAGATAAACCGGTTTATTAGCTAAGATCTCGTTTTATCACGTCTTCCATTAATTCAAGCGATTTTTTTAATTTCTCGTCATTTTTTGAGAACATAGACCTAGACTTTTGCTCATCTTCAGCGCCTGACAATGGCTTTTTTATTGACGACTTTAATTGTTGAATCACATCTCCTTCCTTCTCCATATTAAAATCTAATGATTTGTACTTTTCCAAAGTTTCGGTCATTTGCCGGTTATGAGTACGTAATAGCTCAACCTGCGACTCTTCATGTTTTAATTGTTTTTCTAAAAGCATAATTAAAGATTCACGAGATTGGTGTGGACGATAGTCATTAATTAAATGATGGAGATTGAGCAGCAACACCCTAATGTTTTCAACCTTAGAAGGAAACTGTTCGGGTGCCTTCGCCATAATCCCTAGGAGTTCAAGAAAGTTAAGCATAAGTGAGCGGGATAAAAATCGTAGTTCATAAGCTCGCCGGGGAATTTTTATCAAATCACTCGTTTCTCCATCCTTTGATTTTTGATCTGCCCGGAAACCTTCGTTTACCGAAGAAGCTGAAACAGCTCCAGTATCTTGAGAATCTAAAGGTTCCTTCATTTGTATATCCTCCTCTTCCTTTTTAAGAGAGGGCTCAGTCTTTTCCTCGACATCTTTCATTGTCTTATCAGATTCATTATCTTTTTCTTTCATGGCCGTATGTTGATCATCCTCCAGAATTTTTTCATTTTCAATTGGTGAATTTTTATCATAATCGTGTACACGAGTAAAACTAGTACCAACTATCGCATTGGATTTAGGATCATATTCTACCACTTCAATTTCATCTTCTCCATCTTTTATATCTTTATATAATTCAGGGATTCCAAATTCTTTGAGTGAAGGTATAGCTTCGTCTAGCTATAAGCGATATAAGTTAGTGAGAGATGAAAAGCAGCTAATGTAAAACAATAAAAATAAACTTACCCTCCATGTGTCACCAAACATTTGATAAGTCCCAGATGTGAGACATGACGGCTTCTTAAACAGCTTGGCCAGCGACTCTATTTCTTCTTCAGTCTTAGGTTGTAAAGTATTCGCGTCATCCTCATGTTTTGCTTCTTTCTCCATATTTGAAATTACTTTTTCTATGTTTTCTCTTGTAAATAACTTATAATATGGAGGTGGAGGCGGAAAAGCCGAAAACAGTTGTACTCCTTCGTTTGGTTCCATTCTCTTTTAGTTAAATAGTATTTATCGTAAACTAGATTTTAGATTGATGTAACTGTCTTCCCTTTTATCGCTGATTCTTAGTATAAAAATGCCTGCTCTTTTTTTTTCTTTTTTTTTTTAGAAAAGCAGTTTCTATAATGTTAAGAAAACCGTAATTGAACAACGATATGACGCTCAATAACTGATTGACATGAAAATCCTGAATATAAAAACACTTGAAAATAACCGATCTTTTGCTCAAAATGGATTTTGGAATAGTCAGTAAAAGTGGGTAGTTTTATCTGGCATATGGAATACGAAGTGAAAGCTTCTATCACCAATAAATTTTGCTATAAATTGTTTATTTCGATATCTTTAATCATTCTTGGTTTTAAATTAGTTTCACTGATTAAAGTAGCTTAAAATTATACACTTCTTGGCTTTTTTAATTTTTAGAGAATTGCAGTGTTTCTTTTAACAACACTGAATTATTCTTTTTAATAAATGGGCTTGGAAACGAATTAAGTAGGAGTTTATTACTTGTAATATTACAGCTTATCGCTATTGTTGAATGCCATAAAATCCTTAACATGAATATTTTACTAGGCCAACATAATCGTAAAATTTAAATTGATTAAGTGATAAAGTATTTTGATATTCCTCTATACGAAGGATTAGTTAGTATTGAATGGATTACAAAATCAACACATGCAATACTACGAACTTTTACATTTTCATAAATTTGTCACATAACCGTAGTAAACATATTTGTTATAACTGTTTCTTTTTAGTAATTAACTAATTTATCCATTGCTAGTGATTGTCTGCAAATTTTCGCTGCTACGGTTTGATACAGTCATCAGATACATCAAAGAAATTCAACGATAATTGATATTTGTTCAATTTTGTAAAGAAAATTAAATAAATAGCACCATATCATGATAATACCAGTTACGATAAATTGGATAAGATGCCTGGCAATATAACAATAACAAACCAATTGTTCAAACGATGACTTTTTGTAATTTCCTGCAACTAAACTAACAGTTTCGTAGCAATTAAAACAAAAACATCATTCAAATAATATACATTCACAATGCTCTATATTACTTCAGATGTCCTCGCTCCAGTTTTCCAAAGAGAAGGATAATCTGAAAAATAGTAGATGACTAGACTTTTATTTTTCGGCAGACTCAGAAATGGCTGGAGGAGCAGATTCGCCAAAGTTGTGCAGTCTCGTACCAACTAAGTATAAATCATCACGTATTCCTTGCGACCATTTACTACTAGTTTCTACAAAACGGCGCCCCAAGAGTGCTAGCCCAAGTAATGCTAAAAATATAGGATGCATCAACCGATACATAAGGGTTTTAGATGCAGAAGGGAAAATGGATGAAAGAAAAGGATAGGTTACGTAAGTAAAAACACTTGGCAACACAACGGCGGCTATTAAGGCTGATGTAAAAGGGATGAGAACATTTTTTAATAATGGAAGAATTTGAGGATTCGTCCATCTATCACGAAAAGCATCTTGAAACAACCTTGAAACGAAACGCTCTTCATTAGAAGTCACAGTAAAATATATCATACGAAGCATAAAAAGACCAATCACCCAGTTTTGGAATGCATCGAGAGCAAGAGTCCCTCTGTTAAATATCGTTCGGAAAGGTATAGCGACGTATAATTCCCATATAGCTCCAAGTAAGAGTGGTAAGATAAATATTCCAAGGAATGCTAATAAAAGATATTTTAACGCCATTACTAAGCTCCTCATAACAATTTTTAAATTTAGTTTATTCATAAGGCTTCGTAAATAGTCAAGTTTCAGAAACTTAACAGACGCGTGAATTGCATACATTGGAAAAGAAATAGAGTAAAATCCAATGGCGTAAGCATAAAAATCGTGCTTTACCACATTAGGAAAGCACCAAGCATAAATAGCTCTTCCTAATGAAAGTGGAACAAACACTAACAATACTGTCACAAGTGTTGAGCATATCCAACAAAATAACAACAAAGCGATCAAACGCTTATAAAAATTAGAAGGTGCATAAGTAATGGTATAGTCCGCATTTTCTTCGACCTTCTTTTTTTCACCAAAAATTTCATAACCATTTTCTGTCACAGGTATAAGCATGGCTCCTTGGCGAACTGGCACAACATCCTTAGAAGGACACCACAAAAAGAAACCGTCTTGGACAAAGTCTTTCTTTGCTTTCTGCTTATCACCATCATCTTGGTTTTCGGTATCCGAAGGTTTGCTTATAATCCTTCTAAGAAAAGAAAAATATTGCTTGGGATAATAACCCTCTTCATCACTATACCTTTGACCCATAACATATGATGATAGACGTAAACATCTGCAGAATGTTGACACCAAAGTTCGCCAAAAACTTCTAGTGAGTTCGAGAGGTTTAAATAATTTAATACTTAAAAATATGAGAATTTCTAACGCTAACAAGTCAATTGGTGCTTCAAACACAGCAGGCTTAGTAGTGAATTCAATAGGAAAAATTATTCCAGTTGACTTTAAAAGATGGATAACGCTACCAACACAGCCAATAATAAAAGCGAAATAGAGTATTGCACTGAATCCAATTTTCTTCAATTGAAAGAGCATAGGTTTCTCTAAAATTTCACGAATTGGATGAAATTGAGGATCATTTGGATCACGCAAAAAATACAGGACTCCAGGACGAACAATTTTACGTACCATGGAAATGAAAACCGCAAACTCAAACATAAATGTTATCCCAATGAACCATGCCAAAAAAATGCTTTGTGCTGGATAAACTGTCATTACATTGAGAAGATTCTCGGCAGCAAGCTTTTTGAAAGTGCCAATTAAGCACATGCTTAGCAATATCCCGCAGAAAATAGGAAAAACAACCAATTCGATAGAAAAAATTATTCCGAATTTTGCTATAGATCCGCATTGTCTCAAAACTTCTCTAAAAGCTAATTCCACATTCCTGATTTGAGGGTCATTAAATAGAAATTGTTTGCGATTAAGATATGAAATCCCTAAAAACGTAAACATGCAGTATCCGATAAGCGTAGTAAAAACTCGGTCTACTGGTCTATTAGAGTAATTTTCAACAAAATCTTTTAGTATGACAGCAAACATTTGGCAAACCCTGAAAACCGGAAAAATAGAAAATGATTGAACGACTTGCTTATGTCCAGTTTTCATATAATATATCAGCGATTCATAGGCATGATCGGAAGAAGAAAATACATGATCATATATCCAACTATACATATTATTTGAAACCTGTTGGAAAGAAGAAGAAAAAATTCCTTGAAGCTTAAGTTTTACGAAAACAGTTGATAACAGAGGAAGTTTAGTTAATATTTTCACAATATTAAAAGCCCCACCAACAGTCCAGTCAAATAAAATGTTAACGAAAGATAGTATAAAACGTAATATAAACGTCGGGCGATGAATGATAAACAAAATCCACTCAACCATAAGGCGTCCAGACATGTATGGAATACCCACAGCCGTTGTCAAGAATACGGAAACGACGAAAGCAATAACGAGGCAATTTTGCAAGAATCCAGTAATGGGTCCTCGAAGACCTAGAAATTCTAGTATACCGTCAAAATCGTCAGCATCATCAGCTTCAGCTATTTGGGCGGCGCGAGCAACGGCATTTCTTTCTTCGTCAGCGACGACTTGGTTTTGCGCCTCAGCTATAACATTCCTATTTAAATTATCTTCTTCAATAACCTCTTCATTCTCTGATTCATTGTTACCGTTTTCATCATCATTATTGACAATAATAGGCTCATGATCCACTCTAGTAAAATCAGATTCAATTCCATTGGCTTGGGTAACGGCTCCATCTACAATATTCTCCGAAGCATTTGAACTATGAGAGATTGAAGATTGCTCATCAACATTAAACTGGGGTCGCAAAGAATCTACCTCATCACGATAATCGACGTTTTGAGAATGGAGTGAATTAAATTCTACAGGTACGGAATTACTAGAATTTGCATCATTAAGGTCTAGGGCTGGCTGATTCAGTTGTTGCCTATTAAAAATTTCATCGACATCAACATCATTCTCCTCCTCTTGCGGCTCTCGAATATTGTCCCCCAGAAGAGCAAATCGCTGACGAGCTCTCTCGATTTCTTCAAAAGATCCGTTTCTTTGCAATTCTAAATTTCTTTGCTCTTGTCGCTCGCGTAAATGCTCCATCACCATTGCTAGTCGTTGACGAGCTTCACGAACTTCACGAAGATTTTGAGCAGCTGCAGCTGCAGCTTGAGCTTGGTTATTCTGGTTGACATTCTCAAACTGTTGCCCCTGAAGTTCATCCGCGACCTGGACGGCATTTTGAAGAACCCATTCACGAACGAGGAAAGCCGTAATCAAGATAAATGTAACCACAAAAGTTAGAACCTGACCTTCTGCAGTGTTGGCAATTAAAGTATTCAACCGAGGACTGGACGTAATTTGGGAAATTGATTCAAAATATCCTGGCTTTTGGGGAGCCGTGAAGGTTTTATTTCTTGCATGAATCGTATACGTGTCACCTATTTTAAAGTTCAAATTCCATACATGCTTAAATATAAGAGGTAGAAGGACTGTCCAGCAGAAGAACGTAAGTAAAACACGAGTAAAAAAAATAACTCGTTGTTTTAAAGTACTAGCAAGTTTTCTACACAAGATGGTAAAAGGGATTGTACGTGGCATAGATTCTGAGTATACTGAATGAGTGTTAGTAATCAAAAACAAAAAGAAATCATAGTAATATTACCTTTTGTAAACTCAAACTTAGCTTTGCAAAGTTCACAATGTGTTTTTTTACTGTGACCTAACCACTCTACTAGACTAAAATATATTAGTGATTATAATTTCTTTAAACATCTGACTCAATCTCATCAGTAAAAACTTACCATTCCTGATGAACATATCTGATACTTCCAGTACATTTACTAAATTCGTGTTATTATTTTAAATTGCATAAAAATTTATCAATGAATTCTTACCATGGATGGAAGAGAGGTGAATCTGGTGCTCCCTCACACCGGCACACCCGGCAAATTTCATCATCTGCGTTCATTGTATTGCATTCAAGTCAAGTGGACAGTAAATACGCTGAAGGAATTCCTCAAGGCGACGACTATTACCACTTTGCCTTTGATTACTCTAAGGGCTTATGTTTAGGTGTTGGCAACTAGTTGTCTTCTTGTATGGCAAAACTCGTCCCAGCTTAACGAGAAGTAACGTTGATACTTTTCATGAAATTTCAAGTATGTTAGAAAATGGTGAAAATAACATAACCAGGAGGTCTAACAATGGATGTTTTGAAAAAAACACTCCAATTTGTTTTATTATTTAGAAAACACGGAAAACTAGCTTATATAGAACTCAACGCCACATTATCAAATATAGCTTTACAATACATTCAAGGGAATTTGTTCTCGTTAAATCTTACACATACTTTTCAAAACGTGAGAATTTATACGACCAAGTTGAAATTAGCTTAAAACACAAACAATTATATATAGTGTAAATTAAAGAGACGTTCACACTCTGAGAATTTATTGTATTTCAACTAATATTTCATACAACAATTCCCAAATACCAAATAAATTCTAAAACAAGTGCCCAATTACCTTAAGCATAATTATATGAAATAGACAAGAACTTTTTTTCTCAAAGAAGGCCGCCTCCAAACAAAGCTTTTTTACAACCAAAACCAATTTTGAGTATACAATTATGGAAACAAGGCAAGTAAACATAATAGAACCCCAGTATAGCCATTAAACATTAATTTTCAAGGAAAAAATAATTTCCTGCATTCTTTTGCTCTTGATCCATTTGACTGTCGAACTTGTTGATACGTGGTCTCAAGGTATTAGGATCACGACGGAATGTAACATCCAAGTTCTTCAAGAAAGTGTTCATACCAGTAAGAAGTGATTGAGGAGGATTACATCTAGCATCACGAGAAGGTTGTCCCTCGAAAAGGATGACACGGTCAGCCAAATAAGTAGCCATGATAAAATCGTGTTCAACGATAAAAGCAGTCTTGCGTGAGTTGACAATAAATCTCCTAATAACCTTGGAAGCAATAATACGCTGCTCTGAATCAAGATAAGCAGAAGGCTCGTCAATTAAGTACACATCAGCAGGCATACCCAAAGCTAAGCAAATGGCAACACGTTGCAATTCACCACCAGACAAGTTCAATACCTCTTGATCAATGATGTTGTCAATGCTAAGAGGCTTGCAAACTTCACTCTGAAACTTGCCATTCAAGAAAGCAGCACGAATCTTTTTCAAAAACAGCATACGAACGGTACCTTGAAATTTAGGTGCGATTGTTTGGGGCTTCATGCTAATCTTCAAATCCGAGTTCTTAGCCATCCACTTGCAGAATGTAGTTTTACCAGTACCATTCTCACCAAGCAATACAATAATCTCAGCATCAGAAAAACCACCAGACTTAATTGTAAGCTTGAAATCACCTTGCTCAATGACATGATCGGGATAATTGTACTCCGCAGTTCTGTCAGCGGTAATTTCATCAGATGCGTCAGCAAGACGGAATGTCAATGCCTCAGAACGGAATCTCAAATTCTCGGTAGGAATATGACCGTCAAGGAAAATATTAATACCTTCACGAACAGAATAGGGGAGAGTGACAACACCATACATAGAGGGGACGCCGTATAATACACAAACGAAATCGGAGAGATAATCAAGGACGGAAAGATCGTGTTCAACAACAATCACATAGTTGGTAGTAGCCAACAAGCTGCGGATTACACGACCAGCTTTGAGACGTTGTTTAATATCCAAATAAGACGAAGGCTCGTCAAACATGTAAACGTCAGCTTTTTGAGTGGCTACGGCAGCAATAGCAAATCGTTGAAGCTCACCACCAGAAAGATGGCCAACCTCACGATTTAAAAGATTTTGAAGATCGGTGTGATCCATAACTTCTTCAAAATTATTGTTGTTTGCACGAGCTTTAATTAAACCAGATACAGTTTTGTCACCAGTTTTAATCGCCCGTGGGATATGATCAACGTATTGAGGTTTGATAAGAGCCTTAATGTTATCTTCAACAACTTTGGTGAAAAAGTTTTGAAGTTCACTACCACGGAAGTATTTGACAACTTCAGCCCAGTCAGGAGGATTATCATAACGACCTAAATTAGGCTTCATTTTTCCGGATAGGATCTTTAACGCAGTAGACTTTCCAATACCGTTAGTACCAACTAAGCCCAAAACTTGACCAGGACGAGGAGTAGGCAAACGATGAAGCTTGAAAGAATTAGCAGAGTAACGATGGGTTACTTCACTTTCCAAGTTAGTGGGCAAATTAATAATGTTGATAGCTCCGAATGGACATTTTTTGACACAGATACCACAACCAATACATAATGTTTCACTAATAAATGCAATGCGATCGGTAGGATTAACTTCAATACACAATTTACCGGTGCGCACGACAGGGCAAGACCGGCGGCATTCTTGCCGACATTTCTAAAATATTGGTGAGCAAACTAATAAAAACCAAACATTCTAAAACCAGAAGCATTAAAAGCAAAGGAAAGTTTCGTAAGCAAGCAATAAAACGTATTTTAACGTGACACAGACCACTTTGAAAGTTTATTTAAATTTTCGGTCCTTTACCTTACAAGAACCTTTAGATTCGTTTAACCAACATATGGTGACAGCCAAGCCAAGCAAAAATTTACTACTAGTCCGAAAGTGCTTGGCAGATCGTAACAGGATCAAAAAATCTGAACAGAGGTACAATCAGGGCAGTTAAAATATGTTTTAATACTTGAACAAACAAAATTTGACTCAACTCTTTTCGTGGAAAACTTTGTGCACACACAAAAAAGCTCCAGTCATCCACAACGAGTAGACTATAACCTTCTACTAATAAAGCTCCTTTAATTTTTTTATTTTCTTACCTTTGGTCTACACTTATCCTCACTAACAATGGCGATTCTAGTAAGACTTTCGCTCATGGTGTTGAGTAGGGTGCAGTTGGCAAAGGACAACTTAAGGTGCGCCCAATTTTTTGCTTGTACTACCAGTCAACCTACTACAGTTTATAAAAATGCTACATTACATTTCGAATAAAATAAATAAAAAAGATAAATTCAAGTTTCTGAGACTGTAGAAAGATGTATTTTCTTAAATCGTCATTACGAAAATTTTTTATTGCCAATACGGACCTAGCGCTAAGTCATTGCCCATTTAATTGCAGACCAAATAATTGGTCAAAGATATGAAAGTTTGGAAGAGCCAGTTTTTGCAATTAAAAAACATAAGAATGAAGAAAAGAAAAACATCCTTCAATCTGCATAAATACTTATAAGATGCACATTGCATTAGCACACTCAATGCCCAAGTCCAGCCAATATCTAAGGGGACAGCTGGGTTTATTATATATTCAAGCTTCTTTAAATATCTACTAAATTTGCAGTATATAGTTCATCAATCGTAAACATAATTGTAAAAATAAATTGACAGTCAAAGACCCTTCTACTTTTACTTCAAATTGAAAATACAGCGATTTATCAAAATACGAAATACACTTTTTCGTGCTTTCCTTATTTTTTTAATTCATTACAGTCTAGCACTATAAAAAATTTAACATACTATTACCCCTGCTTTTAAATAACAATTGCGCAGAACAATTTGTCTCTACCAGATATCACTATTCTAAAATTGCTCAAGAAATTGAAAAAATGGCGCTACCATCCTGATAAGCAGTCACAACTATAATCAGCATATAAGGCTAAAGAATAACCTTACTTGCTTTACGAAACCTTGAGAGCTTCTTTTGACGAAATTCGCAAGCATATCTACATTTATTAGATTCATTGATAAAGAAGGGTTTTCATTGTTTCCTTATATTTGACGAAACTAATCGCTTGTCTTATTGTTCAATCTTTTCTAGTTTTTTGATTCCATATTTCCTTTACAAGTATCTTGGATTCCCCAATGGCTCAAACTTTTTTGTTTACTTCTGAATCTGTCGGTGAAGGTCATCCTGACAAAATTTGCGACCAAATATCTGACGCTATTTTGGATGCTTGTTTGAAGGATGACCCCTTTTCCAAGGTAGCATGTGAGACCGCTTCCAAAACCGGTATGGTAATGGTTTTTGGTGAAATTACTACTCGCTCACAAATTGACTACCAAAAGGTTATTCGTAATACCATTAAGAGCATCGGTTATGATGACTCTGAGAAGGGTTTCGATTACAAGACTTGCAACGTCCTCGTCGCCATCGAGCAACAATCTCCTGATATCGCTCAAGGTCTTCACTATGAGAAGGCTTTGGAAGAGCTCGGTGCTGGTGACCAGGGTATTATGTTTGGCTATGCAACTGATGAGACCCCCGAGAAGTTACCTTTGACCATTCTCCTTGCTCACAAACTCAATGCTGCCATGTCTGTCGCTCGTCGTGATGGATCTCTTCCATGGTTGCGTCCTGATACCAAGACTCAAGTCACTATTGAATATGAAGAGGAAAACGGTGCTGTCATCCCCCGTCGTGTAGATACCATCGTCGTCTCTGCTCAACACGCTGATAGCATCTCTACTGAAGACTTGCGTTCTGAAATTTTGGAGAAGATCATTAAGCCTACTGTCCCTGCTCATTTGTTAGATGAGAAGACTGTTTACCACATCCAACCTTCTGGTCGTTTCGTTGTTGGTGGTCCTCAAGGTGATGCTGGTCTCACTGGTCGTAAGATTATTGTTGATACCTATGGTGGCTGGGGTGCTCACGGTGGTGGTGCCTTCTCTGGTAAAGACTACTCCAAGGTCGATCGTTCTGCCGCCTATGCTGCTCGTTGGATTGCCAAATCTTTGGTTGCTGCTGGTTTGGCTCGCCGCTGCCTTGTCCAACTCTCCTATGCTATTGGTGTTGCTGAGCCCCTTTCTATTTTTGTCAATACTTACGGCACTTCTTCCAAGACATCTGCTGAGCTTGTTGAAATTATCCGCAAGAACTTTGACCTTCGTCCTGGTGTTTTGGTCAAAAGCCTTAAGCTTCAAACTCCTTTCTATCTTTCCACCGCTTCTTACGGTCACTTCACTGATCAATCCAAGCCTTGGGAACAACCTAAGGAGCTTAAGTTTTAGACAGATAGCTTAGTGCTATCATTAGCTTTTCTCGTTTGTTACGTTAAATACGATTAGAACATGTAACGAATTCTCAGTTGATGGCTTTATGGATACATGGTTTTCTTTAAAGATGAAAAGATTTTAGAGTTGTCTTTATTTATTCTATGTTTGCTTCTTTGTTCTTCAATTGTGAAAGATATATGGTTTTATATGTTAAGTCCTGGTTCAACGGATATGTATTTTTTTTTGGACTGGGTAGGCACAAATTCAACCTTTGTGTTTATGACTGCATCTCGAAGCGGAAAATACACTAAGCCAAAAATTTTTTTGCATACCGACATGTTAATGTTTCTTTTACCGATAGGCTTAGTGTTATTTGATGCTTTTCACGATAGTTATTATTTGCTGACTTTCAACTAGTTGGCCACTTTCGTTTAAATTGAGTTAATTATATGTTAATGGATTTGGTTCAAGACATAGTGTTTTAATCGTATAAGAACGAGTACTCATCTTCACTGTAGCTAATTTAGCTCGCTCACTTGTAACAAGGTGCATGCACACACAATACAAGCGTTTTGATTTTATTGTAATTTGTAATGAATTGAAAATGTCAAACTTAAAAAGGTAGACAATCATTCAGCTTTCAAGATGATCTGTGATAGTAAATGTCATTGGATTAAAACACATTGCTTGCTTACATTATTGTATTTATGGAATAAGCGATGGATTCTCAGCGATCCTAAAAGTACTTAGAATTATATTGGTCTTTTTTTTTGTAGTATAAATATTCAAAAATTCTTCACTAGATGTCTACGGCCATACCTAGGCGAAAACACCAGTTCCCGTCCGATCACTGCAGTTAAGCGTCTGAGGGCCTCGTTAGTACTATGGTTGGAGACAACATGGGAATCCGGGGTTTTGTAGGTTCCTTCTTTATTATTGCTGTTTGGTTTTTACCTTCTCTTTTGGAGCATATTTTGAGTACTGAATTGTGAATCTCAAATTCTATAGATGTTGCTACTCGTTGATTAAGCAATGCTAGAGCAGACTTTGAACTCTCAAATCAAATAATTAAGAAGTTTATGAAAGAAGGCTCTTGTCTTTGTCATGGGTATCGTCAAGCAAAATTCGATGTCTACATCAGATATTGTATAGGAAAATTATCAGATGAATTAGGAAGCATTGTCAACATGCAGAAAGAAATACGGTGTACCATAATACAACATTTGGAATATTTACTTCAATCTGCTAAACTACTTTAGAAGTCAACCACATAATATGGTATTGTCAGCAATACTGCACTACGATATGACATACTACGTTGCGTATCACTATATGTCACATGTTCAACATCAGATCATAGATATCCGTTGATAACAACTATTAGAAAGATTATAAATAGAGCTACAACTGAACCTCGTTCCTCAATTCAGTTATGAGCTATATCGGTGACCGATACTAACAGACTTCTTATAACAATAAATATACATTGTTAGTTAACATACCGCATACCGCTACATTGTAGATCGCAAGTAAAAACTCACCGCAGTTCTATATATCGTTAAAACAGATATCAAACTGCGTAGCTAACCAGTATATATTATAACAATACATGAACCTACGGTAAGTTTTCCTTGTGATCTATATATTGCAATATGTAAATAACACAGTAGCAACTGAATAAAAGGTATTCTAATATTTGAAATGTATGCTTTATCTTTACTGAAAAAGCCTTAGCTAAAGTGGAGAACGAGATTCAGTTCATCTCAGTTTACACTATGAATTGCTAGTATTGTAACAGCTAGTTATCTTATCATATTATATAATAAAATCTCTAGCATGAAAACTTATCACGTTAAGTTGGTAGAGTAAATAAAACATGGGACATATAGTGATACGCACGAAATGAATACACAGAGTATGTTGTATTGTTGATGTCGAAAAGTGTGTCTTCATGCTGTGAAAAGAAGCTGTTATCAAAAAAAAACGTTTGTCCAAAACGTAAATCCAGTAAAATGTTTTTGCTACATTAAAAGACACTTTAGGAATGAAGCATGATAGTAAATTAGAATTTCATCTGAAACTAGCAGATATTGATCCTACACTTTCCAATACTGCACTTAACAATTTACGAGCAAAATCTCTCAGTATTTGCTATTCAGCTATTGCTTGATGTCTGTTGCAAATGTTGAATTGACTTTTAAAAATTTTTTGAATCTACTTGACGAGCAAAAATCGCTAATTTAATTAACGTTACAAAAATTAATTTAAGCTGCTATTGAATGTACTCCAGCTAGCTGCATCCTTCTCTGCAACACTTCTCGTCGTATCGATAACAGTGCCGATGCAAACCTTAGCTTTGCAACCTTCACATTCGTTATAGAGGCAAACAAAACAGCACTAGGTGGAAAAGGAGCAGCGAACTCCCAACCAACCCACGTTCGCATTATCACTCCTTACTTATGTTTTACGAATTTAGTCGCGCAATTTGTTAAAGATACGTTTACAAGCTTTAAACTTCTCGCTTATGGCGACTCTATTTTTCAAAGGCTCAATGACGAAAATATTCGGCAAACGTCGTGGATGCATGTCGTTGTCCAATCCCGTTTTCCTTTCCGACCCTCTGTTACGAAGCGATAGTAGATAGCAGGTTTTTCCGAAAAATTACATTTACCGTATGCTATCGCAGGCGCACTATGGTCAGAATGTAGGTAGCATACGCCTCACTACCTTTTTAACTAGGTTTTTCCGATTCCCCAAATGATGGATACATTTTTCCGATTCGTCAATAAACGATTACAAAGGTAACGCTAAATGCAACTTGTTTCAAAATGTATATAAAGTTACGTCACAGTGAAATGCTCCTGACAGCCGCTTCTGGCGGAAACGCTACTTGATCGGCGTCTCATGTCACCTGACGACTCTTCCGATTTCGTCGTCGTCCGTCAACACACCATGGTCGGTATGTTTCTCTAGAAACATACATATGATCCACGGCATTCCATCGACTTTCTAAATGCCTCACCCTCCCCGATTAATTGGGGTATAAATATGAGGCCAAGGTGCTAGCGCTAAAGCCTTCTGTAAAGACAAATCCGTCTCAATCCAGAATCAATCAATCACATAACCATGTCTTTGTCTACTAAGCTCGCTATCACCGACGTCGACTTGAAGGGCAAGAACGTCTTGATCCGTGTCGACTTCAACGTCCCTTTGGACGGTGACCGTATCACCAACAATGCCCGTATCGTTGGTGCTCTCCCCACCATCAAGTACGCTCTTGAGCAACAACCCAAGGCTGTCATCTTGATGTCTCACTTGGGCCGTCCCAACGGTGCTCGTGTTGCCAAGTACTCCTTGAAGCCTGTTGCTGCTGAGCTCAGCAAGCTTTTGGGCAAGCCCGTCAAGTTCCTTGACGACTGTGTTGGCCCTGAGGTCGAAAAGGCCTGCAAGGAAGCCAAGGGTGGTGAGGTCATCCTTTTGGAGAACTTGCGTTTCCACATCGAGGAGGAGGGTTCCGCCAAGGTTGACGGTAAGAAGGTTAAGGCTGACGCTTCTGCCGTCGAGGCTTTCCGTAAGTCTTTGACTTCTCTCGGTGACATCTTTGTCAACGATGCTTTCGGTACCGCTCACCGTGCTCACTCCTCTATGGTCGGTGTCGATCTCCCCCGTGTCTCCGGTTTCCTTATGAAGAAGGAGCTCGACTACTTCTCCAAGGCTTTGGAGAACCCCGCTCGTCCCTTCCTTGCCATCTTGGGTGGTGCCAAGGTTGCTGACAAGATCCAACTTATTGACAACCTTCTTGACAAGGTCAACCGCCTTATCATCTGCGGTGGTATGGCTTTCACCTTCTTGAAGGTCCTTAACGGTATGAAGATTGGTGACTCTCTTTTCGATGAGGCTGGTTCCAAGAACGTCGAATCCATGATGGCCAAGGCCAAGAAGAACAACGTCGAGGTCTTCCTCCCCGTTGACTTCGTCACTGCCGACAAGTTCGACAAGGACGCCAAGGTTGGCTCTGCCACCGCCGAGGAGGGTATCCCCGACGGATGGATGGGTTTGGACTGTGGACCCAAGTCCTCTGCTAAGTTTGCCGAGGTTATCACCACCTCCAAGACCATTGTCTGGAATGGTCCCGCTGGTGTCTTTGAGTTTGACAACTTTGCCAAGGGTACCAAGTCTATGCTTGATGCTTGTGTCAAGACCTGTGAAGCTGGTAACGTTGTTATTGTTGGTGGTGGTGACACTGCTACTGTTGCCAAGAAGTACGGTAAGGAGGATGCTCTTTCCCACGTCTCTACCGGTGGTGGTGCTTCTCTTGAACTCTTGGAGGGTAAGGCTCTTCCCGGTGTCGTTGCTCTTTCTTCCAAGTAAGATGCCACTTCCTTCTCAATGCCTTTCTCATCTGACTCTATTCTATAATGGATTTAATTACTGTTAGAGTTCTCTAACATTCGTGAATTTGTTGGCGTTGTCTTTAAGAAAATGGGTTAGGTTGACTGAACAGCGTGTCTGTTTTTTTGACCTGCTCACTAGAAAGACATTTTTAGACGATTCGGCTTGTTTTTCTCAAGTTACAGGTCAGCTTGTTTTGATTGATTTGGTGATGAAATGCATGTTTTTGAATGGATTGGATATTATTCTCATTCCTTTCCTATTTTTACAATACAAATGTTTATGTTATAATAAAGAAATAGAATATCTCGTATTTTTCATGATTAAAAACTTTTCTTGTTGTTTTGAAGCGTCCTACTAGTATTTGGTGTAGTTAATGAATGTTTGTATGAGCGCTATAATTGTGTGGATAGTAGTCAGTTTCTATAAATCTACGTTATTGTGTTTCAGTGTTTGTTTTTTATATGCGTTATTAAGTGAATTACTGTATTTTGTTGAGGTTTTTAATCCATCGTTTTACGCTGTTACGCGTTGCTCTATCCATCGGTTAAAGCTGCTTTAAATTATAATTTGTCGAAACAGGTTTTACTTTTAATGCGGTTAATAATGTCAGCTACACAGTTGTTATTGCTTTTTAGCGACACCTTCCACTGCCGTGGATTTTTTGCTTGCGATCTACAATGAGTAGCACAGTGACATATACTAAATATATATCACTAGATTCAAGCTTGAACCTGTAAACTATAGAAACACAACGAAACTACGAATTTTTGGTAGCAAGTCCATATCGTTTATGTTATGCATCTCCAATCGATAAACTAATGTAAGTAAAATCAGTTTTTTCATGGGATGTTTTCGGCACAGTTCATCTAAGCGAATCTTAAAGAACGATTAAATATAGTGAATTTTAGTGTAGCATATGATAGTGCAATGTATAGAATTTTAAAAAATCTTTTGCGTTGTGCCTTAGTTTTTTGATACAGCAACCATTCCTCCTAACGAGACAACAAAAATTTCTTCTAAAACAAACCAGATTTGCTGTTCTTTGAAGAGGCAGCATCAATAATTACTCATCTTCTTGGTTTTTTTTTTGGAGTAATTACTGATTTGTTGTTTTTACAATAATTTAAGTTTGTAAAAGCTAGAAAAGGAAACGTACAAATTTGATATATATTTGTAATAGAGAAAAGGGAAAGGAAAAAAAAAAATCGAAAAAGCATTTTTAAATAGCCTTCGTTGTACCGTGACTAACTTATTCTCTTAATCCTGAAAAGCTTTTGATTGTTATTTCAACTGAACAAATTTCCAGAGAAGTAATATTTCAATATATTATTTTTTTTTAACTTATTTTTACACTTGCTGGTTAATTCATTTATCTGCAAGTTCTTATTTCTTTACTATTATTCAGCTTTTCTTTGTTAATAGGGAAAGCTGCTTTTGGGGGAACTCACTTTACCCGTTTTCAAAATCGGAATATTTTTGTTTGATTGATTTCTTTCTGTCATAAATATTTCTTCCAAAAAATACAACAAAAATTTAAACTTCAAATATATATAATGGACGCTCAATTCACACTTGAACTTACTCAGCTGCTTTTTCAAAGCATCGCTCCTGATACCACTCAAATTACTGAGGCCACTCGCGCCTTGGAAACAAAGTATTTGAAGGAACCTGGCTCACTACTTTCTCTTTTCCATATTATGGGAACTTGTGAAAATCCCCAAGTTCGTCAGTTAGCTGCCATCGAGGCACGTAAGCTTTGTCATAAATATTGGTCATCCGTTGACGCGGATGTCCAAAATCAGATCCGTAGTAATTTGTTAGATATTACCTTGAAGGAACCTGAAAGTATCGTCCGTCATGCTTTTGGTCGTGTGATTGCTGCCTTGGCTAAGCTTGATTTACCTGAAGGAAAATGGAATGAATTATCGGCTTTCCTGGTCCAAGCCACTATGGATCAAAACGATTCTATTCGTGAAATGGCTGTTTATGTTCTCTACTCAATTGCTGAAACGGTAGATTTAGATAATAAGCTCCTTTTGGATTTTGTCAACTTATTCTCCCAAACAATTACTGACTCTAGTCGAACAGTTCGTGTTACTTCTGTTCAAGGTCTTGGTGCAATTGCAGAGGTTTTGGAGTCTGATGATAAAAAGCTTTTGCACGCTTATCGTGCTACCTTGCCTGGCATGCTTTTGGTTCTTCAAGATGTCGTTCAGGTCGGTGATGTGGATGCCAGCAAGCAAGTTTTTGATGTTTTTAACACTTTTCTTATTGCTTCTGGTGCCATTATTTCCAAAGCACTTGGTAATATTATTGAAATTATTACTGGCATTGCAAATTCCAAGCAGGTCGATGATGAAATTCGCTGTATGGCCCTTTCTTTTATAATTTCGTGCATACGTTTCAAGTCACGTAAGCTGCAAGCTCTTAAACTTGGTAAGCCTCTAGTCCTTACGCTTATGGAAGTTGCTACGGAAGAAACTACTGATGACATAGATGAAGATTGTCCTGCTCGTCTTGCCTTACGTTCCATTGATCTTCTATCTACACATTTGTCGCCTTCACAGGTTTTTTACCCTATGTTTGAAGCTGCTTGTGCATTCTCGCAATCTCCACAGGCTAGCTATCGTAAAGCTGCTTTGCTATCAATTGGCGTTGCCGTTGAAGGCTCATCAGAATCTGTTGCTGGAAATCTTCCTAACATATTTCCTATCATTATAAATGGTTTATGCGATAATGATATGGATGTTCGTCAGGCAGCTCTGCTTGCATTGAGTCAAATTGCTGTTGAAATTCCTACTGAAGTTTCTAAACACCATGCTCAGCTTTTGCCATTGGTATTCGAACTGATGTCAACTCAAGGTGTAAAGGTAGGCAAATCAGCTTGCAATTGCATTGACGCCCTTTTAGAAGGTCTGGATAAGTCTGAGATTTCTGGTTATTTACCGATGCTTATGGAAAGACTTGTCGGCTTGTTGGAGTTCAGCGACACTCCTGACATTAAGAGCTGTGTTGCCGCTGCTATTGGCTCTGCAGCATTTGCTGCTCAAGATGACTTTATACCTTATTTCGAACGTACAATGGCTAGTCTCTCGCAATGTTTACATACCACTGATGATGATGAAGGATACGAACTTCGTGGTACAGTTATGGATACCCTCGGTGCCATTGCAAACGCAGTTGGTAAACAAGCGTTTTTGCCTTACACTGAACAACTTATTCAACTAGCTTATGAGGGTATCCAAATTGATCATTCACGACTTCGTGAGTGTTCTTTCTGCTTCTATGCTGTCCTTGCTCGTGTTTATAAAGAAGAGTTCGCACCATTTTTGGAGCACATTGTTCCTGCTTTATTCAAATCCATCGATCAAGATGAGTCAGATATATTGTCTGAACGTATCGGAGCGCCTACTGCCGAGGAGATTAGCCAACTATTAGATTCAGTTGAAACCAATGAAGAGGAAAATGATGAAGAGCTTGAAAAGGCTATGGGTGTTAACAGCGCCATTGCTATGGAAAAGGAAATTGCTGCTGATGCTTTGGGTGAAATTTGCATGTACGTTGGCGCTCCCTTTACTCCTTATTTAGAGCCAACAGTTGAAAAGCTTGTAGCTTGTACAACTCATTTTTACGAAGGTGTTAGAAAATCTGCTTTAAGTAGCTTGTGGCGCTGTGCTACTACGTACTACAAAGTATGCAATGTTCCTCAATGGCAACCAGGCTTACCTTTAAAGGTTCCTGTTCCTGATACTGTTAAGAATATCTTTGAAGCTGTTAGAAAATGCACGTTTGATACTTTAGAAGAGGAGTACGAGAAAACTGTTGCTACTGACATTCTACGCAACTTTGCTGAATCCATTAAAACATGTGGCCCAGTAGTCTTGGGAGACGATTATGAAAAACTCTGCGAAGTCGTCATGGAAGTTTTGCAAAAGCAACATATTGTTCAAGCGGGTGACGTATTTGATGATGATTTTGAAGAGGAAGATATAGTTAGCAATGAAGAGGTCGATGATACTGAACAAGATGCATTACTCATTGATTCTGCTTGTGATGTCGTTATAGCATTAGCTGTTGCTCTTGGTGGATCGTTCGCTGATTCTTTCAAAGTATTCTATCCTCAAATTGTGAAATATTATATGAGCAAGAATGGGAACGAACGCGCAATGGCTGTCGCATGTGTTGGTGAAGTAGCTGGAGGCATTGAGTCTGCAATCACACCATTCACTCGTGATGTTTTTTCGCTATTTATGGCAGCTTTGGAAGATTCTGAAGGTGAAGTACGTAGCAACGCTGCTTACTCAATGGGTCTTTTATGCCAGTTTTCTACCGAGGATCTATCGAGTGAATATCTGAACATACTGCAGAAACTTCAACCTTTCTTTACTCAAGAGGTTTTCCGTACTGCACTCGACAATGCTATTGGTTGTATCTCCCGTTTGATTCTACACAATCAAAATGCTATCCCAGTTGATCAGGTGTTGCCTATCGTATTTTCTAAACTTCCTTTGAAAGAAGATTATCTGGAAAATGCACCACTATATCACATGATTCTTGCTTTGTATCGCCAACAAAACCCTTGTTTGGTTCAGCATCTTGGTGAATTAATTCCCGTTTTTGCATCTGTATTGACCGGTTCTCCGGAGCAATTAAATGATGAATTACGGTCTGAACTGTTATCAATGGTGAAGGAAATTGCTCCACAATACGAGAGTGTTGTTTCAAATTATCCCCAGTTGGTAGCATTGTTACAGTGAAAATATTAAAGAAAATGTTAGATGGCTAGGTTAGTTAGGGTTTTTTAATTAGGATAAAAATGGAATACATATTGTTTTGCACAAAATGACGGTGTTTAGAAATATGTCTTGTTTTGTGCATCTCTAATAATAACAATGAATACCATTGCAAATTCAAAAAAAATGGAAAAAGTTGAATTGAGTTGACTTTAAATATGCTATGTAACGATAATTTGCAGTTCTTTTGATAATTTGCGCGGCTTATGAACAACATGATTTACGTCTTCAATGGAAATAGAAGATAAATCGTATGAACCAGGTTTATATGCAAGGAAATGTAAATCAAAATCTTTTTCGCATTTTGGAAATATTGAACCAGTGTACAATTTCGTTGATAAAGCAATAATTCCTGGGGATATAGTGTGACCATTCGGGTATTTGAGAAGTTCGCTGCTTTTTTCTTCGCTTTTGGAAGTCGAATGCTCTTTATTAGTTAGACAGTCATCGTAACAGTATAGAGGAATTCGTATTAACAAATCAATAGAAAAATCCAACGGATTGTAAAGGTTAGCGCGAACAGAGAAAGAAGAACCGGACGGTACATATGAAGGAGACGAGGCTGAAATCTCTAGTAAATTAAGTGAGGAAATAGACTGCGCTGCAGAAACGTTTCCAGAACTTGACAACTGTTTGGTGTGAGTTTTTGTAGGTGTCCGTCGAGTAATAAGAACGGGTGGATGTTTGTAAGTAAAAGGCATGCTTTCAACTAAGGTCTCGGATAACTTTTGAGCAACAATGACCTTACAAAAACATTGTAATTCGATGTGCTTAATATTATCAGGTATTTGGAGCAGATGTATTATTGTAAAGACATCGGAACTTGACAGTGTTATTTGCAGCTTTTCAGGAGTTTTAGGAGCGAAAAGTGAAATCGTCGCAGCATTTGTTTCTGCCTTAAATCCTAGAATCCTTATATTTTCACACGAAGAATCGGGAGAAACTATACTAGTTATATATTGGTTTGATTCATTTAATGCATAAGACCGTAGCTTTAGTACAACTGGGACCGAGCACTCAAATACCTTCTTCCTTGTTTTCGTTTTCCTTGAAGGATCTTTCAGTTCATTAGCAACATCGGATTCGCCAAATACATAAGCCCCAGAGATGACAGGCGGATTAGAACGAAATTGGATGTCATTGGAAAGTGAACCTAATAAATTATAGTCACCCTCAACCTCTGATACGTATTCATTTTGCTCATCCCAATCAGATGTGTTAGAATTTTCTTCTCGTGTACCTTCTGTTTCACTGTTCCTGTCCACTTCAGATGATTGAGGTAAGTCAGGGAGAATATGTTTATAAACATGTATTTCAAGCTTGTGATTTGGATAAGAATAACTATCTGTAAATGTTAGCTAATATGAAAAAATAACCGTTAAAATACGTACCCAATTGAGCTAAGCAAGCCCATAAAGCATATTGTTTGTCATCTTCAACCCAAATGAATGATGGAATACCAGAACACATTAAACTAAAGGCGTTTACCTTTGGGTAATTTGATGCTGAAGTTACAGATTCCACTAAACTCTCTAGAAGTGTCCCTTCAATCCGAAATCCCTCGTTTTCTGGCCAAGTAGTAACATTTTCGTCAACTATAGGCCTTGAGCATACGATGTTAATATAAAATGATTCTCCTAAAAAACGAATTAGTAGATTTTAGGAATAAAATCATTACCATAGTACAATTCTACCAAATTGCTTTGAGCCCAGTAAACTTTTAGCTGTGATATATTCTCCTCCTTCAAGGCAGAGAAAGATACAAAAAAATCCAACTCAGTATTAAGATTTCGCATTTATAACTGATTTTTATAATGGAAACATGCGAAAAAGCAGTTATTAATAAATCATTCAGAATACATAGGTTGCGGGCTTAGAATGCAGTAAGCGACGAAGGATGGAGCGTGCCCACAAGAATTCGTGTAAATGATATCTTAGCAACTAGTCGGTTTTTTAAAAAAAAAAGATAAAAGAAAAAAGAATCAGTGAATATTAGCAGTTACTACCGTTAAAAAATTCACGATTAGGTTATTGTATTGCAAAAGTTGCGCAAGCTAAGTAATCGGAATGAATAATCTGCGTCAGCTATTTTCTAGCGACTGTTAATATTCAAATAGATTGAAGATTAAATATTTTCTTTTGCTGATTGCTGAATTTTAGCACATAAGTTTAGTTTTATTAACCAATAATTATTTTGGTTATTTTAGTGATTTCAATAGATAAATCAACTACATATCTCAACTGAAGTAAGAAATAATGAAGGAACTCGCTAACAATTGTATTGTGAAGCATGCATGTTTTTTAAGAGATTTGACTACTTGTTTTATAAAACCATCTGTTAATTAGAATAAACTAGATTATCAGATTATTTGATCCTTGCTTTAGGTAACGTTCGCTTATAAATTAAGCTTATTTGTGACCGAGTAAGTAATTAATAAGTATCTGGCCTATTCAAATACACATTAGCATATAATTGATTTTCTCTCAGAAACATTTCTTCTTCTACAACTCATATATTATCATCTTCGTTAAATCATTTTTACCTTTATTTTGTTTATTTCTTCTAAAAAATTCCCATTTTTGTTGTAACGCATTGCAATTTTCAGTGTAGAGTCTTCATGTTAAGAAACTTTGCAATAAAAATAAGATCTGTTCGACTTTTTCTTGTGCATTACCAACTAGAGTTAATTGAGAGTTTCCTTTTGAATCATATGTTGATTGAAACCATTATGAGGACCAAATGTGTAATTTTTACTAAAGTATCACCGATTGTTCTTTTCTATCTGTGACCGAAAAACAAAATTCTAGCTCAATATTCGTGTCATTCGGAATCTTATATTTGTGCTTTATCCATTCTTCCCAATTTCGTTTTTCTTCACTATTTATTCGCTTCCATCGTGTTTGGTATAATGAAGTCAATCGCTGTATATTTGAAGTAACTGGTTCCTCAAATTGGTTGACACAAGAGAATTGTATGAGAGTATCACTGACATCTTTTTTTTTTGAATGAACTTCAAGAGTGTATAGTTTAAGTGTTTCACACGAAAGGCCGTTATCTTTAAATAAAGTGTGATCATAATTGTATGTAGCACCATAATTTAGTAGACAACCTGTAATTGCTGTACTGGTGCACTCGAATTCTTTCTGTTCATTATTTTCAATAATATTTTGTCGCCATGAAGAAGATATATCGATTGTGAACGTTGACAAGTTTCTTTTACAAAGGTCCAAAAGTCGATCCACATGTTTAGTTATACAAGACTGCAATAGCCGATTTTGCTTTTTTGAAGGTAAATCTACTACTATAGGTACCAATGAATCTATGGAACTCCATTCTTCCCAATTTGCGACATGCAATACGAAACATTGTGAAATGGGCTCCGTGAAATAGATGCCCCGTAAGCAATCCGGGCCTACGAATTCGATAATTTCTCTTAATTCAGAAATTTCCAAAAAAACGCAATCGACGAGATAACTTGTTTTGAGTCCTATCATAACGGGAAGTATCCCATCTACTAGCTTTATCGCTGTTGAATGAGAAATTCCAATTAATTTCAAAAATCGAATAATGTCTTTATAACTACGCTTCATTTTCTTTAATAAAGTATCTTAAATATTTTTATCCATCATTTTGATAACTTATATCAAAAATGATAATAAAATGAGCATAAGTAAGCAAGTTTAAGAGTAGTCGAAAAATGCCGGTTGCTCCAATATCAAGAATGGACTGTCGTATTTACTATCCAAAATCACTTTTGATAATATCGATGAAAAGTATAAGTTAACATTCTTATAATATTAGTTTAATTAGGACTGAAAAGAAGCCAGAAGTCTACCCCATTTACCAAAAAAAAAAATAAAATAAAATATCCATCAAGAGATGAAGATGGTATTAGGTATTAACGTTAGTAGCTAGCTACAAGCAATATGTAACATATGGTTGCGATTTAATAAATAGCAGCACATTTTGAGATTATAAATAAATTTTGATCATTACTATCATCAATTTCAAGACAACTATTTAAATTAAAACGAAAAGGGGAAAAGGGGAACGGTGAAAACTTTTTACAGCCAAGGCAACTTCCATGGCCTCTAGGTTACACAATAGCAAAGTAAGTTTATTCATCACCAGCATGATGAAGAGTGACAGAGCTAAAACTGTCAAAAGGATTGCTCTGTTCATTAACAGGCGTAGAGGAATGCATATCAACTGCAGGTAAATTCGCAGAGATAAGGTACTGAGAGTTTAAAAAATCCTCTTCTTCATTATCATTATCAGAAGGTTCAACTGCCTCCATACCATCTTCGATTTTGGGAATAATGGGAGGCTTCATACTTCTTAACAGCGCCCATTGAATGTGTCGGAAAAAAGGATGCTGTTTAATGTCAGAGGCACCAGCGACAGAACCGCATCTTTTAGACTCATCTTTTACAAGAAGCCTGCGGATCAAGCTCTTACACGTACTCGACACGTTGGGGGCGCCATGATACTCTGGGAAGCTAACGTCAGAGTATAAAATGTTAGAGAATGTAGCATGTCTGTTTTTACCTTTGAATGGTGTAGTTCCATACAGAATTTCATATATAAAAATACCAAGGGTCCACCAGTCGACTGCAACAGTATGACCACAACTACGGATTACTTCTGGTGCAATATACTCCTCTGTTCCAACGAATGAATTAGTGCGAAAATTAGAAAAGTAGGAATTAGTGTCTAACGCGGGTTTCTCCTGTGAGAAGGTAGAATGTTTTGGAAGTACGACTGTTGGATGTGTGACAATGGAAATTGGCTTTGAAAGATCAAAGTCGGATAACATAATATGGCCAGATTGATGCAATAATATATTTTCCGGCTTCAAATCTCTGTATATAAATCCCATTAAATGAAGATATTCCAGCGCAGCCGTTACTTCTGCTGCATAAAAACAAGCATCCTTTTCAGGTAAAATATGCTTTGGAAGGGAATGCAATGCACGAAAAAACTCTCCACCTGCACAATACTCCATGCAAAGGTAAAGATAGTCCCTAGATTGGAAGGAATGATACAACGTAACAATGAACGGGTGTTTGCTCTTGGTCAAAATTTCTTGCTCTGCAAGGACTCTGTTTACCTTGTGTCTTTTAATCATCTCTCTTTTGTTTAAAATTTTCATAGCAAAGAGCCGATGGTTGCTTTTTTGGCGAACAAGATACACTTTACCCACATCACCCTGACCAAGAAGACGTATTTTTTCAAAACTATGAGGTGTGACTTCTACTCGGCTAATTTTTGTACTATTCCCAGAATAAGTTCGTTTGCCGTACTCAGTTCTTCCAAAAATGTAGTTGCCGGGGTTTTTTAAAATCTTGACCTGTGCCTTTCGAATATTGCTCATATTAATTAAAGGACGAGGAGGAGGCGCTTCTACTCCTTTGTGAGAATCAGGTGCGGAAGATACGCGTCTAAGGCTGGGACGACTATCCAATTGATCGCTACTATCATTCAGATCTAATTCATTCAATTGATTAACATTAATATCAAAGGTTGAGTCATCAGAATCATTATCCCTCTGATCATTTCGGACACTAGTAGAAACGGTTGCCGCTCGATTCCTACGAAAGTGAAACAAATTTTTCAGTTTATCTGAAAAGTGCGACTGGCTCATACCATCATCGGTGGAAGAGGGACTTTTGTCATTAAATTCAGTTTCTCGAGCCATTCTAAGTCATCCATTAATCTCGTAGCGCTTCAAACATTCACCGGTTAATAAATTTCGCTGACGGCTCACTTATAATACCTAATATAAATCAGAATGTAAGCAAACTTGAAAAACGACTTCAAAGCTCCCAAATAGTCTAATATAACTAGCCGAATGGTATTCCTCCTGCTTATATTAATTCTTGTTTCATTTGGAGGTGTCGGCAAAAGAATAGTTAGTGGAGCCACGGCCATCCTTATGTTATATAATCCTCTTTTTAAGCATATAGAAATAAACAGTCATATTGTAGCATTAACTAACAAGCAGCTTCAAAATACTTAGTTGAAGCTATTGTAAATAAAAGAAAAAACTTGTTTTTGGTTTTTATGTGTGGGTATTGATCTGTAGTTTTGTAGTAAATTCAGTTTGAATAATTCTTACTGGAACAGAATAAGTGTTAGAATAAATGCAGTGATTTTTAATTTCATATTCTCAAGAGTGACTGTATGATTTATAAGTACACGAGCTATGGAAGCACAACATTTAATCATGTATTTCTTCCACTTTCAACTACAAAAGAGGCTACTCTAAACCCAAACATTATCCGAAATGTCGATGTACATTTGTCGATATCGCTGGCATTTTCAATTAGTCCGACTCATGTGGTATTAGTATGAGGATGGATAGTTGATTCGATATTAGAAGCTGTCATATCAATTTAAATATAATTTCTTAGCAGTGCTTTCATTGAGATAGAGCAATACGATAGAAACAATCTGAAGAATTCATTAAAACTGTTACATTAAAAAACGACTTGATGTCAATATTGTTTTTGGAATGTTTTTCATTAAATGAGAAAACAAAAAGATATAGCAGTTTAGTAAGTATCTCAATGCAATTTTTTAATAGGAAAACAGGTTCCTTAAGCAACTCTGAATAATTGTAAATAACCTGGTTTCAAACTTTCGTTGGCGGTTTGTGCTCACGAAGTCAAATAGGGAGGCAGTATGAACATTATAGATGAGTTGAACTAAAACTTTGAGTGGAAAACAATGTGTGTTTCATCCAAATAGTCGATTGCTTGTGTTTGTTTTTGAGAGCTCAACAGATAAAAGAGTGTGTACCAATTTCTGACAAACTTAAGATATATATTTGACAACAATGAAAAAATGTTTTATTTAAAGGTGTCAAAACACACATATACAAAAATCATTTATTCTCTGTTTTCCCAAGAATTTTCTAGTACGAAAGCCGATTCTTGAACATGGAAGTCGTCAGTCAATTATCAAAGTATAATTACGCATAATTTGTTTTTTTTAAATCTAAAAAGTAGAAAAAGTGAGTATTTTTTGCTTATTGAGTCAAGATTTCTTTGTATTTATTTATGTGCTTACTATCCAAACTCTACCACTTTGCTTCTTCTCTTGACGTGTCATATTCTTGGTTTTTACATAATTAACTTTACATTATTAGATTCTAAAACGTTAACTATAACATTTTTTGAATAAACAATAGTGAAATTTAGGATTGTGAGCGTTTTGGATAATTTTTTAGGAATTTTAAATCATACTGCAGTAACAGCATAAAAAAGGCATTTTCATTACAAAAATTTCATGCGTCTTAATGCTGAATTTTTGTCTCAGGTACCCTCATTCATCAGTCCTTTGAAAGAAACTGAGCTTGATTTAAGATATGTTTAAAGAAATTACTGTATGCTACGTGTCATCCAGCTAACTCATAATTACAGGGTATCAGATTCCAATAATTGAAAATTTAGGAGTGTTAAGGGACGTACACGATGCAATTGATTTCACAGACAATGACATTCGATATTTAGGGAATTTCCCTCGTATGAAAAGGCTTCAAACGCTTTTGTGTGGAAATAACCGAATAACTGCTATAGCCCCAGACATAGGTAAAGTTCTTCCGAATTTAAAGACTTTATCCCTAGCACAAAATCATCTTCAAGAAATAGCAGATTTAGATCCGTTGGCTAGTTGTCCTCAACTCACTAATTTGTCGTGCATTGACAATCCAGTTGCTCAAAAACAATATTATAGATTATATCTTATATGGAGAATTCCTTCGTTACATATTTTAGATTTCGAACGGGTTAGAAGAAATGAAAGGCTTCGTGCTGAAGAAGTGTTTGGTCAAATTCAAAACCCTACAGAAATAGCTTCCTCTATTATGGGTGTGAAAAGTCGAGTATTTGATTTGGCTGCATTGGTACAAAGCCACCCAGAAGCGAATTCTCCTATTACAACTGGATATACACTTACACCTGAGGAAAGAGAAAAGATCAAAGAAGCCATTAAAAATGCCTCTTCCATTGCTGAGATAAATCGACTGGAAGCTATGCTATTAGAGGGGAAAATTCCAAAATAAAGTAACTCACAAGATTTCTAGAAACCGCATAGTTATATAATACATTTTTTCCATCTCATTTCTTGCATTCGATAGGTAACGCGTTTAATAGTTATTTAAGGCATCAAATCGTTAATCGTAAACAAAAACCGTCAATTCTTTAATGCTGTAGCAATTTAGCAATCCTTTCGTTCCTCGTGAGTAATCAGAATTATGCTGTATTCATTAGCTTTAAATAGTAATGATAATCTTACCTTCCAAATATTCCGCAGTGACCAATAATTCTAAAACCATCTCAGGTGGGATATCGAACTTTGGAATATCTAATTGATTTTTATATCTGTAATTGTAATGCAAATATTCACAAACTTTTTCCAACAGTGTTGCCCTAGACACCTTATTAGAATTGAATGAATAGACCAATTGCATACCGTATATCAGGAAATGTGCATTCATTTTTTTGCGCCTCAGAAAATATTCCTATACATTAGAATTACTTTACTAAATATCATTATCAAACCTTCGTTGAGAATAGCACGTATCGTTCCTGAAAGACAAGCAATTTCTTTTTCTAATATAAACACAAAGCCGTCGCCAGATATAAGTCTCACGTATTCTTTTTCCATATTTATCTACTGTGTAATACTAAGATTTCGTTTTATCACGTCAATTTCAAAAAAAATATAATACCCGACCGTCTTAGGTGTTCTGTAGAAAAAGTAATGGTAGCAAGGAAAGTAAACATTAATTATTTAGCTTACTTTCCGGACCCATAATTATTTAATTTAATATAGAAAATTGAATTTAATTTTCTTTTGAATCAAAATAGAGGACAATATATTACTGACTAAAATTCTCTAAAATTAAAAGGGAAAATGTAAATTTCAACCGTTAAAGAAATCATTTAAAACGATATTTAAGTTAAAAAAATATCGAAATTGGTTTCTGGCAAAATAGTAATTTTGTTTGTTGACAAAACTAGTTTGTTTACACTAATTTGGTCCTCAAATCATAGCAATTGGTATGCTGAAATCATCCATTTATAACATACTCTCTAAATACGCCATTCAAGAATATAAATTTTAAGCATTAATTGAATAGACGCTATACAAAATTTTATATTGATATTATATATATATATATACATATATTGGCTAGAGTCGCAATGGATAATCAGCAAAGAAAGGTACAAGGTTCATCGAGCAACACCTTTATAAAACGAGCTTTTCAACATTTGAAAAGTCTATTTACCGTTTGTTTCACTGGAGCCGACTATCTGGAAAGCGATATCGAACTCATATGCCAAAATGAGATTCAGCCACAAGGACTTGAAAAATTAAACGCCGATTCCTCAAATTTCTATTGCAATTCTTTAACCTCAAACCAAAGCTTGACTACTTCAATGGAAGCGCTTGATTTGAGTAGCTCTCTTACTACACCACATGCCGATAAACTTCTAAAACTCTCAAATTTAATAGCCGCCAAATCGTTCACAACTGAACGTAAGCTATCTGCTGCAGAATTTTTAGATTCAAGAGAAATTCATAATCCATTCACATACGGCTTCCTAGGTATTTTGTATGGAACAAGCAGGACTCCTTACTTGCATGCTCAGTATGCAAATTCGTTCATGTCCGAATCAGCAGTTCCGATATCAATTGAACTGAATAATAGAGAAGCCAAAGCAAGTATGAATCTAGCAGAGAAAAACTTTCCCGAAGGATTTGAAGACTTTGTTTCGTTTTTAGAGAACCCCAATATACCGTTAACGGTGCTACTTCATCATGTGATGCTTTATGACTTGTATTCAAATAATCTTAAAGATGCTGTGTGGGTGGCAGTAACAAACTACATGAAAAATTTAGTTGGAAATTATGGTTATACTGAGTTGCACATCAGGGCCGCACAACAAATGTTTGGGCATCCAAGGTTCTTGTTGGTACATCCGGAAGACATATATTGTATTTCTGGATCATCAGATTGGGTTTGTGTTTCTACTCAACATTTCCATTGCAACATTCATGTACATTCGGTTAGCGGCAATGCCATACGGAAAAGCAGAAATCCTATAATTCAAGATCTAAGTTCTATTTGTCAAAATTCCACTGAGTTTGGATGGCTAGCATTGACCCATGCGTTAAGAAAGAAAGGCGCGATTTTCCCGATCCATGCATATCTAAATTTTAACGCCAAGCTGTATGAAGAGTGCATTCCACCATCAATCCTTTACTTCAACAAAAATGATGAAAATATAAATGTTGGTAATATAGAAGACATCACTAATTACATGTATGAAACGTTTATTAACGAAGCTTCACTCTGTGATAAATTCATGAAAAGAAAACATGAAAGGATAGAGACACCGTTGAGCTCACAGGGAAGGGAAATTTCCAATACTCTTAGTCGGAAGCGTGGTGCTAAGGGAAGTAATCCATTTGAAATCGAAAATATGATGCCACACGCCTAGAAAATAAAGAATTCTCGCGGCATTATTAACGATCGTTAATGAGAGCAACTATTTTAAAAGAGTCTTTATTTCAGGATTTACTGAAAAATTACACTGCAAAGTGAGGCCCGCAGCTTTTTGAGCAGTATCAATAGCATCGTCCATACCCCAGCCTTTCGAAAGCAAAGCAGTGAAAGTACCGATAAAAGTATCACCAGTTCCGCTAGCATTTACAGGGGTTGCTATAACTTTTGGAACAGGGTAATACTTTACAGTCACATTTCCGGGGGTAAAAAGGCTGGCTGAGTTTGAATTCACTCCTTGAAGTTTCTCAGAGCTTATTAAAAGAGCACCATTAGGTCCTAACTTAACAATAATATTCTTTATGAAGGGAAGTAAATGAAAACACTTTTGTAAGATTCCGTTTTCTGTAATTTCTTCTATTCCTGTACTTTTCGTAAAACGCTCAATCTCATTATAGAAAGAGGAGGTGATACCAAAGCTGTTTAACTTCTGCCACCATGACTCATTCTCGAAGAAATTTCCGTCTTTCATAGCTTGAAATAATACATCGAGTTCAAACTTGTTCGGTGTTATAAAATCAATTGAGGCAACAGATAAGACTTTTAGTATCTTTAATGTTTTGGGACCACTGGTTGGTTCAAAAACGACTCGTTGCTTACTCGATTTAGATGTGGTTATATCTAGCATCAATGACGGTGAAATATTACCATCAAAACAAATGTACTTAGCGTCATTAAGATCATCCTTGATTTCTGAATAACTAAGGTTTTCCATGATGGCCATGTCAGCTCCAGCTAATAATAAATTGCCATTACAATCGTTGATAGCTGTGTATGAGCAAGAGGTAAAGTTACTTTTCTCAACAATGGTATGCTGCAAAGAAGACTTGGTAAGATACTCTTTAATAGAGGAAGTGGGTACGGATTTTGTTCCAACACATGAAACCAACTTCGTAGAAGCGCCCATTAAAGAAGAAGCCAAAGCCATGTTATGAGCAACACCGCCAAAAGCCTGTTCAGAGTGACAAGGATGAGATGTGCCAAGGAATTTAGATGTTAAAGGATTATCCAATTTCAAAACTGAGTCAATAGACACACTACCAACACATACAACTTCTGCAGGTTTGGACGTTGTTTCTGTAATTTTTTTTTTGCTCGACGAAACCCCTTTGTCACTCACTTTACCATAGAAAAAGTCTTGTTTAACCGGCTTCGTTTCAAATGTATTTCCGGTGTTGGTAGGGAAAAAAGAGCTTTTTTCTTTTAAAACAGCTAGTTCTTTTGCAATAAGGGAAGCCTTTTCGGCATTGTTTAAGACCAAATCAATATTAGTATTTAAACTTTTCCCTTTTGATTCTCTTAGAAGTTCTCCTAAAAGCCATGGAGTTACATTTTTACCAGTTATGCCAAGTTGTACACTCCTTTGCAAACAAGTTTCAATCAAAGCCTCCATTTTTTCGTAATCAATAGAACAATGGTGAGGGGTGGGAATGGCCACAAGAGTACCACATTCCTGGCCAAGCTGTATATTACTAAAGAGCATGTTAGCAATTAACTGCGGAGTTTCTAGAGAAAGAGGGCTCTGGAACTTGGATTCTCTTGAAAAAAATGCAGGGAAAGCCGATTTTGGAGGGCCTAAAGTGACAACAGGAACACCCTGAGTTTCTAATACTTCAAGTGTGCGTCCAATATCGAGTATACTCTTGACACCAGCACTGACGACGGCAACCCTTGTGCGACCTAATTCTATTAAATCCGCAGAAATATCCATGGAATTTTCTGCCCCACGATGAACACCACCTATACCGCCCGTTGCGAATACGTCAATGCCAGCTGCTCTAGCCAAGATCATAGTTGCAGCAACTGTGGTTCCACCATTGAGTCTCTGGGAAGCAACATAAGATAAATCTCTACGAGACACTTTATATGCTGTTTCACCTGATTTAGCAAGTTCGCTTAACTGAAATTGTTCAAGCCCTATAGTACATTGTCCATTTAATAGAGCAATTGTCGCAGGAACCGCACCCATGCTGCGTACCTTGCTTTCCACTTGAATTGCCAATTCTTCATTTTGAGGATAAGGCATTCCATGAGTGATGATAGTTGATTCTAAGGCAACGACTGGTACGTTGTTTTTAAGGGCTTCTGTCACTTCCTTGGATAAGGCCAGCGGACTATATCTTCTGCAAAGTATATTCCTCAATCCAGGGTTTGGATTTCTCTTCAGCCTTCTGAACCCCAATGGAATACGTGAAACTAACCGACAACCTCTATTCATAACGATGAGCATATAAGCAAGATGCTAAGAAAAATAGTGATAAATAGGTAAATAATATAGGACAAACGAAGAAAGCGTATATCAGATAATATTAAAATCGTGAATAAATCGTACTATACGCGCTCACTCCGCGTATCTAATAAACGTAAAAAGAATGAGTGGAATAAAGTTAACCCAAAATTGAGATTTAAAAAGGACGTATACTATTAGGAATAAAAGTTTAAGGAACAAAAAATGAAAATGCCAGAACGATCAGACGACGTTTTTTATATATAATCTACCTCGGCAAATCATATCTAAACATGGTGGTGTCTGATAATAAATGTACGCTTTCCCCATGGAAAAGCCGATCACAAAAAATGTTACTTCGCCGATATATGTCAAGATAACTTTATAGTAAAATGTAAATAAAAGGAGAGCAGGCAAACTGAATACTTTGCCGGCGCTCCGAATTTACTGATACAAAACTTGGAATTGAGTTTTTTTTTGAATTCTTTTATTTATTTTGGTGTCGAAAACAATTCATATTAAAGCAATAGACTTGAATTTTGAATGGAGTTGCAATAAAATGCAACTCTATTTAAAAAAGAACTTCTTTTATCCAGGAAACCAATGCCATGACCCTTTTTTATCTATTGTGTTTAATTGTGAAACCATGTTCTGATTAAAGTATAAATATTCATTCTTCTGAAAGGAACTGAATTTTTTATGATGTTTGCATGGCTTAATTTGTCGAATTGTTTCATTATTTTTATAAAAGAATTTTACATTATTTACTATATTTTTATTCTAAGTACTAAGAGGTTTTTAAGCTGACTGAAGTGTAAAATTACTTTACCCAAAAAATTATATTACTATCATTTTTACAGAAAAGATAAAATAAGGATCAAGATTTGCCAGACTTTTGAGTTTTACCATATTCACATAATCCAATTGACAGACAAGTTTACTATAATAAAACAAATGTATATCTGTTTACAAACTATTGTTGTTAATTCCCTCCTTCAGGAAAAAATGTATCACTTCATAAAATGGTTGAACTTAGGTCTATGACTAAAAGATATTAACAGCAAACTAAGTAGTGCTATCTTGTTCTGAAGCATATTTTTACAAGTTTTATTATTCAATCTTTTAATCTCTTTCTCCCTTTTAACAATGTGCCTTGTATATTAGGATCAACCTAGATTGTTTAATATTTTCTAGTATTTTAACGAATTGCTTTTTTACTTTTTTCCATTTAACTTCCCCTTGTTTTTTAAGACTTTAGTGTTTATCTTGAAATTTACTTGACATTATACGCATGACATTTACCTAAGGAACCCAGCAAAAGCCTAGTCTTCGTCGGTTTTGACGAAATGAGTCAAATACAAGATTTAAAAGATGAGAATGTCGAAATGGATATTGATCCACAAGAACAAAACGAAAAAAAGCCTTTGCTTCTGGATGAATTGACCAAATTTACGATTTTACATCCCTATAATTATGATAGTCATATTAAACTCATTGAAGAGTTAAAGCGTCTAGATAAAAAGAAGGAGTTGTCAGAGGCTAGAAAGACTTTTCAATCGATCTTTCCACTTTCAGAAGGTATGTCAATCAACAATCGTCTAGGTAAAGCGTGTTGAGGCGAATTCCATAGACTCGCAAAAATTATTCACTAATTACTTTAACTTTGTTAATCTTTTGACAAGCATTTATTAATGGTTTTTAGATTTGTGGGTAGATTACCTTTTAGATGAGTGCAAAAACTGTAGGACTTTAGACGACTATGTGAGGATAAAAACATTGTTTGATTTGGCAGTTCAAGATTATCTGTCAATCAAAATTTGGTGTATGTATCTTGAATTTACGCTAAACTTAATGGACACTTCTTCTTTTGAACAAGAACAGTCTGAATTAAACGGCGTTATTACTTTGACAGATGCCCATTCTCTTTTTGAACGTGCATACCAAACTTGCAAATTTCATTTTTCTAAAGTAAGGAACTAAAAATTTTCTTCATGATAAAAATGTATTTACTAATCAATGTTTACAGAGTCAATGTGTTTGGACGTTATATTTGGAATTTTTACAGACGTTCGGTGATGCTCTATTTGAGGGAGAAGAAGAGCAAGAAATTGTTTTTAAAAACAAGATATATGATTTTCATATTGATAGATTAAAACTTCCACATGAGCAGATTGAAGAAACGTTTACTTCTTTATCAACGTTTGTCACAAATAACTGGTCTCCTTCCGAATATGAGGATGTTATGGTGAAAAGCAATAAAGTGTATGAGACTACACTTAAAAGAAATGCAAAAATTTTTAATAAAGAACTATTGTTAAACAGCGCAAATCATTCTCTCGAAGCGTATATGGATTTAATTAATGATGAATCGCGACGCTCAACAGCTGAGTTACAATATATAACAACTCTCTATGAGCGTGCCATAGTTTTGTATCCCCTCATTCCGGAACTCTGGTTGCAATACACTGCCTGGCTTAGTAAAGTGGATTTTTCTTCTTCTCAAGCGTCCAGTGTAGCAGAACGAGCTACTCGTAACTGTTCATGGATTGGGCGTATTTGGTCCATTAAACTGACTTATATGACGCTTTCTGGAGCATCCACATCGGCTGTCTGTGAAGAGAAAGATCGATGTTTGAATTCAAATTTGCTCGTAAATTTTGACGAGGTTATTGATTTTTTTAGCGGATTTTTAAAAGCATGCCTATATTTGTCTTCTAATGAAGATAAGCCACAGGAATTTTTGAAACATCAAATTCATAAAGTCGAAGACTATTTGCGAAAAAATCATAAGGGATCAAAGGATGCAAGAATGCGCATTGAACTTTCAAAAATTTATTTATATTCAGAAATCTCTGATTTTGAAAGCGTAGAAAAGTGCTGGTCTGATATGTTTCATGATTTTCAAAATCAGGCATTATATTGGATTTCTCGATACATAAGTACGATGAAGTATAACCCAGAGCTTGCGGCTGAGACGTTAAAAAAAAGCCTTTACAAAAACGTTGATCAGCCTCAACTTCTGTTCCAATTTTATCAATCCATTATGGACCTTAATAATGACTGTTTCACAAACACATCACATTTATATGACGTTTTAAATGCACAGAGGATTAGCTTCAAACGTCAATTGGATTCTTTTGCTGAAGAAACGAAGCAGACTGTCGAAAACACCGAACCACTAAAAGTGCCTCAAGCTGATGATACAGCCGCCCTTTCAAAGAAAAGAAAACCTGGGCAAGAAGGTGATGTGTTCAAAAAGTCGAAACCTATTGAGCAACACAGGAATAGGGAAGAACTTACAGTTTTGGTTACCAATCTACCTTCCGATATAAGCGAAAATGAGTTGAAAATTTTTTTCAAAGATTGTGGTAATATTATACGCATTTTTATCCTCGAAGACAATCAAAAGGATGTTAAAGTGGCTCAGATTGAATTTTCTGAAACCAGTGAAGTTCTTGCTGCTAAAACAAGAGACCTTAAATCGATAAGGGGTCATGAAATTTCTGTTCAAATTCATGTAGACACGAACCTCTACGTTACCAATTTTCCTCCGACTTATGATGAATTAGATATAACCAAATTATTTTCTGCATATGGTAATGTGGTTGACGTCCGTTTTCCTAGTCTAAGGTATAACACGAACAGGCGTTTTTGTTATGTACAAATGAGAAAGCCCGATGAGGCACACAATGCCCTGCAGTTACATAAGAAGCTATTGGAAGAGAAGTATCCTATTCAAGTCTTTATATCAGACCCGCTTCGGCGAACTCCTAGAAGCGGTGCTGTCTATGAGGGTAGAGAACTCTACGTTACAAATATTGATTTTAAAGTAAATGAAAAAGACGTAGAAACATTTTTTAGGGATTATGGGCAGGTTGAGAGTGTTCGAATACCGAAAAGATTTAATCAACATAAAGGTTTTGGATATGTGGTAATGACTACAAATCAAGATGCTGAAAATGCACTTTCTGCTGCTGGAAAGCAATTGGGAAATAGAGTTTTGAACGTTGTTTTGTCGAAGCCTCGAGAATCTCTAGAGAAAACAAGGGTATCATCCAATGACAACCGAACCTTAGCTAAAAGCTTTGAGACTACTGAGTCAAATAAAATGTCAACGCCAAAAAAATCATTCGAACAAATCAAAAGCAAAAGCCTAGGAGTCACTAATGTCGACGGGACTGTTAACGAGGCTAGACTTAGAAGTTTATTCGAAAGCTACGGAAAGTTGTATAGAGTTGTTCTTCATCCTGAACATGAAGGTGCTGTAGTAGAGTTTTTGGATATTCATGATGCGGGAAAGGCATCCTTGGCATTAGAAGGACATGAAATTGGTGGCAGGTTACTACACATTACCACTGTCAATGAAATGATGCACAATGTCCCATCTAGTATGAATCATTCCGATTACAATACCTCTGCTACACGCCCACGGCGACTCGGAAGCCGAACGTTTCAAGGTTTCAATTCCAATCATTCCAATATAAATTCTAAGAAGGACGATTTAGACGATAAAGAAATGCAGATAGATGCACCTAAAAGCAACGATGATTTTAGGAAAATGTTTTTAAAATAGTCAGCAATAATTAGATTGAATGATTAAAAAAATATTGAAAACCTAACTTTTGATAATTTTGATTTATTAACATAAAAGACGAACAACACCTCATGTACGTGAAAGACTTGGGAGCGGATTTCCAGGTATTTCCACTATTTTTAGATTAGCACTATGATCTTTGGATAAGATTGCAAGTGAAACCAGATTTGTAATGCAGCAACATAATAAATTTTTTAAATAGTTGGTTTGCAAGAAATACGGGTTGATGAACTCATTCTGTTCAAAACCGGATTTTATAACATTAATAAGGCTATTCTTTGCAGCAGTGAATTTTTCATTAGATTTGATGATTAAATCATCCGTAGAGAAATTTTGAAGATTTTTGATTATGCAATCAGCTTCCGAACGAAGTAGTGGCTTGGGTTGACGCAAATTAATTAAAGGACGATAATGGGCCATGTAATATGACTCTTGAATTTTTTCATCAAGAGTAAATGAAGGAGTTTTAATGATATTCAACCGCATACAAAGCACCGTCAGCTAAAATCGTTAGAATAAAAAAGAAGCGATAAGCTTTATACATACTAGTAAATAGCCAGAATAGGTCTCCTTTATAGCATTCAATATTCGATGCAAATATGTAACAAAGGTTTTGGCCATAGGTGGGGTATTACGATCCTTTCCATGAAGCTCTAAATGAGTCTGGTGGATAGAAAAGACATGATCAAGCACAGCAAAAAAATGGGGCCATTGATATGGTTGGTGAAGTTTTTGTTCAAAGGAAGAAAGCAAGATATGCTCAATTGCATTTAGCTTAACATGGTAAATAAATGATGAAAACGGTCCATTACTTGGTAGGCTTTTTGCTACGAATTTCAAATCAAGCGCTTCAGCTTCAAAATGAGCAACGGTAATTTCAGGAAGTAAATTTATTAGATTACGGCGGAACCGACAGGGATTGTGGGAACAAATTCGGACAAGGTCAACCATGATATTAGTTGAATGAGCAATCAAAGACTCAACTAGCGGACCATAGGCTGATGAGATAGAGTTTTTTTCGATTACTGTACGGGTGTTAGGATTATAAAAATTTGAAGGAAGCCCAGAAAACTCACGAATACATTCTAACATATACGAAGTAGGTTGATCCCTTAGATTAACTGCATTGTTAGCAGTGATAAGTGCTTGAAGGGAGGAACGGACGTAAGGCTCTGGAGTACGATTCAATCTCGTAAAATCTAAACAAAACTGATATACTGCCAAGGAAGAAGCGAGAGTGTGGCTATTCAAAATCAAAAGCATATCATCAGCAAAATACAAAATTCGTTGATAAGAATGCTCAATGCCAGTAGGAGGAATATTCCTCACAGGAGCTGTAGCAACTAATTGGGCTTGGACGCGAAAATCCCAATATTGCTTTAATATGCTCTCCTTGATAGATGAATCAACTACCGAAACCGTGTTCTGAATCTCGGGTACCAAATTTTTGATCAGATGGAGAGCATCGATGGTGGTCTTAATATCACTCCTTTCATACACTCGTAAAATACCAATTCGAAGTTGTATTCTATTGAGAATTCCCTCGATAATTTGTCGTAACTCGGCAGAAAATTTTATAACCTCGGAAGCCAAATATTCGATGCTAGATTGCAAAAGATAATTGAGTTTTTCTATGGGGTAATTTTGAAGAAAGGACATGTGATATGAAAACGAACTAATGTCTTCCTCGTCATATAAATTTCCCATCAGAAATTCTCGATGAACAATATCGCAACATTTAATAACAGCCAAAACAAAAGGGAAAAGAACGATGTCAGTTGTATTCCTTCCGCTACCACTGGAGAAGCCACTGTCACCCACTTGTGAAATAGGCGACTTGCAAATGGAGAACACATGGGCACTACAGAGTAAGCTCTCTGATAAGGGGGATCCATAATGCCACTCTTTTTCCGCAGAGACAATTAAATCCATTAACGCTAATATTTCCAAGTAAGAGAGATCACGTGAAAAATCTACACGAAGTGGCTGATAATCAATCCCACTATCCATTTTCGGTTCCATAATTTCAAAGGCACTGATTGAATCCAATAATGTAAATTTTGGATCACATACTAGCTGTTCCTCTTTCAGAGATTTCGTGGCTTCAAAGTAAGACTTTGTACAGTCGACATATCCAGCGTTATCAACATAACCTTCGTTCCCTTTGGCCGGTTCCACATTTCCAATCTTCACATTTCCTTGCATAGAATTAAGCAATGATAGGGACTCTTTAACAGACATAAAATCGACAAAACACCCCTATATTGACCAATTTTCTATTGAACGTCTAGTTTATGGGTTAATGAAAAGTGTTACTCTGTAAGTCACAACAAAAATTCCACGCATAAAAATGCTTGTTCAATAACATTTTCGAGAGTAAATAAGATGGTAATTTTTTCAATAATAATAAAAACAATGATAAATCCAATTTGAAATTATTTTACTTGTATCTGCAAAGGTAAAAAACTATCTCGATGGTAACCCATCTCACCTAGCAGTAGAATATCTAAAAACTTTTTATAAAATAAAGAGAAGGAAAACAAAATAAATACTTTAAACAATTATGCTTTTTTGAACATGAGAATTTTGTAACTTTGAAATTGCACCAGTTCGTGGAACGTGCAGTCGCAAAGTGTACTGCATAAATAGATACATGCATGGAAGAATCGTGATTTCAGTCAAACACTGCATTCATAATCTTTCTCTTTAAATTTTCGAGTTCTAAATTTTTTTCTTTTAGGGCCGCATTCAGTTTGGCAATTTCTAATTTTAATGAGGAAACAGTGTCTAAAGGCTCCATTGAATTTGAATGAGATATAGGGACATCGGGAATCATCTGAGCTTCTGCTAATGAGTGCATACTCGGCGCTTTTTCCAAATTGAATGCATGACATATAGTAGCTGTTAATGGTCCTTGATGAACGGTCCAAATTAAGCGATCGGTACTGGCTTCAAGGATTTCGGAATGAGAAGAGACCAGGGCTAAAAGAGTACTTGAGATGAACTTAAAATTGGGAGTTTTGGGGATCGGCGAAGTTTCGGAGGGAGGAAGATATTGGGATATCGTTTCAGTATAGTGTGATAAAAGTTGAGAAACCGTTTCCATGGGCAGACGAGCAACATGTGAAAATGCAGAGCGAAGCATTGTATTTTGAGCATGCATCAACTTTTCAAATCTTTCATACCAAGAGATACTTAGCGTTAATGACACAGATGGTTCAGATCTCAGCCGTTTAATTTTGTTACGAGCTCCTGGCGGACGCCCGCGTTTACGAGGGACTCCTGCTTCATTTTCAACATTTTCCGTTTCTACTTGATTGGTTTGTCGAGACCAAGAATCATTCAACCCGTCACTTTCTTTGGGTGAAGAAACGTCTCGTAAATCATCAGGCCATTGATGCCAGTCAGGATCAATGGAATCAGCAACGCCAACTGCTTCAGCAGTTTGAAAAGCGTGATCATGGTTATGTGAATTGTTGGCTGCGGAAGGTAACTGATGGTCTTCGTCAGGTGGTTCAAACATATTTGGAGGATGTGGGAGAGAATGGTTTTGAGGAGTTGTCTGATGTGCTTGTTGAGAACCTCGTTCAGACATGTGATGGGACGCTCTCATTAAAAGGGATTGAGGGGTAGGGCATTCTTGGGAATCTGCATGAGGGTTTGTGACAAAGCTACCAAGATTGTGAGTGTTGTCGTCTAAACTAGCACTAGCTGAATGAATCCAGTTAGAAGGGGAGGTTGACGTGCGCATTGTGGAGATGGAGGAAGAGTTAACATCTGGATGAGACATTAAGCCTGCACGTAAAGATTTAATAACCAAATCATCAGTTACATTTACATTGCATCGAACTTGAGGTTGGGTTTCAGGAATTTCGAGATAATAAGGATTTGGTTTATTCAGGAGATAATCGAAAAAAGCATCAACATGTGTTTGACTCATCCACCGTTTTAAACGAACAACATACTGTTGTATTTTTTGAGTAGATTGTTCATCTTTTCGTTCCACACCAAGAAAACCCACCAGCTTGGACCAAGAGTTAATTATTTTTTGGTGGTATTGCCGGACAAGGAGAAATAAGACCCAAATCTCAAATTTTTGACCCTCTGATTTAGGAATCATATTGAATGCATTTGCTAATTGCCTCGTGTCAGCACCTGCATACCAGGGATTGCAGCAAAGACAGAATTGGCAGAACTTTTCAGTAATATTATCCGCGCTAACATCATGTCTAGATGGCAACAAGGAATAAAAGTTCATCCTTGATTAATTGCTTTAAAAAACAATAAAAAATGTAAAAAGACAGATAGATAAACGTTGGATTATTAAGTAAACACGACAGAAAGACACAAGCAATGTCGAATAAAGAGATTAACAGTATATAAATATCAGAAAAGATCCAGGGATTTTAATAGAATGTATCAGTTCTTGGAACAGGAAGGAGTTGCTGTCTATAAATTAAACTCCAATCTGTAAATGAACCGATGTTTTTTTTTCCGTACACTAAAAAAAGGGAATGGAGGTAAATAAAGCAAAAAAAACGAAATAAGAGAATGAATGTAACCAAAAAAAAGAAAATATAAGTACAGATGTTAAATTTTGTTTGTTTCTTCTCTAGAAATTAGAGAAGTATTGACATGAAGTAGCTCGTCTACACTATACGAAAAGATGCACAGATTATGAAAACAATTGATCCCCTCCTATGATGAAAAAAGGATGCGGAAGGTATTACAGAAGTTTTTCTTCTTTAAGAAAGAAAATAAGAATGGTGTCCCTAAGCTATATGGCACGTATAGCAAGGGTGTCGAGAAATTTTCGGAAAAAATTGTAAACCCTCCAACAATCGGTTGTATTCACAATTGAAATTAAGAATTGGAAGAGTTTCTCTCACGAAAACCTATTACCTTGGCGTTTAGCTTTTCGAGAAAAAGAAAATTGCACGGTCATACAATTTCGCGATTTTTCAAAAGAAGGATGGCAAAGAAAGATATTTCCAAAGAGGCGAAACCTCTTAAATCTAATTTACAAACGATAAATAAAAAGCGCGAAAAACTTGCACACGAGCAAAAGTCCAATTTATATATTGGAATGGAAGATAGAGTAGAAAATGGGAAACGCGAATAAAGTACTCTTTTTCCTTCATATATTGTGATACCTTGGGCCATCCGACTCAGATAACAAGATGATACCTTTAACCCGTTGTTACCGTAGCACTCGCTGAATCAAGGTACTTAACGACTGTCGGTAAACGGAGTCGTGCGCCGTTTACCGATGAGGGATACGTAATCGCACATTAGGACACCTTCAATCTCCCTATATCTTTTGGATAGATCGAGAAATTGCTAGAGGAAAGATGGAACGGGATTGCATTAAAAAATAGAGGCAATAAATTAAAAATGTTTCAATCAAGAGTTCAAAGATTATTACAGATTTACTACTCATTTCTGTAAAGCAATGGTTATTGCGCTGTCTCGACTGCTGTTATTTACCTGACACACTAGGGGCACACACTAGGGGCACACATTGGCGGCAACCCGAATGGAATACAAAAAATGCAAATTTTGATTTCAATCGACCAATGCTATAAATGAAAAAGACAAATAAAATCGAATCATATAAAAAAACAGAATAAATAATGAGACAGACAGTGGAAATGATCCAGCGGCATCGAGAATTTAAAAAATCGGCTCTTCTCTAATAGTATCTTTTTGCATTTGCAACGGAGCGCATATTACAAATCTAAGGTTGAATACTAATTATTACGAATAATAAGCTATAAAACTATTTTTTTTGGAAATAAACAGCTATTTAGATTAGAGTACATGAGTACTACTGTTAGTAAACAAAACGACATTCACTCTCTATATTTATGGCAAATTTTTAACAGCTAATTTTAACAATTTCTTGAGTTGCCACTCAAAGTATAAAGAGATATGCCTTCTTCGATTTACTTGTTGAAACTACCAATTTAAATAATAGCTGCTAACGGCTTCTAGTGATATTCCTTAAACGGCAATCGCCATTTTAAGGAAGAAAGGCCAATTGGTCGCACTAATAAGGACCTGATTTGAAGCCGCTGTAAAATAGGGTTTTCCCTTTTTTGCTGAGTTCGCGTGAAGGTTGTAGGCGAAATAAAGTGACAATATACATTCAAAATACAGACTTCATTATGGGAACTTTCATTTTCTTTATAGTGGTAGCAGGATAACCTAGCCTTTGTGTATAAGGTGATATCCTTTTACAGAGGTTAGCTATGGATTCTTGTAATACAGCCAAAAGTACGTACATAAATTTTGAGTAAAAAATTCGGGTATGGTTGAAGGAGGCGTAAACGGAAGCATTTTCTTGGCGTTAATTGAACATGTTTCGCACTTTAGTCTTCTTACTATGTCATGAAAAGAGCTATTTTAATTATTGTACGGGGTGGCTTGCTAAATATTGATCTGCTAGATATAAAATTAATAAATAAATAATAAAATAATAAAAAATTTTGTAAAAAGAGAAGCGAAAAACCAAACCGACTTAACTTTTTGTAAATAAATATATTTAATTTTATTTACTTTTGAATTTTTTTTTCAGCCCTATTCAAGATCAATTGACCCCTTTTTTGGCAAAATTTCACCATTGCTGAGATTTCGGCATCAGAAAATTTTCACATACTATGGTGAAAAAAAGAAAACAGTCAAGGCGTAGCATCGCAAATTTGGATTCATACAAGAAAAAAAATCTCGTCAGCAATACGCTTAATAACACCGACTGTAATAAATAATGGTGGTTTAGCACTAATATAATCGTAAGTTAATAAACAATCATCAATTGGATGGCCAAGCCAGAAGAAATCCCAAAAATAAAAAAATTATAAAAAATGATAAATCTATTTTTAATCTCTTAAATTGTTATTGCGGTAGGCCGTTTTTTTGAATGTCAATTGCTCAATCCGTCTTTTCCACTATTTGGGTTCATCCCTTGGTAGCGGCTACTTAATATGCTTCTAGGTAGGGTTCATTTCTTCTCTGGAATTCCCTTTCTGACCTTCATTCTAAGGAGGCATGTTTGTTTCTGTTTACCGTAATCTACGCTGTCAGCACTAGTAAGTTTCATTTCCAACGCAATTTCGTATTTGTTTGCCTAACATTATATAACTATAAAATGCATTCAGAAAAACAGAAAAGCGCTTAGGCAATTAAGTTTATATGTATTGGTTAGTTATACTGGAAGCAAAAATGAATACACCTTGCCTTTTCGCATGGGTCTGATTGATAGGCTTATTCCATGACACATAATGTACATCCTGTACTACACGTAAACAAGAAAGACAACACTTACGTCCCCATATATTGTTTTGTTTGGCTATTTAGGCTATATTTTTACTTAATGTTTATTTAATAGAATAATGACGATGAATGAAACGTCTGCTATTCCGGCAAGACAACGAGAGAATCAGTTTTTTGAAATTGGTGTCGTAGGCAGGTACGTTCGCGAATTGGGTTCCATATATCGTAATAATTATTCTTTTTTTAATAAATTTACTAAAAAATATTTTTATCTAGAAAAACAGGATTCACAGTTCCCAGAGACGTTAAAAAAGGCGATGATGGATTCGAGGATATGGATGCTTATTTTCTTTCCGACGGTTCCATCCATTTGGACGAAGATAATGGAGACATTGAGCAGGATATGCCGCCAGTAACAAGACTTCAACCTACGTCTCCAATGGCAGTCAATGCTGCTTCTGATGAAGCTTCTCATGCCTCATCTTCTGACTCTAGTGATAAAAACCCGGATATTCCTTCTTCACCATTGTTGATGAATTCGAGAGCTCTTCGGGCTAGCCGTGGTTCGTCTGGTCCTTTAATTGGTAAGGTTCTATCTACGCATCACAGATTTTTATTTTACAACTCCTCAAATACTCTACTGTTACTTTCCGTTTCATTTCATTGATAAAATTACTAATTATACATACAGTACCTATAGATCACTCAGCTTTTCAAGCGGAAGATGAAGGAACCGCTGATAAGACGAAAGTCGATGGCAACAAATTATCAATTCAGCCAAGAAAAGCAAATCGAATTGTCGATTTTTCTAGGATAAAAGCATCTCCAGATAGAAAAAAATTCGAACCTCGAAGAAGTACCGAACTTCCTTCCAAAATACCATCCTCTACGCCCAAGGATGATAACGTTCAAGAATCGCCTGCATTCCCCGATGAAAATATTACTGCTTTACAAAAAAATGTAGCGAATTTTACTAGTATCAAGGATAGTGGTGGTCGCGATAATCTTTATATACAAACCATTTCAAAACCCCGTAGAAGTTATGTTCAAAATAATAAGTCAGAACAGACGATTAAGCCTTCTAAACAGAATAAGCAAAAAGAGGAAAAGAAAACAATATCCCAGGGCAACAAACCAAATTCTAGAGATGAAGATTCCGAACTTTCTATCGATGTCCCGCTTTCTATGCTTAATCGAAGCCTAGCAAACAATTCTCAAAAGAATAAGAAAAGAACACCTAATAAACCTTTACAAGAATCAAGCATAAATTCTGTTAAAGAAGGGGAGTCAAATCCAGTAGTCAAGAGAAAACGTGGTCGACCTCGTAAGAACAAATTAGAAATCGGCAATTCTGTTCAAACTAGTGAGGCTACACAAGTTAAAGGCGCAAAGAAACCTGCAATTAGAAACGCGAAGAAGATGTCCAACGAGAAGGATGACTCATTGAATTCACAATCAGATTCAGCTTCTGGAGAATTTATTAAAACAATTGCTCGAAATAATTTACAGGAAATTAAACAGGTCGAACGTGAAGATACACTAGTTGGTGTCCGAAGGTCGAAACGTACACGAATAGCACCACTAGCATTTTGGAAGAATGAGCGTGTTGTATATGAATTACATAGAGATGAAAATCGAATTCCAGCACTACCGGAAGTAAAGCAGATAATCCGAGTTGACGATCCATCACCTTCAATTCGTCAAGGTCGCAAGAAAAGGCATGCAAAGCGCTCAGGAGTTGAAATAAAAAGTAACTTGGAAGCAAAATCGAATGATGTTGAAGAATATGATGCTTTTTACAAAGACGAAATAAACTGTGAAGTTCTATCTTGGAATGAACAAAACCCAAAAGCCTCTGAAGAACGAGTAGTCGGCTATTCATTGCCTTCTGTAAATCTCCAGCAAATCTCTAATCAACAACTAAAATTTGCCAGCTTGTTCAAGGAGGAGCCATCTTTTGCTGCTGGCGTCGTTGAAATGCCAGCAGGAGCAGAAAAACCAGTGAAGCCTTCGAAACACAACATAATGTCTTTTTGTATACTACAGGGAAAGATCGAGGTCACAGTAAATGCAACCACTTTTCGAATGAAAAAAGATGGAGTATTTATTGTTCCAAGGGGTAAGTTTAAATATACACATTTCTAAAAATTCAAACAGGAATTATACACCGAGAATGTGTTTTGACTAACATTGCTTTAGGGAATTATTACAGCATAAAAAATATCGGCAAAGAAGCTGTTCGACTTTATTATACCCATGCGACCGACACCTTGGAAAATAAAAGAAGGGGAATAGGGGATTTTCCAAACGAACGATGACAATACTAATAGTGTGTTATGGATTTCGATGTACAAAAGTCATTTAGTCGTTATGTAATTTAATTATCTGTTATCAATTTAATCATATTAATAAAGTCATTTTTTCTAAACTTATTTTTGCATCATTTCCTTAAATTTAAGCGTTTTACTGTAATCGTCAATTAATTCAGTTAGCCTACCAATATTCATTTTTGTCGGATCAACAGTCAACTTTTTTCCATCCTCTAAATAATAATTATTAGCAAAAGTCAAATCTAACGGTCGCAGTTAAACCATCTAGCTACTTAAAAGCCTTACTGTATACAACTTCAACAGATGGTTTTGAATTGGTATCCTTTGATGCAAGACTGGTAATGAGATTAAGTCCATAAAGAGAGTTGCTGGTTTCTTTACTGGCAACTGCTAGCAAAAGTTTCGCAGATTGACTAGCTTTGGAAAACGGGTTCACATTCAAAATTGACAATTTATTAATGTACCCAAATATCATGATTAAAAATTTTAACTGGAGAGTAAAGTCGTCAAGGAATGTAATTAAAAGAGATCTTTATGTGTAGATATTTTAAATACATTAAATGGTGGTAAGTTTTGTAAACGAAATGACATTTGGTAAGCTAGGTGACCGTTACCCTGATAGTCTCACTTCCTACAACAACTAAGTCAACTTGGAGATACAAACGAAACTAGTATGTCTCTATAATACAATTTGTCATTCCAATTTTATATAGAACCTCGGTTTCCGCTTGTGAAATATTTTTTCATGAACAATTGCAATTTTGATTTTATCCAACATGACTACCGATGTGAAGGCTAAAAACCCTGCGTCGATTTTCAGCCATGAAACCCTCCTTCACGTTCTTAATGATTTGTCTGCACATGACTTAGCTGCTTTAGAACGTGTATCTCGTAGTTGGAATTCAATTGTGCGCCGTTCATCGGTATGTTCTTCTTGACTTTTTAGTGATATAGTCGAATTTTCATGTTTTGAGAGACTGATTTCCATGTACTAACGACCTTCATACAGGTATGGCATAATTTATATCTCTCAGAATTTGGGACTAAGCATTTACGACGACATGGTCGCATTGAAAAAAAACGAAGGAATTGGAAAGGATTGTTTCGAAGGCAATCTAACTGGAAGGACGGACGTTGTAAAAAAGTAGAGTCTATGCTCCCTCAATTGCTTAATTCTGAAAAAAGCGTTGGAGAAGATCGTTTGGGGCTAACGCTTACACACCAAAATAATATTTATTTTTGTAATGACGTTCAAATATCAAAATGGAGCTCAGTTGGTAACAGTTTGAAATGCCAGGCTATTTCTTCTTTTAGAGATGAAACTGTCAAATCTGGTCCGGCTGTAATGTGTCTGGATAACGCCAGCCTTTATATTGGTTTAAAGGATGGTAACCTGCTACATGTAACGGTGCATGAGACAGGTTTCGGAAATATTGAAAACCTTGCAACATTCTCTACCAAATTTGTGGCATTATCATCGCATAAAAATTACATTTGTGGATTGACAAACGACAACAATTTATATATACTTCAGCATTCTCATCAAGCTGGAACCAAATTGAAAGTACTTGGTAAATATCATGTTTCAAGTATTGAAAAACAGGTTGCTATTCACTTTCAGCAATCAAAAGAAGGATATGAAGTTGTTCATGTAGTTTTTAATGATTATGTTCTATCTGGTGGATGGACCGTTAGTTTGCAAGAATTTGTTTTCAACGAATATTGCGTCAAAAGTAGTAGGCTTGCATTGCATGACAACAAAGACATTGAGTACTCTCAGCAACCTGCTTCTGCTATTTTTATGTATGGGTCCTATATTTTGACATCTCATCCGGACAATTCTTTAATTTTGCAGAGGCTTTATTCAACTAACAACGAATTACGGATAAAATTTTTAGGTCGTCTCTTAGGACACGTTTGTGGTGTTCAGATATCTAAACTATTTTCTTGTGGAAGAATTGTTTCTGTATCCAAAAACTGTGCCGATATTTGTGTTTGGGATCTTCATGATACAAATTATCAATCAATCGTATCTCCGCTAATGCTAACTTGCACAAACATCCACAATAAGCCCGTATCTGATTACGAAAAAGAATGTAAGGTTCAAGATATAGGACTGTATGAAGATACTATTTTGATAACCCTTTCCGACGGCAGAATATTAAAGTTTCTCTTTAATATTTAGAGAAAGGTTTCACTTTATCGTACATGATTGAATTCTAAATGATGAGTTTAACCATAGTTTTATAATTTTATTTATATTATTATTATTACTTAGATTGGATTATTAAGTGCCTTTTCAAGGTTAATGAGCCTCAATATACTGTATTACGAGTATCTGCTATACCTTTCAGTTTGCATCCTCTAAAATAATGAAACACAATGTGCATATTCGGTAACTGATTCAACGAATGTAAGGGATAATTTTAATAATCATATTTACTTCAGTCAAAGCATTTGGTAATGTTAATAAATTTTCTAAATACTTTTTTTATTCTTTATTCGTTGTCATTGTTCCTCATAGCAGAGTACTGAATTATCACCCAACCCTACCCTAAACGTGACTGCCCCAAAAACAAAAGAATTGACCACGCCTGTTTAAGAAAGATTGTCCGTCCACCAAAAACAGCAAGAAAAATGGCCAATCTTAGAACGCAGAAGCGACTTGCTGCATCCGTCCTTAAATGCGGCAAACGCAAAGTTTGGATGGATCCTAATGAAATCAGCGAAATCAGCAATGCCAACAGCCGTCAAAACGTCCGTAAGTTGATTAAGGACGGTTTGGTTATTCGCAAGCCTAACTTGATGCATTCTCGCTTCCGCATTCGTAAGACCCATGCCGCCAAGCGTCTTGGTCGTCACACCGGTTACGGTAAGCGTAAGGGTACTGCCGAAGCTCGTATGCCCTCTGCTGTTGTTTGGATGCGCCGTCAACGTGTTTTGCGTCGTCTTCTTCGCAAGTATCGTGAGTCTGGCAAGATTGATAAGCATCTTTATCACACTCTTTATTTGGAAGCTAAGGGTAACACCTTTAAACACAAGCGTGCTTTAATTGAGCATATTCAACGTGCCAAGGCTGAGGCCAACCGTACTAAGTTGATCCAAGAGCAACAAGATGCTCGTCGTGCTCGTGCCAAGGCTGCTCGTCAACGCAGAGCCAAGGCTGTTGAAGAAAAGCGTGAGCAACTTTACACTGCTGCCGAAAAGATTGAGGAGTAAATGAATATATTTTCCCCTTTTGAACTGGAATAGCATGATGATGATTATTTTTGTTTTTTTTTCAAGCGGTAATTTGTGCCTGATTGTAGTGGATTTGCAATTGTAGCTTTTTTTGTAAGCAATTATGTTTAACGTAACATAGCAATTATTCGTATTTCTCTTATCATATTCTTTGTAAGTTGCATTATAAGTAAATGTGTATTTAATTCATATTATTTTGTTTATACATATAAAGTTTGAGTTAATTTAAGTGTACGGAATGCGTTTGATTAGCCGTACTTGTTTTGTAAACACACGAATGTTTTGAGTGCATTTCCGTAATACATGTATTCTTTGTAAATAAAAAGCCATCCACTTTTTATTCAGTAAAACAATTTGTTTAAAAATTGTCAAAGTACAATTATTGAATAAATATCAAACCCTTACATTTCTTTTGCCAAACCAAACAAATAGCGACAAGAGTTTTTTTAACATCACTGCTACTAAATTGAATTCCGAGTAATTATTTTGATGCGAAAAAATTGCGATATTAGCACCGTAGTGGTGCAAATTGACGAATTTGGAATTTACATCGGAAATGCTAGCGATAAAGAGCCAACTTGGAAAGTAGATCTTGTTCCTTATAAACAAAGCTGGGTCCCTATATCCATTGTGACAACTATAATTCAAAGATACTGCTTGAACACATTTAACTGTCTAGCTGAAATAGTACGCGTTGTATTAGTATTGGACATTTTTGTTACAAGGAAACAGAAAAAAGAGCTTTGTGATGGATTATTCAACACTTTAAACGTTCCAATCACGTTGTGGATATGTGCACCATTAACAGCGATCCTAAGCACATCAACAAGAGATGCAATAATTGTGGATATCGGGATGAAAGAAACAAAGTTCATCGTAATTTTAGACCTTTGTATCTTAATGCATTATACAAAAACTTCAAAAAGAAGCTTAAGTACGGTTTTGGAACGTATGGCTGACTGTTTTAAACTGAACAACAAGAAAAATTCTCAAAAGCTATTGGAAGATGAGGAGTTTGCCGTAACGGAAGCATTAATGAAGTCTCTTTTAAAATCAAGAGTACCAAGCAAACCGACTGAAGAGCTCTATCAATTAACAGATCAAGAAGCTTACTTTCGGTATTCGGATATCTTACCCTTAGCTGAAACAACTTGTCAAACAAATAAAACTGAACGGGGCTCAAGCTTTAATGACGCTGAAAAAATTAGAGTTCCATCTTGGATCGCCAATGCAGGCATTGAGGCTCTCTTTGAGGGTTCTGATGCTGGAGGGTCGGACATAGCAGACCAAGCCCTTCCTAACGTTTTACTATCTCTGTACCGTATTCTTCCAATTGACATTAGAAGGATTATGTCGAAGTTAATTGTTTTTAATGGGATTCTTCCTTCGCTTCCAGGTTGGTACCAGAGATTTCAAAATGAAATGACATCTCGTGGACTCGCTATAAAAGCTGTACCAGGACAGACAACTGCAGACATGATGGCATGGAATGGAGCAAGCACTACCTGCGAATCACAGTTAGATTATGACCCGGATGATCCTAAACATCTTCGTCATTCTATTGTTGAGTCGCCATTACTATATGGCCAAGACCAATACTTCAACGGAGAAAATGCCCCAGAATGGTGGTAAAACACGCATACGATTAAACCACGTTCCTCCCTTAAATTGTAAACATCTTCAATATTAGCTATCGTATTCGAAGTGGTGCGAATACTTACTAGATTACATAGCTGTGTTTTAAGTAAACCATGAAATTTCATCTAAGAGAAGGAAATAAAAACAATGTAACAAAGATTTAAAGAGGGCCGAATTTCTTGTTAAAGGTATGAGCTTTTTACAGACAAAACCAAACATCTCTAGTAGTCCTTTTGTATCGACGTACAAGCAGCCGTATATCGAGGACCAAAGATTTCTCTTTATGTAGAATCTCAATATTCATATTTTTACAATTGATCTAATTTCAACAATAGGCAAGCAGCCATAAACCAATGCAATTGTTTGGGATAGTATAACAAATTCATGATTCGGATAGCATGTAAAGTAATGCCTAAATCCTAACTCCCTGGATATTTTATATGAACGTCAAACACCAAATGAAATTTATGGAAGAGCAACATAACTGATGATTTTAGCCAGCAGAGAGAAAATGCCATTTCAAACTGTTTTTTGAGCAAGCTGTATTGATTCAAAGTAGTTGTTACCTTAAGAAAAAGAAAATTAGCAATTTATGCTTGAGTTTAAAGAATTCTAACAAAACATGTTAAATGTTTACAGCTGCTAAAATATACTTCGATAACCAAATATACTGCCTTTTGGTACATTACAGTATTTATATTCATTTGTTGAATAGGTTACAGGCAAAACTTTGTAGAAAGCGCCAACTTGTCATTATCTAGTGATACGCGCACAATTCTCCTTGGAAATGAAAGCTGCGGCGCAGAGCAATTCCAAAAACTATGTTGTATGTACAGTTGTCTGACTAAAAACTTTTATTGAATGTGTACAATTGCTAACACTTAAAATCAGTTTTTGCCTTTTTCCAAGAGAGTTGAAAATTTAAAGATTGATGTAGCTCATAAAATCCCTAGAGCTGCTGATTTAGAGGATGAAGACGTATGTTCACAATTAATTAGCAAAAACAGATTTAAAGTCTGAAGTGCTTTGACTCCATCTATATGTATGCTAACAATCGTTTAGGTTGAGTCTTACTTTATTTCATGTCTCAGGAAATGGGAGGACTTGAATCTTTCAACCCACTATGTAAACTTTCTTCGTAGTGTCACTCCATACTCACAGTCTTTACCTCAAATAGTATATCATCAAAAAACAATTTTTGATCTTATTGTACAGTATGCTCGTGAAGGAGATTCACTGTCTTTACAGCCAATCTTAGAATTATTGACACAGTTTGCTCGTGATCTGGCACTGGAGTTTGCAAGTTATATTGATCAAACCTTAGAACTACTCTGCATTCTCGTTCAGAATAACGAGTTGGAAGTTGTTGACTGGTCTTTTCATGCTGCTGCTTATCTTTTTAAATATCTTCGAAAAATTCTTGCACCCCGTTTAATTCATACTTATGATATTCTATCCCCTCTATTAGGTAAGGAAAAGCAGAAGAGTCATGTTACTCGTTTTACCGCTGAGGCTTTATCTTTTTTGTGTAAAACAGTTTCTTACGAGAATGCAATTGAGTTTACTGGACATGTGTTGCTCGATCTAAACGATCACTATACTCCTCAATATCACGAGGGAGTCGTCATTCTCTTTTCAAGGATAATACAGGGCGTTGATACGAGTATTCACTTTAAAGGAAAAGCTTTTTTTGAAATCCTATTACGATCTGAGATTTACACCTTGCCAAGGTCTAAAAGTGTGATAATTCCTGTCTTAATTTCTACAATTCATCATTGTACTTCAGATTCCTTTAACGAATTAGAAAAGTTAATAATTTCTAAAATAACCGGTGAGCCATTACTATATATAAATTTATTTAAAGCTACGTTGGTTACCAGAAAGGGCTCTCGCGTATCTGATTATCCGTCTTTCTTTAAAGCCTATTTGCAGATACCCAACTTAGTCAGCTGGGAAAATATAGAGTCAGATCTTTCAGTTCTGATATTTGAAATATCTGCTCTTCTTTTTGTATATCCCCAAATTTCTGATTTAATGCCTCACACGGTACGCATTATTTCTTTTTTACAACAAGGTCCATTACACTTGTTTTTCTCTTTTGTTGATGTTGTGAAACAGCTAAATATGCAACGGTATGATTCCTTCATTAAACCATCTCTTCCCAAATTTATTTCTTCACTAGTGAGTGATGAATCTCAGAAGTCGTTGGCAATTTTGGAAAGCGTTTTAGACAACTCTGTGCCCGTTCCAGTTGATGTGGCTTCAGTCTCTCTTAACCACTTTGTATATTGTATTGAGAGACTTCAAATTGTTTCCCCGTCTTACGAAGATATCATCTCCCTATGGTCTTCTTTGATGATTATTATTTCATCTTCATTAGGATCTGATGAAATCTATAAGGCTTGCTTGCTTTTTTTAAGAAAGTTAGAAGATGTTTCATCTGAATCAGTTTTATTAGGAGATATTTGTGGAATTGTATTGCATTTGCTTCAACGCAAAGTTTCTCGTTTATTTCTGGACAGCTCTTATTACAAGCCAATTCTAGATTCTTTGCTTGGCGTTTTTGGTTTTTTAGCTGACAGTAAAGTCTTTTTAGAAAGTATTCGCCCCTTTTTCGGTACTTCATATGACTTTTGCAGCTCGTATACTTCATTAATGGATCGTTTAATTAATAATTTAAGTCGGGGGTTGACATCCCTAAGAGCGGCTTCTATTGATTTGATTATTGCATTGTGCAAATCTCTTCAGAAAAACGAGGTCCTACAATCTCTATCTCTAGTAAAAAAGTTATCAGAGCTGCCTTTTGATCCTTCAACCAGTCGTGATGCATCGGTCTTGCTACGAAATTTGTCTGCCAAATCATCCGCTTTAGAGAAGGACACTAGAAGAGTTGTATTACATGCCTTACTAGGGCTAACTATTACTCGATTCACCCCGCTTTGGCCGGATTTGTCAAGGACAGCAGCTTCCATCGTCACGAAGGAAGTGGAAGATGAGTTTTTAGCTATCATTTATTCTTGGCTTTCACTTCCTTCTCCTCCCTCTGGTTTGTTAGGACCAACTGATACTGCCGTGTTTGTGAAACCAGATTTGTCACTAGAAAAGCTACCTACCTTAGAAATTAACACATTCAATTGTCCTGCGATTTCTTACTTCGAAACATCTTTCGATGAGTGCTTTTCTAAGTTCGCTTCGTCTGACAACTATATAATTGGAAACTTACTAAAAACAAATCAAGAAGATCTTTCAAATCTTCCGACTTTTCGGTCTCAGGCTTTACGAGTACTCAATGAGCTTCCGGAAATAGCATCCCGTAACATAAATGTTTTAGACAATTATCTTTTTAGTTTACAACATGGTTTCGATCTTAATACGGAATGGGCTCGTCCTGATGTCTATTTGCTCTTAGGACTTTACTCGAAATTCACTGGCATCAAAGAGTTTGTCAATCGAGATGCTCGAAAGGAATTTTTTCTTTGGGCCCTTACTATTAATGACCCAAAGGTTCAGAAATTGGTTCTAGACATAATTCTTCTATATTCAGAAGAAGCAATTACTACTTACGAAGAAAATCTTCGAAACTTGCTGGATGATAAAAAGTGTAGAGATGAATTAATTACATTTCTATTTGTGGATTACGCAGATAGCAAAATTCAAGATATTCATCGTCCGTTACTTATGCCTGTTGTAATATCCATTCTCTACGGAAAAATGGTGTCTAAGGGATATGGAGGACAAAAGAATCAAGCTGCCAGACGATCAACAATTTTATCTGCACTTGGGAATATGCAAGTAGAAGATTTACAGATTTTAGTTGATATTATGTTACGACCCTATAATGGTCTTGAGGTCAAATTGAACGCTAATAATAATTTGGAGATCGACACTGGAAACATTCCTTCTTTGACACTACGGCGACAAATTGGTTTTCTGACAATGACCGAGGAACTTTTATTGCAGATTTCTTCTAAACTTTCTTCAGTTGCTCCCAAAATTCTGAATGCCGTTCTCTATAATTTGGTTGTATCCGATGATCAGATTTCCTCTCAAGAGGCTTTCGAGAATTTTGAGGTGAAAATGGCATATACGGTCAGACAGCTATCACTGAAAGTTTTTCTACTTTTTTTGAAGTCCTGCTCTGATGTCGATTTCAAGCCTTATAATGTTTTTATATATACTGCTTTTGTGGTTCCACGCCTTGATCGGTTTGCTGATGAAAACACACAAAGTGTGTCAAATCTAATGAAAATTTTCCGTTGCTGGTTTGAGAATGAAGCCTATTTAGATAGCGTCCTTGAGTTTTCTTCTCATATATTAACTGCTTTGCTTAACACTGCGTCTCACACTGCCGTCAAATTGCCGGTGTTGCTATACATTCTTGATACTTTGAACTTGGTCATAACTCATTTACAATCAGAAGAAAGTGAATCGCAGTTAAGAGAAAAGATCTTGGCAAATTTGGTTATGCCGAACATCACACTTATTTTTGCGAGTCTTTCGAATATTTTGAAGAATCCCCAATTTTGCAATAATAATCGTGTAATGGATGGATCCGTTCAGGCATTATCTGCTGTATCAGAATATATGTCATTAGATATTGACTCTTCGCCTTTACTTAATCTGTTGGTTTCATTTTTGAGGAAACCCAACCGTCTGGTCCCTTCAAATGTTAAGTCTAATATTTTAGTTTTGCTTTGTAAACTTCTTCCAACCAATACGAAATGGCTGCATGCTTCAATATCACAGACAAATGATTTTGATACTATTATGCATCTATATACTTCTATGGTTGACATCAAGGCTCGTCAACATTTGAACGATCTTTTGAAGATTTATTCAACAATTGATGATAACCTTATTTTCAGCTCAGTATTTGTTGAAGAAATAAATTCTATTTCTAAAAAACGGCTTGATGAACCAGATTTTGAGCGTCGCTTATCTGCTTTTACCTCATTTAATGAAAAACACTTTTCTTTGATTTCAGATTTAGCTTGGCTGCCTGTGCTCTATAACTTCTTCTTTTACGTTCAAGACGCTGAAGAGCTGGCTATTCGCGCTAGTGCGTCCCTGGGGATTAAACGGTTCATTGAATCAATAACTATGAATGATGCATCAAATCAGTTTAAGATTGATGTCTTTGTTAAGTTTATTTTTCCCTTCATCAAAAATCAAATGAAAAATAAAAATGAACTCATTCGGCAAGAGTTTATTGGCTTGCTTAGTTATTCTATTAAATCGTTAACGATGGTCGATGCAATTTCGGATATGCAACCTTTGCTTTACGAAGGTGATGAAGAAGCCAATTTTTTCAATAACATTTTGCATATTCAGTTGCACAGACGTAAACGAGCAATGAAAAGGCTTGTTAATGTCTGTGCCATTGGTGTGATTAGAAGTGGTAATATTTCTCAAATATTTCTACCCTTGCTGGAGAACTTTTGTTTAGGTAATGATACCGTGCAAACTTTGTTAGATGAATCAGTGATCACAATTGGAGAAATCATAAAGTGGGCACATTGGAATCAATACCAAGCTATTTTGAAGCGATATGTTTCGCTGTTAAAAAATAACGCTATTGACCAAAAAGTAGTTGTTCGTTTGATAACGGCCGTTGTGTCAGCATTAAGGCCATTGGATGATGCAGTCGCTTCCTATACAAACTCCGAAATGAACATAGAACAGTTTGATGGCCAAAAGAAGAAATGCGTTTTAGCCAGTAGCCTACCTTCCGAAGAGAGATTTACAGAAGTCCTTACTAATGATTTTTTTCCTACCCTGATGTTATATCTACATATAAGAGACGAATCAACGGTTACCCTTCGTGTTGCAATTGCGCTTTCAATCGTGCAACTTGTTGCGCTTCTTCCCGAGGAAGAAATTGTTCTACGGTTAACTCCTGTTTTGATAGATACTTGCCATATTTTACGCAGTCGCTCTTTAGAGTCGCGTGATGCAACCCGGAAAGCTTTAGCAGCGATATCAAAATTTCTTGGCCCGAAGTACTTTTCCTTTATTATCAGTCAATTACAAACTTCTTTGAAAAGAGGGTATCAACTCCATGTTCTAGGTTACACAGTTCATTACCTCTTATTGGCGATTGAGGACGTGTATCCGTACGGCTCTATAGATTACTGTATGGATTCTCTGGCTCAAATATTTGTTGATGAGATATTTGGAGAAGTTGGTGTTGAAAAAGATTCTGAAGATTACAAATCAAATGTGAAGGAAATCAAAGGCAATAAGAGCTACGATTCTTATGAGATTGTTGCTAGAATTTCTAGCTTCGATAGTTTGAGTACATTACTTCGTCCGGTGAAGAATGTTTTGTTCGAAACAAATGTTCCTAAATCTCTACGAAAAGTAGATGAATTGTGTCGGAGACTTTCTTTAGGAATTGTCGCGAACAAACAAAGTGCTTCGCAGAGTTCTTTGATTTTCTGTTATAATGTTTACGAATTTGTTGTCAAGGAAAAGGAAACTGTTGCGGCATTGAAACAGCAAGAAAACGATGGTTATCGGTCAGCTCCTAATTTCTTTTTAGAAAACTCAAAGAAGTTAATAAGGTTTACTTTCGATGTTTTACGTGGTGTATCTAACAAACATAAAGAATTGTTGACAGCCAGAAACATGGCGGCTTTCGTGCCTCTAATCGGTGAATCGCTTTTAAGTAGCTCTGAAGAAGTTCAAATTTCTGCATTACGCTTTCTCGTTTTGCTTCTCCCTTTAAAAATTGATCAGGTTTTTTCGGGTAGTTCAGTCTTCACGTCTCAGGCTGTGAAATATATACAGAATTCGCCTTCTACAAACACAGAATTATGTCAAGCAAGTTTTAAGTTTTTAGCATCTATTTTACCTTATGAAAATGTAAAGATTAAGGAATCGACTATAAACTATTTACTGGAAAGGGTTGGAACTGATATTCAAGAACCTGATCGTCAAGGTGTTATGTTTTCGTTGGTTAGAGCGGTTATTGCTCGCAAAATCATGACTCCTGAACTGTACAAAATAATTGATTTAATACGAGATATGATGGTGACAAATCATACTAAATCCACTCGTCAAACTTGTCGTCATTTGTATTATTCATTTCTTCTTGATTATCCCCAGGGTAAAACTCGACTATCCAAGCAAATATCATTTATTCTTAAGAACTTGGAATATGAATTCGCACCCGGACGCGAATCTGTAATGGAGCTCTTGCATCTTATCTTGAATAATTTTAGTGATGCTTTATTGAAAGAGTATCATCAAGGAATATTTATTGCTCTAGTTATGGTGCTAGCTAATGACTCAGAACCTCATTGTAGAGAGATGTCTGCAGAATTAATAAAGCTCGTATATCAACGTGCTGACAATGAGAATTTTAATTTGATTCGACAGTTGTTGAGTCATTGGACTTCAGTTGAGAAAGCCGGGAAAAATTTGGTCCGTGTAAGTATGCAGCTGTTTGGTTTATTATTTGAAACTTTTGGCTTCGAGAGGATGGAAGAAGTGCACCTTTTTACGAAAGTTTTTGAAAGGGTTCTTTCAACAACTATTAGCCATCCAGAAGAAGCAACAAATGAATGGGAGTTAAACTATTTTGGTCTCCAATCTTGGTTGAAGCTGGTCTTGGCGGATCCCAAAAAGTCATGTGAAAAGGAGTTTTCAAAGATTTGGGAATCAATGCGTTATCTTATACTTTTTAAGCATGCATGGGTTCGACTTTCTGTCTCCCGTCTCTTTGGTCACTTTTTTGCAATAATCGGAGACTCAAATTTTGGAAAGCTTTCATTAGGAATTGACGGAGTTGTTTTCAGTTTAGACTTTGTAACGCAAATATCAAATGCTTTACAAGCACAATTACGTAGTCCGGTTCTTTCCGAAGAGTTGGGCATGCAGGTTGCTAAAAACTTAATATTCCTTACTCGCTGGTTTAATAGCATTCGCAGTTCTGATGATTCTCCTTTTTTGGAAATATTTAGAAGAATGCGCAAAACCCTCAAGAAGCAAACTATTGAAGAATATAGCATCAACAAGAAATACTTGATGCAATGGTTTGCTAGCGTTATCCATGTTTTCTCTGGTGAAGAATTGCAACCGGTCCTTTCTGAAATTATTGCGGCTTTATATCGCTATACAGAACTACAGGAGGCTGAAAGGAAATCGCAACAGGAACTTGCAGATTTAGTGACTGAGTCATTACAAGTGCTTCAGGAAAAAGTTGGCGCGACTGTGTTTGCTAGGGCTTATCAAGAAGTACGAAATGCTGCTATCGAAGTTCGCAGAGAAAGACGTGAGAAACGAGCTATTGAGCAAGTTGTAGCTCCTGAAGTTGCTTCTCGCAAGAAAATTCGAAAGAATGAAAGAAAACGAGAAAATAGGAAACAAAAAACAAACCATCATCGCATGGTAAATTCAATTTTTAAAAATAGGTAGTGGGATTTGGATACAATTCGTTATGTTTTAATACATCTTTGAAATTTTTTTATGTATGAATTACTTATGGATTACCTTCATTGATTTTTACGTATGATATCTTGCTGCGATATCCTTTGTAAACAATATGAGTAGTCTAAAAAGATTGAAGGTTACTGTTGGGGTAACTATATTACTATTATAAAATTTACTAAAGTTGTAATAATTTCATTGATAATTTAACTTATGTGAAGGGTATAAATTAAATAAAAGAGACAAACGCATTATATAACGCAAAAATTTAATTCGGTCGTAAACAATTTGAAGCTGCAGGAGGTTATTGAAATGAGCGAAAAAAAGCATAATCGAATATACTGATTAGATGTTCTTAATTCTTTGTTTTCGGCCTACCTCGACCTCGACCTCGAGGCTTCCGAGCATTGGAAACTGGCATATCATCATCACTTATACAATCTTCCGAATTCAATCCTGCATCGCGACAACGCCCGCAAGGACGCTGACGATCGCAACCTTTTTTTGACTTTTTACACCTTGAACATCTGCTTCTACTAATAGCAGCAGCAAAATCAGAAAACGTAACCGAAGAAGTGGAATTGGGATTAACTTCCGATGCTTCTTTACCCTTCCGTTCAACTGTTGAACTGGAAACAGTCATTGGGCCAGTTGAAGCGAGACTTGTATTTGACGACGAAGCATCTAAAGTTGAAGTATGGTTATGGTCAGGGCGACGCCGTTTAGCAGAAGTAGAGGAAGATGCGTTACCAAAATCTTGAGGAGGAAGAGAACGTTTCTCTACTTTTTCGGATTTTACAACTCCAGATGCCTTCGTAGGTTTAACTGTGGATTGAACGGGGCTTGAAATAGATACAAAGCTTTTAGAAGGTGATGATTTGACAGAATTGGAACTTAAAGCCCCTAAACGGATTAGCTGCCAAGCTACGTCTTCGTCAGATATAGTGCTTTTAGACGATTCAGCCGATGGAGGAGCAGGAGCAGCAATTGGCTGAGGAAGAGATACTGGTTGAGTTGAATATTGAACTGGATAAGGAGTAGGTAAAGATAAAGGGGATCTATCTGATGAGTTCAAAATAGGAGGTATAGAACAACTTTTAGTTTTAGTAAGATGATTTGGAAGAGGCTCGCAATAGGAACAAACCTGGTTAGGGGATGTCGATTTTTGAGGAACAGCAACGTAACGAGGATTGGAAAAGGAATGAGGAGAATGAGAAACTGTGTAGGCTGGTGAAGCAACTTGTACTGAGTTGTTGCCATTTATTACACTATAGGCGGGATAGTACTGGGCGTTTGATGCATTGGTCTCTAAAGCCGGCATTACAGTAGATGGTTGTGATGCAGAAGTCTGATGACCGGGAGCGCCATGAGAAGAAATCACCCGCACATTAGAAGGCAGAGACCACATATTGTTCACGGGGTAATGTCCTTGTGCTACAGGAGGATAATAATAATTAGGAGAAGGTAAGGCGATGGTAGCTGGAAGAGGCGCCGTAACAACTGAAGCAGAAGGGGTAGAAATAGGCTGTAAAATGCTATGCAAATCCATTGTTGAAAGGTGATAGATAAATGGATAGGAACTGTAACCTAATAAACTTTTAAAAAAAAGAAAAATCAAAAACAACTTGTGAGAAGTGTTGCTTCTATGTAATGCTCAAAAAAATGAAATTCACACTCTAAAAAAATTGGCATCCAATGTTAACGAAAATATAAATGCCCAAACCAAAATCAGGAATTGAGAGTAGACTAAGTACAATAAAAAACAGGCAGATACGGGGAATCAAGACAATAATAAAAAAAATAAGAAATCAGGTATTTTGAAAACAAGGCAAAACATAAACGGATGCCCAAGGAGAAAACAAAAAAAGAACAAAAAACAAAAGACGATCACAAGCTTATCAATGAATGTAAGATTGAAACAGGAACAGAGAAGCGCGTGAAAAAGAAAAGAAAAGTTTAAAATGAATCAATTACGCTAGCTATGATAATACTTTCACCAGAAATAAAGAAATTGGTAAGCAAATTAAAGAAAAGAGGTAAGGGGGCAAAAACGAAAAACAAAAGATAAATCTTCAATCAACAAATGGAAAAATAAATATCAGGCGATAGTGGGAGAAGCAAAATTTTGTCAAATTAAACTCAACAAACAAGATGGTATAATCAACGACGATCGATTTTTTCAGACTTCTGGCAGCAAAAAAAAAACCACGAAAAAGGCAACACGAAGGGGGAAAAGTACAAAAGAAAGATTCGCGAATGCACAAAAATCGAAATCAAAACACAAAAGATAAGCGCGATACGAATAGCACGAAAGCGAAAAAAAAAATTTCAAGAATATGCTTGGATCGGAAACGAAAAGAAAGATGCTATTTAGAGCAACAAAAGAGGAATTCGAATAGGTGTATAAAGAGAAATATACGAAATTATAAATAGGTGAAAAGAATGGGTGTAAATATGTATAGGTATAGAGCTAAATTGCAAAATGAATGGTGGATTAATAAATAAAGGGGAAAGACGAGGATATAAACGGGGGAAAGCTTCACACAAAAAGATTGCAGAAAAAAGAAAACCTTTTTATAAAAAATGAAATCAGGAAACCGATAACAAAACAACCCAAGTCCCACACAACAAAGCAGTTAGCCTAAAAACCGGAGAGAGCGACAATCGAAGGGAACGTTTCTGCAAGTATTCAAAAGAAAATATCATATAAGGATGAAGTAAAAAGAGCAGACAGCCTAGTTATCAGGCAAGAGAGAACTGGTTGAACGGTAAACAAATTTGGGAAGGCGTAGGTGCGTCAAGACGAGAAATTTTCAAAGTCTTTCAAAGAGCCAAAAACGATAAGTAAAAAGTTATAGAGAGAAAATGTAAAGAGCTCCGAGGAGCGAAAGGAGTGAGCGAAATCGAAAAAGAGGCGAGGAAGAGACTTTTCGAAAAAAATCAATAAAGAAAATTCAAGTGCCGATTACTCCTACCAAATTCAAATTGGCAATACAAACGATGAACGAGCCGATTCGCTTTTCCGACGAAATAGGAAAATGAGGCGAAGGAAACGAAGAGTGATAGAGAAGAAGAGGAGGTGAAAGGGGAAAAGATCGGTGGAACGAAGGGGATCGTGCGTCCAAGGAACAGCGGAACATACGAATGAAGGAAGGGGAGAAATGACGTTGTCAAACTCGCTTATGCATGGTTAAATGAAAAGGCAGGTATGGACGAAACTAGGTGATATGGGAGTAACTACACTAGCCTTTCGTTTCATTTTATGCAGCAGCATCATAAAAACTGTTAAAAGGGAGCTACAATTGAAGCGCGATAAAGCAAAGAGTGCATAGTTGATGGTGCTATCTTCATTCTTAATCATATGTACAGGGAGAGAGGGAATGTTAGTAAAATAAATGATCCTGTAGTAAGTGCCTACAAGCTACATAACCACTCTCAAACTCACTTAATATGAGTATCTGCTTTATCGTTCCTTACATTCTACAACGTCAAGATGAAATGGTATGGGTCAATTAGCATGCTACGAGTAAAACGGTCCATTCTACGATAAAGCCGACTCACCTCGATGTCCAATTTGGTACTTTGGAATAGTACTCATAAGTACTATGTTGAGGGTACGACGGAGCTTGGAGGAACAAAATGGGTGAACATGAACCATGAAAATTTCCACCAAACATATGTCTCGGAAATGGGCACGTGGTCAACCGTTGACTGACTTAAATCGCTTACGAAACAAATACTTTGCAGGTGGCGGATTTTTTTTCTTTTTTCATTTCTTTTTTATTACGACTTTGTAAACGAGTTTATGTGAAATATGATTCTAGAAAAAATTAAATTAAATAGAAAATCGATAGTTTACTTAGTTAAATATTTTGCACTTCACTTCCAAACAGTAATGGACTACGAGTTATGATATGTGCTGGTCATACTTACACAAGTGTTAATATATACTTGTTGAAAAAGTATTCCCGCCTCTAGAGTGATAGGATTTACGCAGGCTCCGATTTTCTTTCTTTTCTCTTTAACAGCCGAAAACTTAAGACGTAATAATAATAGACCCTCTAAAAAAAAAAGGTAAAAAAATAGGATAGAATATTTTAGGGATCCAAAAAACTACATGTGCGTTTCAATTTAGTAAGAAATTTAACAGACACTAGTAAATTATGTTTGCATCTCACTCTATAATTTAAAAGCCTTAATCTATATATTTATAGACATATATATATATATATATACCTTGAACACACTTTTCTTGGATAACTTGACATTGATATTATAAGCGGTTTACTTATAGTCTTCTTATCTCTTCGTTCTAGAAATAACATCATTTTCGTTCCATGCTAACGATTCGCTTTGTTCGGCTTTACTTACTTTGCTTCTGCAATATAAACCCGCAATTGATTACTGTTTGTTTTAGCGGAATAGAAAGAGGCGCTGAATGTTTCGGCAAAGTCGCATGTTAGTTATATCGGTGTCGGCCCGCAAACCATGTCGGTAAAGTCATTGGCAGCAACAGTAAAAACCAGGCCAGACAAGGACGACACAGGCGATGTAATCACACTCTAACATGTCTATCCATTCATCAGTCTGTTATTCATCCCAAACGATGTTAGGAAAATGTTGGATCTCACATAGTCGCCGTGTTTGTCTTTATTCTGTAACTGCAACTTAAAAAACTTAAATTTCTCCATCTATACAAATACCCGGATTTTAATGTACTTTAAAAAAATTTACTTTTCCTCCCTCCTTCATTAACGAGCTATACCGTGGTTTGCGAATAGACGTTAAAGGAATACAACGTAAAGCGCTTAGTGTTTTGCGACAAAGATAACGAACTGAAAAGAGGACAAGACAGGACAAGGACAGGGAAGGAGGACAAATTTGTAAATAGCGCTGCTTGTCTTTGGTTGCCCTTGGCAAGGAAACCAAAGCGTAGTAAGCAAGATATAAATATTGGACACAATCGGGTATCTGCGAGATAGCATGTGAATCGATGGTGTAAAGTAGACAACGTAACGGGCATTCTGTGTTTATGAGTGAAATATGAAGACTTGGTTCGTAAAGTATACTTGAGAATGCCTGCCAACGGAGTATATGGAATGAAATGAAGTATGGGTAAAAACCGGTGTTGACGTTTAAGAAAATCTTCAAATAGCCCACTTTATCGAAGAAGAGCGATTGAGAAAACGTCTGCAAATTAACAAACCTTAAGCATATTGGTCAAAGCAACAATTACCTAATTTGTTATTTCTGAGCAACCATCAACCGGCCGCTTCTTCCCATAAGGCCCAAAATACCAAAAAATCCAATTGACTACATACATATTTTTGATAAAAATACTCCGTCAGGGGGAATCGAACCCCCGCCGCATCGGTGAGAGCGATGAATCCTAGCCACTGGACCATGACGGATTTAGTTATATACCGAAAAGTTATATTCATATTATTAAACAATTATTAGAGTTGATGAAATAACCCCAATGACCTGATCACCTGCTATGTAAATAGCCTAACAGACGATTTAAAAAATGGGCGATCATACAATAAAACTAATGTTGATAAGATTGTAGTTAAAAGAAGAATTAAATTTAAAATTCGGAAAATTTTTTTATTAGTTTTCGAGGACTTGCCATATAATTTTTCTTAGTTTTCGTAAGTGAAACAAAACATAGGTAGTCATTATGATGGCCAACGTGTAAATATTGCTAGAATAGGACTTTGGGTTGAATAAATCAATAATATAAAAATATATGAAAAATTTAAGAATTAAAAAAAAAAAAAAAAAAAAAAAAAAAAACTTTACAACGGGTTTTAGCAAAACACAAAAAACAATACTTTTAGAGGTTTAAACACTGCAATGCTCAAAAAAAAAAACATAAATAAAATAAAATAAAGTTGACTTCGTTTTGAAGCTTAAATTTATTGTTAAAGGAAAAAAAAATATATCCATTCGTACACATGTTACTGAAATATTTTGTATTGCTCATTACTAATAACAGATATATAAAAGGATACGCTGTCCCCATATACTCTTTACTACATATTTACACGACAAATTCTTTGTTTTCTGATCCCATTCATTGCCGTCACATCTTTTTATACACATCACAATTCCAGTACAGAGCAATTTCAACGCTTTTCTTATATATTGTTTATTTACATTCTTCCTTCACTTTGTACGTCATAAGAAGTACCATGTCAAATTAAGGTAACAATGGATTTACAAGTTATCAGTGTCGCAAGTAAATAAACAAACCGCGAACACCGTTGAATTTCATAAACACAAATACTTCAAAATACATCAATTTTTTTGATAACTTTTGGGGTTTTATCAAAATAAATTCTAAAATTGCAATAAAATTTTTGAAAGCAAGTTTCACTCTTTTATTTCAAAGAATATTTTGCCTTCAAACCCATGAAATTGCACAAAATCACTCTGTTATTGTAAAGGCTTTTACGTCCAACGATGTACGTTTTAAATAATTCGTACGTATTTCAGAAGGTTTGTGTTGTGTTGGAAAAAGCTAAGCATCCATTGGCATCCCATTGATACAAAAGATCAATCCTTGGTTTATAAATGTTGTTAAAGTCTCAATTTTACTCAAAAAGAATTCATAATTAAGCTTTGCGATGGAATTTAGACATTAGCAACCATCTTAGGCCTTAGCGTTCAAAAATTGTTTCAACGAAATGATTTGAAAGTAGCCTTGAATAATTACAAGTGTTCTATTCAAGCAATTCTCTCTTTACCTTAGTTTTTTTTGTTTTACTACACCTTGTTATTTCACCCCATTTTCACTCTTTTACCACTGCGCACTGCACATCCTCCACCTTACACTGTATTGTACCCACCACACTATAAGAGAAGACGGCGTACTTTCGCCCTGCCTATAATTCAAGGCAAAACGTCATAGAGGCGTCGTTTTAAATTGGTGCGCGGTTTTAACAGAATGTAACAACAATTCTTGGTTTTGCTAAAAAATACCAATGGGTCACAAGGCTTTTGCCTTGACATCATGAGTGTCGTAGCTTGATTACGCTGCTTTTAATGACCCTCTCACTACCAAAGTTCCATTCACTAACAAGTTCATTTGGTTTATATTTCAATTTCTGCATCTTCCTTTTCTAAGACAAGTATATCGTCTATTATTCACCCATTGTATATTTGTCATTTAAAGTCACAAGCATTGCAATCCTTGTATTCCTTTTGATCACTTTCAATTGCCTTAACCTTTTGACTATCCGGTGTTTGATTATCAATTGACAATTGCCTTATTCTCACGATTCTTTATCAAGGCTTAAAAAATTTCGCACACTACTTGTTTATACGTTCACTTTGTGTTTGTCAACTCTACTTTAAACAAAAGGAAAGACTAGTACATCTCCTAATTGGTCTGTCTAATTTTTCTTAATAAATAATAGGATCAAGAGAAATCAATTGAAGCTATTTTTCTTGTCAATTTACCCCATTTCTTACGGAAACCACTTTTATTGTTAGGAAGAATAAATCTAGCAATCTCCCCTGGGAACTGAGATATAAAATTTTATCAAAGAAAAGAACAAAAAAGTTTATAAAGTCATAAAATATCTTTAATTTAAAGATGCTTGCTCAGAATAGCAGAGAAGTGTTGGATAAAGATTTGGAATCTCACATTCCTGGTGCATATTCTCCGGCACCTCCTTCTTCGTCTTTACCCACTCAAAATGAGTCGAATTTGCAACAATCAGAAAAGCCTCTAAAGCACTTTGAAAATAAAAAATTTAAGGGAGAGGATGTATTTGCCCACTCCATTAGCAAACCGTTCGACGGACAAAATGATGAGGAAAAGCCCTCATTATACTCACATCTAACTAACGAACTTTATGAAACTCATGATTCTAGTGACTATTTTGGCACTTACATGGAAAGAGAAGAGAGCGGCCACGATGAAGAAGAAGCAGATAAAGATGCTAGCTTTACGGGTTACTACAATTCACGAAATAATGACGAAGAAGGATCAGAGTTAGCTGATTCCCAAATGCTTCCAATGACCGAAAGCTTTGCAGACATTGAAGACATTCATCATCATCAACATGAAGATGAGTTTTCCAGTTCAAATAAGGATAAAGGATTCACATACGAAAAACCGGTAACGGAGCTTCCTCCAAAACGACCCCCGTACCATTACGAGAGCTCTTCTACATCTATCTCCTTTGTCAATGGAGGTCCCAATTTCAGAAAAGTAAAATCAGGGCTACTTAAGCCAGACGCTGATGCTGCTTCGAATCTTTCAACTACATCCCTTGTAAATCAGGAATATGTAATGAAACAAGTAACTCCAAATGAATATTCAATGGAATATTTGAGAGAGAGTTTCCCCCAAACTCCCATGGGAACAGAGGCTTCTGGTTATTCTTTTGACAGAACGCCGCATAAGTCTGATATCCAAGCTTCCGACAGACTGAATGCGTTGAATGAAAAATTGTTGCAAGGAATTCAACAATCACATCAACCCTACCATTATACGAATGTTAAAGATTCCCAAGGATCGCATCAAACCAAAGTCACTATTGAGGAAAATATGGAAGCACCAAGCCATCAGGCAGCCAACCGTACCACCCTCACTGATTCTCCTTTGGGAATCGTTGAAGATGAAACCACAATACTGACCGACCTAGAACCCAGTGGTCCCGGCCTCCAGAAACGTGCTTCTGAAACTAGCATGTCAACTAACGTATCTTTGCCATATTACCAAAACGGACGAAGAGTGCGAAATATCCTAACTCCATATCCAACTGTCTCACTGGCATCCACTATGACATCAGAAACCGAAGACGTCTCGGAAGAAAGAATCTAGTGAGACAAAACCATACTATTTATGGTGTTTTTTTTCCCTGATCAAAATATTTTATCTTTTGGATCAAATTGCTTTTGCTTTTTCTTCTTTATGGGTTTAATACTTTTTACTTAAGTATTCCATACAATCTACTCTAAAGATTTATATCGTAGCTTTTCAAACGTTTCAAGTTTATTGTTTACTTCGTTGCAGTATGTTGAATAGTGAATTTTATCGCTTTCTCAGATAAGTGGTTTCAAATAATTGGTATGAGATGGGTTACCCATAAATCACTTCATACTGAAATCATCGGCTACTTTTGACGAATTGGTGTTTGGGGAGTAACAAGAGTATTGTAGATACACATATATATATATATATGGGTGTCTAGCTCAGGATATCATCTTCTACAACGTTGCAAGACTGATAACTTACTAAACTTTGAATCTATCTGCCCTTAATTCCAACTTCCGTTATGCAGAACTTTATGAACAACTTGAGTGGTGGTAGCAACAAGGAGGGAGGCGAAAAGTCTAATGACTTTTTGAGCTCTGCTTTGGGTGCAGAAAAGCAAGTGAAACAGGCTCAGACCATGAAGAAAATCAGCGATATGTTTCCTGGTAGCACCAGCGAGAAACTTGCTATTTTGAACAAGATCAACAGTGCAAGTGGTGGTCGTGTTTTGGAAACTCTCGGTGAAATTGAAAACTCATCCTCCTCACAAGATGAAATTATCACCAAGTTGAAGGGTTTTTTGAAGTAGATGTCTGCAGCGGATAATCATGGGAGACGACTAAGACGAGGCCGTGCCTCTCCTTTTTTTCTAACAAAAGAAAGGCAAAACGTATGTATATCGTTAACTTTTCTGCACTGTATCGCCGATGTCACTTTCTGTGGACTATTTGTCGCTTCCATGTTACGTTAGTACATATCAATGTTTCTCTTTAAAAATAAATTGACGAGTTTTATGACTTTTTACATCTCTCAATATTTTTTTAGTGAAATGGTCTATTTTTTGTAATGCTGATAATGTGCAGTAGAAGTAAATTGAGCATAATGTATAATGTATTGTGAATTTCGTTCTGCAATCACTTGTAACATTTCTAGCTTTGTAAACACTCGAAGTTTATTAACCACACATGTCATCTACAATACACTAAAACCACAGAAAAAAAGTATTATATTAATAAACAATGAAACCCCTAATATCAATAATATTTTTTCTCAGGAAATGCTAGTAACACTTTCTGAAAACGATGCATAATACTCAAGCATATCTCGGGTTATGGCTTTCCGCAATGCCAATAATGCTGTTTTAAAGTGAGCTTGACATATTTCTTTCGCTTCCAAATCCTCGTGCATAGCTATCAGACCAGCTTCCTGACAAAGAGCCACGACTTCCGCTCCTGAGCATCCTTCCGTTTTTTCCGCAATCAAATCCAAGTCTACATCCTCTGCAAACTTCATTTTTTCAGCTTGTATCTTCACAATTTGCTTTCTTGCTTCAAAATTTGGTGGTCCAACGTAAAGCAAGCGATCCAAGCGACCTGGTCGCATAAGTGCCGGATCAATCATATCAGGGCGGTTTGTAGCAGCAAGCACAAGTACATTCCTAAGCGCTTCAATCCCATCTAATTCATTCAGTAAAGCTGCAACTACCCGGTCGCTACTATTGTCTTCTCCTCGATTCGCAGTCAAAGCATCTATTTCATCAAAAAATATAACTGATGGACTGGCTTGTCTTGCTTTTTGAAAAACTTGCCTAACGGCTCGTTCACTTTCACCAACGAACTTATCAAATAGTTCTGGTCCTTTGACAGCAATAAAATTCAATCCAGTCTCTGTTGCGATGGCTTTGGCCGTGATTGTTTTTGAACAACCAGGAGGCCCGTAAAGAAGTACGCCTTTCGGAGGTCGAACACCCAATCGTGAGAAGGTTTCGCCATGAGTTAAAGGCCATTCTACTGATTCTTTTAGTTTCTGTTTCACCTCTTCTTGTCCTCCAATATCTGACCAATGTACATTGGGCGATTCCATCATAAACTCTCTCATAGCACTTTGTCGGACAGACGATAAAGCAAACTCCAAATCGTCCATCTGCACCGCACCGAAAATGTCTAATCCCGAAGTGTCCTTTTGTAGTGAAATTGTCCTTTTTATAGCTCTTAAAGCAGCCTCACGAACAACAGCTGCTAGGTCTGCACCAACATAAGCGTGCGTTCGTGAGGCTAGATCTTCCAATTGAGCATCATTAATTTCATTAGGAACACCTGATAACAACAGTTTAATGATATCTAATCGGGCGCTTTTATCAGGAATACCGATTTCGATTTCTTTCTCTAAACGTCCGGGTCGTCGAAGTGCTTCATCAATAGAGTTAGGTCGGTTTGTAGCAGCAATAACAACAACTTTTCCGGCATTAGCCATTCCATCTAATAGAGTCAACAAAGTAGCAACAGCTCTACTCTCCGCTTCACTTACGTCCTCCGTTCGTTTGGGAGCCAGTGCGTCAATTTCGTCTATAAAAATGATTGAAGGTTGATGCGCCCGTGCGTCTTCAAATATTTTTCGAAGCCTAGACTCAGTTTCTCCAAGGTACTTTCCGACCACAGAAGGACCATCGATCGTAAACACTTGTGCATTTGCTTCTGCAGCAACAGCCCGCATAACCATCGTTTTGCCAGTACCTGGAGGACCATATAACAGAACACCCCGAGGAGGCATAATATTAAAAAACTTAAAAAGTTCGGGATTTTGAAACGGAAGTTCTACAATGTCACGAATTTGGGCGATTTGGGCTTGTAAACCACCAATCGACGAAAATGTTACTGCAGAAGGAGGACCGTCGAAGTTTTGAGTCTCTTCACTTCCTTGGTTGTATGCAGACTGAGTTCTGTCTTCATGAGGTAATTTTAATAAATCAGGTGTTTCAATTTCCATACTGGAAGCTGCCGTAAATTTGTAAATACGAGGCTCATCTAAAGACATATCAGAAATTGCTTCTATAAGGTTTGAAGGAGAACGAATGTGAATTTCTTTAACTTTATAAGAGCCGGGAGAAAGCTCATCGAGATCTTCTGTTGCTTTTGGTTCAGATTCATTCACGGAGGGAGAAGATTGAGAGGACCCTACTTCAGTACCCGATTGCGCAGATAAACCTGAATTTATTTCAAAAATTTCCGTAGCCATATTCTCTGAGCTGAGATTTTTGCTACCACTCTTTGCCATATTCATCGGTGATTCACCCATAACAATCATGCCTGGATGAAGATACCTTATTTCTAGCAATTCTTTCCTTATTAAGGACTCTGGTATAGGTTCATTATTGCTACTCAATGAAGCAACAATTTTGATTCCTTCAGCTTCTTTTAAAGGGTGTACATATTGTGAAATGTTAACTCGCTGGAAGGCCTTCAAGTTTGCCCATTTCGCCAATAAAGGACTAATTAATATTTCAAATGGACCTATTCCATTTCCCTTAACTGATTGGGTTATTCCAACAGCTTCACCGCCTTTATGTTTCAAATAAATTACTTGTGACGGAGAAAGCTTAAGACGATTCAAAGCAGCAGGACTTAAGAATACGTGTCGAGTTTGCTGCCTTCTTAAAGAGCCATCGTTTATTTTAACAGTGAACTTAATAGCCACAGACATTAAATTCCTAGTATGGAACAAAATTTAATTTTTGGTTTTTGTCAAGCCCTGTTTCATAAATACTGTACTACGTTCGGCTGTCCTAAATGTGTTCTTAATTACAAATAACTGAATATCAAATGTAAAAAGTTTTTGGAATTAACATTTAGTTAACAATGATTGTTTCTATTACGAGTTCTTTATTTTAATTTGAGAATCGATATTGAAACACTATAGTACCGTATGAAAAAACGAATAAATATCCAAATCACTAAAACTGAATTCGTGAATAAACTATATAATGCTAGAACGTTTTTTTTTGTCTTAGGAATTTGGTTAACTATTTGTGCATTTAGAATATCGTGTGTTTTTTGCTACAGCTAACTCCAGAAAAGGAAACATAGGAGTAGATCCCATTCTAACTTAGGTCACTTCACTTGTTCCAACAGAATAAACATATACTGCATTTCTATGTCAGTAATCATTAATTACAAGGATTGCTATCACATAAAACATTTGTTTATTGATATTGTGTCGAATCGAATTGTTATTTAAGGTTAGGTTGAAAAGGTACGTATATGAGAAACAAAATAATTATTTTTATTGTAAAGCTTTTTTTTTTTTAAAATTAAAACTTTTTTCTATGGCAAATTAAAAAACTCAAGCATTCGGAAGCTTAAAGAGTGCGTTAAATGAACGTTCCAATAAACTTAACATAACCCGAATAATCTCCCTGGATATAAATTCAATCAACGGTACAGTAATAATTATACAAACAAAAATAGGACTCCAAAAGAAAATAAAGGCATGGTAATAAAAAGACTCTGACTTCATGATTGAAATTGGCGAAGACAATCATTAGCTAAGATATAGTTGATTTTACTCAAAATTCACCAATCCAAAAAAATGAAGAAATCTTTTTCTAACCCGTAAACATCATCATAATTCTTTTTTTTTAGATTTTCCATAATAGAAGTTGTGGCATCTTCTGAAAAGAGAATGGTTTAGACCACAACGTTCATGCTTAATGTTTGATGAATGCATAAACATATTAGAATTAGAAAACAATAAGTGAAAACAAAACCCAATAAAGTTTATAAAATAACAGAATAAAAAATAAAAACAAAAATCTTCCGTGCATTTGCGTGGTCACGTTCGCGCCCGAAAGATATGAAATAAGTAGTAAATAAATTCCTTCATGGTTAAACGTATGGCAGAATTAAGAAATCAGCTTATACATATTAGAAATATAAAACCATCAAAGGGTAGATGAAATAACCAATTACTGGCAATGCATGGGTGGTATGCACTACTTAGTTGTAGACGATATCCAAACCATTCAAATGAAAAACACAAAGCGGCGAAAAAGTTTTCAATATTAATTAATTGGCAAAGAGCGTTTGCGTTAAGGAAATAATTTCAAAGAATGGAAAGGAATATGGCACAAGTAGTACTATATTCCCAAAAACATTACACTTAAGTATAATAGGAAAAACGATAAACAACATTAGCGAACAAAGAATGATTCGATAACAAAGGACATTAAAAAATGAAGCGAATACGTATTAATTCACAAACACAATAACAACCATGACGACAAATGTGAATATATACAAAGACATATAAAGCGAAGGGCACTTATGTCTAACGTCAGTATTTTTTAACGAAGGACTAATTGAAGCGCAATTCCCCTTGACGAGGGAACAACGATTGCTGAAGACGAGGGTAATTACCAGGGAACACCTGGGGAAGTTTAGATGATAGACGAGGTAAGCCATAGTCAGCTCCGGCGGTATGATTCATTAACTGGGTAGTGTAGGGATATGCAGGCATAGTTAATTTTCCGGCGGGAACCTCACGACGAAGTAAAGACGAAGATGGGTTGAGAAGAGAGGAGTTATTCAAACTCGCTGACTTTGCCAAAGTGGGATTTACAAGCGAAGAGGTATCTAAAACGGGAGCTCCAGACTTGATATCATCACTACGAGAAATTTGGTATAAATTACCCTTCAAGGGAAGAGAAGCAGTGCCCAGGGGTATGTGCGAAGGGTATGAAGGGTACGCTGGAGTTGATTCTAGACCACCGAGGCTTCCCAACAAGCTGTTAGAAGACAAAGAAAGAGATCCAAAATCACGAGCTAAACGACTAGCTGAGGAATCAACACTAGCAGAGGGAGCAGAAATACCACTCAAAGAGGGAGAGATACTCTTGCTTGTCATACCCACTTCTTCCATCAGTCTACAATAAACAGCGTTCGGTTGAGCATGAATATTAATTAACACTCTTTTAATCACAAGGTGAAATTGGGCAAGAAATTCACGGCCAATGGAAGGGTATGTAATCACCTTGTGGATAAAGGAAGGACCAACGGCCTGATCTTGCAGTATGTAAGTAAGCACATTGTCTTTTTCTGAAAAAAAGAGATTTTTAAGCAACAGATTTCGTGACTCAGGTTCTTGCTTATTATTAATTAATTTAAAAATAAGAGTTGATGCAAGCTTATGAGTACAGGTTGTATGCAAATGGGTAGCTAAGTGAATTGCTAACAAGCGGTGCCTATTTCTAAAGAAAGAATTATCGAGAAGCCAAGTGAGTAGCAGCATACCATTGGAATTAGTAGCAAGAAGATGGGAGTTTATGATAATCGAAGCAACTACCAAAGCTTGCTGCTCAAAGGTGGCGTTCTCATTCTCAAGACAAGCACGAATGGCTCTAGCACCAAAGCGACTTTGACCAATTTCACAACAATGCCTAGCCATGACTTCAAACAAAAACGTATTTTTGGGATATTTGAAACGAAGGCAACATTGAGCAACATAATTACCAAATTGGTCAAAATAAAGAAGCGCTGTATAAGGACGAAGATGCTTTACGATGAGATCCATTTGCTTCTCAGTAGATGCAACATCAATTATCTTTTGAGCAGCCCAGGTACCATTTTTATGAATACCAATAGCAGCCAAATACGGAGCAATTCGCTCTAACATAGCCTCTTTAATAGGATCCGAACAGTATTCAAAGAACTTTTGAACAACGGTGTTTCCTAAATAGTCACTTGAGAGCTCCGCAACATCATCCAGCATACTGCGAGCAATTACCTCAATTTCCTCTTGGGTATAAAATCCACTATCTATGTTTTTACGAATTTCGCGAAGTTTGGATGCTTCGAATTGTCGAGATCTAAGAGTCTCGACAGGTGGAAGGATTTCAGTAGCAACTTTGTTGTTTTCGATCGCACTAGCAATCATAGAATCAACTATGTCAAGATTAATGCGCATCTCAAACTGCCTGGCAACCTCTAATATATCTACGCGACTCTTTAACAGTTGACTAGCACCCGTAGAAGTTGGAGAGCAAACTACCCCGTCTTTAGAAGAGGTCGACGCAGGAGGTGAAACAGCTGCAGTAATGTTACCAGGCTCATAATTCGAAGAAGGTTTAGCAAGCATAACCTGAACAGGACCGTGATTTTCGAAAACTGGACGATTATGCAATGCGTCTCGTGCTACTATCGCAGAACTCAAAGATTCGTAGCTCACAATAGCCGAATTGTCCGGTGAAAGCATCCAAATATCCTTAACGTTACCATAGGCCGAAAACAGCGCATGAATAGCACTGCTAGAAGTACCTACTGGTAAATTCGATACATACAGCATAGTGGTGGTGCTGGTGGAGAAAAAAAAATGCAAAGTCGATGATATAAATTTCTCGACTGTTCCACGTTTTATATCGTTATTCGTATTTTAGAAACGCAAAATTTTCACGTGCGTTAATATTGCGAAAATTTGAATAAAAGGCGAAAATGCTCAATTTTCGCAAGATCAATTAAATAGCAATAATGGGATTTAGAATAAGGTTATGCAAAAAGTAATATGAATAGGATTAGAAAAAAATTTCGGACCGAGAATCGAAAATATTTTGATAACTATGATAATGAAAATGAGCAAAATTGAGAGCTTTTTTTTTTTAAACAATATTACAGCGACGATAAGAGATGTGCTCTTATTTTAAACGATTTTGATAAATTATTTTAGTGAAACAAGGAAAACGATTTTTTTACTAAGCACTAAAAAAAACCATTGTATAGTTAATTCGTATTTTCTTTAAGCTCTCAACGGCAGTGTGCGTTATTCTTCGCTATAACATGGCAAAATTGGGGTTTTAGTAAGTAATTTAGAAAAGTTGGGAAAGCGAATTTACGGTATGAAGTATTTTAGAGCTTACGAAACTTCAAAACATATGAAGTGCTGTCATTCAATTTACCCATTGTCTTATACTCTAGACATAAATTATAATTATCAGTCATTTTAACCTGACATTAAAAAGATAATATTTGCAATTCCGTACTACTAACTTTGTGCAATAACATGATGCTAATTTGCGATCCCGTTCTGCTGAACCAAATGAAGTAAAGTTTTTAAGCACTGTAGGCTGAATTGATTGTAAATAGCATTTTGTAATATTCGAATTGTCTAAACTACAAGTTTATATCTTTTTTAGAAATCATAGCTCAAAAGCATTAGATGTAAAATGAACAAAAAGAAAAGCTTGTTGCATTGTACTGAATATTGCGTTAAATGCATTAATTTAAAAAACAATTTTACGAATTAACAACAACCTTCAAAAATGAACAAACAAAGGTATAAACAATTAATAACCTCTAAAAGGTAAAAAAGGAAAACAAAACCCCCAAGATTCCAAAAATTTAAGCCGTACGAGACTTTTGATATTTGATGGCCTCCTTGATATAGTTGTCAAAAAGATAGAAGGTATCCATAGGGCCACCACGAGCTTCAGGGTGGAATTGGACAGAAGAAATAGGACGAGAAACATGGGCAATACCTTCGTTAGATTGATCATTCAAATTAGTCCAAGTAGCCTTCCACTCAGCTGGGAGAGTAGATGCATCCACAGCGTAACCGTGGTTTTGAGAAGTAATATGGCAGTTACCAGAAGCAATGTCTAATGCGGGAATATTATGGCCACGGTTACCATATTTAAGTTTAATAGTCTTAGCACCTGTGGAAAGAGCGAGAAGCTGATGACCCATACAAATGCCCATAATTGGACCATTGTAAGTATTCATCAACTCACGAAGATTGTTAACGGTTTTGGTAAGATGGGTTGGATCACCTGGGCCGTTAGTCAAAAATATGCCATCGTAATTGCTAGCAACATTTTGAATAGGATAATCAAAGGGGAAAACGGTAACACTAGCACCACGAGAAACCAAAGAACGAAGAATGTTTTCCTTGACACCACAGTCAATAACGGCAATGTTCAACATGCCATCTCCGCCACTGACGAAGAAAGGCTCACGGGTGGAAACCTGGCTAACTAAATTCACTTCTTCAGGATTGATAAACGCTTCGTCGTCGTTGGCGTCGTACTCTTCACCAATACTGATCTTTGCCAAACTACTTCCTTGTTCACGCAAGAAAGTAACGATGGCACGAGTGTCGACACCGGTGATTGCAGCAACTCCTTCACGAGCACACCATTCACCGAGCGACTCAACTGCAGTCCAGTGGGAGTATTTGGTGGCATAATCGTTGACAACGACACCAGCACACTGGATATGAGGTGATTCAAAGTGTCGCAAAAGACCATTTTCATCGCGCTTTTTACAATCGGGGACACCATAATTTCCGATCAATGGTTGAGTGAAAATTAGAATTTGCTGCTTGTAAGAAGGGTCAGTCAATGACTCAACGTAGCCGACAGGAGAAGTGGTGAAAACAGCTTCACCAGATACATTTCTGTTGGCACCAAAGGAAGTGCCGTGAAAGATAGGACCATTGCGAATCGTGAGGGTGGCAATCTCGTTTTGCGCAGGAGCTGTAGGAAAAGAAGGTTGCTTTGGTAAAATACGCTCGTGATTGGTGACAGGAGGAACCTTAGAATAAAATCTTTTACCAAATCTCAAAGGGAATGGTTTCAAAAATCGCAACATTTTTGAAAAAAAAGAAAACGATTCAAGCGTAGACTTAGGAGGGAATGGAAATATATAAAACCGAACAAAATATAAGTCTAAAGGAAACCGAACGATTCAGAAAATACGAAAAAATTCTATAATAAATTCGGTTTTCAAATTCAGAAGTTTATTAAACCAAAACAAATGAAATTTTTACAATTGAACGAATCTATAAAAATTTGCGAATGTTAGCTCAAGGGAGTTGCAAATAATTGAAAAGGAAAGGAATAATAGTTAAAGGAGTATTTAATAACTATTTTTGAACCAGTCTTTTTCCAAATATTTTTTTAATAGTTGGTAAATGAGCTGACACTTGAAGGAGCGTTAATTTCTTCCTCCCGTGTGGAATATGTAGTTGAAAAAAGAAAATTGTAATCGCTCTGATTATCTTGATTTCGGTTTTATTACTGCTGATAATTATACTGCGTTGTCTCACTGATAAAATCAAAAAATCTCATTTGCAGTATAACTCATTATATTTTTATCACGCTAGATAGTGCTATATTTTTTTAAAGAAGCTATACGCAATAGCGCTGTATTCAAATTTGCTATGGCAAGTTGAATAATGGGTAGGTAAACCATTTAATTTACTATTGCTAATGCTGAAGTTTAAATGGACGGAACTATTTTTCTGTTTCGTACTTCATGTTATGAAAATTATTTAGTTTCATCTTGCTAAGATTTATTGATGCTGACTTTACAATAAATATAGACGGATACACACGCAACAACGTTGAAAACCAAACCTAGGTAAATATGTTCTTGTGGTTGCATATATACAAAAAAGTTGAGTTTTGGCTAGAGACTCGGTTGAAAACTAACAGCTGCGTAATAATAACAATACATCTATTATGTTCCTTACTACCACGAACTGTGAATATTAAAAAGAATTTAATTAGTAAATTTATTAGTCAAGTAATTTTTCATAAAAAGAACGTCATAAGTACATATATGGGGAAATGAGAAGTATTTACAACATTGAAAAAAAATCGAGCAAGTAGAAAATCGCTTACTCAAAGATAGAATATTCCGCTTGGAGATAAAACAATCAATAAAAAAGGAACAAAGAGTAATAGGAAACGAACCGCCTAAAAATTCTTATGTATCTCTCATAATTTAATTATATCTCAGGAAAAATGTATAATGAACAATAACATCCACAACAATACGTCCAATTAAGTAATACGCTTAGCCGAGGGCCTTTCCCATATACCAAATGTATAGTTCAACCGAATTACCAACAAATCGATTGCCATTGAAATACTGTCTTTCAAGAGAGTCATTTTACTACCGCCAACTTCATGCCAAGTAATGGGAACTTCAATGATAGGTAAACCGAAAAAACGAGCAAGTGTTAATACTTCAATATCAAAAATCCATCCTTCAACATGCATACGAGGGAAAATACTTTGATATGCCTCACGAGAAAAAAGCTTGAAGCCACATTGCGTATCGCCAATCTCCCTGATCCCTAAGATTTGTAAAAGTTTGTGAAAACAGTGCATCAAAAAGTTCCTAATAAATGAGCGCTTTACTACTGCAGCCGTGTTCACCATATGAGCACGCGAGCCAACAACGACACCACCCCTTGGTCCGGGTGGCATATTTTTAAAAAGGAGCTCCAAATCAGAAAATTGAGAAGCACCATCTGCATCAGCAAAAATTGCATATTGACCTCTAGCGTACAACATGCCCCAAGTTACCGCACCGCCTTTACCACGATTCCGTTTGAGTGAGCAAACTCGTAAATGATCCCGCAAATCCAGTTTGTTAGAAAACTCTAGCACTGCATTCACCGTCGTATCCTTACTCTCGTCGTCAACTATAAGGATCTCCCACCGACGTTGTCCTGCTGAAGAAGAGGAACGATAATATTTTTCCAAGTGATCGACTGTCTCTTGGAGCATGTTTCCGATTCGTTTAGACTCATTATACGCGGGAACAATGACCGTTATTTGTATATTATCAGAAGTGCTCCACTTCTCAAGAGTCAAACTTTTTTTTTGACCGTTCTCAATGAATACACATGTTTCCTCTCCTTCCAGTTGCTTCCTCGGGCAATGAGAATGAGTTAAATAATAGTAAACCTATATTTGGGTTAATGAATATTCGGGGAAAAATTTGGTCTAATGTCACATCAAAAAATCGAAAGTACAGATAAACTAAACAGGTTCTGCCCGCAACGACCTTATTTACCGACGGGTGGACATGAATGAGAAGCATGCTAGCTAATATTGCTTACCAAGAACAAAAGGATAAATCCCGCAAGGCAGGTGTATAAAACGATGTATACTACCATGTCGTAACTATGCAAAAAGCAGAAGGGTTAAGATTTATGATATTGGAAGAAATAACTCATTCAAAAAAAAAATTACTCCACTCCGTTTATACTCTAAGCTATTTTTTAATGAAATCCGAGCTTTTGCAGTTACAAAGCATGCGGTGGGATTATTTGTGTTTGGCTCTGGCTAACTGCCGACTGGACTGGACAACAGTAATCGTTTAGTCATAGCAGACGAATTTTTTAGTACGAGTTGGTGAGTAGCAGTCAACAACTTAAAATGTCTACTTTTACAAGCAATTAAGCATAGACATATCGATTACAATAGACTCTCATTGTTGCTCAACTTCTGATAGATCACAAAAGTCAAGCATACTTGTTATAATTATATAATTATTTTGACTATTTGGGAGACATTGTATTAAAAGAATAGGTGCCTTTACTCTTTCCTAAAAAACTTACATGACTGTAATTCTGCGTGGATATAAATATTTTTTCATGGAACATCGTATGATATATCTTACGGCTACTTAGTATTAAGGGCGCAAGTTGTTCAATTGCCTTAACCTTTTTGAATAGGATGAACTACAGGTTTGGCTGGGTCATAAAATATGTCTTGAGTATTCCTTCATTTGTAAATTGATAAACTAAAACACTTAACGTTGAAAACACTTGTTTAAAATTGGCTTCAAGTCAATTAATTGTAAATTTAAGGAAACTAGCAAGTAATCATTATTTAGACCAAGCGCCTGTTTATTTAACATTATTACACCTTTTCCTTATCGATTCGTTTATCTTCGAAAGTTGATCTCGCAGAGTCCTGATCCATGAAATGACTTTTTATAAAACATTAGCCTTTGTAATTTTTTTAATAAATTCATCCTTTTCATACATGATTTTACTGAAATTACGGTTAAAACTGTTATATTTATATAAGATAACAAAAAAGTCTCGTTGTTTGAATAGCATATTATGAAGTACCCGTATACCAAACTCGGTTATTGATTACCGTTCAATTAATGTTGTCTAACAAAATACTAAGCAGACCGTTAAATTAGGTTGAGATAAAAGTTTATAAACTTACCACTTCTCCTTTCACCATAACCGAATAGGAAAAAAAATCTTGGTATTCAAGTGTTTTTGGGTAACTTTGGAATTTAACAAATTAGCAAATATAGTTGCTTACCGTTCCTGGTACTAAAAAACCTAAAATTTTTATTGCTGCGCAATACCGTTAGTTTTGGTTTTTTTTCGTAAAAACTTTCTGGTTTTTCGATTTTTTGTTTTTCACGCTTAAAAGAAGAGAAGCTAATTGTATTTGCTTACTCAACACAAAAGCAAGTAATTCATTCTTTGTGTTAAACCTTACACTAATCTGCTTTTGTCAAAAAATTTTTTTTTGGTTATTTAAAACTCCTACCATTGAGTTTTGTTAGTTACATCTTTGAGAACTCAGTTCTATCAAAAAATTTAGTTTCTTTCATTTTTTCAAAATTTGACTATCAATCGTTTGATAAAAATGGAATCTCAATCTCCGATTGAATCAATTGTCTTTACTGACTCCTGTCATCCGTCTCAGCAAGAAAATAAATTTGTTCAGCTTATTTCAGATCAAAAAATTGCAATTGTTCCCAAATTTACGTTGGAGTGTGGCGACATCCTTTACGATGTTCCCGTTGCCTTCAAGACTTGGGGTACTTTGAATAAAGAAGGAAACAATTGTCTTCTTCTTTGTCATGCTTTAAGTGGTTCTGCTGATGCTGGAGATTGGTGGGGTCCTTTACTCGGTCCTGGTCGTGCGTTTGATCCATCACATTTCTTTATCGTATGCCTTAATTCTCTTGGTAGCCCATACGGAAGCGCCTCTCCTGTTACATGGAACGCTGAGACTCATAGTGTTTATGGGCCAGAATTTCCTTTAGCAACCATACGTGATGATGTAAACATCCATAAACTTATTTTACAAAGATTGGGTGTAAAGCAAATTGCTATGGCAGTAGGTGGCTCCATGGGTGGTATGCTGGTTTTGGAGTGGGCATTTGATAAGGAATTTGTGCGATCAATTGTTCCCATTTCTACCTCTCTTCGTCATTCCGCGTGGTGCATTAGCTGGTCTGAAGCGCAACGCCAGAGTATATATTCTGACCCTAAGTTTAATGATGGATACTACGGCATAGACGATCAGCCTGTAAGTGGCCTTGGAGCTGCTCGTATGTCTGCCTTGTTGACATATCGCTCCAAATGTTCTTTCGAACGTCGCTTTGCCCGTACTGTTCCTGATGCGTCTCGTCACCCCTATCCAGATCGTTTACCCACTCCTCTCACGCCCAGTAATGCACATTGGGTCGTTCACAACGAAGGAAACCGTAATCGCCGTGAACGACCTTGTCGATCCAATGGATCATCACCTACTTCTGAAAGTGCTTTAAATTCCCCCGCCTCTTCTGTCTCGTCTTTACCTTCTTTAGGTGCCTCTCAGACTACAGACAGTTCTTCCCTTAACCAGAGTTCGTTATTAAGACGTCCTGCTAATACTTACTTCTCTGCGCAATCGTATTTACGTTACCAAGCGAAGAAGTTTGTAAGTCGCTTTGATGCTAATTGTTACATTTCGATTACTAAAAAGTTGGACACCCATGATATTACTCGTGGACGCGGTTCAGACTCTCCTAAGGAAGTCATGAAGGATTTGTCTTTACCCGTACTCGTACTCGGTATTGAAAGCGATGGTCTTTTCACATTTGACGAACAAGTTGAAATTGCCAAATCTTTTCCCAATGCTACCTTGGAAAAAATTATTTCGGCCGAAGGCCACGACGGTTTTTTGCTTGAGTTTACTCAAGTAAACTCACATATTCAAAAATTCCAAAAGGAACATTTAATTGATATCATGTCTCAAACTAATTCCTTTGAGCGACTTGATTCCCAAGTTAATGATACCAACCGCGAAAGCGTTTTTGGAGAAATGGAAGACATAACCTCCTGGTAAGTAAAGTGTTTTTAGGATTGTTGATAACTTACCAATAGTTATCCTACTGGTTACCATCCTGGTGTTACAGTGGTATAAGTATCCTACGGACCAACGGCCTGGGGAGAAAGATCGTGTGCTAGTTTAGTCAACTTGAGGATTCAACTCCTCATGTATAAACACGATCACTTTCGTTAATGAGCTTGAAACGTATATTATGACTATTTTATTTAAAAAGGATGTTAATTTTCAAAACATGGTTTTTTTCGTTAGCTTTTCAACTTCTCATTCCACCTTTCTTTTCTTATTGTTTTGTCAATTTAGGTTCCTGCGGGCAGTGAATTAGAGAGCGATTGAGCTGGATGGTTTCCTTGTATGCCTTTCTTTAAGAAAGAAGAAAATGTAGTATACATTGATAGAAATTGCCAAAACCTTGTTAAACCTATTTCAACCCTTTCTGCATTCGTCTAACCGATTCTTGGATAGATATGCATCTTCTTGAAGAGTGATGCGTATATGGAAATATTCCAGTTGTATCTAGCGAAATCACTTTGCCACAATATGAAATTTGAAAATTACATTCTCACCCCTCCAACATGGGGACTAATTCTTTTTTAATGCCACCAAAAAAAATTCTATGAAGCGTTTGTTGATGGGATTTACAGTCGTTCAGTGTTTAATATATAGATTTTATAAAAACAATGTTTAATAAACTATTTTGTTTTTTTTTTGTTGAAAGTTTTATTTCGTGGATAAAGAGAATACAATTCGATATACTATGGAAAAACAAATGTAGCAATCCACCGTGGTATGAAGAGAGAGCAATACAGCATAGGATAAGATTATTGGAACTCGGACTAGGAAGCGGATATCTGGGGCAAAATCAAGATTGCTTCTTCCGGGTTCGTAGAGTTAGCGACAGATCCTTGCCGGTCATGAGGAAAAACAACGCACCGACCGTATCCAAGCTATGGTTTACATCACAACATACTGGGTCAATCATTTATGAAAGTGCTTATTTCGAGAACACAAAGCTCTATATTCACGTGCCTTTACACCGGACATGATAAAAATCTTGTTAAACTTGAAAAAGGAGTATTCTGGTGGTTTTGTTTACATTTTTATAACACAATACAAGCCGCTACGTTATCTTTCTTTTCCATCAGCTGTTACTTAGACGGAAGCACAAGAAGCAGTCACAAAGCAGTAGAGAGAAATTCAGTATATCTAGAAGAGATACTTGCCAAGAACACCAGTTCCAAATCAAAAATTTTTGGGTAAAAAATGTCTTTCCGTAATTCCTCTAGAATGGCCATGAAGGCCTTGCGTACTATGGGTAGCCGTCGTTTGGCTACTCGTAGCATGTCTGTTATGGCTCGCACCATTGCTGCCCCCAGCATGCGTTTTGCGCCTCGCATGACCGCCCCTTTGATGCAAACTCGCGGTATGCGTGTTATGGACTTTGCCGGTACCAAGGAGAACGTTTGGGAGCGTTCTGACTGGCCTCGTGAAAAGCTTGTTGACTACTTCAAGAACGACACTCTTGCCATCATTGGATACGGATCTCAAGGACATGGTCAAGGTTTGAACGCTCGTGATCAAGGTTTGAACGTTATTGTCGGTGTCCGTAAGGATGGTGCTTCCTGGAAGCAAGCTATTGAAGACGGTTGGGTCCCTGGTAAGACTTTGTTCCCCGTCGAGGAGGCCATCAAGAAGGGTTCTATCATCATGAACCTTTTGTCCGATGCCGCTCAAACTGAGACTTGGCCCAAGATTGCTCCCCTTATTACCAAGGGTAAGACTTTGTACTTCTCTCACGGTTTCTCCGTCATCTTCAAGGATCAAACTAAGATTCACCCCCCTAAGGATGTTGATGTTATCCTTGTCGCTCCCAAGGGTTCTGGTCGTACCGTTCGTACCCTTTTCAAGGAAGGTCGTGGTATTAACTCTTCCTTCGCTGTTTACCAAGACGTTACTGGTAAGGCTCAAGAAAAGGCCATTGGTTTGGCTGTTGCCGTCGGTTCCGGTTTCATCTACCAAACCACTTTCAAGAAGGAGGTTATCTCCGATTTGGTTGGTGAGCGTGGATGTCTCATGGGTGGTATCAACGGTCTTTTCTTGGCTCAATACCAAGTTTTGCGTGAACGTGGTCACTCCCCTGCTGAGGCTTTCAACGAGACTGTTGAAGAGGCCACTCAATCCCTTTACCCCTTGATTGGCAAGTACGGTCTTGACTACATGTTTGCCGCTTGCTCTACCACCGCTCGTCGTGGTGCCATTGACTGGACTCCTCGTTTCCTTGAGGCTAACAAGAAGGTCCTTAATGAATTGTATGACAATGTTGAGAACGGTAACGAGGCTAAGCGTTCCTTGGAATACAACTCTGCTCCCAACTACCGTGAGCTTTACGATAAGGAGTTGGAGGAAATCCGCAACTTGGAAATCTGGAAGGCTGGTGAGGTTGTTCGTTCTCTCCGTCCTGAACACAACAAGCACTAGAATATTTAAGAATATTCATATACTTTTTAAATTTTAGGTTATATATTGTTTCATATTAATCATTTCGGTTTAAATATCCATTGGCTATTCGAATAATGATTTTGTATATTTCTTTGCCCTTCATGTCATAATCTCTTGTACACTTTTTTACATCAGTTAATTTCTTTGGTGCATGATGGTAACTTCTTTAAAGTTTTAAATATTATTCAATCTTCTCGTCTAATCATATAATATTATGTTGTATTTAAACCAATTTAATTCTCATTTTTTAGTTTATACTTAATTCTTTTTCCGCTTACTATGTAAAAGTTGCTAATATTTTGTGTTTTTAGACTAAAACTTTTGTACAAAATCCTTATTTGGTTTGAACATCACAATATCCAGTGTATGCTAATTACGAAACGACACTAGTAAGTTTTTACTTATTTGTAACCACGAAAATGATACGAAGTCGTGTTAATTTAGCACGCGAGGTGCCCAAAAAAGCCAAAGCGCATTTGTCCAAGGAGCGGCGGTTAATTAAAGAGGATTCGGAATTCGTATTTGGAACGCATTCAGTAAAAAATGCCCTTGCAACGCGCAAAAGAGAATGTCGAGCACTTTATGTTCAAAATGCTGACATTCATAGTGAATTTGAAGAATTTTTGAACAAACTACAGTACAAAATACCAATAAAAAGTGTGAATAAAGAACATTTAAATCAAATCACAGCATGCCGACCTCACAATGTACGTTTTCTGAGAATTTTTGTGGTCCATAACCCTTTACGATTTTACAAGACACCGAAAATGCACTTGTGTTTGTATTCTCACTAACATGTTAGGGGGTTGTTTTGGAGGCATCCTCGTTGAATGTTCCAACAATATCAGATTTACTTTTCCCAGCTGGGGAAGAGTACAACAACAAAAATGGGCAGGATTCTCCACATAATGATTTGAATGAGGGTAAAAGCTCATCGTCCGATAACTATCCTCCACTTTATGTTTACGTTGACGGTATAACAGATCCTCAAAATATGGGTGCCGTTATTCGAAGCGCTGTAAGCTATCGTTTGCTACTATTTAAAATTTCTAATTGGGTTTAAGTATATTTTAGGCGCTAAAGGGATTTTATTATCAAAAAAACATAATACATTCTTGTCACCGGTCGTTAGTAAAGCTTCAGCTGGAGCTCTTGAAGTCTTCAACATTAGCCACGTGAAAAATCCTATGGTCTTTTTGAGGAACTCAGTTTTAAAAGGTTGGAAAGTCATAGGGACCAAGCCAGCTTTGCCAGATAACAAAGATCAAATTTACACCCCGCATAAAATCAAAACAGAACTAATGAATGAACCGAAAATACTTGTACTAGGAAGTGAAAGTAAGTGTATTGTATGAATGCCTTTATTGCTAACTTTATAAAGAGGGTTTAAGAACGAACATTTTAACGCAATGTTCTCATTATGTTTCAATTCCCGGCGGTGATAAATACGTTGATTCATTAAACGTCTCAGTAGCTGCTGGTATTCTTTTGTATAGCTTAGTGAATTGAAAATATTAGACTGATTGTTTAAAAGATATACCAAATTTTAAAGCTTTAGACTGGTACAATGTAATATTGGTTTTAAAAGTTTCAAATGAAGAGCGATAAACTGCAATACTCGTTTTAAGTTTCAAAATCTTCGCCTAAAAATTACGTTTTGATCATTTTTATACTCCTCTGAAGTAATTAAAAGCCGACGAAATGTACTTAGACTGGCTAATATTGAGCCGCCAAGCCAAGCATTATGCATACGTTCAGGGGAAGCATAAATTTTAACTTGATTTTTTTTCCCAGAAATTGCACGTAACTCAGAGATGAATCTCTCCCCAAATCCTCTCAATAACGTTGAACCTCCAGAAAGTACAATGTTTGAATATAAGGTTGACCTTAAATCGATGTCGGACAATAAAATAGACTTGAACAATTGTATGTGAAGACCAGACGCCTCAGAACCCATCATTTCCGGGTTGAATAAAACCTCAGGCGCAGAAAAGCATTCTGTACCCAAAGTTATAGTTTGGTTGTCTGGGAGTTGATATGTATGAATCTGCGGTTTGTGTTCAGTCCATGATTCTATTTCTGATCTAAAGTCAGATGCTACGTAGCAACATTTTTCTTTAATTTCCCGGACAATTTCTTTCTCCGCCGAGCTGACGAGTTCGTGGCCAGATTTTCGAAGTTGCAATTGCAAATAATCTGTAACGTCACGACCTCCAATTTCCTCTTGTTGTATAGCTGATGGAATGGAAAACCCATCATAAATAGGAACACTATGAGTCAAGCCATCTCCACATTCAAGAACAATGCCAGTTGTACGTGCGGAGGCATACAGTGCCAATACAGGCTGCAAGGAAAAGCTCAATGCTGGAACGTTTAACGTTTCATAAAAATACTCTGCAATTTTTTCTTTGTTTCGGATGTTAGCCAAAGGAGGTTCGGTTAAAAGCAAGGGATGTTCTTCCGGTAAAGTATTGAGCTGTTGATCTGAATAAATATAGCTCCAAATCTCTTCCATATCGGACCAATTTTGGATGATTCCCCGTTCAATTGGACGTTGAATTTTAAGCAACCCGCGAAGATTTTGAGCCTCAGAACCAACAAACATATCTTTTTGGATACTACTTGGCATGACACGCTCATGCTTAATTCTTCCAACACTGTATATTAGTATCTAGTATGAGAAATAAACTTCATACCAAGTCGGAAAAAGGCATTTGGGAATATCATCGCCAGCGAATCCAGCTTTAATAAATCCAGAGCCCTAGATAGTTTTGTCAATATAACTAGACAGTTTAACAGGAAATAGCCGGCTAAAAAGAGTCTGGCATACATTGTCGATACATATCGGCTGATTATCAAAGCTAAAACGCGTCAATAAATAGAATTCTTTCAAAAGACACGCACATTTCAGTAACAGTCATCCAAAAAGCTGAAATATCAAAGTTGAGACTCGGAGGTTTTAAAAGAAAGTTTTATTAAGGGTTTAAATTATTCTTTAAGCGGCTTGAAATTTGAGAGCACTAGCAATAATGAAGGAAATGGCGGGTAAACAGTAATAGAAGACGCAACTTTGAAGGTTTTGGGCTTTGCCAAGAAATTTTATACTAACAGGAGGAACAACAATCGTACCAATTTTTTAAAAAAATACCTTAAACCAATGGAAATTGGTCACTAACAGCTATTAGTTAAAGCAATTGGGAATTGTCTAAAGAAAGTAGCATGCTTGACAAGAAACTTAGCAGTATTAAGCTTCGTTATGTATCACTATACCCTGCAATTATCATACATAAGTTGTTTCATTCAATAGGCTTTTTGAATGAAAACCATATAAAGAAATTACGACAACCCTTTCGATTGAATTTGTTTCTTCAGTTGAATTGTAGTATATGCTTAATAATGGTTATGTTTACATCTTGGTTAGACCCATCATAAAGCCGCTCGTACTCGTAATTGTTGTTGAATGGATTGTAAAGAAGACTGTACAAAATTCACTGCATTTTTAACGTGTTTTCGAAATAACTAATCAAACTATCAAAAAGATAACGTATCAACACTAAACCGCACTACTTTATAAATTGCACATCGGGTTGCTTCTTAGCTAGACGGAAAGACAATGCTGACCTTGTCTTCATAATTGTTTACAATCTTCCACCATTCATCTACTCATTAATCAGTAGTAATGTATTAAAATAAACAATTTCTATTTTTTAATTATACAAACAATTTCCTATTCTGAATCTAAATGTAACAGTTGTATCGCATTTGGCATTTCTTTTTTGTAATCCAGCAACCGAAAATTCAATCAAATCAATGTGACCATGGCGAATTGGATATAAAATAACAAAGATTAAGGTGGAAACTTCAACTTTATCAGCGACTATCATTATAGTCAACAAGTAGACAAACTAATAATATAAAGACTAACAAGTCTTGGGGGTATAAACTAATAATACATATGTCTTGCCTCATTTAAAAATGGTAAAAGCAAGGAACCGTTCACGGCTTATATCGATAAACATTCTAAAGCAGGGGAACCAATGTGTTGAAACTGGTAATAAAAAGAGGGATGGGGGTGGTAAAAGAATTCCAATAATCGAAATTCCTTAGAAAAATAAAAATAAAATCCATGTCTTAACAATTACATCAAGAAGAGTAAAAAAAAAAGAAAAGCGAAAATAACGAATTAAAAAAGATTGCATTGTTAGATTGTTTAATGCTTTTATCGAATAAGATAAAACATTCAATTTTCCAATTTTTTGTTTTCCCTTTTTATTATTTTCTTCTGATCATAACGGAAATCGGGTTTTCTTCTTGTATACAATATTCGGGTTTAAGCGCTTACTTCCCAATCAAATGCACCCTTTCTTTGCTCAGCTCCCCAATTAGGAGAGTTCAAGTCATCTCTGACAGTTTGAACGTAAAAGGAAAGAGGTTGCTCTTGGTCGTTACAGCTCATAGCCGACTCAGAGTTAATGCCGATATCGGTGGTTTGATCAGCAACATTGGATGCGGTAAAAGACCAACCATTCTTAGTACCGTCAACACGGGAAGCAACACTAGTAGAGAAGGAAAATCTTGAAGCCGTTGCCTTTAAAGAGGTAGCGGCTAAAAGAGACTTGGAGATGACACCTTGTTTAAGAATAGAAAACATAGCGATGAATCAAAAATGTTTATTGATGAAATTAAAAAGAAAAGAAAATAACAGTGATTAAATAGAAATGTGTAGAATAGAAGTATCACCGTTCGCAGATTTAATTATCGAGACGTCAGCGAAGAAAGAAAAAAAAAATTTTCTTAACTAATTAAACCAACGAATAAAAAATTTTTTTTCTGAAGATGACCGTGTTGATCAAACCAATATTCTTTATTGTTCACTAAAAAGAATATCAAAAGAAGTATTTAGTAGTAGCTAAAATGTATTAACTTTTTACTTTAGAATGTCTCGCAATTGACTTTGATTAGACACTGTTTAGGTGGGACGCAACAATTGTTGGATGGCGAGGTCTCTTAGATGGAAGCCCGCATTTATATAGTTTTAGACTATTTATTTGCCTTTTCCTTTGTGACGAATTCAGATAGCTTTCCTTACTGATAAGAATGCGATACCCGTTCCATACGGCGCAACGTTAAAATAGGCGACTAGCAGTGTAAAGTCCGATACCTAGACGAAAGCAATCGTAAGCTAAAGGTGTCGACAGTACCTCAGTTTGGCTGGCTATCTTAGTATTGCTTACAAGCCCATCATACCATATGAAAGTAAGCTTACGTTCGTTTGATTAATAAACAATGTGATGTCAAAAGCTGTAACGGCCGTTCTTGTATGAGAGAGAAGCTAGCAGAACAAAAAAGGGAGACTTCGCACATTGAATTCAAACAGTTGACATCACAAATGAAAAGAGCGACTGTGTTTAATAAGCGTTTCAAATATTCCATTGGGATTTACTAAGGATTAGGATTTAGAAGAAAGGTTTAACAAAGGGTTGAAAGTTTCATGATAGCAAAGTGTGTCGCATGTAAACAAAAGAACATTCATTTGAAATCATAGCTATATCCATTAGCTAGCTAATTAATTAGTAAGTTGGTTAGTAATTTAAATAATTAATTTTCATCATAATGTATAGAAAAACAACGTAAAATTCAGGGAACTATTTCTAAGTCATCCTCATCATCACTCTCAGTAAATTCATATCGGAATTTGATATTTTTTAGGGAGCCGGATCGTGAAAGTCCAGTCGCTGTGGAGTGCGTTGTAGATGCATCTGCGGAATGCGTTGGATCGAAACCTATTTTTCGTAGACTTTGGGGGGAAAAAATCCTCGGCGAAGAGGTAAACACTACCGCTGGGGAAACTTTGGTGGATGTAGTATCTTGTGGAACGGGTGTCCCTGATGCCGCATCGTTAGTGCCGAGAATAGCAGAGTTAGAAAAAGATGGTAGAGAGGATTTAGGGTTCATTATAGATGCATTAAAAGAGGCCAGAACGGATGGTTTTTTCGTCGATGAATCAATTTCGCTATCTTTAGAAAGAGCAGTGGGATTACCCTTGTCATGTAAATTTTTAACGCCGGAACCTTGTAAATTTAGATACTGATGGCCGAGTGTTCGCATCGACATTCCCGTAGAGAGGTTATTCGAGTTAGAGCTAGACGAAGAGGAAGCGCAACATCGCTTCGATAATCGCACCAAAATTTCACGCTCGCGTTCAGCCTGCGCTCGTTGTTTTTTGTATCGTTCCTTGCGCTCCCTCTCGGTCTGAACGGCGTCTTCTGCATCATACAAACCAGCTACTGCGTTAGGAATTGCGGAATACTTTTCCCCAGCAAAGTATCCTTGGAACCCTTGTCCACGAAATCGCTTTTCACGTCGTGCGCGAGGCTCGTGCATAGTCGCCATACTTGAAGCAAACTCCGTTCGCGTAGACATGGACCGCTGGACAGCGAGGTCAACGTGATATTCACATACATCTCCGGCACGCTTGTCGAGCCAATGTTTACATAGTTCACCGCTTTTTCTTCGGCTGGAACAATAGCCAAGGTGTTTGGAGCGACCAATCTCTAAAAGTACATCGTACTCAGAATCCAGCTTCAGAGAAAAGCGTCCAATGTCTGGGTTCTTTGGCTTTAGTACTTCAGGATTGAGAAGCGCAATGACAGTACCACTCTGGATCTTCCAGTATCGTTCAAACGCCTTTCCAAACAGGAAGCACTCCAGTTGCCATTTCAAGTCAGTCAGTGTTAGCATACAATATTTATTCCCATTCACAGTTTCTCTGGTTCCACTATTACTGGCAACAATGCCCATAACTACATAGTTGTCAACTTCTGGCGCTTCAAATTTAGGAGCTCTTACTAGTTTGAGTAGTTGGTGAATGAGATAAACTTGATTTCCCCCTATATTTTCCTTAGCAACCTCATCACTTATGTATCGAATAACAATGGCTTGTCTTGAATAAGGATCGATTTCATCACATTTCATAGGAAATTTCTCCTCTTCACTTTTTCCATCTTCAAGTATGTTTCGCTTCCTCTGGAACGATTGCTTTCTATTTTTTTTCATCGTTTTCAATTTATCGCTCCTCTTCCTTTCTTGGTTCCTTGCCTCTGCAAGTCGTTCGTGAAATGGTTTTGGTAGAGGCCCTCGAGGCCCTTTTCCTAATGAAACATCTTTCCCCGTCTTTCCTTTATCGATTCCTAATATCAATCGCTTGGGACTTTTTAGTTTACTAGGCGAGCTGACTGTAAGGACACGAACTTGCTGAGGAGGAGATCTTGGAACCTGAATAACTTCAGCGTTCTCCGAAGAAGCCTCCTTTTGAGCACTTCGTAGACGCTTCTTTTCTTGAATTTCATTTAGCTGCCTCTGTAACCTCTTTTCTTCCAGGTCCAAGTCATTTTCTTCTGCAATGAAGGGATCATGCATACTTGCATTAATTAAACTTGGTTTCCTCTTAATCTTAAACCTCCAAAGTCAATGATAAAAAAAACCCCCCGCCTGTTAGATATAGTCAATTTCTCACGAATACTGAAACTTTTCAACCCAACCCTAGAAAACTAGCTTTTCAGGAAATTAAAAAAACTCTGATCAATAAAATTTTCTTCTCTATTGTATGAGTAGCCAAAACAAATAACAGGATAAATTTAATACTGCCACATTTGTATTTTGAAATGCGAAGATATTGTTGAAAAGTTTAGTGCCAAAAACAGGAAATTCTTTAGTCCTGGAAAAGGAAGCAAGTAATAATTATAAATCTTTTTAACAAGATATTCTTATTTTCCAATACTTAAAAATCGCGGTTAAACATATAGGAATGTAAACAGTTAGCGGACATCTAAAGGACATGTGTTTAAGGATGCAAAATGTAGTGCATAAACAAGCATAATGTGCAAAATTAAATCCTCTCTATACTACACATGCTATAGGTAAACAACATAACTGCAGTTTGAATAATAAAAGGTTAAAATAGATGCGCTAATTTAATGAGTATACACGTTCGATATCACGAATTCATTTACATAATATAAACTTACGATATTTGTCTATATAGAATCATAAAAGATGTGTCTACAGTATTCAAATGCATATAGTAACTTATTTAAAAGGGGTATTTTGAACAGTTAAATTTTAAACGTCGAACTTTTTTTTACATTTGGTGGAAGAGATTGCCTAGTTTCCGTTGTCTATTCAAATTTGCGCTTAATATTAAAATCTTTGTGACAACAGTTGGCCAGTTCTTTTGAAACCAACTTATGAAGAAAAATCATATAACGAAATTTCCAGTATTGTATAAAAAAAGCCTGTAATCCCACATAATATTTGGTTGATCATATTCGAAATTGTCGTTTCAATGAAGTTTAGTCCTTTCTGAATGCTCAGTATGTAGTTTCGTTTAAATGAATCACCGGGACTCACAGTGTTATAAGTTATCATAAGCTATCAATTTAATGGACATCAATACTTGTTTAAATGAAGCAATTCCTGGTCTGATTGCTTCACCTTCTAAAATCGGGTACCCAGACCATTCATTTGTTTATCCCTAATTAAAAATTAAGGGGATCATGTTTTGATACCACTAATAACCATCAGCTGTAATTTTACCTCATACAGCTTCTCTCCGTTAGCTAAATCTAAGGTTTTAGCGTCTTTTGACTGGGTTGACCGTTGATACTTAGCTTCATCGACCCACACATTTGCCTGAGCTTTACCAATGACTTCAGCGTTTGACAAAGATGCATTTTTGAATAAATTCAAAATTGATTGCGGAGTAAATCCACCATGATGAGCTACGCCAAGCTTAGCTATTTCATCAGGATGCAAATTACCATGAAAAGTATCACCCCCCTTTATTAAATCTGCGACAAATAATCGACCATTAGGTTTTAAAAGTTTAGAAAGCTTATTAGTCACTTCCTGTAGGTCCTTGATATGATGATATGCCATGGAGCATACAACAGCATCAAATTCAGTAGAAAATGGTTCATCGCCGTTGCCATCCAAATCATCCAAACTTAAAACATATGCACAGGCTCTTTCTTTGGGAATGTTCATCTTTCTAAATTTTTCATTATAAACGTCCACCATGTCTTGGGAAACGTCTATGCCAACAATTTGTTTACAGTAAGGGAACAGGTGTTGGCTAATTAAACCAGTTCCACAAGCAAAATCCAATATACTCATACCACTTTTCTTCCAAAAATTATTTACATTTGTCAAATCATCATCCGAAGTTAAAAGCAGCCTATCTTGATCATATTTTGGGAGATCATGTCTTAGGCTGGTTTCGGAATTGTCTTCAAACTGTAAAATTTTTGAAGAAATCACTTTGGAAATCGCCAAGGTACTTGGATTGTCATATTTCGATGCTTCTATTTTGTTGTAATGAGACACGTTGGCATAAACTATATCCGACATGATATTTTAGTTCCTTTTATATTGTTAATGAACGGTGAAGTCTTGCTAATAGGAATATTAAAAAAAAAGATAATCAAGGACTATCTTTAAATGGTTATGACTGAAAATTTATGTCACAAGGTACCACGATTATGAAAGATTAGCACAATTTCCCTTTTTATGATTAATATAACTAAAACTTATTAAGCGAGAATTTGTTTAGAACTATTATTGGATGTTAGACAGAAAAGAGCCTGTTAATATAGAAACTTCAGTAGCTTCTTATTTTAACTAAATTATTGTATTCGACAGATTAGGATTCCTGTGACCGTCCTTTTGCTTTTGTATAACGCTCATTTTTGTATTACCCTAATACCCGAATTTTGTAAATAAGCTTGGACTTTTTATATACTACTGGAAACCGCTGCGCATAATTTAAGAAGCTAAATTGGGTTTCGTTCCAACACACTATTTGCATTGAATTGTAAAGTATTGTTTACATGAATCGTTTTGAGTAAATCCCTAGGTAGGGTGTTAAATGAAGCAATTAAGCATGATTCAAGATATTCGTTAAAAAGTACGAATCATTTGGCCTAAATTGTTAGTCTAGCTGACTTGCTGCATGGCTCTCAAAGTGGCCCGCAAGAAAGGCTCCATAAATTGCTCAGATCACTGTAAGTATTTACTGTTAAGTAAAAATACAAAAAGGAGCTTCGCTAATGAAACAGTAATTTGGAAGTTGATCTATTCATGTCACAAAAAATGCGGTAGCAATGTAATAATGTTATAACCCATTTTGAGACTTACACCGAAAGAATGTACACGAGGAAGATTCATTCATCAATGGTTTAAATAACACATCAACCACCTTTGAGGTACTTGCAAGCAAGGAAGGTCATATTCGTTCGCTTTTAGTTACTTCACTAATTTTCAACTAATGTACTTCACGTTTTTCATTACTTTACAATCAACGTAGTAGAACATGTAGACTTAGTCTTGTTCACCATTATACACTCTTTATGTATAACGTCCGCAACCAGTTTTTTTTCATTAAAAAAAAAAAAATTCGATGTGATAAACAGTTAGTATAGTCAATCTAGCAATTATTAAGATGAGAAAATACTCAATGTCTATTTTATTAGTTTATTAAGGATATCTATACTTTGGCTTTTCAATTTAACCAATGCTGTTTTTTTTTGGTACTTGAAGCCGCAAGCTTTCTATTCAATTCACTACCGTGGTTTACCATTGAATTTCTCATAACTAAGATTGCCGCTCTTGACTTCAACATCGACTGTTATATTTCTTTTTTAAGAATATGCATTTCATTTTTTTGTACTGCTTTCTTATAAAGATGGAGTTCTTGACTAACAACGTGTCTTGAACAGACAACAAAAAGTCGGTACGAATCTCCTCTTACTTCAGCCATCTTTTATATCAACTTCATGATTATCTTAAGAGGAACAATCAATTTTATATGCTTAATTTCTTTCGTATATGTACAACTAGAGTCGTCACTGTTTTAAATTTTGATATACCCAAATCGTTGTCAATACTTTTACAAAATACTCATCTTTAGCTGAAAGTTACACAACGAAATCTTTCTAATTAAAAAATTGTGTTTGCAAGTACTCAGAGTTGTTTTCAATTGATATCTTTGCATTTTTTACTTTTGTTGCAAATAGTGGTACGAAGTTTCAGACGTGATTGCCTCACAAATTTTGGGGTTTCATAATTTAAACTTAAAAAATGCAGGGAAAGATATTCATACTACCCAAAGATTCTACAAATCAACAATTTGTTGAACTCTCACATCCCTTGACCGGGAGACCACTTCGTTATTTATTAACAAACGATCACCTTTTACAAATCCTTCAAGTTGGGGATTCTTCAAAACAAAGGTCTTGGTTTGTAGGGGATCATGTAGTATCGGACGGATATCTCTATGTTTGCACCCCGATAGACTTACTCGCGCTTGTGCTTCCAATCATTCAGGAACTTACTTGGAGTCGCCGGAAAGAACCGAATCGATATGTCTCGTTTGAAGACTTCATTGAACACTTTGATAATATGGGTCCTCATTATCCACGAGTGTCAGAAGTCCTCTCTCCGAATTTGTTGAACACATTACATCGGATTTGTAAAGTAAACGAGCCAGTAGGATCTTTGCCCAAGACCTTTCAACTGGATGAATCTTCTGTTGTTAAAATTTTACTAAGGAAAGCCAAGGTTGCTCAAGAAAATCTTCCCCCTAGTATTGTAACCGAACTTAAAAAACAGTTAGCGCCTTTGGACCTCCGCACGCCGCTTCCACAAGATTTACTAGAATTGTCATGCAAGTGGCATGCCGCTTCATTGGTTTGTGAAGATCTTCAACCTGAATGGTATAACAAATTAGCCTACTGGCAGGAAGAATTGGCCCCACTGCACGCTTACACTAAAAACTTAGAAGAATCAAGAAAGATTTTGGTAGAAAAGGAAGCTTTGTTAAATTCTAAAAAACGTCCACAAAACAGTGATATTACATCAAGTCTTTTAAAAAAGCCCAATCGGAAGCAGGCCACCAAGAAGTCCAAATACTTCTCAGGAGAAGGAATGACGAAAATATCTTCATTCTTTACAAAAAAGTAAGATCACCGAGGTATGATTTTGCTTTTATTTTTTTCTTAGCATAGTACCCTTAATTTTTTTGGCATGTTTACAAGATATTGTCAATTGCTGTAAAAGTGGAATTCTTCTTTCTTGAGCAATGTTTCAAGAAAGCCAATAAGAGCGGTAATGTTGAAGTTCACCAATACTTTCAAGAATATCCGACAATGCGCGATGATCACCCTTTTTATCATAAGCAGGAATATCCGGGCACCAGCGTTTGGCTAATTCCTTAATAGTAGAAACATCGATAATTCTGTAATGCAAATGTTCGATTATCTTTGGCATCTCGACAGATAAAAACCTTACGTCTGCATGGACACTGTTTCCAGCGATTAACGCTTCTCGTTTTTTTGGAATGTATTTTTTAATGTATGCTAACAACTGGTTTTCAACGTCTTTCACTGTTAAATTACTCTGTCTACATCTTTCCGTAAGACCACTTTTCCCATGTTGCTGTTTATTAGTATAATTAGAAAATTGACATCCGTGAATGAACTAAAAGCAAGAAAAGATACCTCAATACACCAGTCATTCATTTCACTCAATTGCTTTTCGTCGAGTTTAATAACAGCATCAAATTTCTACGCCTTAGTTAGTATGACAGCCTTAATAAACGCTCAACTTCGAAACCATGCATTTGTTTCTCTTGAAACATCTCAAGTTAAAAGCCGATGTTTCAATGTTCACAATTAAAAGTTACCTCTTCAACGGGGCGAAGATTTCCATCAGTAATGATTGCCGCGACCTCCATCAATACATGCTTTCCCACCTCTAACCCGGTCATCTCTTCAATCATATTAGTACAAGTTACCTATAAAACCATCGTAATGCATTTTAAAAGCTAAGATTATACTAAAGCTCACTAACCGCAATCAATCCAAACAAGGGGCTGCTTTAAATTCGACATTTTGAGGTTGGAGAATGGACTTTTCAATTTTGAGATGAAATCTTTATATTAGTAAAAGTTTAAAAACTGAGGTACACATCGACAAAAAGAAACTTAAACATGTAAATTGTAGAAATGATAACTTGATAGACTGAATCTAAACATACTCGTATTCGTTGATAAGTCTTGCTGGAAAATGGGTTTGGAAATTTGACAAATATTTTTGCGATATGTTGGCTGCAAGAAGCGCGAATGCAACGAGCTAGTGCGTTTGCTATACAAGCGTTTTTTAATGTGATATGACTGCAAAATGATTCTATTATTTAAGAATGCACCTTGCATATGAAAATACGGTATTATTACTTAATGAAAGTACTTCGTTGTAAGTTGGATTTTAATATCCGGGATTTTTTAAAATTAAAAACTTAGCTATCGATTGATTTTTGCAATGAAAACTAGTAATAGTATGTTTATTTAAACGTTTTGAAACAGTGTTTGTATTCCAAAGACAGCATTACCTAACCCCTTAATCAGGCAGGAATAGAGGGAAGTGATGCACATGACACTTCCGTAACTAAAGCACCACTAAAAACATCCGTTCCAACACCATCCACCTCTTTTCTCAATAACGGCTTGAATAGTTGTAATTTCAAGGTTTGTATAGGAGATCTTTGTGATTCAATCTAATTCATAAAAGTATTTAAACAGGAATCGCTTACAACCTAGTTTTTTGCATTCGATAGCGGAAAACGGAGACATCATATTTGACAAATCTCCAGCACAAATCGTTCAAAGATAATGAGTGGACAAAACAATGTAGTCGGTGTCCACTACAAAGTTGGAAGAAGAATTGGCGAAGGCTCGTTTGGTGTTATTTTTGAAGGGACGAATTTGTTGAATAATCAACAAGTAGCCATTAAATTTGTAAGTGAGAATCCATTTGATGCCATGCTTTGAAGCTGGATATTTTTCTTGTTTCCTTCATTACTGATTGATTTTGCTTATAGGAACCAAGACGCAGTGATGCTCCTCAATTACGTGATGAATACCGTACTTACAAGTTGCTGGCAGGATGTACGGGTATTCCGAATGTTTATTATTTTGGCCAAGAAGGGTTACATAACATTTTGGTGATTGACCTTCTTGGGCCAAGTTTAGAAGATTTGCTCGATCTCTGCGGCCGTAAATTTAGTGTAAAAACAGTTGCTATGGCCGCAAAACAGATGTTGGCAAGAGTGCAATCTATCCATGAGAAGAGTCTCGTTTATCGAGACATTAAGCCTGATAATTTTTTGATCGGTCGACCAAACAGTAAAAATGCTAATATGATCTACGTAGTAGACTTTGGCATGGTAAAATTTTATCGTGATCCAGTTACCAAACAGCACATACCTTACCGGGAGAAAAAGAACCTCTCGGGTACTGCTCGTTACATGTCTATTAATACTCATTTGGGTCGGGAGCAATCCCGTCGAGACGATTTGGAAGCCTTGGGTCATGTATTCATGTATTTTCTTAGAGGTAGCCTACCTTGGCAAGGATTGAAGGCTGCCACCAATAAGCAAAAATATGAACGAATTGGTGAGAAAAAGCAAAGTACCCCGTTACGCGAGTTGTGTGCTGGTTTCCCGGAAGAATTCTACAAGTATATGCATTATGCTCGTAATTTGGCATTCGATGCTACTCCAGATTATGATTATTTGCAAGGCCTATTTTCGAAAGTCCTAGAGCGATTAAATACTACTGAGGATGAAAATTTTGACTGGAATCTATTGAATAACGGTAAAGGTTGGCAAAGCTTGAAGTCGCGAAACGCAGAGACAGAAAATCAACGTTCAAGCAAACCACCAGCACCCAAATTGGAATCAAAGTCACCAGCCCTGCAAAATCATGCAAGTACTCAGAACGTAGTTTCCAAACGCTCTGATTATGAAAAGCCTTTTGCCGAGCCGCATCTGAATTCTGCAAGCGATTCTGCTGAACCCAATCAAAATTCTTTACCTAATCCGCCAACGGAGACGAAAGCTACCACAACTGTGCCTGATCGTTCCGGTTTAGCAACTAATCAACCAGCACCCGTTGATGTTCATGATTCTTCTGAAGAACGGGTTACCCGAGAGCAAGTACAAAATGCTACGAAAGAAACAGAAGCACCTAAAAAGAAAAAATCATTTTGGGCCAGTATTCTTTCTTGTTGTTCTGGCTCCAATGAAGACACATGAATAATATGTTCTACTAGTATTTAGGAATTTCTTGATTATTTTGTTCTTCAGACTGGTATGGATAATCAGGCTTTCAGTTGACAAAAGTGTTTTTGTGATTTATTTTTTGTGCCGTAACGATTTTCTGTGCTTCATTCATTTAATTATACACTTTCTTTTCATTTTATTTCTTTGTCCAAATCCTTCTTCTTAGAATTGCTAGCAGGGTTAACTTTTGCATTTTTTCTTCCTTCCCGGTAATCTATCCTTTTTTATAAATCTGTAAAATGTACGTTTGAAATAATTACTTTTCTTTAGGCTTCTTCGCGTATTGTCAAACTGGAGGTTACTTATTGTGATTAAAGCAATGATATCTTATATTTGCACAGGTTCTTTGCTTTTATGTTTTTTTCCGTTTATAATCTTTGTCTCGTTCAACATTTTGTCTTTTGATCACTTCCGATGATATTATGCGTTCCTTGAGCATAAAGGTCGTTGAATACTGCTTGTCAGTCTATTTTTAGTTATTTGGACTCTCGTACATATGTGTAGAGGTTTGAACACCCACATCTATCTATCTATATTATATATATTATGTGTATATGTATTTACGTGTACATAGATATTATATTATTATTTATCATCCTTACTCTGCCTCAAATGACTAAAGGCATACTTACCCTCTGAAATAATGAGTAGTTGGTTTTTGGAACTAAAAAATTTAGTAATAAAATTAGCATGTAAAAATATTTCGAAATATTGCTACCAACAATTCCACCCGATATTCGTTGAAACAAATATAAAATTATCAACTATTTGGACTATTTAAATAACCTATGTGGATCCTTGAAATGGATTAATTGTATTAATAAAAATATTTTCATATAGTAACTTTTATGACATTTCTAAACAATGTTAAATTAAATTTATGGTTTCGATAACCACGGCGATGAGTATACCGAGGCGTTGCAAACTTGTCCTGGATTTCTTCAAGAAAATCTTTCTACATAATACCATTCCCTTGTTAAAGTGAGCTAAACTCCAACTCGCTTCCTAAACATAGTTAATGCATTTCAATCTTTTTCATTTTATATTAGGATTTTTAGTTTGCATTCAAGCAGTTGTATCTGCTGCTGACTACTATCAAGTAAGTGCATGTGATCGTAGGATTGAGAAGAAAATTAAAGAAAAATGTTCACTAACAACTTCTCTCAAAAACAGATCCTTGGAGTCAGTAAAGATGCATCTGAATCTGAGATTCGCAAAGCATATAGACAATTGACGAAACAATGGCACCCTGACAAAAATCCGTAAGTTAAACAAGCATGCAAACAAATGAAAGCCTAAAGCTAATAAATGTTCTAGAGGTAATGAAGAAGCACAGGAGAAGTTTATTGAAATTAACAAGGCCCATGAAGTCCTTTCTGATCCTGAGCAACGTAAGATTTATGATGCTTATGGAGAAGAAGGATTAAACGGTCAACCTGGTGGTCCTGGTGGTGGTCCAGGTGAAGGATTCCCAGGTGGAGGTTTCGGATTTGATCCATTTGGTGATATATTCGATAACATATTTGGCGGACGTAGACGTCAAAATGCCGTTCGCAGAGGACCTAGCATGGAGCAAATAGTTCAAATTCATCTTTCATCTTTTTACACCGGAGGCAGTTTTACCTTGGAAATTCCGGTGAAGAGAACTTGCAGTGTTTGTAGTGGTCAGGGCTTTAATCCTAAATACTCCGCTGATAAAGCTATCGAAAGTTGCCCTGTTTGCGGTGGTTCAGGGTTCAGAGTCATTGAACACATGATCGCTCCAGGTTTTCGTCAGCAAATGCGTATGCCATGTAACGCTTGTAATGGAAATGGACGTACGATCAAGCATAAATGCCCTCGCTGCAAAGGTGAGCGTGTTGCTGAAGTTGTTGAAAGCTTTGACATTAAAGTACCAGCTGGTGCTCCTGAAGGTTACCGTATCGGTTTTCGTGGTAAAGCTGATGAAATTCCTGGTATGGAAGCTGGAGATATCATCGTTATCCTTGAGGCTGCTGGTGGTGATTATGGATGGACTAGAAAAGATAATGATCTATATAGAAAGGAAACTATTTCGGTTAGGGAAGCTTTACTCGGAAATTGGAAACGTAAAATACAAAAACTGGATGGATCCTTTATGGAGGTTAAGCGGTCAGCTGGCGAAGTTGTGCATCCTGGGGAAACGGAGAGAGTGAAAAATCAAGGAATGCCAATTTACAACCTTCATAAAGGAAAAACCACTTCTGCACATGGAAGTGCTTATATAGAGTGGGAGGTCAAATTTCCTAAAAAGTTGAAAGGAAAGTTTTTGAAAGGTATGTTACATCTCGCAGACTATATAAGTTTTGTTAAACTAACCAATGTATTCAGACCTCAATAACTTATTTGAAAAGTATGATAACGAATTTGATGAGCTTTAAAACGGAGTTTTTTGAAGCCGCTGCTACGTTTTTAATTTAACTAGCTTATTTACCAAAATCCTTTGCATTTACTGTTGACTATCTTATATACATAAATACGCCATTCTTTTATTTTTCCTTTTACTGTTTATGGCTACCTAGTAATTCTTCATACACAGTACTTAATTTCATATATTTGTTTTATTCTTCAAATTTTAGAATAGACATCACTTCATTCATACTTATCTTGTTTGGCTTTCGTTGAATCAAAGATATCAATGTTTTCAAAAAAACGTATCTCATCAGAGTCCTGTAGAAAGGGAGCTGTCCAAATGCGGTTTTCCAAATCAGATCTTGTAAAAAATTGCTTCGGCCAATCTGTTTCCTCTTCAGCTAGAAGTAAAGTGCCGTCTTGTTTTGGAAACTTAGTTACATCCCTGCTTAATGCAACGTTTACGGCAATTGCGCCTAATTCATCAGCTAGCTCTCTTCTTTTAAAAAATCTTGAAAGTCGCTTAGGAGTGTTAGAAAACCCTAAAAGATTTGGTAAGGGAAAAATAGCAATAGTATCCAAAAATTTTGGTGGAACTTGACCAGTCAACGGACTTGCTTCTATCAGAGAAGAGTCTACTTCGTTTTTGCTAATTTTTTTATCGTTCTTTGTATCATTACTATCCTCTTTGTCATCTTTGTCATCTTTTCCTTCTTTCTCTTCTTTCTCCTCTTTATTATTGGCTTCCAATTTTTCTGTTTCAAGTTTTCTTTTCATAATATCGTCGGAAAATCCATATCGAACGCCGTACAGGAACTCTTTGAGGGCATGCCTTCCTAATAAAACAATAGCAGGAGGATCAACACTTGGTTTTAAAACTGATAAGAGGTTTTTTTCCGGTTCAGAAACTTCAGAAATGTTATGCCTCTTGTTGTAAACCGTCCTCGCTACTTGTTCCAATAAATTCCCTTCACCTTTGGACTCCACGGTTTCAAATTCAATGGCTGCAGCATTAAATATAGGTCTAATGTATTCTTCAAATTCTTCCCGTGCAACGTATATTCCATCCCCTGGAGGTCCATGAAGATATACCTTCAATTTTCTCGGTAACTCAAGAGGTGCCATCGGTTGATCAGCCAAATGGCGTACTTGAGAGCAATACTTTTCAATTATTAAATTTTTCTGACGCCGATCATAATAAATTGCTCCAGATATGCCTGCCACGAATCCCAAAAATATGGACATATTTCGACCAGGCATATAAGACTTTATTGTTTTTAACATTGTGAAAAACAAACCAAAAAACGTATCTATCGGTTTCTCCCTCTTTTTAAAGTTCACAACATGAAATATGCGAACTCACACAAATGAAATACACACGTTTATTTGCGAATCAATATATGGATTTTCAAAAAGGAAAACTTCTAAAAGTCAAAATGAAAATTAAGAAGGTTGTAATAGTGAATATTTGATTTTTGAAAGAAGTTTTCCACCAACTTCCAAAATCCAAGTAGTTAAGTAAATTGGGGTATGCAAAAGTTCTACCTTGTGTATATGAGATACAACCTCTCGAGGCAACCTTATCCCATTAAGCAAAAATAAAGGCCTAAGAGGAAATCTAATTTTTTTATTTTATTTTTATTATTTGAAAAGATAAAAATGGAACAGGGATATTGAGAATTCTGTTTGAGGACATTTTTGTACGATAGTACTAAGTTCTCATTGGAACAATAAATTTTAAGGATACGATAAATTAAATAAGTAGAGACCAAATAAACATCCTCCATTATTGGTTTCAAGATGCTTTCTATAAAGAAATCAAACAACTTAACCATGCTATCTACTAAAGCTTTGGAAGGATCAATTGGATAAATATATTGAATTTAGTTTACTTCAATTAATCGACATGCTAAGACATACATGTTTTTTGGGTTGAGAATCCGATTGACGTTTCTTAGTTTGTTATGATAACTACAAGAAAACAGTGGATTTTGCTTGCAACTCTTTTTTCTTTTGCTCTTCTGCAATAGAGGAAAGTAGCTGGGCCTTGTAAGATTCAGCTTCAGGGATTGAAAGCACTGCTTGAACGTTTTTCACTTGCAAGATATTCTGCTGACTTGGATCTCCAGAATCTTGGCTATGATCCGAGAATTCCACTGAGGAAGACGATTTTCTAGTAAATTCACAATCTGAACCTACATGTTCAGTAGTTTCACTAGTTACTGGTGCAAGAAGCCGAGCCATGGACTCTACGCATTGATGCATAATTTGTGTTGCATATTTTTGACTGTAAGCAGCTGGGTTATCCCCTGGGTAAGCCACTTCATCATTAATCAATTCAGCAAGTTGGCTTGCATAATAACTCAAAGTCATTTGCTTTTGTGCTCTTAACTGGAAAGCATCCATCAATCCTTGAAATGATGACTTGAATACTTCTCGAGAAGTATTATCAAGCTGCATCTCTCCTACTAAATTTTCTGCTTCCGTTCTTACTAATTGATTTTGTAAATCTGTAAGTTTAGGAGAAAGAGGATCTCGTTCCTCCTCACGTTCAATGCTTGAGATTAATCGTTGTCGATGTGCTCGTGAGGGTGCGATGCTATCTTCCATAGCTCTAATGGCTTTGAACTTAATTCTGTTTTCATTGAATGCTTTAACAAACTCGATTTCTGTTTCTCCCAGTTCACTAACAAGAACTCCAATTTTATCGCTAATATCATTCAAACTCAGATTACTGGATTTTGCTCCCCAGTCACTCAGATGATTACCAAGGTTCATTAATCCTTTTCCAGCTTGCTTGTAAGCTTCACCTGAACTTTTACCGGATCTAATGATGCGGTGACTTTTCCTTGAGTCATCTGCATGAGATAGTTCTTTTAACTTGCTGATCGAAAATTCTATGTCATTAACTTATTTATCACACCAATTTATATCTTACTATTTTTATTTAAACCCTTCACGAGACCGTTTTCTCTTAAAGAGCCTTTTCTCTGCATTTTCAAGTTGCTTGATTTGGGCATGTTGATTGTTTACGTTTCAGAAAAATATATGCCCGCCTTAAGATTTGCCTGTAAACAGAAGCACAATTTTCAAATAAACAATATAGAAAAAAGACAAATAATAAAAATAATTCTTTAAATTCTAAAACTGCTTGTTTTTTTTTAAGTTGATTATTACGATAATTAATTTTAAGAATTTCGTAAACAAACAGCTGTTTGTAGACTTATTTAGCGATAATCAGATAATGGCTCTTTTATTATCAATATGTTTTTTTTTACTTTTAATAGAGTTTTTCGGAATGTTCTCGTTTATATTTACTCAAACTCAAAATTCCATAATTTAAACATCCTTAACTAGTATCGATCAAGGAAGCGCTATTCTCTTTTCTCTTAATGCTCATACACATACAAACAGCTCTTTCTAAAAAATTGTATATTGATTATATCTCCTTTATCACCCAACAATCCAAATCATCCAAAAGTCCTATATCCAAAGTGTTTGTAACACTTAACTAAAAAAAAATTTCCTAACTCAAATACAAAATGATACCCTGATTTTTTTTGAAACCTAAGAAAAAGATAGGCGATAAAAAGAGTTAATAGAATACATAGTTTAATCCGCGATCTTCTTAAACACGGGAGTTAAAGTATGTTCATCTTCAACATGAAAATTTAGTGAACGCGAACAAGCTTGACTTCAAAAACTAAGGTAGAATTCTTGGGAATTCCTGGAATGCTCTGGTTGCCGTAAGCCATGGGAGCAGGAATTGTAATCTTACGCTCACCGCCTTCTTGCATTCCAGCAACGCCGACGTCCCACCCGCGAATAACCTCACCACGACCAAGGATAAAAGCAAAGGGTTTACCTTTAGTGTTTTTGTCAAAAACCTTTCCATTTTCGAGCTTCCCAATATATCTCATTTCAACTTTTTTCCCATTGGTAGCAGACGCACCGCTCCCAGTTTTAACATCAGTTACAACCACGCCTCCTTTTAAAGTACGAGTCTTGGGACTAGAAGGTGCATTAGAAGAAGCTTGTTGCTTTTCTTTCTTAGCAGCGGGACCAGTAGGTCCTTGTTCAAGTTTTTCGGCAAATGCAACCTTCTTTTCCTTAACAGGGGTACCCTCAACCTTTTGCTTCTTGGTATTGTTTTTCTTAGGAGAAGCAGCCTCTTCTTGCTCGGATTCATCCTTAGTACGTTTTTTTTTAACCTGTGCCTTTTTAGCAGGAGCTGAATCCAATTCATCCTCCTCAGATGCTGAATTATCTTCCGACTCAGATTCCTCTTCACTTTCCTCATCACCGCTGACAGTCTCGACAAGATCCTCCTCAGTAGGAGACAAATCGTAATCCTCGTCAGATTCTTCCTCTTCCTCATCTTCTTCGTCAACCAAAAAGTTACCAGACAAGTGGATGGTTGCATCGCCAGATGCACTGAAGAAGACTTCGTCGCCAGGAGTAATGGTCAAATTTAAAGGCTGTTGGTATAAGGAACCAGGCTTCAAAGTACATAAAACAAATTCACGCTGGCTTTCTTCCAGAAGCTCTTGCATTTGTTCGTCAAGTTCTTCGTCATCTTCATCTTCAACGGGGATACGGGGACGAACCTTCACCAATAAAGTAGTTGGTTTATTAGACTTTTCGCCGGCATCAATGGATGCCATAGTCAAATGAATAGATGCATCTGTAGATTCCTCCACAGCGGGAACATCTTTTCCCTTTACCGAAAGACTATAAACAGCAATTGGAAGAGACATGACTTATTCTTGCCTAAGAGGTGAGGTGGTAGAGGATGTAAAAAATTTTGATACATAAACCGTTGTGTATTCCATTAAGTAAGGGTAGTGCGTATTACCGCGATTTGCAAATTATACTCAAAATTAATTAAATTTGGACGAGCGTGCATCACAACAAACGCGTAGTAATTATTTTTGATATTTCGTTGTTTTTTACTTTGAAATAGTTTGGCTTCACGAGTTTTGGGATAAGGTTAAATAATGAAAGAAAAAAGCTCTTGCAGTTAGTTTTTCTTTATAAACATTGTTTGTTTATTAATTACACTTTTTCCGCTTAAGTGGCTACATTATTATTTGTATTATTTTCCTTTCAGAAACATATTAATACTTATATTTACTGAAAGTGAGAAGCGCGCTGGATGGCTTTTAATCAAAGGAAGCGTCGACGCCCAGTAGGGATTGCAGACTTTGACGAAGCAAACGATGAGGCATACGAAAGTGTTGGGTTCCACGACTATGCAGATTATTTTTCCCGGAAACAAAGAAAGCTTCAAAATCAAAATGCCGCTCTATACAAAAGTATTGATGAAGATTCTAAATCTGATCTCTTTCATGGACTTGCAATAGCGATTAATGGATATACAAAGCCGTCTTATACCGAATTACGGCAAATGATAGTTTCAAATGGAGGTACTTTTATACAATATGTTGATGGAAAAACAAGCATATCATATTTGGTGTGTTCATTTCTCACTCCTTCCAAAGCTCGCCAATGGAAGCATCAGAAAGTGGTTAAACCAGAATGGATAGTGGATTGCATCAAACAGAAGAAAATTCTTCCGTGGATAAATTATCGTACCTTTCAAGCTTCATCGGCTCAAGCTACCCTTTCTTTTGTCGCCTCTAAACCTAGCCAACCCGAAGGTAACTTAGAAGATATTCAAACAAGCTCGCAGGAAGAAGAACATGATAATGAAAAAGATAAAACAAAAGAGAGTAAAGCAAAGGGATTTTTAGATGATTTGAGTGGATTATCAGCGTCTTCACTGCACAACTATCAATTGTTAAAAAATCCCAATGTCCGAAATTCAACCACTCAAAATCAAGATTTTCTTGAGAATTTCTTTAGCTCCTCTCGTTTACATCACTTAAGTACTTGGAAAGCTGATTTTAAAAATGAAATCCAAGCAATGACTACTGCTTCTGAACCTGTTCGTCCAATTATGAAAGATAAATCAAAAAAATCTCGTTTCCTTCTTCATGTTGATTTTGATTGCTTTTTTGCTTCCGTTTCAACACGCTTTTCTCATGAGCTACGACTGAAGCCCGTTGCTGTTGCTCATGGTATAAAAAATTCCGAAATAGCTAGTTGTAATTATGAGGCTCGGAAGTTTGGCATAAAAAATGGTATGTACGTTGGAACAGCTAAAAACCTGTGTCCTTCATTACGGGTTGTTGATTATGATTTTGGAGCATACGAATCTGTTTCTAGAGAATTTTACACTATCCTTGTTAATACACTTCACGACTATATTAAGGTTATAAGTATAGACGAGGCTCTTCTAGATATAACTTCTAGTGTTTCATCTTTTCAAGATTGCTTTGAGATTGCCGAGTCTATCCGCTCGCAGGTTCGCGAGAAAACCAATTGCGAAGTTAGCGTTGGTATTGGCCCAAATGTTCTCTTAGCAAGACTTGCACTTAGGAAGGCGAAGCCTCACAACGTTTATTCTTTGTCAATAGAAAATGTTTTTGATGTATTGAGTCCTTTGTCTGTTCAAGATTTACCAGGGGTGGGCTCTTCACAAGCGCAGAAACTTTTTAATTTGTACGGTGTGCGTACTATTGGGCAGCTGCAAAGAATTGAAAAATTCAATCTTCAAGAGACTTTTGGGGTAAATTACGGTCTGCATTTATACAATATTTCCAGAGGAATTGATACCGATATAATCAATAATGAAACCCCACGGAGGTCCATATCCGTAGATGTTAATTGGGGTGTTCGTTTCGTTTTTCAAGAGGATGGGATAGATTTCTTAAAACGGTTGCTTCATGAGTTGCTTTCCAGAATGGGTAAATGCCAAGTGCTTTTGCATCAAATTCAGCTTCGGATTTTGAAAAGGGCTGATGGAGCCCCTTTCAGTCCACCAAAGTACCTTGGAGCTGGGGAAGTCACTTCATTTACAAAATCTTCAACTTTTACTTCTGCTACTAATTCGTTTGACTTAATATGGAAGAAGGTGACCTCAATGTATAAAACAATTAATGTCGATCCAGGAGATGTACGTGGTATAGGATTACAAGCTCTCAAAATTATTAAAGACAACTCTAAAATTAGAAAAGATTACCGCTCTATACAGAGCATAACTTCTCGAAATAAAGTGTCGCTAAAAGGTGCATCTGTTGACATATCAAGTAAAGATAAAGAAATAATTAGTCAAAAGAAGCAGCTGTCTCCAAAACTTATTCCATCAACACCGTATGATCTGCCGTCATCTTCTCAAATCAGTTCCAGTGCTCTAGCTCAATTACCACCTTCGATGCAGTCTGATATACAGCAGCAATTGAGGTTGCAAAAGCGAAGTATTACGGAATATCCAAGCCAGTTAGATCCTTTGTTTATGGTTGAATTACCTACTCCTATAAGAAATGAAGTAAACGATAATCATGAGATTGCCATGAACAAACGTTTGTCATTAAAATCTCACGCGGATAATAAAATAGATGAACGAGGAAAGAAAAAAATAAGGCAAGAAAATGCATTTGATAAACTTTTACAAATTTCTAAGAAGTCAAAAACAATTAACAAGCCTAACGTTGATTATTTAACACTAAAGGAACTTCCAAAAGACTTACAGAAGCAAATCCTAAAAGAGAGCAATTTACAAAAATCGGACCTCATTTCTGAAGTAAAGCTAGAGAAACCTCATATTGTCACATTTCAACACGTACAATCGCTAGAGGATTTACGAGGGTTGTTAACAAAATGGTACAGTAAAGCGTCTAAAGGACCTAATATTCATGATGTGAATTATTTTGCAAATTACGTGTGTAGAGTTATACGAGAAGAAAAAAACCTAGGAAAGGCACAGATGATGCTAAAGTGGCTGTATCAACTTAATAGAAAGGAATGTAATAAGCCTTGGGAAAAAGCCATCGACAAAATAATTGAAACTGTTCAAGGAGAATGTTTGCAGAGAAACATACCTCCATTAATGATTTTTTAATGCTTTGTTTTCCAAATTCAATAAGGATTTTGGGAAAGATTTTGCGCTTAAGTAGATATGTTTATGCTTTTTAATAATGACCTTTAATCAAATGTATCTATTATGTTGTTTACATGTAACCACTGTAGTTCTTTTAACTACTAAAACCAGTCAATGATAAGCGTAACCTCACAGTTTTTATTGTTTTAAAGAGAGCAAAGGACAAAGAAATCTATAAGTCACTACAAAAATTTTTTCTTTTGCAAAAAAAAAAAGAATTATGCTTATTGAGATAGAAAGTTAAAACACATTACGACCATCATAAAATGTGATTAGGTTTGGAAGCGAAAGAAGATGAACTCATTAATTTCAGTTGCTCAGTTCATTGAGAAGCTGCCATTTATTTTGTGATTCTTTAAAAAGATATACCTTGTTATCGCCGCAAGAAACAGCCAATATATTGCCAGATAATGACCAAGATACACGCCATGCGATGTCAGGGAATTTTTCTTCGGTAAGAGGGGTTTTTTGCCAGGGACCATCTCCTTCTTTAGTCCAAATAAAAACATTTTTATCTTGAGAGGCGGAAGCTAAATAAGTTTTGGTGAGGCCCACACTGGGAGCCCAAGCAACGTCTCTGGTCCAATCCACATGTCCAGCTAACGTGTCTTCAAGGATCCAGTTGTTGACACCTGCATCAAAAGCCCAAATTTTCACGAGATTATCACAACCGGCAGTGGCTAGTTTTTTGGGACCCGCAGCGGGGGATTGACCAACAACAGAGCCAGACAGGCTGGGGGGTGACCAACAGACAGCGTTACAACCAGGCTCATGAGCGGTGAAGATACGGGTATCACAAGAGCCATCATCTTTGAATTCTAACACAGAAACTTTTCCGTCTGAACTTGCACAAGCTAATAGAGCACCATACTCATGGGGGGCCCAGGAGACAGCATTAACAGATGCTTGGTGAGCTGTATGATCCATTAACTCACTCCAAACACCGCCAGTTTCGCGCCAAACAATAACATGTCCGTCATAAGAAGCAGAGGCTAGGATAGTACCAAACTTGGGATGGGCCCAGCCAAGTTGCCAAACGGGGCCTGAATGACCTCTTAAGGTTTCTAACAGTGTTTGTTGATTGTTCTCAATTGAAAAAACTTTAATGGTTTGATCAGAAGAGCACGTAGCTAAACGTTTTCCATAATAATCTAAAATCGCATCATGCTAGGTAAAAGTTAGTCAAAATTAAAACAATCAACCTCAAAGCGAAACCTTGGTTATTATACAAAGTTTTACTTACAATCATATCATCGTGCTGTGTATCTACGGTCGTCATTTTGAATAAACTTACACTTATGTGTTGTGTAGTAGTGAACTTCGCTCACGCATATCCATAACAATGAAAGATATAGTGCAAGGGAACATAATACGGTATTATATTATCCTGACAGCTAAACACAAAGATAAATAAACTTACATAGTCATTAAATAAATACATTTATAACTACTGCAATAATATTACAAAAAGAATTGATTCCGAACCTTCGTAGTAAGAACTCAACTATCAGATTTCGGGACGCTGGCAAAAATAATGGAAAGGTACAGAGACGGTTGTTTGAATTGAACAAATTGAAAGCTAGTCGAGATAGTTAATTCGTTTATTTTCATCTTTTTGACAATACGATAAATGATGCTTATGGAAGCTTTTATTGATTACTGTTTCAGTAACCTATTCTTTCAATATTCTTCTTTTTTTCCATACGTTGCCGAACTGGCTTTCATTCATGAGCATCACAGTTGCTTTTTCAAAATTATGCGTGCTTCAGTATTATTTGTTGAACATCCATTTCTTTTCGCCAAATAGTTCGTTTAACTATGATACAAGAATTTCTTTCATCGCTAACAAATAATACGAAAATAGGTTATCATTTTAATTACACCTGAATTTTTTTGAATTTCATAGCACAATAAATATAACTCGTACCATACTTTTTCTAAAAGGTTTTAACGAATTATAGGTTGTTAAACAGTATAACTCGTAAAGTGTAGAAAAGGTATCGTTGCACTTTACTATTTAATAGCAGGTTGTGTCCATCTCTCCCTTAACTAAACAACAGTCTGCATTACCATATATACCTTTATTTCATTCATTGTGTTGCTGTGGCCGCTTTTTTCTTTCTAATTTAAATCATAAAGGCTTTTCTTAGATAAGTCAAATTCATGCATTAGCTTGGGATTGAAAATTGAAAGCACTCGCCGTTTAGCAACCATCAAAATCTACACTTTAGCTAGTTATGGGGGTTAACAGTAGTAAAATTAATGATAAGGACAGAAGCATATTAAGTATAAAGGAACAAAGGGATAAACTTCTAAGGTATTCCAAACGACTAGAGAAAATTGAACAGCTGGAAATCGACATTGCTCGTAAATGTCTTCGGGACTCAGACAAAAGGGGCGCATTGCGAGCTTTAAAAGCTAAGAAATTATATTCAGGATTAATAACTCAAACATATGGACAATTAGGGAACATCGAGCAATTACTGTCTACCATCGAGTTCACTTTGATTCAAAAAGATGTAATGTTTGGATTACAAGAAGGTACAAATTTGATTAGACAATTGCAGGCCGATATGCCTTTAGAACGAGTTGGGAGAATATGTAACGATCGAGATGAAGCAATGTCGTATGTGGATGAGGTAAATGACATGCTTCAAGGTCGTATGTCAAGAGATCAAGAAGATGAAATCCAAGAAGAGTTAGACTCCTTAATTCGAGAGCAGGAGGATGAAAAGGTGAAGGATTTAGAAAAACCAGGCTTTACTCCTTCCACTGGCGTCGATGTGCTGCCTTCGGTGCCTTTGAAAAATGCAATTCCGTCATTGGATGAAAGCTTCCCCAAAGCAGCAAGTGTCTCCAATACTTCAAGTGCTGTAGTTATCGATGAAGAACTTCGAAAAGATCCAGTCCTGGGATAACTATGGATCTGGCTTTGTATTTGTATTTGTTATCGTTTTATTTTTGTTATTTGCTTTTCTCCATCTCATATATTCTCTCATTTCATCTCGTTTTATTAACTTTCTTTAATGCATCAACTTCTACATCCTAATTCCTAATCACGGAACTGCATTCGCTAATACTTTGAACTCAGCTAACTTTAATGAATGATATTTCAACCAATATTAATTATTAATCGATCATTATTGATCGTGTTTTTAATCAATTTATATTAATTACTAATCCAGTGGAATTCTCAGTAAAAAAATATTTTTGTAATTTTGGTCCAAAACATTAATTATCAAAAGAGTCGCTATTTACTAATAATTTGCGACATTAAAATTGCTGAAATAAATTACAAATAAAATCAAAAAAGCCTTCGACGAAAAATTTAAGTAGCAGACCGCCAAGCAAAGATATAAGCCAGGTTTAATAGTAATAAATATAGGTATCAAAACGTTTAATAAACCACAAGATCCGCGTGGTTTCAACCCATTCTGTAGCTTCTTAAAAAAATAAAATAAACAGTTCACGTTATTAAAAGAAGCATTAAAGATTCAAAACTTTAGTGAATCTAATTTTAGACCGAGCGTTTCGGCAAATTAAATAATAACAATCGCAGCAGCTAAAACAACAAATAAACTAAAGAAAATCGATGTCTTGCTATGAGTTGAAGAAGCCCCGGAACTGTCTGTCGATGAACTATCACCAACAATGACCAACAAAATGCTAGTTTGAGTTGACTGAGATGCATAAGTACTAGATCCACTAGAAACAGTTTCCACCGTAACCACATATACAGTTGACCTTTCGTATGTATGGCTTGAAGAAGTTAGAAGTGAAGATGAGCTAGCAGTCAGAATTGGTTTTGAGCTCAAGCTCGATAATGAATGGCTAGATGAATGACTAGAGCTTCTGCTAGAGGTGCTGTTGTGATAAAAAGCTGAAGATACTGGAGCAGAAGAGGATTTAGAAGACGAGGATGATTTATGACTTGACAAAGACGAGGAATGAGATGAAGAGCTCGCGGGACGAGAGCTTGAAGAAGAAGAACTTGTTAACGTAGAAGACGAAGTGCTCGAAGAAGAAGAAACAGTAGAAGAGAAAGAAGAAGATGACTTTGAGGAAGAAGTAGTAGAAGAGAAAGAAGAAGAGGAAGGAGAAGATGATGATGATGAAATAGTTGAAGAGGAAGAAGTAGGAGAAGAAGAGAACGACGACGACGAAGACATAGAAGACGAAGAAAGGGTGGAAGAGAAAGAAGAAGAGGACGACGACGACGATGAAATTGTAGAAGAGGTTGAAGTGGGAGAAGAAGAGGAAGAGGAGGAAGAAGAAATAGTAGAAGAGGTAGATGTGGGAGAAGAAGAAGAGGAGGAGGACGAAGAAATAATGGAAGAAGAAGAAGACGAAGATGAAGCAGTAGAAGAGGAAGAGGAAGAAGACAAGGACGAGGAAGTAGAAGATGATGAAGAAGAAGTAGAAGGAATAGAAGAAGTACTTAATGAAGAGGAAGTAAGTGTCGAACTAGAGGAGGATGAAGGAGAGCTCGATGAAGAAACAACACTTGAGCTAGACAAATAGGAGGAGCTAGTGGAAGTAGGAGCTGCGCTACTAAAGGTTGAAGAAGAGGTGGAGCTCACAGATGGCTGACTTGAAGAAGTGCTTGAACTCAAGGAGGAAAAAGTTGAAGAAGTCAAAGGATCAGAAGATGACAAACTTGATGAAGAAATACTTACTTCAACACTAGTACTGCTTGGTAAAATAGCTGATGATACAGAACTTGGGTCCAGAAGAGAACTGGATTCCGTACTAGAAGGCGTATATTCAGAAGAAGTAGGTGAAAAGAAAGAAGTCGACGAGGGAAGCTGACTAGTTGCGGGATCAGAATAAGAGCTGACCGGAGACGAGTAAGAATTAGTTTCTGAGGGAGTAGCAGATTCAGAAAAGATACTGGGTTCACTAGAGCTAGTGGGTGTCGCATACCCGTAGTAAGTAGGAGTTCCTCCAGTTTCAGCGGCACGACCATAATATCGGATTTCCTGACGCCTTTGTAGTTCCTCTTGAGAATCTCTGCCCTCAAGTTGATTTAAAGATATTTTTGTGAAGCTGGAATTACCATATATTTGATGCACCAAGAAGGCTTGCGTAAAAATGTTCGATATGCAAAATACGCAAATGAGAGAAAACAAAAGTCTCAAACCCATCTTCAGTTTTAAGGATAATAATAAACTAATCTAACTAAACTCGCTGTATTTTACTTCCAAAAGCAGAGCACTTCCGGAAGTTGTATATGTCCCTAAAGTCTTCCGGTATACTGAGAGGGTAACTTCATGACATATGACCTCGGGTGTTTATAGTACTATGAAATTACGTTATTTCAGTTGAGTGTTAGTTTCTTAACATAAAAAAATAAATAATAGAAGTTATTTATCTATATACTAAAATCGTAAAACCAAAATGCGACTTTTCCTTCTGATCAAGGATTTCACAAATAATTTACGGCTTCAAGATATGCGCTGATTTTTCGGATTTCATACACTGTAAACGCGAGATTTGAAAGCAAAAAAAAGTTGTTAGACTTCTCGAACTTTCATAAATAATCGTATACTTTATTATTAAAATCTACCCAATTTATTTTTTTTTGCAAAATCCATTATAAAGACTTAAAACCGACATTACAAAGAGAGTACGACACCTGCTTCTTTCAAAGAATCAATCATTTCTTGATCGAAATAGCGAGTTGTAGAAACATCTTCCACCAGACCTTTTCTACGTCTTGTCTTAATCAGAAAGTCTCTCGCCAAATCAGAGCCACGTGCGGGTTCTAATGGCTTGGGCTTGATAGACTTATCCAGTGGATCACCAGGTACTACCTGCCAATGATCAAATACCATTTGACACATAGCTTGACCCTGAGTATGCACTCGTAAATCTGTTTCAAATCCACAAGAATCAATGACTGGAATAAGTGCTCTCACCAAATATAATGGGGAACCTGGCCGAGGGATATCTTGGAGGACATGACCACGACGACGCGTTAATAAATCATAAATAATAGGAAGACTGTCAGCGGGGGCATGTACTTCAACCATATACACTGGTTCCATTAGCCGTGGAGACGCTGTTAAAAAAGAAGAATAACACACTCTCCTTGCGGTTGGAATAATTTGACCACCTCCTCGATAAATTTGTTCAGGTGCAAGCACTACATCCATCAGGCGAAAATTCACGTTTCGGATTGTCTCATCACATAGAGGACCTTCCCTAGTCCCCCATTGAAAACCTTGTTTAATGTATTCTTTTACGCTATTAAGCACGTTTTTATCAACATCTGTACTAAGAGTATCATCCCGCAATATATTCGTACCACGATCATCGGGACCAAAAGCCCAGATGGAACGTGAAGCTAGTAAGTCCCAATCGTAGTTCTTTTGGAAAAATTCGCTGATTCTTTTTTGAGGCCAATTGATATTAACTTTTCCATTTTCAATGTCATTAGAAATTCCTTTCTCCAATGGCTCAACTACCATTGTGATACGATTTTTTTTATTTGGAGTATCTGAAAAACACTTGATACTTGATGTGTCCACCGCAGTCTCACAGAAACGAGCAACTGGATCGGAAACTCTGATTTCGATTTCAGAGTATAAAGTCCGAAGATCATAAAGTAGACAATCCATATACATCTCACCAGTACCGAAAATAGTATGTTCCCCAGATTCTTCTACTTTTGTGATAGATAGTGGGTAGCTTTTGTTTGTTTTTCGTAGGCCATCAAGTAGTTTTGGTAATTCTGATGGATTGTGTGGCTCTACAGCCACCTTGAAAACACTCTCGGACATGTGAGCAATTGGCCTGAAAATGTAAGGATCATCTTTCAAATTGTCCGAAACGATGGTTGCTGTTTTGCTAATAGAGTTATCAACACCTCCTAAAAGAACTAGCATGCCGGCAACAGCTCCATCAACGTGAAGACGATATCGTGCGCAAGGTACACATATTTCAGCAATATGAGCAACCACCATATCCTCTTCGTCTTCTAAAGAATAATTTTCTCCAAGAACTTTAACTTTCTGACCCTTTTTAACCTGACCACTATATACACGAGCAAATGCATAAAAATTATTAGCATCGACGGTGTTGTAAAGTTTAGTAACATGCATGACTAATGGTGCTGATTCCTCACGACTCATTTCTAAGATAGCCTTGCCGATACTAGAGTTTATAGGCCCAATATATGATTGAGAGGCTTTACGAGCGGCATTTTCTCGAGGCGATGGAATATGTCTAGTAACTGCATTCACAAAACCAACGGGGAATCCAAAAAACGATGCGCAAATTAGTTGCAAGAGTGGTTTAGGATCTAATAAATAATCCTTGGGTTTTAAATAAATTTGGAAAGAAGATAAGTGTTTTTTGAGTTTTTCGGCTTCGTCAGAAATAGTAAGGGTATGTAATTTATACAACGGTTCTAATATGAAATGGACAAAGCTTCTAACGCCAGAGCCATCCAAGGACTGTTTGGCAAATTTTCTGGTTTTCGAATCGAAATAAATATCCCCCCACAATCTTTTAGAAAATAAGTCCACGTCGATACCTCCATGTCTATCTATATAGAGTTTTGCGAAACTAGACAATGTAAAACAATATCCAAGATCACATGAAGCAAAACAAACGTTCCCTAACTCAGGAGAAACGCGATATTTCAAATCTTTACTAATCTGGCAAATGTTATCGTTTACTTCGTCGATAACGTGTCGAAGTTTATGGTAAGCATCATTCGGAGGGAGACGTAGCTCAAGGATTAACCTATCAACTTTGTTCAAGACGAGCACAATTGGCATATCGTGAAGAATCGCATGTTTGATAATTCTAGTGGTGTTAATCATCACCTAAAGCATGTTAGAATCTTTATATCTTCAAAACGCAAGAAAAGGCCAGAATAACTTACACCTTCAATAACATCAACGACTAATACAACACCATCACTTATGGCCATAGGAGCAGCGACTTCATCAACAAAATCGACATGACCAGGCGTATCGATGCACTGAAATGCAAACGTCTTACCCTTCATATCAGAAACTGCGAGCGTAAGTGGAGTACTTTTTATAGACATCACACGTTCTCTTTCAAGATAATGAGTGTCGGTATATCGAAGTGAACGCCTTTTTGGCGGCTTGGTGTCAGGATGGGTATAATAAACGAGTAAATCTAATAAAGCGCTTTTGCCGTGATGCAGATGGCCAGCAACAATAAAAGATCTAACGTCATCTGTCCCAGTTAAGAGACCGAAGAGGAACCTTAAAAAGTTAGAAAAGACATTGTTACACATACTTACTCTTTCTTGTATACAGTATCTGGGACGTTTGTTGTTTCTATAGCAATCCTTTTGTGACGAATTGGCTCAATAATGGGCTGGCTTAAGGGTTGAGTATCCTGTTCCTGAACCATGATATCCACGTTGGACCCATATACCTCTTCAGCGCTAGGATAATATTGTTTATCCTCGTGAAGAACAACGGCATTCTGAGGCTCTAGATGACTCAACGCCATTTCCTCGGCCCTTTCAACGTCTTCTAATTCTTCATCAGGAATGACCTCTTCAAAGGATGGTACCTGTGCAATTGTAGGGCTAGGAGCCTGAGGAAACAGCTCCTCTTCATCTTCTTCATTTTCAGGGCCTATGTAATTTCCAAACCTGGCGAGTTAGAAATAACTATAAAATGTTTTTAGACCACTTACTCATCATATAAATCCTCTTCCATCATCAGTTACTGCCAAGTACCCACAATGCACAACTTTTGGTAATTACCAAATTTGAAGTAAAGTGTAACCAAGTTTTCGAGCTTTAGCGCATTCATGTCTCAACTGCGATTTATATCTCGTTAAGCTTTGATAATGAGCTAGAGAAATCATTGTCTTTATACTCTCTAAACGAGATATGATCGGCTCAGTAACTTCCACTACACTCTTTAAGGTTGCCGAAGAACGACATCGTCTCATTTTGATAGAAAGGAATGAATCGTAATTATTGAAAACCAAATATACTTTTTTATTTACCAACTTCCTCCTTAAAAGTCGTACATGGGTGTAATTGAGACCTTAAAAGACTGGTTATGTCTACGATTTGAGCTACCGACCCATGTTTAGCAGCCAAATTTATAAGCTTTTCGAAGACAATAGTAAGAGTAAATAGCCATTGTAAAAGTGCGGTGCAAACATTTTTAGAGCGCAAGTTTTGCAACTGTACAAAGTATTTAGTGTGTTTATAAAACACACAACAAATTGCTGAATGTCAATAACACTAATAATATACTGGCATCATCAACTAAATTCAAAAAATGTGTTTCCTTTCAAATACAGTCCTAGAATTGTTATTATGTGCAATGTTTACCTCGATTTACGGAACTGGTCAACCCATTTGTGGTCTCCAAATGATAACTCGTAGTACGATTTGATAGCACGATCAAGCATAATTCAAGAAGATGGAAAATATAAATCCACATTATCTTGAATAGAAAGAAACATAGCAATAAAGATCATTATCGTTATGTGCGACCATCGTTGCTCATGAATAAAAATGGGCTGGCAAAAGAAGACAGAGATACAGTTTAGACAATTCATCCAGCATCAGATTTTGGAACCATAAAATTATCATTAAATTGAATAAGAGCCAAATCAAAAAGGACTTAGCTATTTACTCTAATTCAAAATCCAACCAGCAATATCGTACTATAATAGTATTAGTCATCGTTATGACAATATATTGTCTAACGCGCTCTTACATCATACCACTGGATTCTGTAAATAGGGTATGTAATAAATCAGTTTTCGTGGTTTAAGATAGTCCGCATCAATCCAGCTTATGTAAGGAATACACCATGTAAAATTACTATAAAAGGAAACGGCGTCTGACATCCCACACTTACCGGATCCACTATAGTACTTGATCTTGATTTCTAAGAAAAGCGACAAAAGACACAAAAATGAGTAAAACTGCAGCTTCTTCCGCCGTAGATGCTTCACAAGCTGGGACTGTCAAGGTTGGCGACATGGTTGTCAATAGAATGGGATTCGGAGCAATGAGAGTTACCGGTGATGGTATATGGGATGAACCCAAAGACAAAGAGGCTTGCATCGCAACTTTAAAACGTTTGCCTGAACTCAATATTAACTTTATTGATACCGCCGATTCTTACGGCCCTGAGGTCAGCGAGAATCTTTTACGAGAAGCTTTATACCCTTACAAAGGACTTATAATTGCTACCAAGGGTGGCCTTGTTCGTACAGGTCCAAATGAATGGCATCCTTGTGGAGCACCCAAATTTTTACGTCAAGAAGTACTTATGAGCATGCGTCGACTTGGAGTTAAGCAAATTGACCTCTGGCAACTACATCGCATCGATCCCAAGGTTCCTCGCAAAGACCAATTTTCTGAAATTGCAGCTATGAAGAAAGAAGGATTGATTCGCCATGTTGGATTGAGTGAGGTTACAGTAGACGATATCAAAGAAGCTGAACAGTATTTTCCGGTAGTTAGTGTTCAGAACTTATTCAACCTTGTCAATCGTAAGAATGAGAAAGTGTTAGAATATTGTGAACAGAAGGGAATTGCGTTTATTCCTTGGTATCCCTTAGCTTCAGGAGCATTAGCCAAACCCGGAACCATCCTGGACGCTGTTTCAAAAGACCTTGATCGTTCCACTAGTCAAATAGCTTTGAGTTGGGTTTTACAACGCAGTCCGGTTATGCTACCTATTCCTGGTACTAGCAAAGTAGATCATCTCGAAGAAAACGTCAAGGCCGCTGGAATCCAATTATCTTCTGAGGTGTTTGCCAAATTGGATGAGGAGGGTAAAAGCGAAGATGCTAAGCGTCAAGAAGAGGAGAAGAAAAAGTCTTCTTAGATTTCTCTTTTTCTTTCTATGGAAACTTACTAATGCCACGATGTTTGGAATTTCCATATGTTGATAATGTTATAAAATGATCTCATGATTAAATTAAAAGCATCTTTTTGTATTGATTTTTCATATTCCTCGTAAGGTCTACAAGGCACTGTTTAAGAGAAAGCAGTTTTTAACATGCTAAAGTAAAAATACACGGCATTCACAGAAAAATAGTTATACCCGCGGCTACGTAAATAAAGAAGTTTACGAATGCTTATATATAATATGTATTGTAATTTTCGTTATTTTGATATTTATTATTGTATGGGAATTAGATATTGAATTTTTTTTGTTATAATTTAAACAGGAAAAAGATACTATATAGGTTGTTAAATTTAATTAAAATCAGGAGGGATATTATAAATTCGTTCCAACACTTCACCAACGGCACCTTCAGCACTTGAAACGTCGGAAATTGCCTTGGCTGCCTTTAAGGCGACAGGCATTCCACTACGAATGGCTACGGAATAGCCTGCCAATTCAAACATGCAAACATCATTTGCTCCGTCACCAAAAGCTAGGACGTTTTCCAAGCTAATGGATGGATAAATCTTTGAAAGAATATTCTTGAGCGCAACCCCTTTGTTATCATTGGGAGGAATTATTTCAAAAGTCTGGGGAAGCGCTTGGGTAAGAGCAACTTCATCCGAAGGAATGCCAGCCAGTCGCTTTTTGGCTTCTTCAAGGCCGTTAGTATCATCATCAAAAACTACCATTTTATTGAAGATGTCTTTCGGGCCCTTAAGCTGAGGGAGCATTTCATTGGCGTCGTCCTTTACTGTTTCCCCACAGAGTCGCAAAAACTTAATACCATGTTGTTTTTTATCCGATTCCTGTTTAATTTGGTAAACGTAATCTTCATCGTAACCGAAAAGTGCACACGTTTGGATGTCTTTGAGCTTATCAATAATATCGATGGCTAAAGAGTTTTTAAGAGCTGCGCAAGCAACGATTTCACCTTTATCGTAAACTACGCAGCCGTTAAGGTGAACACAAGGAAAGACATGTAAACCTAACGCTTCTCTGATATTACCTACGGATGTTCGCTGTCTACCAGTAGCTAACACAAAAGGTAGCTGAGGATAATTTTCACGAAGATACTTTAAAGCACGAAGGTTTCGCGGATGTGGCTTATGATCCGGTCCCAGCAAAGTACCATCAACATCACAGATAATGAGTTGAATATCCTCCGGTTTAGGTAAGACGTTTTTCTTTTGATTAATGTCAATTTCTTTAGACGGCATCTTTCTTTTTTGTATGAGATTTTTAATCAAAACACTGTTAACGTCCAATTTACCTGTCTATGATAAACAATTGATCAATTTATTTAAAAATCAAAGTAACTGTTTTCACAAATACCCACAATGATCTATCGTATTTGTATTTATAGCCCGAAAGATGACACAGATACAATATAACTTGCTGACTAATATTGCTGTATTGAAGAAGCGTACCTGTCGTTCACAGCTGAGGTGATCCCTTTGGTTTGTGAATACAAAGGTTGTGGGGTGTTTAAATAACTTTAAGTAGCATTCCCCACTTTTGGGATGACAAAAGCATGTTGAATGCCGGACCTTCGGTAGTCAAGATCTCGATCCCACTCCGGCGCGTTATTAAAACAGAAAGAGATATTGTACGGCAAGACGAGTATGGAGGGTTTGTAAAATGAAGGGTATGCGTTTGTAGTGAGAAGGAAAGAAGAGCAAACAGCTGTTTGAATAAACATGTAAACAAAAAATGCAAAAAATTATTTAGACAACAAGTTAACGCTAGCTTTGTTCAAAAAAAGATGGAGAGATTATTTAATTTTCCTTTCTTTATTTTCTTTGAAATTTTTTCATTAGGATTTTTATTATACATTTTTCTGCTACGTGAAATTCTGTAGCTCAAACTGTGGGAAGTTCTTTGACATTAGTACAACTATACTTTTGGGACCTTGAGCCCAGAGCAGTTGCCTTTCGCTACACTTACAGTTTCACCAGAACAGAGACTACACAGGAACTAATTCACCGTCGTATAGACATTGTAAGACTCCTTATTAAACTTCTAACTAGCGATGTCCTTATGTAGAAATTAATTATGAGCTGGAAATGAGCTGGAAAAATAAAAGTAAACAAAGAAAAAGGTAATAATATTTAGTTGGATCTATCAATTTATCAAGTTGTCATATTTAATCATTAAATTTTATTTTAATACTAAAATTCATTAACTCAAACTTATATAGAAAGCAAAGAATAGCTTTCTTTTTATTTTTTTTGTTTACCATTTCGAATAAATCTCTTCTCAGTTGGCTTCGTATTTCAACCGTGGCCTTTTAATTGCTTGATTAATCCTTTTATGCTTTTTTTCAATAATAATAATTTTTTAGGCTCAACAAATTTTGATCTGTGAATTTTTCAGCGTATTAATTTTCCATGTTAGAAGATTTTTATTCTACCACCGTAACAATTGTCTCAATTCCTTAAACTGCAAATATGTTTTAATTCTCAAAAACCTTTAGAAATCTTCACACTTGTAAATTAAGTAGGAAACAACATCATTAGCAAATAGCATTAGTCCATTCATCAATTGATTTGTTCGATAGAATTGCATATTACTACCTCATAAACCGCTATTTTACCTTAATTGTGCTTACAGTTGTGTCCAGCAATTACGCTTTACACAAATTATGTGAGCTACGCAGTTTCGTATTCGTTTTAACGATATGTAAAACTGCGGTGAGTTTTCCTTGTCGTCTATTATATCGCAATACACAGGTAATATAAGTAGCAACTGAGTATAGGTATTGTATTAACTAGATTATAATGTTACCTATCACTGATATAGCCTATAACTGAACTGAGGAACGAGGTTCAGCAGTAGCTCTAATTATAGTATTCAGATAATATAGATCTTGATAGATTATTATTAAGATCAATCTCAATATCGTATCATACATAATACGATATATAATTAGAACATGTGACATATAGTGATACGCAATGTAGTGTATTATAGCGTAGTGTAGTATTGCTGACAAATTATACAGCGCAAAGTTTTGCTTAGAGATGTCGAACGTTACCTTTTGAAAGAATACAATACACTCACCTTACCCTGGTATCGCGCATTATAGTACTAGTATATATGGCACAACGTGCGCAAAACCACCATTCATCATATACATTTTTGGCTTGTATATTCTTTGACATATTAAGAAATGGTTAACACGTATGTGATATTAAAGTGAAACTTGATTCATTTATAAATTTCCTAACATTTTCTTTATAGAGAGGTTTACATTGTGTCTGCTGTTCGCACACCCATGGGCAGCTTTGGCGGCAGTTTCGCTTCTCTTCCTGCCACCAAATTAGGCTCTATTGCCATCAAGGGCGCTCTTGAAAGGGTCAATATTAAGCCTTCTGATGTTGATGAGGTGTTTATGGGTAATGTCGTCTCAGCCAATCTTGGCCAAAACCCTGCTCGTCAATGCGCCTTAGGTGCTGGACTCCCTCGTTCCATCGTTTGTACTACTGTTAACAAGGTTTGTGCCTCTGGTATGAAGGCAACAATTCTCGGTGCTCAAACTATCATGACTGGAAATGCTGAGATTGTCGTTGCTGGTGGTACCGAGAGCATGTCAAATGCTCCTTACTATGCCCCAAAGAACCGTTTTGGTGCCAAATACGGTAACGTTGAGTTGGTTGACGGTCTCTTACGTGATGGTTTATCTGATGCATATGATGGACTTCCCATGGGTAATGCTGCCGAGCTTTGCGCTGAGGAACACAGCATTGACCGTGCCAGTCAAGACGCCTTTGCCATTTCTTCTTACAAACGTGCTCAAAACGCTCAAGCTACAAAGGCATTTGAACAAGAAATCGTCCCCGTCGAGGTCCCTGTTGGTCGTGGTAAGCCCAACAAGCTTGTTACTGAGGACGAGGAGCCCAAGAACCTTAACGAAGACAAACTCAAATCCGTACGTGCTGTCTTCAAGAGTAACGGTACCGTCACTGCTGCTAATGCTTCTACCTTGAACGATGGTGCTAGCGCTCTTGTTCTCATGTCGGCTGCCAAAGTGAAAGAACTTGGTCTTAAGCCTCTTGCTAAAATTATTGGTTGGGGTGAAGCCGCTCAAGATCCTGAGCGTTTTACCACTTCTCCTTCCCTTGCTATTCCCAAAGCTCTCAAGCATGCAGGTATTGAAGCTTCCCAAGTTGACTATTACGAGATCAATGAAGCCTTTAGTGTTGTTGCTGTTGCCAACACCAAAATTCTTGGATTAGATCCCGAGCGTGTTAACATTAACGGAGGTGGTGTTGCCATGGGTCATCCCTTGGGTAGCAGTGGTTCTCGTATCATTTGTACTTTGGCATATATTCTTGCTCAGAAGGATGCCAAGATTGGTGTAGCTGCTGTTTGCAATGGTGGTGGTGGTGCTTCATCCATTGTTATCGAAAGAGTTTAGACATTATCATCCTTTAACGATTTGAGAAACCTCTCTTTTTCTTTTTTTTTTGTTTAAAAAGGCGATTTACATCTTACACATTTATACAATTTAGAAGTCGCGTAGATGAAAAGAATTTGAACGTTTGTTTTAACAGTTTAAAAGAAGAAATTTTTTTTCTTTTGCGGCTAATTGTGTACAGCTTATGTGCTATTCTTTTGTAATCAGTATTAGAAAAAAGTAATCCCACATCTCATTATCAGTTGTAAAGAATGGGCTGTTATTAATTATACGAATTGTTGTATCATTTAAAACATTTAAACTGAGCTCAACTATCGATAGTAATAATCCTGCATTTACTGCCTTTACCAGATTTAAACACCCTTGCTTAAAGCAAATCCATTAACCAATATTTTTTCGTTAATACTATATGTATACTCCAAAAATTCCTGATCGTTAATTGTAAGTTAAGGCATTTTTCATAGGATTCCTTAATTATTATATATCGAAGTTGGCTATCTACCACGAATCTTTCCATATCGAAAAACTTGCTGCATTACATTTATCTCCTTATCATCATTATCAGTACTGTGAGAGTTAAGATCAAAGATCAATAGAAGCAAGTCACAAATTTCAGCTTAAGAAGAGTTTGTTCTCTTAGCTTTTGCAAACACCCCTTGTTCTATTTTTTAAAAACTAATCCAGCTGCTCCATTCGAACCAGCATCTCTGCTTGTTTCATAGTAAGTAATTGAAAAAAGTAGCTTGGATTGCAGGTGAAAATGGCATTGTGGGCTACGTCAATGCGTCGTGCCATTCCTGGCATTTCTAAAGCCTTTCTTGGGTCTAACAGAGTTCTTGAAACTGCTGGTGTATCTCAATTGAGTAAACACTTGCTTCCTCAATGGTCCGGTGTTCCACATCGCAAAATTTCCGCCAGTGCCACAAACTTTAACGATAAGGTTAAAGAAAGTAATACCCCAGATGCCAATGCTTATATCCGCTCTGGTCATATTAAGGCCGCCGAGCATGAGAAAGTTAAGAAAGTCGTTGTAGTCGGCTCTGGTGGTTTATCCATTGGCCAAGCCGGTGAATTCGATTATTCGGGCGCTCAAGCTATTAAAGCTTTGCGCGAAAGCTCTGTCCATACTATTCTTATCAATCCTAACATTGCTACTATCCAATCCTCTCATAGCTTAGCTGATGAGATCTACTTCTTGCCTGTCACTGCTGAATACCTTACCCACCTCATTGAACGTGAAAACCCTGATGGCATTCTCCTTACATTCGGTGGTCAAACTGCCCTTAATGTAGGTATCCAATTGGACGACATGGGTGTCTTTGCCCGTAATCATGTCAAGGTGTTGGGTACTCCAATTTCCACTCTTAAAACTTCCGAAGATCGTGATTTATTTGCCAAGGCTTTGAACGAGATCAATATTCCTATTGCTGAATCAGTTGCAGTTTCTACCGTCGATGAAGCTCTTCAGGCTGCCGAAAAGGTTAGTTACCCTGTTATCATCCGTTCAGCGTATTCCCTTGGAGGTCTTGGCTCTGGTTTTGCAAACAATAAGGAGGAATTGCAATCGATGGCTGCTAAGTCATTGTCTTTAACCCCCCAAATTTTGGTTGAAAAATCATTGAAAGGCTGGAAAGAGGTTGAATACGAAGTTGTTCGTGATGCTGCTAACAATTGCATTACCGTCTGTAACATGGAAAACTTTGATCCTCTTGGTATCCATACTGGTGATTCCATCGTCGTTGCCCCCTCTCAAACCCTTTCTGATGAAGAATATCATATGCTCCGTACTGCTGCCATTAAGATTATCCGTCACTTAGGTGTTGTCGGTGAGTGTAACGTGCAATATGCGTTGAGTCCCAACAGTTTGGAATATCGTGTTATCGAGGTAAATGCTCGTCTTTCTCGTTCTTCTGCTTTGGCCTCTAAGGCCACCGGTTACCCATTGGCATACACCGCTGCAAAAATTGCTTTAGGTCACACTCTTCCTGAACTTCCCAATGCTGTTACTAAAACTACCACTGCTAACTTTGAACCCTCTTTGGATTATGTTGTTACTAAGATTCCCCGTTGGGATTTGAGCAAGTTCCAATACGTCAATCGCGAAATTGGATCTTCCATGAAAAGTGTCGGTGAAGTTATGGCCGTTGGTCGTACTTTTGAGGAATCTCTTCAAAAGGCATTGCGTCAAGTCGATCCCTCCTTTTTGGGTTTTATGGCCATGCCCTTCAAGGATTTAGACAATGCCCTCAGTGTACCCACCGATCGTCGCTTCTTTGCTGTTGTTGAGGCAATGCTTAACCAAGGCTATTCTATTGATAAAATTCATGATTTGACCAAGATTGACAAATGGTTCTTGAGCAAACTCGCGAATATGGCTAAGGTTTACAAAGAGTTGGAAGAAATTGGTTCTTTGTATGGACTTAATAAAGAAATCATGTTGCGTGCTAAAAAGACTGGTTTCTCTGATCTTCAAATCTCCAAGCTTGTCGGAGCTTCTGAATTAGACGTTCGCGCTCGTAGAAAACGTCTTGATGTTCATCCCTGGGTTAAGAAGATCGATACCCTCGCAGCAGAATTCCCGGCACATACGAACTACTTGTACACTAGCTACAACGCATCCTCTCATGACATAGATTTTAATGAACATGGAACTATGGTTCTTGGATCTGGTGTCTACCGTATTGGTTCAAGTGTTGAGTTTGATTGGTGCGGTGTCTCTTGTGCTCGTACTCTTAGAAAACTTGGTCATAGCACCATTATGGTTAATTATAATCCTGAAACTGTTTCTACTGACTTTGACGAGTGTGAGCGTTTGTATTTCGAAGAATTGTCCTATGAAAGAGTTATGGATATTTACGAGATGGAAACCGCATCTGGCATTGTAGTAAGTGTTGGTGGTCAACTTCCTCAAAATATCGCCTTGAAGTTACAAGAGACTGGTGCTAAGGTATTGGGTACTGATCCTTTGATGATTGATTCAGCTGAAGACCGTCATAAATTTTCTCAGATTTTAGACAAAATTGGTGTTGACCAACCTGCTTGGAAAGAGCTTACGTCTGTAGCCGAGGCAAGCAAATTTGCAAATGCAGTTGGTTATCCTGTTTTAGTACGTCCTTCCTATGTTTTATCTGGTGCTGCCATGAGTGTTATTCGCGATGAATCTAGTCTAAAGGATAAGTTAGAAAATGCTTCAGCTGTTTCTCCTGATCATCCAGTTGTCATTACCAAGTTTATCGAGGGTGCTCGGGAACTCGATGTTGATGCTGTTGCTTCCAAGGGTAAACTTTTAGTTCATGCCGTTTCGGAACATGTTGAAAACGCAGGTGTTCACTCTGGTGATGCTACTATCGCCCTTCCTCCTTACTCACTTAGCGAAGATATTTTAAGCCGATGTAAAGAAATAGCCGAGAAAGTATGCAAAGCTTTCCAAATTACTGGTCCTTACAACATGCAAATTATCTTGGCCCAAAACCCTGATAAACCTGATACTCCTGACTTGAAGGTTATTGAATGTAACCTTCGTGCTTCTCGTTCATTCCCTTTTGTTTCCAAGACTCTTGGCGTTAACTTCATTGACGTTGCTACTCGTTCTATTATTGATCAAGAAGTACCAGCTGCTCGTGATTTGATGGCTGTGCATCGTGATTATGTTTGCGTTAAAGTTCCCCAGTTCTCCTGGACACGTTTGGCCGGTGCTGACCCTTACCTTGGTGTTGAAATGAGCTCCACTGGTGAAGTTGCTTGTTTCGGTAAGGATGTAAAGGAAGCCTATTGGGCTGCACTTCAGTCTACTCAAAACTTTAAGATTCCTCTTCCAGGTCAAGGTATACTTTTAGGTGGTGATCGACCTGAACTTGCTGGTATTGCTGCTGACCTTTCCAAGCTTGGATATAAACTTTACGTTGCTAATAAAGATGCTGCTAAATTATTACAGCCTACCTCTGCTGAAGTCGTTGAGTTCCCTGTTAAGGACAAGCGTGCTTTACGTGCTATATTTGAAAAATACAATATTCGCTCGGTTTTCAACTTGGCTTCTGCTCGCGGCAAGAACGTTTTGGATCAAGACTATGTGATGCGCAGAAATGCTGTTGACTTCAACGTCACTCTTATTAATGATGTTAACTGCGCCAAATTGTTTGTTGAGTCCTTGAAGGAGAAGCTCCCTTCCGTTTTATCTGAGAAGAAGGAAATGCCATCAGAAGTCAAGAGATGGAGTGAATGGATCGGATCTCATGATCTTTAGTTTGCCGCCTAAAGTGTCTAATATATGAGTTCATGCGATTTGACTGTTAATATTCCTTTTTGATTGAATCACTGTTGGTGGTTTCTGCTTAATTTATAGTCTGTTCGTTTCATTTTGCTAATTTCTTGGATGAATTAGCGGTTGTATTTTGGGTTTGTTTTTGTGTTCTCGTTTTGCCGATAAACGTTCTCCTTTAGATTTTTCACATAAACATTAAATCAATTGAATTATTGTTTCCTTTTACTTTAGAAACTTTCTTAAAAAAAAATAATACAAGTCCATTTCCAAATGTTAATATCTTAATTTGTTTTGTTCTTTAATAGTAATGGGCATTTATATGGGCCTAATATTTATAAAAGCCTTTAGAATTCTTTAAACATCCGCTACTACATGTTTGTTAGTATCTCCAACTATTATAACTTTTACTGATCAATAGCGTAAAACTCAATGGCGTTAGCATCCTTACTTCCTCGCTTAATTTTATTTAGAATAAACCTTCGGTTAATGAAATGATACGGTGAGAACTACGTGCTCATTATGTCTACCATCTCACATTAATGCTTCTTCCCTTTACCTTTTACAGGACGTTTTGGGTAATACGGTGTTTTGTAAAATGACTGAAATAAAGGATTCAAGCGTAAAGGATGAAAATCCTGGAAAACAAGAAGAGTCTTCTATTGCAGTTGAATCACGAGAAATGTCAACGGCAACTAACAATTCGAAAAATATCGAAACCACCAGTTCGAATGGAGCAGAAGATATTAAAATCCAAAGGGATGTAGGTGATGATAAGGATTTGGACGATAAGGAAGCAAATGACAAAAGTTCAAAAGGTTTGGAAGAGGAATCTGATTCCAAAGATAGGAAAACTATAGAAACGGATCAGCCTTCCAATAATATTGGCGATATAAAAAGTCAAAAATCTGAGAAGTCTAACGGCAATGCGAGAAAAGAAACCAAACAATCTGAACGCGTCAATTATAAGCCTGGAATGCGCGTTTTAACAAAAATGTCGGGATTCCCATGGTGGCCTAGTATGGTCGTTACAGAGAGCAAAATGACCAGCGTCGCGAGAAAGTCTAAACCAAAGCGTGCAGGAACATTTTATCCCGTAATTTTCTTTCCCAACAAGGAATACCTATGGACAGGATCTGATTCTCTTACTCCTTTAACTTCAGAGGCCATATCACAATTCTTGGAAAAACCCAAGCCAAAAACTGCTAGTTTGATTAAAGCTTATAAAATGGCTCAAAGTACACCAGATCTGGACTCGTTGTCCGTTCCTTCTTCCGAATCAGAAGTTTCTGAAGAAGAATCTGACCAAGAAATGTCGGAACCATCTCCAATAGAAGAAGATTATAATGATACGAAAGCTAGACGCATTACTAGGAAAGGTACAAAGAAAAAAACCGTAACATTTGACCCTTCACTTGAATCCGTACCACAAAAACGCCTCAATGCATCCTCAAACGTTAGTTCGAACCCTGCAAAAAAAACTCGTGTTTCTCCTCGGCGTAGTACTGCTGCTTCTAAAAAGAAAAGCCCTTCATCTAAAAGAGCATCCTCCGACGAGATAGAAAAGGATAAAGAAGAAGAAGAGGGCTCTGTCGCTAATGAAGAAGACGTTGCAAAGAGAACTTTTCACTCACGAGAGCAATCTTTGTTGTTTCTTCGACACAAATTACAAAGCAGCCTGTTATCACCAAAACAGGACCTTAGTCAAGTCGACTATAAATTAGTTCATAATTATCTAGACAAGCTCGCAAACTTCCAAGGTATTGATGTTCCATTAATCCAGAAAACTAAAATTGCTGTTGTCGTGAGGAAGATTTTTTCCTTAGCTGGACTTCCAAAAGAAAATGAGGACGAAGTCAAAAGCATATGTGGAGATATTTTGGAGAACAGATGGAAATCTTTGCTGCAGGAGATTTCATCTCAAAAACAACTGTCAACCGATGCTTCACAAACACAGGATGCATCAATAGCAAATGAAAATGAAACCGAGATAGCTTCTCTTGATGAAGGCTCTGAATCAAAACCAACGCCGTCTCCACCAGCTGAACAGCTCACGGATCAAAAGCAGAATGAAGACAACGAGGATAAAGTTAAAGCTGATTCCAACGGACCAACACAAAACGAGAACGAAACAGCTGATGCTTCAAAAGACATGATAAGTGAAGAGAAAAGTAGCAAGGATGCCGATAATTCTTTAGAAGTTGCTGGTAAAGATTTTGCTGAAGATGGTACCGAACAAACTCCAAATCTAGCTGAACCTGAGGATGGCGTAGCAGCAGTAGATTTGTCAACTGGTCAAAAATAGTGAAAATGTTTTGCGTTAAGAACTAAAACAAACAAATAAACCTTTATTTTTTGGAAGTTGTGTTTAACAATACCACAAAAAACTCAATTCAACTTATACCTTAGACTGTCTTTTTTTTTTGTGATAGTCTTACAACATGCCAATTGCCCTTATTATTCTAGCCTTCAGTTTGCTTTAAATGATTGCTAGACAGAATAATTAACATAATTTAAAAGCTATGTATATTTCTTTAATGAACTGAATAACTGGATTGCACTGTTTTTACTTGCTTATAAATCAAGTTAATCAATCTTTTATTGCTTTTTTTGTAGGCGTATTTTGATGGTAAAAATCATAATTACCGCTCAACGGCAAACCATCTATATCGTGTCAAGTAATACGGTTCGAACACTGAATAACATTGTCAAAGAAGTGTTGCTAGGTTTACAACATTATTCTAACTATTACTATTTTTTTAAAAAAGGCATTTGATTGTAAAAAAATAAAATGAAAAAGTGCAAAAAATAGGATGCGCGGCTTTACATAGCACAGTGAAGATGTTTCAACGAAATTTTTTTCAACAAACTTTACCTACCACAATTGAAGGACGCTATAGTGAAATCAGTATTTACTTTAAGGGGACTTCATTTATTAACTTAATTAAATTAAACTAAGAATTTAGACATGGTTTCATTTTGCTGTGAAGGTAACTTTCTATAACAGGAAGTTCGCTATTATCCTGCGAATTTCCTGCTGTGTTTTTATATAGATTACATTTTTAATGCTAACCAAATTAGTTTGTCAAGACATTATAAAAAAGCCCAAATTGGACCAGCATCGCTCTCGTTGCCATGGCGCATACTTTACTTGTATAGACTGCAATACGACTTTTGAAAGGACCGATTACAGAAACCATACTAGCTGTATGACAGAAGCTCAACGCTATCAAAAAGGTCTGTATCGTCCAACAAAGAAAGAGCTAAAAAAAGCTAAGATGAACGGAAATGCTGTCAACTCAAAAGAGCTTTCACCAAACACTGATAATCAAAATACACCTGCTGGTCCCACTAAACACTCGCTTGACGAAAATGAAAAAGATAAAGAGAATAAAAAGTCAAAGAAAGAAACTGTTAGCTCTCCTGCAGAGCAATTGCTAGCACTTACACAAAATCAAGAGATTTCCCTTTATAAGTTGCTTAAGAAGTACAATAAACAAGCTTCAAAAGAGGATTCGTTGGATTCGAAGGAAGTATTAAAGCACCTTGCCATCACCGCTGATGCTAAAGGAAATTATTTGGTTAAACCCATTACCAAGTAAGCGCGCATTCATTGATAACAAAAAAAAGAACTATTGTAAGGATATACGGTTTTTATTTTGGAAGGGGTTTTTTCTGAAAACATAATTAAATATTAGAAAAAATGAATTTAAAACTATTTTGTCGATGTAATTTACTGAAATAACTAGTAATTGTAAATTAAAAAAACTCGCAAGTTTCTTCATAGTCAAAAGTGGATTGCTGACAAAAAAAACCAAACATAGATCTTTACAAATAAACTGACATTTTAATTATCGGGGATATATTTTTCAAATTGCTGTAATTTGGATGACTGATTGATTATCAACGTTGCAGCTAGCCCAACGGTGTTCTCCATGACTAATATTACGGCGATTTCTACTGAACATAAAAATCGCGTACAATTTTTTATAAAGTCGGGGGTTCATAAGCGTATTAAAAGCCAATTAGCTTATAACTGCATACTAAAACTTCAATTACTAAAAAACAGACATTAATGGAAGAGCACTTTGAATAAACCCACTTAACAGCTATCACTACTGTCTTTTTACTTTACTACATTAAAAGATTTTTTTAACAACAAAAAAGAGACCGTTATATTAAAGCTCATTTCGCTGCGCGGCAAACGACGAACAGCTTACATCTATCGTAAAATCAAACGAAACCTAAAACATCTTCTATAACGAGAAATGTGAACTTTATGAAACATAGAATCATTTCAATGGTTAGATCATACAACATGAAACGTAGACTATGTGACCAAATAAATAAATGATAACAAGAGACTCACAAAGCACATCCGATAAATCATAAATTTGTAAAATATTGGATATCATACATTTGTCCGCAAACAACCTCGATCTATGCATCAAGGCAAAAAAGACATGGTTCAACCAAAGTTCTAACCACACACACACACACACACACACACACACACACACACATACAAATAGATACACATGCTTTGCAAACGAATGAAACAAATAATTTAGCACGTACATATCATATCAAGAAAATAATAGAGGAACAAATAAGCTGGATTCGGGCCAGCAAATATTGATACTTGAATAGATTCTAACCAAGAAGAGTGTAGTGTAGGTAATCGAACGAACATATAAGAGCTCTCGATCCCTTAAAGAGGTATACGGAATTGAATATTTAAAAAGAAGTTTACTCGGTTTCAGTACCGCCCTCGTTCTCAGAGTCCTCCTTAAGGGGTTGAAGGACGATGATCAAATCCTTGGGATCCATGTCTTCATAGGAAATGTTATAAACGGCAGTGAACAAGGGGAAATCCTTGACCATATCCTTGGTGAGAAGGAATTCATGAACATCCTTGGAAGTGGCAGCTCCTTGAAGAAGTTGACCACCTAAGAGCTCTTTTTCAAGCGTCTCTAAAGATTTACCAGTCTTGACAAATGCTTCAGCACAACGATTGTTACGGCCACCCAAACAAGAAGTGACCAAGTCAGCGATACCGCAAGATTGCTCAACCATGGTACGAGGATCAGAGTCGAAGAAGGTAGTAGCAAACTTTTGCATCTCCAACAAACCACGACGCATAATAGCGGCCTTGGTATTACCGCCCCATTCCAAACCATCAGCGAAACCAACGGCCATGGCAACTACGTTCTTCAAAGCACCACCCAAGGCGACACCGGCAACGTCGTCAACGGAGACAACTGAGAAGTAAGGGCGATCAAAGACGGCGGCGATTTGCTCGCGAGGGATATCAACTTCATTAGGAGGGTTGAAACCAATAGTAGTCTCACAGAATTGCTCACGGGCAACTTCGTTTGCAACGTTAGCACCAGAAAGAACACCACAGTAAATACCGAGTTTCTCGCTGATAACCTCAGAGTAAAGGCGGACGCCTTCCTTGCTGACAGCAACACCCTTGATACAGGAAATACCAACGGCACCAGGGCGAATGAGACCGACCATTTGGTCGCAAACGCGTTCAATAAATTGATGAGGAACGACAAAGACAAGGATGTCGGCACGTCTAGCGACCTCACGAACATCGGGGACGGCAATAACGTTGGGAGGGCATTCGATGCCGGGTAAGTATTTGACATTCTCGTGAGCTTCGTTGAATACTTCGGTGAGCTTTCTCTTCTCACCCTTGTACTCAATCTCCTCCTCAAAGACCCACATGCGGACCTTACTTCTGAAATGGTGACCGTGGGCACGGGCATTTTCACCGCAAATCTTGGCAATGGCAGTACCCCAGTTACCGGAGCCAACTACACCAATTGACAAACGTTTCTTGGGGCGGATGCTGTCGATGTTGGCAGCAGAAACACCTTGTTGACCATATCCAGACATTGTGTAGAGAATTTAAAGAATTAAAAAAATGTATATATATATATATTATATAAAATGGAGAAAAGGAGTATGTGAAAAGAGGTAGGGCAACAAACACTAACCACTCAAAAATGCAGTGCAGACTTCGTTAAAAAATGATAAATAGATCGTAAACGAGACAGATCTATTCCAAGCAGATTCGTGACAAGAATTCAAGAGTTTCTAGTTGAACAACTATTAATACAAACTAAAAACACTTCAACGGTGTTGGTAAAAGAGAAGAGCGGGAAGCTAAGTATTTATGTATGAGCCCATACGCCATAGCAGCCGTACCAAATGACGTAAAAACACTACACTTGGTCAACCCAAAGCAAAGGTGATACCAAACGTCACATGCCTGACATAATGAAAGGTCCGAAGCAAAGAGGAAAAATTACGTAACGCTATGCTTCCCGTCCTGACAAAAAAGGGTCATTCGCGATACGCTTTGATAATGACAAACTGCGAAGCGCAGTGGCGCGTAATAACAACATAGGGTAGGGTAATGAAAACGAAGGATGATAGTTGCGACGAGGAGTAGAGGAGTAGAGGAGAGGAGAAGGGTGGAGTGAAAGGAATGAACAGGGTGTAATGAGTAAGGGCAATGAGAAGGAGAAGCAAAATAATAATAATAATTAAAATTGAATTGTATGTATGAAAACTTATAGATGGAAATTAGATAGAAAATAGTTTTTAAATACAAAAAAGTTAAACTATCCTTTACATCCTAGCACTCTTTAACACACAAATCCAAGAGATATTTACCTAGGACTCCAGTATGCTATACCATCTAGGGCCATGCCCTTTCCTAAAGAAATAGCCAACGAGTCTGAGTGAATGAAAAGATGAGGCAATATAGCAACAAAACGCGGCTTAGAGAGATTATTCCCTATCCATCCCTAATAGCTTTCAGTCGCATAGAGATGAGATGAACATGAAGATCAACTGTGTTTTCGAATTCATTGCGACGAAGCCTCTATTTTTCCGTTAGCATTCCCAGCGGGACACTTGTTGAATTTCTCCTGCTCGGCGAATCTGTCCATTTGTTGTGACTCCCAGTAGAAATGTTTACTTTTGAGTGCAAAGACAATCGTTCGTGATCTTGACGGGGCCGAAAGAATAAAAGTATACAGAGGCAAATTAGACACCATAGCTTGGTGAAGAGGGCAAAGAAACTTAAGACAGCAAAGGAACAATTGTAATAGTACAATTCGCCTTTGTTGTCTTTTTTTTTTGGTTTGCGTAAAGTAATTTTATGATTTCCGGAGCAATTTCGTTTGCCTCTCAATCCCTCTTTTTAATTGCCTCTTCAACGAATCCGGAGAATATTTCTTAATAGGTAATATTTTCTTCCGGATCGGATCGTTTAATCGCTCGCTTCTGCAGAAACACCTTTCACCCTGAAATTGCAGTGCATCTTTTGTCGCCCGCCATTCTATCAGAATGTTTAAATTCGTTGACATCCAATCCGAATCCAACTGCCATTGCTGAACCTTCTTACCAAACATACGGAGAGGAGAAGCAAATGATTTCGCTGATTTTAGATGAAGTGGATTGATTTTTTTTTTCTACATCCTCCCATACTTCCTTTCCCCCTGTGAAGTAGACAAAAGCGAGACAGAGCGCTACAATAGTACCGTATAGAAGCTTTAATGGAAATGAACAAAAGGCGAAACCAAGGCGAAATCCGATAGAAACCTTCTTTTTTGGATTTGTCAATTATTTTATTACTTTAGTTTTTTCTTTAGGGGAGTTTTTCTTATTTGATTTTTTGGGTTTTGCTATTTATTTGTGTTTTTACTGGCGTGAGAATGAAATACATCGTTGATTTCAATTCGTTTACTCGTCATATCAACTCAAATAAAGTACATTTTGATTGACCGAATTGTATTTTTTTTTACTTTTTAATTCATCTTTCTTTCCATCGTCTATCTCTTGTTCAAAGTCGGGAAAATCTCTTGTTTGTGAGAAAAAAAAAGAATTTCCGACTTCTGTCTTAATCCATCCTTTCTTCGTACTTCCTAACGCACAACAAGGATTATGCTTCAACTCTAACATTGCTATCATGTCAAATTTCCCTCTTTATAGTTTTTCCGCGATAACGTCCGACCCTTCGTTCACTTTACCATCGCCTTGTTTTTTTTTCCTCTTTTCTAGTAGAACAGTACTGCTCAGTTCATTTCATACCATTTAGTTAGTTACTACATCTCACGAGACTAAATTACTTTCTTCTTTCTTGCCAAATCATCATTTTTCTTAATGCAACCTCTCGGTTACTAGGAGGATAAGGATGTCAAAGGTTAGTAGGTAATTTAATTACATGTGTATGTATCATTTTATTATTATTATTTATTTACTGTGGTTTTTTATTTATTTATTTGCCTTTCTTCTAAATAAAATATAAATTCAATTATTATTTTATTTTATTTTCTATATTTTATTTTTTAAATTAACTTTCATTTTAAATCCCTGATCAATCGATTTAACAACGCTTTGTTGGGCGCTGCAACCCATTGTTTACAGATGTGGCAGTCACGCTACTTTGTCGAGTTTCGGGGTTTGCTGGTCATACAAGACCGGTGAGAGCTATTCTAGAAAAAGCTAAGAAAGTGTAGTTATTGTCGTTTGCAAACATAGGGTTAACGCTTGATGCACACACTATTTACCCTGACCAGTGAAATATGGAAATATGTAGGTTTTCTCGTCATTATTATCTATGTAAGATTCTAGAAATACTTAAATGAAATGTACATGGATTATTGCTATGTAAATTAATTATTTATTTGTTTCTTTTCTTTTTATTAAGCTGAAATACTATATAGTGTAATACTTCCAACGAAACGTCGTTTTCGCAATGTTCGATATACACGTTACTTTCCTATAGCTCTTGAATCCTTCAAGCCGTGCTAATTATGTTATGCTATTCATGTTTGTGTATCCTTGCGACAACGATGCTATGGTTAGTTGTGTTAGTTTGCTATACTGATAAGCAACGATACTGAGCATAAAAATGAGAGTATTCCTATTAGATTCAATGCAAATTCCATTTTCATATATTTGCTTCGTAAATTTTATTTAAAAAATTTCATGTTTTTAATGACCTTTAAGTGTAAACGGATATTCATGGAAAGCTTTAACAGCCAAACTAGTACTCGGTAAAAACTCCACAGCGTCACAAACCTTGTGTTTACGTTACTATAACAAAGTAAAGTCAAATCAATTCAGTCGGAATTTCAATGATTTGCTCCAGGAACGGTAATTGTCTCATAGTATGCCTTCAGCAATAAAGTTCCGCCTTAGTTTATTGCGTTTCATACATTACTTTTGCCTAGGTGACAGAAGCTATCAGAAAACGTTGCCTTGTTTAGGTAAACTACATAGTGAATGGATCATTTAATTTTCTTATAGGGCACTCCGCCTCTACTAGGCTCGAATACACTACCTAACAGGCTAGTGCGCTAAACTTCCTAAGAATACATGATAATATGATTCCATCCCATTATTGTAGTTAAACTATTATTTACTTTTCTATACACACATAGAGTACAACAACATTTCCTTAACGTACGAGCAAGAAAACATCGGAATTCCGAAAGTTTGACAAGTCTCTCAATCCCAAATACCGGACCCTACGCAAATTATGGCATTGTCGATTCGTCTGGTTTTTTAGGACCTTCCAGTGATAATGTGTTTTGAAATTACCGCTTTTGATAAGAGGTACAACAAATGTCCCTGATTTTTCGTCGGCTTTGTAATTGATCCATTAAATGTGTATGCGGATCATACAACCTTCTGACAAATTTACAACGCATATGCACACTGACAAAATTCGATGTAAACACCTAAAGCGATTCAACCGCCCGTAAAATGATGACATGGATTTCAAAAACAACAACAAAATTCGAACTTTAGCTTTTACATACTACTCCATGTGCGTTTGTCTATCCTTTGTATAAGATGCTCATGATGCAAAAAAATACGGTCAGGGAGGGACTCGAACCCTCGACCTCACGATTAACAGTCGTGCGCAATAACCAACTATGCTACCCGACCTTCTTGCTTACCTGGTAACACAGGTAATTTTATATATACAACTAATTATATAAGCTCTTTTTATTATTGAAGATTTGAATAGTTTAGTATACAAACAAGTAAATGTCCATACTAAAAATTCCTCCTTTCATATAAAAAAAATAAAATAGAAAACATATAACGCCTATTTGTCGACCCTTAGGAATTAATCACACCTGTTGGTTTGCGATATGAATATGTTTATTGAATTGATGTAAACTAAAATTCAAGCCAAAACTAAAAAAAAAAAAAAAAAAAAAAAAATATATTTAAGGAAAAATTAACCAAATGGGTAGGTAAACAACTATAGTCGGCCATATGAATTTCCTGTAGTTAGTTTACATTCATTTGCTAGTAAGGAAATATAAATCCTATTAGCTTCAAGTGTTATAAGAGATTAGAATTTTTAAATATATAAATAAACCAAAAAAAAATAGAATAGTTAACAATCCCCCGAACATAACCTTTTATCCTGAGCGCTGTTTTGTTTGCTTTGAAGAAAACAAAGAATAACAAATTCAGATAATGAGAAAGTCTCGTCAAAAAATTGTATTTTATATGAATAAATAACGATTGAATCAGTATTAGAAAATTATTAAGTTAGGAGAAAATGGTCCACTGTGTCGGTTATTTGACGAATTGCCATTCCGATAACTAAGGTCCAAAAGAATAATTATGGTAAAATCGAAATAGTACGAAATAAAATAAAGAGTATAAATAACAAATTTACCAATCTGATAAATCACTCATCCTAATGATTGGTATAGGAATAGACAATAAATGCTCCTTTCATGTTAATTACTAGGTGAGCACAGACGGTAGGAAGTGCACGTAAGATGCTTAAACAACGTTCCACAAAACATTAGGAAATAGTACAGCATTTGGTAGTGGCCTTATCCTTCGTCGCTTTACCAGGCTTAAAATGCTGCTGCTGCTTTGTCTTCGAACTGACTGACGGATTTGCTTTAGGCGGAGCAACCGATACCATCATTGGTTCCGGTATATTATTTGCATAATTAGCAAATCTAAAGTTCAGTTAGCAACTTTTCAAACTTTGAGATCAAATCAAGCATTTTTTGTTTCACGTCATGAAATTTGCTGTAAAAACACTTACTCCTGTCTTGCTTGTTGAACCGATATTTTTTCATTCAATAAAGCCTCTGTTTCCATTTGTTTAAGGACCGATCAACTACAATTTCAATAAGTAATGCCTGTTAAGTAAAATTATAGCCTTGCCTGACCATTTCATCATACATATATGTAGGTGTGCTTCTAAGCGCACTAAGTATCGTTATTTGATTATGTTGTTTAACCTTATATTCCCTAATATAAAAAGAGGAAAAAAAATAGAATAGCAGTTTTCCAATTGTAAATTTGACACTACTCAAATGCCTTTCACTTTCAGGATTTTTTTATCTCTTTAGTTTGTTCTTTCCAAGTAGAATACGCATATATTACACTTCTCTTAACAAAATAATTGTTAATGCGAAAACATATAAACAATAAACTTGTGACAGATACAAAGATTTTGTCATTGGGAGGACAAAGTAGATACTTTATGTTGATTGGATTTTTAAAACGAAATTATGAATTCTGCTCGTAAATTTCTTTACTATCGTTGTCTTATTTTCTAAGTAAAGAAGTTACATAACCAAACTTCCTATAACTCGAAGTAGATTAGTAAATTCAACCACCTTAAGTTTCCTTTTTTTTTAAAAGAAAATTTATTATTTTTTATTTAGACTTCAACAATTCTTTGGCTATAGATTTGTTCGTTTATTTTTTAAATCTCAATTAGGAAATGCTTTAATTAGAGTTGAGCATTGTTTCAAGGGAATAGTTAAAAGATATTTGCAACAATTTTCATATTTTTTATTTTTATTATTGAATACATGGGGTTCTAATCTTGGTATCTCATATTAATAGTAAACTCATATCCTAACTTTAGATGCGATTTTGCTTGGAAATTTGGGGAAAGAAATAAAATCAATATGATATGTTTTTCTCGTTTCCGTAAAGTAGAACTAATTAACTACATACATCTTCGACTTGAAAAAATCACCATCTTATTATAGCTTTTATACATCTGGTACTCGTCACTGGCCTATAACCAGTTGGCCAATTCTATAACCTACAGTGTTCCGACTAGTTACGAGTTTTCTATTATGAGCTTAAATCTACTAGTCAATCAGGAAGAATTAAAGAGATATCTGGATGAATATGGTGGTAAGAGTTTTTCAATTGATGCATTTTTGCAAGTCATTCTTTTATTCACAGTTTCATAGTATGGTCCAAAATATTTCGCGCGCTGTTTGTCGCCCGTAATTCTAAGCCGTTAAGAAGTTTTTGTGTTCATTATGCCATTAAAGAATTGAAAGAAAAGACATATAATCTAGAGTTGTACCAGTCTCTATTCGAGGAGTTTCAAGATTGCTTCGAAAACGAGCAGCTGGACGTAGAATGGGTTGAAAGCGTTACTTTTCATAGGAAACAAAATCTAGAACAATTAAGAAGGGAACTAAAAGCCTATAAAAACAACTTAATACGAGAATCTATAAGAGTATGAGCTACAAGATAACTTTTTGCTTCACAGACTTTTTATTACATCCTTTGTTACAATTCTAACAACTTTAGGCGGCACAACTAGATTTAGCTTCTTTTTTTGCTGATGTGGGCCAGTTTGATAGTGCTTTAAGATCATATGCCAAAGTTCGCGAATATTGTACAAATGCTGGACAAATTGCTCATTTATCCTTAGAGTTAATGAGAATTTCTATTTGGATTGGTAATTATTCTCATGTACTAGCCTTCGGGTCTCGCGCCAAGTCTACTGTTAGTGCAGCCATGGAGCTAACTAGTCCTATTTATGCATACTGTGGATTGGCCAACTTTTGCTTGGGTGATTACGAAGAGGCCCTGGCTCATTTTTTAAAAGTTGAAACTGATACCTCTGATGGTATTATTACAAAAACTGACATTTCAGTGTATATCTCACTTTGTGCACTAGCGTGCTGGGATCATAAACGTCTGATTCAAGAGCTTGAAAGAAATGAAGAGTTCAATGCTTTGTCAGATTTAGACCCTTCCCTGAGACGTTGTTTGCAAGCGAAATGTAATCGCAAATATAGTCTTTTGCTTGATACATTACAGCAAAATGCTCAAGACTATTCTTTAGACATGTATCTGGCTCCTCAATTGACAAATTTATTTTCCCTTATTCGGGAGCGTTCACTTCTTGACTATTTAATTCCTTACAGTGCTTTGCCGTTCAGCAAAATTGCAGTTGATTTTCATATTGATGAGAACTTCATTGAGAAAAATTTATTAGAAATAATCGAAGCCAAAAAATTAAATGGCAAGGTGGACTCTCTTCAAAAGGTAAGTATAATAAATCTGCTATATTGGTCTAACTTTATAAGCGTGTTTATATCGAACCTTCTTCAGAGCCTGAAAACTTCGAGGACATAAAAAATATCGCGCAAACTAGTTTGCTTTACAGCAAGGCTCTTTACTTACAAACATTGGCGGCGATGAACACTGAAAATACTGACGACGAAGCTCCAGTTATCGCTCAAACGAACATTACCGCGGAAGATTCACAGAACTAACAAAAAGCATGCACATCATATAATTGGTTAATCCTTTACTTACTTTTTTTGAAATTTCATTAATTATTTAGCTTATGAAGATTTAGTTGCAGCTGTTGTAGCTGTTGCCTTTTGTTGCATAATGTTTTGAACGGCTACAGAGAATTAGCAAATTGTTGATAATAAGATAAAAATTGATCTGTACTGTAAATGCTCATACCTCTAATTTGAACTGATTTTGCGTCAATGGCATTGTTGAGGTTCTCGATACTGCTGGCGAGATATTCACATTTTCTTTTATAATATTCGGTAGCTTCTCCAGCGGACTAATGTCGTTAGGTTTAAAAATCTCTTATATATTAAAAATACCTTTTCAACGTAATAACCAGTCCCAATATCGACCAACAATTTACTGTTTCCTAAATTCAGCTTTCCAGGAACATACAAGCTTGAAGTCAAAGGTACCAAAACCTCCTTTCCTATTGACAATAGTTAGTGAAACATATGCAAAAAAAATTTCAGTTTGTCTATACCATCGTTCTCAGCCCGCACAGCATCGTTAACGTTTGCCAGGCATTCACGAAATTTCAATTGAGCACGTCCTAGTTGTCCATAGGAGGTCGATAGATACTCTAGCTCAGAATCTAACTGTTTTATAACTTCTGATAATTGCTCCAAGCTGAGAGAAGTCAAATCGACCGCTTTATTACCTTCAGCCATTATTACGCTTCTATTAGAACAGTCAAGATACGAAGGAACTGGTAGAAATTCCAACGCTGCACTGCATTAAATTACAGGTACATGGTAATCCATTTCAATATACAATCAGTTAGTTGGTTGAAACAATATTTGTTTTAAACAGTTATTCAGAATTATACCAAACAGTGAAAGTAGAATCGAATATGTTATTGAGCAGAGGGACGCTATAGAATATATCAATATAGATGATAGATTTTTCAATAATTAATAAATTATGAGCATGAAGATTAACAAAATTTGGGAAAATAATACTAGTTAGGATGCATTATAGTGCCATTGATTAGAAGTTTAAGTATAGCTTTTTAAGCATCATTTTTTTTGTATGGATCAAATTGAAGCAAATCTTTATCGTTTTCTACAACATCACCAACATCATCTTCGGTATCTGAAGAATTTGAAGGTGTTTTTTCAGTCGCCGTAGTTTCCGATGTGGTAATTTCAGAAGTAGTATTTTGATTGCTAGTACCATTTGCGGTACTTGGACGAGAAGCGGGTTTATGCCCACGAAATGTTTTACCAATCCTATTGGTATCAATTACCAAAGAATCCAATAAACCTCTCAAACCTCCGGTGGTTGATGATTTTTCTTGGACTGGAGCTAAAACGATAGAGTCGGCGAGTCCTCCAGAAAATAATTGCTCTAATAAACCAATTGATAAAACAACCATTCTAAAAGTGGGAAGACTAACTTTGATATCACTATTAGCACCAACAGAACGGTTTTCAGAACCAGTACTGCTCATATGGTCGCTTATATCAATCAACGTATCAGAATGACCATCAGGACTAGCTTCATCAGCAAAATGAAAGCAGCGTTGTATGAATTCGCTAACTGCGGATAGATACTCATCACCCATAAACCTAGTTAACCAAAGAATAGCTTCTGAAACCTTCAAAACGTCTGGTTTATCCATAAAACCATCTCCATTAAAGTCATAAAGCTCGAATATAAAAGATATATTGCGCATTACATCCCTAAATTTCAATTCTGCAATACCGGACACCAAATCCTGTAAAGATAATGATCCAGTCATGCTTTTGTCAAATCGTAAAAACAAATGACGAAGAAAGGATGATGAATTATTGATAGCCGCTGCATCCAAACCTTTCGCCCATTCAGTAACTCCTGCTAAAAATATACAAAATTCGTCAAATTCCAACCGTGTATCAGTAGAGCTGCCTAATCCAACTCGATGTTTGGACGACAATACTTCATGATAACGGTCGTAAATATTACTTAAATCCGTACGTGTTAATGTACCGTAATTTTGTAAACTCCTAATTTGTGTTCTCTTTGCAAATGACTCAATAGAATTCATAACTCCTTCGTAATGTTTTTTCCTTTCATCTTCAATTAAAGAGTGTGTTATATGGCTAAACTTCTTGAAAGCAGTTACCAATAAAAGTTGAAACTTCGTGATAGAGGCAACGCGTTTATCTGTTGCATCTTTATAAGCCTTATCTCCCAATGATGAAAAATAATTTTTTAAAATTGATATCAACATAGTGTCTTCTGTAGCCTTCATAATTTCAGCTTCGTTGTCATATAGGATAGCCATTCCAATTTGAAACAAAACCCTTGGACCCTCTAGAAAGAAAAAGTCTAACAACCTAAACGCATACGGTAAAGGCATTGTGCAAAGGAAAAGCGACAAAAACCACGGCAAAGAAATGATGCTAAGTTGAATGTCTTTGCTTACAAAATGCGCATGTAAGTTAGGCATTGAGCGTTGAACCAAACTTTCGTAAACTTGTTGATCAATTAGAGTGCCGTACATCGTCTTTGAGTAATAACCCGGAATGTAATCTTCACAAATCTTATGCATCAGAAAAAAGGTTTGTTCCTCGGTGCAATGAATTAAAAGAGCAGCTGCAACAATATTCATTGCCTGACAATAACCAACCTCTTGGTTTTTCCAAGAAAAGGCTACTAAAACATTTCGCAAAGCGTTGATACCTTCTTCATTTTGATAAGCAGGATATTCTGGAAGACTTCTACCTAAATCCTTTTCTATTTCCTCTAAAGAAAAAGATGTTTGACCAGAATACACTTTAAGAAGATGATCATATTCATCTGAATTCTCTAAACGAAAGTACATGGAGCCTGATGTAAGCTCCCATATTTCACCACGAAGTTTATTGGGCAATTCAATTCGGACCAATTTGGAGAAGAGAGAAACTCTGATTAACGAAAGATTTGCACCATAAAGTAAAAAATACTCTTTCCACATTCGTAGCTTTGCCCGTTCTCTAGAGATTCGAGGATCGGTGGGATAACCATATCGAGCACCGAATCCATAAGAATCTTTAGTTTCTGGTTCGGGAACATTGGGTTTGCAAAGGCGTTCAGAAAAGAACTGTTTGCTAAACTCGGAGGACCGCTGCATATCAGCTTTGTGAGATACAAGCTCTTCTCTCAGTAATTGGCAAAAATGTGCAGCAGTGGTTTCAGAAACCTGCAGAGATATTCTGTATTCGTAACCATTGCTTGTCGATACCGACAACAATTGCTCAAGATCATTGCTTTTCACTCGACTAACTTTTCGAATTATAGTATATGGCATACAAAATTGATTAGACTCATCATCACCTTGAAAAGCTATATAATCAGTAAATAAATAAAGCAGACCATTAAATGAATTAGGGTCTTCCAAGTTATTATAGTGGACAAATCGAAGTTGACAGGGCAAACTGTAGAGGGCAAATTGAGATTCAAGAAGTCGAAACTTCCATCGTAATTTGTTTAAGTTTTTTGAGGAATCAGGAAGTTTTAGCTTCGTCTTTATAAGACTGGCTAAAGAAGACATAGCTAGGCTTTTCTTCGAACTCAACAGCTAGTCTTAAAAGCCAATACCTGAAGGTTCTTGAAGCAACTATTTCTTAATATATCAACAGTTATAGAAAAATAAAAAAATGTTCAATTTTAAATCAGAATTTCAAAAGATTCAGTGTCGATAAGACAAAAGTAGATGCAATTTAGCAAATGACCCAATTCTAAATTACTCGATAGATCTCAGGGTGATAGATCCCCTTTTTTTATCTTTCCTGTTATTGAAAACTCTATAGAAGGAAAGAAAGCAAAACGTGTTGCCAAGCAACACTTATTGTGTAAGGGTAAATTTTACACCACGTTCGAGTAGTATGCAAGGCACCATTTCTTGATCTAAATAAAGACGTAAACCCTTGCGGTAGTGTATCGCTAAGAAGTGAGTTTATTTAGTAATAGTGTAATTACTGAGCTGGAAAAAATGAATATATCTCTCGAATATGCAATTCTGACGATATCAGTGCTGGATTAAAAACTATTCATTGACTAGATTCTTAATAAAGTTAAAAGCAACGGGATCACCCACAAACGATCTCATGCTTATCATTTGTAACTTTGAATATCTATCTATTAGATTAGGCTGATTGAGTAATGTCTTATACTATGGCTTAGTTCGAACAGGCTAGCTGCTTCCAATCAATACTTTATTAGCAAGTTTGTTATTACATATCTATTTTATAAAAAACAAAAAAATCATCTAAACTAGTCAAAATTCCTTACTAATTTGTAATACAGAACACTAGCTTAACTTCTACGAATACTTGAAAAGGAGGCTTAACCGTTAAAGCACATATCAACTTTCGGAACTTTAATATTCTATAAAACTAAATGATAGAATACATACCTTCCACTTGGTTCCACTTTTAACTCTTAAAGAAATGCTTTTGAGTAATCTTTAGAAGGAAATATCAAAATTCTTTAACCAGTTTGGGTGAAAGCTATAGTATTAAAGAGTAAAAATTTTATTTATAAATGTAAGTAAAAATAGGTACTATGTTGTGATAGCAAATCACTAAACAATAAACCCAAACCACACAAAAACATTGGATTCAAGTCCCCTCGGTAAAAATATAATAATGTACCCATAGCCCAAAAAATGCAATGAAACTTTTTACGATCTGTCTTTGACTATTAGTTTGCAGAAAAAAGCATCTGCACAGAAAGACTTCTGGTTCCCCTGAAAAGACTGAAAAAATCCAATAATACCACAAAGGACTTTCCAGACAAACATTGAGAGTTTAAAAATAAAAAAAAACCCCGAATTGGTCATTAAAATAATATAGGTGAAACGACGTATTCGTATGCTCCTTGCTATCATCTTTGACTAGCTCCTCTAGTCGTCTCCCTTAACAACACCAACCTTGGCAGGACGAATAACTCTTCCATTCAATTGAAAACCCTTGCTTTCGCAATGGAAGACAGTGTTGGGCTTTTTACCTTCAACAGGGATTTGGAAAACAGCTTCATGGATGTTAGGATCAAAATCTTCTCCGATACCGTCATAGCGAACTAAACCATATTTTCCTAAGGTTTTCATTAAGTTCGATTCAGTCATTGCTAAACCTTCATAAAGATCAACTAAATCCTTGTTGGACTCACGATTGTTACGCTTCTCCTCTGGAACAATTGAAAGAGCACGCTCCAAATTATCGACAGAATCCAAAAGATCCTTAGTAAGCTTTTGAACAGCAAATGCACGTGTTTGCTCCATGTCTCTCTTCATGCGGTTTTCCAAATTACGATAGTCAGCTAAGCTTTGGCGAATGCTACCCTTTAACTCCGCAACCTCTTTGTCCTTTGCTTCATATTTACTTTTAAGCTCAGAAAGCTTAGATTGAAGTTCCTTAACATCAACATTCTCTGTTTCGGCAACTTTTTCTTCAGCAGGCTTTTCTTCCTTAGCAGCCTCAGTTGAGTACCAAAGGAAACTGCGTTTATTAATGGGTGCTCGAATAAGCGTCCGAGGACGTACAGCGGATGAAAATACTCTTCCAAGCCCAAGCATTGTTTCAGTGAGAGCTTTGTGGTAAAAGACAACTGTGTCACACTATAGACAAATGGTGTTGTGAACTTAGCACTGTTAAATTTTACAAATATCAATTTCATCAACTTAAAAATTCGTTATGTTTCGTTAAATGAGGTATGGACTTTGAGATGGAAGCTGATTCAAAAAATATATAAATGACACTTTTTTCTCAAATTAAAGCTTCTATTTCGATATGTAACAAATTGATTGTAGGTTTGAACATGCATGTAGGAAAGCAACCCAAATTTCGAATTTGCTCAACACTGGAAGCCAACAACGGCTCATATGCTTATCAATTATTAATTTATTCTTTTCAGCTTCATTCTCAACAGATAATAATTAACTGATTTCTCATCTATATTTATATCCTTCTTGGTATGCTTTACGGCATTGGATTATATCGAAGTACTTACTTCGCAGCCTTTGAAAGTAAAATAATTGAATATTATAATTTAAGTTTTAAAATAATCCTATTTGTGTCATCTGGGCCATCTTATTATTTTTACATTCATCAGTTTATTTGCATAATGATATTTGTTGAACAATTTATGGGAGTCGAATTTTCACAAATTCCTATTATAATAATATCATATTCTTAATTACAGAAGTCTTCATAATAAAAGGTACCTTAGTTAAGTGTCAGATATGTCTTATCGGTATTGGACCTTACACTTTCATCCACCATCACTACTTAAACTCAGGAATACATTTGAGGATTGTAGAGGCAGAGCCATAGCTTTCTGTTAAATATTTATCTAAGCTTTGTGAAAATTTACGATTCAACCACTGAACACTTTTAATCGCCTACTAGTCCAGAAGTTGCGCTTTCAAGTAGCACCATACTCTCCTATTTTCCTGCTTGGACGTTTACCTAGATTTTCTAAATACTTATCTCTCTAAATCATGTCTTCACAATCATATCGAGAACGGACACTTGTTTCTGTAATTGGAGACGATGATACCGTTACTGGGATGCTTTTAGCTGGAACTGGTCAGGTAAATGAAAACGGTGACAAAAACTTTTTTATAATTACTCAGAGTAAGATTATCTGTTAAAAAATGGAATCGTGTTTTCGCTAACTTGCTGTTTTATGTAGAGACTACAGATGAGCAGATTGCTGAAGCTTTTGATGATTATACTACGAAAAGGAAGGATATTGCGATTGTATTGATTAACCAGTTTGCCGCTGAAAGAATACGTGATCGTATTGAAAACCATGTGCAGGCATTCCCTGCTGTATTGGAAATTCCTAGCAAAGACGATCCTTATGATCCTGAAAAGGACAGTATCCTCCGTCGTGTTAGAAAGATCATTGGAGAATAGACTATTAATATTTAATTATATTTTTTGAGCAATAATTTCAATTAGTCAACAACTCGATCGATTTGACTGATGACACTTTTATATTTGTATCTTTTGGTTTACTTACTGGCATACTAGCAAAAAATTGTAAGCAGAGTTTTTGTTAAACTATATTTGATAAATAGAAAAGTGATTATAAGAGAAATGTATTATTTTAAGTATAAATCTCATTCAACATCAAAACTGACATTACAACCACAAGAAGTCTTGGCACGTGGATTGTTTAAAAGTTGAAAAGAGGAACCAATAAGTTCATTTGTATACTCAATTTCAGAGCCACTTATCAAAGGTAATGAAATGTTGTCAGCAACAACCCTGGCTTTTCCACGCACAAATACCCTAGATATTTAGTCAATAACCAGGAAATACTTAATTAAAACTTATAGTCTTCTTAACCACATCACTTACGTGTCAGCATTTCCAATTTTGTTGTCCATGCGAAAAGATACTTGATATCCATGGCATCCACCACCATCGACAGTGACGCGCAAAACAGAGTTTTCTTCTGGTTTCCTTTCTGCAATTTTTTCTAACTGTTTTTTCGCTGAATCTTTCACGTATAAAATAAAAGGGATTCCCTTCTCGTCACATTGCTCTTGAAGCGTGAATTGGTCGTTCGCAAGCTTTGAGCTATAAAATCGATTTTTGATTTTGAATTCATTATTTATTTTGGGAAATATTTCTTTCGTTAATGTATTCGATTTCGCATCAATTCTACATGATCGAGAATTTCTAAGCGATCCATGCGATAGCTGTCGAATTGCGATCACAGGATTTAAGAGTGTTTGAAAACAACGTTCTCGAAAGAAAAATGGTCCTTTAAACAATAAGTTTACTCGCGATTTCATAAGCATCACTGCAAAGTATTATAGCCACAAGTTAGGACTTTCTAACTTGTAAACATACAGTAACGTAATAGAAGTCAAATTGCCTACGCTCTGTTTCGTTAATTCAGTATATTCCAAATTGGTGCTTATGTTTATGAGATAGAGAAGTTAAGTACATAAATGAAATAGTCATAACTTGACGAGTGTGTCATAGACTAAAGTCAAATTCAGGGATTTACCTATTAGTTAACACCCAATCTCTAAGAGATTTATATCGGATAGATTGAATTCGAACTTACAAAACTCTCACACCCATAGCTAGTAGAGAATAAGGGGAATTTATCAAATATATCTAGAATTATTTAATGTTCTTTTTTACTTATGTTGTATGCTACTAAATTTTGTGATGATTTATAGTCAAAATTAATATCTTTGGATTATTTTTACCTTTTGGTACTCCTACTCCTTTAATTCTCTTTCAGTTTTAAATGAATAGATTTTTAGCTATTAGAGATAATTTCAACCCATTTGGTTAATTCTTCTTCTGGATATTTATTGTCGATCCTTTAATTCTAGCATAGACCGGTGGATCACATCCAGAAAATGTCTTTATCACAATTGATGCCATTGCTACAATCTTCTACTTTAGCTAATTCTTTATCGTGATACCAGTGTATGTACTACCGCTTAATTACTATAAAGTTGCGGGTGTTCGTACAAGCACATATCACCGCAATTGTAATATTGAATCAGGTATAAGAGATCTTGGCTATTAGACTTAGAATTGGTTGTATCTGCAATAAAAAAAATAAATTATAAATTGCATGCCAATGAACAATAATTCACCCTTGCACGTAATTAATATTTATTAAAATGTAATTTACAATTTAACGTATGGTTGAAAATATTACATGTTTTATTTACTAAGAATTTGCAAAATTTAAAAATAAACAAAACTAGAAAATTAGAAAACTATTTTATTAAAAAAGATTGAAAGGCTGTAAATTAAGACCCTAAAGATGAGTACTGTTAATTTAAATAGATTTAATCTCTTAAAACAACAGCTAAAAAGTTACAGGTATACAAAAAATAATAAAAAAAACTAACAATAATCTAAGAAAGGCTTCTGATATCTTGAAGATCTTTTACTGTTGTATGTAATTTCACAAATAAAATAGAGAATCCATTTAAGCTCTTGAGTTTTAAATGAATATTTGATTCCTTTTTTATTATTATGAATACAAAGGAATTGCTCGATTAATAAAAACTATCAAATTGTTTAGCTTTCTTCATCCACAATCAAATGATTCTATTTTATTAAGGAACTTAATCTTCAAGAAGAAAATTCAGTTTTACATTCCATCTCCCTCTACCCTAAAAAGCTAAAGAATTACAAATATACTCGTATTTACGCGTTTCTCATAAATTCGTTGTAGGACTGGCCTGTCTTACGCTAACTCGTGTAGGTCGTTGTCTACGATACTCAACCAGAACTGCCCCCTATTGTTAGCTATTTGTTTGGTATTTCTACTGGTATTACCGCTACCAGTAAAAAATAAAATCAAAATATGAATGAATTAAAGCATGCGGTAGTTCCGATAGACTTACAATCTTTTTGTCTGGAAGGAACTTTGGCGTTGTGGGTTCCAGCTCTCGAAAACGACTCGGAAGACGATTCTGAAGCTATAGAAACAGCTGATGATAATGAAAAACTTTTTAAAAAGGAATGTGTAGCATATGATGCAGGTGTTTATACCTCAAATAAAAGCAAAGGTTCACAAACTTTACGATGGAGTATATTCCAAAACAGAACACTCACTATCTTTGATGTTTCATTAAATTCTAAGAAGGAGCCTTTATCAAAATTTAATGTGAAAATTCATTTTCCATCCAACGTAATGAAGGACGGTGTAGCTTTCTCGTTCAGTGAGCATTCCGACACGACCATTATATATGCTATTACTCACGCTCGCGTTTTGTATTATATTAGATTATCTAAAACTTGGTTCCAATTACCGGACGCTCGCTTAGACGACGATTGGTGTCTTTGTTACCGACCAATATCCTTTCTGAATCAAAAACCCGATTTAATGGCCGCAATTAGCACGTCTGAAATTTGTGTAAGCTTTTTCAATGGAGGTTTAACAAAGATTATATTAAATCCAAAAGACGCTAGTCACTACGAACAGCATATTGATGATTCTAGTTATTTGTTTTCCCTAAAAAAATATCTATCACTTCAGGCATTTAAGGCAGATTACCGCTCTCCTAATACTATTATTTCAATGATTTTTTTGTCTACCTATAATGTTCTTGTGATGCTATCGCTTGACTATAAGTTAAAAGTTTTGGATTTGTCTACTAATCAATGCGTCGAAACCATTGAACTGTCACAGACTATACTTCCTCTACAATCCTTTCCTTATTTAACTTCAGATCACACCACTAATTCTTTCATCGCTCTGTATTACCCAGATAATTCTCATGGCTCTTTTTCAATTTACAAACTTAACGCAAACGCCCACTCTTTTAAATTAAATGTTGTCATCGAGAAGGGCATAATTCCTCCTTCTTTACCAGACGATGAGTTCATACCATGGATGCTTTCTGATTTTCAACTGATATCGTCAGAGGGCTCTCAATCTAAATTTTTGCTCATTATTGCTTGGAAAAGCAACTTAAATACCGTTATCCAAAAATGCAACCTTAGTCTAGATCAGGACGAGAGTTTTTCATGCGTTTGGAGTCACTCTTTGGATAGCTTTTCCCTCATAGAAAAAACCTTTTTTGACGTTCCAACAAACATGTCGTCTGGGGATATCTCAGAGATTTGGCTACAACACATTTTTGCACATAATACATCTATTGAGTCTATACAAGTTGCTCTTTTAAGCTTTCAAAACAGCTCCTCGCAAGTTTCAAAAAATAAACTGGATAAATTTGGCGCACTTACTATAAGTGAACTTAAAAATGCCGTTTTGTCGTCTATAGTTTCAACGATCCAAATAGAGCCAAATTCAGATTTAACTGGATACGATTATTATGAATATAAGCGGCTATTATATAATGAATGGGAAAGGTTTGCGAAACTTGTTGCATATCTGGATCATTTTGGAGATGAAATATTAAGTATTAACTTCGATCCTTCGAACGCTGTTACATATATCAATTATGCAAATAAAGTGGCTTTTATTAGGGATCCTTATCTCATTGAATCCTTTGACGAAGAGCCGTTGACCAAATTAATTAGTTCCCTTGAAACAGATGATCCTTCTCTAATTGAAGGTTATCAAATTCTGGATCTTGGTAGGAGTTTACATTCCTGTATGTCATTTTCTACTTTATCTGAAATTAGATACTCATTACGAGAACTAGTCCAGGATTTGCCATCTTATTCTTTATTTGATACATTGTGGGTATTTTATGACAAGCACATATATCCCAACGTCGATCCAGATTATATCAGTACTTTAATTGATACTCTAGTTTCTCTTGAAAACCCGATGCGCGACATTGATTCTCTTATCCAACGCTTAAGAAGTTTCGATATTTACAACCATTCCGCTCAATCCCCTTCCTTATTTTTGTGTGCATCGGTAGCACGGGTTTTGGACAGTATTTTGAAAAAGTTTCAAGTCTCTATTGAAGGATTTATTTTTCTACTTTCTTTGATAACTAGCCAGCAGGATTATGAGTTACAATCCAAATTTGCAGGATGTGATAAATTATTTCTTTCTTTACTAGAAGATTGGCGTCTTGTGAGTTTTCTTTTAGAGAATTCTGCACTTTTGCTAGAAAAATTTGAGGAGGAGGATGTTGATTCAACAAACTGTAATTTAAATACTATGGAAGCTTTAGCAAGTGTTAACACAGCCCTTCAGTTTTTTTCCGCTTTGAATTATTCCGAATGTTTCTCAGAAAGCCAAATTTCACCTTTACATGCTACCGTGATATCGTCTTTGTCGGCAATCTTTATAAGGGACGATACGGAAAATGATCTGGTCACTGAACTTGTAGAAAAGTTGTTTCTATTCAAACAATATAATGCATGTATGCAATTAATAGGGTGGCTTAACTCTGACCCAATTGCAGTCTACTTGAAAGCACTTATTTATCTCAAATCGAAAGAAGCTGTTAAGGCTGTCCGATGTTTCAAGACTACTTCTCTAGTCCTTTACTCACATACTTCTCAATTCGCAGTTTTACGGGAGTTTCAAGAAATTGCTGAAAAATACCACCATCAGAACCTATTATCGTGTTATTACCTTCATCTATCAAAAAAGCTGTTCGAGGAGAGTGCATATATAGATGCATTAGAATTTTCTTTATTAGCAGATGCCTCGAAAGAGACTGACGACGAAGATTTGTCTATTGCAATTACCCATGAGACTTTAAAAACCGCTTGTGCAGCAGGAAAGTTTGACGCTGCTCACGTTGCATTGATGGTTTTATCCACTACGCCTTTGAAAAAGTCATGTTTACTAGACTTTGTAAATCAATTAACGAAACAAGGTAAAATAAATCAGCTTCTAAATTATTCAATGCCAACGTTAAGACAGGACGTCGACAATTTGCTTGAGCGAAAGGCCTTTCAAATGATTAACGTTGAATCACAACCATGCTGGTATAATATTTTGTTTAGTTGGCGGTATAAACATCAAAACTATCGAGACGCAGCAGCAATTATTTATGAAAAACTGAGCCGGTATATCTCTACTACAGAATTAATTGGAAAAAAGGAGAGAACTTTTATAATAGAACATTATTTGATTGTTTTGAACACTCTGGAGTTGCTTCCGAAAGAAGATACATGGATTCTTGTGACAGACATGTCCGTGGACAAGGAACCTGACCCTAACTTTCTTCCACAAAAATTACTTACTCTAGATGCAATTGTAGCAGAATATCACTTACAGTTGAAGGATGTCGCTGTTCAAGTTACAGCTGAAATGTCATCGGCCATGAATATCGATTTATAAAGGCAACAAAGAATTATTTACGCAGCTTAACCTTCTCATTTAGAAAAATCCAGAAAAAAAGCAATATGCTTGGCAGAGTTTTAGTAATTAAATCATCTTTAGTTTCATTGAGGCGATGGGTAGCCATAAATAACTAACTTCTTTCTATAAAATTAAATTCTGAATATAAATATACTTTCGATAGCATTGGTATTTACATATCTTTAACGAATTATAATTCCGACCTTTTTGCTGCAGCTTGCCGCAGTTTGCTAATTAGTGTTGTCCGTTGGGAAATATTGTTGAGATACGGCTAGTATCGGCAGAATGTTGGAACCAACAATAATTATATATTTGAATTTTTATTTCCTTATTTTATAACATTTTTTTGAAACTTTTGGTTTCAGATTAAATAATTCTCTATTAATAATAGTGTACGGAAATTGCACGCCGTGTGCCCGAATTTAAATTTGTCGGGTCCCGAAGGAATGTACAAAACACCAAGACCTGCGAAAACTGATTCTCAGTGAATTGGGTATATCGGTCTTGTAAAGATCTAATTAATGAACGTTTACCAATGTTATTGAACTGAAAATATCGTTATGAGGATTTTTACTCTTGGAAAAGGCCGAATTTCACGAGGGTATGCTCGGCAAGTTAACCCTTCATTATTTGCCAAGTACAGCTACTGTATTGCCAATAATCCTTGGTATTTCATTCTTGTGTTTACTCTTTTATCAATCACAGGTATATATTCGTCGTTGGTAGCGTATCAGCAATCCCTTTACGATCAATCATTAGCTAGATGGTCGGCTTGGTATGCCGAGAGCATCAATGCTGAAGCAAATGTTATTACGAAACAACTCTATCTTTTAGGAACGAACACATCAGTGTTTTCCGAAGACTATCTTTCAAACGCGTATCGTTGGGAAACAAGCTTCCATCAATATTTGGCGGAATACGGGTATCCTTGCATAAGAGATGAAAAATCCTGTGTAACTATTTCTCCAATACCAAAATATTATGGTAAGGTTGATCCTGTAGCTCAATATTCATATACTAAAGGGCTTCCTGAAAATGAGCGTGAAGTGAACAAGCTTAGGAATGATACAATAGCCGAAGGTTTTGACTCGCTTAGTGCTTTTGTGATTACTTACTTTTTAAAGCCTGAACAAGTCGATACTTTTCATGTTGTTTTAAAGAAATTTATTTCCGAAACTCCTAATCTATATGCAAGTTTACTTGATACATCCCCTACCACTGTCGTAGCACGTATTCCTGACCTTACTGTTATTTACAGATGGTACCTATGGGTTGGGTTTGGAGTCGGACTTTTTGCATATTTGTATTTGTCACTTGTGCGGTTGCATGATATTCGTGCTAAATTTGGTCTTACAGCGACTATATTTATTCAAAGCGGTACTGCCTACTTCTCTACCTGTTCTTTGCTGTATTTCTTTGAAAGAACGGGCCCCATATGTCCATGGCCTATGGCTTACTATATTATCATATTTATGGACATTGAAAACTCGTAAGTTTTTTTGCTATACTTCGTCATTATGTGAACGTTTTATTACTAACTTATCAGATTTCGACTTTTACGCGCAGTAATCGCTTCTCCTCAGACGAAGCGTGTTCCTTCTCGTATAATGGAAGGGTTTTCTAGTACTATTATTGCCTCCTTTTCATCCTTACTTAAGAAGTTATTGACTCTTTTTGTCTTGAGCTTCTTTGTTTATCCTCTGGTGCAGGAGTTTTGTTTGTTTCTTGCCTGTTCTTTCGTCGTTAGTTTTTTACTGCATGGAAGTTTTTTTCTAGCGGTCCTAAGTGTCGATATACGTCGTTTGGAGTTGCAAGATTTTTTAGATTCAAACTCTTCTAATCGAAACTCAAAATGGTGGGTTCCGTATCTAGAATACGTAAGATTCATGTGGTCTCCATGGATTATCGATAATCTTGGTACTGTTTCATTTCATATGTACGTTATTTATTTACAACTCCAATCCAGTACAGATATCAATGGGTCTTGGAGATTAGCATCTCCTAACATTCGCTTTCTCATTACGTTATATCATCGTTTAGGCCGTATTTTACGAGAACGAAAGTTATTTCCACTGATTACGACCGGTTGGTTTGGTGACCCCACTTTTTTAGAAGCATTAAAAGAGAAGACGATGGCGGAAAACCTTGTTATTGCTTTGTATCGACCAGTTATTCTTGACACTGTTAACCGTCGTGATTACACTAATGTCTACAACTCGTTTCATGACCGGAGAGTATGGAGATGGTCAACATTTTTCAGCATACTGTTCGCAATTGATTTTGCGGTTGGGTTGCTTGTTAAAGCACTTTTGCGAGGCTGGTCTGACCATGACGAGCTTTCAACCGATACAACATTACATGAGGAAAAATTCAGAATAGAACCCGTTCCTGTTCATCATCAGCTTGACATTTTAAAAATTGCTGTATCTGAAAACTATAAGACGTTTGCCTCCGTCGGGTTAGATAGGTGTCTTGTAGTTTGGGATTTACGTCAATGGTGTACAAAGCTTGTACTTTCAAAAGAACAAATGCCCAGGACGTTAAAAGCAATAGCTTTAGATCCTCAGGGAAACTACGTTTCGTTGTTCTCAAAGGATACTTTATTCATTCTGAATGTAGAATCTCCTTGCTTGATGCTTCAACATTCCTATCACTGTAAGCCAAATAGCAAATTAAACGTGTTCTGGATGCCGGGTACGCATAAAGATGATGAATGGAAAAACTTTGAGCTAGTGGTTGTTGAAAGCTCAGGCGAAATTCAGGTTTTTAGTCTGACTATTGAAATTGAAGGTGCAGATATAGCTTTGGTTGAAAAGTTTCAATTAAGTTCTCCGATTATTAAATCAATAAGTATCGTTTCACCCACGGCTAATAGAATTGCTTGTTTGACTGAATCCGGTGAAGTGACTGTATATTCTAAAAAAGGACCCGTCTGGTCCCCAAAGATTTTATCTCAAAACAAAAATTATCTAACAGAAACAAAAAAAGATATTTATGGAATTGCAATGGCGGACATTTTGTTTCTTGCTCGAGATAGTGGTGTCGACATGATTGACCTTAAAAACGATGAACTATTACATTCCTTTACACTGCCGCCGATAAAAGTAAACACTTTTTCAGTTGGCGTGAGTAACAGTCGATTTGTTAATGGACAGTTTAGAGTGTCATCAATATCGTTTTGTTTTACTCACGCTGTTACCGAAAAGGTTCTTTATTATTACTACGGTAATGAATGTAATGAGTCTTATATTATATTGAATAAATGGGATCAACAGCCAAATCTTGTGGACGTACACGATCCTGATAATTCGCTGGCTTGCTTGACCTTTGATGAACTACAAGAAAATATCCATGAAGTCGAAGATGCTAGTGAATGTGTAATGAGCTCAGATGGACTCTACATATTTGGCATGCGAAGAAAAAGTTCATCGGGGATTTGTCCAACAGCAGATGAGAAAAACGAAGATAATGGTTTTACTCTTCGTAACCGAAAGTTGCGAACTGGCCATTACAATTGGACGTCTTATGTACCCCTTCTAGATTCTTATATGCAAGACATGGAACACAAAAAAAATACGCATAGTGGTGGTGAAACCCAGGTATGGGAAGTTTGGATGTACTCTCAATCTGAAAAGAAGCACCGCTGCAAATCTTTAAAGATGTATAATTCTTTAATTATTGCAGACCCTGGACCTTCTCTTGCAGTCTCTGATAGATGCGTAGCCATTGTTCTAGGTAATTACGTTGCACTAGTCGGCTATGGAAGTGAAATCTTTCGTGATTTTTACCAAATCAGAAATTCCGATGAGATGGACAGAATTTTACGTCGCAAAAGAAAAAATTTACAGAGAAAAAGATCGGGGACCATCGGATGTTAAAATTAGTACTTCTTGTTTATTAGCCCTATGTTGATGTGCATATATATATGTATATATAGCTGCGATACCGTTTGCTAGCATGTCATGGTTGTCGGGATTGTTATAAGACCACTTTAGGGCTTATCATTCGTTCTTGAATAAGAAATATGTGCTTCCATTGTGTTTTAACTATTTAATATCTACCCAATTATTTTGTTAGCATTTGCAAGCCGGCCTTGCTAATGTCACGAGACACTTAACGTTTGTGGGAAGTTGCTGATTCTGTTAGTATTTTTAATAATTTATGAAATGTTTTTTTTTTCGTTCATAACTATTCTAACATGTGGATTAAAATTAAAGATGTTGTTTATAATTATTTTTTTTTTTATATTGTAAATTAGGAAGACAACAACACTAATTTTAATGTTCAGAAGTTTATGGTTTGTATCCATGAGGTTCATGCAACTAAACTAGGATGGATTTACTAAAAAATTTGTATTTGTTTTGTTTATAGTAGATTTTTCTTAATAAACTAATCCCAATGTTAAAGACAATTAGCCAAAATTCGTTTTGAATTTCTGGAACGCGTACCCACTTCTTAAAAGTTATCTTCCGCCTATTTTACCTCAACCTGTTTAATAACCACCTTAACGACTATTGTATGCTGCATACATACAGTTTATAATTAATTGTAACTAAAAATACCATGTCGTTTATAAGCAGATCAACAACGACCTTTCGGAGGAGCATATCTATGAAAGACTATGCGAGGGTTCGGTGGTACAGTAACAGCGGCAAATCGTTGATCGAAAATATTCTTTCATCCAAAATTGCAATCTCAAAAGTTTATACCCTTAAAAAAAGAATTGGACTTCCTGAAAGTTATCCAATGAAAGTTCTTGTTCAAGCACTGATCGATAAGACTGTTGTTCAAAACCCCCAATATTCTAACGAAAAACTCTGGTCAATAGGGAAAGTGTTTGGTGATTTCTATGTTCTTGAATACATTAAGTGCAAATACCCCAGGCTGCCGGAGGAAGCAGTTCATGGCATGCAAAATGGGTGGATGGGCTCAAAGGCTTTGAGTCAGTTAGCAACTATCTGGGGTCTTGAAGTACAGAGAAGAGAAGAAGGTTTACAAGAGTCATTTGGAAAAGTTTTAGCGAAGCGTGCTGACCCTGAAATGCTGAGGAAGCCTGGTGAAATTTACAAAGATGAGGCAGCGCGAAGAGCCATTTTAGCAATTTTGGGCGGAGTTTACCTACATCAAGTAAGAAATTTTTATCAGTGTTTACTAATGTTTTTACAGGGATTTAATGATACTAAAAAATTTATTAATGACCACATCTTATCTAAACAATTAGACCCAAGAACAATGTTACAATTGCAATGGCCTCGGCGTCAACTATCTCGTTTATGTAAAAGGCTTTCATTAAAGGAACCAGTCTATCGCATTATAGCCGAGACGGGAAGAAAAAGCAGAGAACCTGTTTTTGTCATTGGAGCCTACAGTGGGCATCACCTCTTGGGACAAGGTCAAGCCAGCAGTCTAAATTTGGCTGAGCAACAGGTATGTAATTGCGAATAATGACTTCCAAATTATTGAAAGTTCACTTATAAGTTTTCTTCATGCTTATGAGATTTGGCTTGCAGTAAATATTGCCGCGATGTTGTATCGTAACACTCCACGATACACAAGGGTCATGTTCTTAAGTGCTGTAATTTACTTCTTTTTATTATTAAGGAACTGTACTACAACTTTGGTCTTCAGCATCAATTTATTTGGAAATATATTATTATTTGAAACACCATCAATATGAACCCTAATACTAACTTTATAGGCGGCATATAACTCTCTTATTTCGTATTATATTCACTCACCGCCGTTTCGCCAACTTCCAAGTGATTACTTAGAAGTCAACGATGGAAAAATCCCAAAAGCCTCTGAACCATACACCTCTATACCATTAGTATCTCACGGCCAACTTGTAATATAATTTATAGTAGGTTAGGGTTTGGGCAAATAAAACAGTCACACTACTTTACACAGCAATAGGCACAACAAATCAATAAGATATCTTTACCAACACCAAAATGTCTGCCTCCGAACTTGCTACAAGTTACTCTGCTCTCATCTTGGCCGACGAGGGTATTGAGATCACCGTAAGTTAACACATTTATGGAGGTGCACGCGTTGTACACATAGAGTCATCAAAAATGATTACTGAAATCCTACCACATTAAATAATGACGCGTCATCATGTAGATTTTGCCTAAAGGGGATTATTAACAGTATTTCTAGTCAGATAAACTCTTGTCTTTGACTAAGGCTGCCAACGTCGATGTTGAGCCTATCTGGGCAACCATCTTTGCTAAGGCTTTGGAGGGCAAGGACTTGAAGGAACTCCTTTTGAACATTGGCTCTGCTGCTGCCGCTCCTGCTGCTGGTGGCGCCGGTGCTCCTGCCGCTGCTGCTGGTGGTGAAGCCGCTGCTGAAGAACAGAAGGAAGAGGCTAAAGAAGAAGAGGAGTCTGATGAAGATGTAAGTATAAAATAGCGGTAGTAATTACTACAACTAGTGTTAAGTTATTTTTACTCATTATTTATTCCTTACTATATTGTTATTTTATTACGCAATTAGGTACTAACTTTTTTATAGATGGGATTCGGATTGTTTGATTAAAATTTTTGTCAATGAGAATCTATGTATCTTTTTAATTGTTCATCAAATAGCTGGCATTTGATTGGCATCTCTAAAGTGTAGAAAGGATTTTTGAGTACATAGTCGGAGTAAAGTTCATAAAACTTTTGTAATTGTAATCTGGCGTTTGTGGTTTTCTTTTCTGTAAATAACACAAATTTCATCCCTGTATGTGTTTGCAAAATATGCATGTTGAATGTTCCTGCTTCCAATAGTTGAATTCCGCTTGATCCTGGTAGCGGACTGATCTGAGTGGAAATGGCATGTACACTATCTCAGTGGTTAATAACATATCATTGAATTTCACAAGTCTGTTTTCTTCAACATAAACTCAAGCGGCACTAGTAATAAAAAATTCATGAAGCACAAGGATATCAAAAACAAGTAATAAATTTAAATTTGATAACTTCGATGTAATAAAGGGTAGAATTTCATCAATTTGATTAGGCTTCTACGTTATTTCCATTGTACTTACCCATGAATTGTCCCTGCCAAAACCAAATATTCGTTAGGTGTTAAAGCCGTTGGTGATGAGCCAAACTCTCTTTGAAAAATCAATGAACCGGCTCTATTGATGATGATTAATGCATGCATAGGTATATGAGTATTAATGATATTTAAATAGATAAATATGAGTTGAAAATTAGCAGCCTTTCGCTGTGCGTAGGAACAAGCTTTGATTTAAGTAGTAGTAGTAGTAGTAGCAGTACGTTGGTTGAATGGGCAAAACCGAAAGACGCGACTACCAGCATGTCGATGACAGCCGGGAATGTCGTATTTGGTAATAATTCTTTAAATATTCGGTTTTGCTAATCTAATTTAGTTGGTAACATTCCATATGATGTTTCGGAACAGCAAATGACTGAAATCTTTAATCAAGTTGGACCAGTAAAGACTTTCAAACTTGTACTTGATCCGGAAACAGGTAGTGGGAAGGGTTATGGGTTTTGTGAGTTTTTTGATAGTGAGACTACCGCTATGGCTGTACGAAAGTTAAATAATTCCGAATTAGGACCTCGTAAGATTCGTGTCGAGTTTCCATCAAATGATCCCAGAAGGAATCAAAGTTATGAATATACGGAGCGTACTGATAGATACATGGAACAGCAAAATGCTCATGAAAGTTCTTATAATTCCCGTTTTATTCCTCCTGTTTTGCATTCAACATCTTCCCTGCCTGCTTCACAAGGAGGTGGGATGCCAAGTCCTGCTATTTATTCGTCGTCAATGGCTACTAATCTTAATAAAAATATAAATTCTACTTCTGTTCCTGCTTATAATTTTCACAACAGTATGACCTCCGACTTTGATTCTGCCAGTCAACCCCATACAGATGCATACAATGCAAGAACCTTTCAGTATAATAAATCTTCACAAAACAAAGGGGATTACACTTCCGGGACTTCTATATCGAATCCGACTTCTATCCCATTGGCCCCGTCTGTCGTTCAGGTACTATCTACCTTCTCAGCTCAGGAACTTCTCAATATGTTGTCCAAACTTCAGACTGTAGTTCATATAGCACCAGAAGAGGCACGACGACTTCTAATTGCTAATCCTGCTTTACCATACGCCGCCTTTCAAGCTATGTTGCTGATGAACTTAGTTGACGCAAATGTCTTACAACAAGTAGTAGTCGCAGTGAAGAATAAAAACATGCATCAACCAGCTTCAGCAACTTCCTCTCCTCCTTCTGTTCCCCAAAAAATACCTTCTAGTAACCATAAAAGTCAACAAGCGAATGGTTCAGATCAGGGCAATGAAGGGAAGCGGGTACGTTTTTTTTTTTTTTTTTGCACTAACAAAACAGATGGCCCTCATACAACAATTGTTGGCTCTTACCCCAGAGCAAATTAACGCATTACCTCCTGCACAAAGGGATCAAATTCTTAGCATTCGTCGGCAGCATTTTCGACAGTAAGTCTAATTTTAGTAATATCAAGAGATTAAATATTAGCATTTGACCAAGTACTTAAATTTGGTGTGCAAGATAATTTATTTACAACACTATAAACCATATCCTAGCACTGATACCTTTTCATACTACACACTTCTTTATACTATTCGGATGTTTTGCTTCTCATAAATATTTGTTTCTATACGCGTTATGGAGGGCTATTTCTTGGATCCTTTATTCAATATCCTTTTATAAAAATTTACTCAATCAATATTTCATATTAAAATTTATTATTTTTTATATTTTAAACTGCCCTTTTGATCGTAAATATATTATAAAAATGTAGGTGGTAACATCAACTGATACTTCTCAAATAAATATGCAACTCATAAATTCCCAAAAAGTTCAATTTCTTAAAAAAAATTTAGATCACAGGTTTAAAATTGTAGTTCAATTTTTCCAACTACGAAGTGTCAGCACTGGCTCATGCAAGCTTCCAAGTACAGACTACATAATTACAGTTTAGGAAATTGAAAACCATCGAAAATGAATAATCCTATGGAAGAACAGCAAAGCGCATTATTAGGAAGGATCATAAGTAATGTAGAAAAGCTGAATGAAAGTATTACAAGACTCAATCATTCATTACAGGTAAGATTACGACGTCAAATATTTGTGTACATATCAACTTTCCGCTGACATTCTTAAAGCTAATTAATATGTCTAATATGAATGTTGAGCTAGCTAGTCAAATGTGGGCGAATTATGCAAGAAACGTAAAATTCCACTTGGAAGAGACCCATACGCTTAAAGATCCCATCTAAAGTTATATGATGTTCTTTAATATTTGTGCTAACGAAATTTGCTATAAAGCACAAGCAAAATTAATATAACAAGGATTGCAATTATTGCTGTCGTGAAAAATCTGTTCATGGCAAGTCTTTAAAATGAGTTAGTATAAAAGATCATTACATGACGATTCATATCACTATAATAATGTCTATCTGTGTCCTACCTTCTTGCCATTGTCTTCAGAGTTCTTAAACTTCGATCAAGGTGTCCAGACGTATCTCCAAGCTAATTTGGTTAACAAATCTCAAAGAAATTTATACATAGCATAAAAGAAAACTATATTTTTAAACCATGGAGCTAATAAGCTTGGCTAAGATATGCGTATAAATCGCGCATTTTATCTTATCAATCATAGTGATTCATTTATCTATTTTGCAATAATTACTTACCATCTCTAAAGAATGCTCCAATTGATTTCTTTGACCATGAAGATCACGAAGAATGCTAGCACCAATGCCTTCAGTCTCATTCGCAATCCGTTGTGATTCAAGAAGACGCTGTGAAGATTGCTCAAGTCTATTTGTTCCTTGTAACAAACGAGTTCTTTGGTCATAATCTTGATCACTTGCAATATAATCACCGGATGTTTCATCCCTATTTCCAAAAAGGGCTTTCCTATCTGATTTGCCAATTTCTTCCTTCTAAACGAGAAAATTGTTAGTATGAATTTGGTAAATAAAAGTAGATTGTCTCATAGTAATTTCTGTAAAGCTTCAAAAGAAGAATGTTCGATATAGCTAACTTACCAGGTGTCTACGCCACTCCTCCAAAGTTGAACGATAACTACGAATTCTTCCATTTACGAGACCTCTTTCAGAAGTAGGGATACCGGTAATTTCAATTTCCATTTGACCAATCTGCAAGTTAGCCACTTTTTTAAAAACACAAATTATTCCAACATACTACTTCATCAATTTCATTTAAAAGTCTCTGACATGATTGAATAACAGAGTTCTCACCACTTTTACTTAAATCATTAAGTTTTTCTTCGATATCTGCTCGAAGCAAGCTAATTATTAGTAAACTTGTAATGGTATTAGACATACCGATATTCTTGCTCGTACGTCTCCATATTTAACAATTATTAATATTGATATATTAGATTTCTTGAAACTATCGTGTAAACAGTTTCTCAAATGAATTAAAAATAAAATAGGTGTAGGTTAAGATTAAATGGTTACGTTGGGAATCGAATACCCATAACAGGTAGTCATATTAATTAAGGCGTGTGTAGAGAGGAATCTACTAAAGCGAAAGAAAAATACAATGTTAAAAGGAATGAATATTAATTAGATAGTGTACAGTTATTATTCCTATGATTCATCAAACCATTTAGTCAATTCTTCTGATAATTCGTCAAATTCGTTTTTCCAGTATAGTAAGCTAGAACCAGATTCTTCATAAACATCACGTACAATGTAACCGTCCATCTCAGCTTGATAAAGTCTTTCTAACGTTACACCAATGGACCAATGCAACCTCATTGCACATTTCAAAGCCGTAGTGCTAGGATTCATAACTTCCAATATAGCGGACAAAAGTTTTCCTGAATGATTAGAAGTTTTTAATTGAAAAAGGATAAGCCCAGAGTTCATTTTGGACGTTGTTATACCAACCTCCATGGAATCTATTAGTTCACAAGCCTTCACAAATCTGGTCGGAGGAATCAGGTTTGCTTTTCTTGACCGATTATAGATGGCCCAAGCCTGGGTCATGGTAACCGTATCGGTATCAGCTTTTAACCTTGTGCGTAAAACTTCTGAGATACTTTTACATAGTTCAATATCATACAATCGAGAATTAGCCGAAACAGGAACATTATCTAAATGATTTCCTCGTAACACTCCTAACTGATTCGATTTGTTTAAAAGCTGCTGTACCTTGTCAGACTGTTGAGTGCCGGTCAGCCCATCCATCTTTTCAGCAAATTGGTCAGCCAGAGACATAGTATCTTTCGCTAAAGAAAAAAAAGCATCTAAATCTTGAAACGCATGTACTAAGGTACGTCCATTTTTGGCTAATTGCATCTCATGAGATTGCTCAAGATCATGAATACCACCCATTCGCAAAGACTTTTCAAGGATGGCCTTCCTCAGAACTTTAGTATCATATTTATTCGAGTATCTTTGTTTTTCTATTTCATCTGTTTCAGATTTGATAGCTTCGTAAAACTTGGATGAACCCGAGCCTCTAAACGAGAGTTGTATAAGCTGGTTTCTATCGACATTTTTTAATTGATTGCCGCAAATTTCACAAGTATTCAGATCCGGATAATTTTGAAAAGTACACGCGGTGCATAATCCTTGAGAAAAACGCGCATCTGATTTCGGCTTTATAATAGTAAATCGGTTAGCAACTCCACAGTTTCTACAAGGATTAATGGGATCACCCACATTGATAAATGTACAAATTTTGCAAGCCCATGACTTTTCCACATGTCGCAGAGAAAGGCGAATTTTTGGGGAGGAGCGAAAATACCTAGAGGTATGCTGTACATCTCTTATATCGGAGATTTTAATTTTTAATGAATTCTTTTTAGGATCTACTGAATCTACGTAGAAGATGTGTTTTTTTGTCAAATATAATGTTCCATTATTATGACGAAAACTTTTCTCATCTCCGAAGTATAAACCTACCTGGTCTTGAACTAGCAAAATTTCTTCTGAAGGATCCAAAACCGGTAGATTAGAAGGGGTTGTTTCTAAATAAAAGGCCATATTAGAAGGAGAGATTAACCAAAATGATAATTGTCAAGTGAATTAAAACTTATATAACATGTCATGTGCCTTGGTTAACTAGTCGAGACCAACAATTGATTTGAGATAATCTGTGAGTACGACTTTCGCTTTATTTAGCTACCTTTAAAAAAAATATTTTTGGATGACAGCTGTGAATGTCGATATATAAATAACATAAATGAAGCCTGTCAAAAGCTCGATTTAATATGTTACAATAAAAAAATCAAACCGTAGTCTTAATAAAAAACAACCCAAGGATCACAAACTAGCGATAAAAGATGCAACAGTGCCAGAATAACTTTTGTAAATGCAGTGAAATAAGTCGTGGAACGTTAAAAGGTCCCAGAAAAATAACTTGTCAAGATTTAACCTGAATTTGGAAAAAGCCTTTAAGGAATTAAAAGACTTTGATTTACAGATATAGACTTAGCAGTCAATATATAATGTCAACGAATTCATCAAAGATACACTGTATATTGAATTACCCACGAACTTTGATTGTCGAGCTCCAAAAATTGGATGCACTAGTGTATTGTGTTATTTAAAATAGTGAATCACTATATGCTTCGTATCTTTGACCAAGAGTTTACCTCTCAGCAGTAGTCATCGAAGCCATCATATTCCTATTTGCTCGAAAATGAGTGATTTTTATGTTCGATACTAGTATGCAAAAAAGCTGTAAATAGTTTTGAATGCTAACTGACTGAAGCTCGGGACACCATGGTCGATTCGGACACGAGTTCTTGGGTACGCGATAATATTAGACGCAAGGTCGCGCAGCTAACCAAACATTTGCTAGAATTCGATTATCATAGTGATGGGCTAGGTATGAATAGAGTCAACAATTTTCTGATTCATATTAGCAACAGTGGTTTGACATGAATACTAATTCAATTAGCTAGATACGCAAACAATTCTAACTATCGGAACGATTCGTTAATCCGAAAGGAGAGTATGTTTTAGTACTACATTTCTGTTCGATCGTATTAACAAAGCCTTAAAGTGTTCGTCAGTGAGCTTGTTTTAAAAGAAGTTCAACGTATTGTAGATGACAGTGAGATCATAAAGCAAGTCATTTCTTTCAATTTTTTATACTAACTACTATTTAGAGAATCAGATGAAAGTTGGCCACCTGAAAATAAAGATGGTAAGCAGGAACTTGAAATTCGTATGAATGGAAAACACATCATGTTTGAAGTAAGATTGCTCTTCATTTGGCATAAATATATTCATTCTAGATACTTTTAAGCTAATATAAACTACTAGACCTGTAAACTTGGAAGTTTGGCAGACGTTCAAAATAGTGATGATCCAGAAGGGCTAAAAGTTTTCTACTACCTAATTCAAGATTTAAAAGCATTGTGCTTTAGTCTCATCTCCCTAAATTTTAAGCTCCGACCTGTTAAAAACTAGATGCATTCCATTTTCTTATATATTAGGGCGAAAAAGTTTTATGTGAAACATTGGTTTACTATTTGGGTTTGATTACCTTTGTTTCGTTTCTAAATGTACAGTCTCAAAGCTGAAAAACGTTCGAGCTTTAGGAAGGAATTTCAGTTTTTATGCTAAATTAACCGTATTGCACTTTTAATTCCATATCATAAGCGGTTAAGAATTGACTATTTATTTGGGAACATCTTAGAATATGGCAACCATTCCATGGTAGTCGCGTTACAAAATCTTTTTTTCAATAAGATATCAAAAAAATCTTGAAATAATTTTAGCTATATTAAATAGACACTATTTGTATAGTAATGAGCGATTCACTTATTTTGTCTCAATAATATTCTTCATTTAAATAAGAGAAAAAAAAGGTAAAGTATTTCTTATTGTAATTAAAAAAAAAATTTCAATGTCTTGAGCACTGTAGTGACATGGTGTCATTTACAGAATTGGCATTTCTATTGATGCCATAGTATCGCCTATTTAGCTGTTAACCTTTCTCGAAGACATGATATGTTATATATGACCTTGGTTGATCAATTGAAGAGCTTTGTTTACCCTTGAACATATCTGTAAAACTGGATGCAGTCGATGAAGGAAATTTGCGTTCCGCCAACATGCCGGATTTATCACTCTACAAACAGACTGTAGATTTATACCTTTCCATTGCTCCTGGACACAGCAGGGATCCTTTAAATGCTATTCAGGAGCATATGGATAGTATGATTCTTAGCAAACTCCCAAGAATCAATGGAATAGTGTTGGCGTACGACAATATTCGATTCCTGGAAAAAAGTGCAAAGGTCATGTATGACTCCCCATTCTCCTTTATATGGGTCCGTGTAGACGTTTTAGTATTTTCTCCCAAAAAAGGCGATTGTTTAGGTATGAAATGCTTAGAAATTCGAGATTCTATGATGGATTTGTATCATGATAATTCAGTCGTGCAAAATTTTATACCAACTCCAAAATAAATGCTAACTATCACTAGAAGGAAAAATTAATTTAGTCAGTCCAAGTCATATTGGTCTATTAATTTTGGGTATTTTTAATGCATCTATTCCGCGAAAATCTATACCTAAAGATTGGATTTTTATTGAGCCCGATACTACGGAAGAACAAGGTCGTTGGAAGACAAATGATGGAAATATTCTGGAGCCTGGTAAAGATTTGGAGTTTGTAGTAGATGGGTATGTCGTAAACTATATACTGTTTTAACTAAAGTTTGATTAAATTATGACTAACAGTTAATCTAGTATACAAAGAGAAGCTGGGTTGACTATGGTTCAAGGGACGCTAGCAAATTCATAATAAGTATTTATATTCAAAATACAAAAGGATTGGTTACTTATGATTATGGATATTTGCCTAAGAAATTCCGGTTTATAGAATCGCGCTAAAACTAAACAGTAAGTTATTTTGAAGCGGTGTGTATGTACTTTCAATTGTATGATTTTATAAAAGTAGGCAATTGTTGATTTAAGCTTAAGGAATGAAATGAATGATAATTCATAGTTATCTTTTTTCTAGACTTTTGATTTCATCTAGTGATACTCTCATTTTCAATTTGTTGCATATAGACATTGAATGCTTTCCACAACCCAAGCGTTTGGAACTATTTATTTATAAATTCGACAGTTTAATATAACTTATGGACAGCCAGTTAGCCTGCAATTTATTGACAAAATAATTGGTTAAAATCTTCAAAAAGCACTATTTGATTTAATACGTCAGGTGAAGGATTAATATCTTCTTTAAATAAATCGAGATCTACTTATAACACATCAATGCTTAGACAAATAAGCTTAAGTTTTATTACCACGTTTGTTTTTCTGTATTTTAATAATAACATCAATAATAAAATTTTTTCAATTATCTCAAATTGATCATTAAGCAATATGAATTAATTTGATCACTTTAGAGTGCAATAAATAATTTCAGACAATTTAGATACGCTAATTAACACTGATCTCCGTACTGCCCGGTTTTGATCATTGCTACTGAGTAATTATTGTAGTTATTCTTTTAAAAATTGCAATTTGAAATGTGATACTTGTTTCTTATAAGCTTTCCAAAGACAATTAACGTTCTTGCCGCGCATCTGTATTATGAATGACACTTCACTACACTTGCCCTTTACCACAATCGATGGCGCAACGGCTCACATCTGCATTTCTAAACTGGCGGGAGCATATTACTCCTGCCTCTAAGACATCTGATTTTGAAAATACAGGAATGATAAGTCCTGAAGAGGTACGCTTTCTTAATTGTTGAATACTCTTTAACCTGGACAGTTTGTACTAGCTGGTGATTATTTGGTCAGCAAGTTTCCCACCTGGAGTTGGGAATGTGGAGATAGAATTCGGGGATTTTTACCTAAAGATAAACAGTATTTAGTAACTCGACATGGTAATGCTTGTTTTCATTCGTGCTCAACTAACTGTGTTAAATTAGTTTTCTGCGTTCAACGAAACATAAATATTGGAGTTAACGAAGAATGGGTGGATATTGAAACTGATGATACAAGAAATAAGGATGATGATCAAGATGATGATGCGATCAGCAGTATTCATAGCGATACTAGCGATATTGCTTCGGCGGAACGACTCAAGGGTCAATCCAAAGAATTGTCTGATTCAGGACCTTTGCCACTGAAAGATGAAGAAGACGATGACCAAATGGTTTCTCCTGTTATAAAAGAGGATGAAGGCCGTTATTATGATTTATATATTGTTTACGACAAATACTATAGGACTCCTCGGTTATTCCTTCGAGGATGGAACGCTGGTGGACAATTATTAACAATGAAAGATATTTATGAGGACGTTTCTGGAGAACATGCTGGGAAAACTGTTACGATGGAGCCATTTCCTCATTATCACTCTCACAACACAATGGCAAGTGTACATCCTTGCAAACATGCTAGTGTATTGCTTAAACTAATAAAACAACATCGGGAAAGAAATGATCCAATTCGCGTTGATCAATACATGGTTTTATTTTTGAAGTTTGTTTCTACTATGCTTCCTTATTTTGAAATTGATTACACAATCCAAGCTTGAATTTTCGATCGGTTCTTAACACGGTTTTTTGTATATATATTTGTTATTTCCTTATTTTACGATGCATCATTCCATTCAACGTTGTTTAATGAATCAAAGCCAAACTGATTACCAGATTTTAAAATGTTTCACAACATTTGTCTCATCTTTCTAATAATAGTTTCTTGATCTTTTCAAAGTCATGACAATTTCATTTGTGTTCTCTTTTTTCTCTCAGTATCCAAGATACTTTAATTTATTTTTTTTTTATAACTGGAAAACCGGCTACAAAATTATTTATGATATTTATAGTGAATAATAATATAAACATTATGAACAATTTATGACTTAGAAATTAAAGTACGCGTGTTCCTAAATTCAACATCTTTTCTCCCGTAAAACCGAAGCTTACTCATATTTTTATGTTGTAAGACCAAAAATTACCACCTTTAAAAACGGAATGGATCTAGAGCATCCTGAATTATTTTCAATTTGGCTCAGTATGCGTAAATGATATAACAGTCTACACTCTTTTAAACTAATAACTTAACCAAGACGCGTGGTTTCGTCCAGCAATTCCTCTAACTCTTTCTCTTCCTGATTTAACATTCGTAAATCTAATTTAGGTGAAATGGGAGCCTTCGGCTTTTCAACTTTGGTAATTGCATCTATAACAAAATGATTGTCGCAGCTTTGTCAAGTTAGTATATACGCTATAAAAACTTTTGGTAAAAATGACAGCATTCAGTTTGATTCAAACACTTGAATCTGTATAATGCAAACATACTTCGGACAATACTCATCGCTTTCATCCATAGTTTGATCAAATTGGATTCTAAAAGCTTTTCGACATTTTTTACATATCAGGGTAAGTTCTGAGGTTTTGAGCAAAGGGTGATCAGCGATTTCATTATGACATTCAATGCAATCTATCCAGCGACGGCAGCAGGCTGTGCGAATCGACACCTGAGCGTTTAAAACATGCTTGCTATAAACTGTTAGTCAACATACAATAAACTTAATAATAGCGCCTGAAAAAGATAGCTTTGGAAAATTCATTTTAACAAGGTCCTTTTCTTAGCAATGATAGAATTTAAGCTGAAAAACTAGGATTGTAATCCAATAACTTACCACATGTCTACGCGTGAATGTCTAGCTGAGAGTTGGGAAAGAGTAATTATCCCGATGAGTACAGTTCGTTAAATATCAATTATAAAAAGTTGTTTTGCTAATCGCTTTAGAATTGTTTGCTATAATCAAATTTTTTTTTAATTACGTTAAAATAAAATTTGATTATCAATCAGATTGTTATATCTATTAAACATGTTGCCAATTGTAATTTGGCACAAAAAATTACAGACTGGATATTAAATAGCTTTTATTAAACATAAACGAGAGATATTTGTTTTCAGAATGACTCTGATTTGAATGGTGATTTACCGGCTCAAGAACTGCTATTCCTTTCTGTTGAAATAAAATAGAAGCCACATTTTACCTTAATAAACTTTCTTTCACTATATTAAATATGCGAGACATATCATTTGGATCAAACATCCATAGACCCACAACGTGCTGATTTTCAGTTCTGTGAATTAGGTATCGGTCGACAAGGTGCACATTACTCGGATGATTAATAAATAAATAGAGGTTTTCTGGTGAATTTCTGTTCAATATGACATATCCAACTCTGGCTCTTTGGTCTTTAACTAGAAAAAAAGTTCCTTCAATTGAGGTTTTTAACTTGAACGTTAGCAACGAGTTAAATAAAAACATAAACGTAGAATAAAAGACTATATTCATTTTTGATCAATAAAGTAAAGTTCGTATCTTAAAATTCCATTGTTAAACGATATATCAAAGCAGTTTACTTTCTATATATCGACAAATGGAAAAATTCACATAGTCAAATCCAGTGATATAAAATGTGTTTATTTTTTTGTTCATATGCTTTCCTAAATACGACTTGATATTGATTTCGTTGTCACCGTTTTGTTAACTTACCCATTTTTGCGAGCCAACATCAAATTGGTACACAGCTACGTGAGAAGCAATATCAATAATGCTTTCAATCTCAGGATAATGAAATTTCAGTACTTGTAGATTGACAGCATTCCGCAATATGTTTTCATCTTCCATTATAAAACTTCTTTAGACAGTTTTTTTACAATAAACTTTAATAAAACCTGGCAGAAAACCTCCTTTAATAAAATAATGATCAAAATACCAAATTTTAATGAATATTTCGTAGATATTAAATATGCGACGCACTGAAGCAAAAAATGTAGAGTATGGAAGGTTGGATGAGCTATCGCCCGTAGTCATCTCTTAATAATAAAAGTCCTCAAACCTTTTATGCTTGTATAAAGCTTTGTTTATTTTAATTACATAAAAATATGATATAATATATCATTAATTAAAAAAACTAATGTGCTTCAATCACATATGTAGTACCAAAGTTGAAACGCTTACAAGAATCTATGGTCAGTTCAGAATCTTCTAATAATTGTTCAATGTCTCGATTCCAAACACATCCCCAAGACTCATAATGTGATTCCGCATATGCATTTAAAATTCTATTTAGGAACTTGTATTTTCCTTTGCCATGTTCTATCAGTAAAATACGACCATCGGAACGCAATAAAGAGCGATAGTTATTTAATTGTTCGACCGCTTTTTCTTGAGAGCAAATACAAAATGTTTGAATGATAGTGTCATAACTTTGGTTTGGCGGAAGCTGACGCAAGTCTGCAAATTGTCGATACAATACATTTGGAGGTACCTTTTTTTTAGCACGAGCATCTGCAATTTCACGCATTTTTTCAGCCGGCTCAACCAGTGTTAGAGTGTTAATTTTTTTCCACTTGTAAAATGGGAAATTAGTACCTGGTCCACTCCCAACTTCTAATACATCACCCTTCGCATTTCGTAAGAGGAAATATCGAAGAAAATATATTCCAGAAAATATTTCCTCTCGCGTAATTTTTCTGCTATATTTATCAGCAATTTGATTATAAATTGAAATACTATTGCTGTTCGGAATTAATAAGTCTGACTTCTGTCGCGATTCATAATTGAGAACATCTTTCCTCAACCTCCAAGCTACCGCACCAATGTAGACACCTAGACCGTATATACCTCCTATAAAGATAGTTTTCTTTAATATGCCCATGTTTTTTAATATTTTTAAGTATTTTAATCGCTGAATGAATGAAATGAGAAAAACAAGATTTTAGCGGTTTGATATTAGAATATTTGAAATCGCTAAATTGACCCACACGCGCACTGCGAAAGGTACTAAACGGAAACCAATACAAAACTAAATCTCGAATACTGATTCAACGAACAAATAAAAAAACAATTAAGCTTAAAAAAATTGTTACCAAAGTAATTGATATCCCATTAATATAATATGGTAAAAAATCTTATAGTTAAAGGTAAACATTTAATGGCTTACTTCATCAGTTGATCAACTACCCAGTCGACTGATAATGTACGAAGATCACTGTAAGTTTGTCCAATGCCTACGAATATGATAGGTACCCTTACCGCGTATACCATGCCAACCATAACACCAACTAGCTGACCCACAGTATCAACTTTAGAAATAATAAAACCATCCAATGGGCGATGATAAAGGGAAGCTTGGAAATGTTTTGCTTGTGCTAAGGAATCTGTTCCTACTAATGCTTCTGCCACTTGAAAAATTTTATCCAGCTTAGTAGCTTTAGTAAACTGTTATGTTAGTTCAAAGTTCAAACAATTCTATCTTAGTAGAAGACTCAATACTTAATCAATTTTGTAAGTAATTACCTTTTCCAATGATCCCATAAGCCTTTGATCGTTATGTCTCCGGCCAGCAGTATCAATTAATATAACATCAAAACTATTTTGCTTGGCATACTCAACAGCGTTCTTAACAACAAAGCTCGAGTCTTTACCATATCCCTGTGCAAATAATTCAATGGAGCTACCCTTCAAACTTTGGAGATTTTTCACATGTACTCCGAGTTGTTCAATTGCACCCGAGCGAAAAGTATCGCAGGCAGCAACTAAGATTCGAAAGTTGTTAGATAAAAGCCAATACGCTATTTTAGCCAATGTTGTAGATTTTCCAACACCATTGACGCCAATGAGAGAAATGGTATACGGACGGTTTTCGTTTTTGCGTACAGAACGAATACTATGCAAAAGGTCCAAAGATGTACTTGGGGTGAGTATTTGAGTAAGCCTATCCCGAAAGGCCTTGTTTACTGTGTTTTTCACAGTATCAAACGAACCAACTTTTTTGTTTATCAACGAAGCCTTCACAGATTCACAAAGCTCCAGAGCTATAGAATTTGCGACATTCTTTTTTGTTAAATGTTCTTGCATTTGCTTTAAAATTGGACTAAGATCCTCCTCCTTCAAGTATTTCCCACCTATTAAGTTGGAGAAAAGGGAAAACGCAGAAGATGCAGATTTATTGGAAATTGTTTGATTGGGATCCATTTCCAAATCACTTATAATAACATCACCACTACCAGTCTTTTGAAACTTATTATTATTACCCACAATAGAAGAAAGTTGGGAATTATCGACTGTTTGGGAAGCAGAAGATGCTTGACTAGAATAGTTCAATGCAGCCTGTTCTTCCTCAGTTATTTGATCATCCCATTTTCTGAGTTGCTTCTTTCCTTTTTTAGGGGCATTTGTTTGCTTGGATTGAGCGCCTTTTTTCTTCATTTCATATTCATTTTTCTTTCTTGCTGAGTTATCATTATTAGCCTCAACAGGTAAAGATTTCGTGTCTGTTTCATTCTCCAGTTGTGCTGATTTACGATTAAAAATGGGAGCGAACAGTTTTTCAACTTCTGCTTCATTAGGAACTTGACGATCTTCTAATTTTTCTTTAAATAGATTCAGAAATATATTATGAGCACTATTAAGCAGTGATTGAGAATATGCCATACATTTCAAATCTTGAAACACAACCTAAAAATTCAACCGCGTTAATTAAGTTCAAATGACACGATAAAGGTATGGCTTTGACTTTGACAAATAATAGAAAATCAAAGATAAAGTATAAACAAAAAAATTTTTGGACCTCATTTTGGGTGTATAGTAATTGACAATTTCTGTCAAAGCACAAATCACAATATATTAAACTTACCACAAAAACTATGCTATATTGTGTAGCCTCTTGATACTGCATGGTGTACCGATCAAATGTTACGGTGTTGTTCACCGTTCTTTGCTCACTTAAGAAAGCTTCGTGAAATAAAACTTGAAGGCATTTCAAATTAACAAGAGAATTTGTTTTTTTCCAAAGTACTATGCCTCCTTTATTAACTATCGCAAACAAGTCAATCATTCCAGGCTCAATCACAAATGGCTTTAAAAGTAGTAAACTACTCACCAACTAAGAAGGAGTGTTCTTGATTAAACACATTGCTCACTGCCGTACAATACATAATAACGCACTATACCAAATCTATGGTGCTAATTGAGTTAAGCTATTTGCTTAAACATATTTTTCTTAACGTATTTTAAAGATTACCTTAAAACTTGTTGTATGCAATATTATACAAGGATAGATGCAATTTGAGACTAAAGGTTGATATTAACAGTAGGCTTTCGTTTCAACCAAAATTGTTTATACTTTTATATTAATAAAAAATGCCACTAAATAAAAAAGCTATTTTTTTACTGCTATTTGAAGGTGCGTTTTAAGTAAGGGAGAAATGAGCATGAATTCTGTAATCCAAATAAAGAGGTAAAGGGAGCACACACTATTCCATGTCTGGGCAACGAAAAATTCCTGAAAAGCTTCACAACTCTCATTGTACGAATGTGATTATTCTCAAGACTATTTTCACTGTAATTTTAAACTTTCCTTCCTACTTATAATCTGGCCGATTTTTGCCATTTTATTTTTTTTGTTCATTGTAATACGCTTAGTCGCAAACAAGTGAGTTATCATAATAACTCTGATGAAGCGAAAAGCCGTATTAGAAGCATTCAGCGATTCTGAGGATGAAGATGAAAAAAAATTAAAAGGTCCTCAACTTATTACTGGATTTAGCGCTGAAGAGGGAGTTCATTATCAGAATGAAACTATTCAGCGCATACACGAAAAGAAAAGAGCGCCAAAGATAATCCACATTGCAAGTGATGAGAACTGGATGGAAAAAAGAAAAGCCAGGTTTAAAAAAAAAGAAACAGAAGTTCATGAGAAACCTTCACAATTGCCAGATAGCGGCTTAAATTATGGTCTAAATATTCGGGTGGCTTCTTCATCAGCAGCGGATAATGAAATTGTGGACTGGAAGGCAAATAATTCAAATGAAAAGGCTCAAAATAAGATAGCCACAAATAAAGAAAGTACTGATATTCTTCCTGAAGAAGTCCAACTTGTCCTTAATGATTTAAATGACGATGTTAAAAGTGCTAATTCTGCCAACTTACAGCCGATTACCACTAATGTTGTTAACGAGAAAGATGCATATAGAAAAGACATTGACGAGCTTCCGGAGCCTTCTAATATGAAAGATTACTCGGAAATTCCGGTTGAAGAATTTGGCGCCGCCATGCTTCGAGGAATGGGTTGGAATGGTCAATTATCTTCTAAAGATGCTTTTGATGTTAATCAAAGGCCGACGTTTTTGGGTATGGGAGCCAAGCCTGTGGATTCCGAACTTACTGAGCTGGATATTTGGAAAAATCCAAAAAAGACTATGTTTCTTCCTGTTAAGCCTCTAGAATCAAATTCCGCTCTGAATTCACAAAACGAACATACTGAAGTACAGAAGAAGTCAAATTCCATTGACAACTTAACTCCCAGTTCAGAACTATTCAGAAAAAGAAGCCGAGATAACAACCTCTCAAGAGAGTCTTCAGTGAGCAGTAAACATTTAGATTATAATTCACGAAATTACAACAAACGCGATAGAGATCCAGACAGAACTAAGTATCGCGAATACCATTCGGAGCGCCGGAAACAACATCGAACAGACCGTTATTCAGATGATTACTATCAAGGAAGGAGTTATTCATATAAAAAACGTTCTCATAGAAGCGATAGATATACTGAGAGAGAAAATCCAGATAGAAGTTACAGAAGTACTCGTACACTTTAATGAATTTACGATTATCTTACTTTTTAAGTACCACAGTTACTAGAGTATCCTTTCCAAATAACCAAAAAATTGTTTATCAGTCATAAACGAAATAAAACATCTCATTATATTGCTCCGTAGTCCACATGAATAATAAAAATAGTAATCGAAGCTTTCAACCTTTATTCAAGAGCTTCGTGAAATGCTTTCCATTCATCGACGGTGAAAATTTCAGGAAACTCTGACTTAAATTGTACGAGCGACTTTAATAACTCGTTAGTATTTGCGACAGACACTTTATTTTTCTGGAATAAATAAAGTGTATGAAGAGATTTGGTAACACAATCCTCATCGACAGAATGTTCAAGACTGAATTGATAAACTTTTTCTGGAATCTGAAATTCGTGTGCCTTTTGAAGAATAATTTGTTTTGATTTATCTTCTTGAATAAGTAATGCATAGAAAAAAAAGATAACTCGTTTTGTCATAACCGAGTGTTTAAGCTCCAAGATTTCAATCAGCATTTCCCAAGAGTTTGGGATTTTATCTAATAAAGCAATTCCAGCTTCGTTAAGTTTAAGCTCACTAGTTATTGCATAAAGGACTTTATTTTTTGTTTCATCCGAATCCTCTTTTTTTAGGGCGCCGAAGAGAATCTTCAATCCATCATTTTCTATAAGCGCTTGTTGAGATTTAGGATTATTTTGAACGGCAGTTGCGATCGTCCAAGCAGCTAATCTGCGCAAGGTAGATTCCGGACTCTCAAGCTGTTTCAATAGGCGAGGCCACAATTGCAGGGGAACCAAATTATTTGCATTGTCAATATGCTCTACGAGCATTTCTAAGTTGTCAAAAGCTATCTCTTTCTGATCTAAAGGTACCGATGGATCCTCAATTGCGTCCATCGCTTTCCTCATTTCATCAGCTGGGTTTGCTCCAAAAATATGATCTAAAACTGAGGGATCAAGGTCTTTAGGATCAGGAGGAGAATTGGAAGAGTTTCCTTGAGCTTGCAACTGCGTACTGAAGGCCAAAAGTTTCTCCATTGTGTCAAGAATAAACAATAATAATACCTAAAAATTTGAACTTTTGAATAAAAATTTCGGTTTGGGTAGAAAATGCTTATTCAAATAAAAATTCAAAAAGAAAAAGTAGCAAAAGTTAGTAAAAATGGTAAGATACAAAAAAGTCTTAAAGCTTTAATGGGAACTTGCACTTATAAATGCGAAGTAGATTACTGCCTAGAGTATTCTAGCAAAATCCTAAATAAATATATTAGGGTTCGTTAAGCAACTTTTACGAAGGTATAAACTTCACATAATTAATCTTAACACAACTGTGCAGATCCTTAAGTTGCTTAGTAACGTGTTTGCAAGCTAAACTGAATGGATCATGTGTAGGAAAGCTGCGGATGAAATTTTAAGAAATATAAATGTACTACGCTGGAATATACGTATTAGTTGAGAAGTGGATCTTTGGAATAAAGAATAAAAGCTTTCTTCTCACTCTTAAAATATTTATAACACTATTTTAAGATTGAAGTACATGCTACTATTTTGAAGCATTTCAGTAAAGCTACTTTTAATTCTTTTCAGGCGATATTAATTATTGGTAGAAAAAAACAAACAGTGAGCAGTATGTATAATGTACTATTTCTTAGAACTGAAAATCAACAATTCATTTTTAAGCATCTGACTTTCAACCATTATTGTAAAAGAAGTAACACAACGCATTGTAGTCAATTAGTATAATCTAAGTTATTGGATCAATTATCATAACAGCTATAAAAAAAAATAACTACTAATGGGCTTTTGATAAAAATTTATCCATTCATTTCATTTATTATAAGAAAACATCAATTGATCAACATGATGCTTAAAATTGCAAAATCCAAAAAAAGTAAAACCATCGCTTTTAAATACTCAAAACCATAATTTTTTTTCTTTAATGTAAAAAAAGAACAAATTTAAGTAACCTTCATAAATCCAATGCATTTGTTGTAAGATACTGGTAAATAAGGGTAAGTTTTCTGACGAGTTTTATTATTTGTTTACATTTTGTATAACGCACACTAACGAAACAAATTAATTAACGTCGCGACGCGTCCCGTGTACCATACTGACCAAACCAAATAATTTTGCCAAGGGAAGAACCTTGAGAGGAGTGTCTCAACCTTTAGCAAACTCCATGTGAGTGGATTCTCACTTGAAAATTAAATGTCTGCTTTTACATAAGTTAAGCGTTACAGTGATAAAAACACTTTAATAGTATTGTTGTTACTAAGAACAATATATCTTTTTATGTGAAGTGAGTTTTCTTTTTATGATAATTTTATCTAAGACACTACTTCTTCCTTTCTTAACTTCATTTGTAATTGAATTATTTAAGCACAATTTTGTTCATAAATTCCTTTTACAGCTGAGAAGATGAAACCGAACACAACTAACCTAAGGAATGAGTGCTGGGATACTTTCTCTATTCCTAAACGCTCTCAGAATATAAAAATAAATCAGTCTACAAAACATCAAAGGTCTATATCTGATTTCGTTGGCACAGCTGGTCCTGGTCGACAAGTTGGAAACTGGATTATCAAGAAAACAATTGGTGCTGGCAGTATGGGAAAGGTTAAACTCGTTGTAAATATTTTAACAGGAGAGAAAGCAGCTCTCAAAATGATTCCCTTTACTCCTAATAATACAAGTCAGACAGTTCGTGTTCAAAGGGAGGCACTTTTAGGTCGTTTATTGAGACATCCCAACATATGCCGGGTAATAGACTGTATCCGGACGCCTGCATGTACTTACATACTGTTCGAATACGTTCCTGGAGGACAACTTTTGGAGTACATCCTTGCTCGTGGCAAACTCGATGAAGATTTGGCTAGGAGTTTTGCTATGCAGTTGATTAATGCATTGGTTTATCTTCACAAGAATTTTATTGTACACAGAGACTTAAAAATTGAGAATGTTCTTTTAACTCAGGATTCTCGTCAGGTGAAGCTAATTGACTTTGGCCTCAGTAATTTTTATAGTAAAGACGATTTATTACGTACATACTGTGGGAGTCTTTATTTTGCGGCCCCAGAATTACTTGATGCAAAGCCGTACATAGGCCCAGAGGTTGATGTTTGGAGCCTGGGAGTAGTGATTTATGTTATGGTTTGTGGACGAGTCCCATTTGACGACGTTTCCGTTCCTATGCTCCATTCAAAAATAAAGTCGGGTAAACTGGAGTTTCCTTCTTACATTTCAGAAGATTGTTGTTCTCTTATTGCAGCTATGCTGAATGTAAACCCACGGAAGCGCTGTTCTTTAGAACAAGCAGCAAAATTTCCCTGGTTAAAAAAAAATTCGTTTTGTTTGTATCTGCCTATTCCCTTAACCTCTATTCCCTCAACGCCTTCAATCCGATCTCATGTTTTCAAACCGCCTTTTAATTTAAAGGTTTTACAGCTGTTACATGAGCATGGTTTAGCAAGTATTCCCGAACTAAAACATGAACTTTACATGGCTTACATTGAGAGAAAAACAACTTCATTAGTCTGTCTGTATTTATTGGGTGTCGAAAGTCTCGCTCCAGCACTTCGAATTCCAACGGCTTTACCTCCTGTATATAGTAGACACCAACGGCATCATTCAGAAATTCTGGGTGCGATGGATTTGACAGAGAAAATTACTGCTATGCAGTGTCCACCTTAATTCCTCCTGGAGTAATTTTTGTTAGCATTTATTATGTGTTTTCGAAGAAGTTCCATTTTAATTAAAACCTGTGGCTCTTTTTCGTTACTTTAATTAAAGAGTTTCATTGTTTCTAAACTTAACTTTTTTCTTTTTTTTTTGTTAGTGGGTAAAGACGAGTTAAGGCTTTTTCTTTTTGTTTTCATTCTTAAATAATACAGTTTTGCAATCCAACATATACAAAGATTCTTACGACTTGCGTTATAATTTTAAAATATAATTGATCGATTTTTGATAGCATTACTTCTTTAAATCCGTCGCTTTTCATGAAATATTTGAATGCCGAATGCTATAAACATTTATAGATAGATACCTTTCGCCATTGAAACCGAATGAATTCTATAAGTTTCTTTGTCAGGTAATTTAATTACCTTTATTCTTAATCAATTTATTGGTTGAGTTATCTTTACATTACCCCAGTAGGTGTGGGTGCCAAGTAAACCTTCATCGATAGTATATCTAGTGAAATGGTGATAACAATACTGCATTGGATGATTGCTTGATACGTAAAGAAAATAATGAACATATATATACTTAACATTCTTACGAAAGTAATGGAAGAGAAAAATTAGAAATTACGTTGCGATATAATATATATTTTTTTAACTACAATATATATGTAATAACGGGCCCAAATTAGATGACAGGAAATTAGATGTAAGAAATCAATTCATAACGTAAGACATTGTTCAAAATTAAAAAAAAAAGAAAATTAGTGGGCAACTATTCAATGTTGCCCAATGTGCTCTTTGGAAACTAAGTATACACATATTCCTATAATAAACATAAAAAGGGAATAATTAAAGAGTTTAAAAGGTAAATGAAATAAATTATGGAAGGCATCATCTAGCATAACAAAGATATGCAAAATTAAAAAAATATAGATTTTTAAGCATGACATGAACAAATCAGCTGCATGCTTTTGTGACGCGTTAAAAATGATCGTTTGTTGAAAACAAAGCCATGTTTGCATAGAAATATTTTCAAAATAAATTAGAATTGGGCAACCAAGGTTCTAAAAGAGAAGGTCCCAATGAGTTAGCATCTTTGAGTGAGGAAGCAATAGGATCAGTTGATGTAAAATCCGTAATTTGTGAAAATAAATCATCCAATTCTTGAGAATGAGCGGCGAACTCATAATTGCCATTTGAGAACAAACTTTGAGAAAAACTATTAATGTCAACAAAGCCTTTACTTTGTTCGTCGCTTCTCCAGGTATTATTTTCAGTATGTCCAGAATTGGTAACACTAGACGAAGAGACGCATGTATAGCCAGAACTGCTGTTCAATCGACTCATTGCTGGGTAAGAAGTATGGCAATAAGGCGTAGATAAAAGTTCGGTCTCTTGGCCGTATAAATACGCAGTAGTGCTGCCTACACTGAGAGGAGTTCCTAGGTACTCAGCTCCATCAAAACCATAATGATCACCGGTATTCGGGGTTTTAGGTGATATACTGGCATTGGGGCAAGAGGGAGTTGAGGGTCGAGCATCAATAGGACTACAATGAGACAACACTTTATCGGCTGACAGCTCTGGACTATCAGAGTTACTTTGCTCACTCACGGTTCCTTTAGAATCAAATTTTGGAACTCTTCGAGCAGAGCAATTGCTTGAATTTTGAGGCAAGTTCGCCTCCAAGCTCGGTGTTTTTGACATTTGATAAGATTTGTCAACACAGCCATCAGATGACATTGATCTTTTCGGTACTATTCGGGCTTTATTAGCTAAACACACAGATTTTGTTCGCCCGATTGGACTACCGCTACTGGGTGATCTATAATAGATGCCCAAAGAACTAGGAGCTTGCTCGGATTTATCCAATGTAGAAATAGTTGTAGAAACTTGATCGGTGAAGGATAAGGAAGGAATTGTATGACTTCGAATCATTGGGGAAGACGAAAGACAAGACAATTCACTGGTTTCAATAAGATTCGATTTACCTGACTTTGGATATGAAAGAGCGGGAGCTAATAAAGCTGCTAAAGTTTCCTCCTCATTAACAGGCTTTTCGGGTTCGGTCTGTTTTAGAGTCTTAGAAGATTGTGCAATTTGCTGCAGTACAACGTAATCCGAGGCCACAAAAGATCCGGAAGAAGGTGATACCTTTTTATGGCGTCTACGAACAGTAGACCGCTTTTTAGGGGTGTACTTGTATTCGGGATTTTCCAGCATATGTTTCTGCCTTTCGAGGGCGGATAAATCAGAATAATACTTCTTGACTTGGGCACTTTCATTTCTCCACAGCTGACCAATGATACGTGAGATACTTTGGTGATTAGAAGTAGGAATTTCAGCTTGGCGATCTCGACGATAAAGCATAAAACTGTTTAAAGGTCGCTTAACAGAACTTTTTTGGTCCTTTTGCTCGGCTGTTAAAGAAGCAGACATTGTGTAGAGAAGAGTAAATATAAAAATTGTAGTAAAAGTAAGGGAGAAAATAAAACAAATGAAACGGTTCTTAGAATTAATTAGAAAGATGATTCAGTAAGAACAAAGCAAACATAAATGAAGTTCGCAGTCAGAAAGAACGAAGTAGAAAAGAAGCGAACAGCACAAACCGAGGGAGAGGGGATGAGATCAGAAAACAGTAAAGAAATAAACACCGAATAAAAACTGGTGTGAAGGATTTTTTTCTATTTAAAAAAAGAAAAATGGTATTAAGATAGAAAGAAATCTCAAACTAACAAGAATGAAAAATGAACAAATTATTCACAGTGAAGTAACAGATGAATATAGTAAAAGTAAAATTCCCTTGTATGTATCAACAAATAAATGAAAATAAAATTTCCGTCAATCTAGATATTAAACAAGCTTGTTCGCCAAAGAAATCAAGTTCAAGCTTAATGAATAGAGACTGACTGGACTAAAAAAAAGAAAAAAGTGACAAAAGTATATTTGATGCCAGGTTTTTCCTAAACGAAAAAAGTAAGGTAATGAAATAATAAATGAAACTAATGGAATTTCCAGCTCAAGAAGAAAAAAACAGAAGCAACACTCAAAGCCGATTTGAAAAATGTAAAGAAGCGTAGAAAAAAAAAGATGAAAGTTGAGACTGAAAAGTTACTAGATCGAGTTGGAATGATGAAGGATATTTTTCGTAAAGGCGATTGAATCAAGGATAACTTGAAAGAGACAATTAGTAGAGGTCCAAGTGGAAGAAGGAGTGAAAGTGATATATAATAGAAGGCCACAAGAAAAAAATTGAAGCTTTAAAAGTGATTTTCTTATAAGCCTAATTTTAAGTTGAGGAGATTTGAAAACGAGAACAAAATCACGAGCCTCTAAGGCTTTTTTTTCTCTATATAAAACGGAGGAAAAACTAAAAACAAGAAAGAGCGGAATAGTTAACAGGAAAAACAGACGAAACGGAAGACTAAATAACGGAAAAGTGAGTCAAATAAAAAGGCGTAACAAGGGAGAAATTTCAGAGACACCGATAACTGAAGAATGGTTGAGCTCTGTAAGATGGTGAAACTTTGGGTATACAAATAAAGTGAGGAATACCAATGAATACGTGAATAATGCGACAATGACAGGGGAGAAATAATGTTATAACATGAGCCAACAAAGACCGATGGTGAATGCAACTTAATTCTGAATGGTGTGTACTAATGGAATCACAAAAGAAACACGTTAAAAAAAGGATATTAAAATAAAATGAGGAATGAAAATCTAATAGATCAGATATCAAGGATAAGCAGCCAAGCGATAGAATAACGATGCGAATAAAAAAAATTTAAAGTTGGGCAAAAATTGCAACAAAGAAACAACTTAGTTAATTAGTAGAGAGAAAGTTGATAAAGGATAACTATGGTGGTAGAGACAAAGAAATATATAAAAAAATTTTGACGTAGAAAAAAAATAAAAAAAAGGGGGGGATTCGACGTACAGTAAGGGAATCGACGTAAAAATTAAAAAAAAAGATAAAATCCTTTTGATTTCAAGAAACGAAAAAATTATTCCAACACTTCTCAATTAACAATTCCAACAGAGGAGGATCCCAAAAGAACGTAGAGGCAAGAAAAACGAGAAAAGTTTGAAGAGAGAAGCGAAGCCAATTGGACCAACAAAATGAAGAAACAGAATAGAAGAAGAAAAAAAAGTTTAAGTCTGTTTACTATAAAGAAAAGAAGAGATGTGAATAAAAATTAATCAACAAATTAAACTTAGAAATAGTCAGTGAAAATAAGTCAAAGTAAAGTCAAAACAAAGAAAAGAATAGAGCTAAGCCAAAGCAAACCAAGATAAAGGAATAGACTTAACACGAATAGACAGGAAAGAATGGGAGGAGGCAAGCTAATTCAAAGACGACAAGCTGCAATCAAGACAAAGACCAGAAAAGTTAAGTTAAGTTGAGTAAAAAAAAAAAAGAAAACAAAGAGAAAACAAAAAAACGAGGCAAAAGCTCTCAAAGAAAAATAAAATGCAAACTAATCAAATGAAATACTTTCTTTTAGCATTCACAATCAGGTTTAAGATTGAAAAGTCAGAATGCTAATAATGCTTTGTTTATTTGATAATAAAGAAAATCCAATATACGACGCGAAACAATTCAACGCTGGATATCCTTTTAATATATGCTAAATGAATAGATTCTCACTATGTAAGTCACCAGGTATGTATGTATATATATATATATATACATACGCATTGGCAACCAACTAGTAAGAGTATAGAGCGAGGCGTAATACGCGATGTTACTGACAATGAAAATCAAACAAAGAAATTCAACTTTTTTAAGTCTAGCCAAAATGTGTATGAGGGGAAGGGACAAAATTCACAGGGGTTAAAGTAACATATGATGCGAAAGCATTTGTCACTTTTACTTGCCTACAAACGATGTAACACAGCAAACAAAGTCAGGGATTCCCCCCTGTACAAAAGATTAGTGTGGCACTTGGCAAAAAGTCTCGCAAAGCTACTTTTCGTTGAGGGAGATAGCGCAAGGCAAAATGACAAGAAGCCAACGACTAGTCTTCCAATGAATGAGGAATTGTAGAACGCTGGGGAAGTTGGAGAGTTAAGGAGGGGTGGAGAAAGCAAAATAGAGTAAGCGGGCATTTGAAGAGCGGCAATTTGCGAAACCGCAGGGTATTATAGGTAAGGTTTAAGCAAATGTTAAAAGAATAAAAAAGCATAGCGAATGTGTGAAAACAAGTGCCGGCAGTTTGAGTAGTAAGCAAGTGATGAGGAAGTAGTTTGGGGTGAACGGAACGGGAGTGAAATAAGAATGGCGAAGACTTGGAGTCATGATGAAAAATACAGGTACTACGAGCGGAAGGAAAGAAACCACACACATACAATGATTCTATCGAGTCATTGCCATTGGAATTTTGCTACAATTTACCGAAAATTAGGCGTGGGTGCTTGTGTTTCCCTTCCATCATCCCTGGAGATGGCATGCACCACAAATAATCTATCGCTACAGTGATAGACATGTAAGATGGAGAACAAGAATGTCGGAAAGGTAAGTGCTGTGGTAGTACAGGGTGATTTGCATAAGAATGACATTTTTTTAGCAAGATCATAAAATGGGAAACGCGATGGAAGAGACTATGTGAGACACAATGTATGCTGTAAAAGTATAATCTTATTATATTAAAAAAAGAACGACGAATAAATTGAGAAAGGTGAAAATTTCAAAAAAAAAATAAATGGAATGGAAAAAAGAAATAAAACCATTGAAAACGATAAAAGTCCAAAGACTAGACATTATTTTAGAGAAGGAAATGAATGCTACTTGAATTTGTGCAAAGTAGCTTTGACTTATGCAATGTAATAGAAAATAGGAATTGCCGCCAGATTAGCGTATGTGTGCGTACAACTTGAGATATGCGCTAATTTCCATTGCATATCACCCAATCGCACTATTAACCTGGGCTTTTGTAAGAATTGAGCGAGCGACCAGCAAAACAAGGTTGAGCTTAAAAGGTGGATGACCCGCCGAGTCAGAAAATGGCGGCCGGCAAGATGCAGAGAGGAAGGAGACGATAGGAAGGAGAGATGGGAGAAAGTAGAGGTAAAGATGAAGATGAAGATGTAGATTAGTTATAGATGAAGACGAGTTTTGAATGAAAAAGGTTACTACTGAACGATAACGAATTTAATTTGAAAACGAATATAATTTTTTGAAAACGACTATACTTTGAAAATAACCTAAACCGATAAATTTATAGCTAAAAACTTCACAAATTGTATTGTGGAATGTTTTCTTACATATCACCAAAATTGCATCCTTTTGGAACTGGACTCTGCTAGCCAACTGTGCTTATCATTGTTGACTTGTATAATCCCTCATTGCGGCTAATCGATGTTGGATAGACAGTAAATGAAAAAAATGGAGAAAAACAATTTGGTGAAAAAATTGACCATCCTATATATGGGTGACTCTTGATCATATGTATATCTCTGATCATATGTGTCTTTGACCATATGTATCTTTAAAAATGCTATAGTGTTTTACAAGCGTAACTTATTAAATTTCTACCAACCCATTTTATTGTCATATCCATTCTCCTCTAGTATCTATTCTATCTTACTACTTCTTCCTATTCTACTCGAATAAACTTGCCGATTAACTTTTTGCTCTAGAGCCGAGTCCACTTTTGAAGCGGGGCTTTTTCTCAACAAAATGACATTTTCTCTTCAACTGCGAAATCAAACCATTCTTTTTTCTACTGTTGCTTCAGCCACCAATCTGATTACGATACAATCTCAAATGGCGCTGCTCAGTATCAACTTGCCGGCAAACTTCGTACCATCCAAATTAAATCAACAGCAACCATACAATGTAATGATATATACGCGACAACTTATCCGGACAAGTGTACTGTTTTTTAGTGTTGTATTCCTATCTACTATCTATAAAAAGAATTACAAATTTCATGAATTATTATGCAACTAAGAACGAAACGCACTTTTTACAACTTCCTTGTTTTGTCTTACCTTACTCTGTGTAATACGTATTTTTTTCAAGTGGGCGCCCACAACTGTAGGTGAGAAGAGTGATGGTCATTTTGTAACTATGATGGCAACAAGCTCAAATAACGTTGCCTTGGTACATTTAGGGACATATTTTTTTTTTCCAGTTCAGTAGTATCTAAGCCTACCTTGAAATCCCACGCACAACCTTAAAAATAGTACACTTTATACCACATACTCTAATGCTGCCGGATGCACTTTTCCGGTTGAGCGTTGCAACTTCATTTTATATATTTCGCTGTTGACGATGAATGTGTCTTAAATTGACGTACAAAAAAAATATATTAGGTTGCAAATTATTACACCATTAGTCGTTGTTGGATTGCGTTCACGTTAGAATGTGCTATTTCCTTGAAGTGGAGGAATTCAGGGGATGGTTAGTTTGAAGTTGGAGGAGATTCAAGGAGGAGCGAATGGATGAAATACAATTAAATGAATAGCCGATTTGCTGGAGAGCAATTCGATAAAACTGGTAATGAGCGAGAAAACGGCGCAAATTATTTTAAAAAAAAAAAAAAAAAAAAGAAAAAAGAAAAACAAATGCAATACTCAAAATATGGTGGTCCATCAGTGGCAAGCAATCTTACACTGCGATGTATTTCTTGGTGATAGACATCCAGTGCATTTCAAGATGCATGCAATTCACAGATAGGTACTGATATTGAATATGCAATCCACAGATGCATTGTCCACGGAAAACTCAGACACCTAGATAAATTCACAATATACCACAATCCCATGGATAGCTCGTGAACTCTCCAATTTCCCCTTGTCAACCCTTTTTAATTGCGCATCCGTCTCTCCAGACGACTTGTCACGAGAGACCACCACATAGAGCAACGTGGGGTTACTCTCGCCTTTCTTATCCCACTAGTCAATCTTTTAATATCCTTGATGTGGGATGCCAAAACCTTTGGTGGGGGCATCATACTCCCGGGGGGCAGTATTCTCGTACTAGCTCTTGAAATATATTCTCAGTTCTACCATCTGAGTATTGAGTTTTCCATGTGGGGTGTTCATCCCTTTGTGGGGTAGCAAGAATACGGTGATCTTCCTCCTGAGTGCAAACCGTTGATACACTATTTTTTGGCTCCAAGTGGGTCCAAATAGGATCAAGTGGGGGGAGGGGTTTCCAGTTCAAAATATACCATTTCACTATAGACACTACTATATCCCATTTGAATTTCGCTCTATTTCCCCATATTCTACTGCACCTTCTAACATGGCTTTAACAGCTCAGTTACGATAACGGCCAAGCTATCGTGAAATGTGTTACTGGTGCACTATGATCCTTAACAATATCCATATTTCCATGTTTAAACAAACAAACTGATAAATAAATAAATAATATTGCATGCTCTTTATCTGTGTATCATTGGCATGCATTATCAGCATGGACTCATAATCATACTTGCCTACTGATATTTGATTTTCGCCAATATCCCTTATTCAAATTTGATACTCTGCTTTTCGCCATCTCGCATATATTTTCTTCCATTAGCAACTTCAAAACACATTTGCTATCGTTTTAAGGTCTCCCCGTATCCCTCTAATTCGGTAAAGCTATCTCTCGCCTATGTTACCTTAAATTTTCTTCCTTGCTATTTTCCTTCGCTACACTAAACTCGTTTCGCATGTTAGATATATTTTTATTTCGTACGAATCCAACATTCGGCATTCCTTCTTAATTCTTTGACTACTTCAGCATCGTAGCTCACGTGAAACTTGCAAGAGGAACACACTCCCTCGTCATCTACCTTGTGTCTTCTATAATTATTTGAATCGGTAAATACTCGCACTTTGCCACACTTTGGTTATGTACTCGTCGATACCTCTCTTATTGCACTCTTTCTTTGTTGCACCTTTTTCAAATGCGGAACACCAACTCCCGCCTTTTCTTTCGCTAAATACACGATTCAATGCCGCCTTGTAACTTGTAAGCATCATACAAAGACATTGTTTTCCACTGTTTGTTCGTCTTCAATGTGAAATGCGAATGTAGATCTTAAGGGGGTTCTCCAAGTCATTTGAATCCGAGTATAATTTTCCAAAGCACTGATAGATCTCTGAGAATTTTATCAGTTTCTATTGTTGATCTTTCTCTGACAAAACTTTCACATTATACCACCCTCAACCTCGTTTCTGCTCATATGCGTAGGCGAATATGAGTGACTGGCCATAATGGTTAATAGTGCTTATCCCCAGTTTGCATATTTTCCCATAAACAATATGTTTATTGGTGTTTCTCACTGATAAATGTCGGATGATCAAGCGTAATTTTTCGGCATTGAACAAATGAAGCTTCTTTCTCTCTTTCCATAACTATGTCAATTTTAAAAAAAGAAAACCCCAGTGAAAAAAATATTTTTTAGTGGGAAACAACTATCTGTCATCCATTTGCAATTCTTTTTTATGACTATAAAATCTTAGTTGTTTTTTTTCGCGTATGTTCAAAATTGTCTATAATGTATCACATGTCTGAAATATTTTATCGAATACATACTTGTATAACTCCCATATCTTGTGCATAAAAAAAGGTACTCGGCTGGACAATATAGGTACCGCGACTCATAAAATTGAATAGAACTATTACCTACCAAGATTCCTGTTTAACAGAATAATCGCAACTTTATAAAGACATGATAGAAATCCATAACCTTACTAAACAAACTATGTAAATGAGTGGAGAATGCATATTTGATTTAACTACTATAACAAAATCGTATTTGTGATTTCAACTATGTATTTGTTTAAATATTCATTACAATTTTTTTAGCATGTAACTTTTTCATGCTTTTTCCTAAAGCAAGTTCTCATTTCTTTTTCCCATCATAATCTTGTTCTTTCGTTCATCCTATATAAAACTAATCACCAAGGAATACATAGCAGTTTCCATTTTACAGTCATAAAAAAAATGAAAAAAAAAAGTGTTTCGTAGAGAGAGTGTGAAATAATAAGCATATGGAGAACCTTTTCGATTTCATCTGTTGTCATCTTATTTATACAGTAATTTATCCTTCATTGCTGCTGCATTTGACGCATCGCCCGCCAATGTTTCCATCGTAAAGCCACCGACTCAAAACTATCGACGGCAGGACGTACATCAAGAGAAAATACCGGTTTTCCATCAGCAGAATCAGGCGCTTCATAATAATCAATCACATATCGTACAATGGAATTGTCTTTACGCTGAACATACCAATCATGACGGTCAAACGGTCCTTCACCCGATCCCCAGCGATTGGGATTTATGCGACCCAACATCATGTACCATAATGCACGAGGAGTTCTTTTATTAGCATTACCCTCAAACCTAAGCAGCTTGGGTTCTGTGTTCTCACCAGCTTCGCGTTCCCAAGCCTTAATTTCCGACCATGCACCTTCGTTCAGAAAGTTATGAACTTGTACCATTATTGGTACATTCTCACCACTATCACGATACCCCTTTCTCCACATTGCATTGTACATTTGCTGAGGCGACGGATACTCCCAATTTTTACCATCCACTTTCGGTATACTACTAGTTGTTCTAGTCGTCTCCAATCCCACCACCTGATCATCAACGGCGGTTTGGGGTATGTTCTTGTACATCATGTTACTCTTGTCCACTTCATAAGCCTCTTGCTTCTGATCATCGTTATTTCCAAACCAGTTAAACCAGCCTCTTTTTGGTGTCGCAACCGGGCATCCTTCGGGAACGTATGATTGTTGCTTGCTGTCAACCCCCGTCAATACTTCAGATACACCAGCTGGCTTTTGATTAGAATTTGACATGGGACATGTTGCCGGAGGTTGAACAGCTGGTGTAGCCTCAGAATTCTGTTTTTCCCGTCCAAATAAATTAGAAAAGAAGCCGGTAGAATTTTCATTGCTTGCTTTGTGCATTGGACAACCTGGAGGAGGATTGGCTAGAGGATGATCATGGGTATCGACTGTTGAAGGTTTTTTATGGAGCATAGCAACATCCGGTTCGCTGGCGACATCAGTATTCCTACTCCACAAGGAATTCCACCAAGACGATGATTGTTGGTCTTTCTTTATACCATTTATGTATGCATCAGGATTTGCTTCGTTTGAACGAGCGAATTTGGAATGGTCTATAGGACACTTCCCAGTACGAGGGTGATCGGTTGTTGTTTCACTGCTAGTCATACTCCAAATAGATAAAAGTCAAAAAAATTCAGAAACGAGATAAACTTGAGAACAAAAAATGCGTAAAATTAACCCTCTAATAATAAGAGACGATATGGACTATGAATTATAGTGTAATTCCTGTAAAAAGAAAAGAGAAGAGACAAGCGTGATTTTGAGATGTTAAATTGAATATGACACGACAGCATCCGCTTGTCCTGGGCTTTTGTAACTGAACCAATAATGCAACTGACTTAGTGTAATTGGTTTCCCTTTTCCGTTATAGTCCTTTTGCGCTTGTTATGGAATTAATTGGATATTTGCAAACACTACACTACGCTACATTTGAATGAATAATCTTCGCTTGTATGTATAGCTGTTTACGGGAAATTTCGAGATGGAGCAATCTTCATTTTAAAAGTATTACTCTTACTAGTACAGAAATTATAATTTTATATTTCAATGTTTACAGCCCTTCGATCCTGATGCGATTTAAACGCGCTATCAATGATTAAGTTTTATGTACATCTGCTGCATCGATTTCGAAGCAAAATATATGTATTTCATTCATCTAACTATTTTACTTTATATTTTTTTATCTAACTTATCTCTTAATCACTACTTTTCAATTTAACTAAGAAAGCTGTTTCACTGCGGACATGACATACTGACGATTATAACGAAATATTCCAATGCTTATGATTGAATTCATGAAGACGGCTTGGCTTTTCAATTTTATTCCCATTTTTTTAGACTCATCATTGAATCTGTCTGTGTCTTTTATCCTCCAAATTATTTTTACGATTTGAGAAATGTTTTACAATACCCAATTAGCTTCAATTTCTTTATTTATTTTAGTAATAATTACAATATTCTATTGCTATATACTATTATTTGTATAATACTCGGCAACTTTGGCAAAATCCAAATACCAATACAATAATTTAAAGGTGTTTTGGAAATTACTGAACATCAAACACAATTAAGATATAGTTATATGCATAGTATATATATTCGACAAAATAAAACTTCAAGGTTGGAGGTTTGCTCTGGTATTGTTACAGATCCTTTAATAACAATTTAGGATAGTGAGTTTTCAAAAAAGTAATCCTTTGTTTCAAAATTGAAATTCAAATACACTATTAAGGTATCAAATTAGAGTAAACCCTTCATAAAATCTGAGTCTTAAAATCATCAATTTCAATAGTTTTGTACATTATAAACCACATACAGATACCGCATATAGCACAACTCAACAAAGACTTAAATAGGGCGTAATAGCGTGAACTTGTTAATACATGTATGCTAATAAAATCACAAAATGATAGATATTTAAAAATCGTTGGCAGTTGTATGGACGGAAAAAATTTATACTTTATTCTTAAGCTTACAAGGACAAACGATATGAGAGAGCAGAAGACTGATCTCCAAAAGTATTGTTATAAAAACGGTATACTTAATTATAAAACTAGTCCATTTAGTAATGCAGTTTTGATACTATATTATAACCTGTAATAATGGATATATTTCTTTTCAAGTTTTCTTACTCTTTTTAAATATAAAAAATACAAATTTAAGGCGTTGTGAGTAATGTGCTCTATTTTTTTTTTTTTTTTTTTTTTTTTTGGGTAGGCATCTTAATGGTATTTTACTAATACCATAGTTTCTTGAATAGATAGTTTAGTTAACCTATATTATTAGTGTGTAGACCAGTGCCATTTTTAGAAAGAAACAAAATGGCGCTGTTGGGCAAATCGGAAACGGCAAATCTGTTCTCCCGAGCTTAGCACCGAAATGGTTCTGAATCTTAAGATATATTGATAGTCTGACTTATCGCATAGCACTACATAGTTAGACAAGTCAGCACTGCTGGGATACTCAAAAGGAAACTTGACTACTCCTTCTGTGTTATAATAAACGAAATTTGACTTTTTTCGCACAATTGCATCTTTGTCGCTTTTAAACAAAATGCCCGAAACCAAGTTAGTAGCACTCCCTGAATTCCAAGAGTTGAAGTCAAATGATGAATATATCTCTATGCAGCCTTATAAAGGCGAGGATAATAAATCATATATCGCAAACTTAGTACGACACAATGCTCTTACCTTTTGCCCATACTATTTTATCGAAAAGTCGGGTAAAGGTTCTGTGGTTTATTTTCATCCCACATCAGATCTGTGTGGATATAAAAATATCGTTCATGGAGGGTTCATCACCACTATGTTGGATGAAGCCTTGGCATTTGGCGTGTTTCCTAATTTCCCTTCTAAAATGGGCGTAACTGTTCAATTAGATACTACATATGTGGCACCCGCTTTATGTTCTCATCTGTATAAGATTGTCACGAAAACCACGAAAGTCGAAGGGAGGAAATGCTGGACCTCTGGAGAATTACTGCGATTGAATGGATCTGAGCCTCCAGTACTATGCGCAAAGGCCTCTGGATTTTTCGTGGAGCCCTCCAAGTTGAACCTTGAACATCATGTTAAAAAGTAGATTTTGTTAGTTAGTTCGCAATTTATGTTTTCAGTTAGACCCTTTAGAACAATGACTTATGCATTGACCAGCACGAATGCTTATTTTTTTTGAGTTTTTTTTTTTTATTTTTTTTACTTTTTATATTTCATTGATACGTTGATAAAAAGAAATTCATGATTATTTTTTTGGAAACTATATACAAGAATCTCCCAAGTTAGGACTAATGAAGCTTAGAATATTCACAATACAACAAATTTTATTTTCTAATAAATTTTATTCCCAGGACTATTTTACCCAAAGGAAAGTAAAATTATTTCAAATGCCTTCATTCCAATTAATTAATACACCAAAGTAATCTGGACTTTTTGTTTTCCAGAGTGCTCATCACGTACCGTCGTTACACGAACACGCACTTGCTGAAACATTTGTATTTGCACGGTTTGCGGTTTAGGTTGATCACGAATTTCAATATTTAGCTTGTATTCGTCCTCTACATACTCAACATTGGGTTCGAGAACCGAGGATAAGCTTTTTGTATATACAATTCCTTCTAAACCAAAACGAGCGATAAATACAACAAATCCGTTTTTAAACACTTTAATAACATAAGCGTCTTCTTCAGCAACACCACCCTTCAAGGCTTGTCCAACATAATATTCTATACTGGCTCGTCCAGCCATTTGAGCCATGCGATGCCGATAGTTAATACCGTTACAAATTTCGATTAAGCGTGATTTGTCAGACAAACTGGGATTTATCGTTTCATAATCAATTGCGGCTGCTAGCTGGCGATGAGCCAATACATCAGCGTATCGTCGAATCGGGGATGTAAAATGAGTATAGATTGGAGAAGCTAAGCCATAGTGCCGAAAGTCGGGTGGTGCAAATGTACCAGAGCAAAAATATTCTGCTGAAAGCATGCATCTTGTGGTGAGAATTCGTAATAAAGTATTAAAATATGGCTCTTTGGGATCCACGCATTCGTCCAAAGATTTAGCTAAAGATTTTGATGTATCACATTTTAGGTGCATGCCTTTACATACTCGTAAAATATCTTGAAGCGAATCAAAGTTTGTTAATGGTGGAGCAGCATGTCGACGAAGCACCGCAGTTTGCGGAAATGCATCGTATATTTTTTGTGCGACAGATATATTAGCCAGCAACATAAATTCTTCAACCAAAGAATTGGTTTCCAAAAGCTGCTTAATTTCAACATCCATGGGATCTGAAGTTTCGTTATCAGTCTGAATACGAACTTCGGGGCTGGCCAGATTCAAAGCGCCTTCATCCATTCTTTTTTGTTTCAGTATTTTTGAAAGCTTTAACAAAACACGCATTCCTTGAGTTAACGGATCTTGCATTTTTTGATCATCAATTCGAGCTTGTGCATCTGCGTAACTAAATGCTTCTTTAGAAGCTATTACAGATTTGGTAAAATGAACCTTAATTATATTGGCGTTCTCATCCATTTCCCAAATGCATGAAAAGGCAAAACGTTCAACGTATGGTCGTAGAGAGCACAAATCTGTGCCAAGCAACATAGGCAACATATCTATACGCTTGTCTACCAGATAAACTGTCGTTCCACGGGACGCTGCCTCGCTATCCATTGAGGTATTTGGCTTTACAAAGTGAGTAACATCGGCGATATGAACTCCAACTTCGTAATTACCATTAGGAAGGACACACGCGTGCAATGCATCATCAATATCCTGACAACCAGGAGGATCAATACTACAGATTAATTTATCTCTAAAATCTTTCCTATTTTTCCAAAGTGGATGTGTTTTATCAGCAGGAACCTTCCAATTATGACCTTCCTCGGGAAGGCAATCAAGAACAGCCTTGGGAAAGGGACGGTGCTGAACATCATATTCAAGAAGAAGAGCTTCAGTTTCAGCTTCCTTGGTTTCCATTTCTCCAAGATCTCGAACAAAATGACCTTCTGGATAACGACTAGAAGCATCCCATAAGTCTATAGCTACTACAATACGACGACCTACAAGTCTAGGCGCTTGCCTTGTTCGAAATCGAATCTTAGGTACTCGCCTATCCATAGGTGTTAGCAAAACTGTTTGCTGAGAACCGCCTTTTGACTGGGCAATAGTAGCATTATCAACATGGCCAACGTATGGGCGCCAATTCCTTTTTAAAATACCAACCACCTTAGCGGTTGGATGAGCATTTCTTTTCGTAATCAGTTCCAAGTCATTTATTCTGGCCGAATCGGGTTCTGCTGCAGTACTCACAACAACGTCTTCATCATCATCAGCTATCTCTTCAGCTTCCGTTTTCCATTGATCTTGAGGTAATATTTGAATGCAAACGATATCACCTTGCACAGCACGATTTAAATTTTCTCTTCCTGAAACTAGCACGGGCTTGTTGTAACCAGGAACAACAACAGAACCTTCTAAATAATTATAAGTACTAATATTGATAAGTCCTTTATGCACTTCCCCATTTTTTATACAAGCTAACAGCCTAGACATAGACCAATGTAGTTCATATACGTTTTTTGTTCCAGACTCTACCTGCTCTTTAGAAGCAATGGCGTCCGCAATGGCCGACACCATATCCAGTAAAATTTCAGAGTCGGGCAGGTACTGAACGTAGTCTTTCAATGTAGAGACTTGAATACCTTGTTCAGCAGCCAAGCGAGCATTTTCGCGATCATCGGTTAATAAAACAATCTTAATACCTAAGCTGGCCAAATGACTGGCAAACCAACTAGCCGCGTTGCGAATTGCACGATCATTACGGTCATTAGCAGATTCATCATCCAATCTTTCAACGAACGTATCAACAAAAAATTCATTACTAAAAGGGGTAAATCTTTTAGTTTTCTCTTGGCAAAGGCGTTTCATTCTATTGTATAGAGGAATAGATTTTGAAGAAATTTCTGAAAAAACCGTTTGCAGAATAATGACATCGAAAAAATTATTTGGATGTTCTAAGGCATCAATACAATGGTAAAATATATTGGAATCAGGGATTAAATAATGATGCCCAAATTTCTCCAAGAACATGGGCTTCTCTGATAAAATAGGCTCTAACACTATCGTAAGAGTTAATTAAATTTTGCTTCACATTAAAAAAAAATGAAATTGAATAGTAAATGAATTAGTTTCAATAGCTCTCAGAAATTAACTTCACAGAAAATTATACCAACTAATTCCAGACCAATGCAAATTACTCATGTGGGATTCCTTTAATACTTACCATTTCCCCTCGAGTCCTTTGGAAGTTTAGAACGGCAAAGAGGGCAAGCCCGACTTTGACAGGGTATATCATTTCGTAAATATTGCTCACGAACAACTTTTTGAACCTTCCCCCTGGTTGCACGAACAAATACTCTATCTCTGTGATTCTTCTCGGAGCTTTGAGGCCTCTTCAATCCTGAAACAGTGCTCATCCTGTAAATCTTCAGAACACTGAAGATTGCTTTACTAGAAAAGTTTTAGACCCTGGAAAAGCTACTATCACTTACGGCATTCACAACACAACACTACACGTTATTATTTTAACGCAGGATAAAAACTTCTCATATTTCACACACCGAGAACAGACTGGGTCTCGTAATATTTGTAAATAGAGCAAAATTGCAGACAAAACTGAGTATTTGAAGGTTTTTTCTTTAAAACAAAACGCAGTTATTTAAATTTCATTAAAGATTAAGAAAAAATATACCTTTTAAGGTTAATTTTTTGGTTTCCAGTCCACTACTTAATCTAACGTACAAGTTATAAATATGTTTGTAATATTTATTAGCTAATTTTATTTTTTTAAGTAATAAATGATAAAGTTGAAACAATTAAATGTTATTTCAACTGAATTTATAACTCCCACCTAAAATTATGACCCACCAGACTATTGTTTGAATTGGAACTTTACATTAAAAGCAGATAAAAGTTCAAATGGCATACATAACTTCCTTTCAAATTACTTTGTGTGGAAGCAAGCAGCTTCTGATCTTATTACTTTTAGAGTGTTTATTTGAATTTGGAAACGCCAAGCAAAAGTAAATAATTTTGCAAAAGTGTTCAGCTTATGAAATTTTAACAAAGGTTTTCGGTTTTATTAAAATCGTAGAGTAACGTCGAATTTCAGTTTTTCTGCTACGCCTGTTCCACGCTGCGACCCTACCACCGCACATTGTTTAAAATATTTATTGACACTCGTTAAGGTAAAAGACTGTGAAATTAGGTACAAGTCTATAAAATCACGCTTGGTTTTGGAATTGATATTCGTAACATTTTCGTTTGACACCAACTTTTCTTATGGAAGAAGAAGATATCACACTTGAACATTCTGATGACTTAAATAAAGAAGAATCTGGTGAGTCGAATAGGGTGAATATAGAAGAACCTGAACATCATGATAATTCAAATAAAGAATCTACAAATCTTGATGATTTAAACATGTTGGAAGAACCTAAATATCATGATAATTCAAATAAAGAATCTACAAATCTTGATGATTTAAACATGTTGGAAGAACCTGAACATCATGATAATTCAAAAAAAGAATCTACAAATCTTGATGATTCAAATATGTTGGAAGAACCTAAACATCATGATAATTCAAATAAAGAATCTACAAATCTTGATGATTTAAACATGTCGGAAGAACCTAAACATCATGATAGTTCAAATAAAGAATCTACAAATCTTGATAATTCAAATATGGATGAATCTGAAAATCAGAAAAATTTTAAAATTGAAGAACCCAAACCTTCTGGTGATTTTAGAAACGAAGGACCTAAACAGTGTGATGATTCGAAAATTGAAAAACCTGAGCTGCACGTTAATTCAAAAATTGAAGAACCTATACATCGCATTGATTCAGAGCATAATGAACCTGAGTATCACACTGAATCAAAAAATGAAGAGTCTGAACATAATACTAAATCAATCAGGGAGGAACCGATACATCATGTTGATTCAAAAAATGAAGAACCTGTTTACTCCAAAATTCCCGAAAAAATGGGTGATGAATTTTCAGAAAATAGTCTTTCAAAATCTGATTCTGCAGTAAAACAGGAGGGTAATTTGTTGATTCATCCAAATAACAGCCTAAAAGATACCGCACCTTCAAAATGCAAAGAACCTCCAGTTGATGAAGCATTAAGTAAAAAGGAAATTAGTGATGACATTGCTCAAATCACGAGTGTAACCCCCATAACAGAAAAGATTGAGGACAAAGATAAATACATAAGTGAAGTAATTGACACGTATGGCAAACTAGCGGATGGTTTTGAATATCGAGCTAAAACATTTTGCCTAGAAGGACGTGGCAAAGTGTTGTATATGCTTGGTACAGAATGCTCAAGATTACTCGGCTTTAAGGATAGTTACTTCATGTTTCATAAGACGCCATCTTTACGAAAAGTACTTACAACACAAAGTGAGAGGGACCAAATGGTTGAAATGGGTTTGTTGGCATCTAATTTTAGATTTCGACAACTAAGCATTGTTCCAGCTAGACAAATGTTTTTGGCATTCGGTGCTAGAATATTGATGAAGGGAACGATAGATCCAGAGAGTCATAAAGCTCTTATTGAAAAAAACATTAGCTGGGCTGACGATGAGTATTATCATATGGATGTCATGGCTAATGGAAGCACTCGTTCTTCCTCTGTAAAGCTTGAGCTAAAAAGTATGGATAATCAAAATTCACCCTCACCATTTCAAGGTAAGGATATTTTGACGCTTGCTCAGGGTGCTTCTTTTTACAATTCTAAAGTCATGAGGACAAGAAATCTAAGGAAAGAAGCAAGGTTAAGTTATTATACAAAATTACGAGGTGTCAACAGATCTGTTTCATGACTTTATATTAAAAATTATTAATTGCATTGCTGAGCTATCATATTTTCGATCAAGTGGATTTAGGCTAGTTGCTATTGGTTTCTTTAATTTAATCTAAATACATAATATTTTTTACTTTTCTATAACTCTTTTCACAAATACTGAACAACATTTCAAAGATCACTAGCTTTTAAAATACTGAAGCATTGCTAAACTAAGGAAATCTTTCTAAATGTGAATATAAATTACTAATTAGCTTCAACTTTAAAAATAACGAGGTACAATCCAAAATTGTTACATATCGTAAATTAAGTTAATGTACTGTTCCGTACTATAGCATTTGGGGTTAAAAAAGAATAATCGGTAATGTTTTTTCTCTAGACAACCAACTGTAAAATTTGTAACTACAGCATTTTTTACAATGGTTTCCTTAAGTAAGTATATGCACGCGTAACTATTTCTAACTTATTTCTTAAGAAAAAAAGAGTAAAAGAAGAACTACTCGTCTTCGTAGCAGAATTGAAAAGAAAGCTGCAGAGAGCAAACGCAAGCAAAAAAGAGCTGATAAAAAAAATCCGCAATGGAAAAGCAGAATTCCTAAAGATCCAGGTATTCCTAACTCATTCCCCTACAAGGATAAAATTCTTGCTGAGATCGAAGAACAGAAGCGCATTAGAGAAGAAGAAAAATTGGCTCGTCGTGCTTCAGGACAAGTTGATGCTGCAATGGAAGAGGAAGACGCTGTTGATGAAAATGGATCCCTAATGATTTCAAAGATAGCTGAGGCTGCACAAGCGTCTAACCCAGATGATGAGGAAGAGTTTGTGATGGAAGAAGACAACCTTGGAGAGGCCCCTTTATTAGTTGACTCCGAGTCTTATGAGGCATCAGTGAAGGCAGATACCTCTAGAAAGGCATATGATAAGGAGTTCAAAAAAGTTGTTGAAGCGTCAGATGTGATTCTTTACGTTCTTGACGCTCGTGATCCTGAAGGGACTCGTTCAAAAGACGTTGAACGTCAAGTTTTAGCATCTTCTGCTGAAGAAAAGCGTCTTATTTTCGTTATCAACAAAATTGACTTAGTACCATCAGAAGTACTCAACAAGTGGGTTACCTATCTCCGCAATTTCTTTCCTACGATTCCTATGCGTTCCGCTTCAGGATCTGGAAACTCAAATTTAAAGCACCAGTCGGCTTCTGCTAGTTCCACTATCTCCAATCTTCTTAAATCACTCAAGTCTTACTCAGCCAAGAAGAAGCTTAAAAGCTCTCTTACAGTCGGTGTAATTGGATACCCCAACGTTGGTAAATCATCTGTTATTAACGCTCTTGTCAACCGTTCTGCGAATGGTCGTTCTGCACCTTGTCCTGCCGGAAACGTTGCCGGAATGACTACTTCTTTGCGAGAGGTGAAGCTAGATAACAAATTACGTTTGGTCGATAGTCCTGGTATTGTTTTTCCTTCTAGTGATTCTAAAGACGATTTGTATCGTCTTGTAATGCTTAATGCTGTTTCATCCACCAAAGTTGATGATCCCGTTGCCGTTGCTTCTTACATTTTGCAATTCCTTAGCAGAGTTCCAGGACAATTGGAAAGAATGTTTCAAAGATATGAGCTTCCTCCTCTATTGAATACATCCGATATAGACACTGCTACTGATTTTTTAGTCAATATTGCTCGTAAGCGTGGTCGTCTAGGTCGCGGTGGAATTCCAAATCTTAACGCTGCTGCCAATATTGTCATTAATGACTGGCATGCTGGTCGTATCGAATGGTGGGCCGAGCCTGAGGTTATAAACGAAAAGAACTCATCTGAAGTTCAGGATACTCAAATCGTTACTGAGTGGGCCAAAGAATTTGACCTTAATGATTTTTGAGAGTTTTCAACTTACGAAAAAAGCTATTGTTGCTTAGAGCTTATATTTTGGGATTTGGTTTTCGGTTGCGGTTTTTCTTCGGGTTTTAAAAATCTTTAGGTGTTGATGGTTACTAGCTATTACTTTTTGAATTAATATATAAATAATTTTTTTTGCATATATGCCGTATTCTTGAATGTGTTGTTTTACATTTACTTGTAAAAGTAATGTTTGATATGGGAGAAGTTTTAAGTAATAGGTTCGCTAATACGGGAAATTATTAAATCAATGCATGCTGGCTTAAATAAAGTCAATTGAATATGTACGGAAAATGACATTGATACTAACGTGCAGTTATAAGTTTCATTTCATTTTTATATCAATTGATAGGATAAACACAAACAATTCTAACCATACTATTTTGCGCTACTACTGAATATGGCATAATATCAAATTAATCTGTTTAGCAGTTAATAATTATGTATATAAACTAAAGAATAAATAAAGTTACATACATTACCAAAGAAAAGAAAAAAAGCTTGTATATAAAAGAAGTAAACTATTTAATAAGCAATGATTTAAGACTTGATTCTTTTCAATTAACAATCGGCTAATAAATACACAAAAATTTTTTTTAAAAGCCTACTAGTAAATAACTGCAATAAACTGTGTTTTTAGAATTTCTGAAACGTATAAAAACGATTTGGTACTTTTGGTATTCTCAATCCGTTCCTCCTAACGAAACTCACCTACCACCAAACTGATCATCAAAACAAACCACCATAAATTAGTCTAGATGCGTGAGATTGTACGAGCTATTTTAATATTCAAAGCTAATCAATAGGTTCATATTCAAGCTGGTCAATGCGGAAACCAAGTCGGTGCGGCCTTTTGGTAAGCAAAATCTACTTTGTTATAACGTTTCTCTCAACTAACGCTTGGAAGGTCTACCATTGCTGATGAGCATGGTTTGGATTCAGCTGGAATGTAGGTCTATTTTGCTTGTTTTTTTACTGACTTTTACGTAGATATCATGGAACTTCTGAGGCACAACACGAGCGATTGAACGTTTATTTTAACGAGGTAGGTTTTTTTGCTTTCTTACAAGTGTTCGGTTGCTTAAAACTTTTTGAAAAAATTTTTTTTTGTTTATTTAGTACTGACGACTGTAGGCCGCTGGTGGAAAGTATGTTCCCCGCGCAGTCCTTGTTGATTTAGAGCCCGGTACTATGGATGCCGTGAAGTCAGGAAAGTTTGGAAATCTTTTCCGCCCGGACAATATTATTTATGGACAATCTGGTGCCGGAAATATTTGGGCTAAAGGCCATTACACTGAAGGTGCTGAATTGGCCGATGCTGTTTTGGACGTTGTTCGCCGTGAAGCTGAAGCATGTGATGCTTTACAAGGTTTCCAATTAACTCACTCTTTGGGTGGTGGTACTGGATCTGGTATGGGTACTCTTTTACTTTCGAAGATTCGCGAGGAATATCCGGACCGTATGATGGCTACCTTCTCCGTTGCTCCTGCTCCTAAAAGCTCTGATACCGTTGTGGAACCTTACAATGCTACTCTTTCTATGCATCAATTGGTAGAGAACTCTGACGAAACATTTTGCATTGATAATGAGGCTCTTTCTTCAATTTTCGCTAACACGTTGAAAATCAAGAGTCCTTCATACGATGACTTGAACCATCTTGTCTCTGCTGTAATGGCTGGTGTAACCACATCTTTCCGATTCCCTGGTGAATTGAACTCTGACTTGCGTAAATTAGCTGTTAATATGGTTCCCTTCCCTCGTTTACACTTTTTCATGGTAGGATTTGCTCCTCTTGCCGCCATCGGTTCAAGCTCATTTCAAGCTGTTTCTGTGCCCGAGCTTACTCAACAAATGTTTGATGCTAATAATATGATGGTCGCCGCTGATCCTCGCCATGGCCGTTACTTAACAGTTGCCGCTCTTTTCCGTGGTAAAGTCTCAATGAAAGAAGTCGACGAGCAAATTCGCTCTGTTCAAACTAAGAATTCAGCATATTTCGTTGAGTGGATTCCCGATAATGGTATGTTTACTTGGTTTAAAACGTCGTTTGTATATTTAGTTTATTTTTTCTACTTGTTTATGCTCATCTGCTAACCTCGAAATAGTCCTCAAAGCTGTTTGTTCCGTTCCTCCTAAGGATCTCAAGATGTCTGCAACTTTTATTGGTAACAGTACTTCTATCCAAGAAATTTTCCGTCGTTTGGGTGATCAGTTTTCTGCAATGTTTAGAAGAAAAGCCTTTTTGCATTGGTATACTGGTGAAGGCATGGACGAAATGGAGTTTACTGAGGCTGAATCTAATATGAATGACTTGGTTAGCGAATATCAACAATACCAGGAGGCTGGTATCGATGAGGGTGATGAAGATTATGAAATTGAAGAAGAGAAGGAGCCTCTCGAGTATTAAACCCTTATAACCCTTTTTATAATCCAAGTGTGCCATATATTTTCAAATAGTGTTTATCTACGTTCCTTTTTTCCTACATTCATTGAAATGCTTTATTTTACTCCGATGCATATGGATTCCAAGCATCGTCTGTGCTAAACGCTCTTTACTTTTTTTCATAGCTTTGAAATGCTCCTTACACTCTAAATATAGCTTTAGCCTGGCTACCAAGGTGGAAATGTACTATAAACACGAGTAAGTCTGTAAAGTACTTTTGTAAGTCCAAACCGTACGAATTAAAGCTATTTACTATTCCCTAATATATGCTTAGATATTTGACTATTACAAAGTAAATGTATAAAGCAAGTCTAATACTTAAGTGTCAATTCCCAAAAGTAGAACCAAAAGATGCAGTGAGATTTGTAAATTCAATAAACTATTAATTTAGTTAAATTATCACCTACTGCTACGTATCGTATTTATGTTGCGTTTTGTGAAAGTAAACTCGTTTGATATACCAGTACTTATAAACGTCCACCAGTATAACAATCCGCCACTTTCTAAATTCGCCTTTGTCAACGACGAGAAATATTGAGTGGCTTCGAAAAGCCGAAATTGAAATTTACTCATATAAAAGTATATTAGGAACTTTATTTACTACATTGCAATCGCACCAAAACAATGTTTAATCGTAATTTACGTGCTGTCATTCTTAAAAATTACAATAAAGCTTTAACAAGATGTTTGCATGATGCTGGAAACCTGAAAAGGCCTACACCTCCTCGCCTTCCAAAAGAGCAGCAAGAAGAATGGGATAGATTACAAAAAGAATCAAGTAAACGTCCTGTGGATGTTATGCGCCGTGAAAAACATAAAGATTTTGAGGGTGATGTTAATCCAAAGGTACATTATTAATTAATATTATTACATATTGAAAGTATGCTTCGAATTGACGCTAACATATTTTATCTAGACTGGAGAGATAGGAGGACCAAAGTCTGAACCAACAGTGCATGGGGACTATTCTTATGAGGGAAGGGTGACAGATTTTTAAAAAGCAATAATAATAATTCTCTTTTCTACGTTGTTTTAAGTCATGCAAACACGGAATGTCTCTGTTTCTTTTTTCCAAGACTTTGTATTGATTTGAAAGTGTTCTTAACGAATTTTCGATAATTAATGGCAAACTATGATTTCAGAAACTGTATGTTAGGAATACGAACGTAGGCTTATGAAATCGAAGGGATTTAGACTTTCGAAGCATCAAAATAAAACGTCTATTCTCTGTGTGTTTAATTAACTAGTCTTACAAGCTTAAATAAAGATAGGAAAAATGAACAGTTTTATTTCTAGTCGCACGCAAGTGTTTATGATGACTAAAATAAAATCACAATTTAGCGTTTAGTTATTAACTCATTAATATTACATATTCAACTATAAAAGTAGTAACCATTTACTATAATAATGTATGCACACTACTATCAAGACTGTCTCCACGGAAATAGGTAGACTGCTAGCGAAATGAGCATTTCATTCACTCTCGAATCCCATAAAATGACCTCCAGATGAGAGAAAGCATCAACAGGTGATAAGGAAAGGGATTCTTGTAGATGAATAGTAAGCAGCAATCATTTCTTTATATAGCCATCGAAACTTTGTTTTTTATTATTTTAATAATTAACTAAATTTTTTTACTAACTTTTTATTCACATCATTAAATACTTTATGGATATGTAAGCTAATTAAACTTCATTAAAGTAATATACTGCGTTGTAAAAACATATTAAGAAATTTGCATGCAAACACCACGCAAGACTTACTTAGCAAGACGACGGGTATAATAATGTAGCATCCATTAAACGGTTAAGAGTGGACGAATAAGCAAGAGAGTTATAACGATCGCACAATTTATATATGGGGGCTCGCTATTTAAGCTGATCTATCCACAACCTTTGATTTTTTAAATTTAAAAGCAGTTTGATTATTTTATTTTTTTATTTTTTTTTAAATTTTCCTAATGTCGTCGTCTACTGAACCTAGCACTGCTACGAAGGTTTCTGAGCCAGCTCCTATTGCTTCTGAAGAAAAGCCAAAGGTACGATCATACCAATTAAGATAATGATTACTGGATTTATTCTTTCTTTTTTTATAGTTATTAATATGAACGTTTAGCCTTGTTGCGCTTGTCCTGAGACCAAACAAGCTCGCGACGCGTGCATGTTACAGTCTTCAAATGGTCCTATAGAGTGCGCGAAACTCATTGAGGCGCATAAAAAGTAAGTCGATCCTTTCAACCATTTGATTTATATATTGACTATTTCAGATGTATGGCTCAATACGGTTACGAGGTATAAAGCCGTTTTCGCAAAGTATTTTGTGATACGATTCGCGCATGATTTTGCTGGATGACTTTATATGAATTTTGAAGATACCTTAAAATAAAAGCAACCTTTTACAATTAATAACGTGTAGTTTTTTATTCATAAGAAGAGAATTAAAGAATTCTGTTAAGGTAATTGTGCATATAGTAATGAGGCATATTATGTAACATGAGCTTGATTTTTTGGCATAATATTCCTTTACATTCTGGTATTATAAACAAGAACTGAGAATTTCACACTATAAAAAAGGATCAGCCAGCTCAATCCCACCTGATTGTGTATTAACAACGTTTAATCCTTCAATGTCCATCTGCATCTTTCAACCCAAACCTCAGCTCTAGAAATGCTATTTCACAAGTTGATTGTTGAGCAGTTAATATTATCAATTCCTCGATCATCTCTGCAATATGGATGATACTGTAAGGTGTCGGCATTTCGTTAAAAAGTTCCCAACTAGCAAAGAAATTAAGCTTGTGTATTATAAAGATAAGCATGCATACCAATGGTTCCAAGCATGATGATGTTAAATTAACATGAAGCTATAATTTCAAGAGCATTCCCCACACCCGTTATACCAATGCAATGTAAGGCTGTTTCAATGATTTATATGAATCATAATCATCTTTAATATTCATATACTAAATTTCACAATTTCCTTTCTGCTTATTATGCCTCTTTTACTGGTATACACAGTATGTCTTGCAAATGTTGGCCTTCCCAAAAACCCAAATAACATTGTTACTCGACCGCCCTTCTATAAAGAGGCATCAAATACCTAGTAGTAAAAACCATATACCTGTACATTTTACAAGAACATGGTGATAAAGCGAGGTTTCATTGGAAACACGCCCAAACCAAGTCGATGTAAACGTACAAAGCCCATATTTCGGGAGCCTAATTCTCCTGTAAATGGTGGTCTTGTTTACAACCATCCTCTTCATACCGCCGCCGCAGTGAAGGAGGCCTTTTCTGAAAATCGCGGATTTCGTACATGCCATGTTTGTCATCGTAAAAATAATATGAGATTAAAAGTGGGTACTTGTGAATCCTGCAAAAAACACACTTGTGCAATCTGTATTAGGCAGTGCCACAAGTGTGAGAGTAATGTGTGTTCCATGTGCTCAAAGCAAGAAAGGTAATTTTAAATTGCTTTGTTATATGAAAATTTCTACTTCTATAATTCGTTTCCGTAATCATCGTTTCACTAACATGAATTTAGAACTTTTGAATCCGAAGCGTTTTGCCCCAGTTGTTATCCCTTGGATACTTATTAAAATTTTTTATACCGACTTTTCCTATGCTTTCTTTGACTTCCCTTTATTTATTTCGTTAAAGCAATGTCCTTGAAGGCATATAGAACGATCAACTTTTTAGCCACCTGATAATGTGTCTACAGGTCACTGGGTCATGCATACATCTTCAGCATGATTATTTAAAAAAGGCTGCGTTTAAAACGATATATATTAGCTCGCTACGTGGCGATATGACTAGACTAAGTTTAATGGATCTTGATACAATGGAGCGCTGCCGTTTCTTTAAGCTATAACCTGTTATAGTACTTGAAGTTTAAAAACGATTTCTTTCCCCCTTCTTCTCTTTTTCTCTGGCAGAAAAGTTAGAGTCAAAAAATGTACATTATCCAAGTTTAAAGAGTCTATTCACCATTTCCAAAAGCTCTAAAATAGATTTGCATTCCTAAAAAAAATACCTCATTCTTTCACCTATTGCGTTTTCATTGATATGGACTATCATTTTGATTCTTTCCATATTTTTCCTCGCATTCATGGATAATTCTTTTCCGTCAAGATTTTAATGGGCTTCTGGTATCTTATGACAACTCGCATTAATGAATTATTTAAAACGTTTTTTCGTTTCCTTAATATTTGATTACAGCTTAAATATTCCGTAATTTATAAATAAGCATTGTGATTTCGTTGAACTTAATTTTCAATATTGGTTTTTACTAATGCTTTTAATTGACCAGTATATTGTAACGTTCAAAGGCTTTTCTAGGGTTTTTGAACATGATTTTAGTAGCAAACAAAACACTGTGACATTTTTTGAAGCAACTAGCATCTTCCCATAAGAAAAAAATGTTTTCTATTAAACCATAACACAAATTTTTGATGTTTTTCGAACTCGTGTTTAATTTTCTAATTTGAAATGATCCGTTTAATTAACGCTACGACACTGGAAACGCTTAAAGAAAATGCTACTAATTCCATTTATAGTTTTTTGTTGCATTGAAAAGTGTTTGCTAATACCTTCTCATAAAAAAAGAACATAAGGAAATACATTTTCTTACTACAATTTCCTATTTGGCAGCATGCATTTGTTTGGGCAAGTGCTTTAAATTTCATTAGGATAATGTCCTCATTTGAACAACACCATGGGTACCTTATCAATAATTTTTATCTCCTTTATTGAAATAAATACCCGGAAAACATAGACAGATCGTATTACAGGTCTGTTATCGTTAGGAGAGTTAGAGTCAGAATCAAAAGCTATTTATTAATAGTTGTTTACTATGTAGGGAGGAAAACTTTAAGGCCCATCTCGTGGCTTACAACACTAAAGTAGTTAACAACGCTGCACCGCATAAGCATTTGTTGCATTATAAATTTATACCGTTGGTTTTCGTATCCCTAAATTTGTTAAGAACCTAAAGTTTGACAACACACTAAAAAGGTTTTCGTAATTTACGATGTAAAGGTGTGGAAAATTTTTTAGAAGGTAGCACCAATATTATTGGCTGCTTTTGCAAAGCCAAGTGACTGCTTTTTTTCAAATACTTACTATAAAAAGGCATCGTCCGCGATTTTGAAGACCATCGACGATACTCCATAGGATCATTTCTATAGTATACGTCCGGCTTGGGTTTCCTAACCTAGCCACAGAACTCAACACGGATGATGATAGAAGGCACCGTTGCCCGCAGAGTGAGAATTTTTACTTCTTTGAGGATGTGCTGATCGATTTGGCTTTTTGCTTAATTGTTGTGCTATCTTTATTTGCGATGATCTCTTACATGATATGTTCCTTTTGGTCGTGTCATGTAGGGCAGCTGGTGTTTTCTGACGTGTTTTCTGTACATTTCTTTGTAACAATTGTCGTGAATCGTTTGTGAGAATTGTTATAACTTGATGTGCATAGTCAAAAAGTGTGTAGATGATGAGCTAAGCAGTATTCGGTTTTCATGTAATATGTGAGCAGTAGGCATTGTTCGTGAATGAGAATCTGTTGTTTTTAAGTTGTGAAATAAAATGTAGAGAAAGGTGTAGTAGTCGATTAGTTCTTTTGTGTGGATACTGGCGCAGTTGTATTGCATACTCTAATTGTTTATTTTTTCTGAAATTTGGGGGTACTGCTAAATGGTAAAGTGTACGAAGTAATAGTTGCAATGGTAGTTCTGGCTCCTTTGTGTATTCTTAATTAACCTGGTTGCTTATTATGCGTTATTTACTTGCTTAAACTCATTTTATGTTATATAGTTTTATTAACATTTGTTTTGATAAGTTGAGGCGGTTAGTTAACAAAATTAAATTAACAGAAAACTAAATCTGCAATCGTATTATTATCTGATTATCCAATTTAAAAGTTATCTTTCACAAAATCATCAACATAAAAGAATGATTAAGGATATTAAAAGTACAATTCTTCATATGCACAGATAACAATTAATTGGGAAGCATCTCTTGCAATTCACCATTTTCAATCATCTCCGAAACAATATCTAAACCACCGACGAATTCACCTTTAATGTACAATTGAGGGAAAGTTGGCCAATCGGAAAACACTTTAAGACCTTGGCGTACAGAATCATCAGCCAATATGTTAAAAAATCCATACTGAACGTTTTGCTCACGAAGTAATCCAACGAGCTTACGACTAAAACCACATGCAGGTTCTGAAGGAGTACCCTTTAAAAAGAGCATAACATTGTGAGCATTTGTTAGCGTGCTCAACCTTTCATTTAGTTCAGAATCCAACCCATTTGGAGCTTTAGAGGTATTGGAAGTAGTGTTGGTAGTCTGAACGGAATTTACTTGAGTTTCCACGGACGCGTTGGTAGAGGATATTTGGGAGATAAGGGGTTGAATATACTCGTCAATAGCAGCCTTCAATTTTTGAGGATTTGCCCCCGAAATTCTAGCCAAAACTTTTGCTCCGTGGATTAAAACAAATAGAGGAACAGCGTTTACATCAAACGACTCTGCTATATCGGAAAATTTTTCAGCTTCAATTTTTAAGAAAACGGCATTTTTCGTGTCCTTTGCAAATTGATCAAAGACTTGGTTCATTTGCTTGCATGGAGCAGCCCATGGTGCATAAAAATTGAGTAAAATTATTTGCTCTTTTCCATTTTGCAATATCTCTTGAAATTGTTCAACAAAAGTAATTTCGACGCTCATTTCCAATCAAAATAGCACAGCTTGAGGAATTATTTCTTTTCCTACTTTTTTTTTCAAAAACCTAGTTTATTCTTTTTAATCAACAATCAACGCCCTATTTTTTCCTAGTTGGTTGTCGGCAGGTTCGGCTGAGCAGTGTAGAAAACGTATCTAGTAAAATCTCTTCCTTGCACAATAGGCGACGCAAATGATATAATTGCAGCAAAAAACATATCCAAGTAAATTACTCGAAATTTTTTAGTTAAACCACTTTTGATGTACGTTTTGATGATTCTTCTTCACTTTTTTCATTGTCTATTCATTAAACGGCATTCTCGATCTCATTTTTTTAATTACCATCGTGACTGATCAGATAACTTTATCCCTCGGTATTAAAACGTCTGGAAAATAATTTTTTCGGCAAAAAAAACTAGTGTGTTGCGCTTATACTCCGATTCTACGTAATACCCAAACAATTCTGTTAACATTTTATTTTTGTATGTTGTACATAAAATTAACAGTCGCTTTACTAGCCAAATGAGTTTATAACAAGCGACCAAAACAACCAAGATGAGATATGTTTCATACTTGATAAAAACAACAGCATACACATTGATTGATATAGTTAAAGTATTAAAAAATTGCATTGTACTGCTCAGGGCAAGCATTTCTTACACACCTCATTCTTTTGATAGTACGCAAATTGCAGTAAACCATATTGAAAGATAGAAAGAATATATTTCTAAAATCTTTTTAGTTATTTGAACATCTTGAGTTGCCGACTGAACATAAGTAAAGAATAGTATGCAAATTATGTTAAAGCTTCACATAAATTATGGGTTTGCAACACGAATTGACTATACAGTTTTTCTATATTGAGTGTATATTCCGCCACAGGGGTACGCCTTCAGCATACAGATTATTTTACCTATAATTGTGAGTGTTATCTGATTTTTACCAAGAAGCTATAGTGTTATGTAGTTTATTTCACAAAAACCCTATAACATCAAAGCTGCGCATTTGTGCGAACAATTTAGATCCGTTAGAACTATAGGAGTTTTTCTTATAATCTAGATATATATATGAGTAGGTGCACGTTCTTGTATTAGCGTTATAAAAACTCAAGATCAATGATAATACGGCATGCTATAATAATCATACTGGAGTAGCATGCAACTTAATTAAAAGATTCTAGTTCATCATTAATTTTAAGTATAAATGATTAAAAAAAAACAATCTAATACAAAAACTTGTGTCCATTTCATTTCGAGATGAAAGCACTAATAATGGTGGAGCAACCGTATTTTTCTGAAAAACAATCTAGCGTAACGCAACGTATGTGTCAATAAAATTCGGAAGCTGCTAATTAAGGAGGTCATGTTAATTATTTTAAAAGTCATTATCAAAAGGAAAACCGAATTTTAGTCACCAAAGCTCTACGCGTCATACCTCTTGACAGAGGTATTTTGACTTATTTAAAATTAAATTTCTTAAATGATACATAAAGTTGAAAAAGAATTTCACTTGTTTATTTTCTTATTCTAAAGGACCAAGTTATTCTAGTTTTCTTTACTTTATGTTTTGACGAGTTCAAAATGACTGATTTAGATTTGGATTGGCAACTTGAGGAACTGGAGAACGGAAGGTTAATTCCAGAATCAAATGGTATGTATAATAGTATTTATAGAATAACTTTTATCTCCGTCGATATAACAACGATCATTCATATTGGTTGTTCTTTGCCATAATTATAAGAATGGGGTCTAACGTTTTGTGGTAGTTGTTGAACTTTGTCAGCGTGTAAGAGATATTTTAATTGAGGAATCTAACATACAATGGATCTCATCTCCTGTAACCATTTGTGGTGATATCCATGGCCAATTGCATGATTTACTGGAGCTTTTTCGAATTGGTGGGTCATGTCCAGGTACAAAATATTTATTTCTAGGGGATTTTGTTGATAGAGGGTTTTACTCTGTAGAAACATTTCTCCTGTTATTGACTTTAAAATGTAAATATCCGAAAGAGATGACCCTTATCCGGGGAAATCATGAATCACGACAAATAACACAAGTTTATGGATTTTATGACGAATGTGTAAGGAAATATGGTTCTGCCAATGTATGGCGATATTGTTGTGAAATATTTGATTATCTTTCGCTTGGTGCTTTGGTGGATGGAAAGGTTTTTTGTGTGCACGGTGGACTTTCACCAAGCATCAGCAGTATCGATCAGGTATGTTATTAATTCCGAAAATTTGAACTAAACTTTTAACGCTTTTTATGAAGATTCGACTGTTGGATCGAAAACAAGAAGTTCCGCATGAAGGAGCAATGTGTGATCTACTTTGGTCAGATCCAGAAGATATTAGTGGATGGGGTTTATCTCCCAGAGGTGCTGGATTTTTGTTTGGTGCCGACGTTTCTGAAGTTTTTAATCGCGCTAATGACCTTTCATTCATTGCTCGTGCTCATCAATTGGTTATGGAGGGTTACAAAATCCATTTTTCCGATAAAGATAAACAGTATCCCAAATTTACAAATGAAGAGGACTCTGAGCTGGATTCAGATTCTGCCTCACCTGTTGATGATTCTCCGGCACCTGGAGACATAATAACCATTCCAGAAAAGGATAAAGGAAGCGTGGTTACTGTTTGGAGTGCACCCAATTACTGTTACAGATGTGGAAATGTTGCTTCTATATTACAACTTGATGAAAACCAAACGCAATCCTTTAAGATTTTTGGTACTGCCTCTCAAGAAAGATCTGGCATTCCAACAAAACGACCCATTGCCGACTACTTTTTATGATTATTCAAAATTCATTGCTCTACTTCACTTCCCCAATATCATGTATATAGGTCAACTTGTACTAAAGATTATCCCCTTAACTCTTCTTATTGGTCTCTCATTTTTAATTCTGCACTTATTTAATTCTTGTTTATGGAATTTGGTTATTTTAGCAATATTGATTTGTTTAGGACATCATAAATTTAAAAAGTAATTAAGTTAAATTTTAATTGTAACTTTTTTAAGCTAACTTTCAACGCACAAGATTGTTTAGTCGCTTTCTGAAGGTAATTTAAAGTAGATTGCAAAATGCTCGGTTTTCAAACATTAATCCTCATTTGATCGAACTTCAAACCTGAATTCAGAAACTGGGGTGATGAATATCATTTTTTAAGCTTAATGCTGAAAATTTAATATTACATTATTGAGTCAGCTGGTTTGAGTCTTTGTAGTTTAGACTGCACCCCAATTCAACAAATCCGTTAGCCAAAAAATGAAATAAACAATTGGAATTCAGCCTCTGTTTCAATCACTGAATTGTAATCTAATATCATATATTGAAGTCAATAGAATAAAGTCAATGATATACGAGGTATAAACGTAAGAACACCTACATCTTAAACATTCGATATGATAGAAACATTTTTTTCAAATAAATTCTAAGTAATACAGTATCACAAAAAAAAAAAAAAAAAAGATAACGAAGTGCTTGCTGGTATATTAATGATTGTGTCTTAGACAATCAAGTATTCGTGCAAGTAGTATACATTCTGCCTTAAATTAAATATTTAGTCATGAGTCATATAATATACACAATTATGCTCTACCTTTATAAATGCAACATTTACTATTTGATTTTATGATAAGAGTAACCTGTGTTTACTAGTGCAATTTATCTTGGTGTTATACTGGATTTTTGCAGCTCTACCCCAACATCCGCCTAATCAAAATCAAACGTATAAAGTTGTGTAAAGAGATTATTTACTTCTTTTTTTGATACAATTCTTGTATTTAATTTTTTGATTACTGCCTTAATGGCGTAGGTTGTTCAATTCATGAAATGGCTATTACCTTGAACCTGTGGACGCACGAATCATCATTGTTTCCAAACGATGCAGTCTTAAATTATGATTTAGTACCTTCTGCTAAACCTGGTGATATTTTTGAAATAAGGGCCCAAAATGGTGATGAAATCGCTTTACAGCATAATCACTCAAGCACAGGGAAACTACATGCTAAACGTGAAAAAGAACCAGTATATTTGATGCCCTCCCCTTTAACAGATGATTTAAAGAGGCGACATCCGAATCTGCAACTTTCAGTTGTATCTCACATAAGCTCTTTGCTCAATATAAAAAATCGTGAACCGGTGGTTGTCAAAATTTGTGAAGACAAAACTAATTTAGAAGCCGAACATGTGGTAATTTTTTTTCGGGACCAATTTATATCTAGAAGCGATATGTGGAAGCTTTTTAGAGAATTATGCGGTAAATGCGTTTATCTAAAACAGCGTGTTTCCTTTATAGGAGATGTGCCTGGAGAAATTAGATGTATATGGAGAAAAGGAAAAAAATGTCATTCAGCGTACATTTCAGAACGCACTAAGCCAATTTTTCGGTCTGAAAGTGCCAGATTTCTAATTTTTATTCAAATGAGTGAAGAGATGTGGCACTTTGAAGAAGATGGAGAGCTCAATTATAACAAAGCAATAGATGGTTTTCTTCCTGATCTTTTTTCTTTTTGGAGAGACTTAGGAACTCATCATTTGGTTTCTATAATTTTGTTTACTCGTGTCGAGTACAGCCACCATGGGCCTATGTGTGTTTGGCAACCAAGGTCTCAAAAAAATAGTGAAAAAGGAAGTAGTATTTATCCACAAAATTCTTTCAATGCTTCTATTGATAACGAAGGTGGTCCTTACGAAGATTTTTTCAAGGTGGTGGTGGATAATGTTTCTAGCAGAGATTGGCAACCTGTTTTAGCAAATTTGAAACTAGAACTTGCAAAATTTCGACAAGATGTCATTGTTAGGAAAATTAAGGATGAAAATGGGAGAGAAATTGAGTATATATGCGGAAGGATGACAGGATCCCAAGAAGGCAACTTTTTGGAAGTCATTAATATGGCTGTCTTTCAATTTCAGTCAGATTATATCGACAGAGATTTATCACGTACTGGTACTAGTATCATAATAGTTACCCCAGGAACTGGTTTATATGAAGTAAATGAAAAAATGCTACACTTGACTTCTAAAAGCTTACTCAATACCGTTGTTGGTATGGATATCGTATCCTTAGGAAAAGTTCCTTTATTTCTAACGCCTATTGTTCGATACAAAAATCCGGTGAAAAACAAAAAAAGATCCCAACTAACCAGCAGAATTTCTTCTTCCGTTTCCCCTTCTAATGTAATACCAAATTCCTTAACGTCATCAGTTTCAAACTTCTCAGTGTCTTCCTTTTTGAATAATTTAAAGGAGGATACCGAATGGTTATATACATTTCCAATTGGCTGTAACATTAGTTTTTACAGTACTACGGAAATGAGGTCCTTACGTTCTCCTTGGGAAAATTTAATGCGAGAACATCAATTTGAGCCTACTGCAAAAATGCATGAATTACAAATGATGGGTGTACTGGAAGCCGAAAGTGCCAAAATTTCGATTCCATTATTACAGTCTGATCCATTGTTGAAAGGGTCTGTGTTCAGTGAAGAAGTGCAAGAAGATTACGATGAACGGCAATTTACTGGTGAGGCTGCTGTTAGTGCAAACGATGTTTTGAGCTCATCATCTCCTCGCCATTTCTCATCTCATACACCCGTTAATGTGGACAAAAGTTCTTACCTTGAGATGAATGGGCATAGTCTTTCTACAGTAATTTCAGGGAAAGAATCGATATCTAGTTTTGGAGCTAAAGTTGATGATCTTAAAAGCACCAGCAAAGAGTCGGCAAGACAGTTTGGTAAATCTGCCCTCACCGAAAGGCTACAGAAATTAGCTGGTAACTCTAGCAATGTATCGTCTTCCTTACAAACGTCTTCATCTAATAAGTCTTCACTTCTTACCAAAAAGTCTTCCTTTCCGGCTTTATTAAAAGGTTTCTTGGCTCTCCCCGCTACGGTTACTACTTCGGCAAACCCACTTGGTTTCAAATCTACAATTCAAAGACCTATTCCGATCAAAAATAATGAAGATAGTGATAGTTGCAAGGCTTTTAGTCAAGCTCCTCCAATAGCGACAAAAAAGCCCCCAACGTTTTTAAAGCCCAACAGTCCTGAATATGCTAAGACTGTAATTCCGAAAAGTTCTACCAATTTAGAGAATGAATATCAAACACCATGGAAGATTATTCAAAATCCTTTTAAACTGAAAGAGACAACTGCTGATAATGATCCCGTTTCTTTAAGATGGGAACATCTCTATATGAAAGTGCAGGATGTTAGGAAGTTTAATTGGCTTTCCATGTGTACTCCTGGTGCGCTTCCGTTAACTTTTAGTTACTTCCCTTCTGAAGAGGAATTGAATGATAAATTTGAGGAATACACATACACAATTGGAATCGATCCTGAATTTACTCAAATGAATCAACAGGAATTACTTGCTGAGATGATTTGTCAAAGATTATCACGTGGATATCAAATTGTGGTTAATCCAGCTGCCGCGGTCTCTTATAGCGGTAATCCCAAGGCCAATAAGGCAGGAACGATTACCGATTTCTCTCGCTCTGTAAATAATCAAAGAAATGGGCATTTAACAGTAGGCAGTGATGCAGTTTGCCTTTCTCTAGGCGATAGTCAGTTCCACAGGCTTTCATGTGATTCAGTAGGATACAATATTGAAGTAAAGCGTTATGTCAAAAAGGTTTCTGGTCAAGGTAAAATGAGATACGATTATAATTTTTGGTCTAAAAATGAATGTAAATATGTCAAGTCTAATATCACATTTTCTGCCAATGATTCCGCAAATTATAATTGGAATTACGTCGATCAATTAATATGTGGATTTGAGACTTATTTACCCGACTCTGTTAAATATTGGCGAGCCCGTTTTGTGTTGTTACCAATGTCTACTACATCAACACATGTTTTTCAAAAGTATCAATTGCTGGATCATGCGGATGCTCTAAGCGATGAAGAATTTAGAGTTGAAGGTATTTACAAGCTAAGTGAACTTTTGTATAAAGGAAAAATTGACCCCATGAATGACAGCAATAATAAAACACCGAATACTTCGCCTGCTGAACTTCTAGGAATCAAATTTACAACTTTACCAATGGCTCAGTATATTCACTCTGAATTAGAAGCGTTGCGATTGGATTCTTCTAGGAATGAACAATCATTGTTTATGCCTAATAAACGATTAGATTGCTCTGCTGACCTTCATACCATCGCTAAAGAAATTCAAGGGCCTGGTGGTCCTAAAATTGACGATATTACATGGCATTACAGAATTTATGAGAATTGTTTTCTTGGGAGTGAATTTGTTTCCTGGTTAGCTAATACCTTCATTGGTATCAATACTAGAGAAGAAGCTCTTAAATATGGAAATAAGTTGTTAAGCCTAGGACTCTTTGATCATGCATTAAAAAAACACCCTTTGTTAGATGGCTACTATGTTTATCGAATTTCACCCGATTACAGTATCAAACCTGTTTCAAACAGGCCATATCGTAGTTGGTTCAGTCGAAAAAAAGATTCAGGTCAAAAACATTTAGATAATAAAATAATAACAGAATCAGAAGCTGGTCCTTCTCGGTTAGAGTTGTCGAGACGCATTTTGTTTAATGCAGACGTTGAGAAAAAAAATGGGAAATCCGAAACAGTGACCGTCCATTACGATTTGCTTCATAATCCTGCCTCATGTTATCATATTCGCATTGAATGGTTATTGGCTACAGCAAGTGTTATCGAGAAGCTCCTTCAATCTTGGTCACGGATTTTAGAGCGTTATGGCTTGAAATTAGTGGAAGCTCCAATTCATGAAATTGCAGCCGTCGGAGAACTTAACCCCTTTGACCAAGTCTCGATCATTTCACTAGCGTTAGATCCTCCACCTATTCCTGAACGAGCGCCTCTGGTAAATGATCCAGTGAACTATTCTAAGAATTGGTGGAATGTTAAAATTCTTGAGCACTTTGATTTTATTTTAGACACCGAAGCAGCTAGTACGTTTCCGAAATCAATTACCGCAGTTTATTCTTGGGGAAAACCTAACTTTCGTTACGTACAATACATACACAGAACAGGAACTGTGCTAGTTCAAATTGATGATGATCAACGATTTTTGTGGCTTCCAAATCGCCTTCATAACTCAAAGGTTAGCAAATTGAGTTTCACCAAAAGCAACAAAAGCACTTTGAATCCTAATTTGAAAGAGACTGCTGAAGAATTAGAGCGTAAATTTAGGGAATTTTGCTCAAATAAAGATGAGCTGGATCAGTTTTATGGTATTGTGAATCATGCAAGTGATGATCGTCGTAGTATTTATTCTTCAGCTAGTACTCATGCTTCAAATGCTTCAGCAGATGATGCCTCTAATGTTAACGTATAATTATAATCAATTTCATTTTGACACGATTTCCATAACCTTTTTTTACCTTATTAGATTGTTATTACAGTTTTTATATACTTTAATATAGTCAACGTTTATGAATAATTTACTAAAGGTTATTTTTTTTGAGACTACATTTGGAATATACAAATTGTTCGGTATAGCTATTCAAAATTGGATTCAATCAATGATTAAAATTGATGATCTCAGGTTACCTAAATATCCATACATATTTATCTTTGGGGTTTTTTTTTTGAATTAAAAGATCATTTAAATTATACTTTTCATTTATTAAAATAAAGTATATATATTCAGTAACATTATTTGTCTAAAGCGGTTGAAGCTCACTAGTCATGTAAGAGCAAAAATTCATGTTGAATGAATAAATCATAAAATTGTTGAATATTTAATCATCTTTTGCACCGCTGGGACCATCAAAAGATTGTAAAATTTTTAAGGAATTGACGATTCTTCGAGATAAAGCGCTACAGCTGCCATCTACTTGAACAACGCGATAACTTAAATCTATGCCGAAGCTATACTTGATGATAGAAGTTAGTTTTCTAGCAGAACCTTCAGAAATATCGCACAAGGACGCATCACCATCATGCGGTGTTATATTAGGGTCACAAAATTTAATGGATTTAAGTAAATATGCTGAAACTTCATCCACGTCGGTAGTATTCATTGAAGTTGCAGTGATCACGAAAGGTTCTGTTTTTGCCATAACTAAATGCTTTCCCCCATAATGATAACGGAATTCAAACGTTCCGGTTTCCCAAAATAACAGATCTCCGGAAAACTCAACTTCTCCAGAATTTTTGTCATTCGAAAGTGACTTTATACTGGAACAATGAGATGTGTAGCCATTGGCATCAATCGCAGACCACCGACCTTCACTCGAAGTTTGAGTATAAAGATCGCTCGCATTGTCAGATAATTTATAAAGTCCAATCCAATCGTTAATTTCATGATTCGGAGAAGCTGTCCAGCATACCGTAATGGGATGCCCCAATAGTACTTGGTTGTTGTCAATTCCTTTAATTTCTAACTTATAATCAAAATGAGTAGAGCTACTTAATTGAGGAGCAAACAGTTTGAGAATGGCGAGTTGTGCATTTTTACGAAGATTGCTTTCAGTTCCTTTCAATAATTCCTGTACTTTCGGTGGTGCAGTATTTACAAACTCCTCAAGAGCTTCTGCAGTTTGATCCAGAACCTTATCAACGGATGTTGTTAAAGCTTTCATATGCGTCTCGACTGTTTTTGGAAGAATATTTCCTTTTTCAGAAGTAGCCTGTTTAATCAATTTAGAAATACCGGCTTCTTTACGAAGAGTGTTTCCATAAACTTTCTGCATATGTGGCTGTTCGACTAAACGGATAATTGCTAGATTAGAAAGTTGTGCTAGAATTGCGATTAAAAATATCCAAGCAGAACTGCTGATCAATGCAAGACCCCAATAAGCCGAACAACCAAGGAATCGCTCAGGATTGTTAACATATCGATAAATTCCTTGATAAACAAGCTTGGGTGATCGGCTAGGTAAAAAGAAGTCACCGTAAAACCAACCATATTGCCCTAGGTCTTCATATATTGAGACAGATGTATAAATATGTAAAGCAATCAGTCCAAAACCTAAGGCATGTCTTAGAGACACAAGTCCATACGTCCAGTTTGAAGGTAAATGATACAATTTCCAAGCAGCCATAACAAAGGAAATATAAGACATGTTCAATGTAAGATTATATAACCCCTTCCATTGGGACCATGCATAAGCAGCAGATTCACCATTTCTGATAAAATGTTTGGTCCATGCTTTGCTTTTTGATTGGTAAAAAAGAATAAAAGCATGAATTATGGAATGCAAGAAACGCCAAACAAAAGCTTGAAATATAGCCCAAAACTGACTATAATGAGAATTCGACGATAACAAAATTATGAAAATACTATACAAGGCTATGATAAGCAAAGCGACATCGGAAATCCTAGTGAAATCAAAGTTGACAAACCCAACTAAATCATGTTCTGGAGGTAATTCAAATTCATTGTCTTCACCCCGTGGAGACAATCTAGCATGATTGATGTCTGTACCATATGTTCTCTCAATATGGGGGTTTTCAACAAACAGTAAGAAACCAAATTGAGCAGCATGTGCGAGGATGCTAGCAAAAAGAACTGCATAACTACCAGTTAAAAGACTCATACCATAATAACCAGCATAACCTACAGAATACATGGGATGAGGAGCGAGCTCAAAAACTCCGTTGAAAACCAAAGAAGAGCGAAGCAAAAAGAAAAAATCACCCCAATACCAAGCGTAGTCGCGAACAACTCTATGAGCATCCATTTTTACCCAATAGTTGAATACAATAAGCGCGATACCTCCAAAAATCCTCAAAAATTGAAGAATGATATTAACCTTCGGCCAACAAGTCCATGCCAATCCCATCAAAATGTATGAGCAGAAATCGCACATGAGAATTAAATCGACGAAGTGACGGAATACCAACCAGGAATTAAACTCAAGAGGGGAAGTATCATAGTTATAACTAGAGTCCATCTTAGATATAAGTTGCTTTTTTGTTAAATCATAAAGCTTCGGGTGATTTTCTTTATCAAAAAAACCAAAGTCAGAAATCCAAGTGACAACTTTTCTATGATTCGATTGCATATGTAGCAAAAAACCTATACCAGCATCATAACTGATTCTCCAAAAAAAGAAACAAAGCATCATAGAGTAACGACGAACTGCACCGGTTGTCATAAAAAACAGAAGTACTTGAGCAAGGATAGATGAAATGACAATCCAATCCCAGGGTGTCTTAGAAAACCGAGGATCTACAGTTTCTAATATACTTCGTCGATTTTCTTGTTCTTTTGGTAATAAGAAAACTTTTCCTGACGGTGTACAACCATAACGTTCAGGTTCAGAGTGATCAGCTTCGGCATTCAAACTACTTTCTGCTTGCTCGATTTGATTAGTTTGTTGCAAACCATTGCTATCAATATTTTTTCGGCGAACGGACGAAGATTTATCCATATTTGGAACTGCATCAACAGAAGTAGATTTTGAGCTTCCAAAATCTGCCGCTGAAGATGCAGACGGAATTTGGTTGGTCATATTTGAATATATGGGTATTTTATCAAAACTTGACTTTTTAGTATCAATAACCTATAAATACTTTATAAAAATTTATAAAGAAGTAAAAGAATATATGATTCTTAGATCTAGATATAGAAGTTTTCTATAGAAAGCAATAAGCCTGGTTAATGAATGATGAGAATGTATAAAAGATGCCTTAAATTTGGTATTGAAAGAGAGATGATAATGATGATAAAAAATTTTCTAAAAATGATTCATTTAGACTTAAAATCTAGTTGGCCAGTTTATAATTTGGTTTCTGGTGTCCGTGATCCGTTGAACACGAGTTTGGTAGACACTAGCTATTGTCGCCCTGTAAGCGTAAACTAATATGGTTGAGGTATCATTATTATTTCACACAAGTAAACTTAGCGAACATTCGCTAAAAGATAATGTTGATTTTGCTTTAAAAGCAGTCAAATAAAAAAAATACATTTTTAATTAATCATGATTCCAGTCATCAAATATGCAAGAAAGTATTTTATTTGAAACTTCAAAACTTGATATTCTTATAGTTTTAAAGAATTCATTTGTATTAGTTTTGTGCTGAGATTGTAAAGCAGCTTATTACTTTTATCGTTGAAGCGTTTAAAAGATCATTGTTTATTCCAGCAAATAGTTAAGGAAAATTAATTAAAGGCAGACAAATCGAGCTTCCCTTTTATGTGGTTTACAATGTTAATTATGCGATTAAGACCTTTATTCCACATGAGTTTGAGTATTTAAGTATGTGTCAGAAGCTTACAAAAGCATACTAAAGTAAAAGAAAAATCATGTACTTTAGCAATTTGTATATTCCTATGATACTATGCTGCGAACATAATTATCATGTGATTCAATTTTTTGAAATCCCCAATATGAACCAGAAATGTAGCTTAATGTTGTATGTTGATGTGATCACATAATTAAGAAACAACTTAATTTTGTTCATATAAAATCGGTTGCAAAAAAAAGGAAAGCGTTTAACAATTATCCTTTAAAGACACTAGCAAACTGCCACTTTAGAAGCAAAAAATAATAAACCATTATCATTTAACATTATGAAAGCAGAAGTTACTTTGGAACAGCTTTAACTCAATTAGTTTTTACTCTGTCAACAGTGTAATAATTTCAATACTTTATACTAATGTTTTAAATTAATTAAAACTAAATCTCGGTCACTTTTACCAAAGTAAAAATAGGAGATACTATGTCGTAAATCGGGGCATCTTCAAAAAATATACAAATATCATTATAAAACAAAATTTCAAAATTTAACGAAACAAAATCTCCACCTTACTAAATTAGTCCATCGGAAAGACAGAAAAATGAAGGATAGTTGGAAAACTATTTTACAGACATACAAAGGGTCTTTGTAATTATTGAGAGTAAAAAATATATATTTACTTCTGTGGCATCAGAAAGATAACGCATAAATTTTTATTCAACAATTTTTTTCAGATAAAAATATATGTTCTCATCATATGCCTGAATTAATGAAAATTTCAGGATGTGTTTATATAGTTTTTCTGAATCTGACGAGATACACAAACACTTGCTTTAAACTCTATCATTTATAAATTAGAAAAACACAAAATATTTTGAATTATTCATTTAAAGGATGTAAAATTTTGACTGTTCGCAAATTTCAAAAATAATTGTAATTTCCACTAATGGTAAGCAAACTATGCTAAATGTACTTCGAAAGCTTTCGTACTCTAAAAATAGAATGGCCCAATAACATTGATATAAAGTGCTAGTCAAAAAGAAAACAACACTAGCGTATGGCTCCATTGTTTAAATTCTATGATGAAAAGTAGAAAGATTGCTTTCTTAAAAAACGCCAACGTAGAACCCAATATGGCATGGATACTTTCAGAAAATTACTGGATTGAGTTTAAGCAAGAGAGTCAGTCGGCAGCCGACTGTTCATAAAGTCTTGGTAATTTAAATATATTTGTTTTGAAATTTAACGCGACATAGCGTAGAGTAGTTAATGTTCCGGAAATTGATTACAGTGCTTACCGTTTGCCATAATTTGTGCTCGGAAGCTTTGTTTGGTTCTGCAAGTTATTTATTTCATAATAATTTATGGGATTTTAAAGAGGAAGGTGATTAACTTGCCGCCATTTCGTAAAGCAAGCAATTGCATTTCTTGGTTAGTAGCATACTAACCCTTAATTATTCTACAATTTGTATTGAGAAACCCTACATCTGACGATTAAATTTTGTAACTCAATCGAACTATCTGCAACTTAAAACTTTTGCTTACGCCACCCTTCTCGACTCATCTTGGTGTGCACTTTAAGTTAAAGAATGAAGAAGCTGTTTAAAAAGAAGAAGGGTGTTAGCCCGCACATGTATATGCTTCCCGAGGAATCCAACTCCAATACGGCAACCAATGCTCCCTCATATTCGGTCGGTGGAACCACGGCTAATTCATATTCTTCCAATAGTTATAACGACAATAACAACAGCAATAGTACATATGGCTCATCCAACAATTATGGAAATTATGGTTCCTCCAACAATTATGGGAGCTACGGTGCCTCTAACACCTATGGAAGCAATGGTTCTTCCAACAATTATGGAAACTACGGTGCAACAAATTCCAATGGAGATGCTGGGTATTCCATTACTCCAATTCGTAATGACCCCTACGCTAGAAAAGACATGCCACCAATGAAATCTTCTGCTGCAGTTACGGAGAGGCCCAGCATGCATCGTTCTGCTCCCAGTCAAGACACTTTAGATCTCAAAAAACAGGAATTGTTCGCAGGAGCACGTATCCAAAACGATGATGAGTCCACAACGGATACTATTCCCCACAATGATGATGGTACTGAAGGAGATGAATATGGCGAAGGATACCGTGATGGATATGAGGAGGATCAAGAAGTCGAGGCCATCAAACAAAAGATTCAATTTGTCAAACAGGATAGTTTGTCAAGTACGAGAAATGCTTTGCTTATGGCAGGAAATGCCGAACAAATGGGTCTAGCTACGTTAGCCAATTTGGGAGAGCAAACCGAGAAAATTGCCACTGCTGAAAAAGAGTTGGATATTTCAAAAATACATGCTAAAAGGGCAGAAGAACAAGCTCGGGAACTGAAAACGCTTAATCGAAGCATGTTTGCTATTCATGTGCCAAAACCATGGGGAAAGGCAAAGAGAGTCGCTGCTGAAGAAGCTCGTTTGGCCGCAAAAAGAGATGCTGAACGTCAAGATGAAATGCTGAATCGCCAATTCGCATATCGATCTCAGAAACGCATAGATCAGGCTATGAAAGACAACATGAAATCAAATAAAAAGAAGGGTGACTCAAAGGGTGTTTCCATTTTAGAGCGTTCTCATTACCAGTTTGAGCCAGATGCCGAGGATGATGCTATGGAGAAGGAGATTGATGGCAATTTGGACCAAATAGGAGCACTGGCAACTCGATTGAAAGGTTTAGCTTATGCAACAGGACAAGAAATTGATTCACAAAACGCTCGTCTTGGTTCTATTCATGATAAAAGTGATCGCCTCGATACTGATGTATATCTGAACGTTGAACGACTTCGCCATATCCATTGATTTTTTTTAAACCACCAATCGTCTGTATTAGCTCTTTCTTGCTATCTGAATATTGTGCTGTCCTTTTATAATTTTTTAATCCAATACCATTCGCGGTAGCCTATTCGTGTTGCAAGTAACTATTGCAAACTAATTAGATGTTGCAGCTTTGATAGTGGTATTGACTGTTAGTTTTTATTCTATTTTTTTGTGCTGAGTACGAAATGAAGTGAATCCATATCACATAGGCATTTTCGATTTCCATGTTTTTGAGCTATTTCGGTATGCATTAATGATTTGTCAATCGATGGCAGTTTCTTTATTTCATTGCTCGCCAATGTCAAGTCAATTTTAATAGACATTTTTAACCTATATCATCGAAACCTTTATACGCAGCAATATCAGAGTAGATGTATATGATGCATCCAATTTAAAGCATGTGTCCTTACGATTATACTATCAATAGTTTTTTTAACCGGTTTAAATGCAATTAATACAATCAATATGACAATGTAAACCGTTAATAATTTGTTAGAGAGTTTTACTAATTTCCAATAATTTAGGGCAAATGGTTGAACATGAAAGTACTTTGATATCTTCCCTATAGAAATAGCCTTTTATTATTTAATTTGTTAGTTCATCCAATATAAAATATTATATTAAGCGATCTGTGAAATTGAGAAGATAACGCAAGATCTCGCTTACAGTTTACTCTAAACTGTTGTGATATTTCGTTAGCCAATTATATTGTACAAAACTACGTGAAAAGGCATAAAACTCATAGCTAACCAAAACTACGAGAAAAGCAGGTTTATTCTGTTAAGTAAATGTATTTGAATCTCTTTGAGTATAAGTAAATTGCATTAAAAAACGTTGTAGTAATGGTAAAATCAATGACTAAAACAAATGTAGAAATATCAAAAGGTTGCTAGTACACTATTTTCTTTACAAGTACTTTTCATTAACAGCCTTACGTTCATCAAAAATAGCAAGAGCTTCTTGAGCAGCTTTGATGCCGCTAAACATCATACCACCGAAGGTTGGTCCCATACGGTTGGCACCATCAAATTCAGAAAGCTCCATACCTCCAACAATCATTCCTGGAAAAACTTCACGAGTTCCCTTTACAATAAGGTCCTCAGCACGGTTCATATCTAAAGGACGCATGTCGTGAAGGTTAGAAACAAGTTGAGCACTGGCAAGGCGCTTGACACAGAAAGCGCCGAATGGACCATCATGACCAGTAGCAGAAACAACCAAATGGGCATTAATAGTGTTTGGGTCCATGCAAGATTGAAGACCGTGATTCAAGGAAACAAGGGTCCAATTTGTAACAACACCGGCAATGCGTTGCTTACCATCTTTTCCTTCCTTAACAATCAAATCTTCAACAGCAGTGGCATTGAAAAGTTTGACATTAGGAAGTGCCAAAGTACGGGCCATAACAGTGCTGGTGAAAAGAGCGGCATGTTTGACCACAACATAATCACCCTCATCTTCGTAAGGAACACCAATTTCATTTAAGAAAAGATCAGCTGGCTTACGAACAACCATTGCACTAAAAAGCTGACCACCAAGCCAAGCACCACCACCTGGAGCAACACTAGCCTCGATGATAGCAATCTTCAAATCAGGGCGGCGAGTTCCAATGTAGTAAGCTGCAGTAAGTCCTGCAGAACCAGCTCCAACAATAACAATGTCGGATTCAGCATATTTATCCAAGTCGCTGAAATAGCGACGAGTCATAGCACGGCTTACAGTGCTTTCACGAATAGGAGCAAAGCTAAATGACTCGTCCAAAGAGTAAGTAGGGTAAGCCTTTGATAAAGCACCCATTTCACTTTTCACTACAGTGTTATGAGCAGTCTTTTCAACTGGCAAGTCAGTCTTGAAGGCAGTTTGGGGTGTAACGACAGCAGTAGCAGGGGCCATTTTGAAACTTAAGAATAATATTCAGAACCGATAGTGGAATGTTCAATTGATGCTGAAACATGCTATGAGCCCCCTTTATATATCAAAATTCTTACCATCTTTCGACTTTCATTTTTGTGACTACAAACAAACTTGCCTTTGGCTGCCGGGTTCATAACTCCGTAGTATCAAATTTCGGTTACATATTTCCAGTTTCGGTTGCAAATTAGTGGATCTGATTTTTTAAGCTTTTCTGGTCATTTTATATAAATCTTTGCATAGAAATAGTGTAGTCTGATGATATGACACAAGCATTAATATTGAACAGAGATCGAATTTTAAAGACAATTAGCGTCAAAAAAATTAATTTTTTAATGTTAGACTTAAGATCAATAGTACCACAAAAGTTTAGAGACTTTTCTAACATAAAATTGCCATATTTCAAATTTGATAAAAGTGTTTCGGACTCGGAAGCTTGCAAGTATGGCGAGTATTGGGTTGCATTCGTAAGTGTAATTGATACATGATAAATATCTGAATATGCAGCTATTATTTGCTGATTTTGTTCGCATCCAAGTAACTGATCGGCGGCGATGAATTACAGATGGCGTCTTCAAATTAAAAATAAAAGCCTCATCACAGTAACTACCCGTCATTAAAGATTACAATCTCATTGGAAAGTAAAAAAAGAGCCAGGTGATACGGATAGACATCAATACATCTCCCTTTTTGATTGAAGACAGACTTGGGTGTTTCGTTAGATAGTTCATCGTGATTTCCAAGCCAATGACTTTTTGACTGTTATAGCAACTAACAGGTTATTAATGTAACTTTGGCTTATATATAAAATCATATCCAATGGCTCACCAACTAAGGATGGATGCTATTATACAAAGCATTTGCATAGTCTTCAAATAAATATAAATTGAAGGGTTGAAAGGTCAGCTGATGATGAAAAAAAGATACCTTGATTTTCTAAAACTCAACTTCAATCGATATAACATTCTTATGTTTCGATTAAGCCAGTTTAGATGGTGGTAAAGACATAGCATGCCATCATAATCGAGAGCTTTTAAGCTCGGAGTCTTAATGAACACATAACTTATTGTTATTAATGAAACATATTCATTATTCAATATATGAGATATTTTGCAGCAATGTATACAACCTTCCAAGAAGGTTTATTGTATTTGCTTCTTCGACTCATTAAGGTTCGATAGTAAAATTTTACTAGCATATCCTCATTATTATCCTCTTTTGTTAAATATGGTAATTTAAAAAATATTTTAGTTAAAAACTCTCCCTCCGGGATTCGAACCCGGGCTGCAAGCGTGACAGGCTTGTGTACTACCCCTATACTAAAGGAGATTATTGTGAGGATTACTAATTTGCAAAATATAATTGTCGTGTACTTTGTGTTGCATGAGCAACTTAAATAGTTTAGTCAGTTTTTGAAGGCTTCGGATACAGTGAAGAAAGAAGGTAAGAATTTATCTCTAAAATTACTTTCTTTGGTCTTCTTCCCTACACGTCTCGCATGTATTATATTTATCTGTAACGATGAAGATTGAAGAGATTGTGATTAATTTCATTTTTTGTTGTAGGCTGCGATAATTCAAAAGTTGAAAGACAATGGAATTCAATAGTTACAGCCATTGATGGCTGATTTCGTCAATTGAAATTTTTGGCAGCACTTTCATAGCTGTGTTTCTTTACCTTTACTAAATATACCGTAAAATAGCTTTTAGTGTAAAAATGTTAATAGAATTCGGGCTAATGCGATTGAGTACGAAATTAAAATAAGAATGACAAATGTTGTTGAGCTAAATAGCACAAACCCAATGAGTGCATTAAAAAGTAGAGAATTAATAATATTGTTTTGGAATTTAAAAAAAAGAAGCCTACAGCACCCCGGATTCCCATGTTGTCTCCAACCATAGTACTAACGAGGCCCTCAGACGCTTAACTGCAGTGATCGGACGGGAACTGGTGTTTTCGCCTAGGTATGGCCGTAGACGACTTGTTCTTATAATTGCACTATATATATTATTCCAATATAAAAGAGATACTCTAATGTTATATACTAAACTCTTTTGTCAATGAACTGTAAAATTTTTAATATCCATATTCTTATACTTTGCACGAGATGTACAATTATTGAAATCTTGTCTGTACGAATTTAATTTAGGAAATATTTTAAAAAAGCTAGCCAAATTGGTTTTGAATTATTTTAATATTCGGATATTGGTTGTTTTGCTAAAGTGTTTTATATCATTTAAAATTAAAAAAAAAAATAGAAAAAGTTTCAAAAATAGCTTTGAAATTCTCTCAGCTTGTTAAAATACTATGAAAAAATAATAATAATTTTTTGAATTATTTATTTGCTAAATTCCTTTTGTGTTTGTAATATAATTTTATATACTGGATCTACTTAACAGCTTTGCCTCCGTTTGTTGTATTAATATTCTAATGTTTACCTCTTTATCTCAGATTAAAAAAGAAGTAATGGGACAACTATTTTTTTTTTTCAGTTATCACTGGTGAAATCTAATCAATGCATTTCATACAATTCGTAAAGTATAGAATATATTATTAAACAATCTTATATTCATTACAAAAACTTTTTGCCATGTAGCTTTTTCAACATTCGACTTATTCAATGTATCTCTTTCCTTAAGCTTTGATTTTAATGCTGAAAAAAATCCGTATCTTATTAAAAAATAAAATAAAATTAAAGATTTCTGTGATATTTAGATACATAACTATTCGGCCTTCGTGTATAACAACCCCATATTGTTCGCTTCGTTATCTCGTTATTCACCCGTCGAAAATGGTAGCATCAAATATATTTTGTGACCTTCACCAAACTCATATAATTCCACAAGGATTTTGCTTTTGCTTAATCCAGAAGGGATCAATTCACTGTGAATGACTGGAACGAGTTTTTACACTTCGGTACTCAGATTGGGACGATTGGCTCAACAGGGCCTAAAATTCCAATCTGTAAAACATATTCGTCCATCATGTTTTTCATCTTTTGGATTACAAGCTAAACGTTGGAACTCTACTCAACAAAATGATAGTTCTATTGATTGTTTAGAACCTAAGCTGCAAGGAATTATTGAAGACAATATTTCTCCCTCGACGGCACAAAAAGAAATATCAGACATCAAGTTTAATATTCCAAAGGAAATGCTTCTTCCAGATGGAACTCCTGATTATTTACGTTTGACTCTCACGTCTAACGTGTATGAAGTTATCAAGGAGACTCCTCTTACAAAGGGTGTTGTCATTTCTGAAAGTACCGGTGTTCCAGTCTACTTAAAACGTGAAGATCTCACTCCTGTGTTTTCATTTAAAATTCGAGGGGCTCATAATAAAATGGCTTCTCTTGATAAGCAGTCATTGAAAAATGGAGTCATTGCTTGTTCCGCTGGCAATCACGCCCAGGGTGTTGCTTACTCCGCTAGGACTCTTGGTGTAAAAGCTACCATTGTTATGCCTCAGAATACTCCTGAAATCAAATGGAGGAACGTTAAGAGATTGGGCGCTAATGTTCTCTTACATGGAGCTAATTTTGACATTGCTAAAGCAGAATGTGCACGTTTGGCTAAAGAGCAAAATCTCGAAGTTATTCATCCCTTTGACGATCCTTATGTAATTGCTGGACAAGGAACCATTGGACTTGAAATTCTTCATCAAATAGATCTTCGCAAGCTGGATGCTATTTACTGCGCTGTTGGCGGTGGTGGTTTAATTGCTGGAATAGCTACTTACGTTAAGCGTATTGCTCCCCATGTTAAGGTCATTGGTGTCGAGACATTTGACGCTGATGCTTTAAAAAAGTCTTTGAAGGACAAAAAGCGGGTAACCCTTAAGGAAGTTGGCTTATTCGCTGATGGAACTGCTGTGAAACTTGTTGGAGAGGAAACCTTCCGTCTTGTCTCCAAGAATATTGACGATGTAGTTCTTGTTGACAAAGATGAGATTTGTGCAGCCATTAAGGATGTTTTTTTGGATACCCGTTCAGTGGTCGAACCATCAGGAGCTATGGCTGTTGCTGGTATGAAGCGTTATGTCGCTAAACACAAGCCTAAAAATCCCAATGCTGCTCAGGTTTGCATCTTAAGTGGTGCCAATATGGACTTTGATCGCCTTAGATTTATTGCTGAGCGTGCTGATCTTGGTTTGAACAAGGAAGTATTCTTGAGTGTCACTATTCCTGAGCGCCCTGGTTCATTTGAAGCCCTACACAACATTATTACTCCACGTAGTATTACCGAATTTTCTTATCGTTACGATAATGATGACTATGCTAACATTTACACATCGTTTGTGGTAAAGGACCGTGCAACTGAATTGCCTTTGATTCTTCAACAAATCTCTGAGCAAAATATGGTTGCAGAAGATATCAGCGATAATGAACTTGCTAAAACTCATGCCCGTTATCTTATTGGAGGAAAATCATCTGTTTCAAAAGAGCGTTTGTACCGATTGGATTTCCCTGAACGCCCTGGAGCTTTATGTAAGTTTTTGAGGAGTATAAAGGAAGTTTGCAGCATTTCCCTTTTCCATTATCGTAATTGTGGTGGAGATATAGCTAGTGTGCTTGCTGGCCTTAGAGTTTTTGATGGCCAAGTGGAAAAACTTCATTCAGTTTTGGAAGAGATTGGATACAACTGGGTGGACGAAACAAATAATCCCGTTTACTTGCGCTATCTTCGTAAATAGACGGCTCGCCATCTTTGAATCCTATAGACGCTTTCAGCGAGACGAATGTTAAAAATTTTGCTATTTGAAATCTCAAAATTTTGTTATTCGAAACCTCAAAATTTTGTTAGGTAGTCTGGATTTTTTTACATTCCCTGCTTTCCTTTTTTTTTCTTTTGATCAAATGCGTTTAGCCTTTAGTAAGGCTAAGAATGTATCATCAACATTGTAATATATCCTACTATTTACTTTTTTTGTTCCATTGGGATTAGAACATCTTTGTTTTATATTACCATTTCTAGAAAAAATGTATCTTTATTCTCAATTCATTAATAAATACATTGTGGACTTTATTGGGAAAATTTAGATTCATATTAATAATATTTTCTATTATTCTGCTCCTTTAGTCTTCAATAGTCATACCCTTGGACCTTAAAGCATCCTGTGCTTCTTTTATATCCTAATTTTGTTAATAAACGTTCTTTGGCCAACTTTTCCGGAACATCATCATGCAAGTATACATACCTTTACCAAATCAACATAAGCTTCTGGTTTGTCATTAGTAGTAGCGACATTGTATAACAAAGTGATTCCCAAATAGCTGCCGAAAGCCAAAATGAACAAGTAGGGAGTATAAGGGCGAAGAGTCGACCAAGGCTCTTCCAAATCAAATAGGTAAGTTACTCGATACAATATGGTCAGTGAAACATAATAAAGGATAACTTTGTGAATCCTTTGCATCTTGATTAGGTTTTCAACAAATAAGAAATAGAAAAAACAAGGATGAAGAAACTGGTGAACGGATTGAATACGTTAGTGCTAGTAAGCTTTTGTATATACGAAATTGTAAGCGAGAATTGAGAGTTAGCTCTGTGTAATGCTCTATTCTTAATTTACTACAGTGCAACGGTATTCATTAAAAGTTTAGATTCTTAATAGGTATAGCCGAAGCTAAGTCGTCTTGAGACTTTTGAGACCCCCACAGTACTGATCCGCCACTGACCTAGCTTCTTGCAAATCGGCAACTGCTTTCGAAAACCTAGCACGTTAAGTCCAGCTACGATTACTGCTGAGACGTTAGTATGTTCAATTGCGGCGAGTTTCTAGTAATTGTAATAATAATGGAAGTATATTTTTATTGCAGTCATAGATTATATGTTATTACAAGAAGAAACTCACCGCAATTCGACGTATCGTTTTTTTGAATGACAATTGTGTAGCTGGCAATGACTGAGCTTACTGTAATTCTTCATATATGTATGTATCTACATATACATATACATATATATATATGTTTCGGAAGCTTTACATGTTCCGAGTCAGTAATTAAATAAGTCGCTAAGTGACTTAACTCCACTACTTTGCACGGAAAACTCTCTAGGTGTTTACTCTAACGAGTCGCTTATAATGTAATGGAGTTTCTTCTATTTCCGTTCCGCTGTGGATTTGCATGCGTTGCAATGCGTAGCTAATAATTGCTAGACGTAGAGACATATACTATGTAAATCAATTATTACCCATTCAATGTAAACTTAAGATTATGTGAAATACTCGTATCATTCTAATACAAAATTAGTCTGTAGAATATCTACTTAATTTCTTATGCGAGCTCAAATGACTAGCGTATAAGACAATTGTTTGTGAAAATAGGTGCTCTGCAGTATGCACTCATATCAGTCAAACTAATATTGGAGATACTGTAGGAGCATGTTTATATAATCCAATTTACTACAATTTACCATAATCCATATCAATTCTACTTGTCCTTTTTTATTCACTGTCCTAAAAGTTTACAAAACTCCAGTGTACATACACCAATTCGGTTAGATGAATCAAAGGGTACACAACTACTTGAAATAGTTAAAGAAATCGAATGAAATCATAGTATTTTAAAAAGGCATTATAATCTTTGACTGTACATTGTTTAACGAACTCAACATCACCAAGACGTTGATAATTTCCCAACAATATTCGTAACAATGCGCAAGGTCCTAATTATGTGACTAAGCAAAGAAAAGTACCTATAATATTATACAAAGCAATGGGTGTTAATTATATAGTTGAAAGTGGAGCAAGCGCCGATGAGACTCATTCATCCTTTCCAACCTCTAATATGTAACAATATTGAGAAATCTAATTTTCCATTGAGCCAAATTTGTTTTTTTTTTGTTTTTGTTTTTTTAATGTTTCTTTTCAAGTGTATGCGATGTATCTTTTACTCAACCCCATTCAATTGAGTTGGTTTTGCGATGTGCCTTTGATATAGCAATAATTATTGCCGCAGAATCCCTGTTACCCGGCTAGGTTGTAGGATTCTCCAGTTGTAGGGATTCTTTAATTTTATTTGGTTTCAATAAAACCAAGACAAAGGAGTTGCAAATCACGATTGACTCCTTTGACCACGTTTTCGAAGATGTCTGATCTCATTAGGGATGTGCTTACTTGTTAGCTCGTCCAGATCGTCTCACGACGATGAATGTTGTTTCTTTGTTTAATACTGCAGCATTCATTACTTTCCGATATTTTTGGAAAGGGTAAACAAAGATGTTTGTGTACTAACATGACGCATCTTTTAGTCACCTGTTTTATGTCACCAAAATACAGAATTATATAACTCTCTAAACACATACTACTATCCATTATTTTAAATAATTAAGTGAAGAGACTGTTCAAGTTCTGTTTCATTGAACGTGACTAATTCATACGATTGGCACTTGACGTTTGGGAACACAAAAAGCAAGCATAAGCATTGAGACGCTGTTTAATAGAAAATGACAGAAATAGAAAACATTGGCGCATTAGAAGTTCTCTTCTCTCCTGAATCCATCGAGCAGAGCCTCAAACGGTGTCAACTCCCCTCCACTTTATTATACGATGAAAAAGGTTTACGACTGTTTGATGAGATTACGAATTTAAAAGAATACTACCTGTATGAAAGTGAGCTTGATATTCTGAAGAAGTTCAGCGATTCCATTGCCAACCAGTTACTGTCTCCAGATCTTCCTAACACGGTTATAGAATTAGGGTGTGGAAATATGCGCAAAACAAAACTTCTTTTAGATGCGTTTGAAAAGAAGGGCTGTGATGTGCATTTTTACGCCCTTGACCTTAATGAAGCCGAGTTGCAAAAAGGACTGCAGGAGCTTCGTCAAACTACCAATTATCAGCATGTTAAGGTGTCTGGTATTTGCGGTTGCTTTGAAAGATTGCTACAATGTTTGGACAGGTTTCGTAGTGAGCCCAATAGTCGAATTAGCATGTTGTACTTGGGTGCTTCGATTGGTAATTTTGATAGGAAATCCGCAGCATCATTTTTACGTTCGTTTGCCAGTCGTTTGAATATTCATGACAACCTTTTAATCTCCTTCGATCATAGAAACAAGGCTGAGCTAGTCCAACTAGCTTACGATGATCCTTATCGTATTACTGAAAAGTTTGAAAAGAATATTTTGGCTAGTGTCAATGCGGTTTTTGGTGAAAACCTTTTCGACGAAAATGATTGGGAATATAAAAGTGTCTACGATGAAGATCTCGGTGTTCATAGGGCCTACTTACAAGCCAAAAATGAAGTTACTGTTATTAAGGGTCCAATGTTTTTTCAATTTAAACCTAGTCATTTAATTTTGATCGAAGAAAGTTGGAAGAATAGCGATCAAGAATGTCGTCAAATCATTGAGAAAGGTGATTTTAAATTAGTCTCTAAGTATGAAAGTACGATTGCAGATTACTCGACCTATGTTATTACCAAACAATTTCCTGCTATGCTTCAACTCCCTCTTCAGCCTTGTCCTTCGTTAGCAGAATGGGATGCTCTACGCAAAGTATGGCTTTTTATTACAAATAAATTGCTTAACAAAGATAACATGTACACCGCATGGATTCCTTTGAGACATCCTCCAATTTTTTACATCGGACATGTCCCTGTTTTTAATGATATTTATCTCACAAAGATTGTCAAAAACAAAGCAACTGCTAACAAAAAACATTTTTGGGAATGGTTTCAACGTGGTATAGATCCGGACATTGAAGATCCCTCCAAGTGCCATTGGCATTCTGAAGTTCCTGAAAGCTGGCCTTCTCCTGACCAACTTCGTGAATATGAGAAAGAGTCTTGGGAATATCATATTGTAAAGTTGTGCAAAGCAATGGATGAATTGTCTACTTCTGAAAAGAGAATTCTCTGGCTTTGTTACGAACATGTAGCCATGCATGTGGAGACAACTCTTTACATCTACGTACAGTCATTTCAAAATGCAAACCAGACTGTATCAATTTGCGGATCACTTCCTGAACCAGCTGAAAAACTTACGAAAGCTCCGTTATGGGTGAATGTACCTGAAACGGAAATTGCAGTTGGTATGCCCTTGACAACACAATACACGAGTGTTGGATCAAATTTGCAATCATCCGATCTTAGTGCCCATGAAAATACAGATGAACTTTTTTATTTTGCGTGGGATAATGAGAAACCAATGAGGAAGAAACTGGTTTCTAGCTTTTCTATTGCCAATCGTCCAATTTCTAACGGTGAATATTTAGATTTTATCAATAAAAAGTCAAAAACAGAAAGGGTGTATCCAAAGCAATGGGCGGAGATTGATGGAACGCTTTACATACGAACCATGTACGGCTTATTACCCCTTGACGACTACTTGGGTTGGCCTGTTATGACTTCATACGACGATCTAAACAATTATGCGAGCTCCCAAGGATGCAGACTACCAACTGAGGATGAACTGAACTGTTTTTACGATCGGGTTCTCGAGAGAACTGATGAGCCTTATGTTAGTACCGAAGGAAAGGCAACTGGTTTTCAACAATTGCACCCTTTAGCCCTAAGTGATAATTCAAGTAATCAAATATTCACAGGAGCATGGGAATGGACAAGTACAGTTCTGGAGAAGCACGAGGATTTTGAACCTGAAGAGCTTTATCCAGATTATACACGAGATTTCTTTGATGGAAAGCATAATGTCGTTTTGGGTGGTAGCTTTGCTACGGCTACGCGCATTTCAAATAGAAGAAGCTTCAGGAACTTTTACCAAGCTGGCTATAAATATGCATGGATTGGAGCTAGACTAGTCAAAAACTAATTTAGCATACATACTACAATAGCATCGTCAAGATATGAAACTTTCATTAACGTTGAATTTTTTTTCGTGATGTGTTAACTATGGTTTTAAATCACTGTGCAACGGTGAAATTTTTAATTTAATCATTATAGCTGAAGAAGGATATGTACGATATTCCAAGAATGTAGAAATTAAATAAGTACCAGCTAAAATATAGCATGGATATACAATCCATATTAAGCGGTAATATAGACAAGATAGAAGTCCTACTACAACCGTCGACGATCTGATTTTAATTATGAAATGACATTTCCCAAGTGGCTTTGATGCAGTAACACTCTACTAAATATTGAACGGAACTTTGCATCTTCGTTGTAGAGTTTGACCTTCTCTGTGCGATTTAAAGTTCTAGACGGAAACGCACGTAAAATAGCCTTTTTTCTCAACCTATCCAAAAGGACTCTTTTGTATCCATTGTTTTCGCGGATTTGTATGCGGTACAAAGTAGCAGCCAAACGTCGTAGTAATGAAGCATTATTCGATTGTAAAAGATTATTGGTATGTTGTATTAAAGATTTAAAGTCATTAAGACGATAATAACACCAACAAATTAAAATCTGAGAACGAAATGAAAAGTGACTATCATCAACATCCGATACCTTAAATGAGTATAATAGAGCGCTTTGGAACAACCGCCTAGAAAACAGCCATTCTGCGAGAGCTAGAGTAAAAGATTTTGAATATGCTGAAGGATTGCGTTGAAATGAGACAAGCAATTGCTCAATTTTTTCAGATGTGGATTGTAACACAGAAAATGATTTAGAAAATAAAATCAATTTGATTGCGGGAGAAGATCCACACATTGAAGGGTATTTTGATTGCACTTTGCGAATGGCAGAAGAAGTAGTTTCGGCAGAAGTGAACTTCAGCAAGTTAGAAATAAAAACATCAAACAGTTCGTTAGGCGGTCTTGTGCCTGCATTAATGGTAATCGTATAAAAAAAGTTGATAGCTTCGGTTATTCTTTTGTTGACGAAAAGCCAATTAAGATAACTCAAACCTACGTTCCAGTCGCAACCCGAATCTTTTAAAGTTGAAATAGCTAAATGAATTTTTGAATGAAGTAAAGGATAGCGAAAGACAAGGCTCTGAACCTCCCGAAGGAAATGTAATGAGACGGTTTTTGGTAAGTGAAAATTTGAATAAAGCCAATTAATGAGTTCTCGCATTTTTGGAGAAGGTTTATATTCATTCAAATATTCGGATATTATGAGCATTGATTCCAAGTCAGGTTTTATTTGTTGCTCAATAAGTTTTGTGATATGTTCTGAAGAGAAGGTAGATATTTTTTCATCCATTGCATGATATAAATTTAACCGCAAAAGTTGATTCAATGTACTTACTGAAAAATTTACATTGTAATCAGTCATAAACGAAAGTAATTTTTTGAATCCTTGAAAATCACCTCCAACGGCGTAAAATTTAAGGATTGCCGAAAAAAAAACATCACTGGAAAGTGAATCAATTTTGTTTTTAACATAACTATATGCCAGTTTCTCCGCTTCTTCAAAATTTCCAAACTTCATGAACGACTCTATTAAAACTCTGTAAGTGAAAGGACGCCATGTCAATTTACTTTGCATAAACAAATCATAAGTCTTTTCAAAAAACCAAAAATTCTTTTGGGAAGCAAAAGCCACAAGTAAAATTTCAAAAGTTTCAGCGTTAGGTGACAGACCAGCAGAAGATATACGCGTAAAGGTTAACCAAAGAACTACCGGAGATGACTTTGAAAAGGAAAGCCAAGACAACCAATAATTGTAATCTATAAGCTCTTTGGGAGAATTTTCAAAACATGTTAATGCAACGTTATGACCATAGTTCACACAGCCAGTTGCATATGAAAGAAAAACTCGGCAAAGTTCAGCTGGCAACTTTGGACATAGCTGACTCAAAATAATAAATGTCTTTTTAATCCTCAAAGGTTGGCATAATTTCTCATAAGCAGAACAAGCTATTATGCAACAGTCGATGAAATCCTGATTGCGTATCCAGGATTCTTCATACTTCCATAAATTTTTTCGAAACAAGCTTACGGCTTCCCTGTACTTTTTACGAGAAAATGACTTTTTCATGCTGGTATTAAGGCTATTAAGCAATGAAGCCGACATGTGCGACGATTGCTTTGGCATAGATTTTAAAGAAAATGAAGGGAAGAACTTATCTTCGGGGGCCTGAAACTTTGAAATCATCGAAACATTATTTTTGGCAGCAGTACTTGAATGCCTTAACATAGGAAATTGTGTCAAGCAACTGAAAACTCTTTGATAAGACAGCCCATTATGATTAAGAGTGACATGGAGGGCTACATAATGAGCCCTTTTCAGCATATGCAAAGAAACTAATGAAATAGCAGCTGCATAAACTACTAGAAATATTATATATAAATAAAAGGTAATAACCTATGGTTGGTAGATAACCGCTAGCTGAGCGTTAGACGAAGCAAAAAATATTGAGGGTACCAAATTTTGTCTGCAACCAGGCTAAAGAGAGGGGGGTTTTATGGGTTAACAAAAACTAAACTAAAACGATAAAATGCGATGATAAAAGCACGACACCGGCAATGTCTAGCTTCTCTGTGCTTTGTGAATAAAAGGAGTCAACACAACGAGAGCTGTTCGGGTTACTTCCCAACGAGGGCTTACAAATTTGATAGTGCATATAACGAGACATTTAGTAATATTCATTAAGTCTACTCAATTAACAAAAAAATGCTAAACAAATGTAATATAAACTTAAGTAAATGCTAACGGGGAGCTGGAGCGGCATTATACAAAGGACCGATAGCTGGCCCATTAGTAGAAGGATGATCGAATGCACGAAAGGTTTCATAAGTGCTGTTGAATGGCAGAGCAGCCAAGTGTTGCCAATTATCAGTAACTAAAGGAAAGGAGAAGAAAGAAGGGAGAGTCTGAAAAGAGACCAAAAATTGTGAAGCAAGACGAGAAATAAAAAAAGATCCAAAACTTTCAGTAAAATAGGCATCTATGTAGTCAACAGCAGAAGACGCCAGATACGCAGTATAATACTTTAGGAAATCTTTTTTCACCAAATGCTCAAAGGCAGACTTTAAAGTGTAGGTAGAGACGGAAAATGGATCAGGAATTGCATTTTTAAGAAGAGATTCTTCAATAATGTAGAGAAGCTCTTTAAGAGAAATACCCTCATCGTCAACTATGGTACAAAAAACACTAGGCAAGGTAGGGATTGGATTAATACTAGTATCCTCTGTTGTAAAACAAGCAGCAGTAGCAAAACAATCAATGAGAACCTCTTGAATATTAAGACTGAGACCAACGGCTAGATTAGCAAGTGGTGTACAACTATCGTAACACAGACCTTTGATATATTCAGGGTTGCGACTTAAAGTTTGCCAAACTAACTCATGGAGGTTGTAGCGTGCATCATGAACAAGCCTATCTCCATAGAATAGTACAAATGGTTCAATAAACTTTGGATGACCTATGTGAGTTTTGTATGTGGATACATCGATTTCGTATGTATCTAGACCTTTGTGTGTCTGCGGTACTAATAACGGAATGGCTTTGTCAAAAAAATCAACAAAATCGTCGTCTTTGTACTTTCCATACAAACATCCTAACAGTAAAAGAGGTACAGCGTTTATACGGTTCTTTTCATCAACTGGTCGAAATCGTGTGTGATTAGCACGAAACAAAGGAACAATTCTCTTCCTCCTAACTTCTATTGGCGTTTTAGGTGTCGAAAGAATGGCTCCCATTTTTGAGTCAAAAAATTTAAATCAACTATTTTTATGCTTTTTTCAGGCCTAGAGACGATCGTTAAATGCAGTTCATCTAACCCTATAGTGAAACACAACGAGCTAGGGGGTACAGAAGATAATAAGAGGAATTTATATGTAATTGGTAGAGGTATTTGATGGTTTATCATTTTCATGAATTGATAGATAGTTATATCAGTAATGTAAAGTCATTACTTAGAGCAATGGTTTAGCTAAAGACCATTCACCTTTGATAAACGTCAAGTCGAGTATGAATACATCTAAAGCCTTCTTCATTTTTTCTAGTAATTGAAGAAGCTTTTACGATAAATTTGTTTGATGTGCAATTAACATAAATCGCTTTAATTGTTTAAAAGTGCATGACAAGAAAGGAGTGTATGCGACAAGTGTTGAAACCTCGCACTCATAGTTGCATATATACAGAGAAACTAATATAAATAATAAAATTTTTATTTTTTAATTGCTTTTTTATAGTTTTTTTTTTATGGCGCTACCAAAAAATAGAGAGTAATGATTTAAACATTTTAGTTATCAGATGTCTACTGTAAATAAAACGTGGGAAGGAAGGGAAAATCTACGCATATTTGCTTTGTCAACAGAAGAGCTATAAGTGTTCCAAAAGTAAAAAATTAATAAATTTTCATTTCATTTCGTTGTGGTATTTGATGGATTACTTTTATACATCCTGCACATTACCATCTCAGCTGTCTTATGTTGTAATATGAACGTATTGATGTTGTATGGAATGCACTAAATTGAGAATGCCTAACGAACAGAATGGGGTAAACGAGAAACCAAAAGGCGATTGTTCTTGAAATTTGTAGCATGTTCTAACATTTTATCCGTACGGACACGAAATTGACCATACATTTATTATTAAAAAAATAACAGATTATAATATCTCAAAAAGTTATTTATATAGCAAAATAGCTATTTTATTGTGAAACAATTAAATTATGTAAGCGGAATCTTGCGTTTAAAAATCCATTTCGTTCCTCAAGACTGAAATATTAAGCGATAACATTCTTTTGAACATAAGAAAACAGAAGATGAAAGTAGCAGACATCAGTACTAACTAATTTAACAACTACATGTTCTTGTTTTTAGTCATATCCAGCTGTTGCGTACAAACTCTAGTAGTAATTTGTACCGACTATTGTATTCAATGATAGCACGAATACAAAGCAGGATTGACAAATTCTTTGAAGCTCAATAAATTACTTGAGTTATTTCAAAGTTGCTTTACTATGGCTTTAAGTGTTCAGTTAAAGGAAGGAAACTTTGGGATTTCCTTGCATGGCTTTTAAATAAATTGCAGATTTTTAAAAAGATCGTTTAACAGCCAAAGACTTTTTTTTACATAATTTCGTCCGTATACATTGATTTTTTTTTTAGTTTTACAACTGTGAACTACACTTGATCCGGCATCTTACATCCGGTAAGTTAATTAATCAATATTCTATATTAACTGAGATGTGTGCTCAAAAAGTCTAATCGGAAAAGCCGCAAACAGTATTTGTTCGTGTAATTCGGTGGGCGAAATTTTTGAACTCCCATTACACTTATACGTGAATACAAAATACCCGAGATTGTAGTTAAACCAACAGTTATAAGATTTAAACAAATCTTACGCCTCCGGCTTTGTAATAATTAATTGCCGATTGTAGAAACAAACACTATCGATGGGCCTTGCAAAGCAAAAGGACTCGCAAGAGTTTGCCCAACCTGTTTGGCATTACACTTTGGCTGGTGGCATTTCATCCGTAATTTGTCGGTATGGCTAAGTGGCAGGGAAATAGTCAATTAACGATTTAAACTAGATTTATGATAGCACCATTTGATGTGATAAAAATTCGTATGCAAATTACCCAGTCTTCGTTGAGGCCGGTCTTTAAAGAGACTGTTCAGAAGGAAGGCGTACGAGCTTTGTGGAGAGGAAACGTGGTTGCTGAACTGCTTTACTTAGTATATGGTGCTGCCGAATTTGTGGCTTTTTCAAAGTTAAAACATTTAACAGAGAATCTCGCTATGAATGACCATGCAGTCAACTTTCTGTGTGGAACTTCAGCAGGAATTTTTGCTACACTCACGTCCTATCCACTTGATACAATGCGTACAAAGTTTGCTTCTTACGCCAAGACACCTCATATGCTTCCTGCTACGAAAAAAATTTACGCAGAAGCAGGCATCAAAGGTTTTTTTCCAGGACTCAAATTCTCCGTCATCCAAATCGGTCCTTACGCAGGATGCTTCTTCATGTTTTATAGAGCATCAGAGGCCGTCTTGTCGCCTCTGGGTCTTGCGCTCAGCTCTACCTTGAGTGGGGTCATCGCCGGCGCTGGATCAAAAGCTATCATGTTTCCGGTCGACACCGTAGTAAAAACTTTACAAACCTTCCCCTCAAACTATAAATCGTTTAAAGATTGCTTCCTTTCCATCTATCGTAACTCTGGAATCAAAGGACTGTATAGAGGTTTATCAGTCAGCATGCTTAAAGTTGCGCCTGGAAGGTACGAATGTTTATGGTTATCGTGCCATTTTTATTATTCTATTATCTATTTGTTAAACTCTATGTTTTATTTACTGACATTTTATTCTCTTAGAGCAATTACTATGCTTATATACGAACAAACTCTACAGGGACTTCGCACACTGTCCTCTCCGGAAGCTTAATTTAAGTTCCATTTCACTCTTCGCACACAATTATGCTGCAAATTTTTTCTTTCCTTCTTGGAAAATGGATCTGACGACGAAAATACATTAAATTAGAAGAAACGGACATTTTGGGAATTTCAACACTTGCAGCTAGCAACGAAAATTGGTAAGGCGACTGATGCTAACTGCAAATTCGGTTTTAATAAGTTTAGAAGATTAATAGACAAGAGTTTTTGATCCGGGACGTTAAGGTTTAATAACTCGATTACTTTGACTAGATTCTTATTTCTCATCCGATTCCGATTACTTCCGCTATTAAGCAATATTTACATTCTCACCTAACCGATGTCAGATCAGTTTCGATCCTTTAGAAGCGCTTGCCATTAGTTATTTTCTTCTTTCGTTCAATACAAAGTATATAGGAATCCGCACATGCATATGTACATTATACTGAGGTAGTTGCACATTTTATCCCATATATTGTTTAAGCTCTCTCACCTGTAGAATGGCATAGCGTAGCGTTCATAATCATGCTGAACCTTGAAAACATCAACGTTTGCTTGCATTGTTTAAAGAAATTGCGGTGAGAATCGTTAATGCTATATACAGTAGTGACGATACAGTTTTTGCTAAGGTTGGGGTTCTTATTCCGCGAAGCAACTAGAAATACTTAGCGATTGTACGCATAAATTGTATGAGGTCACGTGCCCTAGTGTTTCGGGACTATATATAGGAACAGGTTGATCATCCCTTCGCCGAACACTAACATCGTACAAAATCATCACAAGATCTTACAAGCAAAGAGCACTGGGTGTTATTGTTTTATATTTGATCTGTAATTTTTGAGAAGTAGATTTTCCTTTCATTTCCATAATATACAGACATGTCTTTTAGCTTAGCTTCTACTCTTCCTGCATGGCAGGCCGTTCAAACCCATTATGAGTCCGTTGGTAAGCATCTCGTCCTCAAGGAATTGTTCGCCAAGGATTCATCCCGTTTTGAGAAATTTTCTTTTACTTTTAACGGATTAAAAGAAGAAGATGGACCTATCTTGTTCGATTTCTCCAAGAACTTGATCACCGAAGAGACCGTTGAGCTTTTGGTTAAATTAGCCAAAGAAGCCAATGTTGAGGGTCTTCGTGATGCTTTATTTGCTGGTGAGCACATCAACTTTACCGAAGACCGTGCCGTCTTTCACCCCGCTCTTCGCAACGTTTCCGAGAAGCCCATGAAAGTTAACGGTCAAGACGTTATGCCCGGTGTCAGAAAGGTTTTGAGACACATGAAGGAATTCTCCGATGCCGTTCGCAGTGGTGCCTGGAAGGGTTACACTGGTAAGCCCATCAAGTCTATCGTCAACGTCGGTATCGGTGGTAGCGACTTGGGCCCCGTTATGGTTACCGAGGCTTTGAAGCCTTATGGTCAAGAAAACTTAGAGCTCCATTTTGTCTCCAATATTGACGGAACCCATCTTGCTGAGGCTTTGAAGAAGTGCGATCCTGAGACTACCCTTTTCTTGATCGCCTCTAAAACTTTTACTACTGCTGAAACTTGCACCAACGCCAAGTCTGCTAAGGATTGGTTTTTGGCCTCTGCCAAGGATCCTTCTCATGTTGCTAAGCATTTCGTTGCTTTGTCTACCAACGAAAAGGAGGTTACCGCTTTTGGCATCAGTGCTCAAAACATGTTTGAGTTTAGCGACTGGGTAGGTGGTCGTTACTCCGTTTGGAGCGCCATTGGTTTGAGCGTTGCTCTTTATATTGGTTATGAAAACTTTGAGGCTTTCCTCAGCGGTGCCCACGCCATGGATGAGTATTTCTGCAGTACTCCTTTAGAGAAGAACATTCCTGCTTTGGCCGCTTTGATTTCCATTTGGTACTCTGACTTCTTTGGAGCTCAGACTCATTTGGTTGCTCCCTATGATCAATATTTACACCGTTTCCCTGCCTACTTACAACAATTGAGTATGGAGTCTAACGGTAAGGCCATCACTCGTTCTGGCGATATGGTTAACTACACAACTGGCAAAATCCTTTGGGGTGAGCCTGGTACCAACTCTCAACACTCATTCTTCCAATTAATCCATCAAGGTACCAAATTGATTCCCGCCGATTTCTTGATTCCCATTGAATCTCACAACCCTATTGATAACAACAAGCATCATCGTATGTTGTTCTCAAACTTTGCCGCTCAAACCGAGGCTTTGATGCTTGGTAAGACTCCTGCTGAAGTTAAGGCTGAGGGTACTCCCGATGAGATTGTTCCCCACAAGACTTTTGTTGGTAACCGTCCTAGCAACTCTATTATTGCTAAGAAGATCACTCCTGCTTCCTTGGGTGCTCTCATTGCTTTCTATGAGTGGGTTACCTTCACCGAAGGTGCTGTTTGGAACATTAACTCCTTTGACCAATTCGGTGTTGAGCTCGGCAAGAAGCTTGCTAAGAATGTCTTGGCTCAGCTCGAGACTAAGGGTGATGTTGAGAACCATGACTCTAGTACTAATGGTTTGATCAACCTTTTCAAGAATGGATTTTAGATTAGTCCATTAATCTGTGGTGCATGAGTTTGTTTACGATTTATTTAGCCTTTTAATGATACTGTTTTGAAAGGTTTATACTCTAGAATTACTTTGTATCCTTTTCATCTTTTTACTTTTATAACAAAGCACTTTATTTCATATTGCCGAGGAGTATTTAAGTAGTTGTAACTATTGGTATTTACAGCTTAAAATACGCATGAATTTATAAAATTTTAATTCACCTTTTATATTTTATCCGTTGCATGTAACCCAATACTATATACACAGTCTAAATCCATGATTTTTCGAGACCAGATGCTAATGTGCGCTTCTCAAACTCTATAGGTGGTTCATTCTTCAATGGCCTACGGAGTTCAGCATCGCACATAGTGGCATATCCATGGTCAAGAAAATCCTCTAACTCATAGCGAGGCTTCGTAAACTTTTGACTCATAATGCTGGCCAAACTAGCTATGTTGGAATAATAATGATTTTGTAACGTACTTAGCTCCCACAACGATGATTCGATAGCGCCAGTAAGCAAAGGATCTGGCTGGTCAAAATCGAAGGAATCCCCGGATTCAGCAGAAGAACGGTGTAACATCTGCATGCAGGTCGGGTGTCTCTGAAGACAGTTGTAAATAAATGGGATCACTATGGCAATCGCTCCTGGTGGAGCCGTTAAAGCAAGGCGAGCAAGCCGTTTTATAAACGAGGCTATCAATGTTGCGGGAAGATGGGTTGACGAAAGAAATAAATCCAATAAACGAAAAAATCTCGACCTTGTCTTTAAATACAGTAAATTTCTATCTAACAAAGCGTATAGCTTTGGATAAAACAATGGATAGTCAAGATTATGACTTATCATCAGAGTGAAAAGACCGTTTAAAGCCAATAAAGATACGGCGTGATGGGAATTATAAGCATCGGTAAGAAAGTCCATAAGAAGGTTTGGTTTTTGAAGGAAAGGAATTACCCGTTTATGGATAACGTTCAAAACCTGTTTATACAGATTTACGCTTAGTGGGAGTGATAAAGCTGAGAGCCAAGACTCTTGGAAAGCACGTTTAATGGATGATGTTTCAGTGGAGCTTGGAGAGGGTTCATCCGCCCAAGAAGATGTAGAGGAAGAAGGCAATGGAGACGGGATGGCTGAAAGAATTCGAATAGTGTTAAAGGCCACAATGTCTAAATTAGCCATGGGATCATCTGTTTTAGAACTTTCAATTAACGATGAGATAACCTTCTTAGAATTTTTGTAAAAAAAGAACCGTACATCATCATAGGGGACCAAATAGGAAGTGACAAAATCTTTAATGCAGATGTCAGAAAGCTGACTTGAAGAAAGCAGTTCCAAACAAAACCTTATGTAAAATTGATTTCTAAATGTACCATTTTCGTCCATTTGAGATTCTGCTTTGCAAAGACGCATTGTCATTGTCAAAAACGAAACTTGCAAAGCTTCCACATTAGCCATTGAAAAAATCTCAGTTAATTTTTCAGTATAATTGATATAATTGTCGCAAACCCAATTCTTCACTTGAGCATTTGCGGAAGAATCGTCTTCTTTTGGTCTTTTTAACAATCCATTCCGTGAAAGGTAGCAATATACACGACACAAGGCTGCGGCTGCATCGTTAACCTCATCGATAGAATGATTCGATAAATCTATATAATCAAATAGTACCAAAATGTTGTTCAAATTCTTCCTTGATTTATATATCTCATTTTCGAGATCCTTTATCATTTTGGTGCTGGACAAATCTTTGCTTCTGTCTCTATACAAATAAAACCTGAAGCAATTACCGTACTTTGTAAAATTATATACTGCCTTCCTTGTATATCACTATCCGTCAACTGTGTTTTATCGTTTGAACTTCCTTTTTAACAATACCGAAATGATTTATGTGGTAATTGCTCGTTAATTCCTTATAATCGTGACTTTATCAATGGAGCTCAATTGAATATACACAACTCAATTCAGTCATAAACTGTGCTACTGTTTCATAGTTTTTCGAGAATTTATTCATATGAAGTAAATTAGTTGATTGCATCGATACTTTTAAGCAGCAACATAACAGATAATAACTGGATCGTCACAAATATATAACGCAGTATAAGCCATCATAAACCTGCGTTGCTAAGTATAACGATTTGTCAATGTTATTTTAGTTTTAAAAATATTAACGAAATCTAAAAAATTCGGTATTCACTCGTCGTATACTCCAACCAGTCTACGGATCATGTTCTGCTTTCTACAAACAACGTCGTAATGTCTTCGAAATTGTTTTGTATGTTTTAATATTGGCTCAATCTTTTACTAATAATTATATAGGTCTTCGTTCTTTTCCTTCTGTTCAGAGGACCGCCTGGCAGAGGCTTGTTCTGCCTTCCACTCGCAAGTTCTCTCTGACTCCGACTACATTCGATAAGACGCCTAGTGGAAGGATTCCTCCCGACCAAAAAGCAGCAAATATAATCAGCTCTGTTCCTTCTACCTCTTTATTAACAAAATCTGGTGTCTTGACTGTTACCGCTGCTGCTCTTGCTACTGCCATATCTAAAGGCATTTATGTCGTTAACGATGAGTCAATTGTTGTGGCTTCTTTTCTTGGACTTGTAGGAGTCTTTGGTACTTTAGGTCGTAAAGCTTATAATGAATGGTCTGACAAGACAATCGCTAAAATTGGTGGAATTATGCAAGCTGCTCGAAATGATCATACTAGTGCTATCCGCGAACGTATAGATCAGGTTGCTAGCCTTCAGGAAGTAGAGTCTGTAACTCAGGCTCTATTCCACACTTCGAAAGAAACTGCCCGTATGGAGGCTGAGATCTTTGAGCTCGAACAGCGAGTTGCTTTAGCTAAAGAAGCTAAATCAGTGTTGGATAGCTGGGTTCATCACGAAGCCAACGTTCGCGCTGAACAACAGGAACGTCTCGTTGAAGATGTCTTGGCTCGTGTCAACAGCAAAGTTTCTACCCAAAAGTTCCAACAGGATGCTCTCAATGAAAGTCTCGGTGAAATCGAAAAGGTCTTAGCTAGTGCCTAAATTGTTTTTTCGAGGGACATAATACGATAAGACAGCTGCAGTTTTTTTCAGTCATATTTGATTTGCATATATGCTTATTAGCAAAAATTTGCGTCATTATTGGTTTTCAAATTGCATTCACCGATTAGTCGAAGTCATTTGAACCTAACAGTGTATATCGTCCCCGCTGCTTTCTTTTATTTTTATTTTCTTTGATCCTAAACCCCCTTCTCTATTTTGCCTAGTTGCAGCTCTTACGAATATAAACATTTTTAGTGATATCATGCTATTTACCTGTACCGCTCTGTTTTAGTAGTACACTCATTTTTTTCGTAAACATATTATTTAACCGTAGTTTTTAATCCTAATAGAAATACTTAGCTTCACAAATAGCTAAATTGAATTAAAAATAGAGGGTAAAAAAAAGAAATACAAACCCAACAAAAGCACCAGTAATGGAAAACAGAATTTGTCTAAGTGAAACATGTAAATAATGTGCGCTTCGATTAGAACAAAAAAAATTTTTTTAAAATTAATTTAAACGTTACATAGCCATATCTTGAGAATCAAATTTAAATTCTCCTTGAGCTTGAGGGCCATTGCCAAATGTGAAGGCGCCATTTTCGGTTTCAGGTGCCAAATCTTCAACTGCGTCCTCGTCACTGAAATACTTTTCAATGATGCTATACGCTTTCAAATAAATATCGTTATTTCCGGAGGATTGCAAATCATGGATCATATCCATACCGCCAGCTTCCTCAACGTAGACAGCGTATTGATTAATGTTTTCAAGATCCATAGTTCTGTCCATCTCACCAACTTTAAGTATGTTTTCAATGGCATCGAGAGCAACTTGAATAATTTTATTATCGGATCCGTTCAACATATCGCAAAGTGGCTTAATAACGCCTTGTGACACAAGGTAACGAATTTGGTCAGGCTGACCGAGACCGCCAGAAGTAGCATTAGAAATAGCCCAACAGGCTTCTTTTTTTGTTTTGTAGTCGGCATATGAGAGTAAATGGACCAATGGAGGTATAAGATTACTTTCAATAATTGCTTGGATTTGTTGGGTATTGCCAGCAGTAATATTGCTAATAGTCCAACAAGCTTCCTTACGAATGTTCTCTTTTTGATGACTGAGAAGACTAGGGAATGCATTGAGAGCACCGCAATCGATTATGATCTGTGTTTGCGCGTCAGTACCTGTTACTATATTCCCCACAGAGCGAAGGGCAGGAGTTTGAATATTAACGCTGGGAGAGCTCAAAAGTTCAACAAGCCTGGGCGCACATCCAACGTCTAAAATGGCGCCAATTTTTTCGTTAGGTCCATCAGAAAGATAGGAGATGGCCCAGCACGCGTCAACAATAATCTCAACGTCTTCAGAATAAAGGAGCTTAGCAAGGATTGGAACGGCTACAGAAATAGTTGACCAGTTAGGTGGTGGATTTTTGCCTCTACACAAGTTAGAAAGTGTCCATGTAGCGTTACGGAGCATAGAAACATCAGAAGCGCTACTCTGAAGAATATTAAGTAAAGGCTGTAAAACTCCGTTACCGAGTACATAGTCACGGCAGGCAGAAGAATCGCCAGCTATGTTACCGAGGGCCCATACAACCTGCTCACGGACATCTTTTTCAGGTGAAGAAAGTAATTGAATAAAACGAGGAACAGCGCCGGAATCAACAACAATACGGGTTTGATCTGTGGTACCACTAGCGATATTTGTTAAGGCCCAAGCCGCTTCAAATTGAAGCAAGTGATGTTCACTTTCTAAAAATTGTACGAACCGGTCAACAACACCACAAGCAATTACCTGATCAATAGGGGGATGCGTCTCCTTAGAAAGATATTTCCTGAATTTCGTGACGGCACCTAATTGTAGCTCAATGTCGTCTGACATCACATCAGCTGTCAATTTAGGAAATTCATCTTTCATTTGTTGCTCCATTTGAACCTGAGACTGATCAGCCTCCTCTTCCACATCAATGTCATTTTGTAAAACAGCGTTTAAATTCCTTCGTTTATTCAAACTTTCCTCACGTTTTTGTTTGCGGATTTCAATTTGCTGTTCTTCACGTTGCCGACGAAGTTCATCAGCTTTGAAAACACCTTTGCTTTTAAAACGGCTTCTTCTATCTGATAAATATCTCGATTCCATTTCTATAGGAATAAACTTTTTTGATATCCTTTTTACTCTTTTTTTTTTAGTTATCTAAGACAGTTGTGGTTGCTGCGAGTTTAATGAGAATAAGGAGGTAAAAGAGCACTTGTGTCGTTCCAAGAAGCAGCCGGCACCCAGGTAACAATGTTCAAAAATAATAAATTTAGAATAATTTGAAATATATCATTTTCCGGTTCAAATCGTTGAAACTTTCTAGATCATTTTTGTTCTGTCATTGGAAACCTTCGCACCATAAAACGGGTAAAACAACATGCTTATTGAGCTCATCAACCAATTTTTCTTGGGTTTTTAACAAGCTGAATGCTATAACAAGAATTCAAAATTTAAAAACAAATGGAATTTTTCTTTAAACAACCTGTCAAGTTGGCCTATTTTTATTTTTATTTTGATTATATAATACATATAGTTGAGCAATTTAATCTTTGAATAAATACTTATTTTTCAAACACTTCCGTATCTGTTTTGTAAGCTATTAATATGTATACATTAATGGTCCATTGTCTAACTAGAATTTATTTGGTAGCTATTATTAATATATATATTTTTTATTTTTTTTGTGATAATAAAGATTAATTCGGTATTTATATAAATTTAGGAATTAACTTAACGGCGCTTGAAAACATATTATCGTCATTCAGTTAAAATGCTCTAAATCATATACACTATAGGAAGTAATCTAATTATATAACATTAACTTTATTAATTCACAAAGTAATTATGAAGACCATATAAACGAAGCTGATAAATCTCTATATCCTTGTTTTTTCCATACATTATTTCTTTCCTTCAGTTGTATGCATCATTTATTTATACTAAAAATTATTAATAGATTGACTATTTAAAACCAGAAACGAAGGAAACAGAAGAGATAAATAAAGAAAGAAAACCAACGATTTCATAAGAGCCAATGAAAACAATATTGCTGTTATAAGCAACCGAAAATATATTTAACATCTGACACATATCCAGTAAAATTATAAGAAACATTTTCTTGCATATTATTAAACCCAAATCCCAAATGACCAGAACGAAGTCTAGTGATTCAAAGCTTATGACTTTGACAAACCTTTGAATGCAACTTCATCCATTTCTTTTTTTACTTTCTTATATAATTCCATCGTTGCTTGGGCATCCTGGACGGAAGAATGCTGTCCAGATTGAATGTCACGCCCAAGAATCACTTCAGCAAGTTTTTTAAGCCCTGGTGTCCTTCCCTTGGCTAATTTCCGATACCCAGAAAATCTGCTGGTATCACGAATCATTCTTCTTGGATGCGATAAAAGTAGTACTTTGAGATCGTTATGGACAGCATGTCCAACCAATACTCGATTGTCGAGTATCTTAGCAACTTCTGCTTGTACTTTTTCAAATGAAGGTGCATCCCGCATGTGAAATGACTTGACACCACTGACCCATGTTCTCCAATCCGTAACCTTTTCTTTAGGACGGACATAAGTATCATACACGACATGACCATGATAATTAACTATACTGACGCGTGCAAGAACTGACATGTCATCTGCCACCCCAACCATTTCACAATCCATTGCAATATATTTCCCCAATGTTTCCAAATTGGTTTTTCTGGTAAGCTTGGAAGCATCCACGCCATATGCGTCAAGGACTTGAGATTCAGGGATATCATTTTCCTTAGCAAATTTCTTTAATTCATTCATGCGTTTTTTATCGACGATATAAGAATTCTCATTCTCATTGTTTTTACCTTTCACACTTTTAAGGTATTTCTTTTCATTAGAATGCTTTTTTTCAACCCGTCCACTCTTAGCGCTGTCGAGTTTCTAAACAACCAATACCGTTAGTATACTTAAACAAGAATCTTAAATGACTTAATGGAAACTATAGCCTTTCATACCTTCTTTAACTTTTCCCAATTGGAAGAAGACATTGCTTGTGCATAAGAGCCAAAGTTGGTGCAAGAAGCAATTTGCAACCTCTTTCAATATGATTCTCAACGCGGTATCACAAATATTTTATCACATTTTAGCACATTTCATTATTTTGAATAAAGCGTTGATGATAGTACGTTACGTTAAGTATCATTATATAAGTCACATGCCTTGTATTTATTTATCTATAGTATATATACATATATTGACAGTGATGCACCATTTGTTGCTTCTTGATGTAACTACTGCCAAATATACGAGACTATGAAATAAATTAACCTCCGTTCTTCGGGTCACCAATGAGCTATTTCAGTGTGTACCCACTTCGTAAGAATATTATAAGGTACCGGTGGTTAATGCATTTCCTAATAAAAGAATATTGTGAATATTCAAGACCCGTAGTAGCATATTCGTTAAACATTTAGTGATTTATGTTTGCTTAAAAGGATAGATTGTATTGAATTTGTAGCATTGTCCGCTATCTTTTTAAAAGCAGAGTACTGCAATTTTAATAACAATGCACCTTCACGTAATATGAAAACACTCAGAATGAATGGATTATCAAAAAGGTACTGAAAGGGGTGGGACTCGAACCCACGAGCTTTCGCACTAGTGCCTTAAACTAGCTCCATAACCACTCGGACACCCTTCCACGATCAAAAATATAATAAATATGTCGAATGTATTACTATTATCATTGTTTTTCTATGTTAATTAAAAATACTTAGCTGATTCTGTAGTTTCTGTAGTTTATTTTTTTTCGCTTTCCATTAATTTTTTTTTAAATTTTATGTACTGTTTTATGTTAAATTTCTTTTGCTTATGTCAAGCGTGATTCTAGCTTAATTCTTTTTCCCGATTGCTAGACAGTCGGTTTTTAGGTCGATACATTACAATTACAAACAATGTCATAAAATCAAAAGCTGTGCATAATAAATATCCGATGCTGAAATAACAGAAAAGTTAATTAGCGATTTATTGTTCTTGACATTTGCGCTTCAACAATTGTTACCTGCATCATGGACCTTCAACAACTTGCGACTTTCAACTCTTTTTAACTCATATTACACCTACATAAAAAAATGGCATGTAGGTGTACTCAGCTTCAAGATACAATTGATGAGGTAATGGGACTAGTTTTCTTTTTCTATTCTAACCTATGTAGGTTGCCACACAATTTTACTCTTCCATTCATTATTTAAGTTCTCATCATGATTTCGTTCCTTTACCTGGTCAAGAAAAGGTTTCTGATTCTAAAGGTATACAAGATTCATTATGATGCTATTCAAAGTAGCTACTAACAAATTATTAGTGAACCCAATTTCTGCTGAAGAGTTACAATGTACGATATTAGACGTCCTCTAGTCATTTTATGTGCTAACTTCTTTTTGTAGTCGCTCAAAGGGATCTAGCAAAAGACTTGGTTACAAAATTTATGCAAATAGACACTTTGATCAACCAACTTCCAGGTATTTCCACTGCACCAAAACATCAATTAGAGAAAATTAAAAAGTTACAAAACTCCATTGAAGAAAAACAATTGGAGAGGAAGAGTTTAGAATCAGAAAATGAAGATTTAAAATTACAATTGGCCAAGAGGATTGAAACATTTGGCCGGTTATCATGTGTCCTATTTCAGCCCTGATGATAATATGTAAGCAAAATATGCATACTAGCATACTCTTCTAGTTGCCAGATTTATTGAAGTTTTAAAATATCTTTGTCTGAGCTAAGAAAGAAGATGTGATCGCTGGAAGTGGGCTTATCATACGGGCAGCCTTAGATATACTGTTTTGACAAATGATTCCATTTTTATTAACGAGCTAATCTTTTTGAATCGATTTACATAAATATCTATCTACTTGTAGTTTTTAGAATGCCTTTACTTCATGCTGACGAGTACTTGACTGAAGTAACTAATTGTGAAAGCAGCTATGAAGTCTTAAAAAATAAACTAATAACAAACAGAATTTGAAAAGTAAAAAAATAGCAAATTAGCAAGGATAGTTTCTTATAGAAGAAAGAAAAAAATCCCTGATTTTTTAGAACGTTTAACGAAATTTACAAAACAATACGCTATTTTTGTTTAAGAAAAAAAAAATCCATTAACCATTCATTGCAAGTTCCTTTGCTATATACGACGGGAATTGAACATCACCATATTCACTTTAACTTAATTGTAATCATGGCTCCATTTCCTTTGAAATCGTTTATTCCCCCTCAAGTAGCGAATCCTACAGTAAGATTAATTAAAAAAGTGATAAATATAAACGAAAATCTAACTAAGATAGGCTTTGAATGCTTTTCCTAGCTCTGCTAGGATGGGAAGAATTGTCGATTTTTATTCCCGCTTACCGCATGGACCAGCTCCTAAAAAGAGCTCAAACAGTTTCTTTAGTTGGTACTATAAAAAGTATCTTGGGAAGAATGCTAGCGGTGCTCCTTTGCTACATTTGGTCGGCGCTGTTTTGGTATTTTCTTATGCCAGCGAATATTACTATCATATCCGTCATCATGAAGAACATTAAGCTCAAATGTTATGCTCCCTTTACTTAAAACCTACAATTATGAACACAATTTTTCTAGGTCTTATTTTTCAAACGTAGTCCAAGAGATCATCTCATTTTGTTGATTTCTTGTTTATGTTTAAGAAAGTTAGTAACTACAAAGCTGTTTATCGTTTATAAATGGTCAATCTTAATAACAATAGGGATTCTTAGTCTAACGGGAACAGTCTTAAACCTGATTTTGACAGAGCGTTATTGGATCTGAGTTCCACTAACAATGGTATGTCATTACAAAGGTTTGTTCTATCTTTTTGTTGAGTGTGCCCCTTATATGCCAAGTTTCTCTTAACAACATTAAGATTCTTGATGTCGCTCCCTTCTCTCAATCTTCTTTAGCAAAGCTTAATTACTTTAGTTCTTTAAAGTTGTGTAGCTAAAATCCATTATTCTATTTAATTTAGGTAGTTTGACTTGTAAAAAGTTGAACGTGTGTACATGTAATTTGATGTATTTCTATTATTTTGTAAGACTTTTCCTTTATTTATGACATTATTTTATATACTTTTACTCATTAACAGTGAAGCGAGCATACTTCGCATACGGTGCGTTAACGCTCCACCCAGAGAAAGCCCCTACCTCTCTGCTTCTTCAAAACACCATTTGTGTACCACACATTCCGGTTAACGGAGAAAAACGTCTCTATCAATAGGTCATGGAGAGAATTCAAGAAAATGACCCTATTATAAAATCAGCAGATGAAAGCAAGGAAAGTCCGGCGGAAACGTTATCTTCAATATTTAAGCGACCGAAAATTAAGTCTTCTTCACTGAACAAGGCGTATTTAGGGAAGGCAGGATCGGTGAATGGAGCGAGTAATACTTCGACAAATCAAATATCCTCTTTGAAAGTCGATGTCTCTTCTCCACCTTCAACGGCTCCTGGTTCGGCAGGATCCACTCCGAAAACTACGCCCGTTTCTTTAAATGCTGGCGTGCCACCTTCAAATACTGGCGCAAATATTACAACAAATTCAAATAATAACGCGCAAACTATTTCTTCTTCGTCGCAGTCTGTTGGGCACATCGACAACCCGAGTGGTTTAGGCACCCATGGCAAAGTTCGTTTATCCATAAAACTTAGTACTGGAGGATCTGGAGGGAGCTCTGTTACTGGAAAAAGGACTGCTCCAGGAAATCCTTGGGCAATTCGTTCTGCTGAGAGATTGGCCTCTAACCCAACCTCTATTGGGACTTCTTCTCCTGAAAGCATTGACAATAACTCCAATAACAAGAAAAGCGCCCCTTCCTTATATGCAGCAGCAGCAGCTTCGGCTGCTCGCCATTCTATGTCGGCTGCCTATGCATCTTTTACTGGGACGGTTTATGATTCCAATGGCAATGTCATTAAAGGACTAGATACTTCTAGTTCTCTCTCTTCTTCTTCTCATCCATCTCATGAAGCCCTTTCAACTATAGATACAAAGAATCTTCAAGCCCTTGCCGCCTCTGCGGCTCCCTCTTCTTGTCGCCAGCAACCTGTTGATGAAGAGCGACAAGACCGTGTTAGCAAAATTTCTAAACATTTTCAAGATTCAGGCACCCCTGTTTCAGAAGAAGTATCTCCTACAAGACTTCCTTCTCCAACCAGTGCTCGCCGAGCATCTCACTTATCAGAAGGTAAATGGGATGAAATTGACGACGAAGACGATGACGATTGGGGAAGCACAATTGAATTTGAGGATGGAACTACTGTCGTGATTGATGCGAAAACGAGGAGGTATGAGCCAGTGAAACGTCAAGACACTCTTGCTTCAAATCATGTCCCTTCTGCACCCTCGAATGAATCTGTATCTTCTGCGGCTCCATCCAAAATCCCTGTTCCAGAAGAAGCTAGTATTAATGAACACTCTAATATTACAGATGAGGCCGTTTCACTGCCTGAACCTGTTTACCCTAATGCTCCAACTAGCGCTGTATCTGTGCATAACCCCACGATTTCTGATGAAGCTGAACCAACTGAAAGGGCATTTCTGAAGAAAGAAAAACCTCAAATATCAAAGGAGAAGAAAAACCCTAATGTCACTCATGAGGAATTTGTTGAAAAATCTACGGCATTGCCAAGACATATCAATAAAGTAGAAATCGTCAGCGATTCAAGTGAAAGTTTTGCCCACAAAAATAATGAAAAACGTTTTGACAAAGAAGCTTCTGGTCGTATCAACGACCTTCGCGCAGAGCAACAGCAAATTATGCTCGAAGCTCGCCAGAAAGCAATTGAAAGGCGGAGGAATGAAGAAGAAGAACTTGCTCGATCACGAGAACGAGCCCGTAAAAAAGCTGAAGAAATAAAGATATCATCATCAAAGATGAATTCCTCACCCACTATTACTAATGAGCGGTCTTCCAATGTCGAGTCTAGCAAAAAAGTTGAAGCAATATACACTAAAGAGCCTCAGTCTATTACCAATAGTCCCGAAGGACTACATAGTAACCAAGAGACAACAGAAATTGATCCTTCTAGCCCCAGAGATGATTCTACTCCGCTTTCATGGAGAAGTCATAGTCATCCAATTCCTCCTGTTCAAGTCTCGCCTTTATTTACGTCGGATAAAAATGATCCTTTACAGTTGAATCCCCAATCTGATGATAGTACTTCTTCCCCGAAACATGGAAAGTCTCGGAGTATTGATGAAGTTATTTTAAGTATAAAGGATGTCATTTTTGACAATAACTTATATAAACAGAGATCCTATCAAAGTGGGGTGGCCGCAAATGCTCATTTACCCCATCGTGTCCCCAACGAACATGGAGGAGTTTCACGCATTGGCAATTCTAATGCTCTCGGTCAACCTGTTTCTTCATCCTCTTCTTACAGCCACTCCAAAGGTCGTGATACCAGAAGTAGTAGTTATGTAGTATCCTCGGAAACGAGCTCTTTAAAATCATCGAGATTGATACTTAGTCATGCAAATTCTGTTCGAATTCAGCGATCGAAGGGCGATGTTATTTTGAATTTACATTTGCCTAAAGTGAACCCGGAGCGGTTTCTTCCTACTAAATCATTAAAATTAGAGGAAATGAAACCATTAGAGGAGAAGGTTCCTATATACCGCTCATCTTCCAAACAACCCCTTCGAATTCATCCTACTCATCCACTGCGTGTAACTGTTTGTCTTCCAGGTAGCAAGACAATTCAAGTGGCTCGTCGCTCTTTTCGTAATTCAATGAACGCTAATCGTTATGATCCTCAACGCCGAGAACGAATTGATTCCGGTTTATGGAGGGCGAAAAACTAGCTTGGTTTTTTCTTATTGTTATCGTTTATGTATACTTTACATGAGATTATAGTCTCTTTTGTGTTTTCGATGCATTTAATATTATTTACACGCTTACAACATAAACGTGTATTGAAAAAGGATGAAAGCTAAGAGATATATTCAGCTTTTTTGTTATTTTTTCACTCTAAATTCTTTTGCATAATATATGATATTTATACTCAACCGTACATAGTCAACAAATAAAATTAAGTAAAAAAATTCTTTGTTATACGCGTATTTTTAAAAAGGGTGTAGTTCATTAATCGTAATACTGAAAAAATTTAAGTAGTGCGAGCAGATTCAATTCACTAACTGCAATACTATTACATGAAACAACCTTATATTTAATGTTAAGTCCATTTTTTTTCTTAAAATAAAGATTTGCAGCATCACTAAATCAGTGAAGAAATGCTTAATGCCCTTCATTCGTTAAATTCTCGACGAATATTTCTAAAACAGTGAGAACATAAATGATGTGCCAATTTAAAAGACCCGCAAATAGGACAACGATTAACTGTTTTGTCTTTTAATGCTTTTCCGGACAGTAAGCGACTTCGTTTCTTAGTATAAGAAGTTTTTTTCTTTGGAACAGCAAGCAAAATGGAATTCCATATATTAGCTATTGAAGGGGGGGAAATAAATATCCTCAAAGAAATATGAGGAAGGGCGCTAGCTTGAAAAACTGATAACATTTTTTGGCTAATTGCCAAAGAATTTCCTCTTAAAAGAGCCATTTTCGACCCAAGCGCGAACAGTAGAATATTGTTGGGTACAGTAATGCTGAACAATATTTTAAAAGTTTTCTCAAGGTAAGGCGAACTTAGTTACTGCAGAACTTGATCTTAATTATATAGTTATAAAACGATGCATATAGCCGTTTTCTAAAACCAGTAGACCCAATCACAGATAGATTTACGATCTCCGAGAAAAGAGTTTGAAATAATTGGAAGTCGTCAAAAGGAAACTTAAAGACCAGTTACTTTGGTTTCGAGACAATGCTTAAGAAGTAGGCTGCTGCCTAAATCTATAGTCTGCTGTTGAGTAGTAATAACCCATGTATAACGAGACTCCTCAAATTCACTATTGCTTTGGCTTGACATTTAAATGCTAAGTGCGCTCTCTCTTTATTAAGTCTCGCAGTTTAATGTTGACAATTTTCTTAAGCTCATGAACTACGCTACAATCATAGTCCATTTAATTATTTGAAGTTTTCTACGTATTTGTACTAATTTTAGTAGATCAAAAATTTTGTGAAATATTCCAGCAGGCGTTTCACTTTGAGATTCCACATAATTGAAATTGAAACATCGCTTTAAAAGATTCAAACCTATTTTGACTGATTCAAGATCAATCTCAGAATCATGTACTTACATTTTGAATACTTTGATAAGTTAGTCTTCCTTTTAGTTTTTTTATAATGCATTGCGAATATTAAAAAGTTGAGACTTTTAGAAAGAAGCATTGTCTCATTTATTATAAAAATTATCCAAGTGTCACTGAGATCATTCTTGGCAGTAAGAAAAAAACAAAAAAAAAGGAACAGATAAGTAAAGTATGCACTAGAAAAAGGAATTAAAGTAAAGCAAAAAAGTAGTTAAAATGTACTCTGTTTGAATCTGCCCAACCTGCGGATATGGATTTTAGTGGAGGAGGCAAAAAAATAAACTCAGGTACATATATTCTAACGAACTGCAAAAGCATATTAACGATAAATAAACAATGTGAGAAGAAACAGTTTTTAAGCAAACGTTGGAGGATATTCCGAAACTTCTAACAGCAGATGTTTACTCAAAAACTTTTTTGACAAGTTAGCCTATTTACCAGAATGATGTATGGATTTTATCAAAGGGATAAGGGATGAAACTGGAACGGCTTGCTTAAGAAACGGATGCCTTAAAAGCTCACCGGAGCTAGGGCGTTGCTTAGGATTAACAGTTAAAGATTTAGAAAGAAAATCATGGAAAACAGAACTTAACAATTCTGGCCGACTAATCTTTGGAGTACCAATAGTAGCAATTAAATATAGAGCACGTAAAGGATTTTCGTTTAAATACGGGGGCTCTCCCTCTACCATCTCTATAGCCATAATACCAAGACTCCAGACATCAACTTTGAAACCATATTCCTTTCTAGTAACGACTTCTGGAGCCATCCAATATGGAGTACCAACCATCGTCGTTCGTTTCGTCATGTTACTGTCGATCTGAGCACAAAACCCAAAATCGGTAAGTTTAATATCTCCTTGAAGTGAGAGAAGGATATTGTCTGATTTTATGTCACGGTGAACAATGCCATTTTCATGGAGATGCTGTAAGCCTTCCAACGTTTCCTTACATATTGCAGCTATCTGACCTTCTGAAAGAGTGTTATTGGTAACCACTTCAGTAAGACTGCCACCGCGCATGTATTCCATTACCATCCACAACTCTGATTTATAGAAGAAAGTGTCAATAAAATTGACAATGTTTTTGTGATGATGTGACTTCATCACGAGTATTTCATTGACAATAAATTCCTTTTTTGGCTGTTGATTAATGTTCATTTTCTTGATGGCAACAGAAAGATTAGTGCCGACTTGGCGAGCAGAATACACATCACCAGAAGCACCTTGACCAATTTTAACAAAATTTCGATATAAAAGTGTTGGATTTTTGGGATTGCATATAGACTGTAACTTTGCCAATACAGCAGAATCATTGGATTGTTGTCGAGGTGCACGCTTTTGAAGTCGAGGGGCACTTGGTGCTTCCACTTTTTGAGGAGTCGCAACAGCTTTCGGTTTGGTGCTAGTCTCGGCTCTCCGTTGATATGGTGTCGAGTTATTCGGACGGATATGTTTCGTTTCAGATGTACTTAAGGTTTGAGGCGTTAACAAAACAGGGGAATGACTTCGGATTATATTATCGGTTGACTTGCTGGAAACTAATGGAGAAGGTTGTCGAGAAGCATTAGAGGTAGTAGTTTTAACTGTTTGTGATGATAATAAAGGAGACGATGAAGAACTTGCAGGAGGCGTGGGAGCAGGTCGAGAAGGATACAAACGAGAAGATGAGCTTGTAGCAGAGGTGGGTTGAAGATGAGAACTACTAGACAACGCTGAAACGGAGAGTAAAGGCTTCTCAGTACTTTCACGGGGAAAGGGTGGCTTTGCTCCCTCCTCAAGATATTTCTTGGATTGGGAATAAAAAGCCATAGCGTCCAAAACGGCCTGTGGATGTTGTACTTGTTCCGACTTTGTAATGCCACTGACTTTTAGTAGTGCCTGCCATTCAGTAGGCATTCCAGTAAATTCCCCAGTATCATAATTAAAACCAACGTGAGTGACATGCTTCGGATCAAATGGAGAAGAGATGACAGTCGATTTGCGAGGGCTGGCAGAGCCTGACCCATAGGAACTTGTAGGACTGCTACCACCCCCAGTTAAGAACGAACTCATGCTCGAGACAAAGTTTTCAAACGCAGACTTCTTTTGGTTCCTTTCATCATATGAACGCACATCAGAAACATTAGTCTGAAGTTTTCTAATGGAACTGCTACTATGCTGACGAGAACCAAGTGAAACCCTAGATACAGTTGTACGGGATTGAGATAAAGGGAAACCGGAAAAGGTGTCTTCAGCAAGATTAGTATTTATAGCTGGAGGCTTTGGAGCTGTCCTGCTGGGCTTCAGTTTTCTCAAATCATCTTCTACTTCATAACGTACAGGTTCACCAGTTTTATGAGCAACAATAGGGGTTATTCCATAGCCATTTGGAGCCTTCTTTCGAGGTTGTAAAGTCCCTCTTTCCATAGTAAATAAATTTATTAACGAAAAGGGTAAAGAAAAACAGAAATAGGACTATGGCAAATGTGTTGCAGAACGAAGGAATAAGTTTCAGTATGCAAAAAAAAAACAAAAAGACAAGAATAGAGCACTTAAGTTGAAAAGGATTTTTCTCCTAGTAAGAGGCGCAAAGGGCACAGTAACTTGTGCCGCTGCCACTTTTATGAGGAATCAGTTGTACAGATTAACAACCGAAAAGGAAACTTTTGAAATAGATCCTTTTCAAAAAGAAAAGAATATCAAAGAATCTACTCAATTGACTAAATCTCTATAAATGATAAACTAGAACACGAAGGTCGCGTCAGCACTGTTTACTTGGATAATTTTCTTGATAGTTTAATGTATAGTTCTAAATTAAACAAAACTTATAAGACTTCGGTGGTATACTCGCTGGCGCATAAAGAAGTATAAAGTAGGTTACTGGGTTGTTGGTGAAGATCAAGTTCTAAGCGTAGGGTTGAATGCTACTATCACTTCAGTAGCAAGTTTTGATTCAATATTCACCAGCAAGCATATTATCTTATATTAATTTCACTAATCAGTTAGGATTTATAAAAAAGATCTTTTTGTTATAAAGTCTTAAATCAGTGAATTTGAAAAAGCAAGTTCTTTTTGGAATTCGCCTTTAACATCCCATAACCTACTGAGATATTCTATTTCATTCGACAATTGTGTACTGGCTTTTTGTTTAATTACCATTCTTGCATTTTTTTTATTAAGTGAACGCTGCAATAACTTTTATCTGGTACTGTGATTGTACTCATGAAAGTTAAATCTGATTCACGAATAACTTCGAAAAGTACTACTTAAATTCACATCGAGATCAGTTTGTCCATTAACTGTTTCCTATTTCTCTTAAAAGATCCTTCTATTCGAAAGAAAATCAATTGTTAGGTTCTCATTTGGTCACAATACATCGTATCGCATTAGTTTTCTAATTTTCATTTATTATACTCAAATACTTTTAAATTGTCAGGTTTCTTTGTTAGATATGAAAAAAAACGGATGTTTATTATTATTTGCTTACAGCTTGCTTTCCTTTTCATTAACGGCAGCAACTATAGACGAGACTTATGATGAATCTCTATTCATAAAGAGCTTTTCAAGTCGCTACTCATATGTTTCATTCGCATTTGAAATCGGTGCATCAACTGACAGTACACATTCTTCAGTATTCTCCGAATCAAGCTTCTCTTTGTTTCCTTTATCTATAGCCCGAGTAATGGACGAATGTCAGGTTTCAGAGCTACATATTCGAGCAACCCGTGGTCGATGGGACTATGAAAATTGGAAAGAGTCTCCCGACAATGGTTTTTATTCGGGTGGATTGGGTTTTGAAGTTTGGGCTTTCATGGCGAATGATCCCAGCATGAAGTATTGGTTGAAATTGACTAACCAACTTTCTGGCTTACTTTGTGCTTCACTAAATTATATTGATAGTTCCAACACTTATCAACCACAACTTTCATATCCAGGCTCCTTTTCGTTTTCCAATAACACTCAATATTTTGCTTCGCTCCCTCAAGAAGATGTCTGTACTGAAAACTTATCTCCGCTTTTCAAGCTTCTCCCTTGTAAGAGAAAAGCAGGAATTGCCAGTCTATTGGATAGCCATTTGTTTTTTGATACGGATTGGCACTCCTTTTCCATAGATGTTTATCCTTCAGAAAATCAGTCTCTTGCTTCAGTCAAGATGGGCATTATAATTCAAGCGGTGGTAGATGTAGAAAGGAACGGAAGGAGAAAGGGCAAAACAACTTTTCAACCTCCTTCTGAATATTGCCATGATGAGGATATGGATTCTCTGCATTGTCTAATGTCTGGTTATTCAACCGAACATCATACCGTGGATGATCTTTTTCATAAAGTGCCTAAGGAAAGATGTCTACTTTCCTCAACTTTTTCTGACGTTTTTGTTTCAAATGGCGATAAAATTGACACTTTTAGTTTAGACGAAGCTGCAAATATTCAAATCCCTATTCAATCTACTTCCGATAATCATACAGTCACTGTTGATCGTTCCCTTTCGAACGATGGCAACCATTGGGGAAGTTTGTCTTCTACAATTTACAATCCCTCATCTTCTCCTCGAACTATTGTTTATTTTGAAAAATTTCCTTGGTTCGTGCGCGTGTACTTACATACTTTAACTATCACTTTGAATGGAACACGTATTAATACTAAAGATTTTATTGAAAAATTGTATTATCAACCGTTAAGAGATCGCAAGGCAGGCACGATGATGGAAATCCAGTTTTCAATACCTCCACATACAAATCTGATTGTTCATTTTAATGTAGAAAAAACACCCTTACGCCTAGACGAATATCCTCCCGATGCAAATCGTGGTTACAATCTTCCTCCAGCAATAATCAGCGTGTTTGATGAAAACAATACCAAGCTTTGTAGCCTACGAACTGCTGCGCTTCTAATGTTCATTCCTACACCAGATTTTAGTATGCCGTATAACGTAATCATATTTACTTCAACAGTTATAGCGCTTACATTTGGGGGTATATTTAATTTGCTTACTCGGCGGTTTGTACCTCAACAATCAAAATTTCAAAACAGGCAGCCCTCCATGTTACAAAGACTAAAAGAAAAAATATTTCATAAGAAAAGAGGGTGATGCTATCCTTAATTAATGTGTTTCCACAACAAAACCTCATGAAAAAAAAACATCCAATTGTGTTTTAACTGAACACTATAGATTTATAACCAATCGACTAAACACTATAAAATATGTACATTCAATGGGACAAATTTAGCACACTTAAAATTGTTAATGACGTTTGGACATATGCAAGAAGGATAAACTCAATTAGACGAAAAATGTTTAATTAAAGCTTCTTTAAGGCGTACATCCTTTGAGTGTTGGATTTGGCACTGACGCTTGCCTTTGCGACATTTATTTACTGCAACTTTCTCCAAATCAATCTTGGTACCGAGTCCAATCGTATCATTTTTTACACGAAATGCTCTAACCGGGGCACGACGACCCTGATTTTCCAAACCCAATCCAGCAGTATCTCCTTGGGGAGACCAACCATACTGAGAAAGAACTCGATAACCAAGGCTTTTTGGTTTTAATAAATGGGGTTGAAATTTGTTTGAAATATGTTGTGAAGAAAGAAGGTGAGTCATTGATTTAAAATGATTAATTTTTTTGCTATTTGGAATGTATATTTGACACACTTCACAAGCAAAACCAGCTTCGTCCCTCTTGCTGTTCATAGTATGCGAATTATCCCTATCATTTTCAAATAACGAATGATAAAATGCTTGTGCCGATCCTTTTTCAATAAAAGTGGCTTCGTCCAACGATTGTTCACTAGTGGCTTTTACGAATGAAACCCTACGACCATTTTTATAAAAACCATAAGAATTTGACAGCTCCATATTTCCTTTATTCTCCATTTTCCATCGTTTTTCGAATAACCATTGTTACCAATTTATCTAGGTTGAAGGTTGGTTAGTAATGAGGAGAGTCTTTCCTTATATGTACCTCAAAGTGGGATTTGCAGGGGTTCAAGCAGTGGCAATATTACATTGTAATCACCGAGTTGCTCAACAGTTATGTTCAATTTTATCAAAGTGAAGAGGTTTTGAAGCGCTTGTACAATTGCATTGTGATGCTCTTGTAAGTTACATCGCATATAATTTCTACTGCAAACCACTAGTGCCATTAATAACTCAACATGGTGTGCAGATATTCGATAACTGTAAATTTCCAATAGTTTTGTTAATATTTCTAAAAAAAAGGAGAGTGTCGATGGTATCTGTATGATTTGTGGGTTTTGTATTATACGACACAGTTCATCCAGAGTCAACTAAGTGCGATTAGTAAACTTTCAAATGTAACGAATTTAAATTATTACCGTTAGGTATGGTAAATAACTAACATTCATTTTGTCAGTTAAAACCATAATTTGAGAAAATGCGGCTTGAAGAATCAGGGGATAATCGAATGCAAACTGAAACACAGAATTAATACCGTTCAGCATAATAGAATTTAAATTTTCATTTTCTTCAGGATAAAGAGAAACTAGGGTTGCGAAGGAGGCATTTATAAGGGTAACACTCGTTTGAATTGTAAATCTTGGCGGTATGAAAGTATAGAATACGAGCAAATCGTCCTTCAAAATTTTTAGAATTCCAGTATATAAAAGAAATTCTCTTTCCGTAATTTTTAACAATCTGTTGACTAGCTCAATTCCTTGTAGTTTAATGTTTGGAGATAAATCATTCAATATTCGGAGTACAGATGGAATGATTCTGTGCCAACATACTTCAATGCTAGAAGAACTTTGCTGATCAATTATCCAAAAAATAAGGTGAGAAATGAGATAATTTTTTGTTTTCCACTTTGGCTCAAGAAGTGCTTTACTTTGATCACTGTGAAATTTGTCTGGTGGTAATTCAAATGCAACCGGTCTACCTTGATCTGTCAACCGTTCTTCTCTATGAAAAAGATTTATTTGATACTTTTCTAGAAGATATAATAAGAATTTTTGTCTAGGAACAGCGCTGAGGATTGAAGTTGAGAGGAATTCTGACAAATTGCGTACAAGTCCATTCTCGATTCCACTTAATGATATTAAAATAGCTAGGATTTCCCAATTGATCTCTTTAACAACATTTTCTATAAACTGTTCTTGAAAAATGCTTAATATCCGGTGAGCGCGCACAACATACGCTTCTTTAATCACTACATCAATCGATTCAGGGTCTGGATGAGTTAATAATTTAATATAAAAAATTGTCGCCGTACCCAGTAAAAACCAACTTTCAGTAGGGCTAATGAACTCTAATAATGGCCTCAAATCTTGTTCATGAACCAACGAGTCCACCTCTACCACCAATTTGTCCAAAAAGTCTATTTGCTATATTTGGTTAAAATTTGAAAATAGTGAATTAAAAACGGTACTTTTTCAAGAGCTTCTTTTTCATTTTTTGATTGTAGAGTATGCAATCGCCTAGCTAGCTCTTTGTAATATTGCATAGATATTGCCAATTTAAACTTCTATTAGATAATTATTAAGTCTAATGTTTTATTATTTGTTTGATTTGTAAACAAAGAATATTAACAGAATTGTAATGTCACTTAGTTATTAGAGAACTTAAATTCTATGAAAAAAGTATTTCATGTTAAGCTATGGTCATACACTAATAATATAAACTTATAGAGTATGTGATATACTGTAAGTTTCTAAGTCGTTGCCAAGAAATCAATTTAATAAATTAACAATTTACTAGTTTTTAAAGGTATAAAAAGCAAAATTTTTAGTAACTAACATCAATTCATTACACAGGTACTTTACCTTATCGCTTTAGCTATATAAGTTCTATTGAGTATATAAGCATTATTGTTTTTTATAGTTATTACCAAGAAAAATGTTTTTATAGTATTCATTTATTCTTTAGTATGTGCATAAATTATTAGTAAACCAAACCATTTCCCGTGAATTTAAGTGATCGTTAAAAAAGGACGTATATAAATTATTGCTCAACCAGCTCAGCTTGAATCTTCTCCGGTTTCGAAGTCTTTTTATCCGAGTCAGTATTAGTAAGGGTAAAAGTATCAGATGGTGTTTTTAGAGAAACATTGCCTAATGTAGACACGATATCTTCAACCTTCTGTTCTTCAGCTACCAAATCCTGCCATTCTTTTTCAACGGCTTCATCCTCTAAATCAATGTTTTGAGGATTGTAAGTTTGAATAGTTGCATCAATCTCTTCCGAACGAGCCAGTGTATCATTTACGTTTTCTAAGACATCTTCCACTTTTTCAGTTCCACCCATTTGAGCTAAAATTGCGTCTAGAGCTTCAGAGCCAGAAGACATTGCAATAAGCAAAATTTTGTTGTCAACCGCATTATCAATATTAGAAATTATAGTATCTAATTGCAGACGCGAAGAAACTTTCCTTTCCAAATCTTTAGACAAAATCTTTTTTCGACGTAAATAAGTTATTGCTATTGTTTTCTCTCCCTTTTTAACTGCTTGGTTTAGCACTTGTGAAAGTTGCTCCAATTCCTCGTTTAAAAATTCTGATCTTTGGGCGATGGATGCCCTAGCCTGTATCAGATCTGCAACAGACCCATCAATAGACTTATCAATTGAAGCTAATTGAGCATCAATTTGGCTGTTGGGTAAAAACTTGATTATCTATTCTCGTTAAAAAAACGGTATCGACAAATAGCTGAGAAAACATATAATCTGAACTTACCTTAGAATCAAATATTAAAACATGTTTTTGATAGCACATCCAATTAAGAAGGCATTCCATCTCATCCTTGTTTAATTTTCCTTCTTCCCAGTATAAGCTTCCAAAAGTATCTTGAAAAAAGTCCCAAGTATAAATTGCACTCGTATAGCTGCTGCACCGTCGCATTGCTTCATTGTGTACAAGGCAAGCAAGTTTCTCAATATTTTTTCGAATTACATACTGCCCACTCGGGGATCTATTTGACAATATGGATGAGGCTTGATTTTGAAACCCAAGTTTCTGAAAACTCCACCGTAGAATTGAAAAAATAGAAAAACCGTCTTCTCTTACTAAATTTCCTTTTTTACAATCGTTCAAAAAGTCTTGCTTACGAAGCCAAACCCCTTGCTGGATCCAGTAAGCCTATATGCTTATTAGCTTCAAAAAAAATGCTTAATTCACGTACCGCAACAGCACCAAGGCTCAAAGGTCTACCTAAAGCAGGACTTGAAAACGCACTTTCAAAAGTCTCATCGAAAACTAAGATTATCCTAGAATTCAACTTCCCAGACCATGCGGATGTTTCAATTGCTTCTCTCCAAGTATTTACGTTTGCCAAAAATCCTTCAGGATTTTTTATAAACAGACTCGTAAAGTCAGAATACAGGCTTTTTAAACGAGTTTTTGTAAAAATTCCTTTATTAACAGAAAATTCCAAAGCATTGACTTTCTCCTTTTTTCCCATTCTGTCGTATATTCCTGAAGCTACCTGCGTGGTTTACTATATACAGTTTTCAAACAGAATTAATGGTATGAGGTGACTTGTCACTTGTACTTTTGTAATGTTACAAATTGCTAAATTTGGAGTTCTAATAAGGTGCTGATGATTTGTTTTCAAAAATTCAGACAATGAACAATTTATTCTAAAACTGATAAGATAGACAAGTTATAATAACATCAGCAATTTCGTATGAAGTTGACTAATGTAAAATCGCATATATCTAATATATGTTATATTGAGTATGATACTAAATTATAATTTTGATATAATAAATTATAATGCTAATGCTACATTTTAAATTGGAAATCCTAAGCTCCTTTATGCCAGCTCCTATTCCTTTTTCAAATCTTTCAAAATTATAGCTTACACCTCTACTCTTTGAATTTCACAGTTATTTTTTATATATACTTTTTATTTTAAAATAATTATTGACATCAGTCTAAATTCTAAAGCAACATTTCAAAAAACGTGAACAAAAAAAAAATGAAGTTTTAATTTCTAAAGTCATTAACTAGCTAATTGAATATAAATATGATACTGTAAGCGGTAATATAATTTTTCAACTTCGCATTAATCGCGCTTGAATTAATAAGCTCATAACCAAAATCGAAAGTTTAGCACCTACATAAGCAGATCTTGTACCAAAGATTGCCCAGATGACAGGATGAGTTGTCTAATGAAAAGTATTTTTCACCCGAAAGTTTTCGGAAAGCGTTGGTTTTAAGTCCAGCATATGTTCAGAAAGCGATTCCCATCCTGATTTTGAATACACACGATTAGCAAGATTCCAGCAAATCTCTGCCATTTTACAATGGCCACAGTCCCGCCAAAAGCCAGCGCTATATGCAAACCAAAAAGCAGCTTTTCTGCGGCGATTTCCATCAGTAACACCAACATGTTCCTTATTACTATACATTCCAGCTATTGTCGTATTTAAGAAAGAAGTTTCAAACGGATTGAGGGAAATAGGGCCTGGTTCCAATATCTTTGCAAGCCAGGATGCTGCAAAGTCGATACTAAACGCAGGCTTCAACGAGAGCAACAAGCTTGTAACTAGCACACTTCTAAATGTATAGTAAAAAGAGTGAAGACGAACAGCATAGATATAAACCATTTCGTCGAACCATTTGTTCAAATACGAAATTTGCGACTTCAAGCTGATATTCCGATTTTGCATTAACAGACATATTATTTGGATTTCCTCGCAAGACGCTAAATAATTCCAGGCTTTGTCTTGAGAAAATGTATTCCGAATCTCATCATAAATTTCATAAGCACGTTTGTAATCACGAAGCATAAAAGAAAAATCCGCCATTTTTCTTTTTATGCTTTCCTGCTTTTCTGAAGAATAAATAAGGGATAGTGGATCATAGTTACCTTGAGAATGGCTTGAATGATTACGAGACCAGTATTTTTTGGAGGCAAATAGAAGCCTGGTAGTTAAATTACCGTATTGAGGGGTCAGATCTTCTTCCCAGGCCCGTACGCATCTTTGCATAAAAGGATATATACTATCATACAACATTGTTTGAACAAACTTTTTCATCCCTTCCACTTCTTCTACAGGCAGTAAAGGATAAAGAGGCAAACACGATTGTTCGGATTCGGCCTGAACTTCTAATGATGATCTCCATTCTGGAATTGGAAATTTTCTTAAATTTTTAGTCACAAATGTTATCGGTTTGGCATCATCACTAGATGAACAAAAGCTTTCGCTTTCCATCGAATCTCTAGGTGCATTTTTTAATGACTGTATAGAAGACGTATCATATCTGTCAGTATCTAAAGGTTTCGCTGATATGTAATTCGACCTTAATCTAATAAAATGAGAGTTTGCGCCAAGACTTCTCCGCATTTGCTGAAAAATTTGCTTCGAATTTGAAAGATCGTTGTTATCTTCATCATGTATAAACAAATAGTAATGTAAAATTTCTTTAGAAATAAAATTAGGAAAGGGCGCATTGTTAATTTCTTTGAATAAACGCATAACAGTTGCCATAGGATTGGTATTATGAGACGTTATAACAATTAGACAACCCACAGGATGAGAAAAAGTTTCATGTTCAGCTACCGGGTTACCAGAAAGTAGAAGTTTGAGATAATCCAGAATGGGATTTAAAAATCCATTTTCGGGGTAATTATTGCTGCCCGATTGAACCCACTCTTCTATGAGCTTCTGACTCAAGACTCTGAAACTATCAATGTCACCGCCAGGAGCAAATCTAGAATTTGCGCAATTTTCTAATCCGTTTTCGGTATTCCAGGCTTTATTTCGCTTCCACTGCCGAGGAACTTGTACTGCTTCCATAGGAACAAAGCGAATTGAGTCATGATCATTATCAAAAATCCTAGAATCCAAAGTTTCCTTTGAAATGGCAGAATTGTTTGTCGAGCTCTGAAAAATGCGATCTCCGAACGGTCGAATAAAAGATGCAAAATCGTCAAATCCTTTACGCTTCATGAAATTTTCTGTGTCATCAGATGCCATAATAAATATGTGCGGACAATATGTGTCACTGATCAGCTGTCGAAGCTTTAGCCCAAACGCATTGTTGCTCACCGATGACGGTGTTACATGAAGAGAACTTTGAGATGCATTAGGAGCAATTTCAGAAAGGCTCCTGGTTATAAAATTTGTTGCAATGTCCATAAGGATGTGTTAACGGTATAGAGGATAAAAATTCCAAACGTAGTATATGATTGTAGCAGGTCGTCGCAAATTTAATAAAATTTTGCATAGAGAAGCCAACCTATGCAAATTAAGGATTTATTACAATGTGTCATTACAAATTATTGGAAAAAATCCCCGAAAATTCCAAAATATTATGCAAAAGAAAGAGATGCAACTGCGAACCGGCCTGTTTAGTAAAGAAACATCGTATCGTTAAAGTAATTTAAGGAGACATACAGGTTGAATGGGTATAAAATTGTAAACAAGGTTGATGAGAAGACGCCTATAATTAAACAAGGTATCAAGAAAGAAGTTGCGTTTCCTGAGTCACAGAATCCTTTTTCGATTGCTGTTGATCGTCTGGCAAAATTTCAGTTTTAGTTTCATTACTGAACTGATCAGAGGAGCTTCTGCTTCCCCTAGTAACATTTTTCTTTAAGATTTTGTGAGGGAATTTAGCAAGCGATTGATTGAAATCGGCAATATCCCGTTGCTTCTGAGCATATCGAAGAGCATAAATAATTTGTTCTTTATCTTGTAATTCATCTCTTAGATCTGCAATTTCGAAATTATGGTCAGAAAGCAATTCCTCCATTCGTAAACGAGCTCTACTTATAGCAGTTCCTTGCGAACGCTCTGCCTCTAACATGGCAATGTATGTATCTCGTTCCTCTAAGTCCGAAGTCAATTGCTTCACCAAAGAAGCATAATATTCAACTTCTTGGGCATTCTTTTCAAGGGCAGAGTGTAAAGATGCTAATTCAGCTTGAACATTAGTCACAGCTTCCGCTTGGCGAATATCTTGAGGCAAATTTTGAGCTCTAGATGCAAATTTAAGCGTGTTAGTAGTCTCCATCGTATGGTTGGATTCTATGCTTATCGTTGCTAAAAGTGATATTTGTGATTGGCCGGATAAAGATTGCTGCAACAGACGAGTTAACTTAGACTCACGATACGGTATATGTCCTGAATTTGAGGTAAGTGAAGGATTTGCAGCTGCTGACAACCTAGAAATAACAGTTCCTAATGTTAAAAGAGATTTGTTGATAAATGCTCCTTCTTTGCGTCTTTCATGGTGAGCTGAAGCTCTTTCACTTCCAGCGAGATCCACCAAGCTGAGACTCGAAATTTGTGAAGTGTGAGCAGTAGGATTATTTCGAATAAGAAAAACCTGAAGAATTGCATGCGAACGAGAACTATACGTATTGAAATCGGTTGCTGCTGTTTTTCGGATTGCATTGCACTGTTCAATAACCTGACTAACCTCTTCGGGGCTAGTGACGAGAACTCGAGTTAATGGTGTAACATTGACTTCTCCAGATGCATTTTCGCGTATTCTTGGCTCTTCGTCCGAGTTTCCGATTAAGTCTCGTATTCTCTCATTATAAATTTCTAAATAGGATATACGGATTTGAAAGGTATCGTCATCAGAATTGTTTTCAACCATTTCAAATAAATCATTCATGGCAAGTGGAATAATACCAGGTTCGTTTTCCGTACCTTGCATAGAATATGTTTTTCCTGTGCCGGTCATTCCATAAGCAAACACTATTCCATTATATCCGGAAAAAACATTACGGACAACCGACTTAACAGAACGTTTGTATATATCGTAATTTTTAGATTCCATCCCAAAAACATTATTAAAAAGATATTCTTGCTGAATTGTGGACGAGCTTGTACTTGTTTGCTGGCGAATGTATTCACGACCATATGGGTCATTGCTTAACTTGCCATGTGACCATACACCTTGGTTTTTACCAATAGGTCGAATACGTATACTTGTGATAATTCCTGAACCAACAAAGTTGCTCTCTTTTAAACCTTTAGAATTGGTTTGTTGACTTGTTGTAGATTCATAATTAACATACTCATTTTTTAAATAATCCAAGTCCTTCGACGGATACAAGGCAGGACGCGTGTATCTATCTAAAGTTCCAGGAGACATCAATTTCTCTGTAACTCCCAAATCAAATGCTGTAGGCCCATTTACATTTGTTTGAGTGCTATTGCTTCGTAGCATAGGTATGGAATAGTTCGAAAAATTTCGGGACAATGGTGACGTTGGGGAATATGGAATACTCCCTGTTCCACTCTGAGATGGACCAGTCCGTATGCCAGTCATTGTAGAATAGCGGCGAGGTGTAACCAACCCAGTATTCACGGGTTTTGAGGAAGATGAACTCATTTCATGAAGTAGAAAAATAACAGGTTAGAAAATGAACGTGCTTATATAAAATAAAAAGAATAGAAAAATTTCCATTAAGTGGTGGTCAAATTTACTCAGTTTTGAAATCTTTCAACAAGCTAGTGAAATGTATTAGAATTTGTCAGACATAAACTACCTTCACCATTCACTTCATTCGCACATTAAGGAATCTCAAGACACTTCGGCATACTTACCTCGTTACGATGGTAGTAACCATTATAACGAATAACCAGTAAACTATGACAAGTTTATATTACTAATAACCGGATAAAGTAAATTTCATTAATATATAGCATAATGTAAATTGATTTATATTTCCTTTTTGAGTAATGTTAACAAAAAACTAGCTCTTTTGCCTATAACCCTCTAAGATTAACACACCCTGTTATGCCGTTTTCTAGATGTAGTTACTTCTTTTTTATTTAACCGAGCTGAATTTCTCAATATTAAATCCTTAAAATCTGGCAAAGATGAAAAAAATATTAATGTATAGTAAAGGTAAATAAGTTGCTCTGGATAAATTGGCTGAACACTGGAAGTCCGAGGCTATAGGTTTCAAGCTGTCTATAATTTCGATTCGTCCAATCTGTGTTAAAAACTTGGTTTTAGTCGTTCACTGTTGTTTGCGTTGTCTGTCGGAGACCCTTTTCGTCCTCTTCAACAGGTAGCTGGCTTTCGTAAAATTTTCGTAACTCTTGTTGTCGCTTTAGGTCTTCAAACCTTTCTTTTTTAATTCTTTTCCTTTCATCATCTTTTTGAACTCCCGCCGACATTTTCTATACTTACATTAGCTATGGTGCATATTTTCTTTAATATAAGTAAATATTACCTCTCGTTCAATAATCTGATTATTATGTACGAAATAAACCATGTAAACACTAAAGACACCGGCCCCGACGATACAAAGTTTTGAGGCAGTAGACATTGGCAATAATTCTAGTTAAATTTAATATAATGTATACGATAGACTTTTGTAGCCGAGTAAAGATATACTCTTAGGTAAATTAGGAGGTTAGCAGTCGAAACTTACGTAAATGCCAATCGCCGACGTTAAAAAAATTGCTCAAAAAAACAACAATTTTACTACATGTCAAAATACTTTTTAAAATATAACAGATCTTAGTTCATAAAAATTAGAAAGAGTATAGGAAAAATAATAAATTATTCATACATGCCTATTAATGTTTTTTAAAGACTGCTAATACTAATTTAGTAAATTTATTAGAGCCATTGGCATTAAATGTTGCAAATTCCAGGAATTAACCGGTTCTCAAAGGTATTACAACTTGATACAAATAAATGGAACTTCAACGTCTTCACCGTTGGCATCATCACAGCAAATTTCAAGCACCAAGTGTTTCCGGAAAGGTTCTAGTTTTTTCTTAGTAATTTGCTCAACCAATTCAGAAATTTTGAGAGGCAACCTTTCAGCAAGTTTCTTAGGTGGTTGGAAATTAGCATACAAAAGAGAAACTCCAGATGAAAGCATGGTCACTTCCAACCCCTCTTCTTTTTGGAAATAATCAATAAGCTCTTGAAGTGTGCAGTCCGGGAGATTGTAGCGATCCCAGATTTTGTCGATTTCTTTACCATTGACTTTCATTTTCGGAGAAGCAATAGGATCAGAAAATGTAAAGAGCCCTATAGCAAGGTTGAAAAATCCATTTTTATATTCCTCGATCTTCTTTTTGCCATCAACAAGTTTAACAAGCTCAAGACATACAAGTCCTGAAACGACAGCAGTTGATGTACACATGGCTGGTACAATTTTACCGGCAACAAACTTCGTCTTAAACCTATCCGCAGGTGTGATGTCGTAATTCATGGCACGCAAATTTGATGCAGCCGTTATAAAGTCAATGTGATGATTAGAGTCATCGTCCTTTTCAAATTCTGCCGGAGTTAGTCTAAAACCCACAAGAGAGGATGGAGGTGGTAGACTGTCAGCAATCGATTTCAGTTCTTGTTTATCTTTATTAGCAGCGGTTTCGGGAGCTTCTTCATTTTCATTGACTTGAATTTTAATACCAGACTTGGGAGCAAAGGGAGGAGGATTGTAGCCAGCAAGAACGCGTTCGTAAATAGCTGGGTCTGTCTCACTCTTAAGGCCGTAGTTGAATGCATAAAGACTGGCTGCTGCAACTATGAAGTCAAAATGCTCACGGTTGTGAATATCAAAAGATAATGGAGTAGGGGCACGCTTAGGACCAGACCAAAACGGTTGGCCAGTGGAGGTTACAGAATCCTTAGGGAAATTGAAAAGTAATTGCTGAATGTTGTTGTTAAAGAACTTATCAAACTGCAAACGGGCCCACATAATACATTCCTCAAATGAAAGAGGCTTCTCCGTAACAAGATAATCTCTAATATTTTCTAAAACTTCACGGGGGTTACTACTCGTTTTCAATGAAGTTTCCAAAAAGTTAGGAGAACTAAGGTACATATTAACGTTATCGATAGGCTGTTTAAACAAGCCTTCAAAGAGATCGCGAGCCCATGCAATGGTGTGCTCAATACGGTTAGGAAAGTTCTTCAAAGTACAGATAGGAAATGACTTTTCAGGAGGGTCTTGGGATGATCCGTACGACTCTGTAAGATGAGGTACAACAACTTGCGTATTACCCTTAGTACCCAAAGTACCAGACTCTAATAATGGCTTTTCGAAAAATACACAACGGCGGTCAACATACATTCGAGCTTCGACGTTATCCAAAGCATTCGTGACTAAAGATAACTTTTCAAAGAATTCATCGCCAAATATGCCTTCGCTTTCTGGTCCAACACGTTCTTGATATGAAGTTATTTTACCAGTCAATGAAGGATTCATGATTGAAACAGCGGTAGAAGCACATTCGGACTTCAGCTTTCCGACGTCACGAGGACGAAAGAGAAATTGACGATTCAAATTCGATTTTTCAATGGAGTCCATATCAGTAACAGAAATATGACCACTTTCACCAGTAGCGACACCCATCATAGCCCAGTTTTTCAGCATTTCACATCCAATAGCGCCAGCACCAACCAAAAACGTACTCAAAGAAGCTATTTTCTCTTGAAATTCCGAACCGAAAACAGCGATTTGCCCATCGTATCGACAGCCACGAGGTTTACAAGTTTCTTCACTGATCGTTACAGAAGATGGCAAGCTTTCTAAGGAGTCAAAATAGAAGTATTGCTTCAATGGGTAAAATTTACTGGTGGTAGCTTTCAACACTTCCTGTGCTACAGCACCGCCCAAAAACGCGGACATTGCAACCAAATCACCTCTTGCCTGGTATGAAATTTCCTTAATTAGTTTTTCATCGAGTTCAACATCAAATTGAAGTGTGCTTGCAATTTTCTTACAAAATTCGAAAAATTCAGCTGCATCAATGTCGTTACGGGGTCGAGGCAATGAACCTTCATGCGCATCGGCAAATGCTGAAAGGGCCTGGAAAGCAATGTGGTATTGTGGAGGTCTCATCATTTTACCAAAGTCAGGATATACATATTCAGGGTCCTTGAGCGATTCGCGGAGAGATTTGAAAGATATTTTGGTTGGAACTTTAACTTGGGTAAAGACACCATTGTAACCGGCACTTCCTAAATCTTTAACAGATCCGATAGAAAAGGTATATGGACCTTTCACTTCAACTTTACGAGGAGTGCCATCATTTAAACCAGGCATACCCTTCACTTCGGTAAATTTAACAAAATCACCATTCTCCAATCCATGACGAGTTTCTTCAAGCATGGTAACAACTCCATCATCAGTAATTGAAGCGATCATTCCAGTTAAAGGTTCATTTCCATCAGTGTCAGTACAAATAAAGTTCTCACCAAAATCACAAAATATCGATCCAAAAAGACCACGGCTGTCAGCAGCAATATAAGCAATATGGTTTTTGTGTGTAAAGTCGTTAATTTCTAGCTGTTTCGTAAGAGAAGTTTCTGTGACAACCACGCATTTGAAGTTTTTTAGATACTCTGTTGAAAGTTCATCAACTACAGAAACAGGCACATATTGATTAAGCTCTGCTAACTTTGATACCGTTACTTTTGCACGAGGAACACCAATATCGTCTTCTGTAAGAAAATATTGTGATGATAAGTCCTCAATGCGTGTAGGTTGAGGATCGTAAAGAGTAACGCTTTTTACACCTGCTAGACAAACGTTCTTTGCTATTTCAACGCCTAAACCTTTGCAGCCAATGATTAAGACATTCGACTGACTCATTTGTTTCATAGCCTCATGGCCTAAAACATAACTTTAGATAAATTAGCAAGCGCTCAGTACAAGAAAGAATATAAAAACATAAAGCTAAACCAAATCAACACCGGTAATAATGACTCTTCATGTTTCTAATAAAACTTACAGTTGTCTAGAGTAAAGCCCTTCATCGATAGTATTTTGATCCGTTTGATCAATGTTCATGTTATTCTTTTGCAATGTTAGTAAGAAGCGAAAAATACTTGAATCATTTAAACAAATTACATACACTCATTACGAAACGTGGTGTTGGCAGAGGAGAGTCATACGTAGGCTATAATATAGTGTTTTTATATGTTCAAATAGCGAGCTCTTTCGTTACACATGCTTAACAATTTATTACTCATTAAATTTAAGAGCGCGCACTTGAAGTATGCTGGCTGGATAAAAAAAAATTTTGCACCATTATTCTAAAAGCATTTTTATTTTCCAGCTTACTGATTGAAACGCTTAGTCATTACAAAAATCTTTTAGATGCGATAAAATTGCTTTCTATATGTCATATATACACCGAATCAAACAATATCGTTATATATATTAAGGCATGCAAACGCGTCATCCCAAAACGCGAAGCCACCACTGAAAATCCAGGCTGCTTCTGTATTGTTTTCTTAACGGTACATCAAGGTTAAAACAAATACTCTATAAATCGATGTCAGATAGAAAGAGAGTGTATGGACCGAGTGTATCCGTTCCCCCTTATTTTGAAGAGCCAGAACAACCTGTTTTCACGCGGACTCGTGATGTTGACAGATGTCGAAAAATATGTAAGATACCGATTATTAACATTTTCACTGACAATTAGATCTAAAATTAGGGTGGGCTACTAAAGCTGTCGGTAGCAGTTATTTTGAATCAGAAAAAATAAAAATTGCATGCACAGTCTCTGGTCCTCGACCTAGTAAGACTTTTGCTTTTCGTTCATCAGCAAAGTTGAATTGTGAATTTAGATTATCCCCATTTTCTACTTCTGTTCGTCAGGGACATGTACAAACCGTCGAAGAAAAAAGCTATTCCCAAATGATTGAAGCAGCAATTTCTCCAAGTATATTACTGCATTTGTATCCGAAAAGTTCTATAGACGTTTATATTCAAGTGATTGAAAGTGACGGTGCATTAGCAACATTGGCTGCTGCTATAAGTTGCGCATCAAGTGCAATAGCTGATGCTAACATCGACTGCATAGATTTGGTGACGGGCTCGAGTGTATTATTTAATCCCAATACGGATGAATATTGGATTGATCCTGATTATGTGGATGAGCGTGCAAGGGCTGCTAAAGGTTCTGTAGTTATGGGGTACATGGCTTCTCTTGGTCACGTTACTCAAGTATGGGAAAGAGGCACTTGCTCTCCGAGTCGCCTTTCGTTTTTGACGGAAAAATGCATAAAGAATGCCAAAGATACTCGGTTAGTAATTAATCATGCACTGCTACTAGAGAAGTCGAAATCCGAAGATCCTTAGATATTGGAATTCTACCTCTATAATAATATTCTGTTGATGGCTAATATTTATACCAATTTTACAAATTACATAATCAAATTTATTTCTTTTTAAAATTCTCTTCTATTAGTTGGCAATGCTCAAGTTTTGCCTTTTTTTCCTTAACACACATTTGAAGGGAGACGCTATCTTTTCTCGACAAACAAGCAGATGACTTCCCTAAGTAGATTTTCTTCTTTGAAATCAGCTTGGCCATCCGCAAGTTACGTTTGTTATGAAAAATACGAGTAAATATTAAATTAAAGATCTTAGTTTTTATCACTCGCGAATATATTCAGTAGCCAAACGATTAACTCTTTCCAATTTTTTCCAGTCTATTTATCGATTCCAATAGAACAAAACAAATGCTGAGATTTTATTAATACATATATTTGATACTAATTTATCAAGCTGCATTGAGACGAAAGCATCTTGGTAGTACTAGAATCATTGTTACTCACATACTGTTACCTGCTTCTTATAACCTCCAAATCAGCGAAATTCCGCGTCTTCATCATAGCCAAACTTATGCTCAATTGCCTCGTTTGTAAATTAAAATATATTTAACAATAAGAAGGACGATAAAGAGGGGATTCTTCTATACAATAAAATTGCTTTCATTTAAATTAGGTCATTGATGATTATTAGTTGTTGCTTTTAAAAATTTGATATATTCACGGACAATAGGATAGAACCATTTAAAACGGAAGCTAAGAATCTTTCCAAAAGTCCAAAATAATTTGATTTTATTGAAAATTACTCGAAAACTGCTGAATTTGCGAATTTGCCTTTATTGCAGCAAATTACCGTATTTGAATACTACACTAGCTTAAAATTATTGAGTTCTTTTTTAGTTTTGAAATAAAACTATAAAAAATCAAAATGTCGAGCCCAAGGCGCAGAATTGAGACGGACGTTATGAAGCTGCTGATGAGTGATTACGAGGTAACTCTTGTCAATGATAATATGCAAGAATTTTACGTTAGGTTCCATGGACCGTCTGAAACCCCTTACTCAGGTGGAATATGGAAAGTTCATGTTGAACTGCCAAGTGAGTATCCTTGGAAATCTCCAAGTATTGGATTTGTAAATCGTATATTTCATCCCAATATCGATGAGCTTAGTGGAAGTGTTTGCTTGGACGTGATAAATCAAACTTGGTCTCCAATGTTTGATATGATTAATATTTTTGAGGTTTTTCTTCCACAGCTACTCCGTTATCCTAATGCGTCGGACCCTCTAAATGGAGAGGCAGCAGCTCTATTATTGCGAGAGCCGAATACCTACTATGCCAAGGTTCGAGATTATATCGCTCGGTATGCTAATAAAGAAGACGCTGATATAACTTTGAACGACTCTTCAGATGATGACACCATGTCTTCTATTGACACTGAATCTGGCGATGAAATTGCTGGTCCAATGGACTCTGATTTTTAAATTTCGTTACGTTGCTTTGTTTGATATACATTGATTCTTTTTTGAATTCTCTTTATGGATACTGATTGTGGCATTCAATAAACCGATGGATAGCTAAATCTGTTACACTTTTTTTTCTATTGATGCATTGAATGATTCTTTTTGCATGCTGTCGCTTGCAAAACCCGTTTGAATTTGCTTTCAATCAGTAGTCGTGACAACGATATTTAATAGGTTTATTTTCTTGAAGCTTCAAGTTACTGCAGCATAATTTACGACTATAACTCCATGATGCATAGTTAATGAGAACTAATATTTAAATAAAATAGAAAAAAAATATTAAATAAATACATTGATCATATCTACCTATAAATTAAGCTGAACAATCAGCGCGTTAATTATTTCCCTATCATACGATGGATCATTTTCTTTCTGTCGTATGCATTCAATCGAATGAGATACGTGAGCAGCTAACTGACAGTCAACTTTCGAAACTTCTTGACTACGAAATAAAGAAAGCTCATGGTAAATCGAGTTTAAAGAAATGTGTAAATCATCATCGTAAAAAAACAACATTTTCTTAGCGTAAGTCAACGTTAAAGCATGCAATTGAGAACAGTCTTGCATACGTAACTTTTGTGTTCTATATAACTCAGTAAGAGATTCCCGTAATTTACAATATGACGGCTTTATAACACATTCGTAGGCATAATATTGTAAAGATGATAAGAACCATAAAGTCACCCACAATTGAGTCCATGGTTGAGAAATACCTTTGGCAGTATACTCCTTTCTTTCGTAAAAAAGGGATTTGATTTTAGTTATACTTAAGTGTAAAGAACCTAGTAGTATCCATAAATCGGAATACACATTTAAAGCATTTTTATCCATAAACAAATTGAACGGCCATTTTAAACACAATAACAGTTGCATATTGAGTCCCTCTACATCGATTTTACGATTCTCAGAGCGAATCATTTCATCTTCTTCATCAAAGATACTTACAAGTTTTAGAAAAGATACACATTCTCCATATTCAGTAGCGAGATCAAGTAAAGAAATAGTTTTCCTTAAAACAACGGGTAAAATATCATCAATTACTACCCCTTGAACGTCATTTGAACTGCAATATTCACCACGAACGTCTCTGAACATTTCAGATAATGTTGGAAGAAACTCAACATTTTCAAGTAACATCACCATCTCTAGCATTTTTACCAAATCGAAAATCTGATGAAACGAAGCTAATTGAAATATTATTTTTTCTGATACCAGAGTGAACATTTCATCTGCTAATTTTGTCACTGAAGATTTCGTTAAAGGCAAAGGCATTTCATATACCAGTCTGTAGAAACATCTAAGAATTTCACAGAAAGCGTCTGTGAAACATTTTTTTGCATTGAGCATACACGTTCGTATTGAAACTAAGCAATTAACGATGTCTTGGGTCAAAAAAGGGACATTATTGCTACAAGATACAAAATCTTTAGTATCACCGCATAAAAACGAACATTTGAAGCTGTCATCGCCGGAATCATTTACCAAATACTGCACTAATTCGTCAAGCCAAGTCTTCTGAAAAGCACATTCACACTCTAAAACCAGCTTTTTAAAATTCAAATGAGTAGAGCCCATATACATATTATGCAGCTTTTGAAACGTAGAAGCTACACTCAAGCATTGAGAAATATTACCTTGAAGTACTAGCAGACTAGATAAAGTTTCTTTCCAATCTGCTAAATGCGCTTCTAATTGCGCCAAGGATACGAATTTTCCGGAACCTACAAAATAAGGATCGCTGGATATAATCATCCGCTCTAAATTAGCTAGACTTTCATCATAAAGAAATAATTTTTTCGAAAGCAGAAGTCTAAGAGCTTTAAGAAGAAACTGGTTTTGCTGAATCAAATCTTCATCAAAAATTTCAATATATCGTTCTATCCTTTTCCTTTTACTTGCCAAAGATACTATGTCATTAATTAATTCTCGTTCACCAGGGTGTAATGGTTGAACAGATGGATGCAGTAGTATTTGACCATTTTTCTCAATAAACAGGCCAGAAGTATTCCCTGCGAGCAACAAAATAATCTCATGCAACATATAATGTATTTATTGTTACAGAGTTTGCATGAAAATATTCAACATATAGCCAATTTAAGTAAACTACTCCAAAGGAGGCTTTCGTAGTAAATGAGATAAATAGCTAAAACTTATTCGTGTTACTTTGAAGGTAACGACTAGGGAATGTCTTGCGTTGTTACAATGAACAATAATCAATGTAGCATTGCATATAATTCAATTAATATATATATATATATATATATATATATATTATTTTGTAATAACCTAGTAGGTACTGTTTATCTTAAACAAACAAAGTCTCAGACGAGCGAAGGTTTAACGACATTAATTTTGGGCAACAGGTAAACACAACACTTTAAAATTGATTAGAAGGGGGAGGTGGTCCACATGGCATGATCATTTTTTCTAATAGGTTTTTGCGAACTTGGACTCTCGGTTCGCCGAGCGCCGTTGCCATATATGCGAGCAACGGTGGATGCCCCACTACAGAAGACAAAGTATCCCGGTGCTGATTTACCATCCATTCACTAGTTTATATGGTGAGCGAAAATTCATTTGTCAAATAAACCGATTAGTACTTACTATTTGGTGGTAAACGCATTACCGACACCAACATAACGCGCTTGTAACTGTTCTAGTTTTGCTTGAGAGCGCAACCTGTCTGCCTACAATCGTTAATAAATGAAAGAAGCATAGAATAGAGATAATTCAAGAATTTTTTTCTTACCATAGTATATATTGGAATATGTGGTATAATGTTCAGACTGGGTTTTTTTAACACATATTGTTAATTGAAACGAATAAGGTATAATACTGTAATTTGCAATTCTAAATTGCGATTTCTAGCGCACCAAAGCAACCACAGAAATAAACGTTTCAAAATAAACATTGCTATCCTTTGACCAAAAACCTGTAGTTGCAGTTTTTTGATAATAGGGAGCACTACACTTGAAGATGTCTTCTCTTGCATCTCAGGGTAATAATGCTTCAACTCCTGCATATCGTTATGGGTTTCAAACTTCAGAAGTTGGGGACAGGCCAACTGTAAGTATGCCTTCACAACCTGAGTCGAGTGCTATGCTCGAGGATGATGGAATGGTGAAAAGGAAACCTTTTGCTGCTATAGGAGAAGCCATACCAAAGGTAATTGATACAACCGGAGAATCAGTACGTGAAGCCTTTGAAGAGTTTTTATTGTCATTTTCTGATGACCGCGTTGCTGGAGGTGATGCTCTCCCTTCTGCATCACAAGAGAAATATTATGTTCAACAGATTCATGGATTGGCAATGTATGAGATTCATACCGTTTACGTTGATTATAAGCATTTAACCTCGTACAATGATGTGTTAGCTCTTGCGATAGTTGAGCAATATTATCGATTTTCTCCTTTCTTACTTCGAGCTTTACAAAAGTTGATTGAAAAGTTTGAACCAGAATATTATAGAAGTTCTCTTTCTCGTGAAAATGCTTCACTTTCACCGAACTTTAAAGCCAGTGACAAAACATTTGCTCTTGCATTTTACAATTTACCCTTTCGATCCACAATTCGGGACTTACGAACAGATCGTATCGGTAGACTCACGACTATTACAGGTACAGTTACTCGTACTTCTGAAGTACGCCCTGAATTAGCACAAGGTACTTTTATCTGTGAGGAATGCCACACTGTAGTTTCAAATGTTGAGCAAGCATTTCGCTATACTGAACCAACTCAATGCCCTAATGAACTTTGTGCTAATAAAAGAAGTTGGCGGCTCAATATTTCACAGTCTTCTTTTCAGGACTGGCAAAAGGTGCGCATTCAAGAAAATAGCAACGAGATTCCTACGGGTTCTATGCCACGAACTTTGGACGTAATTTTGCGCGGAGATATTGTTGAAAGGGCTAAGGCTGGTGACAAATGCGCATTTACGGGAATTCTTATTGCCGTTCCAGATGTCTCACAGCTAGGAATTCCTGGTGTAAAGCCAGAAGCTTATCGAGATTCTCGCAATTTTGGTGGTAGAGATGCAGATGGTGTGACAGGACTGAAGTCTTTAGGTGTACGTGATCTTACATATAAACTATCTTTTTTAGCTTGCATGGTTCAACCAGATGATGCAAATGATAAAAGCGGTGCGGATGTCAGAGGGGATGGTTCTCAAGGGATCGAAGAGCAAGATGAATTTTTGCAATCGCTTTCTCAAGAAGAAATTGATGATTTACGTGCGATGGTGCATTCAGATCATATTTATTCTCGTTTGACAAACTCACTGGCTCCCTCTGTTTATGGTCATGAAATAATTAAGAAGGGGATTCTTTTACAGTTAATGGGTGGTGTTCACAAGTTAACTCCTGAAGGTATAAATCTTCGTGGCGACCTGAACATTTGTATTGTCGGCGACCCCAGTACTTCGAAATCACAATTTCTTAAATACGTTTGCAATTTTCTTCCTCGTGCAATCTACACTTCTGGAAAGGCATCATCTGCGGCCGGTCTCACAGCTGCAGTTGTTAAGGACGAAGAAACTGGGGATTTTACTATAGAAGCAGGCGCTTTAATGTTGGCTGACAATGGAATATGTGCTATAGATGAATTCGATAAAATGGATCTGTCAGACCAAGTTGCTATTCATGAAGCAATGGAACAACAAACGATATCTATAGCAAAAGCTGGAATTCAAGCTACATTAAACGCACGGACATCTATCCTTGCTGCTGCAAATCCAATAGGTGGCCGCTATAACCGAAAAACAACTTTGCGGAATAACATCAATATGTCTGCTCCTATCATGTCACGGTTTGATTTATTCTTCGTTGTACTAGATGAGTGCAATGAATCAGTTGATAGACATTTAGCTAAGCATATTGTTGACATTCATCGTTTACGGGATGATGCCATGCAACCTGAATTTAGTACTGAGCAACTTCAACGATATATCAGATATGCAAGGACTTTCAAACCAAAGTTAAATACAGAATCTTGTGCCGAAATTGTTAAAAAGTACAAGCAATTGCGGATGGATGACGCGCAAGGTGCTGGTAAAAATTCATATCGTATTACCGTGCGACAACTGGAGTCAATGATTCGTCTATCAGAAGCCATTGCAAGAGCAAACTGTGTAGATGATATTACTCCTGCATTTGTCAACGAAGCATACTCTTTATTACGTCAATCAATTATCCATGTGGAAAGAGATGATATTGAGGTTGAAGAAGATGATGCAGAGGCCCAAGAACTTGAGAATGATAATACTAATACAACAAATGGCAATGATAATGTTTCTTCGGAAGAAGCTTTGCAGAAACCAAAAGTAAAAATTACTTACGACAAATATGTTTCGATTATGAACGGAATATTACAGGTTTTACGCCAGCGCTCTACTGAAGGTGTAGATGGAGTACCAGCGGGAGACCTAGTTCAGTCATATCTCGAGCTTAGGGAAGACCAATTCCATACCGAGGAAGACATCATCTATGAGGTTGGTCTTGTGCGTAAGGTATTAACCAGGCTTGTTCACGAATCGATCATCATGGAAATTCAAAATTTAACTGACAGCGCCGTGAGGCTTCCTTTTGAAGAACGCGTATTTTCAATACACCCTAACTGTGACATTGATGCTCTACTGAGCAATGGCGATGTTCCGAACTAAGGTTATAAAAGATTCGTAACGATCTCTTATAAGTTTTATCAGTGAGGCGTATTTTTGAAACAGACCTGACATTAATTGTTGAAGCACTACTTTAATTCACGAAATTGGTGTATTTTTTTTTTCCTCACTGCATACCGTAGAAACCCTGATTTGTTATTTTAATCTTTACACTCTTTTTTTGTACTTTTATTCACTAAATTTGATAATACTATTGGATCCTACCGAAAAATATATACTCATTTTCCTGATCTAGACATTTATCAGATTAATCTATGTTTATTTCAAACATATAACCCAGGTAAATTAGTATAGTGATACGTTAAGCAATGTTAATATGTTGAAGCATATCTGCTGAAATCCGTTCAACACCAAAGGAAGGGTGAGACTGTTCAGGACTAAACCTCTACGCTATTTACAATAGTAAACACCTCAAGTTACTTTTTATAAAGACTCTTGATTAGTAGCTACAGAAGGGCTATGGAAGTGCCTCGCGCATCTCCTAACCAAGAGCCGTTATGTTCGATTTCACCGTCCTCCTTGGTGATCAATGAAATTATAACTGTCGTGACGGCAATTAGAAAAACCACGAGATGGAGGAATTCTGGTGTTGCATCCATTTTAGGAGTCTCAACACTTAAAGACGAATTTCTGGCTGATGGTTTAGAAAGCCGATGGAAAACAAATGGCGAAAAAAGCAGTAGTATCCGATATCCATTGGTTATGGAGTTTTCACAGTTAAAAGAAGATTTGACGAACCGTGCTAGCTTAAATGGATACGATAGTTTAAAGCTTCTCTCTCCGTTTTTGAGGACAATCAAGTCCCCACGAATGACAGGTTATATAACTAGCTTATGTTTATCAGCTATACTCAAATTCTTTTCTTTTCGAATCATTTCTGAAGAATCACCCAATTTAGCACTGTCAATGCGTAATCTATCGTTTGCTATTACTCAATGCCGTTTTGAGAGCTTCGATGCTTCACAGGATGAGGCTGTATTGTTGCGAGTTTCTAGGCTAATGGAAGAATTGTTAAGAGGTCCTGGAAAAGCTGTTTTGAGTGATGATTCTATTTGCGAAATTGTTGAAACAGGGCTCAGTATGTGTTGCCAGTCTAGGCTTTCCCAAGTTTTACGCTATAGTGCTGAATTATCGATGACATCTATCCTTGAAAAGATATTTGAACGCTTGAAGTACATTGATGTGAAAACGGATAGTGAAGATTTTTGGGACGCATCCGAAGAACACTCTATCAAAGGAGAGGAGTTCCATTACAAAAAAATCACCGAAGGCGATGAGATTTCAAATGAAATCGATCCCTTCGGTATTGGTTCTATTCGCGAAGTTTTTCGTGTACTAGTTTCCTTTATTGACTTTGGCAAGCAAAAGTTTTCTGATAATATTAAAGCCATGGCATTGAGATTTATAAACACAGCCTTAGAGGTCTCTGGTTCACATATTAGCGATTTTCCTTCGCTTCGAGTACTCATCACTGATACTTTATGCAAATCACTTCTACAGCTCATTCGTAGTGATCATACAGCTTTGCTGACAAATTCCTTGCTTGTAATGACTACTTTACTTCAAGCAATGCCCGGCTCTCTTAAATTGCAGCAAGAGTTATTTATCTCTTATTTAATATCTTGTCTCCATATACCTTCAACCACACCTCGTGAACGTAATGTTGAAACATCTTTGCACAAGGTAGTTTCTTCGTTAGACCTGAGTGAGGAGATTAGTCCAGATCGTGCCACACCAACTTCGTTTACTGAGAGAAAAAGATTTGCTTTCGACACGAGAAATAGACCTCCTGAAGTTCGTGAGCTTATCGTTGAATGTCTCGGATCTTTATCCCGCATCCCTTATTTTTTGATAGACTTGTATGTCAATTATGATTGTGACCCTCAAATGTCAGACCTTGCCATTGATCTGCTGAAAGTTTTGACAAGAAATTGCCTTGTTGACTCTGCTCGCTATTCAACTGCTAATGTACCACCACTTTGCCTCGACGCTCTTTTAAATTTCATTTACTATTTTCATGAGCATTTACAACCTTGTTATAATGACCCCAATAATACTTTCAAAGATGATGTCGCTAAGACATTAATCGAATCAAAAAAGAGAAAAGCAATTATTATTGAAGGTGCCGAGTTATTTAATGAATCCCCTTCAGATGGTATTGCCTTTTTAACTCAGCATTCTATCATCAAGCAATCCGACAATCCTACTTGTATTGTTGAATTCTTCCATTCTACTAATCGTCTTAGCAAGCGAGTTTTAGGAGAGTTTCTGACCAAAGGTTCCAATTCTCATATTTTAAATGCTTTTATAAGTGCATTCGATTTTAAAGGAAAGAGAATTGATGAAGCGTTACGACTTTTACTTCAGTCGTTTCGTTTACCTGGAGAATCTCAATTGATAGAAAGAGTTTTAGAAACATTTTCTCATTATTACATGAGTGCGAATCCTGATTCCATGTCCTCAAAAGATGCCGCGTTTGTCCTTTCCTACTCAATAATTATGCTAAATACCGACCAGCATAACCCAAACATCAAATCTCAACGTCGAATGACTTTAGATGATTTTTGCCGTAACGTACGCGGTGTAAATGATGGGCAGGATTTTGATCGAAATTTTTTGTCTGAAATTTACAAAGCAATAAAAGAAAATGAAATAATTGTTGCCGAAGAGCATGACACTGAGCTTTCATTTTTATATATTTGGTCAAAGTTACAGCAGAGCGTGAAAATAACTGAGCCATTCAAGCGTTCGAGTTCTAACGTGCATGATAAAATTGTTTTTCTTGAAGTTTGGAAATCGATAATGGCCGCTTTAATATACGTGTTTTCTACTGCGACAGAAGATACTGTATTCTATAGGGTTGTCAATGGAATTCAGCAAGCTACGGAAGTGGCTGCAGCATATGAATTGAACGAACCGGTTGATTATGCTATTGAGCGCTTTTGTCAATTTACTGCGCTCGATCCTTCTTCTGTGCCAGGTACTCAATTAAATACTGCTATTAAAGTGGAAGACCGTATTATTACAGTTAGTGAATTAAGTGTACGTTTTGGAAGGGATTTTCGTGCTCAATTGGCTCTTCTGGTTCTCTTTTGGATAAGTAGTAAGTTTGGTAATATCATAGACGCAAGCTGGCCCTTGTTGGTTCAGCTCACCATTTGTCTAGCCCGAAATAACCTAATTGATAATTCGTTTTTACCTGGTTTCAAGCTGTTTGGGTATCAATGGTTTCCATTTCCTGAACCTCCGTTGAATTCTGGGAAACCCGCGTTAAGCAAAGAAGGAGGTTTATTGTCAGCATTATCTTCATATTTATCAAGTTATGCAAATGATGAACCTCCTTGTCCAACAGATGAAGAAATTCAACATACTTTATGTACTATTGATTGCATCTCTTCTGCTAAAATTGACAATTTCTTAACTAAATTGGTCGATCTCAAGCAACCCGGATTAAACAAACTTCTGGACTCTCTTCTTAGTCTATCAAATCCGTCGACTAGCCTTCTGACTGATGAAAACACAGTGGATGATAACAAAGTTTCGTCTGTAGAAGCACTCAGTAACATCCAGTCTGCAATAGTAGCTGATCTGCTGACATCGTTATTTTTGGGAACTAGAGAATCACTCAACAAATTGGAAAGAAGAACCCAAATTTTGTCATATCTTCTATTTCAAATTGAACAATCTGGGGATGAGAAAGTTATCAACCAACTCTCTCTATATATCTTCGAGATGTTCATGGATGACGACTTGAAGTTAAGCGAGAACTCAGAAGACTGGGGTTTATTCAGTAAGCTGTGCAATCTTTTGAACGATAAAAATATTGTTGTCAGAAATCAGAGCTTATCACTTTTTCATCAGTTGGTAAACAAGTACCCCTTTCTACTTGAAAGTTGGATAGGACTCCAGCTTGTCCAATCCGCTGTTAATACAAATACAGCAGATATTGATGATTTATATAGGCTGCTTAGCAAAATCCCTACTAATTTACTTGATCTTCCAATGTTTCAAGTATATTTAGGTTGCGTTGATACGCTAATTCAGACTATTGTGAAACAAATCGCGCAGATTTTGTCAAAGCAAAAAAAGGGAGCTTCAAAAGGGCTTCCGTTTGATAAGTCTATACTTGATAACCATAGTGCAGAATTGAACGATGCATTTAATTTATTTTTAAAAGCAGCAGTTGAGTACAAGGTTGACTCCAATGAAAGTTCTGAACATTTTCAAGATACAAGATGGAAAATTATTTACGATCATGTTTGTAAGCTTTGCCTCTCGCGAAGTCGTTCTTTAAGAGCAGCATCTTTGTCATGTTTGCAGCGAATAGTCGTGGAACAGTTAGATCAGCCTCACGAAGTTAGTTATACTATGGCTCTCTTCCACCTGGTGCTTCTTCCAACTATGGAAAACATGATCACTGTTTTAACCGAGAAACCAGAGCATAAAATATTCGGTCTAGCGCAAGCCCAAATGTTTAATATAATTTGCAAAACTGTGCTGATTGATATGAATGTGTTGTCAGCCCAAAAGGAGATGCTGCATACATTATGGCTAAAGTTAATGGACGTGGCCATAAAATTAAGTTCAATCCATGGTTCAGAGTCTATGGCTGAGGTAATGGAATCTATCAAGAATGTTTTTATGATTTTACACGGTGCTGGAGCACTCGCAGGACCCACTATTGAGGTCGATCCAGAAATTCCTGATCATCTGATAAAAACTTGGAATACTACATGGAATAACCTTTTCATATACTATCCAGAATTATCAAATGACTTAAATATCAACAACGAAGCCGAAATGAAGAAAGAAAACCTAAAAAATCCCTCACAAACGACTACTGTTTAGTTTTATCCTCTTCAATTTTTCTCATTCTTTATGGATTTAAAGGGACTATCATTTTTCCATATATGCTCATTGAAGCCTAGACTATCAAAAAGTATAGGGCGATTAGAAAGCCTGACAACTAAGTGCATACAGCAATTCTGTTACTGCTACCAAAATTTTTTAGTTTGATACAGTATCTTATACTCACCTAAGTGAGATATTCAAGGTTACGCAGCGAAATATATCTAAAACTAAACGTCACAAATCGAAAATGCATCGATTCTTTCTCTCTTTATTATATTAAGATATATAATTTTTTACAAGATACAAAAATCTAATTGGAAATGTAATCGAAATTAAACTGATTGTAAACATTCAATAATTTTCTCTAAATATTGTGATGCTGCCTCCGCATTTTCTATCATGAGTTAAGAACTATCTAACGGCCAAAATATTTGGATATGTATTATAAATTATAAGCTTTAAAACTTTAAACACACTATCTTTTATACCGAGGTCTGACAGTTTTTTGTTAATAAAAACAGTCACAATGTGCTATTAAAGCACCAACAAAACATTTAGTTTCGTTGTGCTGGTGATATCGCACAAGTTAAGTGAAAAGGGATATTTTGCTTAACTTGCTACGATATTGCTAGTTAGATATCTTTTTGAATGGTATGTGCAAATTTTTTTTTTTTTAAATATGTTTTGAGTTGATGATGATCATTTCTGTTCCTAGTAGGGCATTCGATGCGGACACTTTTGTATTTTAGGAATTCTTCGTTGCTGAACTAACTCAATAATTTTGAAAGCCTAATTCGATTACTATTAATTACTAACTTCTTAGGTATGTTTATTGAGTCTGTGTTAAGATTGCTAAGATGATTATACTTTACCCCTTTCTGTTGGTGATAATCAATGATCCTCAGAAAACATGCATCACCGAATGAACATAGCACGTCTCAGCCATTAATTTCGTAATTATTAATGTTTTTATATTAACTAATTTAGATTAATTGATTTTAGCTGTTTTTTACCGAAGCATTTACTAAAGCCATTTACATGTATGATGATACTTAATTTTCAGTTCTGCTTCTGAGAAAAGCTTGAAGACAACCTGATACCAAGAAACTCTCTATTATCTGATTGTGTTAATAGGCTTACTGCATTTGCTTGTGTTTTGAAATAGATAAATCAAATATATATGTTCGTGTATTAATTTGGAGTTTGTCTTAGTATTGATTGTTTCTTTGTTTATAGTATATATTGCAAACAATTAGTCAAGGATTTAGGCATTTCGATGTGATTTTTGTAAGCTGATTATATGTACAATTAGTGTTTTTGCCGCTCCTAATTAGTGATAACTAGTTTGAATACTCGTTAATTTTTATGACCAAAAGTCACATTAGCACCACTATTAGCTTTATATCTACCAGGTGAAGCGATTTTGCGTTTCGTATAAATATAATTTGAATATAGCAATCAATGAATAAATTCGAAGTACAGAAGAGGTTTACTGATAAGGGTAGTTAAATAGCAGAAGGTCGTTATGGATAGTGATTTACAACAAATGAAATAGAAATCGAAGGGCTGTATTTTGTAGCTCTGATTTATCAACATACTTTGGCTTAATTCCCTAGAGGTGGGCATATAGACAGTCTTTTAATTCTGTAATTTATTTGTTTTATATCTTATAAGCAATGTGCTTTCTCAATTAAGTTTCATCTTATGGGGTTAAAATTGAACTTCATATTTTTCACTTGCCCAAGGTCTATTGTATGCACGACAACAGCCTACATCGGGCTTCTTTAGAAAACAATCAAAAGGATTAGAAATGGGAGATGTTATTCCACTGAAAGTTAATTTTGATCTAATTAATGTTGATGACGAGCCGTTTGAGCTTGAATTGCTACGTGATCCATATTCTCTGAAAAGTTGGTTACGATATATAAAGACCCATGAAGGATCTACTTTGGAAAAGCGTGTGCTTTTATTTGAAAGAGCTTGTTCAGAACTCCCGGGAAGCTATAAAATATGGAAAAGCTATTTGGAACTACGTGTAGCGCATGTTGAACATTTGAACCCATATTTTCATGCCGAAGCTTTTGCTTCTGTAAACGATTGTTTTGAGCGCTCTTTGATTTTATTGCATAAAATGCCTGTTATTTGGAAACTATATTTACAATTTTTGATGAAACAACCAAATGTCACTAAGATTCGTTGTACATTTAACTCTGCACTTCGCGCCTTACCGGTAACTCAGCACGATGATATTTGGGACATGTTTACGAAATATGCTGAAGATATTGGAGGATTATTTTGCATCCATGTCTACCGCAGATATATACAAGTAGAACCAAGAGCAATTGAAAACTACATTGAGATACTTTGTAAATTAGGGCTGTGGAATGAAGCTGCTCGACAATATGAGGATATTTTAAATCGGCCCGTGTTTTTATCAGCAAAAAGGAAGAGCAATTATCAGATATGGCTCGAGTTTTCCGAGTTAGTTGTTCAGCATCCTGACCATACGCAAAACATAGACGTAGAAAAGGTTTTTAGAGCTGGCATTAAAAGGTTTTCTGATCAAGCAGGGAAACTATGGACTTATTTGGCACAATATTATATACGCATTGGTGACTACGAGAAGGTATGTTTAACTGGTTTGTTTATTGACCCCTTATTGCAAAAACTAACTTATCGTACAGGCAAGAAGCACATTCTATGAAGGGATGAATAACATAATGACTGTAAGAAATTTTACAATTATATTCGATGCTTTTGTTGAATTCGAAGAGCAATGGCTATCTGCACGAGTTGAAGCAAGCAGCGGAAATGCAAATGACGAATTAAGTATCGATTTTCATATGGCCTGGCTCGAGAAAATACTTGACAAACGTCCGCTTTATATCAATGATGTATTATTAAGGCAAAATATAAATAACGTTGACGAATGGCTTCGCCGAGTCAAGTTTTTAGAAGACGACAGCGAAAAAGTTGTTCAAGTTTACACAGACGCTATAAAAAATGTAAATCCAAAGCTGGCGCATGGCTCCCTCGGCAAATTGTTTTCAGAGTTTGCTCGTTTTTATGAAAATTTTGATGATTTAGAACAATCAAGGATAATTTTTGAAAAGGCTACTCATGTACCATATAAAACAGTCAATGAGTTAGCACAAGTTTGGATTGACTGGGCCGAGATGGAACTTCGACATCAAAATTTTGACGCTGCGAGAAAATTAATAGGAGATGCCGTTCATGCTCCTAGAAAAAGTCATATCAGCTTTTTTGATGAATCACTCAGTCCACAAGTACGGCTACACAAGTCATCTAAGATATGGATGTATTATCTTGATCTTGAGGAAAGCGTTGGTACGATTGAAACTACACGCAAATTGTACGACCGCGTCTTTGAACTAAAAATTGCTACTCCCCAGGTGGTTGTCAATTATGCAAATCTCTTAGAGGAGAATGCTTATTTTGAAGATTCATTTAAAATTTATGAGAGAGGTGTTGCGTTATTTAGTTATCCCGTGGCTTTTGAACTTTGGAATTTATATTTAACAAAATTTGTTAAACGATATCAAGGAACGCATATGGAAAGGACCAGGGATTTATTTGAACAAGCATTAGAAGGATGTCCGCCCGAATTTTCGAAAAGTATTTATCTTCTGTATGCCGATTTCGAAGAAAAGTTTGGCAAAGCAAAAAGATCCATTTCTATTTTAGAAAAAGCGGCCGACAAGGTTAAAACAGCAGACCGTCTTGCTATTTACAATGTGTTACTCGTTAAAGTGGCATTAAATTATGGTGTACTGGCGACAAGGACAGTTTATGAGAAGGCTATTGAATCCCTGAGTGACTCAGAAGTCAAAGATATGTGCTTAAGGTTTGCTGAAATGGAGACGAAACTTGGTGAAATCGATCGTGCTCGTTTAATATATATTCATGGAAGTCAATACTGTGATCCAAGAGTTGAAACGGATTATTGGAAAGCATGGCAAGAATTTGAAATAAGGTACGGAAATCCAGAAGAAACAGTTAAAGAAATGCTTCGTATTAAACGGTCTGTACAAACTAAGTTTAGCACTGATTCCCTTCATATAGCGAAGAGAGCAGCTAAAATTGAAAGTGCAGCAGCACCAATGGATCCAATGGAACAGCTTGAAATGGAAAAATCTGAAGGACCTAAGGCACTTGCGGGTTTTGTTCTTTCGAAAAGCAATCCCCAAGAAACTTCAAAAATTACTGGTGAGGAAAACTAACGAAACAAGTGTGGACTATTCGTAACGTTTTTAGTTAAAGAACACTTTTAATGAAGAAAAGCTAGTGTCATATTGTTAAAAAAAAAAGTACGAATACAGTCAGAGTATTTTTGCTAATAAACGGTCCAACATCAGAGTAATTGAAAACACATTAGTTAATTTTTATTTTCGAGATGAATTTTTTAACAAATCTTTGTAAATGGGGTCGTTTCTGAGCAATTTTTCGGCATTTTGTGTGATTATATCTTTTTTCGAAGGACCGTTTAACAATTCTTTGAAATTATCAGTAGACTTAGACTGTGACTCGAAGTTTTTAAGGGCATCATCGATGGATTCGTATTCATAAGCTTTTGCTTGCAATTTTAAATCCCACATGTTGCATTTTCGTAAATAACTAAAAAACGTTTCTAAAGTAACTGGATTGACACTGTACAGTTGTATAAGTCGAGAGTGCGTAATACGTTCAAAATTCTCCTGAGAAGATTTGTGAATAAAAGGTGATCGGAGTAAAGTCCAGCTTTCTACTTTGTTGGGTAATGGACGTGGACCCTTGATTGGAATTTTCATGTAATACGCTGTTCGACAAATGAAGTCGGTAAACGTATCAAGTTTTGGAGTTTCAAAGCTTTTAATTTTTAGAGAAGCACAAAGTACGTCGTTTTCAGAAGGATTGAATTTAACAGGGTTCAAATATACAGCTGCAACGTTGGAAGGAAGCTGTTGAAAAAATGGATTCTCAAAAAGTTGATCCTTTTCGCTGTTCCCTTTGCTAATAAATTGGGGTTAGAATGTACAAAATTATAGCTTAAATTAGAGGAAAGGATTGAATACATACGGTGATTCTTTGCCAATAGCTGTCTGGAAACAACGTTTCGGTTGCACGCGAGGTAATGTACCAAACATATACCGTTTCATGATTAATATTTTAGCCGGTTACTTAAAATACTTGTTAAGAAAACCACAAGAACAAAATTCCAACAATTAAACACTGTAAAGGTGTTTTTTTTTAACAAAATTTTTTGGTTGGAGTGGGGAGTAATGGTCGAGCTACACTTGTCATCCACCATCATATTCAGTTTAACACAATTATCGTAGGACTAAGGGGTTATTAATCAATGTTTTAATTGAACATAAACAAGCGGAGCGAAATCATTTTAAATGTCGTTCGCGCGTGAATACCTTGAAAAACACGTAGATGGTAACATTTATTTTAAAAAAGCAATATCATTCTGTAATTTATACTATGATGGAACGATCTAACTATAAATTTTTTATTTGCATTTGAAGGTCAAAGTTTAGAATTCAAAGGTGGGTGTGATTGTACTGTACTAAAAATATTATTGATGCACCATAGTGAAGAAAACCAAAAAAATTCGATTAAACATGAATATTTGTGATTATAAGGCTTTCAGCACAATTTAAAATTGACCAGTATGATGAGAGTTCTCAGTCAGCAATGAGATGTAATTTTTTAAAATTATGAGGAGACAATTATTTTACAATAACAAATTCCGGAAGTTAACAAAAGTGTGAACTGAACAATTGTGCTTTTGAGCTAGGAATTAAAGGTTTGGGACTGGCATCCTACTTGCAATTATGGAAGAATCTACTGATTTGTCATTCAAATTACTTTATACTACAAGAATACATAGGGATTTTGGAATTAAATGCTTACCTCGTAACACAATAATCGTTCTCATTTAAATTGGCTTTAACAATGAAAAATATTCAATGTTTTACAGTTTCAAGGTTGTATGTTAAACTGTTACAGCAGACAGCTATATAAATATATTAACTTGCGACCCTTGTTTACCAATCCTGCATTCAAAACTGACTTGCGATCACTGATATATATATATATATATTTAAGTATTGCAAACGAGTATCACTTTTCAAGCAGATAGGTTGGTGTCAACAACTTCTTGCTGCATGTCAAAGTCAAAGTCGCACATATGATTATTAAATTGACACTACCGAACATCTTGATAAATACTTCAAGCATGGCTTTTCTGGAAAACGAAAAAAATATATCGTTCTCATCTTTAAAAGTTTGAAGTTTGTATACATAGGTTCTACAGCTGTAATTCCTTCATAAAACATCAATGCATATTATTATTCCTTGATTCTAATATGTCAGATCGACTCATTATTAAAAATAAATTCGGTGATACATTTTTTAATCTATAATTCAAGGCACCATACTCATTATCAAAATAACTTGGTAATATAATTTGACGATGGAACTTACATCTTTGAATGAGTCTAAATTTTTTGTTTACGCGTTCAAAATGTTAGATGCATATCAAATAGTGCGGATAAATAAGAAGCACAATATTAAGTTAGGGTTGCTAATTTTATCTATCTATAAGCAGTGTCAAAAGTACGAAAGACTGCGTTAACTCTTCTTATAAATTTATATTAAACTTAATGTACTATTTTTTGTTCCTAAGTAAACTACACAGTGTAACTTTATATTAATTCATTATTTCTATTAATGCATCGCTACGAGCTTCATCAAATCCTTTAATTTTATCTGATGCATGTGCGTTCGTGCGCTAGTGAAGTAAAAGTTTTCAAAGGCAGAGATATTCAAAAATTTGGGCAGAATGTCGTTGCAAGCAATCATTTATAATGAGGACAAGCTTCTTGTATTAGACCAATTACTTCTTCCGTACGAGCGTAAATACATTTCAGTTAGTAATGTAGAAGACGCATTCGCTGTCATAAAAAAAATGCAAGTTCGTGGGGCCCCAGCTATTGCTATTGTAGCAGCTTTGAGTGTGGCTGTCGGATTAAAACATCTTTCTGAAGATGCAGATGCAAAAGAATATGTTATAAATAGCTTTGAGCATCTCAAACAGTCTCGTCCTACCGCTGTCAATCTTTTTGAAACTGCAAAGTTTATGCAAGGCATTGCTCTTCAAGAAGGAAAAAATTGTCGAAATAAAATTATTCAGGAAGCGGAGCGTATGCTAGTAAAAGATTTAGAAGACAACCACAATATTGGAACTGCTGGCCGAAAATTCTTGTTGCAGCATTACAAAGATAAAGACAAGCTCACCGTTTTGACCCATTGCAACACTGGATCTTTAGCTACCTCAGGTTATGGTACAGCTTTGGGGATCATTCGTAGTTTACACGAATCGGGGAACTTGGAACACGCTTATTGTACAGAAACTCGCCCTTATAACCAAGGCTCTCGTCTCACTGCTTTTGAGTTGGTTCATGATAAAATTCCAGCAACTCTAGTCACAGATTCCACGGTTGCTTCAATTATGCACAAAATCGATGCCATTGTCGTCGGCGCCGACCGCGTTACTCGTAATGGCGATACTGCAAACAAGATTGGCACATATAATCTTGCTATTTTGGCAAAACACTTTGGAAAGCCTTTCATAGTGGCTGCTCCCTTTTCTTCAATTGACACTAGTTTAGCGTCTGGTTCTCAGATTACCATTGAACAGCGACCTCCGATTGAAATGACCACGATTACAGGCCCCATAATCACAGACTCTAACAGCCGAAATCTAGAGGATCCAAAGCGTGTTCGAATTTCTATTGCTGCTCCTGGGATTGACGTGTATTCCCCAGCTTTCGACGTTACACCTGCTAATTTAATAACTGCCATCGCTACAGAAAAAGGATTTTACACACAACAGACTAACAATAAGTATGATTTTTCTTGAGTTCCTTGGTATAGTTTATTATGCTAGTCTCTGCTTTAAAGAAGCAACATTTGTGAGCGAACTTGGCATATTCTTACAGGTGATTAGCACCTAAAATTTAAAAGTCTTTTGAATTGTTTCAGTTTCTCTTCTTTCTTTCCATATATAGTTTACTCTGCTTTTGTCTACTTAATAAAAATAGATAATGAGACTACAATAACTTGTTTTATATAATTAGTTATGTGATTCCTCCATAATAGTGCATATTTGGTTTGATTAAAGCATCTATAATTTATGCAATATATGACACAGGGTCTCGAGATTATATATTTTAAATAATTTCCTTTTTTCTCGATAAATGTCAACTTCAGATACAATTTTTGTTTCAACAGATCAATAGCAGACGTTTATCGTAGGTGGGATATACTTTCCTTAACAAAAATTCCCGCGTATCAGCTACACCAGTATCATCAATTTTTAAAATATGTATGACTATTGTAAGCAAATTTCAAATGTGAGCATATTTTACATTTCAAAAAGTTATTTTTATTAACTCCGAAAACTATATACATCAAAGAAAATTTTTAGGACGCATAACACTCAGATAAATACAAGAAATAAAGCAATTGCAATTCAAACCAACACACACAATATCAAGTCTAATAATCGTACTCGAGCCTTGATTATCATGAAATAAACATTACAAAAAATTGGGCCTTGGGGGTATACTTAAACTGACACGGTTTCTTTTTCTCCCTCATCATCATCGTAATTTTCATCAATATCGAGAGTCCTTGCTGCTTGCTTTGGACTCACACTTTTTGGGGCAAGAGGTGTCGAATCTTGATTTTCGGGACTAGGAGAGCTACGCTCTTGCGATTCTTTTTGGGGCAGTTCCTCTTCTGCAGTAGTAGTAGTAGCGGCAACAGTAGCTGTAGATGTATCAACAGCATCCGTAGACTTATCAACGGTAGCTACATTATCCATATTGCTGTCGCCGTTAATATCGTTAGTGTTTTCAGTAGTAACATCATTAGAAGTATCATCTGACTTTTCTTCGGGACTCTTGGGTAAACTCTCACTTTTAGGTTCCGAAGTCAACTGTGCAGAATCCACCTGTTCAGAAACTGACTGCTTAACTTCTTCCTCTCCAACATCGTCATTTACATCAGCAGTTTTCTGACGCTTTACTGGCTCCGTCGAAGAAACGTCAGTATCAGCAGTTTTCTCAGTCTCCTGGTGATTACGCTTGGTACTCTTTGGATCAGCTGTGCCTTCAACCGGTTTCAAAGCAGGCTCGGGTTTTTGTGGTTTAATACTCTTAGCAGCATCAGATTTTGAGCTTGAACTAGGTGATCCACTAACAACTGTGCTATTCTCCAGCTTTTTAGAGGAATCACGTTGAGTAGATTTTTTAGGATCACTTTCATTCGAAGCTGAAGTCCTCGTTTCCCTTGATTTACTAGAAACTGAATTGCTACGTTCACGATGACTAACATTAGAAATAGAATTATTGCGTGAACGCGGCTGATCTGATAACTTATGTTGAGGAGACTTGGTAGACGAAATAGAATTTCGAGAACCTGAAGCGTGCTTGCCTCGAGGAGTAAAAGCATTAGATTGGTGTATAGTCTGTGGCACAGCAGTCTGGCTCGATGGAGCAGCAGTTTGTACAGGAACAGTAGAAGCAATTACTGGCTGAGTAGCCACGTTGTTATTAGTAACTGACGGTTGTGTTTGGTAAGGCTGTTGCACGACGCCTGATTGACCGGTAGCAGAAGGAAGTTGAGCTTGAGGTAAGTGTGGAGGTTGCCAATTACCCGACAACTGAGCAACAGGAACATTAGAGTAAGGCACGCCTGGCTGGTTGATATACTTTGCAGTCTGTACGTTTGGGACATTGGAAGGAGGAGCGTTGACAATTTTATGTTGTTCATTATTAGGTCCACGTAACAATTGTAACCTTGCCTTGATGTGAGGATTAGTGGGGTCCAATTCAGCAGCACGCTGATAAGCATCAAGCGCATCACTTATTTGATTATGACAACTCTCGTACAAAGTACCCAAGTCATACCAGACTTCCGAGATGTAAGGATTTAAGCGAATAGCACGGGAATAAGCATCCAAGGCGTCTTGATATTGGTTGATTTGATAATACAAAACACCAATCGAGCACCAAAAGGTAGGATTTCTACCATCACGATACACAGCTTGTTGATACGCTTCATATGCCTTGTTGTATTTTTGTTGTGCCACATAACAACGACCTATCAGATACCAAGACTGAGCATCAGTGTCATCTGCTTCTAAAGATTTAGTCAGATATTGTATAGCAAGATCCTGGTTAGTAAACGAAGATGACTGTTGATGGCACAGCCATCCGAGTTGCTGTAGAACCTTGGCATGATTGGGAGTTTCAGCTAAGACACGTTCATACGCTTCCTTGGCTAATTTATACTCTTTTCGTTGCTCGTATACGTGACCAATTTGGAAGTATATGTCCAAGACGGTTAAAGGCTTAGGGGGATTATCAAGGATGTGACGAAAAAGCTCTAACGATTGGGCAAATTTATGCTGCTGTTTGTAAATGATTCCCAAACGAAAATATATTTCATTAACCTTCTCGAAGTTGGGATCCATGCGTAAGCATTGCATAAATGCCTCCTCAGCATGCTCATGAGAGCCATAACGGTCGTATAAAATACCGATCCCGTACCATAGTTTCGGATCTTTGGGATCTTTCAAATGGTACAAAGCTTGACGATAGGCGGAATAAGCGCGAGAAAGATCATCCTGCATCAAATAACAGTGACCTAAAGCACTCCAAATTTCACCCTGCTTAGGATCACAGTCTAAAATAGTTTGGTAATATTCAATGGCAAGCGGAAATTGCTCGCGGTTTCGTAATATGGTAGCAATTTGAAGCATAGCGGGAATCGAATATGGGTTCTGGCGCAAAGCGGACTCATAAGCAGAAAGGGCTTTATCCTGATCATCAAATAGCTCTGCAAGACGGCCAATCTGAATCCAAGTTTCCTCGTTAAGTGAAATTAAATGACGAACAGATTCAGGAGCGTTGGGCGGCAGCACATTGGCGCCTTGTTGAGCAGCAAGCGTAGAAGTAGCTGCGGTTTTATTTTGAGGTACAACAGCCATAGCAGGAGAAGAAGTCATGGGAACAGGCTGGGCATTTTGAACAGCGGAATTTGCTGCAGGAAGGGTCACCGGACTGGCCAAGGTGTTTGGGGTGCCATTTGCAGGAAGAGCCTGTGGAGGAATGGGAGGCAATGCAGCCTGGTTTGGAGCAGGAACGGGGGCAATAGCAATAGGTTGGCCAGCCATTGGATGATTGACGGCAGGAATCGAATAGTAAGTACCATTTTGAGAAACTATTGTAGAGACGGGCTGCTGAATACCAGAATGTAACTGACGCTGCTGTTGTTGTTGCTGCAAAGGCTGCTGAGGCGGCTGCGGTTGTTGAGGCTGTTGATGTTGTTGCTGTTGAGGCTGTTGTTGGGGTTGCGATTGTTGTTGCTGTTGCAGGGGAACGGGAATGTAAGGAGAAGCCTGGTTGGGAAGGGGTAGCTGTTGAATGGGTTGGTTGGAAGAGAGTATGGGCATCATTCGTTGCAACTGAGGATGCTGCTGAGGTGCATTCGTAGCAGCAACCATGTTTGGAGGAAGTTGTCGGTATTGTTGAGGTTGTAGAACCTGCTGAATGGGAACAATGGCTTCAGCATAATGAGGCTGGGATGCAATAGAGACAGAGGGTGGTTGTTGAATGTTTTGCTGGGCAGGGCCTAAAGAGGGAGACTGCTGGGCAGGTTGCTGCTGTTGAGATAGTAGAGGATGCAATGTGGAACGAGGAAGATGAGAAGGGGGAAGGGAAACAGAATTGGCATGGAGGGGTGAAGCGTAGTAAGCAGTCTGAGGGGGCAGCGAAGCATTTGGGTCGGACGAGAGGACTTTTGAGCCCATGCCATGGTTGGGCTGTGCATTCTGGGAAGGAGAAGCAGTAGCGACTTGTGATTGGGGCATATCAAAAAAGTTTTTAAGTACAAATTAGATAGAGAAGAACGAAAACACGGAGGAGATCGAAATATGAAAAAAAAAATAATAATAATTAACAATAAACAATGGACAATGAAAAAGAGAAAAGAAAAAAAAAAGAACAGAGAAAAAGAATAGAAATTCTTCAAGAATGCAACATCCGCTTATGGAAAAGGAAAAGTTCAGAGAACGAAATCCACGTAAACCACAAAAATAGAATGGAAAAAAGGAATTGATTAAAAAAAGAAAAAGAAAAAATTACAGCGAAAAACGAAGGATGTTGTCGTATAAAAGTGGATACTGTACAACGATGCCAAGAGCAATTCAGTGGAATAATAGGTTATCCAGGCAAAGTGAATTGATCAATGGAAAAAAAATGGTCCTTGTTTCACCAATACGTGTAAAGGTAGGCGAGTATGTCAGATAAAACAAAACTGTATTTGTAGTATACAGTGATGTACTTTCCTATACTATATACTTGGTCCTAAGAGTTAACAAGCCGTTACACCAAAAAACCAAAAGGCAAATGAAAGCAGGGAACGAGACACAGTGTTGAAACAGTGTCAAGTAGAGTAATCACTTGTGAATGGTTAGATTCGTGTGATTGATGTCGAGCAACAAAAAAAAAAAAAGAAACTATAAAAAGAAAAAGCAAGCAAACAAAAGCAAAAGCAAAATAGAAAAAAAAAAGCTAAGCTATGTCAAGTTTGCAATTGTATAAAAAAAAAGAAAGAAAAACAAAAAAGCTTCCCGAATTTTATTTGCCCACAAAAAAAAGAAAAAAATTGAAATACTTACGAAAAGTTATGAGATGTCGCGCAACGTCGCCGTCAAGACCAACGAACGACCGACCGACTCAAGTAGTCTGTTGAAGAAAAGCAAAAGGAAAAAGAGCAAATAACCAAATGGAAATAGACTCTAAAAACACGATGCGATATAAAGCGCAGAGCAAGACTTGAAGAATAGTTAGAAGAAAAATTCTAGTCTGCGAAACTGTCGTTTTCCTATGCGCCAAGCAAAGATGTAGTTGACAAGAGTGCTGCTATGCTGGCTGACTAAGGGTAAGTGCGTAAAGACGTACAACACTGCAATGTATACGAGTGCGCCGAGAGCGAGTGAGCGGGAGTGGGTGAGTATGAGATATGCGAGAGAAGCTCACCTAGTGACAAAAAAGTCAACGACAAAACCAAGATCAAGAACAGGGAGTATAGTGAATCTAATATATAAGGATTTCGGTAAACCCCGATTGTGCCTCTTTGTACTTGGGTTGAGCGGGTGGAAGAGGGAAGCAGCGGCAAAAGGAGGGGGGAAGAAATGAAGGGGCAAATCAAGACAAACGCAAAAGAGGTAAAAAGTGAATGCTGACAACCAGGTGCAACACAAACGGAACTTTGACCTCGCAAAATGTCACCTGAGAATCATCGCGTTTTCACGAGAGCGAAGTAACAAAGACGGGAGTGTTATGACAAAAGGCAAAGGCAAGGGCAAGACAGGGTAAGGTAAGGCTGACGAGTTGGCGACGGCTTGGAGCTCGTATTTTAAATATAACGCAAAAGAGAGAGATGCAGGACAAGGGCGATACAAGGCAAAATGTGTAGGCGAGGGAAGGCATAGATAGAGAGAGAGAGAGAGCGCACAATAAGGAAGAAAGATGGGCGAGATTGGATGAAATGGGTGAGTCAAGAGAGCTGGGAGAATTTCAAGCGTTTCTGTTTGTAAAGAAGATTATTATTCATCAACAAGGAACTAGATGGAGTGTGAAAGGAATGGGGATAGACGGGGATAAAGAAGAAATTGGGGTTATCGGTTACGTTGGTAGTAAAAAAAGGAGGGAAGCGTCATAATAGAGAGAAGGAGAAAAATAACAAAAGTTGGATTGGATAGAATTTAAAAAAAAAAAGAAAAAAGAAGAAAAAAAAGAAACATTCAATCAATAACAATTTCGAAAAATCTTTTTACTTTAAAAAAAAAAAAAAAAGCGACTTTATGGAAACTGTATTCCACAGTGCGAAATGAACAAAGCAACAAACGACTCTATTCGTCTTTGAGCCCATTCTGTTGGTTGAGGATATATAGTGTAGCGTAAGTTAGCTCACCGCTTGCAAAATTGAGCCTAGCACAGGGCGCTAGTAGAGACAAAAGTAATCAACGTAAACAAAACGCATCGTGTTACTTGCAAGATAAGAGAAGAAAGAAAGTAAAAAGGAAAAAAGAAAATTTACCAACGAATCACACTGCATATGCTTTTGGTTGATGGGATGGCTTGTCCAAAGCAGCCACAAGGCAAAATAGGAGGATGCAAAGCAAATGCGCAAGTAAAAAAAAAAAAAAGCATGCGAAACCGAACACTCTTAATGAGATGATGGAAAAAGGTGAAATTTCTTTACGGCAATTTCCACTCCACCGAATACCGAACCGATCGATCAAAAGTGCTGCGGCAGCGAAAAGTCTAGCGCAAAACACATTGCTGAAAACGTATCGCTCAAAGCACATCGCTTGACTTGATCTGTCATGCATGCTTTGCAATTTCCACGCCATCCCCTTCCATTCAATTAGTTTAGCCATGAAAGGATGGATGGATGACAAGAGCAGTTTGCAAAACGAAAAAAAAAGAGTGCAGTGGAACGAACTTTGCGAAAGGGTTCAATGTATTTCAGTAAATTGGCTAGACCCACATGGGCAGCGTATCTAAAGTAAGCTCACATAAGTGATTACGAGTTGCGAGAGCCGACAGTGACATTAACATTTGGGCAGGCATGACCAAGACCATGACAATATCTTACCTTTCTGAATGACGACCTCTTACAACCTGGATGCATCGATATTATTGATATGAAAACTTTCTTATTATACGAGATTCTTTTCTTACGGCCACCATGACTCTTTACTAGTCCCCCTTACTCTTCATTTTACTCCTACTACTCCCCAAATTCATACACACTTTCATTCGTCCCTACTTGATTCTCCAAGTATCACCCGATCGCTGTATGCTCGCTCCTACTGCGACGAGAAGAAAATTGCATCTCTTTTGTCCGTCGATCCCATTCTCGATTTGCACACGTACGCACATATGATAAGGCATCGTTGCAGGTGACGTTGTAATGTCTGCCGCTTCCATCAGCACGATTTTTAGTCCATAGCATCCCTGTCCCTTTGTTGAGCGCTGCACATAAAGGAAAAAGAAAAACCGAATGAAATTTGATTTAATGTAACATACATGCTTTACTAATAAACGAAGAAAAGAGTCGATAATGTCAAGGGGAAATCTAAAAGAAAAGAAAATACTATACTATACTATACTATACTAGACTATACTTTACTTTACTAAACTATACTATTATAATGAAAAGGATCCTCAAGATTCATTCTTATACGGATGTATGTTGTTTCGATGTTTATAAATAGGAATTGGATGTTTAGTTGGCGAGTTATTTAGATGTTTAATGATAGTTATTTGTATTATTTAAATTATTTGTATTGTTAATATTATTTAAATTATTAGTATTATTTGTATTTGCATCTATTTATATGTTTAATGATAGTTATTTGCATCTATTCATACAACTATTTCAATCATTCAACAGGAATAAAACCATTTCCTTTTTATTCTATCCCTCTTTCTTCTTCTAATCTTCCTTTTCATTCTTTCTTTACTCTCTCTCCCTACTCAACTCTTCCCATATCTAGCGTTCCTCCTACCTCCAGCGTTTCTCCCAAGTCTAGCGTTTCTCTTATGTCTAGCCTCTTTTATATGTTTCGCTACCATCTATTTAGTGAAGTGCGCAAGAATTTGTTCTTTTCTTCTTTCTTTCTTTCTTTCTCTGATCCTCCTCCTTGTGCTCTTTCGTCCTTCTTGCAACGTGCTATTTTTCCCTACAAGAACCTCCCACTGCCCAAGGCCCATCAACAATCTAACATGACGCGATTGATAGGAGAATGACTTTTAGGTCTCGAAAGCCAAACCTTACCTCTTCGGAAGATGCGCGTAGAAAAACGCACCGTTTCCATATCACCAAATAGGAGAAAACACTATCGCGCCTTATTCACTCATTCCAAAAAAGTGTCGTCATCGTCAATGAGGGCCGCTGTCATCGACAAATAAGAGGTCAGTCATCTTTCAAGGCCAATTTGGTCAAACTGACTCGACTGGTGCCGCAAGATGAAAAAAAAAAACACCGATGTCCATTAGAGCCCATGTGGGGCAGTGCCCCCTTGAGAAAACTGACTTCACCCCTACCCTGAAAAATGACGTAGTATCAGGGCGTTCCGAAACGGATATCGAGTCAATTTCCTTGGCATTGACGGTATGGACAAAATGGCAATTTTAAGAAAAGTCGTACCAAAACCATCTGATCTTCCCAATCACCAATGATCTCAATTTCACGTCACCTCTCACTGCACGGCGGTAAAGGAAGGAACGGGGAGGTTTTTTCCGAGATTGGCTCACTTGCTCACATTGGCAAGATTGGCTTCGAGAATAGCATAACCCAGTATAACACACTTAAAATAGAAATAGCATTGTGTAACGAAGAAAGCCAAGGCTGCGTTAAGACAGGGTTAGGCCAAGTCAGGTCAGACAAGGAAGGGGGGATACACATACAACATACCTTTTCCATTCCTTGCTTGCTGGCTTACTACTTCCATTGCAAAAACTGCTACTACTGCATAAAACGTCACTTGTCTGCTAATAATGCATACAAAGTTACCGAGAGATTGGAAATTTGATATTGTATGATAGATTGCATTCGTGACACTCAGTGTCCGAACCCCTAAATGCATAGAATGAAATGACATGATTGATATCAAGCATCAGCGCAAAAAAACACGCACCAGAGCCAGCGCTACAAGAAAGCATCGTTAGGGAGCCAGGGGAGCCTAAAGTACCCAAAAGGAGAATTGCGAAATCAAGGGAATTGTCGTTATCTTAAAACTAAGCGACACTTTCAATCATCCATCGTTCTTTCGTTCTTTCTCTCTCACAAACAATCGTTATATCCTTTTTTCGTGGCTTCCCACTTTACTGCACAATGAGGGGAGTACGAGAGAGAGCACGGTGCGGTAATGGATTGAATTTTCAAAATGGAAAGCAAAAGCGAAATCATCCATTCTCGCAGACGTTAGCAAGGTTGGAGTATGAGCTGGTTAAAATTTTTTGAGACTTGATTTGATCAACGATCGGATTACTCAATTGTTTGGCTAAACCGGTTGCATCCCCTCCATCCCTCCTTCCATTCCATCTTCCATCCACACAACTCGCTTTTCAATTCGAATCGGCAAAACACATTGAATCGTCTCTGCCGCAAACGTTGTCGGTGCATGCTGGATTTGCATCTCTCGCGAATTCGTTAGCGATGCCATTCGCTTGTGCTGACCGCTCTCCCTCCCTCCTTTCTTCTCTTCCTCCTTGCTTACCTCTTCGCTCAATCTACCTTCACTCACCCTCTGTACTTCTTCACTGTATCTCGATCGACTCGGACTCTGCACCTCTTCACTATATCGGGGATGCGCCGGTCCCTGCATCTCACGTTTCTTGTTCACCGCCCTTAACAATTCCACCCGCAAAAAGTGTTCCACTCCAAATTGCTGTGTTTCAAATGTTTCCGGACATTCCTCCGGCACAACCATCGAAGCGCTCATGTTTTCCAACTCAAACACTCCCCGTGTAATTCTACACCACACTTTTCGCGTCGCCCTCTCCGTCCCTACGCTGTTGCGTATACGGATGTCTGGCACAATACGCTCCACACTTTCAAGTTGCATATGCACTTGTCGAACCATCGCGTCCAGTCCTTCTAGCTCAATCATCATCATCTCTCCTGTCCGATATCTGCTTTTGCTCAAAAGCAATCGACATAACACTTTTTGTTTGCTTGTAATCTCAAACCTCGTGGCCATTGGTTGCTTGGATTCGAGTTTTTTTAACAACGCAATTTTTTCTTCATCCTCTTCCTCTAATACTTCTTCATTGATCTCTGACCTCATTCCATGATCTTGGAATTCTCCTCCTCCCTCTTCATTAGACTCTCCATCAAGTAGCTTTTTTATGTGTTGCTCGTATTTCTTTTTTTGCTTCTCTTCCTCCTGCGCATCCTGCGAAAGTCGTATACCGTTTTTACCGAATTGCCTACGTGCTTTCTCTGCTGAAACCTCTTCAATTTCTGCCGCATCTGTTTCAATAATCGGTTTGGATAAATCTGCAAACAGCTTCGAGGATTGTCTGTTTCCCGAATTCTTTCCGAGTGGCAGTTCAGGTTGCTGTTGAACGTTGGGTACTATAGTAATTTCAAATTCATGCTCTACACAAGCATTGTTGGTAGCTGATTGGACTCCTATGACCAGTGCGTGTTGAAATCGAAAGGCCAATCCTTTATATGTAGGTGCTGTTCGAAGGGGAATTCTTCGCTTCAACCGAAAGCATTTTTCCTCTCCAGGAGAAAGCGTGATATCGACTCCTAATATATCTGGACGAGTCAGTAGCACTGGAATGGCATTTTCCTGCTTTTGTTCTTTATCGGTTAGTATTCATGCTTAAGCAGTAGGTTGCAGTAAAAATAAGAGTAACCATCTTCCAAAAAAAAAAAAAAAAAAAAAAAAAATTGAATAAAGAGTAAATATGTTTCAAATGAATTACAAAACTCTTCCCAGACAACCTTTCTGTAATTCGTCAATTGACTTTATGTCCACCTCACCGTATAAGCACTCTTCCGAGCTATATCTTCCCTCCAAATGTAAGCCAATTGAGAGATTTTTTTTACCAAGTCTTTATTTCCTTTTGCACCCTTTCACCATTACATACCTGAGGCCTCTGTCAATGTACTTGCTTGTTTAACTCCAAATAAATTTCCAATCATCCCGTTCAGAGTATTAATAACAGAATAACTGCTGGATACCTTGGGAATATGTACTAATCCGCTCATTGTCCTTTTGTTTAAGAGCCCCTGCCTCTGAACCTCATCGAATTCTGTAACGCGCACCAGTACATAGTCAAGGTACATTTCACCATGGATAGAAGCATAGCACAAAAGTAAATTTACATCTTCTGAACTCCTTAGATTCGTGAATTTTACAATGCACTCAAAGTCAGTTCCGGATTGAACTACATTCACTGGCATGTACATTTGCACATCACATTCTGTCATTGTCGAACACCACTAAACTCTTATATTCGATAATTTCTCAAGCCGCTGGCTTCAGCTTTACCTTAATAATAACCATACAACTTGGATTTCTTCATTCGTATTGACGAACGTTTATTAGTCTCGTAACAAATGCACAATCAAAATAGTACTGTAAAAGAGCCCACTTTTCTTCCTCCACGACTCATTTTACGAGATTAAATAACGAACGCCCACAATCAATTTTTTACACTCTCCTTACTATTCCTTAATTTACTCATTTACGAATGTTTTAACGAAGCTTTGTTAACTCTCTGCTTTTGGCAAATTGTCACATTCCTTGCTATTGTCGCCCAATATACATACATACACTGCTTTTTTGGAAGTTAGACAGTAGCTTCTCAGGAATTGGGTAATTGTTATTCATCGTCGGAAATGAGTAATTCTGACATTCGAAGCTTCTTTGGAGGAGGGAACGCTCAAAAAAAGCCAAAAGTCTCACCGACTGTATGTTTGTTTCTTCAATCAGTCAAATTTGATAAGCTAGTCATTCATTTTCTAACGTCTTTGTCTAGCCTACTTCCCCAAAACCAAAAAGGAGTTTGAAGAAAAAAAGAATCGTTTTATCAGATGATGAAGATGGTACAATAGAGAATTCAAAAGTTCCTGCATCCAAAAGCAAAGTGCAAAAACGGTTCGTTTAATTCGGGTTATCAGTTTATATTTCTAACCCTCCAACTAGTAATGAGTCGGAAGATATTTCCCATTCTTTGCCATCCATTGTTCATGAAGACGATAAACTGTATGTTTATTTTACTTTTACCTCATTATGCGTTGTTCGCTAATTTGAATTTTTGTTTAGTGTCGGTTCAGATGGAGTTTCAACTACACCTGATGAGTACTTTGAACAACAGTCTACTCGGTCACGTTCTAAACCGCGGATTATCTCCAATAAAGAAACTACTACTTCCAAAGATGTCGTACATCCTGTAAAAACAGAAAATTTTGCCAATGACTTGGATACCACTTCAGACAGTAAGCCAGTTGTCCATCAAACTAGAGCTACACGTAAACCTGCTCAACCTAAAGCAGAAAAATCGACAACTTCAAAGTCAAAATCTCATACCACAACTGCGACAACTCACACAAGTCGTTCTAGCAAGTCGAAAGGCTTACCTAGGTTCTCAGACGAAGTTTCCCAAGCCCTCAAAAATGTTCCTTTAATTGACGTAGACTCTATGGGTGTGATGGCTCCAGGTACTTTCTATGAACGGGCGGCTACAACACAAACTCCAGGCTCAAAACCCGTCCCTGAAGGCAATAGCGATTGTCTCTCGGGAATTAGCTTTGTTATTACAGGAATTCTAGAGACTTTAACTAGACAAGAGGCTACAGACCTGATCAAACAATATGGTGGAAAAGTGACAGGTGCACCTTCTGTTAGAACAGACTTTATTCTCTTAGGTGAGAATGCTGGTCCAAGAAAAGTGGAAACAATTAAACAACACAAGATTCCTGCTATTAACGAGGATGGACTCTTCTATCTTATAACTCATCTTCCTGCTTCAGGAGGAACGGGTGCTGCGGCTCAGGCTGCTCAACAGAAAAAGGAACAAGAAGAAAAGAAAATCCTTGAAACTGTTGCGAGAATGGACGATAGTAATAAAAAGGAATCACAACCTTCACAGATATGGACTTCAAAATATGCGCCAACTTCTTTAAAGGATATTTGTGGTAATAAGGGTGTCGTTCAAAAACTTCAAAAGTGGCTACAGGATTACCACAAAAACAGGAAGTCCAACTTTAATAAACCTGGACCTGATGGTCTGGGTCTATACAAAGCCGTATTACTCTCTGGTCCTCCAGGTATTGGCAAGACGACTGCTGCTCATTTGGTAGCAAAATTAGAAGGTTACGATGTTTTGGAACTGAACGCTAGTGACACTAGAAGCAAGCGCTTGCTAGATGAGCAGCTGTTCGGTGTGACAGATAGTCAATCACTTGCCGGCTACTTTGGCACAAAAGCTAACCCCGTTGACATGGCAAAGTCCCGACTTGTACTCATTATGGACGAAATCGATGGCATGTCATCGGGTGATCGTGGAGGCGTTGGTCAGTTGAATATGATTATTAAAAAAAGCATGATACCAATTATTTGTATTTGCAATGACCGTGCTCATCCAAAGCTGCGGCCCCTTGACCGTACTACGTTTGACCTCCGTTTCCGTCGGCCAGATGCTAATTCAATGCGATCCCGAATAATGTCTATAGCGTATCGTGAAGGTCTCAAATTGTCACCACAAGCAGTCGATCAACTGGTTCAGGGGACGCAGTCCGATATGCGCCAAATTATTAATTTGCTATCCACTTACAAGTTAAGCTGTTCAGAAATGACACCTCAAAATAGCCAAGCTGTTATTAAAAATTCTGAAAAGCATATCGTTATGAAACCATGGGATATCTGTAGTCGTTACTTACATGGAGGAATGTTTCATCCATCAAGCAAGTCCACCATTAATGATAAATTAGAGCTGTATTTTAATGATCACGAATTTTCTTATCTTATGGTTCAAGAAAACTACCTTAATACTACACCAGATAGAATTCGTCAAGAACCACCGAAAATGTCACATTTGAAGCATTTAGAATTAATATCTAGTGCTGCTAACTCCTTTTCCGACTCTGATCTTGTTGATTCAATGATTCATGGTCCTCAACAACACTGGTCACTTATGCCAACCCATGCTCTTATGTCTTGCGTGCGACCTGCTTCTTTCGTGGCTGGTTCCGGTTCCAGGCAGATTCGCTTTACTAATTGGTTGGGTAATAACTCGAAGACAAATAAATTATATCGTATGCTTCGTGAGATACAAGTACACATGCGTTTAAAAGTATCCGCTAATAAATTGGACTTGCGGCAGCATTATATTCCAATATTGTATGAGTCTCTGCCTGTAAAGCTATCAACAGGCCATTCAGACGTCGTTCCAGAAATCATTGAATTGATGGATGAATATTATCTAAATCGTGAAGATTTTGATTCAATAACGGAATTAGTTCTTCCTGCAGATGCAGGTGAGAAACTCATGAAAACCATACCGACTGCTGCAAAATCTGCATTCACAAGAAAATACAATTCTTCGAGTCACCCCATCGCCTTCTTTGGAAGTAGTGATGTTTTACCTATGAAGGGCTCTGCTCAGCGCGAAGTGCCGGATGTCGAAGATGCAATTGAAGCCGAAGATGAGATGTTAGAAGAAGCTAGTGACTCAGAGGCTGCTAATGAAGAGGACATAGATTTAAGCAAAGACAAATTTATTTCGGTACCAAAGAAACCTAAAAAAAGGACTAAGGCAAAGGCTGAAGCGTCCTCTTCTAGCTCAACCAGTCGCCGATCCAGAAAAAAGACAGCTTAAAAAGCTCTGAAAATATTACTTTTACGGATTGTATATGAGTTATCGGGATTATATTGCTGAGTAAGTGAAATTTGCGAATACTTTTCAATTACTTTGCAACAATAGTAAATAATATAGATTTTTTGGTGGATTTTACAGTTCTGGTAAGATATGCTCAAATTTTCTTAATCTTAAATGTGTGTTCTTTTGTCCGTTACATACTTTAATGTTTATAAGATATATTATATCATATTTAGCATGACCGTATTTGCAAGGTTAGATTTAAAAATTCGGTGAGTGGTATTTTCAATAAAGCTATCGTGAACCATATCATTTGTAATTGAGTCAGTAAAATAAAAGCTAATTGACAGGCGGTTTAAAATGTATAAAATTATTTTTATTATTAATAATTATATCGTTTCATCTAAGTACGCTACATTGCTGTGTTAACTATCAGAGTTATGGTGAGCTAAGTGCTTAGTAAACTTAGCAGAGAGCATCTGAAAAGCTGCCAAATACCAGAATGCTTGCATCAATTGAGGAAGCAGTGAATGACTTTCGTAAGCATATTTCTTTTTAAAAAGATAAAACGCTAATATCATGACAAGGGGATGGAAAGTTTTTAATAGTGTTAGACGATGAAACGCGTGAAAACGAAGGAGATCTGATTATTGCAGGTTGCAAAGTTACTACCGAACAAATGGCATTCTTAGTCAGGCATTCTAGGTATGCAAAACGACATGGAATTGTTTGAAATGCTAATAAATAGTGGGTATGTCTGCGTACCCATGACTGGTGAACGTTTGGATTCTCTAGAAATTCCTATGATGGTAGATAATAACGAGGATCGTATGCGAACAGCATATGCAGTTACTTTGGATTATGCCAACGGTACTACCACTGGAATATCCGCTCACGATCGTGCATTAACGACTCGACAGCTAGCCAATCCAGAAGTAACTTCTCCTCGTGAGTTTAATCGACCAGGACACATTGTTCCCTTAAGAGCACGAGACGGCGGTGTTTTGGAAAGAGATGGTCATACGGAGGCTGCGGTGGATTTGTGCAAGCTTGCTGGTTTACCGCCTGTAGGAGCTATCTGTGAATTAGTTCGTGAAGAGGATGGCTTGATGTCTCGCTTTGACGATTGCATAAGCTTTGGTAAGAAATGGGGAATCAAAGTTATTACTATCGAAAGCTTAAAATCCTACATTAAAGGGCGTATGTAACTATAAAAGATAATATCGTTTGCCATAAAAAGTATCGTGTTTGATGGTACAAATGTTTTTGAGTTCTTTTTTGCACTGTTCAATATAGAAATTTGGGGGTTTCCCAAGGCATTAGACTAGTTTTCCATTTAGTCAGGTTTATTGATTTAACAGATTGACAAACTTATTATACATCTTCGTTATTCACAATTTTATTTGTAGATTGTATTTACCTTTGACCCGTAGAACTTTTATATTGATTTATAAGAACTAATCCAAAAAAGAAAAAAAAATGAACCAACCAAAATTATCTATAATAAAACCAACCATTGATTATTTAAACGTTAATGTTTATGCTTTTGATATTAACGTTAATTCCTTCGCAAATGAGAGCCGCGTCAGTACCATCTTCTAAAGAAAAGTCGCTTTTTACATAACTTGGTGGAGTAGGAACTGTGAGACACAACAAATCGCTCGAAGGATTAGGCTGAGTAATGACTGTTAGTTCCTCACGAGCTATAACGTTAGAAGGAGAAGAAATGAGGACTGGCATTGGAACAAGAATATGACGATCCGTTAATTCTCTCAATCCCAAGAGGTTACGTTCGGAGGATAATGAACCAAAATGGAATGGAAAAACCGATTTCTCTTTTTTTATTTCGGATAATAAGCTCCTAGATGCTTTCAACTTAAGCATATAAGAAACATTAACATCGTGAATATAAAGAGTTGGCTTCAAGTCAGGGTGTTCTTTTAAAGAAGAAATGGGTTGAGAGGACATAGAGATATCAATAAGCCATGCTTCTTTAGGCATAACGTGCCAAGTATTCAGCTCAGTGGACAACACATTGGCAGGGTCTAAAGAATTGGTAACATCTGCTTTCCTAGTCTCTTCTTCGGGAGCAGGCCACTCAACAGCGTGTTTAGTATTTTGGTCTTCCTCAAGCCGATCAATCGTAGGTTGGCCAACTAAAAATCGACTGATGCGGCGAATTCGAGAGCCGGGACAAACAGATACTCTAAATTGAGAAGCGATGTCATCGACAATTTTACGAAGACGTGAACCTGTAATTGGATCATCAGAATTATTGGTAGCTAAGAGATTGGCAACAGCTTTAGAAGCGTAGTGAGCAGCACAAATAGCATCAGCACCAGGTCCAATATAAGGTCCCATACCAGGCTGAGGAGGTGGTGTTACAACAATAGTATGACTAATTAAAGCTGTATAGCCGTCAAAATGAAGTCCCATTGAGCTGAAAAAATTAGCGAAGAATGTAAAAATTCACTTACATTTTGGTAACATCTCCAACTTGCAAATGATAACTGTTATCATTTCCAGCAATTACGCTTTCAGGACCAGGCGCATAGTTATAAGCACAATTATTGACACAAATACTGGTAGGTTCTGCAATACCCTTTTCAAAACGTTGAGATTTGTAAATGGAAGATTTCTGATCTCTGTTAGTCACTAAAATATATTAAATAATGGAAAGAACAATTATCGGAATAAATTTTGGAAGCAAGTTGCAAAAAAGATTGTCATCAAAAGATGAACACGCTTAAAAGAAAAAATGAACAATTACTTACATATTCATGTAAAAGATTATCACCATATGAAGAGATCTCACGCGTAGACGCTCCTGGGACGCAACGAGAAGCAACCTGATGGAAAGCTTTGCTAACTAAAGCACCAGCATCACGATACTTCGAAAATTGGCTTGCATCGACAACACGAGAGTTACTATCAGAAGGATCGAGCTCCATAATTCAAATCAAAAAATTAAGCAAAACTCGCACTTCAAACAGTAAATCTGTTGATAGTGCCTTTTGAAAAAAGTATTTAAAAACTTTTGATCGTTTACCAAATTTAAATACCGACTCGTTACATCTTATACGGTCATAATCCACCACATCACTATTTTTAAAATGACACTCTAATTCGTATTACCACTTAATCAGTTTTTAACTGTCTTCAGTATTTGTTTGTTACAGTGCCGTATAGGTGAATACATTGAGCAACACCGCTCTCAATATACAATAGCAAAAACGATAGTAAAGCAAGTATTGTTAGATTCACGGCAAAACCAACAAACGATCGCAATGAGATTTCTTTATTAAACACAATTTTAAAGCAAAAGAAGACATCGAGACGTATGCAATAACTTGCATAACTGATAGTTAAAGAAACGCAAGAAAACTCTTCTATCTGAAGCATAAAACTGAATTCGTTAACACTTTTACCGTTGTCTATCGTACTCCGTTATATTAAAATACAGTGCGTTACAACAGTAGCAATGCAGGTAAATTTCTACTTGCCTTCTGCGAAAAAGCCAACAACTGCTGCTGCAGTAAAATTCTGAGCTTTAAAAGCGTTAGATATGGCTTCTTCACTTCAGAAGCAGCTAAAAAATATTCAGAGCAATAATGTTCTGAAAATCAACAAGATACGGCGTGCGCCGTCCTTGTTATATGATCCCAAGGTCGCTGCAGACATGGATTTAGAAGAAATTTACGTGACTGCAGTGAGTGGGTTTCATGAGTTGGCTGTTCATGAGCCAAGACTATTATATTTTGAAAAAACTCTTCTGGGAGAGCAATCCGTTCAGGTGGATAGAGTACTTTTAAATAGAACGGAAAATGAAAAAATTGACTTGGAATGTGTGCAAATATTGCGTTTATTAGCTCCCTTTTTTACAGAAAAAAATGCATTGAAAGTTTTAGAATGGTTAATTCGCCGGTTCAGTATCCATGAATATGTTTCTGATGAATTCATCCTCTCTTTTCTTCCTTTTCACGATCATCCTTTTTTTGCTAGAATCTTGGGTTGTTCAAAACCAAAATCCCGACCGTTATTGTTTTTAGAAAATGCAATCAAGATGCCTGTGACCCTTTCACGGGCAGACATTGTTCATGCACTTTCGCGTGATAAAGAGTTTTTCGCCATGTTTGCACAGTTTGTCCAAAATACTGCTGAATCTCACAACATGTATCCTGAACTTGCCAGATTTTGGGCTGGTACTATGATGGAAGTACTGGTTGCATGGCACTCGTCTAATGAGGACCCGAATGTGCTTTTGGATAGGTTTTTCCTTCGTGTCTCTTATGCAGTGAGTTACGTGAGCAGTATTGATTTCCAAATTGCTGGGTTTATGCTGCTTTCTTCAATTGCTGCATCATTACCTTTGTCACCTTCAATTATTCCACCACTAGTGAGTGCCATAACTGATCGTCTCTCATTTGACAATATTAAGCCTGCTCTAATTTGTGTTGGCCATTTACTTCAATTTTGTTCTTCTTTTGAATTTGATCATGAGCAGCTTGAAAAATTAGAATCGTTTGGTGCTTCTTCTCTTCTAATTGAACTTTCTCAGGAACATCGCCTTGACGAGTTTTTCGTTAGTTATTGGGTTAGTCTTATAAAGTCGCGCAAGCAAAAAGACAAGAAGCGTTTAATATCTCTTCTTGACACTTCTATATCTCAAATTCGTGTAACACATGAGCAAGCCAAGTTCTTGCTTTCAGTCATTCCGGTAAACCAGGATTTCAAAGCCTTACAAAGTTATCGCCGGATTCTTGACAGTGTCATTCAACCGGAAAGAAAGGAAGGTAAATTGGATAATCTTATAAATACACTTCAAGATAAAAAGAAATCTTCTACGTTTTCGAAAAAAGACCGCGAAGTGTTACTTAAGAAAATCTCAGAAATCGATTCACAAACTTCATTTGAACAATGCCTTGCTTACGCTGATTCAGCGGCGGACTTGGATTCTTCGGTTTTCATTAGTTTATTGTCAAAGTTTGGTGACAAAATTCCATTTTTACTTTTCTGTATAGCGAACGGCTCTGAAAGAATAATTATACTTTCTCTCATTGAACTTCGGAAAACTATAGAAGAAAACAAAGATGTTGACTATCAAATAATTTTGCCTGTGGTATTATATTCTTTGCAAAGTAAAGATACAGAAGTAAGATCGAGAGCTCTAAATTTGATTCTTACATTTCTTGAGCTACGCAATGAGAATCTGGAATTTTCAATTATCTATGGTATGGATGATAATGATAATAAAAACCTGAGATGGCTCAGTCCTGTGGAGACTAAGTATTATTGTTCAGATTTGCTACTTGATCGTTCTTCAGAAATTGGACTGGATGGTACTTATCTGTTTTCTTATATACCTGAAAGGCTTTTTACTGAGAAAAAACCTAAAAACGCTTCCAAAGAAATTGCTGTCACATCTTTCCTTTCTTCACATGCTGCATGTAGTAAATTGTCCAATGTTAGGGTTTTATTATTAGAAATTTTAACAAGAGTTCATGGTAAAGTCGAAGATGCAAAGATGCAAATACTTCTTCCCAGGCTTGAACAGTTATCTGAGTTTAACTCTGAGAAATTTAAGACCGTTTCTAAGCGGGAGGTGGAAGCGCTAGTTAATTGTTTCAACCACACTAGTTTTACCTCTCTTCTTTCTTTTCTTTCTTCTAACATTGTTCTTTCGCAAGCCATCTGTCGACGGATAGTTGAAATACAATCACACCTTAAAGATCCTCAACGACTTGAATTTGTTAAAGCCGTGATTAGTCAAGATGAACAACCTCACTATTACGTTGATGTTCTCGACTCAATAAAGATTCCTGACACTGTTTTCAAAAAGCTTATTGGAAGCGTCCGCTTGGTTAAGGAAAAGAATCCTGCAATTGCCAAACGCAAACGCATTGATAGCCACATATTTGATGGGGATGTCCAAAGGCTTACTCGTATTTTAGAGCTTTTGGAGACAAAAAATGCTGCTTCATATCCAAAGTTGGCTTCTCCATTATTCGAAGTTCTCAATAGCGTTATCGCTTTGAAAGAGGATATTGTTTCATCAAATTATTTGCTTCAGCTACTTCTAGGATTGTTATATGAGATGATAGGAGCCTCACCGATTACTGAACTGTCACCCTCCATTAGAATCGATACCTTAGTGGGTTGTATTCGTTCTACCAATAATCCACAGATTCAAAATAAGGCATTGTTACTTGTTAGTGCTCTAGCGAATGCTGCTCCTGAAGCTGTTTTACATGGTGTTATGCCGATATTTACTTTTATGGGTAGTACTGTCTTATCAAGAGACGATGCATTTTCCATCCATGTCATTGAACAGACTGTCAAAACTGTTATATCTGCACTAATAAGATTAGGTAAGGATTTTGACTCTTCCTTGCTGGTATCATGTTTTGTGAATGCGTTCCCTCACATCCCTCAACATCGCCGACTTCGACTTTATCGTTTAGTTTTGCAGACAATTGGATCAAATAGATTTTTATCCGTTGTTTTAATACAGTTTGCTGAAAAAATGTTGCTGGCCAAATCTACGAATGTTGTTGCTATACATGACTTCTGCTTAACACTTGTGCAATCTTTCTCTGTTGCTGATCGTATTGGATCGATCAATCAATGTTCAAGATTCTGCTTAAAATCCCTTGAGGAGCAATCTAATTCAGACTCAAATGGCAAAGCTGTCAGCTTGATAAAACTTGATGAACTTCCAATGGATGTGGATTTAGCGACTCTCGGGTCATTACGAGTAAAAGTTTTGGAGTTAATTTCACTTGTGTCTAAGGCTAAAAATTTTGCTTTTGATTTGGCGAAGATAATGGAGAATTCTGTTGATTCATTTGTCGAAATTCAAGCAGGTTTGTTTGAATCGATAAAATTGCTTATTACACTCAGCCAGCAAAGCTCTAACGAAATGGAGTTGGGGCACGTATATGTGGCATTACGTAGTGTGATACATCTGCTACCTAATGAATTATTTTGTACTGTCCTCGGTAAACTTCTTCATGATGAACGTGCCTTACTACGCCGTAAAGCTTTGTCGATTGTACAACAAAGGGTACAGCAGGGATCTAAAGTGTCTGCATTAACAGCGTTAATTCCTGATGTTACTTACAATATATCCAACTATTCTGATGAAGAAACGACTCAGTTAGCTATGGATTGTCTTGCTGTTATGGCCAAGCGATTTAGTGCGAGTCCTGAACTGTTTATTTCCCCTATTGAGGTGGTTTCAGGTCCCTACGGATTAAAGAATAGTGCACGTGATGTACAGGTATCTGCCATAGTATGTATCACCGTCTTGACCAATACTCTTGCTGCTCGCATCTTGCCTTACTTGGCCGATATAGTTAATTATTCTTTATCTATTTTAGATGATGCTAGAAAAGATCCGGAAGGCGATTTATTAGAGCTAGCATGTTTCTCTATGATGATCGACTTTTTCAAAGTATTACCGGAGTTTAGCAGCAGTTATGTCGAGCCGACAATAAAATGCGCTTTAGCTTCTGATCGTGCGTTTGAACATGATGCTATTGGTGAGCTTTTATTTGAAACAATTGCCAATTTTATACCTACTAGATTGTTGATGAAATCTATATTTGCGGCATGGCCTGAATGTGCAAGACTTGGTTCTACTGCGGCACTCCGTCTTTTAGAGTTGATTGAATTGGCATTACAAAATTCTAGCAGGAGCGCTATTGGGACTGTTTATAAGTCAATATTCAAATTTTTCTTGGATTCCTTTGACAGTAGGCGGTCGCTTTTATTTGCGGAAGACGTTGATAATGTGGAAACTCAAGCAGTTAATGTATTTCTGAAATTCGTGATGAAGTTGAGTGATACAACTTTCCGTCCTTTGTTTTTACATTTGCATTCATGGGCATTGGAAGATTTGTACGAAACTGATCCATCTGGAATAGTATCTCGGCAAACTTTTTTTTACAACTTTTTAACCATTTTCCTTGATACTTTAAAATCCATTGTTACTAACTATTATGCTTACGTTTTGGATGACACGATTGAATTGCTTTCATCGAAAGATACGAATAGTGAAGTTCGTCATCTAGTGAACAGTAGTCTCGTTAGTGCTTTTGAAAACGACACTGAGGAGTTTTGGATGGTGCCCGCACGTTTTGGTAAAATAAGCCCCGTTCTAATTGAACAAATACAATATGCTCCTTTGCTTGATGACAAGGTCCTAGTAAAAGCTATTGTCGAACTGGCTAGTGTAGCCTCATCAAGCGACAACTTTAGATCAATGAATACTCAGTTGTTGCAATATCTTCGATCCTCCAACATCAATGCTCGCTTATTAGCTATCCAAATACAGACACAGCTTTACGGGCGCCTTGGTGAGAATTGGATTTCTACATTGCCTCAATCAGTACCATTTATTGCTGAACTAATGGAAGATGATGATGATCAGGTTGAAACTGCTACGGCTGAGCTCGTGCGGATAATAGATGACCGTCTCGGTGAGAATGAATCCCTCCAAGATTACCTTACATAAGGATTGTAGAGGTTGTGGGTCCGTTTTTCACAGGCTGAGTTTTAAACGGAATCTTTCGTTTTCTAAATTTTTCATTCTAAAAAAAATAATTATTGATTCGTTATGAATATATACGCTTTCGTCTAATCCCTGCCAAAAAAAAAGGAAAAGACGATCATGTTGATTGCAATCCATAATGGGTCTTCTCATCAATGACCTTTAGGGTTGTATTCATCAATTCTCAATTATCTTGGGATTATAAATAGTTTGGTTGGTTTCGGTTTCATAATACTATAAATTAAGAGAGAAATTTTTGCAGTTTACAAATGTTTGACAGCAGCAAAATAATTTTGAAGTTTAAACCAGTGTATTAAAACCCAGTAAATTTCATTGAAGTATCGAAATATTGTATATCTGAGCGACTTCGTAAAGTGCAATCATCCTACATAGCAGTAATCTAGTGGAACGGCATACGTCTTTAAATTTGCTTAAGTCAGTTTTTGTCTAGGAAATGGTGATTTGGCCAGTTTCTTGTCGGTCTTTTATATACAAGAGATAAAATTCTAATTCCATTTATCTATCGAATTGGTAAAAAAAAGCCTCGCTAAGGACTTGTTTAAGAGTTTGCCACTTCGATGTCATAAAAACGGTCAACACTTCTCAATTTAAAATTTGTTTGTACTACTAGTGCATCCTTTTAAACAGCAACGACAGTACTAATGAAGTTTGGATGTGTACAATTTTTTCCCAAGTTGGGAAAGGTGAACGAAAACATCGTTCATCTTCGCCAGCTTTTGGATCAACATTCTGAAGCATTACAGTCTGTTAAGCTATTGGTTTTCCCTGAAATGTGCTTAACTGGTGGGTGGTCTTTATTATTAAGAAGAGTTAGCTAACTTTCCTGTAGGCTACAATTTTAAAAATTCAGAAAGTATACAACCCTTTTTAGAAAACGTAACTAGCAATCATTGTCCAAGCATTCAATTTGCTCAAGAAGTCTCTGAGCAATATCGGTGCTACACCATCATTGGATTTCCTGAGTTTCAAAACTCAAACGGCATTTCTACTCTTTACAATAGTACAGCTCTCATTTCTCCCAAAAAAGAGTTGTTGAACGTTTACCACAAGCACTTTCTTTTTGAAACAGACAAATCATGGGCCACTGAAGGCAAGGGTTTCTCTTTTGAACCCTGTATTCCTGAACTGGGCCCTATTTCAATGGCAATTTGTATGGACATTAACCCGTATGATTTTAAAGCTCCTTTTGAGAAGTTTGAATATGCAAACTTCATTTTGCGTGAGCTAGAGCATCAACAAATGGTTTCTTCGAATGTATCACGACCAATTATTTGTTTAAGTATGGCATGGCTTGTGTCAGATGATAAAGTCATTGATGCTTCCCTGCCCGACATCAAAAATTTACATTACTGGACCACTAGACTTTCACCGTTAATAAATTCGAATACGGATGCAATCGTTCTTGTAGCAAATCGGTGGGGAAAGGAGAATGATTTAAATTTTTCCGGTACCTCTTGTATTATGGAACTTTCTCAAGGAAGAGCTATCTTACATGGTGTCTTGAAAGCTGCTGAGAATGGAATTGTAGTTGGAGAACTTGAAAAATAAAGATGTGCGACGTTTTTTATTTCTATTCATGAAAACATATTATATAATACATATTGGTTTTAATAAGCCTGTTAAATTTCTATTATCGTGATGACATTCCAAATAAAAATGACAACTCCTTTGTATTCAGACGTGAAATTTCTCTAAGCCCTTTTTCCCCTAAAGCGCTATCTATTAGTTCTCTCTTTCTGTCTTGTAAGGCTAAAACTCGCTCTTCAATCGTGTTATTAGTAACAATTCGTAAAATATTTACCGGTTTATCTTGTCCAATTCTATGTGCTCGATCGACAGCCTGTTCTTCGATATAAGGATTCCAAAATGGATCGAGTATGATGACATGATTTGCACAAGTCAAGTTTAACCCGACATTTCCTGCTTTTAAAGAGATCAGTAAAACTCTCACGTTCGGATCAACTTCAAAATTAATAAGAGCTTGATTTCTTTCCGCTGTGCTTAGACCACCAGTATACATAAGATATTTTATACCCTCTTGTCGAAAGGGTACCGTAAAAAGCTCAAGAAAAGAAACAAACTGTGAAAATATTAAAATTTTGTCAGTTGGCTGTTTCTTGATGATTTCTTTAACTGCATTTAATGCTTTTTCAATTTTTGTAGAAGTGGTCCAATGTTTAGGATCCGTAAAGATCTTCATACCCATTTGTCTATTCTCTAAGATATTACTATACTGTTTAGGTAGCAATTCGGAAATGTTTTCTGTTCTTAATTTGTTATCGGCATCGACAATAGGTGCCATTCCAGAATATCGTCTAAATAATGCGTAACTCAAAAGCCTTTCAGTATCGATGTACTCCTCGCAAACTGAGCACTTAGGAGAAATATTTTCGTTGCTTGTTTGCTTAGCCATATCCTCACTGGATGTAATAACATGGGTTAAGCACTCTCTACATAGAAAATGACCGCAAGGCACAATTATCAAAAGTTCTGCAACAACATCCATACATAAGGAGCATTGCAACGTTTCAATTAACTTAAGGCGATTGACAGCCTCGGGATATATTTGGTTGTAGATTGCACGATTCTTAGCTTGAAAGCTATCGTTATCATCAACCGCTGCTTCTCGAGCAACAATTAGCCAGGGATGACAACAAGCCTGTCGAAGTCTCAAAAGTAATACTAGTAGACTACCGTAATGCGTAGTTATAGTCCCTTCTTGAAGATATTTACGCATTTGAATTTGTGCTCCGCTTTGAAGCGTATTGTAAAATTCCATCTCAGAAGAAGAGAGGTCTGTTTCAGATTTGACGGCGGTTTTTGGAGGAAGTGTCAATATTGGCTTGCCATCAATCTTTGTATTTTTCGTTCTACGAAGTAGCACTGCTTTTAATAAGCCACGAAAGCGCTTCATAGGAGCGGACGTGTTTATATTGCTACTTAAAGGAATGGTAAAGTCCTTTGAAAAACTTGACCAGTCTGAATAAGGTTTAATCCTCAGAAATTTTATCAAGCTGTAGAACTCCTCAACCCCATTCTGCATAGGGGTACCACTCAAACACCAACGATAAGTTGATTCTAATAGACAGCATCCACGAGCAGCTAACGTATTCCTGTTTTTGATAGTTTGAGCTTCATCCAATATAACTCGATACCACTCTGCTTCAAAAAATGGAAGGTGTTCAAATTTTTTTATTGGAGCGTTATCTTCGATACTCTTGTCATAAGCCATTTTGTTTTTAAACTCGTAAGCGATGACATTATAAGTAGTCAAAACAATGTCATACGACATCAATTGTTCAGCAATTTTGTGCTTTTTCGAACTTCCGTGATGAATATAAACAGTGGGTCTATGTGAGGGAGCAATTTTAGTAAGTATTTCATTATGCCATTGCTGTAATAGCGACACAGGGGTGATAATCAGAGTTGTTTTAACTGATTTAGATTCTGGAGGCCTTGTTACTAGCAATGCAAGAGCCTGGACAGTTTTTCCTAGACCCATATCATCTGCCAAAATCCCTCCTTTCTTAGAGCTTTCTTCTAATCTTTTTAACCACATTAGTCCTTCCTTTTGGTGTTCCATTAATGTAGGTATTAGTCCAGCAGGTGTACCTTCGCGAATTGTTGGATCGTTGACAAGCTGCTCATCAAGATCTTTGAACAACTCCTCCAACTGTTGTTGCTGATCATCTTGAACTTTCTGGTTATTTGAGTCTGACAAATTGAATCCTTCAATATTGTGAAATCTATCGTGATACCATTGAAGGTGGAATAAGTGTTTACCAGGTTCGGGTAGCTTGGAATCATGCAACAAACCACCCGGAAGAATGACTGAATCCGAGCCATAACGCTTATTCTGAAAATTAATTTCGTTATCTTCTTCGTCTGATAAAGAGATCGGATTATTAGAAGTTCCTTTTCCTTGAAGAAACTTATCATCTTCTAAAGTGTGAGTTGTGTTAAACATCTTATAATTATTATGATGATGAAAAGGAGGAAGAGCTAAAGAATTGGTATAAGAAGGTCCAGCCGTAGATAAAACTGGTAACGAAGGTAACTCTAGTTTTTTCCTTTTCGAATTCATAAACGCAAGCTCTAAATTCCTTTTTTCCTTCATATTAACTTTATCATGGTCGTTCAGTGAAGATTTCGTCCGAACATTATTATCATCGGATTCAGAGTCAGATACGACAATCACAGCATTGTCGTTCCAAAACAAAGAGTCCTGTTTTTGTTCAAAAAGTGCATCAGATTGACTCGGACTAAGCTTATCTGTTGAAGAACTAATTTCGTTTTGCAAAGAGTGGCCATCAACATCAATAGTAATTGCATTGATGTTTGGACGATCAAGCCCAATTTTAGGAGCAATTAAAGTGGCATCCGTGTAAGTAGAATCATTATTTTCAACGGAAAGAGAACTGTTCAGCTTCTCTTCATTAGGCTTTAATGCAATCACACTATTGTCATTAGGAAAAAGGCCATTCACTTTTTCTATGTTAGATTCCATCGTATTTAAAGAGGACGATGAATCATGCATAAAGGCATTGAATAGCGCCTGTTTTCGATTAAGAAAAGCAATTCTCCTTTCCATTTCATGTCTGTTTATATCATTTTTTAACAATTGGTCAGACGATGCAGAAGAAGAATAGTCCGGGGTATTATTTTTATTGAACCCAATGTTATGTTTGTCATCTAAAGGTATTTGTTCACATGGATTTAACGTAAATTGTTCAAAAGCTGTATTATTTCTCATAAATTAGCAAAAAAATGCTTTGTGTTTAAAATGTAGTGTGTAATTTTAGGTAGGCAAACTGGTGTGGTGATACTCAGTCGCCCCAAAAGTTTAGAATAAGTACCAAATGTAAGTTAACAAGGGTAAATGTGTACATGAATTTGTGATCATTCGAAATGGAAGGAAAGAAATTAAATTTTTTAAATCATAAAAAATTCTTATTATAATAATTTCTGTTTTGGGAGAGTTTTATAAAAATGCTGATCAGTAAACCTGAAAGAAATCAAAGGGGTATTGAAGAGTCATCTGTATACATATTTTATAAAAACAGAACTGTGAAACTTTTAAATCCTTGAAAAATGTTAGTAGCGAGATGAAAATGGACGGAATAAATAAATAAATTGAGAGCATTTTTAACCCAGTTCTAATTTGTCATTGTAGTATTAAAAGCGATTTTAAAAATTTTTGATGTTTCTTGCTTAGTTTCCCAAGCAGCATTTTGCAAATTTTCTAATTAAACGTTTCAAATAGCTTAAGCATCGTCCGTGCAGTATCAAAGCAGCTGTAAATTGTTTTAATAAACAAATATTTTAATTAATGTTTTTATATGTTCTACTTTCTTCTAAAGTTGTTTCCCCCTAAATTCAACTAATCTATATGAATACTGTTACATACCCATGCATTTTAAGCTATATGGCTTTACTTAATACCTAAATTTCTTTTTTTTTTTTTTTTTTTTTTTTTTAAATTAAAAATATTCATTACCTTTTTCCTAATTACTTTGTCTTTAAAGTGCAATGCGTAGGTATTGATAGCAGAACCAAATTTCAAAACTATTATTATTTGTATTTCTAAATTTATAATGGTATCTTTCATTAAAAATTGATCAAGTAGTGTCGCTTGAATTCTCTTTAGCGGCTTACTATTCAATATTTATATGACTGAGTGTTGGCGCTTAACCTCTAATGTATTTAGCCAGGTGGATACAAAGACAAACAACTGTATGAAAAATGAAAGTTTATAGAATTAATGGAAACGGTGAAAGCAAAATTTAAGCTGTCTCTAAACCTACAAATTCGCATTTTTCTTTTGCCAGCACCATATGACGCATCCGTAGGATCTGCACATTTCAAGCAACGTAAATCATTTACCTCATTTTACTACTATGACTGAAGCGATGGAACCCTGCGCAGGAATCCAAAACTGCATAAGAAAAGAAATTCAAAAGACATAATTAATAACATGGTTGCACAAATAAAATTCAAAAAAATACTTATGTAAATGAAAAACCTTAAAAAAATCAATAATTTATAATTGCATAAATAGATTGCCTAACAATGTGCTGATAGATAAGTCAACTTACCTACGCTACAACATCGAAACCCCGTATTTGAACAATTCCTTTGTTTCCTTTGTCCTTGTGCTTATATTATTTCTCATTTTCTTATATTTTAATTGAGCTACATATAGAAAGTAATATCGAGGGAATTGCGTCAAATTTGAGTTAAAAATTGCATTTTGATTTTGAAGTTAGCATTTCGCTTTTTTTTTTTTTTGAGGTCTTTTATTTTAATATTTTCTTCTCTTTCTTTTTGCTCGTAGGTTTAAAGCGCAATTGCTGTTATTTTGATTGCAGTAGACTCTCGTGTTTACGTTAATTGCTATATTCGTTTTTCGTTTCTGCGTTCAGCGATACCCAAGTATCGTTGTTATTCCTTCTGCCGTTTAAATTGAACTTTCTCTTCCGTTTTCCTTTAGACATTGCATATTGTGTGCATTTTACAAGCATACATTTTCACTTTTGAGTTGACTTTTCAATTAATTTAATATATTATCATTAACTGATAATTCGTTTGCAATTAAACATTGAAAAGTTTTTTTTCCTTGAATTAGATTTTTTTTTATTAAAGACACCTCTTTTTTTTGGAAACTCCTAATTTATTATTTGAATTTCTTCTAGACTCTTTATCAGTTATCGAAGACTTACTACTTAACTTTGATTCATATTTTTTTACGTTTGGATCGTTGAGTTAACTAATTGGCCTAGTACCAACTAATAATTTTCTCTACCTTCGTTCATTTCACTTTGTGTTTGATCGACTACAATCCAGTTTGTACTTTTTCTTGGACAACTAACCGTATAAGTTATTTCCGTTAACTCACCAAAGTTATTTTAAGAGTTTGTGTTTTGTATACACAGTACATCATCTCATTTTTGTGGTGATAATTAGTCCTTTTGGCGATTTATTCATTGTTTCATCTTCACAAATATCCATTGTCGAAACTTTCATCTAACTTAGTTCAGCCTTCTGTCTCTACCGTGAGCATAGTGTGTCGATTTTTTTTGGTTTCTAGTATAATCCACTCTTTTATTAATTGCTAAAATTTTTAAAATGTCTTCCTCACCGACTGAGTCTGAAATTTTACCCAAGGAATCGCATAATTCGATAGACGAACAAAGCCAACAACCAGCTAATACGGATACTTTGGTTAAAGATAACTCCTTCAATGAACAAGATGACCAAGAAGTGGACAATGATTATAAATCAAATGATGAACCCGTACAATCTCAAGATCCGATTTCTCCAAATATGGCATCCAACGAATCTGGAAATTCCGAAAATACTAGCAACTATGGCTCATCAAGAGATGAAAACGTCTATCAAAAAACGACGCTTTGGATGGGTGAATTAGAGCCTTGGGTTACTGAAGCATTTATCCAGCAAGTTTGGAATACTTTAGGAAAGGCAGTCAAAGTAAAGCTTATTCGTAACAGGTACACAGGCATGAATGCTGGCTATTGTTTTGTCGAATTCGCATCTCCTCATGAAGCTTCAAGCGCGATGAGTATGAACAACAAACCAATTCCTGGTACAAATCATTTGTTTAAACTTAATTGGGCCTCTGGAGGCGGATTACGTGAAAAGTCTATTTCAAAGGCCTCAGAATATTCCATATTTGTGGGAGACTTGTCACCCAATGTCAATGAGTTTGATGTGTATTCTCTCTTCGCATCTCGATATAACTCATGCAAGTCGGCCAAAATCATGACTGATCCTCAAACAAATGTGTCAAGAGGATATGGTTTTGTCCGTTTTACGGACGAAAATGATCAGAAATCTGCATTGGCAGAAATGCAGGGTCAAATTTGTGGTGATCGTCCTATTCGGGTGGGATTAGCCACTCCTAAAAGTAAGGCTCATGTTTTTAGTCCTGTGAACGTTGTACCTGTTAGTATGCCACCAGTTGGATTTTATAGTGCTGCACAGCCTGTTCCTCAGTTTGCTGACACAGCAAACTCAACCGTATTTGTTGGCGGTCTCTCAAAATTTGTTTCTGAAGAGGAGCTTAAGTATCTTTTTCAAAATTTTGGAGAAATTGTTTATGTCAAAATTCCACCTGGAAAAGGTTGTGGATTTGTGCAATTTGTCAACCGACAGTCTGCTGAAATTGCTATCAATCAGTTGCAGGGTTATCCTTTGGGCAATTCTCGTATCCGATTATCTTGGGGAAGGAATCAGAATCCAATTGCGGCTCCTGCCTTGAATTATCAGTCTCAGGTTTCACAAACTACTATTCCTGCTACCTCATTATTTCCGGCAATGAGTTTACCACCCCAGGCTCAGTTTAGTCCATATCCGGCTGTTGCACCTTCCCCCTTAGCCCTGCAAACGAGGGGTGCACCGATTGGCATGGAAATTTCGATTGGATCTCCTGCCCTCGTACCTGATCAAATGCATATTCCTGAAAACGGCAACTCTGATACCATGCCTGTTCCTAACACACAAGGAAAGCATTTATCAGCTGAAGAGTAATGTAAAAGTACTTGCGATTGAATTTTTTATAATGGCATGTCTCATACTTTTTATCATCATTCTTGGTTTTTATAAAGTATGAATAATTTTCCATCTATTCTAATAAGTTTGATGTTCATAATGAATCACGGAGAATTATTGTTTCGAGAAACGTGAGAGTTCTTGTAAACTCTATCTGTTATTTTGGACGTTAAATCAAGAGAGTCCCTTAGCATAATTGATTAATAAGCATTTTACATGTGTTCATGAATTCGAATTATCGAAGAAAAGCTTGAACTAAATTTTTGTTGGACATAGCTTCATTACGTTTCCTTTCTAAGGATTGACGGTTTTTATATTCATCTCTCCCTGTTTATGATATGAAATGCTACGTTTTTTTAGCCGAAATTTTCATTTGTCATGATTTTTATAGTCAAGAAAAAGGTTTTCATACGACGTATATAAAAGATTAAATTTAATAGTAATGATGGACTTCAGAATTATCGCACTGAGATTTTTAGGTCGCTGGAGAATGCAGTTTAGGCAAGGTATGTAAGTGCTTATTGAGATTTCCCATTGATAAACAACTTTTAAGTTGCTTCTGGTTTAATCATTCGTTCTTTTAGGTATGAGTTTAGTTAAATGATCAGCGCCATTTTCAAAACATTTCATTCAACCAAAAATCAACCGCCTCTAAATTCAATTTTATTTGAATGATACTCCCTATTTATCGAAAAATCCATTCAATTAAAATCTATTATTAACTTTTCATCCATTTAAATCTACTCCATTTTTAAAGCTCTTGTTTACAGAGTAACAACGCGACTTGCAACTTCTACTACGCCAGGGGGGCGACTGTCGCAATAAACAACTGACAGAAAACGCACTTATAGTATAGGCTCAAAATCTTTTTAAATCGTAGCCTTTCCCATTAATACGAATACATCATCAAATTCAGTTTTGCGATTAAGTATAAACGGGCTTAACTCGTGCGTTTATATACTTTGTCAACGCTGTGATTAGTATTCAACCTTTGACGTTACACTTTATTAACCTGGCTCGATACTCTTAAATAAGACTCTGGAAAGCGACAATTCTTATAATTAATTTTATTTTTTATTTTTTAACCTGTGAAAAAGTTTTAATCTCTAGACCTGGAACGATCATTAACATAATTGTGTACACATTATTGAAATCCAGCTTATAAATGAATTTTGATCTACTAAATAATTTACTCACCGATCCAAAGAAGCAGACAACATAAACCATCACCTATCGCTATTTTTACCTTCATCCATTAAATAACACCTTCATACATTCCGAACACCAGGTTTTTGCACTCTCTACTCAGCAAATCGGAAAGGCTTAAAATGGGATTCACTAGTGTTGAACCCCCAGATTTTTTTGATTGGACTGCCAGAGCTATATTTTTATTATCGACATTACGCAGTCGCAGAAATGCTAAGCAAATTGAGCGTGAAAATGCGCTTTTGGATCAAATCAAGGAGCTTTTAAGTATTGCCATTATTCAGTGTCATGAAAGAAATATTCCTTCGATAGATCTTCCCCCGTCTTTTTTCAATTATGTTTGTGAACAGCTACCCAGGCACCCTTTTGCTAAGATAGCTTCGAGCTACATAGATACGCATACTTTATTTTTTCAAATATCTATCAGCTCATTTTTATGCCGATTTTCAAACTGCTCAGAAGACGAGATCAGGCTTTTTAAGCAGCACCAGTCCCTTGATAGTTTTTTACTATCCTTGTTTGACCTCCTTTGTAGTCACCACTTTTCCGTTGAATTTACGTCCATATCACTAATTATCAAATCTTCGCAGTGGTTATTTTATACATTATCCGATTATGCTCATGAATCCTTAACAGGCGTTGAGGCTGATATTACAACGAAATTTCTTTCCACCCTAGCTGATACTTGGCCAGAATTCGAAGAGCAGTGTACTCTTAGCAAACATCTTTTTCTTTTAGGTGACTTTTCGCTAATCAGCTATGTAAAAGTTTTATGTGGTGTATTTAATATCCCTAACTACAATGCCTTCATTCTAAGTGTCGAGGATCTACTTCCGGAAAATATATCCTTTGCCGCCGTTGCTGATTTTCAGTTATCAAAGTATAGGGCAATTAACGACAATTCTGTATTAAGAAGTGACGATTTCTCATCAAAAGCTGTGTTCGACAAATACGTTGAAAGGGAGTGTTATTACTCAGAAAATGCTATTAGTAAAATTTTTCAAAACTATCCTGATTTGGCTGTCCTTTTTGAAGAACTACAATATGCCGAGGGAAACAATGATCTTCTATCTGCGATTTTGAATACCAATAAATATACTTTGAGACCTGATGATTGTGCTCCATACTTTTATCGTTTAATGGATTTGTGCTTACGTTATTGTTATAGCCAAAGTAATGAAATTGGTACCAACGTTTTATGGAGCATGACTACAAGTTTCATCAACATTTGGCGTATTCATCCTGGAACATGTTGTTGCGTGGTCTTAAGTATATATTGGCCTTATCTTGAGGATAAACTCCTAAAGTTTTCGGACCTTGGAGATATTTTTGAATACTTCTTTTCTTTAATTCATGATTGTGATTATGCGATTTGGTCAGTCCATGACGAACACCAATTTTCGGAGTTATTGGCGTTTTATCATAGAAGAGCTTTAAATGACTTAGTAGAAGAATTGGGGAGCTGTCCTCGTTCTAGTGATTCTTGCCGAGCTATCCTTGATATCCTTAATAATTACATCTTTTCATGTCCGCTTTTTCTGGTAACCCCTGAAGAACTAGAAGAGCAATACACCGACTTTTTTAAAAAACTGAAAGAAAAATATGGGGAGTTTTTCCAGAATCTACTGAAGAAAGAACTGACTGGGAAGCCTGAATCAGATCTCGAAGGGCTTCGATTAGTGGGTGTCCAATTGCAAGCCACTTACGAAAACTTGAAGTCGAATTTTAGTGCTAGAATATTTAACCAGCTTTCGGTTCACTCATTTTTTGCAGAAGCAACATGTCACTTGTTTCTTGAGAAATTACCTACCATTACCAAAACTTATGTATACTCAAATTGCAAAGAAATTCCAGATCATATCCTTGAAATGATCAATGCTCTATACCAGCAAACTCGCGCTTTAGTGGCTTGCACCGGATACCTATCGTCGGACTACCCGAAAATTTATGAAGCTTTTAGCGGTACCTTTGTATATAGAAATTTGTCGCTGATAATCGACAAGGGCTTGGCTAATGTGTTGCAAACAGTCCTAAGAGAGTCTTTCATTCCTAAGAGATCCAGATTTTATTCAGATTCAACTAAAATGATTCTTGCTCCTTTGCAGGACTGTTATGATTTTCTGCAGAAAATAGATTGGCCAAGTTCCAAAGATGCAAATCGTTTTTATTTGCATCTTGGAAAACTTAGTGAAAACTACATTCATTACTACGTTGACAGCATGTATGCATTGTTTATTTATAGTACCGATATACCATTGAAAGCAGAACCTTTAGTTCCTGATCTTCCGGTGAAGCAGCTTAAAGAAAAAGCTAGTCATTTTAAAAGACATTCTGGGGACCCAAATTTTTTGAAGCTGTATAGGGAATCATTCACCCTAATCAATACCGTCAGTTTAGTGAGTGGTTGGTTAAAAATGCTGCATCAAAGGATTGATTATAAAATATTGACAGAGAAGGTAATGCACTTTAAAGATATGGAAGTACCATCTGCGACTGTTATAATTTCCATTAAGATGGCCCATCTTTTGGTAACCCCAAAGGCCCCATATTCATTCTCTGTTTTGCTCCAAGATCCTGAGTCGGAATTTTGTGTACATACTCGAGATGTTTATGACGAGCTAGTTCCCAATTGGAAAGAAACGTATCAGATGGAGATTACAAACGTAAAGCGTTTTAAATTAATTATATATCAGAGGAATATACACACTGGATTGGAGACTGTATATGGTCATGCAACACTAGAAGTTGATCCCGACAAACTTAAGCAAGGCCACGGAAAAGATGTTTGGCTTGATATCACTAATAAGGGACAAATTTTGATTGGGTTGCGTGTGCTCTTGAAGAGGGAAACACCAAATTATTACTGCTTTGCCCAAATGGAATACCTTACCGTTACTGAAGTAAAAATGCTAAATGTACTGATGATTTCTCTAAGTAAATTTATTCGAAATTCCTTAAGAAATAGTGGGTTAATGGATTTCGTGCGTTATCTTGATGGAGACGAAAATGATAACGCAGAGGCTGAGACTAAAGAAAAGATGGACGAGTTGCAGGCCCGGTGTGAAAAAGAGCAGCAGTCATTGTTGGCAGAGCTAGATGATTTTTTTTATTGGATTTATGTAAACTTGCTCCCGAAACCTCTTTTTTACTTGCTTTCGCGGCTTTGGTTTGGCTTGTTGGAGACATTTCGAGATATTTTAGTGCCTCCAGTCACAGATTCTACCCTAAGGAGAATTCCGTTGAATAAGCGTGAACTCAAAATGGTCTATTCGTGGTTACAATTGTTTTACGATTTTTTTCGGAATTTTCAAGATATTGCGCCATTTGATTTTTTGAATACCGATGAGTACAAAAGTGTGATGGCTATTAAAGACTATTATTTTGTAAAGTCTAAGGATGTCAAAAGAGTGAGTAGTTAGTTAACTACGGTAATGATGGAGACTTCTATTAATGTTTATTAATTTACTGAACGATACTTTTAATTTAATGAGCACAGTTGCTAATTTATTTTATATATATACAAATATGTATGTCATACGTCTATCATAAAGTCGCGTGTATTAGTTGCTAGGCTGAAATTATTTATTAAGCAGCTAGCTTATAACACTGCATTGTACACAAGAATAATGCTGAAAGCTAAAAATTAAGTTATGCTTACGATGATTACGCATTTTCTACAAAAATGAAACACACCATACAACCATAACAACAGGTTACAACAAAAGTCATAAATACATTTCTATGTAAACAAAAACAGATTTTTTTTAACGTAAAGCATACACATAACCGCACAGCCTTTAGAACGTCCAAACCATAAAAGCAAGTTATAATCATACATAAACATAACAAATGCCTTTAAGTCCCTTAGATAAGACACAAACATTAACCCTTGACTCAATGTCAGAGGCAATAGGAGATTAAAGTCGAATAATTACCAAAGGAACGGGAAAGGATTCCAAAAATTGCCATGAAGTTCAGGTAATGTTGGAATGCGGACATTGTGTACTTCGTCAGATTGCATCATTATATAACACAAATGGGAATACCTATAATAGATATACGTGGGCCATATGTTTTAACTCATTAAAGTCGGTGGTATAACTAGCCTCAACTAGTAGAATTAGTCATTTAGTTGACTTCTTTGTGCTTGCCATGTTCACGATGGGGAATGATTTTTCCGTCAGTCAAAATTTTAGTGACAACATCAACGTCCTTGCTAGTACCAAAGGTATTCTCAAGTTCTTGTTTGGAAGCAGTAATTAATTGACCTTCGTTACCTTTGTTGTTGCTAGTTGTAAAAACTTGAAAAGAGTCGACGATCTCAGTTAAGGGAACAGTCTTGTCCTTGCGCCATCTCATGACATCGGGACCGTTTGAGGCGATGATAATAAAGGTAGTATCCTCAGGTTGGTAACAAACACGGGTTTGGTTGGCCTTAGAGCTAGACATTTTGGAAGTATTGATAAATATATTAATAGACGGTTGGACAATGCAAAAAAATAAAATTTAATAGTCTTGTGAAAAGAGAGAACAAACTATAGAATTATCCAAATACAAACAAACAATTCTTATTTTTGTGTGAAACGATGCTCAACTAGGTTGGGAAAGGAAGTCCTTTTATAGTATTAGATTTGGGTGGAATAAATGCATTTTCCATCAATATGTCTAAACGTAAGTCTCTAACAGCGTCATAACATATTTACATCATTACTATGGGAAGCGAATAATGACATCAGGCGATATGTTTGTTTACCGTGTGTTAAATCCTTACAGTAAAATAATTAACGCACGATAGCACCTTTTGTCCTACACTACTTCATTACTCTCTCTGGTGCCCGACTTTTGTTTAGAGATGGTTTAGTGTGAAGTTAAGAAAAAAATGTTTCCCCTATATATTCAATCTCTTGGAAGATAAATAAAGGAGTAGTTTTTATTCAGTATTACACTTCATTTTTTCCTTTGATACGCTCACAAATCAATCTCTTTACACATGTAGCTTAAGAGGTGTCAATACCTACCTCTTTAATATGATAGTCAGTGTACATACTATTCTCATAACATTATCGCTAAAGAGTATACTGGAAAAACAAAACATCGTTATTTACAATAACACATTAGAAAGCCGGTGCGCAATCAACACTTAGTGACGTTGTAAACAATACGCAATCATCTGTTTAGTGATTTCACTCACGCAATGGCCCACGTCAGTAAGAGTTTGAAAGAGATGGATAATGGAGTACGTGACTGTTTGACTTTTTTCATGATCGAAACTTCTCGGCGATCTTTTGTTTACATTTTGGAAAATATCTTTTATCATTATGAAGAAAGGAAATTGGCTTATTTTGAATTCGGCTTTTTCTTAGTTTAAGGTTATTGTACTTTTAATTGCTGATTTGTTTCTTATGTACTTTATTCGACGACGTTGACACATCTGTTGGCTGATTCCACTATAATGACTTGACGCTACAGGCATTGTAACGATTAAAGTAGGTTAATGTTTGTCAGAGACATCTCATCCTATCTAAACATTTCGTATTTAGTCTGCTCATTTGGTTAACCTTTTACTGTACTTAGTATTTGACCGTTACACATTCGCTTTTCTCACGTGCTTTGGTTTTTGAGATGTTTGCAACGCACGCAACTTCAAATATCTTTATCTTTGACATTCATTATTATTAAGAGTTAATCGATACAATAAATAAAACTTTGAATGATATTATGGAATTCCGACGTGTGGAAATTTCTCCATCTTTGGCAGATACACGTCTACTGCTCTACAGTTGAAGGGAAATCACTTCGAAAAGGGTTTTCTGCCTCAAATCCTGACCGGGTAACCCCACATGCATTAAAGAATTCGTGCTGAAGAGCTGTTTTGGCCTTTACTCGTTTCGATGCTAGATAATTGTTAGCCATTCAATTTTTAATTAATTCCTGCCATGTTGTTTTATACAACTGGAGTTTGGAAATCAAGATACTAGTTTCAGAGTGGATAGCCCCAGGCTTCGTTAAAAAACCTAAAAAGCATCATAAAAGAAGACAATCCATGAATGAAACAATAAAAAAAAGGCCATTTCGGTTCGCGTTTTTTTTTGTCATTTAAGAATTTTCCTCCTAGTCCACTTCCTAGTATTTTGTTTTTGGGATTTGCACGTACGATGTAATTCTAATAACTTGTCCAACAAGTCAATGGCTAAAGCCACTTGATAATCTGAGCTTGTCTCTAAAATTAAATTCTCATCATTCTTCGTAATGCTAGCAATTAGGTCTAGCCAATTATGCTTTTGATCTAGTAGAGTCGGAATGTTATCTGACCAAATTTGTCCTGAGAGAAATACAAGTTAGCACCTCAAAAGTTGTCTCAAAAAGATTTGAAGCATTGGTTAGAAAACGATTTCTCTCTTCGTTTTTTCAACTTTTACGCTCAAGTGTTTAATAACTACTTACCATGTAATAATGCGCAGTTTGACATGCCATTTCTTCCAAAGATATGTGCTAATTCTACGATTGCATCGATATCATCTTCACAGCGGAAAAAAGGATATCGATGTGTTAAAAAACACAACAAAATGACTCCCACTGACCACACATCAATTGAGGATGTTTGATTTTGGCATCGAAACAATACCTCAGGCGCTCGAAATCCTCTTGTTCCGGCTCGGTCAGCACGTTTTGTAGGCCTTGGATCATGTAGCAAGTAACCCTCTGGAGGATCTGCTATCGTTTTCTCAAATGGAAAATAATCGTAATATTTTCCTTCTTGCTTCAGTTTTCTCAATTTATCGACACAGCAATTTTCTGTAGGTGCATCTGCCTCTTGCCATTGAGCTAATCCAAAGTCAAGTATGACTCCCCTTTGGGTGTAAGGATTCCAAGCAAAGTTACCTGGTTTGATATCTCGATGAATTATGCCCTTTGCATCTATATGTGCCAACCCTTTCAAGAGGTCTCTTAAGTACGCACCAATTTCTGGAAGAGAATATTTCATATAGAAGTCCCGGAACTCTGCATGTTGTATAAACGGTAGTACAATTAACACTTGATCTTGATGTCTTACAGCAGTTATCATATTTAGTACACAATCACTGCCTCGTAGTTCATGTAGCATCTCAAGTTCAGTTTGGATTCTTGAGGGAAGAACGGTGGCATAAATTCTTTTCAATGCAACAAAATGGTTTTTTGGTCTCTTGGTTTTGTCATGGGGCATCTGATCTTCTATTTGAGATGATATCCAGTAGGAGTTATCGTAGCTATCGAAATGTCTATCCACCGCTTTAAAGACGCTGCTAAAACTTCCTGCTCCTACTAACTTAACCACATGATAGTCTTCTTCAATGGTAGGGAATGCTTGCACCAATTTAGCAATTTCTGGTCGATCTTCTCGATCTACATCACTGGCGTATACACCTGAATTTCCGAAAGGTAATAGCATGGAAAGCATTTCCTGTTTTAATTTTTATTTTAGTCGCCTTTTGTTTGGTAAAGTGCGGGCTGTTAGATGAGGCACAATTTTCATTAATAGTTTGTTTGTTTGTTTACTTCGCCAAACCCAAATATTTCCCTCTAAGCAAAACTTACTTTTTGTTCCCTAAGCTTTGCTATATCGGCCCAAAGCAAATGAAAATGTAAACAAATGATGCCAATGAAGCACTCCAATTTGTTTATACAAATTTTCAATCCATGATCATCATTAAACGGTAGACAGTGTCAAAGTAAATTACTAGACCAGCTAGTAATTTAAATTACATATATTTCCTTTATAAAAAAATTTACTTTAGCTCTATAACTGGTAACATTTAGAGTCCTATTTAGAACGAAAGCATAATTTATCAAAATTTTTTAGTATGTAAACAATAAACAGCACACCTGTCATAACCAATTTTTGAGATTTCTTCAACACTTGGTTGATTCTTTACTAAATTAATTTAATATTATTATTTTTTCTGTTTATTTCTTGTACATTGTTAAAGGTTTTTGTTTATTGTTTACTGCTTACTACTGCAGTTCGTTTCCAACATAATTATATGCTAGACTGTTATAAATAGCTTTTTCTTTCTATACTTTAAGCCATGCGGATACGGCAAACGAATAACCGAAATTTATTTTATTAGTGTAAAGTTATCTGGGTTCTGATGACAGCATTTTCAACTCATATATTTCCACTCTAAAAAGGATTTACTAATTTTTTTTGTTGAATACGATAACAGTATCATTCGAATATATACAATGATATCGCATTAACGAGTACGAGTTAATTTTACACTTCCGTCCCTGGCTGTTGATGTATCTTCCGCAGACAATTGCCGTATCACTGAGTCTATGCTAAAGACATTGTAAGATTCACGTTAGAGAAGACCGTTTTTTTATTTTTTTTAAGCTACAAAGAAAACTTCGGGTTCACAAAATGAAATTCTTTCTAGGATCTGCTTTATTCTTAATCCTTACTTTTATCAATCTTGTTCGGGCTGAATTTGAGTTCATCACTCCTGCTGAAGGTATGTTTTTTATTTAATTTTTAGTATTGTAAAACTGACTTTTGTTTAAGATTCTCGATGGGCTAGAGGATTTACTTATGCTGTCAAATGGAAACAACCCACTGAACAGTTTGTCGAAATTGCTTTGCAATATGCCGACTCCAATAACACATTGATTACGAGCAGTGGTGTTATTCCTTCCAACCAAACTTACTGGATGGTAAAGATAGATAAGAAATGGCTTATGAAGATGGACAACATTACTGCGCGAGTTGTTGCTGTTCCTCAAAATGGTACCGCCAGCACGGTATATGTGGGTCCACAGGTCCTATTAGCGAACACGTTTTACTGGAAGATGGTAGTGGATGTTTCCCCTGCATTTTCTGTAAACCCGATTGACAAGAAACTTGCAATTGGGTTATCCGTTGGTTTATCCTGTTGCATACTGATCGTTCTATTTCTTCATTTTGCAACTAGGAGAGAAAGAAGGATTTTAAAAAACGAGAAAGAGCTGGAAATGTCTTCATATAGAAAGCATTAGCGTTTCTACTTTTCTGCGCCAAAAAATATACTATCTCATTCATCAGAACTGTTTCTATAGAGTAAATGGTCCATTATTAATTGGAAGGTAATACGCATTGCTTCTTAACTTTAAATTCAATGGCCTCTTTCACCATTCCTTGTCTGTCCGCTTTACTCCATTATTCGTTCCTTAATCACGCATGCTTCCAATACAGCTTTTGGGTCACATGTTTATTTATCTAAGGTACTTTTCATGTAAAATACCATTATTAGATTTACCCAAATTGACACTTTGGGTGTGTAGTTTTGCATTCTTATCTCACAACTTTTCCAATTGTCGCTACCGCATGCTCCTTTATTGTAATAATGAGGCCATCATTTTTTAGTTCTGATGGCTAGACTTTATTGTTTAATTTAGTTTTATAAAATTTTTGTTTTCCTGGAACTTGTGAGTTGTATGGTTAAAATTGTAATTAAGAGACTGATATCGCAACATTAAACGTTTAGCTAGCAAATACAAAATGTGTATCTTTTACTGTTTTATTAAGCAGCTTCGTTCGATATTCTGGTTCATTTATAATTAATATTTGTTTGATAGGTATTGCACTTTCTTTCGTGTTTGTAACTCAACCATAACCAAACACACTTGCATTGTATAAACCTCACAGCATGGATAAGCTAAATAGGACTAGATCAAGAGCATGTCTCATTTGTGGAATTGTTTTGCCTCATAGTGTTTTTGCTAACAAAGGCTGTCCGAACGATGGTGTAGACGACGTGGAAACATTTACCTCGCCAGTATTTGAAGGAATAATGGCAATGATGAGTCCCACCGAATCTTGGGTTGCCAGATGGCAGAGAATCGATACTTTTACTCCCGGAATCTATGCGACTCGTGTTCAAGGTGTATTAAACGAAGATGTAGTTGAATCTTTGCGTCGCAGAGGCATTAACTATCGTCCTAGGAATGGTACATCATGGGATTAGTCTTCTAATGGGTCTTAAATTTGTAAAGTTATCAAAAATTTATTTGAAATTTTTCTTCACAAATGTCAATATTACATCGTTTTATTAAATTTCTTCACTTAAAATTTGCCATTGCTCTTCCTCCCCGTTGTGAAAGACTGGGCTATGGTGCAATGCGTTGTACTTCTCTAATGTCAGGTGGTGTGGTGTTTTATAACCCATCTCGTAACTGGGAAACACCATATTTATTCCTGTTATTCAAGATTGTTGATTCTCGTCAATACGAACGCCTTTTCTCGGCACTTGTAACATTGGAAATCTGATCAACGTAACTTCCTTTGTTGAAGCATCGAGAGCTAACATCCTTGATTTTCTAGCTAACAAATTTGGCTCAACTAAAAATATAGACTGTTTTGCACAAATTTTGAATAACCAAATTCCTTTCTTTACACTTTTTGATTGTTTGCGTATTTATTGCCTTAGTTTTGTCACGTTGTCAATAACTTAAAATCAAACCAATATGTCCTCTACGTTGACATGCTATTGTCCAGGAGACGGGTCGTTGCTTGGAGAAGTCAAGCTATTCAACAAGTCTGATATTGATCAGTCAATCATCTTGGCTGAAGAAGCCCAAAAAGAATGGAAATCTACTTCATTTGCTGAAAGGCGCAATTTTTTGAAGGCTTTGAAGGAAAACATTATTAGAAACCAAGATAAATATGCAGAAATTGCCTGCAAAGATACCGGTAAAACATTGGTAGATGCCGCGTTCGGTGAAATATTGGTTACATTAGAAAAAATTAACTGGACGCTTGCTAATGGAGAGCAGTCTTTGCGTCCTACGAAACGTCCTAACTCGTTGTTAACTTCATATAAAGGAGGTTATGTTAAATATGAGCCATTGGGAGTTATAGCTGCATTAGTTAGTTGGAACTATCCTCTTCACAATGCCTTGGGTCCTATCATTTCTGCATTGTTTGCTGGAAACGCTATTGTTGTGAAGGGAAGCGAGCTTACAGCGTGGTCTACACATCAATATTGTGAAATGGTTCGTAGTTTATTACAATCAATGGGCCATTCCCCTGAACTCGTTCAATGTATTACTTGTCTACCAGATGTTGCTGATCACCTTACCAGTCACTCTGGAATTAAGCATATAACTTTCATTGGTTCTCAGCCTATCGCAAAATTGGTTGCTGCTTCTGCTGCAAAACAACTTACTCCCTTGTGCCTTGAATTAGGAGGAAAAGATCCTTGTATTTTAACTGACGACCACAGACTAGAAGAGATCTTGTCTATAGTTATGCGAGGTGTTTTCCAAAGTGCCGGACAAAATTGTATTGGTATTGAGCGTATCATTGCTTTGGATGGCGTTTACGACACCATAATTACGAAATTATACAACAGAATTTCCACTATGAGACTTGGCATGTACACCCAAAATGATGTCGATATGGGTGCTATGGTATCTAATAATCGATTTGATCATTTAGAATCTTTAATACAGGATGCTGTTAGCAAAGGAGCTCGTTTAGTGTACGGTGGTCACCGTTTTCAACATCCTAAGTATCCTAAAGGAAATTATTTTTTACCCACTTTGCTTGTTGATGCTACTAATGAGATGAAGATTGCCCAAGAAGAGTGCTTTGCTCCAATTGCACTTGTTTTTCGAGCAAAATCACCCGAACATGCTTTAGAGATTGCTAACGGTACTGAATTTGGGTTGGGGGCATCCGTGTTTGGCCGGGATAAGCAATTATGTCAATATTTCACTGATAATTTGGAAACCGGTATGGTTGCTGTTAATGATTTTGGTGCCTTTTATTTGCTACAAATGCCTTTTGGTGGTTGCAAGAAAAGTGGTTATGGAAGATTTGCCGGATATGAGGGTCTACGCGGAATCTGCAATTCCAAGGCTATTGCTTACGATCGATTTAGTGCCATCCATACTGGCATTCCCCCTGCTGTTGACTATCCTATTCCCGATTCTCAAAAGGCTTGGCAATTTGTTCGCGGTCTTATGGGAACTGTGTATGGCGCTTGGATCAGTCTTGTTCCTAATGTTTACCAATTATGGCGTAACTCTTAAGTATTGTATCTTCTGAAGTACCACTTCTTCACTCATTTTTTTGTTCTTTGAAACTTTAGTTTTCCATTCTTTGTATACGATTACAATACCTAAATTTTTAAATTTGATAGTGAGTATTTAAAAACAATTAGTACGCGCTTGTCAATAGAGAAAAGCTAAAAAGCTTGTATAAGTTGGTGTAGGACCAATGTATTGAATATGGTGTTTGACAGACAACCTCGTAAAGTGCTTGTTTGTTTACAAATTGTGGATCACATGTTGGTATTAAATTATTTCTATTCTTAAGTTGTCACTTTTAAGTAAAATTTACCTTTTATTTTTTTTGAATTTATCTCGATAATGTGTCTATGCGAAACTCGTCCATATATTATAATTGTAAACTCTCAAATACTGATTATTTTTATTTGAATAATAAAATTGGTGTTGGCATTCCCGCTTCTATAGGTATATAAGGTACACGATAATTGATTGAGTACTCTTAGTATAGGTTGCTCGACTATTACATCTTTCCCCACTTCCTATCTGCTGACCACAACTAGCAGCTAAAATATTGCTGCTTTGACTACAGTAGTAAAGTTGTGTTTTTAATTATTGTTTCCATTTTCCTTTTTCAAATAAGTTAGTTTTACTTTCTAACTGTACACTTTAGTTTCATAGAATGAAAATCGAAAGATACTTTAAAGCAATAGCAAGGGCATTTATTATTACTTTTTTATTTTCCCTTATTCTTCAAGATAATGGCGTGTTAGCTAGAAAAGCCAAAAAGCAGGACAAAGGTGCTGCTTTGAAAAGTATATATGATTATCACGTCCGTCCCTACGGAACGGTTGTTCAATCTCAAATTGCTAAAGCCAGTCCTATCGTAGATGCTGCAAAGCAGGCTACTGTTAATGTAAAGTCTTACTACGATGAGCATGCAAAGCCTAAAGTTGAGAATATTCGATATGAGGTTAATGAAGTAATCGATAAAAAAGTCGCACCTTGTATAAAAGCATTCAACGAAAAAGCCAGGAAAATTGGCTCTAAAGTGTTGGATGGCGATAATTTACGTGAACTCTATACAACAGGGAAGGAAAGGATTCATTTTTTTATTGTTGATGTTCTGATTCCGTTTTTTCAAAGAGTTGTACAAGAAGTTCGTACCATCTCGAGGGACATTGCCGAGAAGCTTCAATATTTTTGGGAGATTCATGCTATACCGGCATATCACCATTATAAACCCATTATTCAGAGAGGGGCAATGGATGGTTACATGCAATTACGCTATGTGTTTTTTCCTGCCGCTAAGGCTACAATCACTCAAATGATTGAGACGTCTATAAGATTTTTGCGTACCTTTCTGGACATGCATATTAAACCCCAACTTCAGCATATTTATGAGAGTGTTGTCGAGGAAAAATCGGAGGCCTTTGCATCAGCAACAAGCTCAAAAATACTGTCTGAAATGTCTGCTTCCATGGCGTCCAGCTCAGCACATTACACATCCTCTCCTACTATCTTATCGCGAACAAAGTCTGTAGAAACGCCTGTACCAATGGAAGCTGCAGAAGAAGAGCCGGCAACTGAATATTCCATTCCCTCTTCTGTTACTTTCAACAGTCAAAATGACTGCTTCTCCAACGCAATGAATTACCTTGAGCATGAGTATGAAACCTTGGTTTCTACGTTTACTCTTTCAGTTTCCGAGCATTGGGAAGATCTTCTTCGTAAGGCTACCGATAGTTGTCAAAAGGAACTTGAAGCATTTGAAGAGATCTCTAACCTTCGTGTATTGGCAGTTGAGAATTCCTTAGGAAATCTTATTCAAAAAGCCGAAGAATCTAATTACGATCAGGCAATTATGGATCTATTTGAATACGTTAAAGATTCTATTTTAAGGGTTCACGAACGTGCTATTAAACTCAGGACTCTAAGTGATTCAATTCGTGCGGACGTAGCTGAAAACATTGAGATGGGCATTAATTCAATTCGCGAACAAGCTGCTGCCTCTTCTGAGGTAGCCCTTGCTGCTTGCTCTGGAATAAAACACAATGCTGAGCAAGTGAATAAACTAAATGCACTGATTCAGAAAGTATATTCATACATTACTGCAGAAAGCGAAAAGGTTGGTAACCGTTATGGCGAAACTCTTGACAACGTTATTAAACAACACCTTTCACGGATAGGAAGTGTTGCTTCTAGTGCAGTCCAGCGATTAACTGCTGTAAAAAATTCCCATAAACTCAAAATGGTTGATAGATCTTCTGCTGAACTTCCTAACTTTGATTATCTCGTTTCCGATCAGGTCCATAAAATTGTTGAAATTAATGATGAGCATGCTGACTGTGATGATGTCAATTTCAGTACTGCATCTTTTGAAATATATGAAAGAAGCATTCCAACCCATGGAGCTGATTCTGAGCGTAAAATTTTGAAACGCGATTCTTTACTCAATGAGGATGATGAAATCTTCAATGATTTAAATAGTGATAAAACTATTAAAACAAATCAAGCAACCAGTACATCTTCTTCCAATACACAGGAAATAAGTTACACTGGCACGCTCAATGACAATATTAATGAAGGACTCTCCACTTTTCCATCGATCGATATTCCTGCATCCGAAGCTGACAACGTTTACTCTATTTTACCAATTGATGTTTCAACATCTGAGGCCGAAGGAGCTTACTCCATTTTACCTATCGATGTTCCAAAATCTGTTGCTGAAGAAACTTATTCCTTTTTACCTTCTGATGTTCCAAAATCTGAAGCCGAAAAAGTTTACTCCATTTTACCTATTGATGTTCCACAATCTGTTGCTGAAGAGACTTATTCCTTTAAGCCTAGTGATATTCCAGAGTCTGAAGCCGAAAAAATTTATTCAATTTTACCTATTGATGTTAAAGATCCAAGCTTGGAAAAAGATGGTCATGTAATTGATAGTTCTAACCTCCAGACTGATAGTGTGAAGGATTACTCCGAAGTAAGTCGCGCTGATAATCTGGATGCTAGTTCTGATACGATATTTTCCGTTTTACATGCGGAAAATGAAGCTTCAATAACTAAGGAGGTTCATTCTACTCCGCTCTCTGATGTCGCTAGTTCTGAAGCTGAGAAAGTATATACTATTTTACCTATTGAGGTGCCAACTGATCCATTGCCAAATTATTCCAGTGATGTTGAATCAGAGCTCACTTCAGATTGAGCATAGTTAAAGGGAAATGGATTAATGATATGGGAATTCAATTAAGTTTAGTATTTTTACTAGACTTGTGGAAAGAAAGTATCTATGTGATTTATGTTATTTAACGTCTACAGACTAAACCAGTCAAGATTTAATGAGCTTATTTAAGTTCTTTTGCTTTGCTGAACGCTCGTTGATGGAAAATGAGGAAAAACTAAGTATTTGAGCTTGAGTATTTTACTCGGAGAATGAGTAGACAGATGGTAATACCATGATCGTCGACGTGCCTATTACTATTTATTGTATACTTCGTAGAAAATTAGGAGAATAGAAATTAATAAATAATCCATGTGTTTTTATATTAATATGTCTGATACGGTAATGAAAAGTCTACAGGGATTACATGCCAGTTTAAAGGTAAAAGGTTTATTTATATTACGATTTTTTTCGTCTACTTATTCAATAAACCCATTAAGAGAAGCCACTTAAACACTTAGATTAAGACTATAGAAATGCTTACTCGCTTTCTTCTTCCAAAAGAGAGTAGGCAATACGGTCCAAATCACGTTGACCTTGTTGGGAAATACGGCGGCCACCGTTGTCGGACTTTTCAAGAACACCGATTTTCTCCAAGCTTTGAACAACTTTGCGTTGTACACTGCCAGAACCATCACGGTGATGAGAAGGGCGCATGCCACGGTTAACGGAACCACCATAGACCTTGCAAAGACGGCCAACACCAACTTGCTTGCGGAGATAGATGTGGCGGGCAATGGCAGCAGCGCGGACATAATACCAATCGGGGTCGTAAGGAGCTAACTCTTTGTGAGTACCAGTCTTGACGATGTCAATCCATTGAGGAGTAGTCATCTTGCCTAAAGATTGTATTAGTAAGTTAACAAATAATAGATGTTAGTTTTCAGGTGTATAATCTACGACCCTTTCGATCATCGAGAACAACCAAATGGGTATATCGAATATCGTATTATATCCACCGACAAAACTAATTTTTTTAAATAGGATAGACATACCGGAGCGCTTTAAGAAAGCAGCATAGGCAGTTATGAATTTTTGAGCGTCCACATCCTTAACAGAAACGCCAGCCATTGTGCAGTGTGGTTGTTACAAAGCTTCTCCAATCTGAAAATGTTGGCTTCGAAACAAATGTGACTGTTCCTCTACCCTACCCTAATTTTCTTTTACACAAAGCAAGTGAAGCGTAAGGTAGCGTAATTTCAAAGCGTTATTGTAGTAAAGTGACTGTTATTGTCATAACTCACTAATTGGTAAACATAAAATCGGTTTACCGCGTCCTGTCAAACTGCTTAATATAATTAGTTAGTAAAAGTAACGCTTGAATATTTTCATCTGCTGAATCAGTATTATTATGTTGAACCTGCAGTAGAAGTACTTTTTATTACTTTCGCAACTAATAAAATTTCCATTATATAAAAGAATTATTATTTTATTCCAACTATGAAAAAATCGTAATTTACTCAAATTATAAAAAGCACTGACTATAAAATGCAAATGCAATGCACGATTGACATACTCTGCAGGGTTAAATATAATCAGTAATTAACTAATTATACTTTCAATAAATTTTTTTTATTCTGTAAATGTATTGTTTTTCAATTTTTAAACAGCGGAAGTTATGATTGCAGATTTTGTATTTTGTTCTTATAGCGAAAACCCCAATTCACACAGTGTCAAGTCAACAAAAATATTTTATTCCTTAACTACTGAAGGACTTCTCTTTTTACAAACTTTGTAATTTAGAGATGGAATTTTGTCTTGAATTAGGCTAATGTTTCTCAATACTGAGAATCTGTAATGGGACAATGCTACTTTCTCACTAACCGATAGCAAGTTTGAAATTGAGGAAATAGTTAAAATTCTGGTTTTAACATTTACTTTAAGATACGATCAAGCCACTGTATTCAATATTCATTAAAATATTTGTATTTATCCAAACGTCTGACCACCAAAATGTTGTTACCATTGAAAGAATCACTGGAATCTACTTTAGCTAACGTTGCTAAAAATGAGACACTTTTCGTTGCTTATCTTGCTTCTGTTGATCCTCGTACTAAACAGCCTTGGTGTCCAACGGTTCGTGCGGCTTTGCCTCTCTTTAACAATGCCTTTAATAGCTCTAAAAAGCTCAATGTTGTCCATGTCTATGTTGGCAACATGCCTCAATGGAAAACACCACACAATGAATTTCGAGTGAAATTTGGTATCAGTGCAGTCCCCACTTTAGGTAAATATACTCGAGACGCCCAAGGAAATCTTAAAACCTCATTACTGGTAGATTATGACTGCCTTGACGCCAACAAGTTTTCAAAGTTTATCGACATATAAACCTACAATATTTCTTTTACGCTTTTAACACACGAATATACATCTTACTTTTTAAATTTAATGGAAATTTGTAACTTATAGCATATATTCGCAACACCAAGTATTATATCAGTCATTTATTGAAGTATTAATAGAGACATATAAAAACCCCAAGCACCAGCAATTTTATCATTTTTGAATCCTTGATCCATTAAAAACTGTAAAGAAACATTAAACAAAGGTCGTAAATTTTCAGATTTTACCTTTGTGCATAAACAGGATCTGAAATCGTATGGACACGAACCACTGCACGACCTATGTGTTCAACTATTAACCCTGTCGTAGGTAATGCCTCATAGTTGCTAAAAGTGAGTTGAAAAGATGTTGACTCTTCCGGAGAAAGATGGGAGGCAACAAAAGCTCGTAGTGTTTCGATGTTATCATCTTTGCTAAATTCATGTACGATGGACTTGCCATTACCGAAATCAAACTTTACAATTGCAGAAGAAGGTAAAGGTTTGGGAGAAGATGATTTAGTTAGTGAGGTAGATGACACTTGGTTCGCCCGTTTCCTTAATATACTCTGATATAATTCGAGTTGACTTTTGGTTGGTTGTAAATCATAACCGTCTGATCCATTATTTTCAGCTTTTTCTTTTTTTACCTGTGCTAGCATGGATGAAAACGACTTCTTTTTTGGAAAGGGAGATTTAGAAGAGACACTCGGAGTATTGTTAACTGCAACCTTTTCAATTACGCCCTCATCTTTTTCCTGATTTGAAACGGTAGGGAGTGATTCACCTGTAAGAGATTGTGAAGGTAAGTTTTGGTAAGAAGAAGGAGTAGATGGAAGCGATGGAATAGGCGTAGGCAGTGGTTCCAGTAATTTGTGAGCATCAACTGGGTATTTGGGAAAACTTTCTACAATATCGTCTTTTTTATTTTCACTTTCAATATCCATCAAATCTGCGTTCTTTTTTTCTTTGACATCACCATTGAAAGTTTGAGAGACTGGTGCCTGCTCCGAAACAATAGATTGTTGAGCTTTAATGGGAAACAATCTAATCAAAATAGATCCTTCGCGAATACCGTACAATAACAAAGGATTGTCAAATTCCTCAGACTTAAAATTTCGACCATTAATTAGAACGTGGCTTACTTTCGTAAGCAAAGAATGTCGCTCTAACAATTGTTTAATAGATGTTTCACTAGAAGCCTCATCAATGATACGGGCAGCTCCAGGAAGTTGAAGAGCAACTTTGATCTTTTTAGATTGGGGGCTAATTGAACTCGAAGATTTTCCACTTTGATTGGTGGCAGATTCTTTAACTATCAGTTTTGCGCCATTGATTATACCAGAAAGCCGTAAAAGCAAAGAGGTATCTACCTTTTTATCGCCATGTAATAATTCAAGGTTATGCCAGTCAGAAAATCCAAGTTGTTTATAGGAGGAAAGGATGACTTCTTGAAGAGTTGAAGATGGCGACAATTTGACGGGAACTCGATGAAACCCTCTGCACGCGTAAATAGTCGCCATTTTAATTACTTCCTAATTTGCGAACGGTAGAGGTTAAGTATTTTCAATATATGGTTCTTATAAAGCAGAGAATATGCGCTGCTTAGTGTTACACTATGTCATGACAAAGATATACGGAACTCGCTAAATATTCTTATAACATAAAAACAAAAGCAATTTAACAATCTCATCAAGGTTTTGAAAACTTAGGACGAAGTAAAAAAAATCATTGTTAAAAAAAAAATTGATTGTTTTGCCGTACTTATTAACTTCCATTTTACTAAAGAGGCAAAAACCAGTAGGAATATATCCTAGCATCGGTTATTTGAATTTCATTGCAACTTATTAATAACTTGCATTTGTGAGATAAAAATAAAAATATATATTTAATAAAGGTTTCATTAAATATAAGAAGCTTTTGGATGACAATTTTGTTATATTTAAACAAATCCTGTTCAAAATTAGCCAAAAAAAGGTGTTTGAAAACCATGAGTAAAAAAAAAAAAAAAAAAAAAAAAAAGGAAAGGGGCGTGAAAGGAAATAAATGTACTGCTTGCTAACAGTAAATCATTGAGAATTTTTCTATTTTTAAATTCAAAGTGCTTGGAAGAGAACGACCTCTCATACAACACAGGTAGATTCGTGCTCTATACGTTTAGTCAGTCTTTATCAAATTAGTATATATTTGTTAAATCCCTTATCCATTTTTATTGTTAAAAAAATAACCGCAAAATGTTATCAATTGGTCAATTTCTATGAGGTGGTGTTTCACCCTACTCTGGTACCACAAGTAGCCAGGGTGATACACTCCCAATTCTTTGCATCTGTTAGTTTATATTTGCGAAAATTGTTTAATAACTGTTTTGTCATTTAGGCTCATTCAATTATGATTTAAATAAAAAAATCTCCTGAGCCAGAATCGAACTAGCGACCAACCGGTATCGTTTTAATTACAGCCGGATGTGATAACCAACTACACCATCAGGAGGCTCTTGGCATACAGAACAGCATAAAATAAATATAGTCTAAAATTAAATCGGTTATATAATTTATGAATACTCCTCTAAAAGCTTTTGTGTTTAAAACAATAGTGAAATGAATTTAGCACGTTTCTCTCAAAATTAGCTGGAAGAGAGCTTGCCTTAGTGAGATAGGATGCAAGGGCAATCGATACGCGGTAATGTGTTGTATAGCCGGTGCTTGGTAGTAAGCATTTAATGTCTTTCAGGTATTGACAAACTAAACGCTAAATAAAATATAACCCTTATTTTTCTTATCATGCCGGTTAAGTTATGTAATTTCAATTTAGCGATTATTGAAAAAAATTAACTCCCAAGGCGAGACTCGAACTCGCAACCTTCTGATGACCATCATAAGAGTCAGACGCTCTAAACCGATTGAGCCACTCGGGACTTTACTTATAATAACTTTATGTTTTGTACTATATAAGATAGTATTATTAAAAGGAGGCTTCGTATTTCTCAAACAACTTACGAAACGTTATTGCTAGAGGTGATTGATAGCCGAACAACTGGTGTAAAATAATAATAGTGCGTAATCATTATTTGTTCAAGTTCAAAAACAATTGTTAACTAGAATTAACAACTGTCTTAGAATGTCCCCAAACTAATGCTATTAAGGGAAAAAACAAATCTGTTAATAGTAAAATCGGTATTTTTTTTTTGGAGCATTAGGTTTTTGGCGTAGGTGTTTTATATAAGGCTTTAGGACATTTGTTTACGCCGCTCATAAAGCACAAGCTCTTTATGATTGATGGTCGAGTAATTTACAACGGTGGAGTACTTATTATATTATTTATCATTTCAATCCGGTTTAGACGTTATAATGAGTTTATTGACATACTTATATACAATTGCTGTATGCTCATAAAAGTTATCCATAGCAAAAGAAGTGGAAATTATCGTCTTTTGACTTCTTCAGTAAAAGTCGTATACGTTGAAAATATAAGATGATGCGTATTTCTTTTCTAGTCAACTCGGAAAATTTACTTTTAAGATGAATGATATAATATTGAATGCGAATACATTTAGTAGATAGCAGAACATACAACATATGGTAGGTTCCCAAATCGAGACTTTGTTATGCCCCTTTACTAACAATTAGGCTTCTTCCTATTATCCTTAATACTTTCAGTTACTTTTTGTCTTTTGACCTAATCTTTGACGGACTACGTTAACTCTCGATAAAAGCTCAAATATTGTAACATCAAAGTTTGCAGTACATAAACTTGTTTTAATTATTTACATTTTTTGCCCTATGGAGTCATCTCAAGCTTATTTTCCTCCTTCCGCTAACAAAAAGCATGTCTTGTTAACATGGGCTCAGTCTATCAATGGTCGAATAGGTTATGTCGTGGAATCGCCTTCTCTTGGACAACTCAGGTTGTCTTCGAAGGAGTCGTTCGTGATGACCCATTTGCTCCGTACCAAGTTTGATGGAATCATGGTCGGCAGCAGAACGGCTGAAAACGATAATCCTAGTTTAACTGCAAAGCTTCCTGATCCAGCTAATCCTGATTGCCTGTTACCTTTAAACAAACAGCCTATTCCTATTATAGTGGATTCTAATCTGCGCTTGGATTATGCATCTCTTAAAGTCATTCGGCTGGCTCGTGAGCGTTTGGGGAAACCACCTTTAATTATCGTTGCACCAAGTATTTGGCAACAGGTTCAACACGATAGCAAGCTAAAAGAAGCAGTCAAGCTCATTCAAAGTGTTGGAGGCCGCTGTATCATTAGAAACGAGGATTCACCTGACAGTTGGTCGGATTATGTGGCGCTCGACAAGCTGTTGCAAAATGGTGTAAACAGAATCATGGTTGAGGGAGGAGCAGAGCTGTTAGCCAAAGCTTTTGGGTCTACCGACATTGATGCTTATGTGGTTACCATTGTTCCCAAAATTTTTTCATGTTCCAATACGACGGAAATTAAAAACTTGAATAATTTAAACTTGACCACAAATTCCCATTGGTATCCATGCGGACCAGATGTGATTTTCACAAATTATTCCGATGAATTTTACGAATCCTATAAAAGCCTGTTAACTAATTCCGACGCTATTTAGTAAACTCCTTAGCGGGAGTCTTTTGGAATATTTAATTACCGAAACGGTGTATCTATTTTTTTTCGCTAAGGCTTTTACCTATTAAACAGATTGAATCAACTTTATTTGATTTTGCATATTTATAATTTTAGGTACAGAAATAGCGAAGTTGAAAGCTGTACCCTAGTAAGACAGTTTCAATCCGCCAGTCAACCTGAAAAATTTTAAAGTCCGTGGACTTATAAGCTACCCATATTTTTCGAATACTACAGTCACTCACTAAAATTGTCAACCATGTTGTCACGGGCCGGCAAGGTTGTTTGTATTGGAAGAAACTATGCGTACGTTGTTACAAGTTCAAGATTTATTGATGATTCGAAGATATGGTTACTTGGAATCAAAAAAGCTGAAGGTCCAAAACGTCACTGAATTGTCGAGGATCTTAAACTTTTATTTTACATTTGAAGTAGAATACTAATTTTATATTTAGTGCTCACATTCGTGAGTTGAACAACCCCTTCCCCACCAAACCTTTCTTTTTCCTTAAACCTACTAGTGCCATTGTTGAACCTGGCCATGGAAACTTAATAATTCCTCCCGATGTATCTGCTCATTATGAAGTTGAACTAGGATTGATAATGAAGGATCGCCTGCCTGCCAGACGTCCAGTATCTTCCAATAGCTGGCTCGATTCAATTGGAGCCTACTTTGTAGGAATCGATATGACCGCTAGAAACATACAAAATGAAGCGAAGAAAAAAGGTCTCCCTTGGTCCTTCGCGAAAGGTTATGACACCTTTTTACCCGTTGGCCCCATCATTCCTAAGCATCTTATACCTGATCCCCACAATGTCATTCTGGAATTGTCACTTAACGGCAAGGTGGTCCAGAAGGACAGTACATCTCTGATGTTAAACAAGATTCCTAAAATATTCTCGTCAATCACTGAGGCCATGTCCTTGAATCCTGGTGATTTGGTGCTAACAGGTACTCCAAAGGGCGTTGGTCCTGTGGTACCGGGAGATATTTTGTCTGCTCGGTTGCTTACTGCGCAGGAGCAGGAAATAATTCCTAGTAAATTTGAAATCAAAGCAGAGAAATGTGATTAAATATTTACAAACATGCAACTTATGCTTGCTTTGTTAACTCTTTTACCACACAAAACAACTTTTTTTTGCTTTCTACATGAAGATTGTTTCTTGCTCTCAACATATGATTTATTTGGTTACAATCCCTGAAATAAACTAATTAGCGACTATAGTCATGTTTACACCTCTTTTCGCTTTGCGCTATTTAATATTTTTCATCTTATATGGAAAAGCCCTTCTTTAAATACCAGATTTACTCGAAGTACCGTTTCCGGTAGTAAAACGCATATAGAAAAAATTTAGGGTAGCAACAATAAGGGATTTCTCATGGTTAATGAATTCTCACACACATGTTTTGCACTTCGTCTCTCTTGCATATTTACCATACAAACTCCGAACACCCAAGTTCCGCGGACTCCATTATTGGAAATTTTCATTAAATAAGTATAAGGAATGTGAAGGACTACTTTTAAAAGTACATATAAGATCGAGCTCGTACGAGATAAGGCAATATATTAGTAGCATTGCCGAACCAAGAATTTGCCAAGTCTGATCTTCGAATCTGAAAAAGAGTAAACATCAAGGCAAAGTCAGATTATCAAAGGAGTTAAGAGATTATTGTGTAATCTTGAATCAGTTTTCTTTAGGTCTTAGTAAATTCTTCATTATGTCAGCCGAATCTTTGTTACATAACACTTTCTCTACCGAGCAAATCGAGGTTCTTGAGAACGAGTATGCTGCTCACAACTATCATCCTTTGCCCGTTTGCTTCTCCAAGGCTAAGGGGGCTAAGGTTTGGGATCCTGAAGGAAGAGAATACCTTGACTTTTTGTCCGCATACTCTGCGGTCAACCAAGGTCATTGCCATCCTAAAATTATTGAAGCTTTAGTTGAACAAGCTCAAAGAGTTACTCTTAGTTCTCGTGCATTCTACAATGATAAGTTTGGTCCCTTCGCCAAATACATCACTGAATACTTCGGCTACGAGATGGTCATTCCCATGAACACTGGTGCCGAAGCCGTCGAAACTGCTTGCAAGCTCGCTCGTCTGTGGGGTTACAAGGCTAAGAAAATTCCCACTGATGAGGCTATCATCTTGTCTTGCGTTGACAACTTCCACGGTCGTACCATGGGTATTATTTCCATGTCAACTGATCCCGATGCTCGCGATAACTATGGTCCTTACTTGCCCAACGTTGGCCCTAAGATTTCTGGTGCTGACCGTGTTTTGCGCTACAACAATATCGAAGATTTGAAATATTACCTTGACACCTTTGGTCCTAAGGTTGCTGCCTTTTTGGTTGAACCTATTCAAGGTGAAGCTGGTGTCATGGTTCCTGATGATGGTTACCTTGAGGAAGCTTACAAGTTGTGTAAGGCCCATAATGTTTTGTTTATTGCCGATGAAGTTCAAACTGGTGTTGCTCGTACCGGTAAGATGCTTTGTATTGAGCACTCAAACGTTAAGCCTGACGTTGTTATCCTGGGTAAAGCTATTTCTGGTGGTGTTTATCCTGTCAGTGCTGTTTTATCTTCTCGTGAAATTATGCTCAACTTTGAACCTGGTACTCACGGCTCTACTTATGGTGGTAACCCTCTTGGTGCAGCCGTTTCCATTGCTGCTTTGGAGGTTGTTAAGGAAGAAAAATTAACTGAACGTGCTGCTGTTTTGGGTGAGAAATTCCGTACCGCTCTTATTGAATGCAAGTCTCCTATTGTTCAAAAGGTTCGTGGTCGCGGTCTTCTTAACGCTGTCGTTATCGATGAGTCTAAGACCAATGGCCGTACTGCCTGGGATCTTTGCTTGATCATGCGCTCTCGTGGTGTATTGGCCAAACCTACTCATGGTAACATCATTCGTTTCTCTCCTCCCTTGGTCATTACCGAGGAAGACTTAATGAAGGGTATTGAAGTCATTAAGAAATCTTTGAATGATCTTCCTACCATTGATATGACTCCTTACGCTGAGAAGCCTATTCATTAAAAAACAATGCTTTAAACAAAAAAACTAGACGATTCATTCTTACTTACCTCCCTTCTAATGTTAAGGGTTCGATGACTACAGACCTTCTGTAATTATTGGTAACAATCAGTTTATAGTTTCTTACTGATGTAAGATTTTGACAAGCTAATTTGTTGATAATGGGAAGTGGTTTTTTACTTTACTCAAGCAAAAGTTGTAATTTATTATATATATAAGCACCCATTTATTGTAATTAGCGGGATGTTAAAATAAAAAATTTTGGACAATTGGATACCTTTGTGAATGAAAATGATAATTTGGTATAGCTTAGTGATTCATATAAAATATTTATATTTCTTTTTTTTATTTCAAATTATTTTACTTTCGTGGGCAGAAAATATCAATAGTCCGCTTTATTTGCCGTACTGCATGTAATGTATAGTTGTTGAAGTTAAAATTCATATTACCACAAGTTCGAAACCACTTTTGTAAGCTAAACTAAGAGTAACGTTTGATTAACTTTGGCATTCTGTTTTACATTTAATCCTCACATCATTTGCATATGAAACGTTTTCATCAACAACCAGTACCTAGTAGAAACCACTGCAAGTGGAATTAAAGAATTATTGGTCATAGATGGATACAACACCAGATAATTCTGAGAAGAAAAAAACTTCTTCTGTAAGAGAAGCAACTTTTTCAATTAATGAATCATTTGGGGGTCGTCTGCTCACAGAAGAAGAAGATGTTTTCGAGCAAAATGCGTGGTAATACTAAACAAGTTCATATGAATTGCATAGTACTAATTTACTTTAATTGTTCAGGGATCATGTAGAATGGGATGATGAGCATTTAGCATTGGCCAAAAAATGTATAGAGGAACAAAAACTATATCCTGTAACCGAAAAGGATGCTTATATGACACATCCTGAAAGGTACTGGGACCAATTTTATGGAAAAAACGAAGGAAAATTTTTCATGAATAGAAGATGGATTGCGCAAGAGTTCCCAGAGCTTCTTGACTTGCTAAAAGAAGATGCAGGAGAAAAATCAATTTTAGAAATTGGATGCGGTGCTGGAAACACTATCTGGCCAATTTTGAAGGAAAACAAAAACTCAAATCTTAAAATATTTGCTGTTGATTATTCAGAAAAGGCCATTGATGTTGTTAAACAGAACCCATTATACGATGCCAAGTTTTGCAGTGCTTCGGTTTGGGATCTGGCAGGATCAGACTTACTAAGATCCATTGAAGAAGCGTCTATTGATGCGATTACACTCATTTTCTGTTTTTCAGCATTGTCCCCCGATCAATGGCAACAAGCTATAGAAAACTTGTATCGATTATTAAAGCCTGGAGGATTAATTTTATTTCGTGACTATGGTCGTTTAGATTTGACGCAGCTAAGAGCTAAAAAGAACAGAATTTTAAGTGAAAATTTTTACATAAGAGGTGATGGTACAAGAGTGTATTACATGACAAACGGTAAAGTCAACGAAAACTATTATTAGTCCTTAATGATTACTAACTTTGCAATAGAAGAACTAGTGGATGTTTTTGGAAAAAATTTCAAAATTATTCAAAATGGAGTTGACAAAAGGTAAATTTTCAAACGGCTTTGCGAATCTGAACTAATCTCCATACTAGGCTTATTGTAAACCGAAAAAAAAGAGTCAAGATGTACCGTTGCTGGCTACAAGCCAAGTTTCAAAAATGACAAATTACTCATTCTTAAGTAATTTTCCCAAAGCTCATGGACTCAGGAATTTGGAGGCTTATGTTCATTGCCTGCAATGAAGCCATATACAATCATTTATGATAAACGCATAGCTTTTTGTGACTTTTATAAAGGGATTCCCATTAATTTATAGAATATTCATATAACGGTATCATGACTTGACTGAAAGAGGGAAGCCGTGTACATTTTAAAAAGTGTAAAATAAACACGTAATTACTTTTTATAGTATACAATTTAAGTGATACTAATTTTGTGATTAGGAAAGCTGGTAATGTCATCCTTAACTGGCTTTGCTCTTGCAAAACTAAGCTTTTCTCGAGCATAAAGACCAAATTCTTTTATATTTTCAACACCAATTGTTCGCATTATCAAACAGGAAGCGAAGGTAAAGGTTGAAACAGTTAATACTGATGTAAATGAAAACAATTTCCAAGTAATCAAAGTTGGATGCACCATTTTCTCAACAACTGGGTTTGGAGAAAAAAAATTAGGCCGTTTTAATATTGTCCGTTGTAGAACCCATGTAGACCAAAGGAAAGTTGAGCTAGATATCGCAAAAATCGCGTCCACTGTAGCGACATTTGCTAATTTATCGAACGCCATACAGTAGAAGTTAGCCAACTTTATCAATTGGTACTTCCACAAATCTGGGAAAATAAGTATATAAATCACCAAAATAGGTTTAGCTAGCACGGTTCTTCTACAATTCACGTGTGGAGAAACAATTCAGAATGATTGAGTTCGAATTCTTTTACACACATAAAGAACTGCGGTATTGATAAATTGGGAGACTGAGCGAAATATTTGGAAAAGACATTTTGTTTCATAAAAAGGAAATTTAGGATAGCAGCTCAAAATTTACGATATTTTTGTTAAGTTGTAAAAGAATTGGATAGTATATGTAGGTGCATCCCAATAACTCCAAAATTTCCCGGGTGCACGATCTATTTCGTGAGCATCTGCGCAACAAAGTTAATATAAATAAAAAATCAGTAAAACCAACATACCAATTTTAAAGGCTATTGATTCGTATGGTTCAGCAGCCACTACCAGATACTGAAACTTTCGGTCAGGAGCTTCAACACGCTGTTCATAAGCACTCATAATTCTGTATCTTGGCTTAGCGTTCACTTCAATATCTGGATACTTTATTTGGAAACGTAGGCCAAATTTTCCGCTTTCGGCTTCTCTTATTTTGGACACTTTATAACCGGGTCGACCAATTTTTACGACACTTTTTTTAACCTGGACATGGGATTGAGAAATGCCCAACAACACTTGTGGTGCATTCTCTTGAGACTTTTTATTTTCGAGAGCCTGTCTCCTGGCTAAATTTGTCTGGTGTTTTTTACCTTGTGTATGGGTAAGGTAAGAGTTTTCATTCGCATGTGTAGTGAGGCAAAGACGACATTCAAAAGTGCCTAAATGATTTTTCATCAAATATGGATCCTATAAGAGATTAGCAATAGAAATATCATCGCAAAGAGTTTGAGGAGGAAGCTTCAAGGTGATTGACAGGGTAAAAAAAAGATGTCCAATTAGTGTAACATGCAAAACAGCAAACAAGGAAGTAGAAAGCAAATCCTTTTCATTTATTATTGTTGTTATTTTAGTTGTTATAGTTAGCGAATTTAACAGCAACTACTAATAAACTTCAATAATATGTAACATACGTACATGTCTTACTTTACACGATTAATTCATCGGTAATTATAATTGACATTCAGCACTCAAATTTTCAGAATTCAGTGGTTTTTAAACATACCTTTGATAAATCAATGGTTTCTAGCGCCAATTTACGAAGACGCTCTCTACGTGCAGCATTTGTTTCTTGATAGCCAGCAACGCCTCCTCCTCCAAAACGAACACCTGCGCGGTTTTGATAATCCATTTTTTAGTTCCTAGAAAATCCAACACTTATTTTTCTGTACTTTCACAATGACAATAAAGTCCCCTAAAAGACGGTGGCAGAGGCTGTACTTTCGTGAACCCCTATGTTTAAAGAAATATCGCAATGCAGAACAATACGCTAAATTCTCATCGTCGATGCCTTTTTTTTAACAAATATTTTAAATAGCAGATTAGAGCTCCTTTTCTCCATTTTATTATGTCACGTAAAAACAAAAAAAAATAATAACTTTTGATAAATTTAATGTATTGATGCTCCCATATATGAGTATATTTAATATGCTTTCAATATTTAAAAAGCCGGGACTGCAGCAATTTGCTTCCAATTTAAAATACTGGGTATTATTAATAAAATAAAATAGATAAAAGAAAGTATAAGATGTCATTTAACTGCTAAAACCTTTTTTGTACTATAAATTATCACTTTTAGCCCATGAATCGAATTCATTAAACTGATGGATTTTACTATTTGGTAATCTCATGCCAATTATTTGTTGGGAAAAAGCAAAAGCGATATCAAATTTTAGGGGTTCAGGTTGCTTTCTTTAAGGGCGTATAAAGAATGGTTAATGAACTATTTATTAATAATAATAGTATTATTATTATATTACCGACATTCCAGTGAATTGAATGAAACTATTAAAACGTAGTTATTGGATTTTAGCAAAGATTTTAATTTATTGTAACACAAATATTTGAAATTTAACACTTCGAATGTCAAACGGTGCTACACTGATTCACTTCAACCTTTCTAATAACCAGCTACTCCATCACATCTCAAATCTCTTCATTTTGCACATTTACGTTCATATATAATTTTTATATTATTTTTTGAAATTTTTTCTCTTGAAATCCAGTCACCTGCTTTCATTCCTATTGCTTTATGATGTTTATGCAACAATTTCGAAATTTGTTGCATCCTGCCATGAAGGGAGCCAGGAATATTTCAATATTAGCTGGAGGAGGAACTATGAGAGGGTTTCCGACAAGAAACCCTTTTAATACCGCTACTTTATACAGTTCTTTACCGACTATGAACATCTTCGGTCAAATGCAGCAAGTGCGTTGGAAAACGTATGGAAACGAGTATCAACCCTCAAATAGAAAGCGTAAAAGAAAACACGGATTTTTATCTCGAATTCGTTCTGTTAACGGTCGTCGTGTTTTACGAGATCGAAGACAAAAAGGGAGGATGTATCTGAGCCATTGAGTACATATTATCTTTTAATGGGCTCTAATTTGCATTAGTAACCTCTATCAATTCTTCATTTAAGTAATGCTTTCTAGTTTGTGATACATTTTCTTTCCATTGGTTCTTTGTTTAATTTTACTTGTTGAACTTTGAACTTTAATAACTTCTTTAAAACACGAGTTTATAAAATTTATTTTCCATGTCTGCGACTATATTTTTCATGAACAATTTTCCATCATTTATAAAATAAACCGTAATTTTTTTATATATTGGGTGCGATCATATCGGACTTAACCCACTTTTCTACCGTTTCTTTAGAGGTGCTTAAAAGCAAAAATTGTCTAGCTTCTAAAGCTATCCATAATTGAACCATTGGGTTTGTGAGTGAGACATTGGATTTCGATGAAGCAGAACGAAGATATGGTGTAGCATTACTTAATAGATCCATTTCTGGATATAGTTGGCGTCCAGCGCCTTCAACTAAAAGGATAGATAGCACAGTATTTGCGAAATTTGCTTCAATTCGAACATGATGCTCTCTCGCCATAGTCATTACTTCTTGTAATATAGTTCCTATTTGAAGTGATTTCAGTGAAAGCGTGCTCTTTTGAATTTCATTCAACAAATGTTCCATTTTAAGAGCAAATATGTCTTTGTTTATAACGCGTTCTGTCTGCCTGCTCCTTTCAACCATCAACAGTCCAGCCTCATAGCCATGGAAAGTAAGTACGGCTTGAAACAGATCCAAAAAATTTTTCTGATCCTGCGTACTAAGTTTCGTTACTAATCCAGCATCCAAAAATACTAAAGTCGGTCGATAGCCCAAGATGTTTAATTCTTCCATAGCAGAATCCCATTCCTCCGTCGAACATGTACTTAGAATTTTATAAATTGAGTCATTAATCTCATTATCTTGATTAAAGATTGTTTTAGGGATTCCTTTGTAAAATTTAACAAGGACATTACCCGGATGAAGATCAGCATGTGTAAAGTTGTCAACAATAAGCATTTGAAATAATGCATTATTTCCTGTGTTAGCTAACAACTTGTTAAATGGTCCTGACTTATGTTTGAGGAACGCGCTTAATGGGATACCCGGCATATAGTCTTCTAGTAGGATTTGATTAGTCGTGTAATCATCATAGGGAGCTGGAAATTCAACATATCTATTTCCTCTAAAGTTAAGACGGAACTGGTTGAGATGAAGCGCCTCATAATGTAAATTCAATTGCTGGTTTAACATTGCCCCAAATACCTTAACTTCGTCGGGCAGAGAAAGCCACTTCATTGAAGGTACCAAATTAATTAATTTTGCGAAGAAACCTAAGATTTGTAAGTCTAAAGAAATGTATTTTTCAACATTCGGGTGCAAAACTTTAATGGCTACATCTTGAGTCACTGGCGCATCAGAGATATTTTTCTGTCGAAACCCTATAGATTGTAGCATACTTGTAAAGTAGGAATTATCTTGCTGCGTAGCTGCTTTCTTGATGGTAGCCGTATAGACTTGAGCAATTGCTCCAACACCTATAGGTATTGGGTTAAAATTAACAAAAATTTCCTCGATAGATTCCACTTTATAAGTCTTGCAGATGACTGATTGAGTATAGGCAAGGCTGTGGGGCGTTACATGTGAATGTAATTTGGACAGTGTTTTACAGAAAGCAGGAGGAAACAAATCTGTCCGTGAAGCAGCCCATTGTCCCAACTGCAAAATAAAAAAATAATGTTAGTAACATGATAAGCGTAAATTCAAAACGTACCTTGATAAACGTTGCTCCTGCTCTTTCTAATTGAGTAACGAGGAAACGAAGCCAAATGGATACGGTTAAAGACGACAAAGATCGAAGATGCAGGAAAGAAATAAGAGCGATAAACGGTAAGGTAATAATAATTGGAGAGAAAATAATAAATAAATTAAATGACCTGAGGAGAATATTAAAAAATTGTTTTATTTTTCCAAAAATAGAACGAGGTCGATTGCTTCTCTCTTCTAATTCAAGTTCGTCAAAGGAGAAAATATTATTCTTTCGATTTTTGACTCTGTATAAAATCCATAATCCTCCGACCGTAAAAGGGAGGACAAGAAATGTAATCCTTAGTATCCTCCATTGCTTCTGGTCTTCACTTTTTTGTCGGGTTGTAAACTTTCTTGCAAATATAGGTTTGGGGAATAAAGATATATGCTTCAATCGATTAACCAGTACGTGCTTTTTTTTGTATGGTGACCAAACTGACTGTGTCCCGCATAACCTTTTCCATCTTGTGTTCTGCGAGTTAACGACAGGAATATAATTTCTTTGAATAATGAAAGCAAAACGAGAGTTTGCAGAAGGAATCATGCTTAGACTAAGTCCCGAACGTATGTGAGAATTCCAGTGAGAAAAACTAATCATGTTCACCAATTATTGACTTTCAGAAGAGCATTTCCTTATCAAGAATCAAAAAAATAAATAAACTAATTACAATGGGTATTTTCGATTGAAAACACTGGCAAACCTGATAAAGAAAATAGGAATTGTTCAATAAATGTGTATAGCAGCTACTAAAAGAGGTGTTTCAAAGAATTTAGGAAACCCTGTCAACCTTTAATATCTTGAAAATAAAGAATGCACCAGTTCAAAAATATTGCTCAAATTTACGTGTCACTAGTGTCTATTGGTGTCAACGTCGAATGACGCTGTCTACTTGTGACTGGGAGAAAGAAAAATAATAATTGTTAGCCAAAATGAAGACTGTAATAATAATCAATTCTTTCATTTTATAAATAAAATATTGACTAATTAATGCTCAGTTCCTATTTGGATTCTATAGAATTGAACTTACAGTATGATAAACTGGATATGATCATCTAGTACGTGAAGAAACATTTTTTTATTCATTATTACCAATAAAATGTAATTTATCAAAATTTCAAAGTTCTAATTGAAGGGAAGATTATTAAAATATAAAAAATGACTGATTATAGGAATCACATTTTTTTTCCTTATACACCTATAATCGGTAATATTCAAATAAGTTAAATAATCAGTTCATGGTAGTATTCTGCTGCCAAAGAGAGATAATTGTAAAATCGCTAGCAGTTGATAAAATAAAGTATAAATTGAAATTAAAATGGAATTGTTTGTACTGAATTAAAAAGCTTTACCATCATTACTTCAATTGCCGTTAACTCAGAGACTAGCATAGAGTTTATCTATAGAGACTCTTTGATTGATTTAATAAAAAGCCTTTGATCGACGATGGTTCATTCGCCAAGTTTCATTGATGAGTAACAGTTGACTGAGAATATTTCACCTAACCCATTCTTGATAAAAGTATAAATTGGAAGTGCTAATTTAGAACAAATTATTAAGTTCTTGGCTCAAAATTTTGAGATGTCCCTACAGGATGTGTAAAAGTTGAGTATGAATATTATTACTGATGCCCAGCTATCAAATGTCATCCTCTCCCCAACACTACCAATTCATTCGAAAACATACATATTGAATGAAAACACACGAAAATCAACGATACTGTTTTTTAGATTCTGACATTTGTAAATTACGAGAGGGTATTTTGAACGAAGTTGAAGAATTAATTCAGGATGACCGAAAATTTGCAGTCGGAATCAATTCCCCATGAAATACTCCCTAAGGAGCCTTTTGATTTACCAATGAACAACTTAAAAAGCTCTCCTAAAAATAAAGATTCAGAGAAACGAATAAATAATTCGATCGCTGAAAGTGAGCAGGTTGTTGATTCGGCTCTATCTAATCCAGAGACCAATGCTAATGAGGATATTATCGCACCTCAATTGCCTTCTCAAAATTCTGAAATCATTGAAAAAAACTCGCCAGTGAACAAACTGAACAGTTCCACGTCCCTCACAACTCATCAGTTAGCGTCACTTCCTAAATTAGAGGTAACAGATCATGATAATGTATCTGAGGCAGAAACTGTAGTCTTAAATGAAGATGAAGAGAAAGAAACATCTTTAGTTGGTTCGGTATCAGTCACTGAGGACTTAGGTGACTCAAGTGCAATTGGCAGAACCATACTGGTAAACAACTCTGTGGAACCTCAGATGGAAAACACAGCAAATATAACCATTGTTAGTCCTTCATTGAAGGAATCTGACTTTGAGTCTGAAGAAAAAGCTACCAATGACAACAATGGACTCATAGAGACTAACCACAACTCGAAACTTGAGGAGTCTTCTGAGCATGAGGAGGAAGAAGACGAAGAGTCGAATATTGAAAGAACCGAAGATTCTGACCACCAGATACCACAAAGAGGTGGAACTTTAGAAGCACCCAGAAAAGGTGGTCCTCGAAGTGGCGTTGGAAGTCGAAAGCGTAAACGTGCAACAGTTTCTCGAAAATGGTCTACTAACAGTGAGAGCAAAATAAAAAGGGTAGCTCTTGAGACCAGCCAAGAGGAATCCGATCGTGAGATTGCAGATCGTCGTTCCGCATCTGAACAGGCTCATGAAGCTGACGATGAAAAGGCTATAAAACGGAAAGAAGCGTTTGATGCTTTGCTAAATATAGAAACGGAGTTTACTTTTTTACGAAACCGTTTATATGGGAAGAAACTGTTAAAGCTGAACGAGCATGAGGAAATGATACAAAACGAAACCCATGAGCGTTTTAATGCCTGCATTGATCTTATAACAGAGCGGCGAGATGATCGTGTGCGTTTAGCTACTGAAAACCTCATGAAACAACTTGGGAATATAAAAAACGTAATGGACTATGTAACGAAACAGAGGAAGTATCAGTTACTGTTTGATAAAAGAAGAATACGACAAGCGCTTCTAACCAAAATTGCAACGAAGTGCTTTCAGCTTTTAAACAAACAAAAATCTGTTCACGATCCCACATATATTACTCAAAAAACCATGTCATATCGCCAAAGTGCCTTGTTACAGAAGCAACGAATTGAATATGAAGCTGCAGTTTTGTGTGAGCTTAATAGTTTTGCTGGGTTTCCGACAGCACCTATTATCGAAACAGCTTCTTTTGATGACATCCGCAACGACCTTTTAGAAATGGGATGCCTCAGTGAAAATCAAGACTAATTTCAAGCATCCTCATTCCCCGCGATAATTCCTAATTTCCTTCACGTTTTACTTCAATTTTGACACACAATTTCCTTTTTGGTACGGTGTCAAGAGTGTTTTTTTTTTTTCAGAGCCTAGTTAAAACTCTTGCCTTTCGTTATCTATTCTAATGTATTTTCTTTTTTTTTTTTTTTTTTTCTAAGCGATAATATAACACATTCGCTCTTCGTTTGTTTCATTTTCTTTAGAATTTACATATTCGGTTAATATTTTTAATTCAGTATTTGTTTCTGACTTAACTAATGAATTAATTTTACAGCGATTCTTTAAGTTTGTAACAGCTATCCGTCTTACTCATTTTGCCTTATAATAAATTTGCTTATGAACAATTAAGTATGTTTAAATTTGATAATAATCATGTGCTTCGCAATCAAAACTAGTTAAGCAAAGTATCCTACTTATCGTTCGATAAAGCTGACTTGTTGACGCATTCAATGGTGTGGCACTTAGCGCCGTAAACAAGTCCTATGTACATTTGAAGGATTTTAATTTAACTGATTTAATAAAAAAAAAAGATTTAGTTTGTTCAAATAAGTAAAGTAATACTCCTTTCACTTAGACTCAATCCGTTTGATGATAAAAAGGTGCGTTATACGGAAATGAAGTTTCCTCTTCTCATAATCGTTTTCTTTTTATATTGAATAATTTTGTTAAATGTATAAATGGAATAAAAAGATTTTCTTTTTCAACAAAACATTCCTCTATTCGCAATTGCATTGCTAACTTTCACCAAGTCGGATGCCAACTGCCTTTTACCTAATTTCAGTGTCAAAGAGCCAACAAACATGTTAGAAGGCCTAGTTGCCGGTATGAATTATACCTTTTTTTGAAAGACATTGATATTAATAAAATAATTAGGCCTCTTGAACAAAATTTTAGGTTCGTATGTTGACAACTTGGATACTAAACAACTAAACATCGGCGTTTGGGGTGGCCATGTTAGTTTGCATAATTTACGAATAAAACCTGAGGTAACTAAAAATGAACGATTGATTGCAGTTTCACTGACAATTGTTTTATAGGCCTTAGATAAACTCGGAATTCCCATTGAAATCACTAGTGGTTTAATTGGCACGTTTACGCTGGAAATTCCATGGTCGAATCTTCGGAACAAATCTTTAACGATCAATATTGAAGACATATATTTGTCAATTCATCCCCAAGCGAAAAACTCTTTAACACGCGATGAGTTGGAGCAATCTCAACAAGCTTTAAAGCAGGAACAGCTGGATAGTTTTGAAATCTTACGGAAAAATTTTCGAGAAACTTTAGAAGAGTCTTCATCAAATCCAAATATAAGTAGAAAACAATCTTTTATTGAGTATCTTATTGCCAAACTTACTGATAACATTCAAATATACATCGAAAGAATTCACTTGCGGTTTGAAGATAATTTGAGTGATCTTGAAAAACCTTATTCTCTTGGATTGACGCTTTATTCGTTAAGAGTAACCTCTACAGATGCTAGTTTTACCGAATATTTGCTTTCAACCGATCCAATTCCTTCCTCTTGCATTCATAAAATTATTACTGTTGATTATTTCTCAATATACTGGATAAGTAAGTGTGAAATTTCTAAATGCACTACTACAGAAGACATATTCTCTTATTTAAAGAACCTGATTCCTAGTGCAGAAAAGTCACCTGCTTATAATTACATTTTAAAGCCGCTACGGGCAACCGCCCATGTTGTCTTATTTCGACATCCGACAGACCAGATAATGCAATTAAGGGGAAAATTATCTGTTGAAGAAATATCAATTACGCTAAGTGATCATATGTATTACAGTTTACTTGGTGTTATTGACTACTTTCGTGTTGTAATGAAGCAACAATATTATCTTCAATATAGGCCTAAATCGACTCCTAAAGAGAAACCATTGGAGTGGTTTAAGTATGCCATTTTAGTTGTTAAAGATTCTGTTCATGAGAGCAGATATCACTGGACTTGGAAATACTTTAAAAGGAGAAGGGACGACAGAATAGCTTACATGCATATTATTCGTAAGAGGTATTTGAATGAGCAAATATCAAAGGAAGAAATTGATTTGCAAAAAAAGATAGAGAAACGAAATTCTACTTACGATCTAATTAAGTACCGTTCACGTGTGCATACATCTCTGATTGAGGAAAGGAATTCTATTTATTTAAAACCAAAAACTTCGGCAGCTCATGGATTGTACGATTGGTTTTCTGGGTATATACGAAAGCCGCAGTCCCAGGATGAAGATACATTAGCAAGTACTGATAAAACAGCCGCTGACTTGACTGATCAAGAACAGAAAGAATTTTTTTCTGCAATAGAATGGAGCGGACAATTATATCCTGATACCGTAAATTTAGATCCGGATATGTGTATGGCTAATGTTGAAGTCTCTATCGCTAAAGGAAGTTTTGTCATACAATCTCACATTAATGGACGAGTAATACCTTTAATTAAGCAAAGGTTTGAGAGTTTTGCAACAGAATGTTTTATAAGGCCTCAATCACTGAAATTGAAAGTGTCTCTTAAGGATTTGGATATGTTTGATGGCATAACGAACCCCGAGCTTGAGCCTGCTCGTGTAATTTTTGCAAAGCCTTCTGTTGAAGAAAGTGAAAGTTTGCAAAAAATCCCTGAAGCCTACAGAACACATTTGTTTTTTTTATTGTTAGACACCAAACCGGTGTATAAAGCGAGTTCTACTCTAATCGTACATTTGCGAACTTTGGTTATTATTTACAATCGAGTTTGTATTGAAAGTCTGCTAGCTTTTTTTGTTCCTCCAAGAACAAAAATCGAGCACGTTTCTGAATGGGGATATTCTGCAGCTGCAAAAGTTATGACCCTAGCTAGACAAACTCGTGCTAGTTTGGATTATGCCCTAGAAATGCACAAGACTTCCGATATGACAATTGACCTGCAAGCTCCCTTGATTGTTGTTCGAGAAGAATGTACGGATTTAAAAAGCCCTACACTGTTCCTTGACGTGGGTAGAGCGTTGGTACATACCCAATTAGTTGATGATGCGATTATCGACAAATTCAGAAAACTCCAGAGCAAAAAGATAAACAACGAGCAATTAAAACAACTAGAAAACTTGATGTACGACAAGTTTACCATCTCATTATTTAATGTTCGATGCTTAATTGGGCCTGATTATGAAACTGGTTGGCGTTGCTTACCCAAAGGGTGTGATTACCATATTTTGAAAGAATGCTCTCTTGACATTAACTTTGAAATATCAATCCTTCAAAAAGCTACTAACTTAACGAAGTTCAAAGTTTCAAGTCATATGAAGCATGCCGAAATTATGTTTTCTGATGTGCAATATAAGGTATTCATTAATATGATGAGCAATATATTGCCTACGCTTCCTGTTGCTGAAATACCATTTACATACCAACAATTCCTTGACGCGGTTAAGCCTCCTCCTTTCTTTGATGCTCCTGATAATTTTCAAATAACTCATACTTCTCTTGGAAGTCATGCTAATGAAAACACCGCTGCGCAATTTATGGCCCAGCAAATTTTTGCTTTCTATTTTAAGGTGGATTATGCTATATGTTCGTTGTACCGAAGATCTGAAAACTATCTCATACCTGTGGTAAGAGCATTTACAGAGTTTTACATCGACCTAGTAGTGCGAAAATTTGATTACCTTGTTACTTCCAAGCTTAACGACTTGGTTATTAAAGAATTTACATATCCTTCTTCTCTTTGTGACAATGTTTTAGTTCGTTCTTCTCCTTCACCTAAAAATAACTTTGATGATACCGTTTTCATCAGCTATACAAGCATTGATTATGACTCTCCTGAACTAGATTCTGTTTACGAAGGTGTTCGAACTACCATTGCTGTAGTCCTTTCTGATCTCATTCTCAACGTTGAGCCTACTGGATTTTCATTTGTCTACGATTTTATCAGAGCCACTTTTACCTCTTTAAATGATGAGTATATGATTGGTGAAGATCCAGAGTTGACTCGAAAAATTTCACCAGTTGAAGGAATTATTCCAGAAGACGCCAACGTTCGGTTTGACAACGTAGATATTTTTCTTTATGACTGTGATCAACATTTTTCAACAGTTTGTCTGTATAGTGCTAACATGCATATGGAATTCAGAGAGAAGTTTTTCCTTCAAGCACGATTTTATGACCTTGAAGTTAAAAACCATATGAAAAGTAATAATCCGCCAAAGACCATTGTGAAGATTGACGATAATGATTTATTTATATTTAAATATGAGAGTTATGACATTCCAAAAGACATATCGAAACCTACATGCGACTGTGTTTATGATATATCTTTTGGCTCATTAACTTTTTATTTTCAAAAATCATATTTCAATGCAATATACGATTTTTTATTAAAGTTGAAGCGATTTCAGGAATTATTTAGCTCAATTAGATATGCGATCTACTATAAGCTTTACGGAAACAAAGTTAGCCTAACTTATCCTAAATTTGAGCTTCGAATTAAGCATCCAAAGGTATACTTTGATGATGTATTAGATGAAGAAAGAAATTGTCGGATGCAATTGATAGTGAAACCCCAATCCTTTTATGCGTTTAGTAAATGTCCGATTGTGGAAAAGAACTCGAAGAAATCAATATTCAGTTGTGAAATAACTAAGGTTGAATTTCATACTGCCGTCCCTAGTTCCTCGCATCACGATGTACTAATGGAGGAAAATAATGTTCATTTGGACCTTACATATGACGCTAATTACACTACTGGTGCTTATGTATTCAAAGCAACTGGTGATTTGGATCCTGTCATATTAAACATGTGCCAGTCACATCATGTTATTTTCTGGGATTTAATCGATGTAGCCACTACCTTTGCTAGAGTTGATTCTTCATTTTATACTTCTGAAAACCTAAGACGAGAACTGGATAAGGCTTTTGATAGGTCCGGTACTGCTGCCAAATTAAAACATCCAAAAAAAACCGTAGTAGAAACTTTAGATATTCTCACTACGTTTAATTTACCTGAAATACGTCTCAATGTGCACACCGATGATTTCTGGATTCACGGTGGGGATTTAACACAATTGCATTCCATATTAAGCTTCTTTGGATTCTCACTTGATTATAATTTTTATTCAAGCGGTCGTTGTTATGCTGAGTTTTCAATCGATTCTATACAATTAAAAGATTGCAATCCTCAAGATAATGTCGTTTTTTTGGATGTATTAGAATACAGTGAAAATCATAACAGACTTGTCAATGGTTGCCTTGAATATGATTCTCAAAATCCAAGATACAACCTCGTACTAGATATTGATTCACCGAAGATATTTGTCAATTTGAATTATTTGTATTCTATTTGGTCTATATTTGTTCATTGGCATCGTGCTTACTATTCGCACTTGGATTATTTAACAGAGGTTGAATACTTTATTATGGGAAATCCAAACCAAAATGCTTGTGGAGAAGAAAGCTATTGGTACTACAGAATTACATTTGTTGATATGACTTTGCTCTTTTTTAGAAACGTATCTGATGCCAATCTTTACTCACTACCAATGTTTTTTGGAGAGCTATTAATTACCCAACAATCGATCTTTGCGGTTACTGCTAACAACATGAAGATTAATGCTTGTCCTCTCAGCGAGACGGCCAATATATCTAATCAGTTAGCAGACCCTTTTGGATTTCGTTACACATATTCGCAGCATACCGTCAACAAAATTCAGATAATCACCAACATCACTCTTGATTTTGATTCGTTTGTCTTAAGGACTACAGTGAACGACTTTCTGTTCCTCCAAACTATTTTACGTAAGATATATAATTTTTATTATGCCCTATACGATGTCCCCACAACCGATGTTGAATTGCTGAAGAGAACGAAGGATGATCAACTAGCGACGAATCCCGATTTTCTTCAATTGTCAGTAGACACCGGTCAGCCTTCTTCTGTTTTTGGAATACGTATATGCAAGGAAGAATTTTTATTAACAGTTGACGGTATTCGACTATTGGTTATTAGTCAACTACATGATCTTCCACTTTTAAATATTAACATTAAGCCTTTTCAGGTAGATCTTAACGATTGGTCTTCCGAGTTAAATTCAAATGCACATTTGGAGCTTTTTATGAATTTTTATAACTTCTCTAACTCTCATTGGGAGCCCTTTTTAGAGCCCTGGAAAGTAGGTGTACATATTTCTAGGAATCCAAACACATCGAAGACTGCGGTACATGTTTTTTCGAGAGAGAAATTAGATCTGGTTATTACTCCTCAGTTAATTGAGACTCTACATTTTGGTTTCACCAAAGTTATCAGTACTCCATTTCCTATTGAATTCAAATGTGACGCACCTTATCGTATTCACAACTACACAGGACATGCTGTTAGTGTTTGGGCAGATTTTGAAAATGCTGCAGATTCTTGCGTTAGACATCTCGAAAATAACGAAGAAACCGACTGGAAATTTGAAGAATGGAGACAAATGCAGGATGTGGTTAAACAAGATCAGGATAGATCTTATATAGGGTTCCATTTCGAAAACAGTAAATGGGAGTCTTTACGACATGTACGAGTTAATCGTGTAGGAGAGCATATATATCCCTTAATTTCCTATGATCAAGACGAGCTAAAGCATTATATGGTAGTTGATGTCAATTTGGGAGAAGATTATATTAAACATATCACTCTACGTTCCCCACTTTTATTGATAAATGAGACCCAAATGGAAATAGATGTAGTTTTTTGCGACTCAGATGGCATTCAAAGGTCACAGATATACCACATGAGCCCTGAAGAGAGTTGCTCTTTGCCAATTGAAACTGCTTATTATTATTCAATTCACATTAGACCGGTTTCAGAATTTAAATTTAATTGGACTTCGGAAGCTATATCTTGGAAAGATCTAGTTGACAACAAACAGAGCCTTGTGACATGCCAACATTCAGATAACACCTTCTCGACTCCTGCGTGTCGTTTTGCCGCTAATGCAGAACTTAAAAGTCAAACTATATCCAACCATTATCCTTTTATGCATATTACGATTTCTGCGCTCCTAGAAGTGAAAAACTTATTGCCAATTGATCTTAACATTCGAATCATCGATAAGGACCAAGAGGGAGTATGGATGTCGAATGTTGGTATTGGAGAGTGCGCATATGTTCACTCGATAAATATTTCCCACGTTTTGCTCCTACAAGCCGAGTCATCAGAGTCGCATTACCTTCCCAGCTCCTTGGCTACTATTATCACTAACGACTCTGCTCAAGAAAGAGATGAGTACATGACAATCACTCTTCAGGGAGGTAGAAAAACAAGATTAGGGTTGAGTTATACTGAAAAGTATCCTGGAATTTATCACATCGAAATTTTTAGCCCGTACATAATAATTAACAAGTCAGGGTCCTTTCTGTTTGTTGGTCCAAAAAATGATTACAACCGTATTTCTTTTTCTTCAGCTTCTCTTTCGTCTGGGGAAGACGGCAAAGTTGTTCCATGTATGTTTTCATATTCGCATAACTATGGCAGCAGAAGATGTCGGTTACGAGCAGATAATTCTAATTGGAGTGAGCCCGTTAGCTTTGATGCGATTGGCAGTGTGTTTGAAGTAGAATTACCTTCCAAGGAAGACCATAATAAAGTTTACAGATTAGGTATTTTTGTTGAAACGGGACCCGATGGTTACTCGAAAACTAATATCGTTACAATAACTTCTAGATTCATAGTGAGAAATAAAACAAGATGGAGTTTGGTGATTGCGGAGCCTTACAACGATTTTATTGCGGAAATCGCTCCTGAGGGTGAAGAGTTTTTGACATATTTAAGAAAGCATTCACACCCGATGTTAAAGCTATCCTCCTCAGATTGCTACCTTTGGTCATCATCATTTTATATTGAGGAGATAGGGTCAACTCATGTACGTTTAATGACCTCGGAAGGGGAAAAACTTTTACGCTTGGAAATTGTCATAAAAAATGCCACAATCTTTATCAGTATATTTGAAGAGACTGGGGACTGGCCATACTATATAAAAAATGAATCTGGTGTTTTGTTAAAATTTTGGCAGGTAAATCCTATTGATGCCTCAGAAGGAAAGAATAATACTGCTTTGTTGAAGTACCATGATATACCGCCTCATTCAGAGGTAAAGTATTCTTGGGATTATCCCTGTTGTGCTAATAAGGAAATTGCTTTATGCTATGGTGATCAAAAATGCTTAACTACTTTGGCAGAAATTGGCCCCCTTTCTCCCTTTAAATTCACCGATGCTTCCAATAATACAAAATTTATTTCACGAGATATAGTCGCTAATGGGCTTTCGAAAATTCTTATTCTAAAAGACTATGATCCTTCAAAGGCTGTGAGGAAGCCGAAGATATACAGCAAAGTCTCAACTGAAGAACGCGATTTTAATTTGGAGCAATTTGACTCCGGGATTGACTTGTCCGTCAAATTTTTGCTGGAGGGAATTGGGATATCTTTGGTAGAACGGAATACGCAAGAATTAGCGTATTTGACCTTTCATGGGATCAACTTGTTCTTTACAGATTCCCATCTTATACGCACTTTTAAATTAGATGTTCGATGGATACAAATTGACAACCAGCTTTATGGAGGAATTTATCCAATTATCCTCTATCCAAGTATTCTATCACAGGAAGACACAATGAATGACAATTCACTTTTACCAACGTTTCACTCAATGGTTGCAGTTGTCAAGAATGATACATACGGTGTGACTTACGTAAAATATGCTACTATATTACTTCAGGAATTAACTATTGAAATTGATGAGGACTTTGCTTTTGCTGCACTCGAATACATCAAGGACTCTGTGCCCCGAAGCAAAAGAAATACCGGCAAGATGTTTGATGATTCGCTGGAACTTGTACCAGAAAATCTAGGAAATGATTTGAAAGTGTATTTTGAAGTGCTTAATTTGCAACCCACTGAAATGCATCTGTCTTTCGTTCGTACGGAGAGGATCAATAATACTGATGGCACCGTTGTCTCTTCACATAATCCATTTGTCTTTTTCGTGAATGTTTTATCAATGGCAATAGGAAACATAAATGATGCACCAGTCCGTTTAAATGCTCTTCTCATGGATAATGCACACGTTTCTCTCCGCCGTCTTTTTGAACTTGTCAAAAACCATTATTCTCAAGAACTTTTATCCCAAGTGCATAAGATTGTTGGATCAGCAGACTTTTTGGGAAATCCTGTTGGCTTATTTACCACAATAACGTCCGGTTTTGCTGATATATTTTATGAACCCTTTCATGGTTTTATCTTAAACGAGGGTTCTTATGAATTAGGTATAGGATTTGCCAAGGGTACTGCAAGCTTTATTAAAAAGGCAGTATTCGGAATCACTGACAGTATTTCAAAAGTAACGGGCACTATTTCAAGAAGCTTAAGTGTGATCACATTGGATCCCAAATTCCAAAGCCGAAGACGTGCTGCTCGTATCAGAAATCGGCCTGTTCATATACTTTATGGAGTGACAGCTGGAGCTGCGTCACTTTACACAGGAGTTCGAAGTGGTGTCAGAGGATTAGCCTTACAACCTATTATTGGAGCAAGGAGAAATGGACTTCCTGGCCTTGTTAAAGGCTTAGGTAAGGGTTTGGTGGGTTTCACGACAAAACCATTGGTAGGGTTATTCGATTTTGCGTCAAGTATCTCTGAAGGCGCAAGAAATACAACAACTGTGTTTGATGAACGACACATAGAAAAGCTAAGATTGTCAAGACTGATGAGTGATGATGGTGTCGTATATCCTTTTCAACTACGGGAGGCTTTGGGACAGTACTGGCTAAAACATCTCGATAATGGAAGATATTTTAAAGATTTTTATAAGGCTCATATCATTATTGAAAATAAAGTGCTTGTGATCTTAACGAATAATAGGATATTGTTTGTTCAGCCTCAACAGCTTAATTGCAAAAAAGAAATTCATCTCTCCAAAGTTAAAACTGTTAAGTTACAGAGCAAAGAGCATATCTTTCTCCAACTTTTGAAGGGTGTAAACTTTGAATTTTCTGTCCCCGAAAACTCCGTTCGGACATTTTTCTACCGAAAAATTCGAGACGAGCTTGCCGCTTATAAACACAAAGTAAATTACGAGCTAGAGGTTGCTCTTTAATTTTTTTGTTTATTTGTTATTGAACTCTTATGAAGGAATTTGTATATATTAATGTTTTGTAAGCAGATAACGATGGCTTGCCTTTGTTCAACTTCACGCTGTGCTACATCAAAATCCTTTGATTTGAAGTTATCATATTGAAATAATTTGAAAACACTTCCATGTGCTTTGAAATACTGTTTCAAGTTTAAAGGCTACTTTTGTTTCTACCGCTTACAATGCTCATGTCATATTATCCACTCGTTTTTAAAAATATTTATTTAGCCATTCCCTGTATGAAAAATACATTTCAAAAAGTTGTCAAGATATCCTATAATTTATGTATGTATCTCGCCATACGTAGACGTTACTATCATTCTTGATTAGTCAATAATGAACCAGCATCAAAAAAAATTTAACAACTGTTAAGAAGAAAATTTATCTTTATTATTTTGTCCTATATAATTTTTACAATTGTTAACTTATTGTTTACGAAATTTTGTTTTGAGATGCCAGGTTGACATGGCAACCATAAATGCTGGTTAAGAAAAATAAACAAACGTGAACACTATAGAAAAGAATTGAATTTCTAATCAAATGTTAGACAATGACAACTACACCATTGGGAAAGATGATCCAGGATGGTGACTTTGTATTCCAAAAAGCGAAGAAGGGCACTACGGTATGTAGCCGGGATGTATTTTCAAATACGTTGATGGGTTGTAGGAAATTCTTTGTTGTACTAATTGCTATGTAGATACCCAAGGCAAGGAAAAAGACATTAACAAAAGATTTACAAGTACAAGTGGCGAAAGAGCTGGAGCAAGAATCATCGTCAACTTTCCGATTTGCTTACGTCTTCCCTAGAAAAGCCCAAAATCACTATTATTCACCGAGTCGGACACATACAAGTAGCATAAAAAAGAAGAGGCCTAAATTGTGTTCTAATATAAACCTGACACCTTGGTCATTGATTGATTCGACATCTAATAAATCTATTAGAGAACAATCTCGAGAAATGGGGATTATAAGCATACAAAAGTGGGCTGAACAAGCAAGGATGCGCTCACTCTGCTTTCCAAAAAATTAACAAAGTCTGTACAATTACTTAAGAGCTCTTGATAGGAATATCATATATGATTTAAAAATGGTAAAAAAATTTTATTCATGACCAGAATATTTATATGCGTGTTAGATAATATATATAAATTCATTTAATCTCGATGAAAACACGAAAACGGGAAACAACATCACATGTTTTGACTAAAGAACGAAAACCAGAACGAAGGAAACGTGGAATAAAGAAAGCAAAGAATGTCGCTTGAAAACTCACTAGACGAAAGCTTTAATGAGTCTAAACTTACAATTCATGGCCAGGAATTTGAAAGGCGATAGCCCATTCAAAATACAGCTTATGTATAAGATTAAGGATATACGGATCAAGTCTAGTAGAAGCAAGGATACTCTTCATCTTCAAAGCGCCATCTTGCATAATGCGATTTTTCATTTGCTCCAGAAGAAAGGGGGAATACTAAGATTATGTTAGCGTTTTATAGTTATGGAATCTAAAAAAGAAAAAAACTCACCTCTTGATACCATCGGTAGTTATAAAGTGTTAATTTAGCGATAGCGGTCAAAACGAGCTCAATATTATTGTCTTCTGAATAAATTATCAAAAGAGTTTTCCAGGCCTTAAAAGAAAACATACTTTCCAAGCAAGCGCAGAATGCTTCAACAGCCTCAACACGATGATGCAACCGAAAAGCAACCTCACCTAGTATTTCCCATTCTGCAGGAGCTTTTCTGTAAGCTAGACCTTGAGATTTAAAGTGAGTATATTCAGCGCGCCAAATCGTAAATACACGTAAATCCTCATATAAAACCATAAAAAGATTATCTAGCCAGCGCTCACAGAGACGTTTACTCTGAACAGTGGCATTTTTTGGAAGAGAACCAACAGATGTTTCTGGTTTGTCTAAACCAACAACTTCTTCTGCAACGCTTTCTTCTGCAACTTCGTTTTGATCGGGAGAAGCGTTTCCTTCTGTAATATCATTTAAGGATCTATATTCTTCTTCCATCACAAAGACAGCTGAACGAACCCGCAATAGTTCATCCCAACCTATTTTGGCACATATAAGGGTGAGCATTTCATATGCCTTCGCAAATGTACCACGAAGACTGGGAGATGGTAGGCGAGCTAAGTAAGGATCGGTAATTTCGGTAGAAACTGTATAACCGTTCTGCGCATTATTTTCAACTTCCAGTTCTTCTTTAGGAAAATTGACAGGAAATGGTAAATGAGCACGAGCACTAGGAGGCAAAGGATAAGCATCTCTTTCATAGTAAGTATACATGGGACAGGAGTTTAGAGCTAACAACGCTGATTTAAAATCCTCCAAATGCAAGTATACATCAGCCAAACATGCCCAAGTTGCAAATTCTGATGGAGAAGCATGAACGGCGCGCTTAGCACAGATAAGTGCAAGGTCATAGCGCTCTTTTGAAATCAGAAACTTAACTTGAACAATAAGCAAACTAGCGGACATTCTTTGTTTTAGCAATGAATCATGCAAGATACGAACAGCATGCACTTCATGGTCCATTAGTAAGTATAGTTCAGCAAGCAAAACCGATACCTCTGGAATTGACACCCGGAGCTTTTCAAAAAGATTTAGAGCAGCACTGTAGCGGCAGGTTTGCTTCAAGTAAGCGAAAATTCCACGAACCAAATGATTATTTACATGCGTAGGTACCCGAACTTCAGAAGAAGACCCTAGAGTATAACCTAACGTAAAAAGCTGTTCGGCAGCCTCAAAAAATCTTAATTCTGCATCAGGATTTGGAATGGGGTTAAAACGACGATGTCCTGCAAAGCGAGAATTTGTATCATCAGAATAAAGTAACGAACGAAGGACTTCAGACATATATGCTTCTGTCCACATACGAGCATCGACAATATGCTTTTGCCCATTCTCATCAATAGCATATGTGTCAACACCTCCAGGAATTTTAGCTTCCACACGAACATCAACTTGAGAGAAGACATTGTAGCAACAGTAAACTCCGTGACTAACACGCCAAGCGTTTCCCTTCCCAAACCATTGTTGACTTTTATCAAGAGAATAGGAAAGCGTATTTAAATATGCCGCTAGTGAAGCTGAGGAAGAAGCATCAACTCCAGATACAAAGTGATAAGTTCCAACCTTTGACGAGGTTAATAATACGTAAAACGTTAACGTTTCAATAGGAGTGAAAAGTTTGGTAAAGAGAGACTTGTCTTGATCCTTTCCCCACTAATCTCCAACATCATTAACACTACAGCTTTCGCTGCTTTAAAAAGTGACATACCTCTTTTGATGGATTTTTTGCATTAACTTTTATAGTATTGACCTGATCAGGAGGCCCGAGTTCTTTAAATTGTGCGATGGATTTAGAACGCGCATCTAATGACTCGTTTACACGAGTTTCTAAAAACCTATCGTCATTGTTTAGAACTTCAGCTCAATTATATTTAAGGAACTTACTCTGGTATATCCTTAAAGAATGAATCACTCATATATCATAAATTGGAATTAATATGCAAAGCAGCGTTCAATTCGGCCTCGTGGCTGGTTCCAGTTAAGAGGTTATGGTGTAGCCGCAGCCTGACTTGCTGTAACGAAGTGTAGCAAGCGACAATTAGGCAATCGTCCACAATTTCCTTATATATAAAGAATAAATAAATATCATTAAATTATGCATTTAGTGTATTTGAAAACCAAAAAATAATTGAATATTATACATTTTGATTTGTATCTTCATTCATCCTGACAATTGATGATTTAGGGAAGTCAAAAGTAGTACCCAACGAATAGTGTAGCGATAATTTTTTCTTAAGATTACAACTCATTGATTAATACAATTGAAATAAAAATTTCTTGTTGGTGCGGAATCCAACGCAATTAGTATTAAAAAAAAGAACAGCTTTATGTTAGTTTCCACTAAAAGTTAGACCAGTCATACGCACAATGTTAGCTTTAAAAAACTCGCACAATACGCTGGTAAGCATATGATAAATTAATACAATACTTCCAAGCAATTGCGAATGTAAGTTGCTGTGAATTTTTTTCCGAATTTCGAAATCTTTAACGAACCTTTAATGAAACGTCTAAAAGTAGAATCAGGAGTTATTGATTTTTGCATTATATATCTCCTTGACAAGAAATTTTTTGTTTCATCTAGCCATACATTTTGATAGATGTCTCTTGCAATGAACCATTGTTTGTTTAAAATATCCTAAAACCAAATAACATGTGCGAATACGTTATTTAATAGTGCAAAATTCTACAAAGAAAGAATCGAAATTTATGCTTAAGCCATTCATGTTAACGCTCATCAAGAAAGCTAATTTGACTAAATACAATCAATGGAGAGTGCTAGTATACATTGCTTGTTTTAACTGACATTTTTAAATTAACTACGATAAGTGTTAAGATTAAACAAAGTGAGAAACGTAACAGTGCTTAAGTTCAGTTTTCTTGCGAATGTATTGAATTACTTTCACTTGCCCAGCTAGTAAACAATTAAGGCTTTGGTACCGCTTTGTCCTTCTAATAAATTATGGTTAGTAGCGAAAATAACCAGCCTTTTGACTGATGAGAGGTATATATTCATTTGTCAATTCAAATTAATACGGCCTTTTGAATATTTATTTACTGAATAGTGTTGATTAATAAAAAGGCAATCTGTATAGCGATGAATCGTTAGCATCACCAAAGTCATTTTAATCAAACTGCGCTATATTTTACTAAGAAAAGCACGTTACCAATGTTAGATTAACGAATGTACATATTGAACTCAATAAATGTGTCCGACCCTTACCGAACGGGGTTTCAAGAGAGTGTCATGGATTTTAAGTTACCGTTCCCCCATCTCTGTACGATTTAGCAATTCATTGAGAAAATGGCTTTTGCTTGGAAGAAAAACTTTAGGTATGGATTCATTTCTTGAATGTGAACATTAAATATACCCTGATAGTTTTACTAATGAATGAATATTTGTAGTTATAGCAAATATGCTTCTATTTGTTCCCAAACTGTTCGTCAAGCCTTAAAACCGGAAATTAAAAACGAGGTTAAAACTCATGGTGATGCAGAGTTCCTTTATACTCGATGGAAAAATGGCGCTCAGGAAAAAACGGAGTCTTACAATTCGGCAAAGTCTGCTGATAAGGAATGAAAATAAAGGCTACAAACGAATTTTTTGTCCTTCATTACCCATTGGTAATATTTCAGCTTCATTTGATGTTTCACTCATTTCAACAGATATCACTGATGGTTTACAATCTCTTATAATGATTACTATATTCGACTTAACGTTGAATTACTAACTGATCCTTTCAATAAATTTTTATTACTTTTTTTAATGATGAAGTTTAATAGAACAAGGTAGTTTGCTCTGTTTTCTTAAAACTGTTGAGAATGGCACTTCAAATCATTGTGGTTGCTCTGTATTTTCGATCAAATCTATAATCGGCCTTTGTCTCAAAACCAAAAATTGTTGATTTTACTATAATGAGATGTAGCTAATTTAGAAGTAAGTGAGTTTTGTCACTAATATCATTCATTAACGTAGTTTTTGTTTTTGCTACTACCGAGATCATTTATAGTCGCATTACACAGTAAACTTACTACAATACTATGTTCTTAATTGTTTGTATCGTTATCTAGTTTCTAAAAAATGGCTTCAACGTCGAACAAAATTGCTTGTTCTACTGTTTTCAAACAATCATGCAAACTCACCCATTAAAAAATTTTTAATTGTATGAATACAATTTTAGAGCCCGAATGAAAGAAACAGGGTATACATACGAAATCGCATTACATTCAAAACAAACTCCACTTGATGCCTTGTACTCTTTCTCTTCTTGCAAGGATATAGTGTATCGTTTAACTTCGCTATTTAGTGACTACTTGGGTCTCTAGATATGCCACTAAAGACGTGTTTGAGACCTGTCTGCACCTGTCTATGTTGGCGTTTGTAGTCGAAGGCAACGTGCGGTATTAACGATGCAGAAAATCAACACACTCTTCTTTTTGAAAACCACGAACTAAATACGTTACACAGCAAAGACAAAAGTCACCACTTACGCTTTCTTAACGACATCAAAGAAATTACTAAACTACTTTGATAAAGTCTGTAGTAAGAGAAGAGTTACAAAACAATATCCTTATGATAAACATCCCTTAAAACTATAAAAGTTTGCTTTTGATTGCAATTCATAATCTGTTCCTACTTAAAAAAGTAGTCGTCACCCAAGTTCAAAAGTTTGTTCAGTGCATCAAAACATTAAAGAACCAGCCTTAAATTGCCTTGGGAATTAGTGAATTCATACCGATTTTATGACTTAATATAAACATCTGTAAACGCACTGATTGATTTCCTGAGGTTTTGTTTGCGTTGGGAGTTTTTAATTTTTTTTTTGTTATTAGCACTTATTTTAATTATCTTTGCTTTTTGAAGGTGTGTAGAGAGCTGAAATCTGAATTTAGGACGCTCAATAGCTTGATCTTCCAATGCAGGCTTATTGCTCAATGCTTTTGCGGAGTATAGTATTGAAAACCACAGTTGTTTGACGCTTTTTGTAATACATCGCTTCCTTTATCTACAACTTTAACATCTTATCTACATACTTTTTTCAATTTCTGGTTACAGTTTTATACAGTGATCAATTTGGAAGTCTCATATTAAGGTTATGGCAACGTTTACTCCTCTAAATGCGGCCAGTGAAGATCTGGATAAGGAAAAACGCACTTTAGAAATCCGAATTGAAGAAGCTGTTCAAATATATCAAAATGCACTTTCAGCCCAGAAGCAGGGAGATGACAATGCTGCTACAAAGTATTACGATGAGCTATTGAATGTTCGAATTCTTCGCGAACTCCCTTTTACCGTTAATTCTAATTATAAAAAAAATAATGCTTTATTGCTACTACATTACCTCACTAGAAAAAATCATGGTTTGTTTTTGCTGTCAAAGCTACAATCTTTATTATCCTTAGATCCTTCAACCGATCCCATCCCTGTGTATCGGGACGCCCTGCTCGATTTTGCTATTGCATTGGCTTGCGATTACAATGACATAGAACTTTGGTCTTTTGTTGCCGAGTTAGCTGAAAAATTGGAAATGCCAAGAATTCAAAGATTTGCTTTAGAGTCATCATTTTATACCGGCTACGAACCCTTTGACGCGGAGAGAGTATTTACGAATATTGATGATTTAAATCCTGGGAAGCTTATCTCTCTACAAAACCTATACAATTTGTTAAAAAAGTTAGGCGGTATAGCAGAACCCTTACCGCAATTGGATTTGTCGATTAGTTCTCTTTATACTTTGCCTTCTTTTTTTCCTCAATTACCCACTCCTTCATTTCATCGAAGGTCCATAAACTTATGCCCGAAAATAAAAAAACTTCAACTATCTCATGACACTCTTCATGGTTTTTTAGATCTTGTTCTATATGCATTACAGATAAATGAAAAAAAAACCCCGACTCGTGGTTTTCCTTCGACATTAATTATTCATGTTCATTCCCTGAATTTGAGCACCGCAGAATCGCATGATTTGGAATCCACTGATTCAGAATTATGGTCTGAAATTTCAGATGCAGGGCCCGATACTAATACTATTAATACAGCTGCAAAATTGTCTGAACCTGTTTATGCCAAGGACATTGTTCCACCTCCTTCGGATAATTTGCCTAAACCCCAACTCCTTAAGAGGCCGATAGATGATTCCGATGTACGCATTAGTAAAAGATCTCGTGGTAGAGACTTACGAACGCCTTCAGAGTCGAACTTGTTTTCTTTGATTGCAAGCATAACTTCGGATATTAATGAGCAAATCCAAAAAAGATTTCCTGACGCAACTTCCCCGTTTTCAGGTGAATCTATGTTTCGAGAATATAGTTCCATATTTGAAGACTATCATCAATTACTAGTTAATTTTCCTAGCGAAGGCAGTATTCCGGACCTAGATGTTTCGACCGACTCAGCAGCTAACGGAGCTTTCTCCAAAATGATTCTTATTGATTTAGCTATGCATAGTGCTAATAGACTTGAGCATATGCAGGTCCCGGATGGTTATCTTCTTCAATTATTAAGTGAAGTAAATAGTCTCAATATGGTTCCCGCTGAGCTTGCTACATTCTTTGTTGAGAGTATGTTAAGGCCTCGAAAATTAGAGCCTCCATTCTATTTGCAGCAATGTTGGGGGAAAATATTTAAAAAGAAATTTACTACAATTTGTGAGAGAATTGAAAGCACTCTTCACGAACTGGTGAAGGCAAGCTTACAAACCCCTGAAGTTTTTAATATTTCACAATCGCTTTTTGAACTGTTTTTAGACGATTACTTTTTAGCGCTCAAGTTTAGCTCCAATGATCAAAAAGACGATAATGTTTCTGAAATACCAACTGAGTCATTGGAATATAAAAAATTACGTTGCTTACGTTGGAAATCTCTTACTGAACAAGTAGTCGAATTGCAGCCGTCTTGTAAAAGTTCTAGCCAAAGACATTTGATAATTAGAAACTCATGGGCTCGAAACTTATTGTTACGGTTAACTGGTTGTTCTAGTGAGGCTATAGTTGAAAATTTCAAACAGTTGCGTTGTCTTTTGCAAGAAAACAGTGATTCTCTTGAACTTTTAAACAGTCAATGCATGGCAGATTTGAGCGTTCAGGTTGTCGATTTTGAACTTTCCAAATTACAAACCGTTGAGTTTTTTAATACTTTATTTATGAATACCAAAAACTTGGACTTTAATGCCGTTATAAAAAATTTGGAACCCGTCCTTTCTCCTGAAAACAAATTTGCAGAAGATCCTCAAGCAAAATTTATTTCTCAATTTTTGGAAAAGACTTCTACTGAATTTCAAATACACTTATGGTATTTACTGTATCAGGCTTATAGCTCAGCACATAGACCTTATAATTCGTTGTTGTGTGCCTTTCAATCGCTAAAAATTATTTTAATTAGGCTTTGTTCTTCGTCATTCAGTATTCAAGATGCCGGTCGCCGTCAGGCTGAACTACTCGGCATGCTTAATTTTTCTTCAAATTTATTCAGGATTATTTGGCAAAAATTACATGAGCAACCTGATATATTGTCTCCCTGTAACGAGATGACTGTCATTGATTGCATTAGAATTATCCTTATATACTTGCGCACTTTTGCTATTTATGTTGGAATAGATGAGGACATTTCGGATCAAAGGATTCCAAAACCTTCAAACCCTGAGTTTGATTCTTATGCTCAAACGGTAAAAGATTCTTTGATGAGTGGTTGGTGCATATTTTACACTCTGTTTGCGCATTTACTTCATTACGATTTTATTAAAGCTGATGCTCAAAAGTTATTACCTCAAATCCTTACCGCAATACATAGCCAATATTCCTTTAGAGGTTATTGTTCGAGCTCTAATCAATCATTTTTAGAACTCTCTCAAACTGAATGCCAACGATTAGATGCTTGGGAAAACGAAAATGAAATTTTACAATGCGTTTGTTGTCGCTTTAACCTAATTATTGGCAGCGAGTACTATGTTCCACAATCTCATCAGTCAGATTCTGTTAATTTGACTTCAAATGATGCCATAAAGATAATACCTTTCATACTCGGCTTTGCTGTCAAACGGTCGCATGGCTGGGTAATGCCTCGTTCTGATCAAAAAAACGCATTAGAAATAATTTGTAAGGTAATTAGGTTTCCTGGTGAAAATAATGCTGACGTTTATTTCAACAAATGTGCAATTAAAGAATTTTTGGAAAGAGATATATCTCCACAACTTACCAAAATGTTACTAAAGTCCAATGACATCCTTGGTTTACGCGAAATTGGTAGCAAGGTTGTGGATGATCGTGTTAGGGGGCTCTACTATGCTCAATCTCAAGTACTGTTTGGATATTATCGCTCTAGACTGAAAGGTAGTAGATGCATTAACGATTTACTTGTGATCATCAAGTATTTTCTTCTTGACTTGTACCTTAATCCACGTCGACAAGATTCATGGTATACTTGTTCCTCCGTATTTTCTTCATTAGCAGATGAAGAGCTTGGCTGGAGTGCAGAGCAAATCTGCCTCGCAGACGATGTCATCAACGAGTATAGGAGAAAAGCCATCCTTTGTAACTTAATGGCCTTATCGTTGCCATTCACTCAGGACAAATTATTTAAGGCAAACGTCTATTTTGATTTTGCTATGAACCTTTATGCATCCGCTCGACCTCCTTTAGAGATGGCGGCTTTTCTTCCCAGTGAAACCCGTGTTTTTAGTGGGGCTTCGGGTCTTTATAATTTATCAATGAAGCCAATTGAAGTATCAAAAGTTATAGCTTTGGCTGCTGACTATTTTGGCATGTCTGCTGAATTAAGTAATGATTGGAGAGCTTTGTACATGCTAGGCAAAGCATGCCGTAAATGTGGTGATATGGAGAATGCTTTGGTCCATTTTGAGGCTGCTGCTGCGTTGGCTCCTACTAAATCAGGTAGTGGTTCCCAGCAAGCATTGCTTATTGAGCCACATTATGCCTTACTTTCCAATTTGAGCAAGGCTGCTATAGAAGGTTCAGTGGAAATCGTTCAAATTCTTTCATATTTACGACGTATCCGACATCCTCCTAAAGATTCAGGAAGCCTTTTGGAAGTCAAAAACGAAGACGTAAACATTTACAAAAGGAATGCTTTACTATTTATACTAAAGGCGTTAGCAGAGATGCGTATTTTGGATAAACAATCTTGGCACCATCGACCAACTTATCGCATTGCTAAAATCATGGAGCATTTAGGTAATGTTCAACAAGCAAAGGAAGAAATGGAAACTTTATTCTCATACAAAACTAGCGGGAAATCGCTATTGAACATTTGGAGGACTCCTAATGAAAGACCTGGACGGCATTTTTATTACGGTGCTACCTATTCAAGATATCTACTCTCCCTTTTTTACAAAACCAACGACAAGGTAAACTTTTTGCAGTTTTTAAAAAGATTTCGTCGTTCATCCTCCACTATTTATGAACACCGTCAAATTTGGCTGGACATAATGATCAAGTACCTTGAAGACTTGAGACTTCAGCACTCCGTAAAAGAGACTCAGATTAATGATTTACCACTTGTGGAATTTAAATATGTCTACAAAGAAATAAGTTTATTAGATGAACAAAAGTTGAGCCTTCTTCATCAAGTATATGAAATCAGGAAACTGAACAATGGCCTATATCCAACAATTAAGGTCGATGATTTTCTTATTGACTGTTTCATGAGCCTTTATAACGAAGTGAAGTCTTCGATCTCCCCTTTAGATGCCAATATTCCGAACTCACCCAGTACGATCACGGCCAAACCTCTGAATGACGAGAAGGCTATTAATAATGAAAATTCTGTAAAACAAAAAACTGTTATTACAAGGAAGGACGTGGTTTCTAAAGTATTAGCACTGTTTAGACCTCATAGAGAAACTTACTATCGTGAAACCCAGAACAAAATATTGCAAAAGTTGGCTTCCACTTCATCCTCATTGGTAAGATCGTTTACTGAAGATTCCTCACAGGCAGGTGAAAGTCCAGGTATACATGAAGAAATTCAATGAACCTATGTGCCTTAACCTCCATAAGGATTTCGCTACATAAATTTAAGACAGAAGCTCCTTCTATTGTTTTTAGTTACTAAAAAATTGAAGCTTTTTTTGTCATATAATGAAAGCTGGCATGTAGATTTTTTGTATCGTGCATTGAAGTGTTTGCAGTCAATAGTGCTAATTTCAACAAAGCATAAAATCCTATTGTAAAAAAAAAAAAAAAAAAAAAAAAAAAAAAAAAGGTATCTACTGTACTATTAAAGATGCTCAGACTATCTTTCTGTCCTAGTAAAATAACTTGTAAGCACCATAGCCCATTCCATTTAAGAGCTTATAAAAGTTTAGACTTCATTTTACGACCACACTTCACAAGACTCCTTCGCACAAATCCCCCCTTTTTTTTTTAATAATAATATTCAAAAACAATATTTATTAATAAATGAAAATTAAAAAAATTCCATGGTTAGGACACTTTGGTACGCCTAACAATCTGCTACTGTTGAAATACTTTGAATTGTTAACTAATTCAGCTAGACGATCGAGGGCATCGGCTATCTATATTTTCTATTCACATACATCCAGATGGATCACGGATAGCAACTGGAGGACTGGGTATGTCTAATGATGTTTCAATTCAATTTGTAAGACCACTTGCTAACTGCCCGTAGATGGTACAATTCGAATTTGGTCTACTGAAGCTATCAACCGTGAAAATGAGAACGAAAATGAAAATGAAGATCTTCCTAAACAGCTGTGTTGTATGAGTACTCATACTGGTACAGTTACTTCAGTACGTTTTAGCCCTAATGGTCAATACCTTGCTTCAGGTAGTGATGATCGAGTAGTTATTATATGGCACAAGGAGGAGTATGTTATTAATTCGTTTTTTAATCTAACTATTAACACAGAGCAATTCCTGGTTTAGGTTCTACGTTTGGATCCGGTGAAAAACACACTGAGAATTGGCGTAGTTACCGACGTTTACTGGGCCACGATAATGGTTAGTGAATATTTTATGTTAAAGTTTCTAATTTTTTTAGATATCCAGGATTTATGTTGGAGTTATGATAGCCAACTTGTAGTGAGTGTCGGATTAGATAGTTCGATTATTGTTTGGAACGGTACTACTTTTGAACGACTAAAGCGAATTGAAGCTCATCAAAGTCACGTGAAAGGTATAACTTTTGACCCCGCGGGTAAGTACTTTGCCACTGAAAGCGATGATAGAACTATAAAGGTCTGGAGAGTAAGTGACTTTTCAATTGAGAAGACCATTACAGGTCCCTTTAACAATTCACCTTTATCAACCTATTTTCGAAGGCCGTCTTGGTCACCGGATGGAAAACATATTGCTGCTCCAAATGCGATGAATGGTCCAGTGTCTTGTGTTTCGATAATAGAGCGTGGAACATGGACCAGTGAAATTAATCTTATCGGACATGAAGGACCTGTTGAGGTTACCGCTTTTAATCCTAAGTTATTCAGAGATAAAAATGATAAACTGGTTTGTATATTGGCTTGTGGTGGTCAAGATCGATCTTTAAGTATCTGGTCAAGCGCTTTACCTCGACCTCTTTTGTCTTGTCAAAATGTTTTCCAAAAAAGTATTGGTGATGTTTGTTGGTCACCAGACGGATTGAGTTTGTTTTTATGCTCGTACGATGGAAATGTCTTAGTATGTACTTTTGAAAAAGAAGAGTTTGGTGACATGGTTAGCGATGAAGAGATATCAAAAGCGTTGGCTAAATATGGTCATGGTCGTCACGGTATAGTGCTTCCTGAATCTGCAAAGCAACTCGAGCTTGAGGAAACCGCCTATGCTATCTTAAAAAAACCGTCTTCTCTTTCTACAACTGACCCAACACTAGTCCCCCAAAGCTCTAGCACTCCAAAAAGTGCTCAGAAGACACCTCAAAAGTTACCCGCTTTTTTACCAAATAGATTGACGGCTGAAACTGTTGACACAAACAAGTTAACAGCTTCTAAAGAACAAATCGCATCACCTAAAAGACCTGGTCCGAGTGATAATGGTAACGAAATACCGACTAAATTTGTTCAGAAAGTTACTATCACGAAAGAAGGTAAAAAGAGAGTTGCTCCACAGCTATTGACCACTCTTAGTGCAACTCCAAGCACTTCTCGGCTAGCTTCTACTCAGTTACAGCATACTGGATCATCCCAACTTCCTCCTCAACAGTTTTCACAACCTATCAATTCATTACCTAAAGGTGGGGTTCCTATACTAATCGTTGGTAACAAAACAAAAGTCAACCATGAAAACGATGAAAGTGATCAGGCTTTACAGGAAGAGAAGATAGAAGAAGGTTTATTAAAGAATTACTATTCTTCTCTAATTGACAGTAGTACTTCGATATCTAACATAAATTTTGAAGCTCCTCGATATAAAACTAATATAGTTCATTCTCTTAATAATGAGCAAAAATACGTTTTGGAGGTGAAAAATGGAACAAGTGAAAAAAATCCAACTAGAATAGTTGCCTTGGAAAATGGAAACACTAAATGGATGGATTACCTTCCAAGACCGGTTATACTGGTTACTGGGAGTATTCATTTTTGGTCAATTGCGTGCGATGATGGATCTCTACATTTGTATTCATTGACAGGTTCAAGACTGCTACCGCCAATAATGATTGAATCTAAGGCTTCATTTTTGCATTGCAATAACGCGTATTTGCTTTGCATTTCTTCAAGCGGAATGGTATATGCTTGGAATGTGGTGAACAAGACTGCTCTATTTACTGCCAATTCATTAGCTCCAATCCTAAGTAGAGTTAGCAACAATGTTACCATTGAAAACAACTCGACTGACATTCCACACGTAGTTATTGCCAGCATCAGCAAGGAAGGGGTCCCCAGTGTTACGCTTTCTACCGGCGAAACGTACGTTTATTCGTCTACAATGCTTTGTTGGCAACGAATTACTGAACCGTGGTGGGCTATAGGAAGTCGGGAGTGGGATTCAAGTGGATTACTGCAAAGCAATACTCAAACCGAAAGTCAGCCGCTCAAAATATATGAACACCGAACTAATAATGTTTTAATGGATTCTGGAAGAGGAAAACTATTACAAAAAATGGTAGCTGATGCAATCACTGAAGAAGGTTATGATGATTTTGAGACCATAGTTACTATTAATCATTTAGAAAACAAAATCGCTTCTGCTCGATTACTTAAGTTGGATGATGAGTTTTTAGTAACAAGCGAAGTTTATGTCAGACTATTAATGCATCATGGTCTTTGGCAAAAATTGGAGGAATTTTTAGGAGAGCTACGAACTCAAACAAAATGTTCAATTAAATTATCAGGAAGAGAAGTTGTTGCAAAAATGTTAGTGGTTTTACGACAAGCAGTACAAACTGATAATGAATTTGATCGTGCAAACAAATTAATAGAAAAATACGCATCAACCTGAAAAAAATTGAGGCTATTTTAAATTTGACTTTTCTTTCTTGCATTCTGTTTAAGTCTAATACAATACTCATTGGAAAAATCTGAATAGTTTTGAAAGCAAAATAATGCATTAATTTTATTCTTTTAATGTCTTATACTATAGATGTTATTCTAAAATAGTCTTCCACTGTGAATATTAGTTAACATTACATTCCAATAAGCAAGAGGAAATTATAAATGGTTTAAAATGTAAATCACATACCAAGTTGTCGCCAAGATAATGCACATTTTCTATGCCGATTCCTTTATTAGTCTCTTTCCTAAACAATTCAAGCATGTTAGTTAATAGTTCAAGTTATGAGTGTCAATAGTATATTACATTTCTTTAGCAGACATTTTTGTAAGCCCAATTGCAGCAGGGGCTTCCTTTCCCTCAGCTGTAACAATCACATATTGATCTTTTTCGATGTCATCAGGCAAATTGCCGCCTTTGGAAACCAAGCCAGGAATCATAATATTGGCACCCGAGAGAAGGAATTTGATAGCTCCTCTGTCTACTCGAACTTGAGTAAAGGCATCCGGACCTAGGCGTATTAGTATATATTTGAACTAAACACAGATATGTTGTTGTCGATTCTGACCAGCTAGACAAAAACCAGAACTCCAATCAAACGTTGCGGTTACGTTAGCTTATACTCACATTTATGAACAAGACGAAGAGAAGGAATGATAGGGCCGTCGAAGTGCTGGAAAAGGATAATTTCGCCATTCAAAGTATACAAAAATAAACGATCCTCACTTAAACAATATCAGTACGACATACTAAAAATCACGGATGCTGATAAGAACGAACCATTTTATTTGAGTTAGTTGTGATTTTTTGGGAATTAACTCATCGATAACTTGTTTTAAGTTAGGATAAGCTTGTACTAGTTTTGCTTTTATTCCTCTTTGAATAGAAGACTTGATTGGAGTAGTTCCCTTTATATCTTCTCTAGAGTTAAATCTGTTGAGGTTAGCAATCATCCTACAAAATTATAAATCCAATTTAGAGCAATACCGTTTGAACATATTATTGAGTATATAGGAGCTGCAGACCATTGCTACAATAAGTTACTAGGTTGTAGCCGCGGTCTCCTCTCGGATGATCCGCGGTGTTGCCGATTACCACCTCGAGGGTTACAAACGTTAGATATATTCATTCATATTTGTGCACGTTTTTGTCTTCTAACAGTAAAAGCCAACTGGTTAAGAGAAGACATAAATCTAGCATATTATTTATTGAGTAATTGTACACTATAGAGATCCAGAATAATATAAGATGACTTCGGAAGCGCCCAGGGTAAAAAATAAGAACCCAGCACCCATCCAAATCTCAGCTGAACAATTGCTCCGAGAAGCTGTAGAACGACAAGATGTGGCGTTTGTTCCTCCAAAAATTAATATCACTGATCTTGAGGAGCTTCAAGAATTTCAAGGTCGAAAACGTAAAGAATTTGAAGATGCCATTCGACGGAATCGTCTCGCTATGGGCCATTGGATGCGATATGGTCAGTGGGAATTAGACCAAAAAGAATTTGCGAGAGCTCGCTCTGTTTTTGAAAGAGCTTTGGATGTAGATTCTACTTATATACCGTTATGGCTGAAATATATTGAATGCGAAATGAAGAATCGAAATATCAACCATGCCAGAAATTTATTTGATCGTGCTGTTACACAGCTTCCCCGTGTTGATAAACTATGGTACAAATACGTATATATGGAGGAAATGTTAGGAAATATCACCGGTTGTAGACAAGTATTTGAAAGATGGCTTAAGTGGGAGCCTGATGAAAACTGTTGGATGAGTTATATTCGAATGGAGAGGAGGTACCATGAAAACGAACGGGCTCGTGGCATATATGAACGATTTGTCGTTGTGCATCCTGAAGTAACGAATTGGCTTCGTTGGGCTCGTTTTGAAGAAGAATGCGGAAATGCTGCAAACGTTCGCCAAGTCTATTTGGCTGCTATAGATGCTCTTGGTCAGGAGTTTCTGAATGAACGGTTTTTTATTGCTTTTGCAAAATTCGAAATTCGTCAAAAGGAATATGAACGAGCTCGCACCATTTTCAAATATGCAATTGATTTTATGCCCCGATCAAAATCTATGGAACTATATAAGGAATACACTCATTTTGAAAAACAATTTGGAGATCATTTGGGCGTTGAGTCTACTGTGCTCGATAAGCGTCGATTACAATACGAAAAGCTATTGAAGGATTCTCCTTATGACTATGACACTTGGCTTGATTTGCTGAAGCTCGAAGAAAGTGCAGGGGATATTAATACTATTCGCGAAACCTACGAAAAAGCTATTGCTAAGGTTCCTGAAGTAGTTGAAAAGAACGCATGGAGACGTTACGTTTATATTTGGTTAAACTATTGCTTATTTGAAGAGATAGATGTGAAGGACGTTGACCGCGCAAGAAAGGTTTACCAAGAAGCTCTCAAGCTTATACCCCATAAAAAATTTACATTTGCCAAATTATGGCTCATGTATGCAATGTTTGAGCTTAGGCAACGTAAGATTGATGTTGCTAGAAAAACGTTGGGTCGTGCGTTGGGAATGTGTCCAAAACCAAAATTATTCCGAGGTTATATTGAATTCGAAGACGCAATTAAGCAGTTTGACAGGTGTCGAATTCTTTATGAAAAATGGATTCTTTATGATCCCGAGGCTTGTGCTCCCTGGCTTGGTTACGCTGCCTTAGAGACTAAGCTTGGAGATAGTGATCGTGCTCGCGCTTTATATAATTTGGCTGTAAACCAGCCTATTTTGGAAACCCCAGAGCTTGTGTGGAAGGCTTATATTGATTTTGAATTCGAGGAAATGGAATACGGAAAAGCTAGAAGTATTTACCAGCAGTTACTACGGACTGCACCTCATGTTAAAGTTTGGATTAGTTTTGCAAACTTTGAAATTGCCCATCTGGAGGACGATGACGAAGAACCACCGAATGAAGAAGTGGCTTCTCCAACCGCTGTTGTGCGTGCGCGAAATGTTTTTGAAAATGCATTGGCCCATTTACGCCAGCAGGGTTTGAAGGAAGAGCGAGTTGTATTACTTGAAGCATGGAAACAATTTGAGGCAATGCATGGCACGGAAGATACACGTAAGCATGTCTCTTCACTAATGCCACAGGTTGTTAAGAAACGCCGTAGACTTGAAGACGGTTCATTCGAAGAATATTTGGACTATCTGTTTCCGGATACGGCGACTGATCAAGGAGATAAGATGCGCAAAATGCTCGAACTTTCGCGAAAATGGAAAGAGGAAATGGCTAAAAAGAAGCTGGAGGCCTAGATTACATATGACATTTATTGGCGCTATCAGTTTAATATTTAGTAATCGTGTAAAATATTAGTAATTAATTGTTTACGAGGCAATGGGTCATGTAAATGGACGTTGTTACGAAGTTGAGGATATTCAGCGCTTTGGACTGTTCGGATAATAATAAAATAACTGTTTTTGCATTTGAAAGGCCGGAATGGCGCGTAGAAATAAGACAAGCAATCCATATTAGTATTATTAACCTTGAGTTTCGATCTGAGTTTACTTACTAAGCAAGATAAGCGAAAAATTTATGGATATTATGTTGAGGGAATCACACTTGTAGAAATGAGAAAGTTGTAAACATGACAATTTTGAAGAATCCAACGCAATTCGTAAATAACACATTAAAATACAATAAAATGAAAAATCCAATCCAAAATATATTTAATATGTACATATTTATATTTATAAATTGATTGTTCTTTACCTTGCCCCATTGACATACGATCGAGTATCTACCAGTGCGACTAATTTTAGTTTTGTTACTCAAAGTGGCAGGACTCACAGGTAAAGAAGCGGCTGGTTTGGAGTTGTGCTGATCTGATGAACTTGTCAATCAAATGAGATTACAAAATCTGACATTGGTTATTTTCAGCACTGACAGCTTATTCGGACCGGTTTACCCAAATGTTCTGCTAAAGTGAATTTACAGAATACAAAAATCGGCTTATGCGACCAACGTATTAGGCAACATTTTGACTTAAAAGAAAAAATTCATACACAGATTCTGCTAAAAACTTAAAGACACAAAGATGTTCGTATGAATAAAAAATGACTGACTATAGTGAAAGAAATACCAACTGTTGCTAGTTAAAGTTGCAGCAAGTTTTTTGAGTTATTGTTGCCGAGATGTCGATCTCTTCAAAGGTAACATCCAGCATCAAAGATCGCCGAGAGTTCCCAACCATTATAGCCAGTAACAACCCAGCATACTTTGCGTTATGGTGCCTTAAAGGTACGTTCACTGACGATCGTTTTCAAACTCGGTTGACACTCGGGTGAAATGAAGTTGCCTTCTGTCAACTGCCACTTCCAAGAATCTGAATAAGAGAACGAGGATCCGGGAAATTTTCGTAAAAAGAATTCATTCAATTAAAATTAAGGGACTTGCAAAAACTATTTACTGTGGTTTTTAAGCTAAATCCTTGCGATTATAAGAAAACACTTATTCTTTGTTTATCAACAAGGCTGATTTAGCTTCACCACCGTTTTCCTTTTCCAAATCCTAACATTTTTCTTCGAACTTTACTTTTTTAATTGATGCAAATCATCTTGTGCTATTCTCTCTTCTCTTACTCTTGTCAGCTGTGATTTGATTTTCCACTAATCTTGTCTAAAAAGGTACTGAGCATATCCTTTATTTTTATTTTCAAGGTTATTGTGGTTTTCATCAAACTATTCTTATTCATTCTCTCTTTGTATCTTCGTTAATCTCGGGTTTTTTTTGTTTGCCACTTCTCTCTTTCTTTAGCCTCGTGATTTTAGCAGACCCCGGGTTACAACTTTTTCGTTGTTATACTTCCTATTGTTGAACTTACTTGATCTGTGTCGCTTCTCGGCTAAAAAAGTGCCCTTGCTCCTTACTTCCTTTTTCTTTTAGTATTTTTTTTGCTCCTTTATCAGTTCTTGACTTCAAGCTTGAGCTAACCGTAGTCCCTTTTACGTTTACTCGTTTTGAAGAATAATTGGTGTAGATTGCTTAAAAGGATTTCAAATTCGGCGGGACTTAAAATCTGCGAAAACAGTAATTTTTATTTTTTTTCGTTTTCGTGATTTTGGGGCACTACTTATTCTTCCTGCTATCGGCGTTTGTTCTTGGTTTTTCTCTTCGGTTATTGCGTTTACACACAGCAGTTTTGAAAATTATTGAGTAAAATTTTGGTATTCGAAAACTGCTTGTCTTTAACTAAAAAAAATATTATCACATCGTTCGTTTTACGCCAATCTTTGCGTTTGCCAGTAATTTATACTGCAGCAATTGTCTTTAAAAAACTTTATACGTGTTAAATATATTATTAAAGAAAGATGAGGGAATCGAACGTTAGCATCGTATGGAATAACAAAGCTTCTGTCACTATCAATACAGTCCTTTATGATCGACGTGCGCTTGACTGTGACTCCGAAATGTCATTAATGAATTCATTAAGCCATCTCGTTTATTTGACTTCGACTTCACCGAAAATTCGTGAGATCCTTACTATGGATGGTGGTTTGATGCGTTTAATGAATATTTTACGTGCCGGACGTGGACAAACATTTGCCCGAATGACAATATGGCAGCTAGCTCTTCAGTGTGTCGTAAATGTTGGGATACGTGGGTCTGAAGCTATTCGAATTCGTGTTGTGGAAGCTGGTATCGTTCCTATTGTTGTCACCCTTTTAGATGATTTTTTGTTTGCGCTTGAGTCCGTTGTTTCTCACCATTCTCGATTTCAATTTTCCCTTACACCTTCTACTACCCCTCCTCCATCATCCGCATCTGCTCCATTCCCCATTAATTCTAATATTAGCAATTCTCTTGATTCTGTGTCTCAACACAATTCATCTGCTGACTCTTTGTTCGTCAACGGTGATGTACCATCTCCATTTGGAGCTAGTACGGCAAGCTCTAGCTCTAGAAGAGTTTATTCGGTGGATTTACGGGATAGTGGAGATGTCCAACTTCCAAATCAATCTACGTTTCGACATTCCGTGAATCGTGATTTATTGGGATCAAGCTCTACCACTAGTCATGATCGATCCTCCGGCTCCATTTATTCAAATGATTCATTTCAAGATCCTCGTGTTCAAGCAAACTCTCCATTAACCATTCAAAGAATTTCATCAGCTGCACCCTCTACTCCTACTTCTACTGAAAATGTTAATTATAACATGACTACCCCTTCTTCTCCTTCATACTCTCGTCAAACAGGCCCTGCTAGTGAGACAATTAATGACGAGATAGACTCTCCAAATTTTTTCTTTCCAACTCCGCTTAATATTATGACTACTACTCAGGATTCATCACGGGATGTGCAATTGTCTTTAAATAATGTTCAATCACAGGCCTTGAATAATCGTCAGCGTCGTAATCAACTTTTACCTGGTGTTCCTTCTACATCTGCGTTATTAGATGGCCGCAGGCCCGAAAATGTAGTTGATTATCACGGGATTGCCTCATTCTTTGACAACTTTGATAAGAAGATTAATAAACTCCCTCGTGAAGAAGATATACTTTTTGGTTTGCAAATTCTTGCTTATACTAGTAAAAACTATTTCCATATGCGTCCTTACTTCGAGTCTTCTAAAGATGTTCCAAGTTTACGTATGTCGCCCTTACGTAGCGGCAGTAAAACGTGGAATATTTTTCAGTTAGTCGAGCAGTTCACCTTGAAATTCTACCCCCCACAAGTTCAATACTGGGCCAGAGCTATCATGAATAATTACTGTCGGAAAGATGAAAGTCATGGTGGTATACGTCGATGCGCCAATTTGTTATGTAACAAATGGGAAGAGCACAGTCGTCAATTTGCTAAATGCAGAAGATGCCGACGTACAAAATATTGCAGTAAAGAATGCCAGCATCAAGCATGGCCGGGACATAGTCGATGGTGTCGCGTAATTCATAAAGATGGCAGGAATTCCAAACGAGAGAGCTCAAAAATAAACTCAGTCACTGAAAGCGAATCAACAGCATCCCCGGCTGCATCTGTTATTCCTGTTGGAACAGAATCTGTAACTTCAAGCACTCAGAGTGATAGCAGATTGTAGTACTAATGACAGTTTAATGACAATTTCTATCCATTTCTTACTAGGTATGCTTACGCTTCAAATAGACTTACAGTTGGAGGTCACACATATTCTTTTAATCATTTTTCCGGCATTCAATACTACGTTTTGAATTCATTCCTTAATTCCCTTTGCCATCAATTATTATTTCATGTGCCGTGAAGAATATGAATTTCAGCTAACTCTTTACTCGCAATTAAGTTAATCGTTTAACCTTTTTTTATGCAATTAATTGCCGATACATTCAGATTTGTTCTTCTTATTATGGATATCGTGTGGTTTTAGCAGGGCAATAATCATGAAAGCTTTTGAAACCTACAGGGAGGTACGAAGGTGTGGAGGCCACTGTCCTAATTTATTAAAACTTCGAGTTTCTTTTCCGACTGTCCTTCTGTTGCTTATCGTTTTTTCTCGTAACTTAAATGCTTTTACTTAAAATAATAAACTTTTTTCTTTTCAACTTGTTTTTGTTTGACTTGGTTACTTATTAATAAATTAGTCAAAAATTATACATAGCTTTTTCGGAATAGTTAAACCTATGAACAGGGCTAAAGCAATACGATGTGATATTGCATGAAGGCTAAAGCTTTTTGTACTTGTATACCTGGAAGTCAAGAAATAGATCGTACTAATGATGCTTTCGCTAAATTGACTAAACGAAAGTATTATTTCAAGTTATCTTGTCTGTTGACGCTAATATTTATAGAACATTTAGGAGGAATCAATATTATAATGAATTCAGTATTTCTCTATTAGTAGAACAGACTTTGTAATTTGCTTATTACTATAAAATTAAACCAACTCACTTGCAAATAGTGAACTGGAAGAAGTACCGTAGTTTAAGCATAACCATTATACAGTTGAGACAGCAATAAATTGAAGGCTGCTGTATTCAGTGCACTTGTGCTGCATTAAATTGATCTTTAAACCTATTTTTATCTTTGGTTTTCGAAATGCTGCCCCAAGATGACATGACTGATGAAATGAAATCATTGGCAAGCCGTTTAGAAGACACCACTCAGGCTTTTTATGACTTGGCATTGATCGTTTATAACCTTGAAGATACTACTCCATCTGATGCCATTCCTGAAAGCCTTGATACTCTTATCAGAGATCTCAAATCTCTTCCTGACATATCTAGAAAGGTGAATAACTTAATCCCTCAAGACGTCTTGGAATATATTGAACAAGGTCGAAATCCAGATGTATATGCTAGACAATTCAGTGAATTGGTTCAAAAAGATAATCAGTATGTCAACGGGAAGCTATATGCTATAGAGGGATTTCAAAAGGCTTTTGCCGAAGAAATTAAACAGGCTTATCCTGAGGTATCAAGTGTGGTTGATAAAATTTTAAACGAGGGAAAAGTCGAATCTACAGTTTCATGATTGCACCATAGTCAAAATTAATGATTTCGGATTTTTTTGAGGTATGAAAAAGCGTACAACTCTTACCGATAATTCAGCTACCTGCTTACCTACAGTATCTATCATTGAATTAAAAAGGGGAAATTCTGAATTATTAACTAGTACTGTAAAACTTCATCTAAAATTTCAATGCACAACTTTCGTTCCTCAGCTGACGCAGGTTCATAATTCGGCTGTATAATTTTATGGAGCAAATGAAAGTTCGAAAATGAGTTTTGATAGAAAATTTTTCTTTTGTTATTTGCATTGATATCATGATTTTTCGTTTGCATACGAGATCCAAATATGTAACGATACTCCATCACTTCTTCATCTTCCTTGACCCAAAACTTGTTAGCTTAAATTCCTTTACAAAAAATTATTTGCTTACGTAGAAAACATAAATTCTGTCTTTGTTTGCTGATTTTGATGTCCCTGATTTCACGGCTCCATTTATTGATTTATTATGGTCGAGATTAGTACCTCCCTCAGTTTTTTTACACAATTTGATCGGTTGGTTTTTTACAACGTTCGAATGGTTGGACTGACTTTGTGATTTTAGCTCAAACTTGGGTAAATAAGGAGATGCATGTGAGTTATCATTGCCAATAATATCGACATTACCAGAGGATGTTTGGCTTTCACTGGAAGATATATAATTTTGGCTTAATGGAAACGAGTTTATTAAACCATCACTTTTTCCTATAACAAGCACATCATTGATGATTTTCGGAGAGTTTTTATGGTGTTCTTGGTTAAGAAGGTAATCTGATAGCTTCTCACTTTTGTATCTTTTATCGGCTTTTGTATTCTTATCTACTAAAGTAACGTTTCGAGACTTAGCTTTCTTTAATTGTTTACTTTCAGAAAATGTTTCCTTATTTGAAATAATGTCAAACGCTGTCACAGTTCCTTGATTTGTTATTTTGGAAAAGTCGCTTTCCCGATAAATCTCAAATGTTGGTTTTCTTTTTCCACACATGGTTGTGGATTTGGTATAATTTTCCATTTTTAATTAATTTCCGTGATCCTCTTTTCTTTTAGTCTTGAATTACCCATTCACTTTGGTTGTTGTCTTAGTAGTATGGTATGGAATGTAAACAAACAAACTCACGAACGAATGCCTTTTAAGTGGCTACAAATTTAGGATACCAAATTCTCTATTTAATTGGTTAAAATGTTATGTATTTGTTTTTTGTATTATTTGACGGTTAAAATTAAGCATGTATGCATCCATTTTACATAAATAATGTTGTGCTGCTTTTTTGAGATGGACGGTATACTATAATGGCTTTAGATATCTCGAAAACAACTTTACTTTTTAAATTATGTTAATTAAAAGAAAACATTTTTTAAAGCGCGTTACTTACAAAGATTGACTACAACTAGTGTGCAAAAAAAATAAATTAATTAAACACCTTATCAGTTAAACGCAATAAAATTGGCAATAATATAAACAAAGGCGCACGGTTGCTAAAAGGTTGACTAAAAAGGGATTGTATCTAATAAGTCGAATACAGTAATATATATCTAGTGCATGACCCAACTAAAAGACTCATAATCTTAAAAAATTATAATTGTCCAAGATAAATAAGGCACTCATATTAAAGAGATGGAAGGTAGAATCATTAAGAAGATGTTGAAGGCAAGATGAAATGCTTTTTAACCTTCGCACCCCTTGATATCAATCGATCATTACCAATTAATTAGGTATTCAAATCCATTAAAAAGGAAAGCTTATTAATTATTCCAAACGATTATGATCGCCAAAAGGATTGTTTACATCCAAATCTTCTGATCTCTGAGCATTAGAACCTCCGCTACTCGAGCGAGATATGTAAGAAGCCCGATCATCAAGGTGACGAGAATATGAAGAACTATAGGATCCACTATCTGAACTATAATCTGAGTTTTCGGAGCATTTTTCCTTGAATGCATCAATGGCTGTCACAATTTCATCGTTTGCCTTCAAGAGATTGGCTAACCACATCTCGTCTTGAATAGCTTGTATGTAGCGCAACAAGGAGCGATGAGCACGTTTACAATCCACATAATAAACCATGATTTGCTTGTTTTTGGCCGGATTTTCTGTGTTAGGATTGATTCGGACAAGGCTATTAGAAAGATTGGTAGCAGCCATGCTGGAAGAGGCTATCAATCTTTCTAAAATTGGACCAACCTTTTTAAGATTGATAGTGGGTTGTTCAGAATGCGAAGCAGATGATTGTCGTTGAGGAAGTCGAGATACTAAACTACTCATGCTTTCCATTCCACGAACATTAGAATAGTCATTGTGCCAAAGTTTGATCATATGGATAGCACGCTTACGAACGGGTTTAGAATATTCAGAATTTGTTGCACATTGCAACATTCGGTCTTCCAATTTTTCGTCTGAGAAATTTTGTAAAAAATGAGAGCCAGCATTTTCAATTAAAGCCTGGAGAATAACAAGTGCCCGAACTTGTTCATGAGGTGTACTGTACTTTAACTTCTTACGAAGGGTACGAGAAGCCTCTCGCGGACCAGTAACAGTTAAATTAACGGCTTCAGATAATTGAACGATACCAGACAAATCCTCATCGTCGGTATCTCTAGAGGTTAAACGATCGATATAAGTGGTGACAGCAGTAATTGGAACTGTTTCACTGAAAATTCCCATTATAAATAAGATGAAATAGTGATTTTAATTATTCACTGAGATAATGATAGCTTGAGTGTTTGATGGCTTGATGGAACAAATTAAAGTCTGAAAATATATAGCAGCAAGGAATAATTTTCAATCGATTGTAAACGGACCTTCCAATAAACGAAAGTAGTACCTTCTGGTTGTTCTTTCAAGTAAAATTTTATGAAGTTTTAAAGCTATCGAATAGAAAAGTTGTCTATATTTGCAAAAAGAAGAAGGATTTTGGTGTGTGTCGTATAGATAAAGAATATCATATTACACTACGTTCCAAAGTTGTGATACAAAAATAATTAACGAAATGAAGAATGAAAAAGATCATAAATTAACCCGAAAATTGATGCTTGAATTTTAGAGAAGATTATGCAATTTTTGTTAATTTATTTGCTAGCAAAATATCCTGTAGATATAGATTCTCAGCTGATATTTACTAATTCTGTATGCCGGAATAATATTAAGTAATAATTAAATGATAGTTATTAACAACTTATTATGAAAAAAACTAGCTTAAAAAAAAATTTTTTTGAATAAATGAGTATTATTGAATTTATATGTTTTAAATATAAAACACAAATTCCTGTATCACCCACCGTATACATAGAAACAAAAATATATGTATATATATTCGTATAATATATCTATAAACTACGAAAGGCCGATGTCACAATTTGTAAGATTTATAAAAAAAGAAATCCAGAAAACTTTTAGAAATTAAAGTTACTTCTAATCTCAAAAGCTAATATTAAAAACAGTTAGCCTACGTGAATTTTTTTTTTTTGTAATTCTAACCCAACTGTTGTAAGTGTGCATTGTTTTATTCATTCAATTCTTTTATACATTTATTTACCGTTTTTCTCAATTTGTCTATTGCGCCCTGTTATTAACTGAGCGTAGTGCAAATACATAACATGTTTATAGTTACAAATTTTAGAAATGGTAAATTACTAGTCGAATTTTATTTAAACGAAAAGCTGAAAGCTATCATCCTTTATTCTTTTCAAACCGAAAGAAATTGTATTGAGACGAATTCATTAATAGTTAATTTAAGCAAACGTAAACATGTAAATTAGAAATCGCCAAAATCGTTCTCTTCATACTTACTACTAGAAAAAAGCATAGAGAAGCTTCCAAATTTGAACTATATGTAATTATTCAGTTTCATTTCATACGTACATTAATTAAATATTTTCTTTAACTACTTATTTTCGGTTACCTAGAGAAAATTAGTATAACTAGGCATGAGGTAAGTCATCTCTTGCCAACCACCAACACACTGAGCATAACAGGTTTTCAGAAAATCCATCCATCTTACACCAATGTTTATCATTAACTGGTTCTACGATGCTCTTGCCATGCTTGGTCTTGTCAACAAGCATGCCAAGATGCTGTTTTTGGGTTTAGATAACGCCGGAAAGACCACCTTGCTACACATGCTGAAAGTATGTTTGACTTCTACTCTCCTTGATTATCCTTATACTAATTATTTAGAATGACCGTTTAGCTGTAATGCAACCAACTTTACATCCTACTTCAGAAGAACTGGCTATTGGCAACGTTCGATTTACTACTTTCGATTTGGGAGGTCATCAACAGGGTATGTAGTCACAGAGTTGTTTTTCTAAATCATGGAGATTTTGTAAGAGTTGGAATGTCTTTAGAATAATTAATTTTTTTTCGCTTAAAATTCTTTTTTGTATAAAGTTGTTTGAATTTCTATATCGTCTCATATGTCGTTGGCTAGTTTATCAGTGGGCCGTTTTGTTCTCATGATCTTTGTTTTTTCTTTGCAATTTCTTCTATGATTTTGGATTCTCTATCTGATTTTATGTATTTTTACTAATTTTCTTATAGCTCGCCGCTTGTGGAGAGATTATTTCCCCGAGGTTAATGGCATTGTTTACTTGGTTGACTGCTGTGACTTTGAACGCCTTTCTGAATCAAAGGCCGAACTAGATGCCTTATTGGCCATGGAAGAACTTGCTCGCGTCCCCTTTTTGATTCTTGGCAATAAAATCGATGCCCCTGGTGCTATTTCTGAAGATGAACTCAAGGCGGCCCTTGGACTTTATCAGACCACTGGTAAGGGCGTGTCTAAACCCGTTCCTGGAATCCGACCTATCGAAGTATTCATGTGCTCGGTGGTCCTTCGCCAAGGTTATGGCGAAGGCTTCAAGTGGCTTGCTCAATACGTCTAAGTTACCCCATTGCATCCTCTTAAAAACCTTTCACTTTGAATGACGCCCGTTCCAAATTTCCCTAATTGTTTGCTCAGCGCTTACATAGATTCGCCCAATTCAGATTTACAAACTTGATGACAAGTCTTTTTTGTTATATGATATTCGTGCGGTCAATTGTTTTCATCTACGGAGCATTTGTCTTTACTGACTTTGCAGTATGCTCCTATGCTGATAACGTATTGTGTATTATCCGTTAGCCCATTTTTTTCAGTTGTGATTCTAAAGCTTGATTATTGGTTCTTCAGAGATATTTACTTATCTTTTGTGAATATGATCATATATAGATGATAATCTATAAAGTTTCGTAGAGCACCATATTGTAAGTGTCCCATAATTCATCTAAATCCGAGCTAGCTATGTGTATCACTTTTAAAATCTTTTCGGCATGAGAGACGATTCCAACCACTCTGATCATAGTTGCCGGTTTAGTTAAAAGAGGCGATATTTCGCAACATGAGTAATATTTAGCAAATATCGCTGGTGATTTTTGTCCACGAAATGCGTCTTCAAAGTAGTAGAGGATGACATTGCCGACTTTTTTTGCAGAGCGCACTTTTGCTATAACGTTAGATTTCATTTTTATGCAATAAAACCAACATATATTGAGAGCAAACATAATAGACCTTACCAAAAAATTCAACTATAATGCATACATCTCTTCGTTTCATCCTGAATACTGCTAAGACTTCTCCTACACGAAAACATGTTCTCAAAACACTTTCCGAAGAAAGACCGTGTATTGCGGAGTTAAATTCTCCAACTTTTGGAAACTGTTTACGCGTAGGTACTGTTTCAGTTTTAGTTTTTTCGCCTTCGTTCTCATGAGAATTCAGGTCCAACTTGTCGTTTTCTAGAAATTGAATATCGCGTTTTTCCAAATTCTTTGTGTTTCTGTCAAGTCCATAAACATTTTGAACGTCAATTTTGGTTTTTTTTTGTTTCAGAGTAGTTTCAGATTTAATAAATTGAACAGTTTGACTAAATTCTTCTCCTATTCTATTGGCATGACGCTTCATTGTTTTATGCAAATGTATATCGAACAAATTGCAGAATTTAAGTTACACGTACTATCATAAAAACACAAAGCATAGAAACGTAAAAAAGATGGAATTTATAAACGCGATTGATCAATAGAAAAAACGAACAGTGCTTGCAAAAATTAATTAATATGCATACTTTTTACAAGGAACCATTCATGAGTGTAGATCGAGTGCAATATAAATAAAGACATCCTAACGTCAATTGATTTTGTTTCATACACCTGAATGTGCACTAATATTGATAGCTTACGTCCACTATCAAGAACCCATAAATATCTACAGTCTCTTATACACATGTTTTCTTTACGAATGAAATTTTTTGTTAATTAGTTGCTTTATTTCTTATTATCTCAATAAGAAATATACAGTACTTAACAGTTAAGCAAAGAGAAATTGATAATCTAGTAGTCGGAAGAGTTGACAACATCTACCTAGTAGTGTATACTTACCTCAGTCGAAATTAATTAGTGCGTTCATCACGCTACTATACGTGTATTTGTCAAATTCTACTAACGCTTTTCATACACTAACTTAAATTAACTAAGTTTTACGGTTTTATCGGTTGATTAGAGGCGGCATCATAAATGGCTGAAGAAGCAAACAAAGATGCGGATATTTCTTCATTATCCTTAAGCTTAGATCCTGAAATAATTGGAGGGCAAAACAACTTCTTGTAAGCCTCGCATATTTAAAAAAACGTGTCTTCTGTTTACTAACAATTACTCTAGAGAGAACAACTTGCAACAAATTTTCCAAAAAATTATTCAAGAACGAGGACCTTTTCGAGATTTGAAGGAAGAAGATCTACAAAAGGAACTTCAAAAAGAAAGCATTAAAGATGAATCGTCAGCGAAGTCTTCTGAAACTGAAAATGTTTTGGAATTTGCGACATTGGACTCGAAACGAAATGTGAATGATACTGAAGTGGAATCTATGGATTCGCAGGCTTACAAGAAAGAATTAATTGAGCAAATAATGTATGTTTTATCTTATTTAATAGCTCATTTTAAAGATTTTGGTATTAACCATCAATATTAGGATTGCTCAAACGGAATGCTCTCTTGCCCTTGATATGACCTCTTTGTTATTATCAAAGTTCAAGGAAAATAGTATAGAAACAATTTCTCCTTTCCTCAAATCTACAGTGCCCCCTAGTTCCTTACAGTTTAGTCGTTCGCAACCGCCCGAATCAAAAGAGTCAGATGCAACGTTAGCGAAGTGTTGGAAGGAAAAATCTCTCACCTCTTCTTGCAAATTTCTTTTTGAGGCAAAGGAGCGTTTAACTTCGGTGGTTGAAACAGAGCATGAATACTACACCGAGTTGGTAAAGGTAAAAGAAGCCTCGTGGCCTTTATTCAATTCACAAGGTAGCAATCACCTTTCCGTTCAATATAGCTGTCTTGGAGGAATTTCCTTGGGACTGGGCCTCATACGTATGAAACCAGAATCCAAAAGCTTTGAAGTACAATCTAGCTTACTCTATAGCCAGGCTGCCTTAAAAATAAGTATTTTAAACAAAGATAGGGATGAGATTGGCTCTTCTACATGGAGCTGGCCTTCCCAGAACTGTAATTCCGTTCTTTTGAAAGATATTTACAAATTACAAGAGATCCTCTTTGAGATGGACATTTGGAATTCATTGCTCCAAGAAGCACAAAGTTGTGGTAATCAAGGAGTTAACTTTACTGGTGATGAAATCTTAGTGCCAATTTCTGATGACCATGTTGTGAGAATAACCCTTGAAACTTCAAGCAAGAATACCGAGAGTGGATTCACTGAGGACAAAAAATCCAACGAAGATACCTCTACTAATTTTGTAACTATAAAGCAAGAAAAAGAACTTTTAAAATGTTTATGTGATACTTTAAATGCGATTGCACACATTTTGTTTTTAAAACATTGTCGAAAATCTGATAGACGCAGTCAGCAGCCAGAGTTATATATGGCTATAGACGCAAATGCGCCCTTAATTCTTCGTCCTTTAATTTTTTACTATAATTTAAATCAGGAGTCTCTGGAATTTCAAAGATGGTTAAAACAAAGAGACATATCTTTCAAATTCATGCCCAATTATCCTTGGGAAAAAGCAAAAGATTTTCTGGAACTCGAGAATTCCCTATCGATAAACAGACTTAGCATTTCGTGGAGAATCATGGTTAGTAATTTTGAACCGGCCATTTTTATTCAACATACCCCAACGCTTCATGGAACAGACAAAAGTGTATGGCGATGTAAAGATCAATATTCCTCTAATCAATTTTCTTCTTTAAAAAATGTATGCCAATACATTGAGCATCATATAAATAGTTTATCAAGACGGTCAAAAAAAACGGAATGAAATTCTTATGTGCATTAGGATATGTTTGATAAATATTAAATACATACACGTAAAAGTCGTGTTTTAACGTCAAATATCACAATTCGCTTTTATCGCTTAATGAACATTATAAAGAAGATTTCATAAATTATAATGCGTTAGTTGTAAAGGCATATTCTTTAATTAAAGTGAGTGTAAATATGTTTAAGTATGGAGATTCAAGAAAGACTAGAATTAGTAACCGAATAAAAAATCATCTATGGGTATCAAATTAAAAAGAAGGCTATCGAGTTTTTTGCATTTGCTTCCTAACTTCAGCTTCTAATTCAAAAACATGAATATCTTTTGATTCAGGAGACAGATGGCGTAAACATTTTGCAAGCTCAAATAGATAAACAAAGTTATCTCCGCTCTTTCCTCTTCGTGTAGAAATGATTTTAGCCATTTGAGTTAGGTCGTCTGAGGGCTGAAATTGGGGACTCTTTGAAGTACCCACGTAAACGAGACAATTCTCCAAAACCGGAATTTCATCACCGGTATGGGCATAAACGGGAACACTATGGGCGGTATAACCATTGACTTCTCTATCATCCAAGTATTCTCGCACTTGCGTCGCATATTTTGCAGGAATGCGAAATGCCATACCCCAGCATCCTTCATCAAACGGGGTGAAAGACCAGTCAGAAAATTGCTTCCATTCTTCATAAGGTATCAAGGTGAGAACGAGACCAGGTGAGTTAACAGTGCCCCTATGATCCTCACTACGCATCCAGAATCTGCGAACATAACCTTTTATAAAACATGGAATACTATAGTCATAGTGAGGAGGCGGATGCCAAATTAAAGAGCCATAACCAAACACCCATAAACTCCCTTCCGGACTAAGTGTTTTCATGAGCGAATTCAGCCCAAGTTTCGTTATTAAAAGGAAACCGGTGACTGTAAACTAAAACGCGAGCATGTTCCGAACCATAACATGAGCTTACAATAGATAACGACGGATAGCAAAATCCCTTATTTTAATTCCTAAATTTATGAAAACTGAAAAAATCGTGTAAAACATATCAACATTAGCGAGTAAAACAGAGCAGAAAAAGCGAATAGCCAGAGAAAGATATAAAATATAGGCAGAATTAATCTTCGGCTAAGTCAAGGCAATTTCTAGGATCTCCTAAAGCATTTCGAACAAACTTAGTATGCCTACCTTTAGCAAAGACCTCATTAGAAGATGTCAAAAAATCAACGCTCGTAAAAGCAATGTTTGATCCTAATCGATCACACTTTGCGTGCAGTAAAATTGATGAACCTAAAGTACCACCACTTTGTAAAAAAGTTTGATTCATATCTATTGACACGCCAGAAATAAAAAGCCCTCGACTGGCCAATGCTAAACTTCCTCCCAAATCAGTGAGTGCTGCAATACAACCGCCATGCAAATTACCCATACGATTTAGGTGATGCTTCTGCAGTTTCAGAGAGCATTCTACAAATCCTGGAACTGCACTTATAATTTGTATATCACTGACTACATGAGCATCAAACCCATTGGTATTTACAAAATCCTGCCAAACAGAACGAACGAAAGAAAGCACCTTAGTACCAGAGCTATTAATTGCCATTGTGTCTTAAAACTTCGTTTAACAGGTATCAATCACTGTAAAAGTAAGTACCTCAGGTGAATTGGTTATGTTGTGGCAGTTCTTGGCTACTCGCAGCAGCGATACTTGTAGTTAGTAAGGATTTACAAGCCATTTGCCTGCCTATAGTAATATCACCAAATCATTATTACAAATGGTAATATAATTAAATGAACATTAAATACAAGAATATGAATATTGTTTGGATTATTCAAATAACGGATATTTTTTTTTTCTAATGACGAGAAGAAGAAATTCATAATTTGAACGTTAAAGAGTTGCATCATTAAAACTTGAATTTCGTATAAATATCCAACACGCGTATAGTTAACATGGCTAATGTTGAGCTTATGTTATATATATGTTTATTGACACCAGTAAATTACTTACAAGTGATTTGAGATTAATTTAATATTTTCTAATTACCACTTCTCTTTTGAACCATCCAAAAAATATTCATTTGACAGCTCGTCTTTTCAAGTATGCGATCATGGGCTGGGCGCCTGTCGTAGTTATGAAAAACATTCTTTTCAAGGAACTGTCCCAAACCAAAACCCCGAGTTCTTTTGCGTACTCTACTGCTTGGTCGAAGCCAGAATCAGTAAGAAAATCGCGAAACAAAATTCCAGGAGTAGCCCGAAGTCTATTTTTTTCCAATTCCCATAAATAAATTTGATCTACTAATGTAGGAGGTAAAAGAGGAACATTCGATCTCATCTGAGGGTGAGCATGAGTTGTCAAGTATGTAATAATTTGCTCCGCTGCAATTCCATTCATCAAAGCACGACGAATACTATCCCGAGTTATCACACCGACAACAAGATTTGAAAAACGCGCCCTTAAGTTAGCAAACAATCCGATGATGGCAATCTGTAATGGGGAGCTTGTGTAAGCATATAATCGGTAATTTGTTTCTACAATAATAAAACCTTTATCATCATCATTTTCACTTTGCTTTCCATGCAATGAGCGATAATCAGTTGTCAGACCTGTTGCCAGTCTGGTTGGATAGAAACGCTTGGAAGTAATTTTTCTTTGATAAACTAATCCATATTCTCTTAGGTCTTCAAGCATGATTTGTTGTGTATCTGTTAAGAAGTCCACTGAGTATGCCCTCCCCAAATCCAAACTTCCAAGCATAAATAAAAAGTGCAAAACCTGAACAGGATCCATATGCGTGTCTTCAGATAGTTTTAAATAATCCAAAAGTAACGTCCAAATTTGAGCATTTATATCCTGTAACAGAAACTGAAAACCGGCACGGGTAATACGTAGCTGGTTTTTTGGACCAGACATTAAACCGCCCCGCTTTAATAGACTTAAGACACCTTCTCCAGGAAATTTAGCTTCCGGAGTTCCTACCATGAAGTGCAAGATTGTTTCCCAAGTTTCTTTCGCATATGCGTCAAGAAAATCAACCGTCACCAAGTGCTTGTCTTCATCGGTACATGGCACGCCAAACGAATTGTGATTTCCTCTAAAAAGCTTAATTAGTTTATACTCAAAATTCAATAAAACTTACCCTCCAGTCAGAGCAGTTATAAATTGTTTGCGAAATTCACTATTTAGAGTGATATATTGTCCATCAAATTGAAATATATGCATCCTAACCAGTTTGTTGAAGGATTCAGATTGATAAACTTTACTCGAAAGTTTGATCCATAAATCGAAATCTGAGAGTGCTACTGGCATAGGATTGAAAAGCATAGACATGACATACTGTCTAGCTAGAATTGGCAATAAACGAAACACAGCAAGACAAGCAGCTGGCTTTTGGTAAAGCCTTGCATGATTTGGTAACTGTTCCAGGAAGTCGTTGATACTAGACTTGAATTCTGCTTGCATGGTGACAATTTGCGAACCTACTTCAAAAGGTTTAAATTGGCGGTTGTAATCTCTCTTTATTCAGCTGAATAGAACAAAATCCAGTGTACTCAACTAATAAACTTATTTACGATTATCAATCTTCCATAAATGCCAGATAAGCAATCATCGCGAGACCGAAGGTGGATGGTGATCAAGAGCGAGTCGAATTACTGGTATTAAATAGGCTAGAATAACAAGCCAAAGCTTCCGACAATGACAATAACAATTTTTTTTTGCTGATAATTACATTAACCTGTGTACATATTTATTACAATTCAAACTTTTATGCCCAAGTTGCGAATTGTCGTGATTAGATAAAAACATATAAACAATCATTCATACTTAAGTTTTAAATAAAGTCAGTTTTAAAAAAAAAAAGATTTGTTTTAAATGTTCTGAATATTTACAGTTACGTTAAATATTTACTGTACTATTACTTATTTAGACCATTAGAGATGCATGCTTGGTTGAAATAAACCGCGGGATAAATGACCCTCGAGAGAAAAATAATTTGTTTTTCAAATATCAGTGAAAAACATATAAATCCTTAATCATCTAATTAACTTCTTCCGTATCAGCTGAATAAATTGTGCGTAATTAAACTCTTTCATTTATGCAGCAAAAAAATTTTGTTATTTGGACTGGAATTATACATCAAGACCTTAAAGCACGTAAACGTTCTTGTAAGTTGTCATCTTCTACAGGAGCGGCGGGAGTAGGAACACTGGCAGCAGGAACCGAAAGATTATTGTTCATATTCTGGTTAAATTCCAAACCAGCTTCATCAGCTACCGTTTGCATTAATAAATCTACATCTTCTTGGGGTGTATCGACAGCAGTCACTGATCCCATAGCCTTATATAGTGTTAGTTCTAGTCTTGAAATATGATTAATCAAGGAAACTTACCTTATTCATATAACCCGTTTGAACATTAACATCATCGAATTGCGCTTCAAATTTATCCATGACTTGTGAAATCTGTGGGTCAGAAACATTTGAAAAAAAACTCATTCTACGAGAATTAGGAACTCACCATCTCCAAATTCATTGTTTTCATAGCTCTGTCCATTCCCCGAACGACACCTGCCATATTTCCCGACACCTAAATAGTCAATAAGTATGCCACGTTAAATTGCTAACATACAGCACGCATAGTTACAGCAGTCTGTAAACGACTTGAAACCGCATCTATTCTTGAAGAAAGTTTGAGCAAATTAAGGGATTCTTGCTGCTTCCGAATTGCATTCGATGCATATATGCGGGCAATTTCTGAGTTGCCTTTTGTGATAGCCTAGGTAATAACAGTTAGTAATGAATAACGCCAAAAAGTAAAAAAAAATTTTTATCTAGCAAATCATATGAAGATGGAATAATCGACAAAACCAAGACTCTGCAAAACCACCAAGAATTACAATAGCAATTGATAGATGAGCTGTAAAAAAATTCATTGATAGTGACATGCTTGGAAATAGCAATCATTACAACAAACAAACCTTTTTCACTTTTTCCCGTTCAGCACGCTCCTCTTTCGCAGCTTTAAGTGATTGTTTATTCAGCGACTTTGCAGCAAACTAACGCATTGTTAAAAACAAACTTCAATTAAGAAAATACCTTTAATTGAAACAGAGATGCTTTCAGGTTAATCAATTATCAAAAAAATTACTTACTTACCCTCTAAATTGCTCATTTTGTTTGTAAAGGTAAGCTAGCTGTATAATGCTAATTCTATTGATTGAGCGTCTGCTAGTAAGGCTGATGATTTTTAGAACTTCTTAATACATTACTCGTAATGCATTTTAACAAAATTAAACAACTTCACTAAGGAAGATAGTGGGGTCTAAAATTGACAGTATCTTAGTTTATGATAGCGTAAACACCATAAACAAAAGAATATAATTAGCAGATTATAAAAAATAAGACTTTCAAAAGATAAATAATTAGTGGCTCGATGTTTAAAAATTCAATAACCTCCCAGTTTATTGTTGCCAGTTTTTTTGTAGAAGACGATCTGTCAGCATAAAAATGGATTGATAACACATGAGGAAGTTTAACTTAGTTTGCTTAATATTTTTCCAACTTCTAGACAATTTTGTTAATTACTCAACTTCTCAAGGATAAGCTCAAGAGCAATACAATTTTTATTTTTTTATATTAAACGTTGATGCAAAGGACACCGCTCTTCAACCATGTATTTTGTATCGAGATAAATAATTGAATATGAAATTCTACCTATATGCTTAATAAAATCAAAAATTGCCTCGCATAAACAAAAAAAAACTCGGTGATTAAATACACCGAATCACTTGGTTAGCCGCAAGGCAATATGAAGTGGATTGTAATGTGTTTGTTTACTAATCCATTACACCAATTTTCTTGCACACATTCACATGCAGCACAATAAGGAAAATCATTTTGTAGAGGATGCAAAGCAATTCCAAGAAAAAGCAAAACTCTATCAAGGAAACTACTATACACTGGATGGAGAATTAATCACCATAATACCTAGCTCGAAGGAGGGCTTTCGATCATGCAAATCGCTTTATTATAAGAAGAAGCAACCTATACCGGGAAGGTAATAAAATATAGATGCAGCTGCATCTGCAGCATATTGATGGCGTGCTTGCACATACTCCTCAACCCTTCAAACTTTTACTTCAATAAACGAAGGGTACCAAACCACTACCTTTCTTGAACTATTTTATCAAAGAAATGCATAATAGCATTAACGAATAATGAAAATTACTACCAAACCATTTTGCTTGCCAACAACAATTGAGTTTGTGTAACTTGATATATACTAGAAGATAAATCTAAACTATAGAAAAATCTGTAACGAAAAAAGCCCGATAGTTTTCTCGCTCCAACAAACTCAATAATTTTACAATCTTTAAAAAAATCTCCTTTACAAGTTTATAAAGTGAACCATTCATGCTATGAGCATCAACGAAGAGTGTGTATGCTCATTGAAACATGCTAGACTTTTTCAACAAGTAATCTACTCTATAACATAAAAGCAATCCGGAATGCAAACAACGTGTCATGAAAAGATCAGATTAAAGATAATGATAGAAGAACAATTTCATGGACTCTAGGAACAGGCGCAGAAAAATTAACAAGGTTTTGATATTCAATCGATAATTGCAGCAAACAAAATGCAAGAATACCAACTTGAAAAAATATGATATAATTTGGGCATTGGGAAGAAAGGAAAACCAAACAAATGAATTTATAAAATAATTAAGCTATTATACAGCAAGAATTTTGCTTTTTAGCAGATTTATAAAACATTCGAGACTGTGTAGATAAGTTATCACTACGTTGGATCAAGTCGTCCAACTTCTCTCCTCTAGCTAAGACACTCTCGATTGTTTTATGAAGTACATCTTTAGTTTCATCCAATTCTTGTTGCACTCGCATAATCGTATCAGCCTGCTTGGGGTCTTGATATTTTGATAGATAGGTATCCAATTCTGGAAAGGATAGGGTAACAGCACCAGATTCCCATTTGGTGCGAGGATTTTTTGTCAAAAATTCGTCTAGAATCTTATTTAGAAGAGTATAAGCAACACGTAAAGGGTATTCCTTGTCACTAGCAATCACACCGCACAACCCATCCGATCGGTTGTACACATGAAAAACGTAATTGGACTGTTCAACGTCTTGTCTTTGCCCTGGATTAGTACGTTCTGCAACAGTCTTTGTAAAAAAATTCATGAACTCTCCGATGCTGAAATATTTGTTAACAAACTACTCTTCAATTAAATCTTGCACATACGATGATCGTTGAAAAAATGAGAAACTAGATAAGTCTGAGGCAGTGCATAATAATTGCACTGGTTTTGGGTCAAAGCGGAGTATAGAGACAGAATACAGCTTCATTCTGTAAATATGCTGTAAATCAAGTTAATGGTGTGGGTTAAGTTTGTTTCTGCTTTGGTTGAAAACGCCATACTTCTTGCAATCGTATGTACACACATAATACCTTCGACTACGGTATTTTTCTATTACACAAATAATAGGTAGTGGCCATTTGTTTACAAACCATCCCCTACACTACTAGCAGTGCTAAATTGGGTAGTATATTGGATACAATCCTATAAAAGCAATAAAAATTCAAATTTTTTCTGTTTAAGGAGGTTTTAATTTCAACGATCTATCCTTTTACAGTTTTCATGGAAGTTGAGTTAAATTATGTAGTGAATCACTTAGAAAAGCTAGGTCCTGCTAGTTTTTGTGATACTCCATATAGCTTTTCGCTGAGTGATTCGAATGCTGAGCTAGGTGCTTTATCGTTAAAAGTTGACGAAATTTTGAAAACAAATTATAATTTAATCAATCCCGAGGACGTTACTGACTCCGACAATAATGAATTTGCTCTTAAAGATTTAACTTGGCTGCAAAATTGCTGCAATGAAATTTCTCAATCTTCAAGTACTGAACTTGATGCTTCAGTACTATTTGAAGCAGTCATTATGAGCCTAAAAGCGACTGAAGATCAATGTGCCATTCAAGAAGATTTACTGAATCTTGTTGGACTTGATCATATTGACTTGATTTCAGATATCGTCGCTAATTCGTCCAATTTAATAGAAGAATACATGAATCAAAATGATACTTCAATTGCTGCGCAACTTTCTGATGGCTATACCTCTGAAGCTGGTTCTTCTGCTACGCATGGTCAGGGATTATTAGACAGTTTAAAAAGTAGGCCGAGAAGATTTAGTCGGTCTCGTGATAACAGAGGTCCTTTATTTACTGGACAGCAAGTTTTTGAAGTGGAAAAATATCCTCATGTGTATGGGGATAAAAGGCTTGGTAATACTATTAGCGTCATTGGGAAAAAGTTTGCATTACCGGCTGGTAGTGAAAGAGAAGATTACCAGAAATATGAAGAGATTATTGTTCCTCATGCTCAGCGTGCTCCACAAATGCAAGGGGAAAAGTTGTTAGAAATTTCTTCGATGGATATTCTTTGTCGAAAAACATTCCTTAGCTACCAAACTTTGAACAGAATCCAATCGCTTGTCTATCCTATCGCCTACAAGACAAACGAGAATATGTTAATTTGTGCACCTACAGGTGCAGGAAAAACTGATGTTGCTCTGCTCGCAATGTTGCAAACAATCTCCAACTATGTAGAAAGTATGAATCTTATGGATGAATCGGAACCTCTAGATGTTCATAGAGATGATTTTAAGATTGTCTACATTGCTCCTATGAAGGCATTGGCTGCTGAGGTTGTAGAGAAAATGGGAAAACGTCTCGCTTGGTTGGGATTGAAAACTAGAGAACTTACTGGTGATATGCAACTAACCAAAACGGAAATAGCAGAAACTCAGATACTTGTTACAACACCTGAAAAATGGGACGTAGTTACTAGAAAAAGCGTCGGCGACACTCAGTTAGCCGAGAAAGTACGTTTGGTTATCATTGATGAAGTACATATGCTTCATGATGAACGTGGTGCTGTTATTGAATCACTTGTCGCTAGGACACAAAGGCTGGTAGAAACAAGTCAACAGATGATTAGAATTGTTGGTCTTTCTGCCACACTTCCAAACTACCTTGATGTAGCTGATTTTTTAGGCGTCAATAGGTACAAGGGATTGTTTTATTTTTCATCTGCATTTCGTCCATGCCCTATTGAACAGCATTTCATCGGTGCTAAAGGTTCTCCTAAAATAGTAAACTCAAATATTGATGAAGCTTGTTTTGATAAAGTTTTGAAACTGATTCAGGAAGGCCATCAGGTAATGATATTTGTACATTCTAGGAAGGAAACCATTAATTCAGCTAAGAAGTTGAGGGAACAATTTTTCCATGAGGGAGAGGCTGATTTGTTGGACAACTCACAACATGAAAAATATAGTCTAGCTCAAAGAGATGTTTCAAAGTCAAAAAACAAAGAGTTAAAAGAACTTTTCAAATACAGTATGGGGATTCACAACGCTGGCATGTTACGATCGGACCGACATCTTACTGAACGTTTGTTTTCTATGGGTATTCTTAAAATTTTATGCTGTACTGCTACCCTAGCATGGGGTGTTAATTTACCGGCTTATGCTGTATTAATTAAAGGAACTCAGCTTTATGATCCACAAAAGGGTTCTTTTGTAGATCTTGGCGTGTTGGACGTTTTACAAATATTCGGTCGTGCTGGTCGTCCTCAGTTTGAAAGTTCGGCAGTCGCGTACATAATTACGACACATGATAAACTTTCTCATTACATCTCCGTTGTAACACAACAAAGCCCTATTGAATCTCGTTTCACCGATAGATTGGTTGACAACTTAAACGCTGAAGTTTCTTTAGGAACGGTAACTAATATTGACGAAGCTGTATCGTGGTTAGGTTATACTTATCTTTATATCAGGATGAGACGTAATCCACTTGTATACGGTATTGCTTATGACGAACTTGTTGAGGATCCTTTACTAGGCAGCAAGCGAAGAGAATTGGTATCTGTAGCGGCAGGAAGGCTGGCAGATAATCAAATGATCGTTTACAATAAGAAAAACGGATACCTGATTCCTAAAGATTTAGGTAGAATCGCGTCCAATTACTATATCAATTATCAAACTGTCTCAACATTAAATAATTTATTGAAAAGCAAAATGTCGGAAGCAGACATTATAGCTCTTTTGAGCCAATGCAGCGAGTTTTCCCAAATCAAATCGAGAGAAAATGAGCATCGTGAGCTTGAATCACTAATGGAAAACAGTAGTCCTTGTCAGTTGAGGGATAGTATTTCGAATACATCAGGAAAAGTTAACGTTATTCTGCAGTCATACATTTCTCGTGCGCATGTAGAAGATTTTACCCTAACATCAGATACAAATTATGTTGCACAAAACGCGGGTCGAATAACTAGGGCTCTTTTCGAAATTGCAATGTCAAGGACTTGGGCCTCGGCATTTACTATCCTTAGCTTAAACAAGTCAATTGATAGGAGGCAGTGGTCTTTTGAACACCCCTTACTTCAGTTTGATCTTCCACATGACCTTGCAGTCAAAGTGGAAAATCAGTGTGGGTCTTTATCATTAGAAGAATTGTCGGACATGTCTACAGGAGAACTTGGTGATCTTATTCATAACCGAAAAATGGGCCCTACAGTTAAAAAATTTATTTCCAAATTACCTCTTTTAAACATTAATGTTGATTTGCTACCTTTAACGAAAAACGTTTTGCGACTTGTATTAAATATCACTCCCAATTTTAATTGGGACATGAGATATCATGGAAACAGTCAAATGTTTTGGATATTTGTTGAAGATAGTAACGGTCTTGAGATTCTTCATCATGAACAGTTGCTCCTAAATAAACGGAACGTTAGCACTTCTCATTTACTATCCTTTACCATACCTGTGTCTAATCCATTACCCTCACAACTATACATTATTGCAGTATCAGATAAATGGCTAGGCGCTGAAACAGTTACCCCGGTTTCTCTTTCTAATGTTGTTTTTCATGACGATTCCAATCCCATTACAGAATTATTGGATCTTCAACCTTTACCAATTACGGCTTTGCACGATCCAGTGCTAGAAGGTATATGCGCTAAAAGATTCTCGTTTTTTAATGCAGTCCAAACTCAATTTTTTCACACTATTTATCACACCGATACAAATATTTTCGTTGGTGCACCTACTGGATCTGGTAAAACTATGGCCGCAGAATTAGCTACTTGGAGAGCTCTTCACAATTATCCTAAGTCGAAAGTAGTTTATATTGCTCCAATGAAAGCTTTAGTCAAGGAAAGAGTAAAGGACTGGGGACACAGGTTAGTTGAACCAATGGGGATTAGTATGATTGAATTAACTGGTGATACTAACCCGGATGTTAAGGCTGTTACGAATGCAAATATCATAATTACAACACCGGAAAAATGGGATGGTATTACTAGAAGTTGGAAATCTAGGAAGTATGTTCAGGATGTCTCATTAATTATCCTTGACGAAATCCATTTATTAGGTAGCGATCGAGGTCCTGTCCTTGAAATGATTGTCTCCCGAATGAATTATGTTGCTTCTCAAACTAATAAGAAAGTTAGAGTTCTTGGTTTATCTACTGCTGTTGCTAACGCTAACGATCTTGCAAATTGGCTTAACATAAGAGATGGTCTATTTAATTTTAGGCATTCCGTGCGCCCAGTTCCTTTAGAAATATATATCGATGGATTCCCTGGTAGAGCCTATTGCCCAAGGATGATGTCGATGAATAAGCCTGCTTTTCAAGCCATCAAAACGCACTCTCCTACCCAACCTGTTTTAATTTTTGTTTCGTCGCGCCGTCAAACTAGATTAACTGCAAAAGATTTGATAGCTTTTTGTGGTTTAGAAGACAATCCTAGGAGATTTTTGTACATGGATGAAGAAGAATTAGAAATGATTGTTTCAGAAGTTGAAGATAAAAGCCTCAAGTTGGCTTTACCATTTGGTATAGCACTTCACCATGCTGGTTTGACTGAAAATGATAGAAAAATTTCCGAAGAGCTTTTTGTAAATAATAAAGTTCAGATTCTCATCGCCACCAGCACTCTTGCATGGGGTGTAAATACGCCGGCACATTTGGTAATTGTGAAAGGAACAGAGTATTACGATGCTAAAATTGGAGGCTATAAAGACATGGATTTGACGGATGTGCTTCAAATGTTAGGGCGTGCAGGACGACCACAATTTGACAATTCTGGTGTGGCACGTATATTTGTACAGGATATTAAGAAGTCGTTTTATAAGCACTTTCTACATAGTGGATTTCCAGTAGAGTCTTATTTACATAAAGTATTGGATAACCATTTAAATGCCGAGATTGCTACGGGCACTATAGATTGCATACAGGGTGCAATGGATTTTTTAACGTGCACTTACTTCTATCGAAGAGTTCATCAAAATCCCGTTTATTACGGTGCTGATGGAGATGACCAAAAGAGTATAGATACTTATTTATCGAAACTTGTTGTGACTGCATTTAATGAACTTGAAAAGTCAGCTTGCATATATCGTGTCAACGAAGAAACCTATGCACCTACAACTTTGGGTCGTATAGTTAGTTACTATTATCTTTTTCATACCACCATCAGAAACTTCGTTCAAAAAATAACTGAGAACGCTGAGTTCGATCTTGCGTTGCAATTGCTTGCTGAAGCATCTGAGTTTGACGATCTCGCTATTCGTCACAACGAAGATTTGATAAACATAGAGATTAATAAATCTCTGAAATATTCGGCTGCTTGCCTAAACCTTCCTATGGTCGATGCTCATGTTAAGGCATTTATATTAACTCAAGCTCACATGGCAAGATTGAAACTTCCAGTGGATGATTATGTTACTGATACTAGCACGGTTTTAGATCAGGTTATTCGTATTATACAGTCTTATATTGATGTGTCCGCTGAGCTAGGCTACTCCCATGTCTGTTTACAGTACATATCTCTAATGCAGTGTCTTAAACAGGCTTGCTATCCGAGTGAGATTTACAGAGCTTCATTACCTGGACTTAATGCGTCTAGTGAAAAGGAAGCAAGAGATTATCTCAACAAATTTGCAGGAAATAAAACTGATGAGTTATATCAAATGCTATGTAATGACCCTAACGTTTTTGATATAGAAAGTCTGGTCAATAGTTTAATTTCGTATCCTAAAATGAACATTGAAGTTTCTCAATCGTCTTCAGATAAGCTACTCCTTTATCTACGACGCCTCAATCAGCCGCTCAACCCCGATTTTTACATTTTTGCGCCGTTGTTCCCTAAACCTCAAAGTGAGGGATTTTTCGTTCTCATCATAGATTCAGAAACTCAAGAACTGTTCGCGATACGTCGGGCCTCATTTGCTGGGCGAAGAAACGATGATTCAATTCGTTTATCCCTTCGGATTTCAATGGATATTCCACCAACTTGCCGCAACAGAAATGTAAAAGTCATGGTTGTTTGTGATGGATACCCATTAATTTACGAACATAAAATTGTATTGATGATTTAATGAAGCTTTTGTAGAAAAATAGAAGGCTTTAAGCCAATTTCCTTATTATATTTAAGTCTGTTTAATAAAAATTAATTAACAAATCTATAGACCTCAATAATCCTATTAATTGGTGAACATAAAACCCACAATTTAAGTAAAAATATTCCCAACATTGAAAAACAGCGGCTAATCCGAAGTCTTTTTATTCAATTTTTTTTACAAAAGAAACAAATGCCAAGTGAACCCAAGAAAACCAAAACCATTCAATTAATATTCCATTTCCACAGGAATTTCTTCACCACGACTAGCACTGTTAAGCAGCTCACGTCTAATTTCTGGACCAATAGAATAATGTCCTTTCAGGCGAACAACTTCTAAGAGTGCATCCTTTTGTTCGGGTGTAATATCAAATTTGTACCGTTGAGCAAAGACCAACATCGATTGATGTTCTAATACAGCAAGTGGACGTTCCAATGATTTCCATCGCATAAAATAAAAAACCAAAGAATCAAGCACCTTATACGGTAGAGCATATTTTTTGTCGAGTAATATCCTAATAAATACGGAAGTAGCACCACTCAAGTCAAACTCAGTTAAACGTAATAACGCGGCTGCAGAATGCAGAACCGGCACAGAAACTTTTTGAAGGATACTACCGATGATTGCGGCTTCGCGCAAAGTGCAATTCTCCTATAAGAGGTTAATAATTAAGTAAAGAAATCGATGAACATACTTGAACTAGAGGAAACAAGAAACCCTTAAACCAAGAAGACGGTTTGTATAATGCCTTTTTCAAAGCCATATATAAATGGTAATTTAATTTTTTATTTTCACGAATGTCATCACGAACTCTTTCCAAAATAATGACTGTGAGGAAGTGTTGAGCTTGTACAGGTTTTAAGTTGGAAATAAAAATACGAGTAGCTTCATAACAAGCATGAGGTGTCCACATGTCAGGTCGAGTGAGATAAAGTATGTCTTCCCAATTAGACAACGTAGGGATAATTTTGAAAGCTTTAGGAATTTTTCCTGAGCGGTATTTACTAAGTAAAACCCCAACCTTTGAATAGACCTCTATTACCTTGGGAGGCAAGGGAGGTAAGGCATTTTCCTCCTCTTCTGCAGAAGGGATATATTCACCACGAGCGCGAGCTTCAGCCTCGTTGATTTTTTGCATGATCAAATCGGATAGTGAGGTGGTTTTTTCCTCTGTTAGATCTCCTTCCTCGCCTGACACGGTTGGGAGGAATCGATCGAATAAATCTCGGTCAGCATCATCTATCTCAAGCTCCTCATACTCTTCTTCTTCTTGAGAAGTAATGCTTTCACTATCGGATACATTTCTAGCATGCTCTGATTCTTCATAGCTTGATTCAATTGCCGGATTTTCTAAAGTGTCTTTTTGATGTCCATTACTAATAAAAGCACTGATCTGTGAAGGTTTTCCATTTTCTTCTTCATCCAACTCCTCTTTTTGTTCCCTTGCTAATTGTAAAATTTTTTTAGAAGTCTTGGCATCCAAGAAGCCGTTTCCGGTGTTGCTTTCTTTCGACTTTTTCTGTTTGCTAGGTTTCTGTCTCAAGACACCACTTTCTGAAGATTCTGCAATGTCCTTATAAAGAGGAGCATGATGCAGTTTAGTTTTTGGAGCCTTGGGCATTATCAATAATATATTTTCTTTTTAATTCCGCCGCTCCAAACACTTTGGTTTTTTGTAGGTACAAATTGCAATTATAAAACTTACCTAATTAGCGTACTTTAAATCCCACGTAAAACCGTGCATTTCGTTTTACCTAGCGCCTCACAAAATAGCACGCTATTTAGCCTTTCACCTTTTGTAACTACTGAACTCCATGGGAAGTATCTTCCATATGCAGTTTTTTATGCTATACTATGTTATGTTAGCTATTACTGTTCAATATAGCTCTTTAAATATTAAAGAATAGGACTGTGGGATGATATAATGGTCTTCATTAAAGTTGATAATACTAATTGAATAAATGAAAATAAATTACATCTTAACCAACATTCCGCATTTCAGTTGTGAGCTATTGAATGATTGCCATATTATCAAAGTTTGACAGTATGTTTAACACATCAGCAAATCTCTAAGTTTTCAAAGATCATGGGAACTCAAGCTACTTTTTGTTCGCTATTTTTCCTAGTAATCGCATAGTTGACAGCTTTTATTATATATATAAATATATATTAAATTAAAGCGTATAATCTGATATTAAGAACTCAATTTTTTAGATTTACGCAGACTGAATCTTGGAAAATAAAGGACATATTTCTTCAGCTTGAGAGTAATGGCTTCATGCTGTATCTTTTGTGCTCAGTTTGTATTAAATCGAAATCTGTTAGAAGCTAATAAGTATAAACTTTCCGAAATTACTTTTAAGGTCTACATTAGTATCAGAAGGCTACTAATTGTAGTGATCACACTTTACAGACGAATAGTTGAGTGTTGTGCTTCACTATGCTCCCTCATTTTCAGTAAATATTATCTGCATTATAAAACTTTTAGGATTCTTACAATAATTCAAAGTTGGTCTGATAAAGTCTCAGTTCTTCCAAATCGCCTTTATTGTTTACCTTTTTGCAACGCGTTTATTGAGTTCGTAAAAAAACTTACCGAAACGTAAAGAAATTTCAACGCCATAATTAATGCGAAATTACTAAGTCCATTATTAACCCATATTGAGTAAATTAAATTCCTACCTCCCTGTGAGTGTATTTTTTTCTGTACATAAGCAAGTGATCTGAGGAGGTTTGTATCTAATCTGAACTACACGTTTGTAGGTGAATACTAGTGACTGAGTCGTGTTCGATGAATATTCGCAAATGAACCTATGTACTTGTGAAATCCTTTAGAGTTAATTAATTCTTCTTAAGTGGAACCTTAATTATTCGAGGATTATTAGATAAACAAATTTCAACCCAAGAATTAATTTACATACCCCTTCTCGTGAATTTTGTCTGTATATAGCAGATGTGATTTTGTCCTTTTTATTTTTTTTAAACTGTACTACATAAAGCTTTGCAGTTATTTAAAGTTTTTTTTTAGAATTTGTTCATATTGCTAAGCTTGTGAAGAAGCTTTTGGACGCGTTTTTTATAAGCACAGTCTTGAGACAAGACACTTTTCGAAGATGCTGGCTCATGGATCCAATGATTATGGAGTTTCCTTAAAGGGGAATAAAACCGGTTCCTCTCCTAGTAAAGCATCTTCTCTAAATTGGAATGAACCTCATACCTTGAACGAACAGAACACCTATTGCTATTGTGGAAAAGATAGAAATTTAAGATTCCCTGATCTTCAGTGTAGCGTTTGTTTAAATATGTTTCATCTCTCGTGTTTAAGTCCTCCTTGTACGTCGATGATGGGATTTAGTACAAATTATCAATTTGTCTGTAAGCATTGCACTGAAGACGGATTTGAACGATTTGAACGAGGTGTATCCGCATGGAAGGCTATCACTGCTACTGCAATGGCCAATCTTGTTGTTAAACGGTATGTTGAGACCAACCCAGACGTTCCTGTCGATAGTTTTAATGCCGAGAAAATGAGAAATTTTCAAGCAAATACATATTTTTTTAAGAAAAAAGAAGATTTAATTCCATTCATCGAAGAACACTGGCAGCTATTGTGTCCCGATCGTGAAAAAGTACAAACTTGGCAAGCTACTTTGGGTAGTTGCCTTGTGGCTAACAGAGACACATACCGAGCTAAAGATGAAACGATGAGAAATCAAAACTCTGAATATGCTTTAAACAACCCGAACCTTTTTGACTTTCGTTCAGGTTATATATTTCCATTTCAACGAGTGGGAGCAACTGTACCAAAAAAACGTTTAGTTGAAACTGAAACTCCTCCTCCTTCATCTAGTAAGCTTAAGGAAGATTACAAGGATTCCAAAAGGGAGATGAAGAGATCTAATACTCCTTGGTCGAATGCGTCTATAAAAAAAAATGAAGTTCCCACCGTACCCATACGCTACAAACCGCCTCCTTGGAGAGATTCTGATTTTGAAACTGTTCCTAAATTACCAATATTTTATCCAAATTCCTCATCCCCTAATTTTTTCTCTCTCTCTGAAATTCCCTTTAATCGAAGAGGATTCCGCTATAGTCCTTGTGAAGCAGCCAAAGATTTACCAAATGTCATGTACAGAGAGATTGAACTTCCACCGTTTACGTCTCGGATTAATTGGCATGATATTTCTACACCTGTCTTTATTGATCACTCTGCTCTGTGTGCAACTGTGGAAAAGGGATTTCGGATGGCAAGGTCCAATGTTTTTATGACCTCCGGTGAATGGTATTTTGAGATAAAAATAGAGAAAGGAGGAGGTGATGATGGAGCACATGTCAGAATTGGAGTTTCTAGACGTGAAGCCCCTTTGGATGCTCCTGTTGGCTATGATGCTTATTCGTATGGACTTAGAGACTTGGGTGGTCAAAAAGTTCATATGTCACGTCCACGAAACTTTATGGATTCTTTTGGTACAGGAGACATAATTGGATTACATATATCTCTTCCTAAACCGTCCTTTGCCCAACATACTACTCTTCCCTCGTGTCATGATAGAATCCCTATCAGATATAAAGGACAACTATATTTTGAGCAACCAGATTATGTACCAAGCAAAATGATGGATGAGCTAATGATTCCATCTAAACACAATCGTTATATAGACTTACCTTACATTCCTGGATCATTTATAAAAGTTTACAAAAATGGCTCATATATGGGTACAGCCTTTGAAAATTTGCTTGATTTTAATCCCCCTAATTCAATCAATTCAAATCATTATTCATTTGATGACGGTTCTCTTGGTTATTATCCTTCTATTAGTATGTATGGAGGTGGAATAGCTCGCTTCCAATTTGGTCCTCAATTTTCTCACCGTCCGCTTGTCTTAGGTTCAAATGTCAGGCCTGTTTCAGAAAGATATAATGAGCAAATTGCGGAAGACGTCCTTTGCGACATCCTTGACGAAATAGATTATGCAGAAGACCCAAATACGTCTTCTGTGACTATTGATGTTCCTCAGGAACCAAATGCAGGCATAACAATAATTCCGGAAATTAAGGATATAACCGAATAGAAATGTTTTATTTTATTCTTTTTCTAAAAGAATTATTCATACATATATTTTTGTAGTACGTTTGTAATATAAACAGAAACGTCTATTCAATTTTGTCAATTTAAAAGAATAAACGGTTTTAAATGATGTTTGATAAATTAAATTATTTTCTAAAATCTGAAAGATAGGATTATTGCTTTTAGTTTTATACTTTAACCTTGATGAATTGGAACTTGCATTGACGGCTAAAGCAGTTTTCAAAATATAATCAAGTTGTTGAATAAAGGTGGCGATATGGAAAAACAAGAGAAAAAAAGTTATTGTAAAAACCATTGTCATATATGTTGTCAATTTGAGACATTGATGTCACTAAAATAGCATCGTTAGAGGCGTCTTTGTCAAGGGCAAGAAGCTGTGAGCCGTTTTCATAATACATGTATACTTTACGATTTTTGACAAGATGAGCAAGGTCCGACCATTTCTCTGATTCATTAGTCGTATACCCAGCGTATACTAGGAAAAATTCATATCCTAATAAACATAAAACCAGAACCGAACATATTAACGAAATTAAAAATACGGAACCCAGTTCCCCTTCACTTTTTATTGCAAACCACCAGGAACGTAAGAAAGAAGGGTATTGTCTCATATCCCTAAGTGCATTGAAATGATAACCAAGGCGGAGTATGGAATGAAAAAGCAATTGTATTGTACACAGCAAGAATAGAAAGAAATATCGAGCATTGTTAAGCCCGACGCAATTGTTTATCCATATGCAATGATGGTCGAACTTTTCAACGCATATATTACAAAGCCGGCAGTGCTTTGAACGAGCAGGCTTTTCAAATTTGCATGTACTGCACTTGTTAGGAAAAAAAATTTTGTAATCGTAGGGAAACCTTCGAGACGCTTCATTCCAATTTTTTAAGTCTATCTTTCCTGGATTGGATTTTGCAGCAATGTAGAGAGAAATGTAAGGGAGCAATACAGAAGTCAATACAGATATCCAATCTATGATTGAAAATTTTTGCGTTAAGGAGGATCCATATATGAAGAAAGAGGCAATACCTATTGTAATCAATGCTAAGTACAGAAAAACAACTAGAGGGTTGTTTTTATAAAGGACATAGTTTGACAAAGAACGCATAGCCGCAGAGCATCTACCATCGGCATACCGAGAATCAAGTACGTGAAGATGATATGGAATGGTAACCATAAAGAAGCGATTCAGTTTTCCAATTACCGTGTATTTTAGTTTGGGAATTTGACCGAACAGAAGTATAAAAACCATTAAGCTCGCAATAGCCACCAAAGCTAGATATTTATAAAAGAAATCCATTTTGTAAAACTTTCATCAATAAAAAAAACTTATATTGACTGCAAAATTATGTTCTATTCATACATTATTACAAGTTTGATAAAATTCATATTATTGGCGTTTTGGTGTAACGAACACCAATACAATGTCATAATCAATTTCATCTTGCAAAACACCAACGCTATACAATCCCATCTCCATTTACTTAAAATGTCAGTTTCAAAGCAGCATGTAGTTAGACTTTATCGCAATATATTGAAAACATCAAAGCTTTTTCCATACACCTATAGAGAGTATACTATTCGGCGGACTAGGGATAAATTTAAAGAGTTAAAAGTTGAAAGTGATCCTGCGAAGTTTGAACAAGGAATAAAGGATTCTGAAAAGTTATTGGAAATTATACAAAGGCAATCGATAATTAACGGGATGTACAATAAAAGGAATCTTGTTGTTGAGGTTAGTTGAATTACGAGTTTGTTCAATTACAAAGCTTACAAAAATTTTATTTTATAACTTTATGCTAATTTTCTTGCAGGGAATTGATGACACAGCAGAGGGTGAAGTAAAGAAATCGTTTGAGAATGCTTCCCAGAGTTAAAGGATTAGAAGTGGTAAAAATTTGCATTTGATTGCATCATTTTGTTGGTTGCAGAAAAAGCATATGTTTTTAGATATTATAATTTGCGCTTGCATTTGGTCATTATTGTATTAGTTGAACGATTTGGTCTTTAACCTCGAGTTTCGAGTTTCCAAAATTCTTTTACACCGAAAGCTCACCAAATTCTTTTAGAATGCATTGCGTATCGCTCCAATGTCAGTAGAGGGCTTTTTGGAACTGGTAAATCGTCTTTCGAATTGTTTAAAAAATCCTTTGTTTTCTTATCGATTTCCTGTGATACAGTTAGTTACCTGATTTTAATGAAGTTTATGTATGGCTTGTGTTGAAACTTACTATATGACCACGGAAAAAATTATTGGCTTTTCGTTCTCTTTCCCATGAATTTATTTTTTCTTCTCTTTGTTGCATTGATTCATATCGAGATTGTGTAATTGCTAATATAGCTTTTCCCAACAACAATTTAAGCATAATAGCCATGAAAAATAGAAAGGCAATTCCTGATTTACCTCTTACAACTGAAAGTAGTAATGTCTCCCAAGAAGCTTCTTTTCCTGCATTATAAGTATTGGCTTCTTTATTCGGAAGATAATAGACATAATTATCCTTAGTAGGAAAAATAGTGCCGATAGATTTAGCAATTTCTTGTTTCATTGAATGGGTTGAACGAAACATGCTCCAAGTTTGCATGGAAGTTCGAATAAAAACGCAAACTAATGGTAAAACTGGAAGACCCATTCTTCTAGCCACCTGTTGAGAACACCCCGTCACCGTCTTTACCAATGTTAGTGTTATTGTCAAAAATGATAATTAGTGTATTATAACTTACCTGGGTTAGTTGAGCACCCGAAGCAACATAATCATGACACAGAACATCAGTAAAACGCGAATATATCGAAGGTTTTATATAATTGAACTTTATTATAAACGCATGCTTGAGCCAATCGACGAACAGTTCAGAACCTATAACCCAAAAAAATGGTGCCAACAAGGTCTTAAGCCTTTTAAAAGTTAAGAGGGGTTGATCTAACGAAGAAGTCGTGTACAGTTCTGCAAGATTTCTCAAAAATATTATGATAACCATAATGGTAATCTGAAAACGTTCGACTACGTCTAAAATTAAAGTTAGATGATTTAAGCTAATTACAAAATTACTTACCAGAGCAAGTAAGTTGAAAGAGGTTTTCTTTTTCAAATTTTTTGAAAACTGCCCCTTTAATTTCAACTAACTGATTTGACATTAAAAGTGCAAGGACAGCATTTGAATATGAATTCACTGTAACATTTAGGGTGATGATTTGATACAGAAGAACCAATGTATGTAAAACCATGTACGCTAGAGAAATTGCAAAATAATAGAAAAATGTCATCCAGCCAGCTGGATTCCAAAAATTGAAAGAAAGAATATGATTAGAGAACAAACAGTCAAGAACATCCTGACCCAAAGCGCAACACAATCTGTCCGCAATTTCTAAGACATTATACAAAACATAAAATCGTATACTAGCCTGAGCACGTATAATATGGTAAAGCCGACTAACGTCAATTTTTCGAATGAGAATACTAGTAGAGAATATTAAAAGAAGTTTTAAGAGATCAATTTTTCGGCTCCTAGGTAATGATCGGTTTGGTGAGCTATTACGATGGAAAAAAGTTGAAAATAAACCCTGAAAAATGCAACGGCTTAGGGTAAAAAAAGATATTAAGACCCGAATGGGAAATAATGTAAAAATATAAAGGAAGCTGTCGACACTAACAAACCATCCAAATAAAAATGTCTTTTCAATTGCATATGGTGTAGCCAGAAAGTTTTCAACATGCTTTTCTTTAATAGGATTTGCGGGCACAGTATCATTAGCCAAAAGCTCAAAGCATATGTAATTCCAAAAGTTTTGAATTTGAAGTTTACTCGCCCGTAATCTGGAAATGGGTTTGTCTTGGTTGCCAGTTACTGTGGGCTGATCATTCGTTTTACTAAAGAATGTCGTAGAATAGGACCTAGTAATAGGAATAACGTTTTTCTTAGCACTAGTAGAAGCTGATCTTCTAGGATATTCACTTGAAGAACTTCGTTTTGTCAGTGCATATCGGGATTTCGGAAGAGGAACAGCAAGAACAGGCTCGTTTAGATCAGGTTCTTCTTTCTCTGGTATAACGGATTCATTGTCTTTTCCTCCGTCACGTTTATTTGGAAGAAAACGAGAGGTTAACGATGATTCATTTTCGGATTCAAGTGGGTCAGCTTGTCCAGGTGAGGTATTGCTACCCATGGTTTTTTAGCTTTTTTAGGTAAGGTTAAAAGGAGATTATGGGGATTTGGATTTGTGGAGATGTTTCAGCTAAGAAAATGTGTTGATTCCAGTGTAGTGAAGTTTTAATCGAAATAAGAACGATATTTCATGAATTGTGTAATAATCGTTCGTTTGTTTAGAACCAAAAACACATAATTTTATTTTCAAGTCTTGATACTGTTTCCGAGTCTCTTCAATTTACATTCAACCTTGACTGCCAGATACCAAAGTTATATAATCTTACCACAATGTTGGTTAAAGTAAGTACAGGCAAAGATACCAAAAAAGACACAAATCAGTTGAATTATTGCGAATAAAAATTATTTATTCTCTAAATAATGTTGATGTTGAATTGTTGACATAGGTTACTTTAAGATATTTTCAGACTGCGAGTTTAAAAACAAAATCGATTGACATCGGTATATTTTCTATTGGACCTACGTAAATGAATAAATTACTATAAAAAACATTTCATCTCATTCAAGTCTTAAACTGATCCCATCACTTTATTAAAAGTAAAATCTTCTTATTTTTTTCATTCACGACACTGTGTTTATACGAATTGTTTTATAGGGAATTTTGGCAGTGATTATAACTCAATTTGTAGTTACGTATAAAAGTGTTCTATTCTTTAACAACTTCGAATGTTTGCCTGTTTCTTCTATTTTTTGTATGATAAAATACCACTTTTCGGTAAAATGAATAGTATTGTTGGGTCTTGCTGCTTTAAAAGGGTTAACCATTTAAAGCGTATTTAAGAACTTCGCATTTAAAATATGCCAAAGTATATTAATTGAGAATATGTATAAAAGATGTAAAGGTAATAAATATTACGCATTATGGTAAAAATTGAATTAAGTTGTACTATGGTTCTTACTGTATTTAATTATCTATGACTGTCTGGGAGAAAAACCTTGCAAGTGGCCTAAACTTTTTCATTCAGTCTCTATTAAATGATCTGTCGATTTCTCCACATAAAGTTAGTTTATTGAAATGCTAGCGGGAAACATGGAACAGGCGAATGTTTTTCGTTTAGAAGAAAAACGCTATAAATGTCGTGCCGACACAATTCCTGACATGTCTGAGGTCCTTGATCCTAATGATCCCCAGTCTTTTGGATTTGAAGCTTTAGTTGAAATTAAACCTAGAGTTTTTTCTTTTCAAAAAGCTCCTGGATTATTAATTCTTAAAAACTATGTTTCATCGGAACTGCAAATGCAGCTGTTAAAATCTATAATGTTTACGCAAATTCAAGATCCTGAAAACAAGACCAACCTTTCACCATTTTATCAACTACCATTAGGTAATGATAGCATATGGCGCAGATATTACAATGGTGATGGAGAAAGTATCATTGACGGCCTTGGAGAAACTAAGCCTTTGACGGTTGACAGACTAGTTCATAAAAAGCTTCGATGGGTTACACTAGGTGAACAGTATGACTGGACGACGAAGGAGTATCCTGATCCTTCCAAATCTCCTGGGTTTCCCAAAGATTTAGGTGACTTTGTTGAAAAGGTTGTTAAAGAGAGCACAGATTTTTTACATTGGAAAGCTGAAGCTGCAATCGTAAATTTTTATTCTCCTGGTGACACATTGAGTGCACATATCGATGAATCTGAAGAGGATTTGACACTTCCATTAATTTCTCTCTCAATGGGTTTGGATTGCATATATTTGATCGGTACCGAGTCGAGGTCGGAAAAGCCTTCAGCTTTACGTTTACACAGTGGAGACGTTGTAATTATGACTGGAACTTCTAGAAAGGCTTTCCATGGTAAGCATTGTTCATTCAAATACCTCATTTATAGTCAATTGATTGCTTACTAACTTACCGCAGCTGTTCCTAAGATTATACCCAACTCTACGCCTAATTACCTATTGACTGGAAACAAGGCTTGGGATGGATGGATTTCAAGAAAGCGAGTGAACTTCAATGTTAGACAGGTTAGGCCTTCTAGATAATGTAAATATGGTTATTTTTAATAAAATAGAAATTGTTTTTAGGGCTTAGGAATGATTGATACCATAATTACATATATATCATGTGCTTACTTGTTTTGTCAATATTTTGTTCCTTCTATTGAACTTTCGAAAAATAATTTTTTTATTTAACACTGTATTAAACCACCAAACAATAAGAAACAATTTTTTCTTTAATTTGTCAGTTAATAACTTTCGGCGTAATATAACCAGAACAATTCATTAGCGTACTTTCACAAATTAATTTGACAAATTAAACAATTGTGTAATCCCATTCTTAAAAAAACATAAACCTCGACATTTCCAAGCTTGTTTAGAGAATTATCGTGAAATTACTATCTTGCAGTCCGGAGTTTACTCAATATATTTCAGTTGCTTATTTCCATACAACTACTAACTAGCGAATTCGGTACAAAGCATTTGTCAATTTGAAAAATGAGGGAGGATTTGTTAAGAAACTCCGTTGAATTTTTAAGAGAAAAAACTGTATTAGATGCTCCTGATGTGAAAAAGATTGAATTTCTAAAATCCAAAGGTTTAACTGCCGAAGAAATTCAAGAAGCATTCAAGCTAGCAAAAAATCCGCTATTCCCTTCTTATCCTCGATTTGAAAACACTAGTAATTTTGTTTCAAGAGATTGGAGAGATTGGTTTATTATGGGCGTTATTTCGACTGGATTTGCATGGTCGGCGTATTCATTAGTAAAGGTACGTTCAAAAAACTGAACATTTAAAATATTCGTGCTGTTTTAACATAATTAAATTTAGAAATACATAGCACCAATGTTTCGCGCACCATCTCAAAACGCTTATGAAGCTGATAAAAACGCTTTGGATGCTAAATTTCTAGAAGCTCATAAAATACTCGAAAATTTAGATGAACAAACAAGAAAGCTTTCCGAGAGAACTGAAAAACAGCAAGATGAATTGGACATTGCGTTAGATGATTTAGAAGAGACGTTGAATACTTTGAAGCGTACGTCCGAAAACCGAGATCGTGAAATAGCTAGAATCTCACAAGATGTATATACCATGAGTACTATTACTTTACCACAAAGTCTTGAGCAAATTAAGAAATCTCAAGAAGAAGCATTACAAAACCTTTCGAGAGAAATTAGCTCTCTACGATGTTTACAAACTGATTCAAAAAAAGACGACACTTTCGCTACCACATCAAACTCTTCGATACCAGTATTAGAGAATCCTTTAGATACTTCAGAAGGTTTTCAAACTAAAAAGGTTGGTACTGCCTCCCTTCCAGATTGGCAAATATCAATGCATAACGAGGCTTCTAAAAACATTGATTTCAATGATATTGATCCCGCAGAGTCTTACGTTGCAGAAGATGCTTATTGACAGTAATAAAACAAATCACTAATAACAATTAAATTCAGGATTTTTTCTAGAATAATACTTAATGTCATTTAACTGGTCTGTCAAGACGCATCTTAATCATTTAACAATCTGCATTCTGCATCAGCTAATAAATGTATATTATATAATAAAGGAGAGTCAAGTAGATATAATAAAAAGCAAGTTTGCTGCAAGGTTAAATGTAGTATCTTACATCACAATCTCACCAACCAAACCAACCTTTATTTCTTTATGAGGAAGTACAAGGCAATTTTGAACGCGTACTTCATCATGGACTATACAATCGGCGCCCATAACAGTAATAGCTTGGACTTTAACGCTGTTACGCATAATCGTAGTGGAGTGCTGGCTTGGAAGAGTTGGAGAACCTTCGACTCGAGACCATTTACCAATCTTGCAATGGCGGGAAAGAATGGAATGTAAAACAACAGCATTGGCAGAAATTTCGCAATCCTCTTGAATAATTGAGTTTCGAATACGTGCGCCATCCTCGATGCGAACACGAGCACCAATTGAAACATTGGGTCCAATCTTTGCACCTTTGCTAACAATAGCATTAGGATGAATAAAAACCGGCTGAATGATCTCAGCCTCAGTGTCGGGTTTTGGAAGAGTACCATCATGATATGCCTTTTGTAAATACAAGGAATTAGCAGGAACAGCAGAGCCAGCGGTTTTTATTTGACGCCAGAACTCAGGAGTATTATAAGCATAAATGGCTTTAGAGGAATCTGAGCACAATGGAGCAAGCACATCGGTCTCCAAACTGAGGTAGTCTTCCATTCCTTCATCCAAGGACCTGAGTTGCTTCTCGACCTCCTCAAGTCTACGCTCGTACGCTTTTTTGATTTCATCGAATATAGAGGCATCAAAGATATAAATACCACATGAAATAATATTTGAAAGATAGGAGCTTGGCTTATCAACATAATGAAGTACACGCCCAGTACTTGGTTCCTCTACAAGGCAACCGAAGTTAGAAGCATCTTCTTTACTAACCTTAGTAGCCATTAAAGTAACTAAAGCTTTCTTCTCGTGATGAACGTTTAACAATTCTTGTAAGGGAAAACTGCAACACACATCCGCATGCATAACAAAAACATTAGAAGTATGTCCTTTAAGGATTTGATCACGGAAATGGTATAAGCCGCCACCAGTTCCTAAGCAGTTGTATTCACGGAGATACTTGATACGATTGAAACTGGGGAAATGCGAAGCTACTTCGTTGATAAAATCTTTGAAAACGCTTTCATCGTAGAAACCAACCAAAAAGACATCTTTAACACTTTCAATCTTGGATAAAGCCGCCAAATGATGGTAAATCATTTCTCGTCCTCCAATTTTAAACAAAGGCTAATTTAGTTAGCAAAATAGCTCTTATGTTTCAAATGCAACTAGAAAGTAAAACTGGATTACGTATTTTACCAACATATAAATTCTAAATAAGACGTACTTTAGGGACATCAAACGAAAGAGGGCGGAATCGGGTACCACTGCAAAGTAATTAGTTACTGATATTCACGCGTTTAATAGACTTATTTTTCGTTGGTACGTACCGAGATGGACCCCCGACCAGAATGACAGCAGAGGAAATCATAATAGCAATTTAATACTAAAAAATCAATAATGAGTATCAAAATCACCAAAAACGAAAGAGATATACGCCTCTTGAAACTTGGTGTGTGGTTCTGTGCAAGTCCTGTCCAGCTCTCCTTTGTTTAATAAGGAAGGTAGCGCTATGAGCTAACTTCTGCCAGTTCATATTTGCACTTAATAGCCTGGCTGCAGAAGATAATACTCTATGTAACAATGAAATACTAATGTAAATCAATTTAGTTCAAAAACCCATGATCTAAAAATTGTGCTGCAGGCTGAGGCACTTTGCCAGCCGTGAGGAACTTAATGCTCATCATCAGCTGTTTTGCAGAAAATAGTAAAGCACCTTCTAGCTTTGGTACAAATTATAATGCATTAAAACTTAAATAAATAAAATTTACTAATTGAATTTTCGAGTAAAAGTAGCCTTTTTAAAAATTTGTTCTCTTTAATCACCTTTATGAATTTACCATCAACTTCACGCACTACGCTGGAAGATTGGACTCTCGTGACAAAGACTTAATTGCTCATGAAGGGGAAATTTAGGTTCTCTTTAAAGCGCGGTGTATGTTATATATGAAATTATTGATTTTTTCGCTTTTATTAATACATATCTAGCTTTTGCGTCCGTCGTGGAACAAATACAATATATACAACATTGCAAGAAAACAACTACCTGCTCTGAATAATAGAACTTTATATCAAAAAAAATGGAATGCGAAGAAGGAAACAAGGTCTTATCATGGTCCTCAATTACGCGAATATCAACTGAAAAATGCCTTCCGCCCAAAATTGGAGGGGGTTATTTCTTCCTTAGATAATAAGCTTCCCATCCCTTTTATGAATCAGACTTATGCATTTTTGGAATCCCGTTTAGACATGTCTATTCATCGAGCGTTATTTGCGTCTAGCGCTTTACAGGCTCGCCAACTGGTGCTTCATGGAAAAGTGCACGTAAACGGAAAACCTGAACGCCGTGCCTATCGTCAACTCTTACCTGGTGATTTAGTAACTGTTGATCAAAAATCAGTAATGAATTGTGTTTCTGCCTCTAGTAACAATACCCCTTCTATACAGGATGGGAAGCAAACTGAACAGGTGTCCTCTAAGGATGGAGAAAATGAAAAAAAAAAGGATAATGATGATGATTTATTTGAACAGACTTCTAATGGAAAGTTGCCCTCTATCAATGAAACAATTTCCAACTTTGTTCCTAAACCGTTTATGTCACTAATGGCATTTATCCCTGCTTATTTAGAAGTTTGCTTCCGCACTTGTTCCTTTGTTTATGTGCGTGATCCAGTTGCTCGTCCTGGCTTAACGGAAGTTCCTTCTCCATTTCCTGAAGACTTGCACGCTTTAGCCTATACATACTATATCAGAAGTCGTAATATGCGGCAAGGAGCAGCTAGATGTCAGGCCAGACGGCTTATTCCGCAGAAAGTACGCGATGCATCATTTTATCAAGGACCTCCTGAATTATATAAAAAACGAAATGTTTCTCCCAAAGAAGCATTCTCTCATCGGTATCCAGTTCGTCAAGGAAAGTTGACGAAACTCGTATAAATCGAATAAATGAACTCCTCTCAAAAGTTTAGTAATAAAATATAAAACATTCTCAATTATGCTTTTTGTAATACTATGTTGATTTCCACTTTTGTTTTCCTGCTCTATGAAGTAACTGCCCTGTCTACTGCTATCCACGTAACCAAATCTTATACACATACAAGAACTGGCACATCTTTTTTCATGTACCAAAAGGAGGCCTTTTATCGTGGACGTAGCTCAACAAGACAATTTAACAATACCCGATCTCCATCTGGACGTTCAGCGTCGCGTTCTTCCAATTTCTCACATCGGTCTAGTAGTCGTGATTCTTTTTCCTCGAATAGATCTTACTCGAGTTCGCTTTCCAGATCTCCAGAAGAACCATTGCGAACAGTACGTTTTCCATGTATAATTAGTTATTTAAGGCATACTAATCGTTTCTAATACGATGCAAAATAGATTCTTGTGGAAAATTTGACGCGTAATGTCACTAAAGAACATATAGCAGAAATATTTGGGATTTATGGACTAATTGATCATATTTTCATGCCAATTTATAAAAAATGTGAGTGAGCTTTTATTTTTTATGAATTACACCCACTAACTTTGCAGCTGAATTGAATAAAGGGTATTGCTACATAGAATACGTATACCATGACCAGGCCGCAAACGCCGTCGATAAGATGAACAACGCTGAGCTTGATGGTGAGGAGTTGTTTGTATCGATAAAACGTTTTCCTTTTGAGTCACTACACAAAAACCATAAGCACTACGAAAACTCGTATCGACCATCAAGGTCACAAAACAATTCACATTACAACGATAAATCGTTTCATCGCTCCAGATATTCTCGGGCACGTAGCCGATCTCCAGGTTCCAATATATCTGAATATTCTGATCAATCACCCCCCTATCACTCCTATAGACATCGTCCTTAATCCCGCAAATTGTGGCCTACTGAATAAAAAAGAAAAGTGAAAACAAATTTCCAGTTTGAAAGCTTTATTATGTCGTTGTTTGATACGTACCACTACTATTAAAATTTTTGTGAACGGTCGATCCTCTATAAATTATTTTTTGGGAAAATTTTACGAAGTATTTATCGGATGTGCAATTTTCATTGTTCTAAGTCCTATTAGAATTTAAAAGTGTTCGTCGTCAAATTCATAACTTTTCGGTCGGATTCCCACCCTTTGTAGCATAAAGAGAATGCAACGACGGAAATCTGTTTTTTTAAAATCATTGCTTTTATAGTAGTCCGGAATAATGAAATTAAAGATCTTTCCTGTTTGACCCATTGCTCCAAGTCTTCCAGCTATATGCTGATAAGCAACACCAGAAAAAGTACTCCAAAGATGAAATATGTGTGTAATTGAGGGTAAATGTAGGCCTCGAATTTCAGAAGGGTTTGCAACAAATACAACGTTATTAAGGTTAGTAGAAAAATTTAGCGATTCAGTCGACAGTGTTCGACATTGCCAAAAACGGTTACCCACAGCAAACCCTTTATATTGGTTGCAAAAAGAGTGAGGATTAAACTCTTTGGGAAGTACAATCATAACACACTTTAAAATGTTATTCTCGAGTTTTGACTTCTTGGCTTCTATATTTAATATTCGAGGTACTGATTGTGCAAATATTTGTAAGACAGCCTCTGAATTGTTGTATGAAAAATTGTTGTCACCAATACTATGCATAGAATTATTGAATCGAACAAACTCATATGGCAAATTTGTCAAAGTGACCTTTGTTGTTTTTGGTTCAGCTTGAGCTTTTATGAGATAATGAAAAACTGATGGAGTACTGGTTAAGTTCCAATACCATTGATGTTTTCTATCGATCCCAATTATCCCGAGTTGATCTGTTATATATCGACTTAAATAATTAACACCATTTTTACTATTAGATGCAGACATAAATACCATTGTAGGAATTGAGCCTTTGCCATGTAATTGAGAGTGAATCCCCATACCACCGACATTTTCGTCATCCATATTAATCCTCAAATTCTTTTTACACAATTGAATAAACGACGACAGAAAGATTTTGTCAGCTAGAATCTCTGGACTAGAGAGCCTTCGTGATCTGCCGTGATCGGGAATTACTAAATCTGATTCGTCAACAATTAATAATTGAAGTTGTGAAGTAAATTGTTTTAAGATTGGTTGATTTTTTTTTATGCAATGCTGTAAATTTGGGAATGTAGTGATTCCTATATATGGTGGCCTGTTTTGAAAAGAATCTAACGAAGCCGGCGTTAGCGTTAGAATTTTATAAATATGTTGCAACTCTTCTTTTTCTGTAATCCCATGTAATAAACGTTCAATCCAAAACTGGTATTGTGCTGCCAGATTATCATTAGGTACAATGAATAAAACTTGACATCCCGATTGAACCGGTTTTCCTGCCACAGGATTATGCTTGAGGAATTTTAAAGCCTCGAAATACATCGATAATGTACTCAGCATAGCTCCAAACGATTTCCCTGAGCCATTCCAACCTCGCACAATGAAAGATACACCGCTCTTCATTAACGCATTGATTATGCGTTGTTGCAAAGGCGTTGAATTTTTATACTCTGCAAAATTTGTAGACAATCCATCTAATATATTTTGATTAAGGGGTAATTCATGAAATTTTGGTCCATTGGGTTCATGCAATTTCTTCCTTCGGGTTACCTCTTCATCTCCTTTATTTGTGTAATTTGGTAAGTATCTAATTAGTTGATTTTCATTCAAAATAACAGGCCTGCCAGCTGTGTATCTTGGACTAGTGATATTGATAAATTTTCGTGTCTGAAGCAACCAAGGAACACTTCGTCCGTTTAGACGCAATCCCATCACATTTATAACTTTTATTGCATTAAAACGATCCAATATCGAGGCAGGACAACATTTCATGAGCAAACTGTTGTTGGACGAGTTAGTACCCCACCAACGAAAGTAACAATACCAAAAATTGTTGAAGCAAAAGAATTAAGAAAATATTTGCACCTTCTTTAAATAATTATGTAAAAAAGAAGAATACGGTTAAACAATAAATCATTTTAACATTGCTAATTGTGTTGCGGATACTATTAGTTTAAACAAGTATTTAGTATGGAATACACAAACTAAATCTTTTTTGTACTAGCCTGTTTATAATTTGCATAAACCTTCCGAAATAACATAAAGAATGAAATTGTATGTACTATCCAAAAACCTAAAATACAAGGAGTATTTAAACTGTGCTCCACTTTACCTAAGATTTTGAGTCAACTTCAGCGATAGTTCTTTTACCAGGTTTACTTTTTGGGCCCCAATTTTCAGTTGGGTTCATTTGATATCGAGTATAACCTTCTTTTTTGGATGCAAACTCGGAATCGGGCCTGAATGTAAAATCAACCTCAGCTGTGGGAGTTTTTTCCAAAATCGCTGCTCCAGCAGATGTTTTACTAATATTTTCAAGCTTCACTGGATGATCTTTAATCCAAGAGCGCAAAACATCCCAAACGAAGGACCAGGGAGCATTTGTTTTAATTGCATTACTCTTGGCATGAGAACCAGAAACCCGATATCCAGCGTTTAACAAAGCTGAAACAAATATATTTTGAGGAGGAGATTGGGAGCGCAAGACGCTACAAATTTGGGATAAAACAAAATAAAATGGAACATCTGGTAGTTCTTCATCAGCCAAAGCGAGCATACCTAAGATTCTTCGTTTAGTGCCATAGACTTCAGGGTCTAAATCTTCTGCAATGGCGCGCATTTTTTTGAGAAATTCTGCATCATGTAGGGGTCCACCCCATAAAGGGCCTCCAACATGATGCACATATCCACAATGTTCACAGTTAGCAGATACAGGAGGCCCCGAAGCATTAGAGAATTTGGTGGTTCCAGGTAGTCTTCCCGGAGAAGTTTTTCCAAGTGGTTGCTCGGCAAAGCTACCGCAGCCTGAACAATGGTATATCAATAGCGATTGACTTTGTAAATTTTTTACGAGAACAGGCTTTGCTTTAATTTGAACAAATACGCGAAAGTAAAAATCAATACTTAGGGAAAGTAGCGGCTTGATAGCGCGACCATATTTTGCAGCAGAAGCTGCAATAGCATAAAGCAAATGACGAACAGCCTGCTCATGACAAAAATTAGAGCGCAAAGAGGACCCACCATAATTAGAAAAGCATTTCTCTGGATATGCATTACCGGCTAGAACAGCTGAATCAGTACATGTGATGCATAGAAGACCGTCCTTTGAAACGGATTGTACAGCAGCATCCAGAAACGGGGCAGCAGATCCATAAGGATCAAGGTCAATCACATCGTAATGAAATTTGTTCATATGCATAACAGCATTAGCGTCTCCTTTATTAGGAATTACTATATCGCTCACATTATTGTAATTAACATTCTTCTCGATGGTTTTCACAGCATTTTCTAATAAATCATTTGCAAGTATCCTTTTGACATTTGGCAACTCCTTAGCATACCGAATGGAACGCAATCCAGTAGCGGAAAGTGCTTCTAAAATGGTAAATCCAGCAATATTATCAGCTGAAGTAGAATCTGTCTTTTCCGAACAGTTTTTTTCAAAATCATGAGTTGTATCACATTTAGTAAGATTTTCTTGGCTAAGTTCGGAGTTTTGATCGAGAAGCTGATGCCGGTGATGAGATTTTGCAACAATTTTTTTGGATCTAGTTTCCGACCAAGCACGAATAGCTGTAACGCTTAAATCTCTATTAAATTGTTGTACGGGGTTATAAAAGACTTCATTCGGATTTGAAAATGGTATAATTGCACTACCCTCGGTCAAACTTGCAGAAGCCCCCGACATCATGGCGGTTGAGAAGTGATTCACAGCATTTGAGATCCTTTGACTTAATCTTAGCATATTGGCTTCATACATTTAATACGAATTAAAGAAAAATAATCGTTAAAAAAAAAGAAAGTATTGATTATTTTTGAGAGTAAATTTGCAGTAATTCATTAAAAAAATACGAGATGTGATAAGTCAACCATAAATCGAATTACAAAGTATTGTATAATACATGTAATCTTGTAGGTTTAGGTAATTGACAATAAGGATAATAAGTAAATGGTCTTTTAGTCTATGACTGGAAAATAACTTTTCTTAGACGTAGTAAATTAATGAAAAAGAGAAAAGAACTTGAATAGAAATACTTCAGAAATTAGAACTTCGTCATTACATTCACTGAAGTAGCCATTTAGATTTGTAAAGTATAGAGTAACGAAAATCTAATTAAACATATTAATTTATTATTGCTAAATAGGTTATCAGTAATCAATAATATTTTTTTTTTGCTTTAACTTATCTAAAAACCAAAAATAACTAGTCATCTAAAAGTCCTCATCGATTGTAAATGTATGATCATCCTTCTCAGCGCGCTTGGTACCCGACATAACGCCAGCAATTTGGTAGTCAGAAACTTTCTTTTCAAAGAAATTTGTTTTTCCTGCTAAAGAGATATTCTCCATGAAATCGAAAGGATTGGTTACGTTATAGTACTTGTCATTGCCCAAAGCAACCAACAAACGATCAGCAACAAATTCAATATACTGACACATCAAATCCTTATTCATACCAAGCAGACTAACGGGAAGAGCGTCCGTGAAGTATTCTTTCTCAATATCAACAGCTTCAACAATAATGGCTTCAACAACCTTGCGGCCTGGTCTGTGCTTCAAATGACTAAACATCAAACAGGCAAAGTCGGTGTGAAGACCCTCATCACGACAAATCAATTCATTGGAAAAAGTAAGACCAGGCATAAGTCCACGTTTCTTAAGCCAAAAAATAGAGGCAAACGATCCAGAAAAGAAGATACCTTCTACAGCAGCAAAGGCAACCAAACGAATTGCATAGGTGGAATCTTCATCATTAATCCAACGAAGAGCCCACTTGGCTTTGGCCTTAATAGAACCCATTGTTAAAATAGCATCGAAATGACGCTGTTTTTCCTTAGGTTCACGAATGTATGTATCAAGCAAAAGTGAGTAGGTCTCAGAGTGAATATTTTCAATCATAATTTGGAAACCATAAACACAACGAGCTTCAGGGATCTGAACTTCAGAGCTGAAACGCTCGAGAAGATTCTCATTAACAATACCATCTGACGCAGCGAAATAGGCGAGTACAGTGGAAATAAAGTAACGTTCATCAGCATTTAACTTGTTATCCCAATCAACCAAGTCTTTCGAAAGATCAATTTCCTCAGCAGTCCAAAAAGATGCTTCAGCCTTCTTGTAGAATTGCCAAATTTCGTGATACTTAATTGGAAACAAAACAAAGCGGTGAGGATTAGGGCGAAGCACAACTTCATCAAGCTCATCTTCCTTTTTGCCCAAGTAGTAGTCGCCTCCTTCCTGTTTCTCTTCTTCACTTACATTATCAAAGTTAAAGGTTTCTTTAATAGATTTAACATAAATTTTACGAACACCTTGTTCGCTATCATACTCGACTTCTTCACCATGTTCCTTAGGATAACTGAATTCTTCGAGATGCTCAAGGCCCATTTTGTAAGATTAATAATGAGATTTCGTCCAAACTGACCGGATTTATCTGTATATAGAATAAGTACAAAAGTTTTCTTCCACCGCGATTATCTCTTGCGATGTGGCTTCCCAAGATGTGTTGTGGTTAATGGCAAAACTTTCAAAGGTAGGTTATCCAATGTAGTGCACAGTATTGTAGTATATTCAACACCACCGTTTTTTTTGTGGATGTTAATTTGTCGCACTTTGGGTATGATAACACAATGAATAAGAGTGAAGGCAAAATAGACAAAATGCTGCCTTATTTTACAGAGTGGAAAATTGCAGTTAAACTAAGTCAAAGGCTGATGGAGATGAATAACGTTGAAAAAAAACAATGTACTAATTAATATTTGGAGACAAACGCAACGAGTAAAAAAAATGAAATAAATTCGAAGACAATCTCAAATTAAATGGGAAAAGCAAGGGCTTACTTCCTTTCCCTTCTGGTGTGTTATAATAACGGTTTCTTAAAGCAGGAAATTGTAGCTAGTTAATAGAAAAATGTGATAGCTTAAATCGAAGAATTCGATGCTAAGCGTGGAGTCGAATAAATTCAATTATTTAGGCTCAAATAATTGAAAAAATAGAAATGAATTTATTACTTTATGTAATAAATAAATTATTAAATTTCTCACTTTTTGTTATAATTTAATAAAGTAGTTTTCAGTGTAATACTTAAGACGCGTCAGGGTACCTCAATTTATGTTGTAGATGAAACGCAATGATATCAGCCTAGTAGTACGATATGATGTTAGAAATAAATATCTCTTCACAATCTCCTTTTCATCCGAGATGTAGAGCGCTTTATAACTGCTCAAATATTACAAATCACGAAACTTCTAATGCGACGCGACCGTACATAAAGACATTGCTTAATTAAAAAAAGATAAGCGCGACAGAGACCTAGCCACATACTGTGAATAATTTTAATACCTTGATCCTTTCGTAAAAAAAAAAAGAAATACTTATATTCGTCTATTGTAAACAGAAAATAAATAAGCATTCCAATAGCACGTTTCTATTGCGTGTTGTGCTTTTAGGTACAGTTTACAATGTGGTATAAAACAATAAAGAATTTTCTATATTCATTCTTCACTGATGTTTGAAATAACCGAACAAAAAATAAAAAGTTCCCTACTCGAAGTTTTTATATTGTTGATATCGCATTTCTTTTGAGAATTTCCCTGCTAACTTACTTCATAAGTTTTCAAAAAAATTTTTAAAAATAAAAGTGAAATAAATTTTAGGCAGTAGTCTAAATAACTCTCATGTTTAGAAATACAAAACGTGTAGAAGAAAAATAGGAAAAATTATGGATAGCTAAAATAACAATCGATTGAAGCAATGAAAACAATTAGACATACATTTATGAAAATAAAATGACCAATTTATTGTCTGGCAAAATGATTATTATTAATTTAAAACAAATAAACTGTTTATTTATACATAGTGAATACTCTCCAAAAAAAATTTCTAACAGTACTACATAGTGGCTTTTAAAATCAAACTGAATGTTTACTTTTGCTGCGAGAGTAATAAATTAAAAAGGAAATATGTAGAGAATCAAAAAAATTATACACTGCAATTTCTTTAGAGTCAATGACAATTTGTATATGCCCTAAGTTACAATATTTACATTTTTGTTACCTTACGAGTTCGCGTTGATTCATACTACCAACTAACTAAAACAACCTAAAGAAGAACCTTTCTTGGTATCTTACCCTTACTTAATACCCTTGCTTTCTTTTTGAACCTTTATATTTTTTGCTAATTCAGCAGAAAAGTTTTGGGATACTTTTTTGGTTTGAAAAGCATGGCACTTCCCACCATAGATTTAAAAATCCCAGAGTATGAAGAATGTCAACATAAAATTACGGATTTTCTATCCCACTTCAAGCAGGAACAGGTTCAAGATGGACAACAAAATCAGGATATTTCGATGTCGGATGCAGGTGATGAGCCTTTTTTAAAATCAAAGTATATGGATATACTACAAAAAATCTCCAATCGAGAGTCAAATGTTATTAATGTTGATTTGAATGATTTGTACGAGTTCGATCCAAGTGATACTCAGCTTTTGCATAATATTGAATCTAATGCTAAACGGTTTGTTGAACTTTTTTCGCAGTGCGCAGATGCGTTGATGCCTCCTCCTACTGTGGAAATTAATTATCGCAACGAAGTACTTGATGTAATTATGCAGCAACGTGTTCAAAGGAATGAAAATATAGACCCTGAGCATAAAGGATTTCCTCCTGAATTAACCCGAGGTTATGACTTATACTTTCGACCAGTAACTCGCAACAAAAAACCATTCAGCGTTCGTGATTTAAGAGGCGAAAACTTGGGATCTCTTTTGACTGTCCGTGGTATAGTTACTCGTACAAGTGATGTTAAGCCTAGCTTAACTGTAAATGCTTATACATGTGATCGATGTGGGTATGAAGTGTTTCAAGAAATCCGTCAGAAGACATTCCTTCCAATGTCTGAATGTCCTTCGGATGAATGTAAAAAGAATGATGCAAAAGGTCAGCTTTTCATGAGCACAAGAGCCAGTAAATTTCTTCCTTTTCAGGAAGTAAAAATACAAGAATTAACGAACCAAGTACCTATTGGCCATATCCCTAGATCATTAACCGTCCACTTATATGGTGCTATCACTCGCTCTGTAAATCCTGGCGATATCGTTGATATTTCTGGTATATTTTTGCCGACTCCGTATACTGGTTTTCGAGCAATGCGCGCCGGGCTCTTAACCGATACTTACTTAGAATGCCATTATGTTTCACAAATCATTAAAAATTACACAAATATTGAAAAAACTCCTCAATCGGAGGCTGCTATCGCTGAATTAAATCAAGGAGGCAATGTGTACGAAAAACTGGCCAAGTCCATTGCTCCCGAGATATATGGACATGAAGATGTTAAAAAAGCTTTACTTCTGTTGCTTGTCGGAGGTGTTACTAAAGAGTTAGGGGATGGAATGAGAATTCGTGGTGACATAAATATTTGTTTAACTGGTGATCCTGGTGTCGCAAAATCTCAATTATTAAAGTATATTTCGAAGGTTGCCCCGAGAGGAGTATACACCACAGGTCGTGGATCTTCAGGTGTTGGTTTAACTGCTGCTGTAATGCGTGATCCAGTGACGGATGAAATGGTTTTAGAGGGAGGTGCCTTAGTACTTGCTGACAACGGTATTTGCTGCATTGACGAATTTGATAAGATGGATGAAAGTGACCGTACAGCAATTCATGAAGTAATGGAACAGCAAACTATTTCAATTTCAAAGGCAGGAATCACTACGACTTTAAATGCTCGAACAAGTATTTTGGCCGCTGCGAACCCCTTATATGGACGATATAATCCGAAAGTGGCACCAATCCACAATATAAATCTTCCAGCTGCACTGCTTTCCCGGTTTGATATTTTATTTTTAATTTTAGATACTCCTTCTCGTGAAACAGACGAGCATTTGGCACAACACGTAACATATGTTCACATGCATAACGAACAACCTAAAATGGACTTTGAACCATTAGATCCAAACATGATTAGGCATTATATTTCTTCTGCTAGACAATATCGCCCAGTCGTACCAAAGGATGTATGCGACTATGTTACTGGTGCTTATGTTCAACTTCGACAAAACCAAAAGCGTGATGAAGCCAATGAGCGTCAATTCGCTCACACTACTCCACGTACACTTCTCGCTATTTTGCGAATGGGACAAGCATTAGCTCGTTTGCGTTTCAGTAATAGAGTGGAGATTGGCGATGTTGATGAAGCTTTGAGATTAATGTCTGTTTCAAAGTCATCACTATACGATGATTTGGATCCTAGTTCTCACGATACTACTATTACCTCGAAAATATATAAAATTATTCGAGACATGCTTAATAGCATACCAGATGTTGAAGGCAATGAACGCTCACTTACACTACGTGCTATTCGTGAACGCGTACTTGCTAAGGGTTTTACTGAAGATCATTTAATAAATACAATACAGGAATATACAGACCTTGGTGTTCTTTTAACTACAAACAATGGTCAAACAATAATGTTCCTCGATCCGGATTTACATATGGAGAATTAACAATTTACTAATAGATAACTCCTATCATTTAATTTTTCTGCCAATTAATTGCTTTAAGCTAATTTACAACCTATAGAAATTATTCTGAGACGTCAAACTACTTTTCTGTTGAATATTCTTTAATTCTGACTAATACATCTGTCGTTCTTTTAATCTATGATAGTTTATTTACTTGTATTCAAATGTTAATTCACGCAATTGAAAGGAAGATATATTAAGCCAATATGTTTCGTTAGATTTGGAAGGACCATAAAACCTTAAGATACGTGTCAATATGCTCGAGTCGTAGGAATGAGTAATGAGTTTTTATTTCTTGACATTTAGCATTATTTTACACCTTTAACTTGTTCATCACTGCTGTCCCACCCTTCCTGCTGTCATGCCGAGTAAATTGCGAATAGAACTTTACGCACTTCCTTAGAGCAACCAACTTTGGATACCCATTGGTGTCAAGAAATGGGCATTCCATTTTAAATAACTTACTTTGTTTTAACGTCTTTTTAATACTGATTAATTCCATTATAACTAGTTTGCCGGATCCACTTCTCCGTAAGAATCAAATAAAGAAATTTGCTGAATATTCGAAATGAGAACTACATTAAGGCTTCATATAATCAAAGATGGTGAACAAGATAATCAATTTATGATTCTGTTTGACCCATCTTCTTCAATTTCTTTATTAAAAGAAAAAGTGCAGGAAACTTACAAATCACTTTATCCTTTTGAATCGTAAGCATAGCAGCATGCTCCATCTTTCTACTATTAACGAAAATTATTATAGAAATATAAACATAAGAAATATAAAAAATGAAGAAAGCTACGACATTCCTAATGAGTACTTAGTCGGTGAAATCTTTCCCACTAATTCCAAGGTCATTGTCGAATCATTCTCTTCTCCGTTGAAGAAATTAGATGGGACTATGATAAACTTCAAAGAAAAAAATATTCAACATGATTTAGATGGCGTTGAAAATGATTTCGCTACTGTCCAAAGTGCATCTAATGGTGTTCATGCAATCAATGGGAAGCGTACGCATCCGGATGAGAGTGAAAACCCTCGAAAACTACCAAAAAAAAATTTTGTAGAGGCAATTGATGCGAACTCTCCTGGATTTGTATACAGACCAACTAGTATTCGCGATCGAGCATACTCAATTTCTTCAAATCATGATAATGAAAGTACATTAACCGAAGGGATTGCTTTAAAAGAAATTGAAAGTCCAGATAAAGATAGAAAGGCTGACGGTATAGTTAATTTATCAGTTACTCAGGAGGAAGATGATAATCACCAATCCTTCAATAGTTCCTTAACACCAAGTCAACCAACAACTTATAATCGAGCTAACTTTTTTTCAATTAACGATGCGTCTTCTGATTCATCGTCAGATGCTCCCTTGCGAACTTTATCATCGCCTTCCCGTCTTCGCATGAAAGATAATGATAGAAAATATTTAGTCGAACATTCTCCTGCCGCATTAATTAAAGAAAGTGAAACCATTGATGGAATTGATGATAAATCATTGCGTTCTTCTACTCGAGAAGTTTCTGTTGAAAGCCCAAATGAAGATTCAGTCAATGATGACAGTTCATCAGATGTATCCGATGAAAAAGAAACGGAGGCAAAGCATGAAATTAGAGCTCCTGCAATAATAGTTAGAGAAACTTCATCTCATCCATCCACTGCCGTTCCTTCCGAAAACGATACCACCGAATCGGAGAACGATACCCTTTCTGAATCCTCTACGACCTCTATATCTTCTTCCCCGTCCGAAAATTCAGATACTAGTGATGATTTAACGAAGGTTGATAGCCCGAATAAATCTCTGGTTAATGATAACGTTTCAGCTAAGCATGATAAAGAAAGTGAGAATGGTAAAAGCAAATTTCCCCCTCCTTCCCAGACCCTTGTTACTACATCGACGATATCTGCAGCGGGAAATGAACCTTCTGATGAGATTGGTTCTGAAAATGATTCAGATTCGGATTCAGACTCGGACTCCTCTGTTCCTTTAAGTCAACTACAGAAGAAATCACAACAACGAAATTCTGTATCTCACGAGATACAGAATAGAGGAACCAAAGGATCCCCGAAGGAACCTAAAGCTAAGCCTTCTACGGAAAGACCGGAGACTCATAGGACATTGTCTTACTCACGTCTTTCAGAATTGTCTAAAACGTTTTCTCCTGAAATTAGAGAACCTTCTCTTACGAAGAAGACCGCGGTCAGTATGCAGGAATCAAAAGAAGAAGGGCGTTCTGATGAATCTTCTGAAAGTGAAGAGTCAGGGAGTTCTTCAGATGAAAGCGACAATTCGGAGAAGGAAGATAGATCCAATCCTATTCCCGTTGAGAAAAGAGCAAGTACTGTACTAAATACAAAGAAAAAGAGGAAAGCCAAAAGAAACAGTGCTTTGGCTGGCTTGGCGGCCCTAGTGTAAATTTCTTGTTTTTGATTAACTCCCTTTACGCTCGTTTTTTTTTTTTTTTTCATCATAAGTCCAATAGCAAAAGAATTCTGTAATAGCGTTGTTGTGCTATCATATTGCGTATATAATAAATTTAGTTTTCTTGGCTTTCTGCATAATTTTGACTTATTAATAAAATTACATGTTAATTAGCTAGCAAAACTTGATTTAACTTTGATGCTGATAAAAAGATGTTGAAATTCTAAATGGAACGTTCTTTAATGTCCATTAAGTTGCTTCATTTCAAATCCTTTTTTGATGACTGATTGTAAAATTAAAACTGCTAGTTGTAGGAAACAGGAGACCAGACAATGACAGTAATTAGTATATTAGTAAAATTTTCCGGACTAAAATTCGTAAAAAAAAAGAACAAATTAGATTACAATATTCAAATATTTTCACGAGCTTTAGTATTTATATTATTATAGGCAGTACCTAAATTCACAAAAAATGCCATTATTTGTTGTATAGTAATTACTTTACCCTCGACATTACTCATAATGGTTCAATAGTGTTAACAAAAACTGATATTAGTAAAATCTTTCTATTCTTTAGTATGTTTATAACGAAGACCAGCTAAACATGAATTTCTTGATCCGGGCAAACTAACTGCGTATAGTTGATATTATGCAAAGTGAACGAACTTATTTATTTGTAGTAAAATAATAGCTCTATAAAAGTAAGATGATCGAAAAGAAACTTATCACACTCTTACTATAAAGTGCTTTAGCAATACGATAAATTGGGTGAATTTTCCCTTTACACAAACATATACATACGGTCTCATAAATCTCAGCGCTGATACACTATGCTATGTTATTCAACGTTGAGTAACTTTGTATGCCATAAGTTGAAGTGAAATCAGATTATTAATAACTGCGTATACCCGTCTATCTATTTAACACAAAAACCGTTGATATAAATTATTATAAAAATGATAAATGGAAGCTACAACTGAACTGAGGAGCGAGGCTCATATAATAATATTTTAGTGACAGAAAACGACGTAACCTGAATATAAGAATATCTATTACAAATTGCTATATATATCATATGCGTACTATATAATTTAATAAATCACAAGGAAGACTCATCGCAACTCTACCTGTCGTTAAAACAGATGCCTAGCTGCGTACCTGAAGATTTGTTTATTTACCGTAAAATGTAATAAACATAAATACTTTAATATATCACTACTGTATTGCTTAAGATTATAACTTACTTGAGTAGCTAACAACTAAATCGTCGAACATTGATTCACTTGGAGTAATTGTAGAAGTTTTGATAGTTATTTTAAATTACAAGACCTTTACAAACTTATCAAAAATCAATTAGTCCCTTGCCGCAAAGATTTATCTCAAAAGTACGGAAAAACACAAATATAGCGAAATTTAACGTAAAATAGTATAAGAAAATTTAGCGCTGTGAGATAATACTACCATCTAACACCATTTACGCAGTGCAGAGAGCTAAGCTAGTCTGTATGAAGGATTTTGGATTTTGCAAAATTCTTCCAACACCCTCTTTCTGCAAAAAGCCATCAAATTGAAGAAATGGCGAGGGTAAAACAGAAAGGTATGTAGCTTGTAAAAAAATTTTCTAATTGAAAACAGGGAAAGCAGGTGCAGCTCGTATCTACATTACGAGAAATCAAGCGCTTAAGAAGCTTCAGCTCACTCTTGCTGATTTTCGTCGTATTTGTATTTTAAAGGGTGTTTATCCTCGTGAGCCAAAAAATAAGAAAAAAGCAAATAAAGGCTCCACTGCTCCAGTCACTTTCTGTAAGTCTAATAGCATCAATTTTTACCGGAATCATAGCTATCTGAACATGGACGTTTGGTATAAAAAGCATTTTCCGAATGGTCAATTTTATCATGGGCTAGTCTTTTTTTGATGAACTAAAAGAATGAAATTATGTACTAATAAATATAATAGATTATACTAAGGATATCCAGTATTTGTTACATGAGCCTATTGTACAGAAGTTTCGCGAGTACAAAGTGTTCGCTCGCAAGCTTAGCAAAGCATTGGGAAAAGGGGAATTAGAAACTGCTAAACGTTTAGAGGCCAGAAAACCCACTTATTCTTTGGATCATATCATTAAAGAGCGTTACCCAACCTTCCATGATGCCTTGAAAGATATTGATGATGCTCTTAGTATGCTGTTCTTATTTTCAACTATGCCTGTTACCGACAAGATTGGTGCCGCTACTGTCGCTAATTGTGAAAGATTATGTGCTGAATTTCAACACTATGTAATTCGGTCAAATTCCCTTCGTAAAGCTTTCCTCTCTATTAAAGGAATTTATTATCAGGCCGAGATTTTTGGTGAGCAAATCACCTGGATTGTTCCCTACAAATTTGCTCAATCTGTTCCTACCGATGTTGATTTTCGTATCATGCACACTTTTTTGGAATTTTATCAAGCACTTATGGGGTTTGTAAATTTCAAGTTATATAATACCTTGGGACTTCGTTATCCCCCTAAGATTGATGTTGCTAAAAGCGAATCTGCCGCTGGTTTAGCAGCTTATGAGTTAGAGGAGTCTTCTTCCTTACCCGCTATCGTCCATGGTAATAACAAAAATGCTCGTAAGAATATTGCTACTTTAAAAAGTAAAATAAGAGATATTGTGAATAGTGATGCGAACGTCGTTGAGCAGTCGGAAAAAACTACTGAGGATGCTGATGAGGAACCTGAAACGGAGGAAAACTTAGATGAGTTTAAACCAGCTGATGGTGCAGATAATGAGGATTCCAAAAGCCTAGTATCACATATTTCATCATCTAATACCTCGTTGTTTTCTAATTTTACTTTTTTCCTTTCTCGTGAAGTCCCCCGTTTTTCTCTGGAATTTGTGATTCGTGCCTTTGGTGGTAAAGTTGGATGGGATCCAATTCTCGGATCAGGTTCTCCATTTTCAGAATCTGATCCTGTGATTACTCATCATATATGTGATCGTCCTCATATTTCACAGAAGTACGAAGGTAGGATATATATTCAACCACAATGGGTATACGACTCTATCAACAAAGGAATCTTGGAAAGGACAGACTTGTATGCCTGTGGCGCTACGCTCCCTCCTCATCTTAGTCCATTTGTTAAAGTAGGTGAAAATGACTACGATCCTGAAGCTGAACTTTCTGCTGAAGAGAACGACGATGTTTCCGAAGCTCTTGATGATAATATTTCTGGCGAAGCAGTGCCCATAAGTAAGAAGAATGACGAGCCTGAAAATGTTGAACAAATTGATGACGCTGAAGAGGAAGACTTAGAACATCAACGAGAGCTGGAGGCAGAAGCAGGCGGTGTCGCTTATTCTGAATATGTTAAACAGAATTCTAAGTCCGCGAAAAAGACTAAGAAGCGTCAACGTGATACTTTGACTGCAGAAGAAAAAGAAGAAAAAGAGGCAAAGGAGTTATCCAAAATGATGATGAGTAATAAACAGAGAAAGCTTTACAGTAAGTTGAAAAACGAAAATAGCAAAAACGAAAACTACAACAATGCGCTTCGCAATCGGAAGAGGGATATTGAAAAGAGGAAAAAATTAAAGGTTGAAAACTAGGTTTAATAAACAGTAATCATAGTAATAGATTATTTTGGGTCATTTACTTTTTGTTTCTTAAAATGAGTTCATTGTATTTTACTGTATCCATGGATTAGGTTCGTGTTCAATTTAATTGAAGCTGATCGTTTTTATATAATAAATACACTTTTGCTTAACATTTTTTCGACTGGGAGATAAAGAAGATGAATATCAATTTTTGAGATATATTATAAAATATTAATTTTATGTAGTCAATATTTATTTATAAACGTACAAATAATAATAATGAGTAAAATAAAACTCACGGTAATTTTAAAATAGAGAATGTAAAATATTTAAAGACAAAAAGAACAAAAAAATGAAGGCAAGACAACACTTTTTTTTTATTTTTTAAATTGACTTTCAAGGTTACAGTACGTTTAAGCACTGTAAAGCCAAGGCTTTTCAACCAACATCGAGGCCTGTGACGGAACTTCATGTAAAGCTAAGGGTTCAAGCAATTCTTTATGAATAACGTTAAGAGCCTTTACAGCCATTTTCTCGTCAATAACGCATGAAATGTTGATTTCACTAGCACCTTGACTAATCATCTCAATGTTGATTTGGGCTTCAGCAAGTTTGCAAAACATACGACCAGCGTAACCGGTAGTGTTTCTCATGTGCTTACCAACAAGAGATAGAATAGCTAAACCATGGAGAATATCAAGCGTTCCCAATCGACGCAATTCAACGAATGCCTCATGCATATTACCGTCATCAGACTCTTCGTAAAGCGCCATTGAGACGTGAACTTCTGAAGTAGTAATCAAGTCAACAGCCAATTTGTACTTATCAAGAATGGCAAATATGGAAGCTAAGAAACCATGAGCAGATATTTTACGATTCGATTGAATATTAATAACCATAATGGTGTCTTTAATAGTAACCGCGGTAGCGCCTTTGTTAGCGAGGCTAGCAGAAATATCATCGGGCATAATTTTAGGAGGATGAGGAGGTGTAGCACTACCATGACGTGAAATTGTATCAGGAAAAATAACAGTTCCCTTTCCACGTGGGTTGCCAACGTTTTTAATTCGGATAGGAATACGAGCGTGAACAACCTGGGACATAGTGAAGGGATGGATGACTTCACTACCGTAATAAGTAAGTTCAGCAGCTTCTTCAGGTGTGATGAGAGGAAGAAGTCGAGCAGTTGGAACCTTACGGGGATCAGCTGTGAAAATGCCATCAACTTCCTTCCATATTTGAAGTTCGTCAGCATTAAGACCAACAGCTAATAAAGCAGCGCAAAAATCGGTGTAACCACGGCCAATTTGCGACAAAAGACCACCCGGTACCATACCAAAAAAGCCAGTAACGACAGGTACTTTATTTCCAACAGCGGTAACTTTACTAGCAAGTTGGGAAGCAAGATATGCGTAAAAGGATGCATCAAGATTCCTCCACTCTCTTTGCTCGTCAATTATATGACTCATATCAATAAACTCAGAATCGATCCCTTGATCTTTCAAAACTGCCGCCATAAATCGGCAACTTAAACGCTCCCCCATGCCAATCACGAGATCACGAGTACGAGGAGAAACCTCGGAAAGAACTCTAATAGCATTTAGGTACTGTTCCAATTCAACGCAGTCTGCATGAAAAGCATCAATAAGTTCGTCTTGAATGCCAACATCCTGGATGAAATCACGAGCAGCTTGAACATGATCAGTTTCAATAATACGAACCAAATCATGCACAGAACCTACAGCAGGTCGCAATGCTGCTTCTGTTGCTCTAATAAGTCTAGTAGTAGTGCCTTCTGCTTTGGTATCTGTGCTGCGAGCAGAGCATACCAATGCTACGCGCTTAGTACTTAGGTATTCCCTAAATAAATTATTTAGTAATTTGTAATTTAACGGTCTAAAATGGTCGACAGTTTGTAGAGGAGTAAGCATTTAAATATATAAGTCTCATATCGATAGAAAGTGGAAAGAGTAACCAAAACCTCTTTTATCTCCTTTCTCTCATTTTGAATTCGATTCAAAAAAACCTAATTAGCCAATATTCCCAAGCATAATTCAACACATGAAATATCTTATTTTTAAATAATTTCGGGCATTCTAGCATGAAAACTCCAATCTAACGCACATTCAGGAAAAAGTTCTCTTGACTTCTTAAATATTTTTGAACCTGCTAGATTCAGACGATGACCATACTCCTCGAACCATCATATAAACTGTAAACAAAATACTCACTTTGCAACATCAACAGCAATTTTAATTGGGAACTTTCCAACACTGGTTCCACCGAATTTTTGAACAACCCACCCTTTGCTAGGATCGTTTTCTATATTCTTTGCAATTGACATGGTCAATGTTTTAGTTGGCACTGCTCAAGTGTGGAATTCAACGTTTCCGATATTTAGATCAATTCACAGATGAAAATCTCGATAGCGTTGCCACCTTCTATTTTGCAATTTTTTTTACAATTGCGTTAATTTGTTTTGCGTTGGGAATTTGCATGATACTTGGTTGCTTCACTATATTTACCATTTAATTTTAAATCAGATATGCATTGCAATGAGTATGTTAATATGAAGACTTTGAACGCTGAGTTGTCGGCGTTTTGTTGATTTGAAGGATACTTTATAGAAGATGAATGTGAATACATTAGATTATTTTACAAAAGTCTATATTTGAATCGTATGCTTATTGTCGACAAATAATGATTTCAAATTATATATCGCCCGAATTGTAAAGTTACTATTAACCTTAGTCTAAACTTGCTGCAGCGCTACAAACCCAAAACAGTATATATTTAATGACTGCATAAGCTGTCCGCGTAACACTTTATGTTGTCTAGGAATAAATTTCAGTGTACGGGCATAAGTTTGTACATTGTTATTACTCAAACAAAAGGATTTCACTTCTGTAGCACGCAAAGGAAAATAATGCTTTAATAAATGTGTTATTACGATAAATAATCGTATATATTTCATCCGATGAAAATCCTTACCATCGACAAATCAAGTACCCAAAGGTTACAAGAGTACAACTATCAACGATAAGTATATACAAGGAAACTCATAGTTTAACATAAGAATATCAGTATTCAAACTTTATGCTTCGAAGCGAGTTGGCGGTTAATTACAAATACCCTGCCTTCTGGAGTCATATCAGAGCGTAAAAAAGAAGGAAGAAGTAGCCTAGGCCAGTTGATAAACTGGAGTCCGTGGGCAAAACAGTAATAAAGAGATGCAACTATTCCCAAAAATGTCAGGATCAAAAGAATTGAAGGTGGAAGGATCGTAGAAGAAGATCTAGAAAACAATGTCATGAAGAAAAGGATTAAACATGCCAATAATATATAAGGGACACAACGAATAGTAAGAGGACGTAAATCTAATCTATATCGGAAGTTAACATCGGGTCTAAACTGTCCAAGTACTAAATCATAAGCATCTTGACGTGCTCCATCATAAAAATTATTTAAAATATAACGTTTAGCAGAGTTAACAAAATCGTTAAAAGCGCCTTTTCGAGTTCGAATACCGGTTCTAGTAAAATCGGTTTTCAAAGCTCCTGTACCAGAATAAGAAAGACTAATGTAATCTGCATTATCAGACCAAATGTTGCAAAAAATGTTATCAAGAGGAATGACGGAACGAAGGGGATGGGTAGCACCTATAATTCCGCATTTACGAAGTTGATTCGTAAGCACCCAGCGACCTATACAGCTTTGGACCACATTGGTTCTATCAAGACAATCCATGCAGTTGGAGCGTACAACGCCATTCTGACGAGATAAAACACGGTACTTTTGAGTGTCTAATGTAGTGTAGCCTTGCTCTTCTAACTCGGGTTGTATTTCATTTAAAAGGAGTGAAACCCGGTCCCACCTCATATGGCTACATTCTTTATGAAAGTCAAAATAATGATAATGGATATGGGGATTATCCAAACGACGTATAACATTTTCATATAACTGTTTAATAGGAAGCTCATGTCCTTTACAGTTGACCAAATTAACTACAACCTGGTCACCGTATATGGATATTTGCTCGTCGAAATGCTTTTTTGCAGCGGCTGCAGCCATTGAAGCAGAATTTGCAACCATCAATGGTTTATAGCGAAGATTATTAACCTCTGCCCAAAAAGCAGGAACACTACCGCGGGTCTGAACATGTGAATAAGTGACCTCTGACTTTTCGTCTGAAACGATAGTAATCTGCTCAGTTTCATTGAAGTTGGCGGGGTTTCCATTCTCGTCTAAACCTCTGGTAAAATATCTAGTACCGGCGCGTTGTTTAGAGCGTCGAGATATTAATGCTAACGTGATTGTTCGTCCCTTAACAATAGTGGAAGCAGAAGTGATGAAGCCGTAAATCATTGGCGTAATGAAAAGTGATACTTCAGAATGGGCACCGATAAGATCAATGAAATCTTTACTAGCAAACTCGTTCCAAAAAAATCGTTTATCACTTCGAAGAATAGGTGAGGCCTTTCCCTCATCCGTACAAGAACGTTGTAGGGAGTTAGTAAGGTCCCATGTGTACGAGAAGTAAAAAGGTCCTGTTTTCAAATGATTTTGTAACAAATTGTATAAATCCAATTCATCTTGATCGTCAGCTAGTAGGTTACGATAGGGAATAACTTCAAATTTATGAACACGATATATTTTATGTCCCAAAATTTGGGCTGCACTAGATTTTTCTGTAGCTAAAATAAGATATTTATCTTTTTTCAGCTTGATTGAACCAAACAATGTGACACTATTTTCTTTGCTGCGGGCAACTGGTTTCAACTCGTCCGGCTCAAAACTAACTGCACCACTTTCTCGGTCAATTGTTAAACAACAATCTTCTCGACGAAGCTTAAATTGCTTCTCGTTTGCTTCAAACTGAACCATGAAGAAATTTTCTAAAGTTTTTGTAGGATAGATACCAAGATCTGTGAAGTTGATGGTTGGTAGACGGCAGACAACGAACCTGCTTACTGCTGTACTGTAACATACGGTTTTCTATGCTAAGTCATGTGGTATTATCGTAGATAGAATAAATGACATTTTCACTATGATTTATCAATTACTAAATTTGCTAGTAAGTATCCATCCTCAATAAAATATTATACTACAATGATCATATTGAAGGTCGCTGAATTATTCCTAGGGTATCTGGTGTTTGTTTAAATATTGAGAATAAATATCTCATTGACATCTTAAAATGTAAAATAATTAACATGAATACTTTCAAAACTTAATTGCCGTACACATAACTGCTAACGCACTTTCACCTAAATATGGTAGATGCTCTTGGTCATGTTGTGCTAGCCTTGTAAATACAAATTTCTTCCACTACCATTTACCAACGGAGTTCCAAAGGACACTCTGAAGAGTGCTTTAGAAGAATAATACATATTTGTAATATTAATAGTAGATACTTTGATTATTCTTCACGTTGAAATCACTATACTACTGTGATCTTCGTTTTGTGGTTGAATCCTGAGGATTCACTCGTTCATCAAAATTTTCATTTTTGAAAAAAAGAGCGAAAACATAGTTGATTTATTCCATTGAAACCTTTTAAATTTTTTCTTTTATATTTTTTTCAAAAAAAGGATTACAATTATCTAGCTAATAGCCGACTTTGGCGATATTTTGGGTTTGATTTGGGAAATTGACTTTGGTGCAAAAAAATAATTTTTTCCATACATACTTCTGATTAGTTTCCTGTTCGTTCTTTCTTTTATTTAAATTTAATTAGCAACATGGATATTCATCGTTGTCGCTTTATCGACTATACCCCTTCAGCTATTACTGCAATGGCATTTTCCCATAAAAGCGGTCAGAATGATTCTATGCCTAACAATTTACTACTCGCTGTTGGACGTGCTAGCGGAAACATTGAAATATGGAACCCTCGAAACGATTGGTGCTTAAAAACTGTGTTATACGGTGGTGTAGATCGCAGTATTGAAGGGATTGTTTGGAGTACCGGTGAAGAGGAGCTACGATTATTCAGTATAGGATTTTCAACTACTATTACTGAATGGAATTTACATACTGGAAAACCATTGGTAAACCAAGACTCTAATGCAGGAGCTATTTGGTCAATCGCTATATGCGATGAAACTAAAACTCTAGCTGTTGGATGTGATGATGGAAGTTGCGTTCTATTTGACATTAGTGGTGGCCCAGGTGTCATCGAATTTAAACGAGTTTTGATGCGCCAAACGTCTCGTATCCTTTCGCTCGACTTTCAAACAAAAGATCATCTTGTTGGTGGTTGCGCTGACGGTGTTATCAAAGTTTGGGATCTTAGCACTCCAAATTCCGCTATAATTTCTAGAATGCAAGTAGATCGTGCTCGAAAAGGAGAAGCTGCTTTAATTTGGGCCGTGAAAAGTTTACGGGATGGCACTATCGTAAGTGCCGATTCATCAGGTGCTGTTAAATTTTGGAATGGAAAATTCTTTACATTAAGCCAATCGTTCAAACTACATTTGGCTGATGCTTTGTGTTTGGGTGTTTCTGCTAACGGAGATATGGTATTTTCTTCAGGGATTGACAGGAAAACTATTCAGTACTCACGCGAAGGAGGTAAAAGAGAATGGGTCAGCAACAGTTTTAGAAGGTTCCATTCTCATGATGTTCGATGTATGGCCGTTTTTGAATGTAAAAGTTTGGATGTTCTTATTAGCGGTGGTATGGATATGATGCTTGCGGTAATTCCTGTTCGACAATTTAATCGCAAGAATCACAGGATGATATCTGCCGTTCCTCAACGCCCTCGCATGGCGGTCGCACCGAAAGCAAGGCTTTTTATGTTATGGAATGATCATGAAGTACTTCTCTGGAGAATTGGGTCTCCTGGCTATAGGTTTTTATTAAAAATTGTGTTGGCTGACGAAGAAAATATTTCACATGCAGCAATTTCTCCTGATGGGGAATTAATTGCAATTTCTTCCGTTTTGAGGACGAAGCTTTATCAATTACAGTATAGCGATGAAAATGTGAAAGTTGAAACAGTTGAGGACTCCTTCCTTTCAAATATTGGTGCTAGCCTGCTTAGTTTTACTGTAGATAAGAACAAGCTTATCCTTGTTAGTAACGATTCCGAGATATTTCTCATTGAATTAAGTCGACTGGATTCTCGTCAGCTAGAAGTTTTCGAGTTATCACAACCCACTAGCAAGAAAATTGCTCCTCGTCAGCGAAGCAATGTAAGCAGCATGTGTGATGGTATTTGCAGTATAGCGGTATCTTCGGATGGAGATTATTTTGCTGTTGCGGACACAGTTGGAAATATTTTCTGCTACTCCTTGTCAAATTTAACATATTCAGAGTTACCACGAGTTAACACTTATGTTCGTGCAATGGCTTTTCGTCCAGATGTACGAGGCCGTTTAGCTGTTGCTACGGCGGGAAATCAAGTTTATGAGTTTGATGTTCAATCCCGTAAATTATCTGAATGGTCAAAAAACAATTCTACAAATATGCCCAAAGAATTTTCGCAACTTCTAGATAAGGCATTCGGAGCATTTTTCGACTCTAAACATCCGAGTCGATTCTGGATTTGGTCAGCCAACTGGGTTTCATTTTTCGATCTTAATCTTCAATTACCAGCGCCTCGCGCTGCCGGAAAACGTAAAATTGAAATGAATGCAACAGTTGACGGGAATCTGAATGACAAAAAATTGGCGAATGCTAATTCGAACGGCATTTCAAATTATGGAACAGGGGATTCTAGGTGTTTCTGGATTACTCACAAATATCGACCAATGCTACTTGTAGGCTCTGTAGGAAACTCTGAATTGCTGGTAGTCGAACGACCAATCGCCGATATGTTGATGAGTAAATCAATGCCAGCAAGCTTTTATGAGCACAAATTTGGCTCGTAAATATGTATTATGTATGAAGATGGAGGAGTTTCTTCGTACTAAAAAAAACGAAGAGGTTTTAATATGTCATTTTACGTAAAAAAAATGTCTGGAATAGGGTGGTATTATTATGATTTTGTACAAAAAGGTCTTTTATTATAGGAGTTTATTTTATTTTTATTTTTTCCGATAAAAAGCATAGATTAGTTGCTAGTTAGTTTATCAATAAAACATTTCAAGGTGACACACCCATCCACAATATGATTATGGCAATGTAGCTGTGAATTTCCAAAGTCTGAGTTGTTTATTCCCATTATCGATTGGAGCATTATGCCTGTAATATGGTTTCACTTGATTCTAGGCAGATAGGCGTACAATTTTACGAACCCAAATTTTTTGATTAATAGACTTAACACGGCGAACTAAAATTTAACCGAACGCTATTTTTGTTACACCACATAATTAGAAAATTACTCGCATGAGGATAATTAAAAATACTCTGGTAAAATTAAAATTATTGTAGAAGACAGCTTGTATTTAAAGAGTAGCAATTACCATCTACAACTTATAAAGAAAACATATTCAAAGTAACAGAATCTTACAAAGGATATATATGCAAATGAAACGAAGAAAGCTCATACATGAACCCGTCTACGTTTCTAAACTTGATTACATTTGATATATTCAAAATAAAATAAAGAAGTGAAATAAGTGATTGACGTAAAAAATTATTTTCTTGCCGATGAGATTATACATTCGTTTGTTTATTGAAATTTGTTCACAACTTAGATAAATCTGTTTAGTAGTACCAGTTTTATGTACCCCCATTTAGTTACTACGATCCCACTTAAAATGTAATACAAACTGTCAGTACTAACCAGAAGAAGGACAATAGTACTAACGACTTAGACCCCCCACTTTGGTACAAAAACACCACCTGAATCAACAGCATGTAAAGTAGAAGTCATAGATTAGAAGCATGAGAACATTTCGTAGTGAAAATAAAACATTGCGTTGAGAAGCAATCTCGTTCAACTACCAAACATTTTTTTCCATTGAATAGAATAATGTTATGACCTTTAAGCCAAGCAATGCGTTTTTCAACGTTTTGGTTCTGTTATTTTCTATCCTACTTTTATCCGCACCACCAGGTGGAATTATCTGTGAAACTAGACGGCTCATAAATATCGTTATGTCACTGATTGCGAATCTATTTATCCATGCTAGTTATTCATGTTCATTCCCCACATTCTCCTCAAAAATTAATTATTTCATCGGAAATTAACTGACTTAAGTCTTGACTATTATTTACAATTTGTTTAATCCATATACTAAGTGATAAACATTTACACACAGTAATTGGGCTGCTTATTTCCTTCTGCTATGTAAAATAAAGATTGCGGTATATGCTATTGTGAAGAAAATCGATATTATTAATGTTAATCTATCTAGCTGTAGTTATAGCTGGATTGCACCAGCCATTTTGTTAATAACGTGATTTTCATAAAAAAAAAGCTGTAGATGATCGAACGGGTCAATATTTACATTCTTGAATAATTGATTTACCTCTGCTTCTTGTCCCCACTTTTTCTTACTTGCGTGCGCAATGTTAGCAGTACGTACATTTCACGATTTGGCCAATATGATTTACAGCAAGTAACTTATCAATTAACCGCTTTTGAAAATCAAAATTTTGTACTAGTTTCTTTGTTCAAGTTCTTTGATAGATGGCGTGCTATGAATGGAATAGTTTTGGGCTACGTCGTCACTTACATGATGTGCTTGACCCATTGAATTAATTGTGTGTTAGTACTTTACGCTTTCAGTACACATCGTTGGTATGGTAAATTTGTGAATCGGCCATACCAAGATGGAGATCACTTGAGGCTTAATTAATTCAAATCCGAAAATTCCGGTTGTTGTTACTAACAGTAGCTAGTTACGTTGCAGAAATTACGAGTTAGAATGGACATTGTACATTCACAATGTAAGGATACCGATTCGCGATATTGTCACTACACTATAAGATTTATCCTTATAAAGATATCGATTGCCCACCGTTTATAACCTTCCATAATTTATCTCTTTACCAGTTCCGCCTTGTTTTTTGTTACATTCTCTTTTCTTACCACACCATAATTGCTTTTGGTATACAAGCGACAACTTTATTTATTGCTTGGTACGAATCGTTCACAAATTCGATCTCTTAGTCGTATCCGTTTATCATTTTTTATAAAATAGTAGCTGACGGAACTGAATTGTTTTCTTTAAAAGAGTCTGTACCACTTACTTTTCTCCAGCTTTTGGTGTTCTTTTATAATTTCTGTCCTATCAAGGTTGCGGTAAATTAAATTGACTGCACTGTAAATGAATTCGAAAGTTTGAACAGCGTAACCAAATTTTGTTTTTCTTTTGCAATACATCGTTTGGTTTAATTGAAATTTATTTCCTTATTTTTGCTGCATATGGACATATTTTACTAAATATCTTTCTCTTCCTTTTATTTTTTTTTATTTTTTTTTTCTTTTTGGAATTAACCTTGTGTTTCTTTGTAATATTTTCATTAGTATGAATGCATTGTCTGCTTCTGAAATCCGTTAATCAAACTAAATAACTATTCACCGAACCTTTTTGGAAACATATATTTATCGCATCTAATTTCTTCCGCTTCATTTTGCATTCTTTTAATATTTATATAGCCTTTTTTCACTATATATTATTGGGTTCTTTCGTCTTGGCTTTTTACAAGTCCTTTGCAATTTACTCTTTCGATTCCTTTATATTACCCCTTCCATTATTGATATCTCTTTAGCGTCCTTGAAAACCCAGTAATTTTTCCCTTTTTTTTAATCGTCACCTCACTCTTTTTTTTTCTTCCTTTTTAAATCGTCCCTTAATTTTCCGCCGTTGTATCGCTTTCAGTTAGTTAAACACTATTCGCTTTGACCACTACCTCTTAACAAGCAATCTGAGCCTGTTTATGTCCAATTATTTTTTCTTCAGTATCATTTTTTTAATAATTCACTGAACTTTGAGCTGCAACTTCATCGACTGTGAAGAGCTTTTCTACTCTTTCCTTCTCATTATTTTCAAATACCTGTCTACCCAGTATGTTAGTTTCTTCCAATGAGGAACAACTTACTGCTCATACTCCCACTTCATCTTCAAGTATAGAACCTAAAATATTAGCTGCCTGTTCATATTCTCTATCAGTGGGCCCTTGCTCTTTAGCTGTTTCACCAAAAGGCGTTAATTCCAAATCTCCCTCTCTTAAAAATGAGACTGCATTTGTTGTCGACTCTGTTAGCACATTGTCAGCGGAATCTAGCGCCTTACTTTATAACACTCAATCCTCTTTACTCACTGGTTTATCAATGAACGGGTATTTAGGTGAGTACCAGGAAGACATTATCCATCATCTGATTACTAGAGAGAAAAATTTTTTGCTGAATGTCCATCTTTCTAATCAGCAACCGGAACTCAGATGGTCAATGCGACCTGCACTCGTTAATTTTATTGTAGAAATACATAATGGATTCGACTTGTCTATTGATACTCTTCCGCTTAGTATTTCCCTCATGGATTCATATGTCTCGAGGAGAGTGGTATACTGCAAACACATTCAGTTAGTAGCATGTGTTTGTCTTTGGATTGCCAGTAAATTTCATGAAACAGAAGACCGTGTTCCATTATTGCAAGAACTGAAGTTAGCTTGTAAAAACATCTATGCTGAGGATTTATTTATTCGTATGGAACGCCACATACTTGATACTCTTGATTGGGATATCTCAATCCCTACACCAGCTTCGTATATTCCTGTTTTAGACCCGATTTTTTTCTTAGTACTTGATGCATCAATGTTTGTACCTAATTTATTCAAATTTCCCGCTTCCAAAATCGCATGTTCAGTTATGAACATCGTAAACGAACATGTCGGATCGTTTCTTTTGACACACCCTTCTATGGAATCCTATCGCAAAGATGATAACTTTTTGTGGCCTGAAGACTTGGATACCGTAACATCATATATGGAAAACATGTCAAAGAGGTATGCTAATGAGGAATGTACTGATTTACTGTTTTCCTCACTAGGCCGTATTTCTAGTATTTTAGCAAAGAAATATCCGGAACAATGCGCAATGGCTGCCTGGTGCAACATGACTGAAAAGGATACTGAGCGTACTTTGTAACTTTAACATTGCTTCTTCTTCGATTTATATATATTGCAATGCTTCTAGACAAACATGTAATGGAGATATAATTTCAAAATTATATATTTACTTGAGAAAAGTAAGTGTATAGTGATGTAATTTTTTTTAAGAATTTTTATAAAATTCATTATATTAATCAATTAAACTACTCTGTTATGTTCTTTGTTTTCCTAAACCGGTTTGCAACTATGCTCATATGACATTATACCGTTTGTATATATTTTTGTTATTTATTTATATGATACTTACTTAGTTTGCAAAAAGAAAAGAGAAAGTTCATAAGAAACCCCATATTACAGATTGAAGCAATTTAGGTCTTTAATAGATTTAATTTCTAAATTTGATTCTTCACCCATTAAAAGTAGTATCAGTGTTTCCCAATTTTAACAATGATACTGTGATTAAACAAAATACATCTCAATTCGAATAGAGACTTCTAAATATAAGTTAAAGCACGATAGTTGTTTTCTTAAGATGCAAGCAAAATTGATTAACTTTTCTTTCAAAAGAAAAATTAACCATGCATATGATTTTTTAGAAATGAAAGAATATTTAGTGAGTTTTTTTTAATTTTCTCCACTTGTTTATACCTTGCTCAAAGGACGCACGATTAAGGCCATCAGGAACTAAACAGAATGTAACACCAAGTCTTTCAACCTCTCTGTTCCTAGACTCATCATCAAAAAACACCATTTCTCGATAGTCAATTCCAGATTCGTTGTGGATCTCTTTGAAGTGATCCATTTTACTACCTATTTCACAATAACTAGTTAGCAATATGATTATTGATATTTTCTGTATTGACAAAAATGTATTAAAAGACATACCTGGCCAAGCTTTTACATAAGTGAAAAATTCGATAGCCGGCTTAAGACTTCCATCTATTGGTACCTTCATCAAATTCAATGCTTGTTTCGCATACTTGGGAGCACAAGTACGGCTAGCAACGCACAAAGTAACTTTTTGGTTCCTTAGCTCTTGTAAAATTCCAGTTATATCTGAGTAAAAACAAATCTCTGTGCCATATTTGTCAATCAAAACGCCTGGGTCATTTTTGGAAGGCTTAAATGGTGCAGTGACTGTGAAACTTTGTTAGAAAATAAAACATAAAGTAGATCAAAGTAAAAGATTTAATACCATGGGTATCTATCCAAAGAGGCCACAGAGTGTAGTCTAAGTCAAAAACAACGCATTTTGGGAATTCGATATTTTTTACCATATTTGCTTGATATTTTATGGTATTGGTTATTAGGTTCGTAAACAACAAGAATGAAAGTCTTTTTAAGAGTGATTTCAAGTTCAAAAGATTGACCGTAACGCTTTCAAGAAGTTTACTGCCAGTTTGCTAGTTCGATAAGATTGACACAATTTTAGTTGGTACGTTGATGTAATCCAATTTTTTTTAAAGAAAAATATATATATTCAACTTTTTTTGCATTAGTAATGAAAAAAACTTAGGAAACAAATGTTTGAATTTCATTAACTTTTATGAATTATTATTATTTAATTTAACTGTCTTTGATATTCTCAATAAACAAATAAACTGATACCAAAAAACACTGTGTAAATACCATGTTTTATAAAATTGATCAAAACTGTATACTACCAAATTACAGTCAATTAATCGTTGTCATTAACATATTCATTTAAACAATAAATTTTTTTACTGCATTTAATACATTTATATTAACCTGGGGACTTGACAGAGCTTACTAGCAAATTTAATTTTGCTGATGCATACTATTTAAAATTGAAGTAGCATTGCTACTTACCACCTTCGGGTACCTGTGACCGACAGCGAAATTGATTTACCTATATGAAAATCTTAAATGTAGCAATTGTTATTATGCGAAGTTTATGTGTCCCTCTGACTTTTCTAGTCGTTCTTTGTTTTTAGAAGCCAAAGAGGAAGAGTATAAACAAAGAAGGCGTGTTCCTTTGGACAGTAGAAGAAGAGTAAGGCGGGCATGTCTGTCTTGTCGGGCCAAGAAAATTCGATGCAGTGGTTCTGAACCATGTCAGGCTTGCATTGCTACGCCTTCGCAATGTAAGTATGCTGATTCTTTAAAAGAGCGTACTCCCTCAAAACAATTTATTGCGGAACTGAGTCAAAGGCAGAAATGCTTCGAATATCTGATGGAATTGCTGTGTCCTTCTCTTCCTCATGACACACGTAGTTTAGTCAAACTATGCAAACATGTCGAATCTTCATTAGCTTCTGGAAGCGACGTTCGTTCTTTGCTAATACCCGGGTCAATTGATCAATCTGTTTTAAAGGTTGCTGCTACAAACAATAAAGACGATTCGTCTGCTGTCAAGTCAGCAAACGTTTCTTTTCCTTCTTCATCTACTCCCCCCTCTTCGGATTCAAATTTCTCATCTATTCAAAACACTGATCTTAATACTTCCATCAAGTTTACTGAAAATATATCTGCTAATGCAATTCATGTGAACCAAGATAAGGTTATTAGAAGTGCCAATAATTTAATAATCAATTCCCAACCCATACTTCCTGTACGTTCATTCTTAGATGCTCTAGGAGAACCCATATATTTAAGTCCGACGTCAAGCACTTATTTTTTAAATTCTGTTTTAGCATCCTTACAGTTAAATTCAAGCAATACCCCAGAATCACTGCTCATTGACTATCAAAGTAAAATTCCGGAGGATCTCTCTTCCTCTTTATTGCCTTTAGAACTAAACACACTTCAATCGACCCCTACTTCAGTATCTGTAGGTTCAGCTTCTTCACAAGGAACTCATGAATATTCAATTATAAATTTGACCTCCAATCACTCATCTTTTTCATTAAAAGCTCTAAAGAAAATAGCACATAATTTGTTACCACCGGTTTCTGTCGCAGAACGTTATGCAAATGAGTTTTTCCTCCGGTATCAAAGTTTTTTTTACTTTTATCCTCCATCTGTTTTTTCTAACCGTTACCAAATCCTTGCAGATGGTTTAGTTAACTCAGATACGTTGGATACAGGATTTCTTGCTGTTGCTCTTTTAATTGTTGTGCTTGGTCACTTCTCAAATAACAACATTAATGTATTGCCCAAGGAAGTTCAGCTTAGTCATATTGATTCAATGATACAGATTTCAGAGCAATTAATTAGCTCTTTATTAAATCGCTGTACCCTTTCTTCTATTCAAGCTGTCTTTTTACTTTCACTATATCATTTTTTAACTGGAAATTTTAAATGTGCATATTCTTATTTAGGTTTTGCAATACATTCCGCGCATACCCTTGGTTTGGAGCATGGTTCAACTGATAACAGCACATTAAATGAAGTTTCAACTGAGGAGACTAGTATTCGCATATGCTGGTCCTTACGTGTTTTAGCCAGTTTTTTGTACATACAGTCTGGAATTACTCCTATCATAAATTTATTTCCAAATGGTCTGAATTCTTTAAAACTTCCTACCGTTGTCCCGGAGCTGGAGGCTCGACATTTACCTTCATCCGTTTTTCATTTTGTCGCTATAATAAAATACGCTGAGATCTCCGTACGGTCTCTAAATTCACTGTATGAATCAAGTTCTGATTATTTGATGGATGTCTCAAATTTTCCTAAATTACTATTAAAAGTTGAAAGAATCTACTCCCAAGCTCGTAATTGGAAGTTAAACTTAACCCATCAACAGCTTAATGGAACGAATGACACTTCAGATCTCCTTTTTCATTCCAACGTTAGCTTACATTTATTTTATCACTACCTAATTGTCAAGGTAAGTTGTCCCATTATGTTTTTCTATTTAAATAATTGGTATTCTGTTAAACCTTCTTCATTTACGAAAGGCCTTAACAATAAACCAAGCTTGGAAGATGTGTTTTCCAATTTGGAAACCTGCTATGAGTCTGCAAAGGCAATTGTTCAGTTATCATCGAAATTGTTATCTGCTGGTCAGATGGACAAGTGTTTTTATTTGGAGTTTGAAATTTTATACTGTTCGGCAATTGTGTTATTTTTATTCTCAGTTATGCACCTTGGTGCAGAAAACCCATTACTTGAAAGTATTTATTTACTGGAAGATATGGGATCACGTACTATCGATTCAAAGGTTCGACTTGAAAAGCTTAAGAGTGCAATCGAAATATTTGATATAAACTCAGCTACTGAAATGCCTATAAACGAGCCATTATCCGCTTCTTTTGAATCAGTCAACAAAGAAAACAGCCAGAGTGGATATATGGCTTGGCAAAATTGGGTTACAGAATTAAGCTCGTCTAACATTCCTTTAGGTCATGCTTTGGGTAATCCTGAGTCGAACAATTCATCTAACTCGTTCAAACCTTCTCATCCATCTCAAAGTTTTTTGGTCAATGAATCACTCGATTTTTCTTCGAATCCTAAGGAGCCTCCATTCCTTCCGTGGTCCGAAGCATTGCTAAATATGGATATGCAATTGAATCGTTTAGGACCATAATGATCTTATTGTTTAAACATAAGTTTTATTTTGAACGTTTTCGTTTTGTTACATATTGTTATACTTATACTTCATTATCATTAATAATGCTAACTCTAAATAAAAACTTTTTAGTCTATAATAATATTTGGACCGCTAGCTATATTGACTGTTCCGTATTTCTTTAACATAGTCTTGAAGTAGCAATACTGCTGATTTTGTAATTTTATAATGTTTTTAAAAAAAATGAATAAACTGTCATTAAAACGCTTCATGAAACTATCAGTAACATCAATTTTGCCGTAATAAAAGTTTTGTTATAACCGATATCTATACGATTCTTGAAGGAAGTGTCAATTTTTTTTTTATATTAGTATTAACGATTGAAAATGAACAAAATAAACAACAGCATCCAACAATAATCATTTACATGATCTTTTTTTATTTTTAAGATTCACAAAAGCTGGTAAGATACTGTTAGCTTTTAAAACCATTTCCTCATATTCCCCTTCAGGCGAACTAAGAATAGTAACAGCACCTCCAGCACCTATTCTCCAATAATCATCAGCTTTGTACTTAAATGCTGATCGGATAATAACGTTGAACTCAGCAGAACCTGTTACATCCCAATAACCAAGCGTGCCAGAATAAATTCCTCGACCATGTTGCTCCAAAGGTTCAAGCATCCTCACGCTTCTTAACTTAGGAGCCCCAGTCATTGAACCGGGAGGAAAACTTTTTGACAAAACATCCCATGCAGTTATTGGGGACTCAATTCTTCCATATATATTTGATAAAAGTGAGTATACATTTGAGTGTTCTTCAACAGAGTATAGTTCAGGTACATGAACACTATTTTTTTTTGCCAACTGATGCAAGTCATTACGAATGAGATCTATAATCATGTTCAATTCCCCCATATCTTTTTCATTTAATAGCTTCTTTCTTGCTTCCTCCAAAGACATGTGTCCCTCTCTTTTTAAAGTTCCTTTTATGGGTGAAAATAGGCAACGATCGTCTCGAAATTGTAAGAATCTTTCTGGAGAACAACAGAGTAGAGTAAAATGGTTCAACCTTACAAAACCTGCAAACGTAGCAGGATTTAAAGACCTTGCGCGCATATACATCTCAAAATCAGAAAGCTCTGGAGGTGCCGAAACAAATGTCGTATCCGTTAAGCACATTTCATAAGAATCACCGGCCAAGAGATGTTCTTGGCAGGCTTTCACAGATTCACAGTATACCTCCTTTTTTGGAAAACTTTGAACCAGGCCAAAATTTTGCTTCCCATCGAAACTATGTAAGCAAGATAGGTTATCCAGCTTTGTGTTACAAGTGGAAGCTAACAATTCGCCCCACCACTCAGAACAAGTCTCATTTAAAGGAGTAAGAGTCTGAACGAATAATTTTTTAATCTCCAAGTCGAACACAAAGGATCGATCAACAAAAGCAAGTTCGGCATCAACTGTGGTTTGTTGGAAGTCCAAAGGAAAAGAGGCATTTGAAACAGACTTTGTAGATAAATCACTACATTCGTAACCAATGATACCCATAATTCCGCCGTAAAATGGCAAATTGGTATCTGGCTTAATTGCTTTATGTTGATTCATGAAATCAGCCACTGTGGACCACAAATCGTTGTTTATACGGACAAAGCTATTATCCTTGCAAATTCTAATCTCAGTAGTATTCGTTGCTTTCTCGTAATGTATAATTCGTGCCAAAGGACCTGTTAAAATTCCAAGTATAGAATATCTCCCAGGTTTTTTCGCTGAATCTAAAAAGCAAATTGGATTCCCGCTTTTTTGAATACAATCAGCTAACGCTAGTGGTTCAACCCAAGGGATTTCAACACTGTGAATTTGAAGAGAGGGAGAACCACTTTTAAGAATGAATGCAGCCGGAGAAATATCATACCGATTAAGATTATGCGAGAAACCATTTGCTGATTTTGAAAAGGAATTGACACATTGTATATTAGGAGTATCTGCTAGAGAAAGGAAATTTTTGAAAATTTTCAAAGATTTTGATGACCCAACGCTTTCAGGATGATAAAGTATTCCAAAATGTGGAAACTTTGTAGCCTTAATAGACATAACTATGTTATCTTCATCCGATTGAGCTAATATTTGTAAAGAATCGATGGGAATTTTGTTCGCGTACAAACTGTGGTAACGCATTCCTTTAACCGCTGAAATTCCATCAAAAATGAAAGTTTTTGAAGTAGTTACAGATGACACACGGCCATGCCAAGGAAGATTAGGCATTCTTTCTATAGTGGCACCGTGGTATAAAGCTAATGACTGAAACCCCAAACAAATGCCCATTACTGGGATATTTAATTGCCAAATACGATTCAAAATAGAAGAATATTCGGCAGGATGTCCAGGGCCCGGTCCTACGACAATGGCATCAAATTGAAGTATGTCTTCCCATAAATCAGGACTCATTTTATCCCAATGAACAACAATAACACAGGCATTTTCACTTGCTTTGTAAAGTAAGTCATAAAGGTTAAAAGTGTATGAGTCATAGCAATCAATTAATAAAATTTGTAAACGGTTTGAAATTTCACTCATGATAGATACTAATCAGCTAAAACGACCTTAGATTTACTCAAGAAACATTAATTTTTTAACGATATGATTGAAAAGAGAACTCTGGTATTAAGAGGTTTTAACTTTTACAAAGTAGCAGGAGTAGGAAGTGCGCAAATTAAATTCCAGTTTCCAATTTGTTTAGAAGCTTCTGACATTCTTCGGGATTTTACAAATCATACAATTCCATTTAAGGTAGGAAAAGTGTAGGCTATCTAAAGTTTTATTATTCCGTTTATTTTCAAAGAATAATTCGCAATCAAAAACTTGAAGGCGAGAATAATAGAATGGGAAGCAGTATTTATTTTGAAAACAACCCTTTGAATATGTGCAATTTTCATTGTCAATAGAACATGAAGCAATCAACAAATATATGTATTCTTTTTTGCTTTAATATCATTGATTCACCTATTAATCGAACCGAACGGTAGTAAATTTTATATTAATGCATTTACAGCCTGATCAGCGTAAAGATCTCAATGACAATTGATAGGACGGCTTGTATTACTGTTTTTTTTTTCTAAATCCTGATTAAGCCTGTATGTTTCTTCTATTTGGTTGTCAAGGCTATCACATTTTGTTCATTAAAGGTATTGTCTACTTAATGCTTCTAACGTCAGCAGCTAATTAAAATTATTTCAGTACATATATTCATTTATAAGAGTATTGTTACCATATTAATAATAATAAAAAAATATGGATTTTAAGAGTCGAAAATATAAAATTAAAAAGCATCCGAAGGATTGCAAACTACATGCTAAAAAATACCGGGGTACATTGAATTCAAAAGGGAAAAATGATAATGATTGTTTAATTATGTGTATGAGATGCAGAAAGGTTAAAGGGATAGACTCTTACAGCAAAACTCAATGGAGCAAAACGTTTACATTTGTTCGTGGGAGAACGGTTAGCGTTTCAGACCCAAAAGTGATATGTCGTACCTGCCAGCCCAAACAGCATGATTCAATTTGGTGTACCGCTTGTCAACAAACTAAGGGCATTAATGAATTCTCTAAGGCACAAAGACATGTCCTGGATCCACGATGTCAGATATGTGTACATTCACAAAGGAACGACGGTGATGATAATTTGGAATCTGATAAGTTCGTTGATCCTTTCATAGGTGATGATTCTGACTTAGACGATGATATCTACATTCATGATAAACAAACCATAAACTCAGAATACGCTGACGATGTTTCTGATAATACTGACGAAGAGCGAACTGAAAGCAAGGGGCAACAGGAAAGCAATTCAGCTGAAGAATATGATGATGATGACTCTGATGAAGACAGGATGGAAGAGATATTTCAGCAATTCAAAAAAGAAAAACAAATTGTATAGAGACACGTTTTATATTCATCCTTATTTGAATTATGTAAAGATTTGCTTACGATCCCATTTTATATGATAAATTATAAAGGTCCATTAGTGCTAATGTAGACCTTAAAATATGTTGAATTTAATTTAGATCTTAAATAAATAGATATATGTATATAGTAGTAAAAGGTAAGGAATTGCGAACCCTGATGTAAACACTAGCGTATATTGAACCCATTAGTTTCAAGCAACGCCGTGTCTAATTTTTTTTTTAACTTTTCCCTACTGGAGTATTCCCAAATACATAAGTGATTGAAGCAAGTATGAGAGATAGGAAGTTGATCACTGTCAGGTCCGAGAACTGAGATTCTTAATTGAAAATTATGTGCCCCAGTAGCGGGAATGCGATCGCTTCCTGTGACGAAAATGAGAAAAAGTTTTTGCATTTTTAGCGAATAGTGTGATATCAAATCCCAAAACCAAAGTATTATTTTTCTTTTTGATACGAAAGAGTGGCAGAGATATTTAGATGCAGTCATACTTGGTTCACTTTCAGATATAGAATTTGAAATCGCATTTTGGTCATAAAAATCATAAACGCAGACATTTTTGAGTAGCTCCCAGTCAATAACTTCTTCACTTCCTCTGATCAACTTGCTGATTTCATTGTCTTGAAACAACGATATGGCGTTACCTCCACATACTTTCATAAAGCCATCGAAAAAAGCAGAAAATTGTTTTTTTACAGTAGTATTTAAGAGATAATCTACATACCTCAAAACATATTCTTTTCTGTTCTCATTATCAACACTCAATTCAGAGCCTCCTTCTTTCAACTCAACAGTGCGAAAGCCCTCGACAGCTTTGAGATTAATTGTAAAATTAAGACCGTAAGTATTTTTTACATCTCCTTCAAATAGTAAAAGCTCTTTTAATCCTCGATATAGACTAGGCTGAAAATCATCCAAGTCATTGAAACTTAGAGGTAACTGTAAAAGTTTTTTATAGAAAGCTCTGGGCATCTGTACATCCAAATTTATTGAATTGTGGATTGCAATTCCCATCAATATACCTGACATATGATAGTAATCAATTTCTTTCGACCTGTGTGAATAATTAAACCATAGATAATTTGAAGACTCTTCACAGTTCACAAATAATCCAAACTCAGGGCTAAAAACTTTCCTCGTTAAAAGCAGCAACCATTCTCTCTTTAATCCTCCTGCATCGATTCCTTCTTCACCTAAAAACTCAACTTTTAATGCCTTTCTAAAATCTTTATTTCTGTCATTAATTTGCCTTAGGCTGTCTTCTAACAGTCGATCTCGCCGAACACGAATCATCAAATAAGGTTCAACGTTCATTTTGGAAAGAATTGAAGAGAAAAATGCTTCTCTTGCTTTAATCTCCATTTTTCTCCGAGCATCAAGCTGAAGAATACTAATTTTAGCACCCATTGAAAGAAGAAAAGGATACTGGCAAAAACAAAAGCAATTGATTTTTTGCTCCCATAACTCAAAGTCGTGATAAAGATTTATGAAATCAGCCATTATGCAGTAAAATGAAGATCTGTCTATCAGTCTCATTTGCGAATTAGCAGAGTATAATAAGGCCATAGTAATAGCTGCTGACTTAATTTGCCAGTCATTATTATAGTAGTGCTTCCTTTTGTTTCTACTGTAAGTTTCCATTAATCGTTGACCAATAAACTTGTTTATGAGATCGACTTTTCTTCGAAAAAACTTAGGATTGTTGTAAGGTTGTTTTTTAAAACAAGAAATAAAAAAATGATGTGTCTTCTCGTTCAAGTTAGATAAAACTCCCAAAATCCTCTTCAAAATGCTGCTACTCTTGTTCACTATATTCTTTGATTTTGAGTTCAACAAAGGATTTTCCAAAAGAATGAGAAGATATTGATAATCCGCTGGATCATGACAATATAGCATGGGTCTCCGAAGTAAACTCTCGATAGCTCTTAACAACTCATTTGTTATTAAAATGTCTAAATTTGTAATATCATGGTACAATTGGTAAATGAGCTTATAATTTAGTCCGGAAGATTGGATTGAACAACCATTTTTAACCGAGAACAGTTTATTCAATATCGGTGGACTTCCAAATACTAAGGATATAAGTTCTCGTAATGGTAAGCCTGCAGCCACAATAGCTTGAACGTTGCCAGTTCGCTGCTTAGCAAGTTGCAAGGCACTTCGTGTTTGATGAATTGTTTCAACAAAATGTTCAACTGAGATAAATTGTGATCCATCGGTTGAAGCTTTTGTCTTTATTTGGGAGCCACTTAAACAAAAATAAACATCGTTCACAGTCATACATAATGAACAACGAAAGCACATAGCTTGTGCAGGGTAGCGCAGGACGCTATTACAACAAATGCAGGGCCTGATCACCTATAATTTTGTTAATAAATTAGCCAAACAATTAGCCTAAATACCAATTTCTCTGAATTCCCGTAACTATCATTAGAAATTGTCTCATGAAACGACTGTCGAAGTCGAAGTGGATTTTCACCCATACGTTGACAAACTAACTCTCTTAAGCGACGTGATATTTTTGAATTTGTATTATTGTCAAGTTCTGAGCGGCTAGAAAAACTAGAGCCATGAAGTGCTGGGAGCGTTCTACGGTTTCCAGAAGACACATTGGCTATTTCAATAGGGCGACTCATATAAGCAATTCACCTTCTAAGAAAGATCTATATTTCGCTCTACAGATAAACAATTGGGACTAACCCAAAACAAAAAGACAAATCTGTAAAAGTATGGTACATATCTAGGCCATACTACACTATACATATATTGGTATAGTTATTTCTTAAATATTACGATATTCAACAGGTTCTCATGGCGTAGTCATTCTAACATTCTTTCGTCAAAAGATCATCACAGTTGAACCAATTTTCTAAGATCTTTGAAGGTGAATACTGTTAAAACAGATAAGTTCTTTACTCTTCTTGTATAATATGTATGTCATTAAATGCAGAAGTAAATATTATGACATTTACAAAGAAAATTACCATGTCGACTTCGCAGTACCTTATTTAAGATTTTTGAACGTTCCTACATTGATGATACCTTTCATTTTAAATTGTCAAATTACCTAGTATGTACGACTATTCGTAGGAAAGTTGATTTAAGAAGATTATGATTTAAACATTGAATAACATCTAGTATGCTAAATAGGCCATCCTAGGTAATAATGGTGTAGTAAGAGAAAGAAAATAGAAAGCAAAAATTTGGTTTATAGGTTGGGTCGAGTATTCCTTTGAACCGGAGGTGGAACAGAAGTTGGCGAGCTTACACCGGACGAATTACTAGAAGTTCGGGCAGCAAGTCTTCTTGGCTTTGGAGGTGCAGGTGGAGGTGGTTTCTTAACAGGCGACGCTGTAGAAGCAGCAGTCGCCGCGGGAACAGATCCAGATGCATATGAACTGTTTTGAGAAACCCTTCGGGGAGGAGGAACCGGCAAGGGTGCATTTGCAGAAGCTGTAGGGAGAGGAGAAGAGGCAGTATAATTAGCGTTTGACTGATAAGTTTGGGAATAAGAACCAGAAGAGCTGTAGGAGGGAGGTGGGGGCATCTGAGACATTACATTAGGACGAACAGGAGGTGGTGGGACTTGTTCTTGATTTAAGACGGACGGACGACTCCCTGGTCGACTAGGAAGTGAAGGAGTCCCTCTTGAAGGAAGAGCGGGTTCCTTGGGGGGCTGTGAAGGTTGGGAATAAGAAGGCTGCGAATAAGAGGGTTTCGAATAATCTTGATTTCCTACAGCCGGGCTAGCCGTTCTAGGTGTACTTCCAGTACTACTACCACCGGCACGCAACTGTGAAGCATGTTTTGGAGGAGGAGGCAATTTTGTAACATCGACATATTTTATTGATAAACGAGGCCCGGTTCCATGAACGGATCTAATATCATACATAGCATCTTCGCCATGTTCACCTATAAATCCCATTTTGTTAGTAATGTCTCAAAAAGCAAAGGAAATATGCTTACCTGGTAATTTCGATGTAATCTTATTCTGGAAGCGGTTCGCAGAATCCGACATCGAATGCAGTGATTTTTTTGTTGAGTCAAACATTACGATTAGTTTGAAATTGATTTCTCACAATTGACGCAAAAACCGATTTTACCCAAATGTTTGCGGTGGACAGCTTCCGACTCTCGAAATTCCTTAAGTCCGCTTTTCTAAGAGCCCATAGGGTAAACAACTACACAACGTGCTAGTAATATCAGCCAGCTGATAGGAAAAAATAATGTCTTTGAGTTCTTTTTGATAAAACATAACAAAATAGTAAGCAGCTAATAAGCTTCGCGTTTGTTGTCAATACTTACTATCAGAATTGCAGCATTGCTATTACGCTTGCTAAATTGGATAATATACGTAGAGTTCTATATTCATTCAATTGAAAACTTGTTAAAATCGCATTCTTTATGCGTATATTAGTTATACAACTATGGCTGTCAGAAAATGCAAACAAACTACCACAAGAAGTGATCCTTCCAATGATAAACGTTTATGTTAACAGAATGTAAAATCATTGCTTTTCAAGTAAATCTTATAAACACTAGATGTTGATGACTTTCATAAATAGAAAGTAGGGATTACAATTCATCTGTTCCGTCATCTTCAACATTTTCTTGAGACAACTGCCCAGATTTGATAATTTTTACATCTTCAAGAGGCTTATCACGGTTGTCAGTCTCAGCTTTGGAAATTTTCTTGACAATATCGTAACCAGAAAGGACTGATAAAATTAGTATTAGCAAACAAAAAAAAGGAAAAAGAAAACAAATAGTCACTTTTATAAAACATATACAACTACAATATGAATTCTTACCTTCACCAAAAACAACATGGTGTCCATCTAACCAAGGTGTTTTAACTGTAGTAATGAAAAACTGAGATCCATTGGAATCGGGTCCAGCGTTAGCCATGCTAAGCAAACCGGGACGTTGGTGAGAAAGCTTAAAGTTTTCATCAGGAAAACGGCTGCCATAAATTGATTTTCCACCAGTACCATCACCCTTCGTAATATCACCACCTTGAATCATGAAATTGGGAATAACGCGATGGAAAATAGATCCTTCATATCCAAATCCCTTTTCTCCGGTGGCTAATGCGCGGAAATTTTCGGCTGTTTTGGGAACAGTTTTACCAAACAATCCAATGGTAACTCTTCCAAGGAACTCATCACCTTGTTGCAAGTCGAAATACACTGTGTCTGTAACTTTGGGGCCACGGTTGGCAGAGATAAGCCCAAAGAAAAGAGTAAAAAGTAAAGAGAAATAGAACAACTTCATTTTTGTTTTCACAAACTAAAAGCTTCGTTGTGTGGTAAAGGATAAATAAATAGTTATGGTGGGGTTTAATAGCAAGACTCGCTAGATTTTGGTTGCTGTAGCAACTTTTAGCACAATGTTAAGCAAATAATTCAAGAAGCGCTTATTTGTTTACATCAAACACTACTATTTTTCTAATGGTTTGATTATTTAATGAAAGATAGAAATAGTAATTATTTGCAAAATTCTATTTCCTAACCTTTTTTGGAAGGTATTTACGTGTTAAGCGTGCTATTATTTATTTACACAACGTCTTTATTTCCATTCTTGCTTTTCTTCCTAAAAGAGTTGTGACTTTTGTTGTACCAAGGATTGAGTATATACCAATTATGGCTATCATACTATAAAGAAGTAGTAAAAATTCCTTTTGATTGTGTACTGCTTAAGATTCGTAAAGTATTTATTTATTACGAAATAAGGTAACTTATCATAGTATCATAAGATTGCTTCATATCTCTGTATACGTTACCCAAGGGTACGCTTATTTATCCAAGACCGTATACCACATAACTCACGCACCGTTTACAAAGAACACCGAATTTTGAAGCAATTGAAGAGAGGAGTTACTACTTCAAGCAAGAAGTTTGAGAGTTCTCATGCGTTCTCAATTCAAGGACGACTTTTCTTTTGGTATGTGTCAAAAACTTATAGAAGTTGTTTTTTGGACAGCATTGTAGAATACCTGGAACTAGTAGGCTAATTAATAATCAGAGAAACGAAAAACAGAGTCTCAAAGAATCCGGGAAAAATATCCCGATCGAATACCTGTAAGTAGAGTCTGGTGGTCAAAGAGAACAGGTTTCAGAGCAAAATAGTGGTGAATTGAACAACACCCATTGTTTTTGTCATCAAAAGTGAATCCATTGTTACAAGTCTGACCTTTTTCTTTCAAAAATACAAATTACGTTTTAAACTTAACTGCTAACTTAACAGGTTATTTGCGAGAAAGTTGATAAATCTGATATTGCTGCAATAGATAAAAAGAAATATCTCGTTCCATCTGACCTTACAGTTGGTCAATTTGTATATGTTATTCGCAAACGGATAAAACTTTCTCCTGAGAAGGCCATCTTTATTTTCATTGATGAAATCTTGCCCCCGACAGCGGCCTTGATGTCAACGATATACGAAGAGCATAAAAGTGAGGACGGCTTTTTGTATATCACGTATTCAGGAGAAAATACATTTGGAACAGTGTTTCCTTTTTAGATCAACAATTTGCCTGTTTTAAGATGGCCCCGCCTTCTTTTAATTGTGATCAGCAAAATTGTTTGTGGACAATGGTTGAATGATTCTTTATGTTTTTTTTACTCTGCATTTCTAGCTTTTTAGCTTTCAAGTTTCTTTGCTTTTGCATTATGATTATTTTACGCGCGTCTTATACATATCATTCTCAGGTTAGCCACCACGATTTTAAGGATGTTTCAGATTTGTCTTACAATAGATGTGATGAACGCTTATGACTAGTTTGCTTTGACAACAAAGTTATTTTACCTTGTTAATTAATAAAAACCATCAATTAAAAAAATTGATTTTGATTTTCTAATAATATTAAAATGTTGATAAATAATAAGTAGATATATATCATCAGCTGATTCTATCCTTTTTTACATTAACTGGTTGTCATAATAGCGAATACTATTCACATGCCCCAAAAAATTGGTCAATCGTAAACTTTCATAATTCAAGCAACAAGTGTTATAACTATATTTCAAAATAAAGCCCACTCCTGCATTTCAAAAATTTCAGTAGCATTTCATCACTGAGAATGCTCCATCTTTATCGATGGGCGGCACCTGTTGATAATAAAACTAATTTCTTCTTTTTTTTGTTTTTTGAGTTTTTGGAAGGTGCAGATAATTGAGCAACTTTGTCCCAGTCAACTTTCCAACCATCAAGATCGTCTTGATCATCGGTGTCATTTTGAATATTGGCAAGAGCTCTTGTTCCCCAAACAGTCTTTGCAGTAGATAAGGTAGACTCATCTGTATTAACCTCATCGGTAGATTCAAATTGATGATGACTTCCCAATGTGGGGAATGCTTCAGCAGGGTCCTCATGCACTACGGTTTTTGGCACAGGTCTCTGCATATTTAACTCGGAGTATATCTGTTCCTCTGTATCACGTTCAGCCCGTTGTCGATACCTTTCTTCTCTCATTTCTTGAGCTTTACGTTGCTTGCGTCGTTTACTGATTTCTGATTTGAAGGTTAACAAGACTTCTTTGGGAATAATCTTAGACCAATCACACTCAATAAAGGCAACTTCACAGCCTTCAGGTAAATGAGCCATATATTTGAACCGCTGACGAAGCTCAGAATTCACTAAGTGACCGGATGATATTCTTTCTACCCTAGGAACAAGCTCATCAGGAAAATTTTCGTACGATCCGAAAGCAGATTTTAAAATACGAATATCTAAAGGAGAGAGATAGATGTGGGAGTGAGCGAAAGGTTGATAGAATAGATAGGCATCTGCGATTTCAGATCCGCTAACATCATTCAAATCGTCAACTTCGGAAAGCTGTTTGAGGCTATTACTTTGAAGGCAAAGATTATCAATGTCGGTTTGCAAAGATTTGATGTTCTGTTCATTAACAGATTCAGATAAAGATGAGATTCGATCTAACAAAATTTGTGTGATTCGTTCATAGTATGTATCTGCAGACCCATATAATGAAATATCTTCAGCAGCTATTTGCTGAAGCTGCTCAATTTCTAATAAATGTTGTTGAACCATATAATCGTGAGATCCAATAATTATACGAGCGTACGCAGCCCCGCTCATAGTAAAATTAGGAATTTCATCTGAATGAAATGATCCATCTAAAGCAAAAGATCTACAAGATCTAGGAAACGCAAGTATAGATCCATTATTCCTCTGGTATAAACGAAGGCAGACGGACTTTCCTTCCTCAAGTTTCTGAAATTCCTTGTCTTCCACCCAGCGGATAGGATGAACATCTCGTAAACGTATGCTATCCCAACAAATAGGACAGCTACGATGACCACATTTTACTATCTTGGTGCCAGAAGTTTCAGCGGCTTTAACCTCCGCCGCCGTAGGGGTCTCGACGAATCGAAGCAAACAAGAAAAGCAATAAACATGCCCACATCTGGACATCCTTGCAGCGACAGGCTTTTCTTCAAGGCAAAACGGGCAAGCTGCTAGTTGAAAATCGGAAGAGCAAAGTACTTGCCAAACATCCTCCCACTTTACCGGAGAATCTGGATCTAGTTTCTGTGATTGATAATCACCAATAGGAGAGACAACAAACCTATAGTTTGCATTAACATATCTTGATTTATCCATGGGATGATGACCAGATCCTTGACCATAAGTATTATATCCACGGGACCTACGCGGAGGAGCAGAAAAGGCGTTCGAATTAGTCCTAGGTGTAAACTGAAAATTAAGTAGATGATTTAGATTAATCTGACCACGCTTATTAGTTCTCGCAGATAAAATATCAAAAAGATGTTCATCATAGACAGTTTGCGGATCATCAAGTGATTCGCCAATAGAATCAGCAATTGCACTTGATTGCTTTTCAAGACGCTTTTTATTCTTAGTTTTTCTTTCGCTAGAAGCTAATTGCTGATTCTTCCTGGGCATGCCTTGAGTCTTCTTCTCGGAATTTCGATGAGGCTTTCTATCGGCGCTATGTTCTTTAGTTTTGGCAGATGATCGGGGAATATTGGAAGAAGAAGGAATGAAGTTGGGAGATTTTGCATTTAACTTGCTCGAAGAATTACTGTTCGACGGCATCTCTCCCAATGCAGATTTTTCTCCGTTAAGCATTAAAACTAGTTATGAATCTTTAATACCAGTAAAATCAATCAAAGCATTTAAGCCTTTGACAGATTTTTAAACAGCAGACGGCTAAGGAGCTTAAATTCGTTTGAATAATCAATAACTATTAGACAAACGTCTTTGTGGCCTCCAAATCGTCTACCAAAACTGCTAAGGTAGAGAAAGTAAGACAACGCATATCGACGGCGAAATAAATTGTATAAAACACGTTAGTACAGTATTGTAAATACTGAATTTTAAGAAGTTACTTCGCACCTCATAATCGCTTTTAAAAATATTGAGTACGCTATAATCATCGGTACGCAACGTTACATTTTACTGTTTTCATTCAGTTTTTAAACAAATTTCGATCTTTGTTATTAAATAAGCATGTAATCAATTTGTAATGGCTATATGTTTAGAAATTATAAACTTAATATCTGTAAACAAAAACATTTTGCAAATAGCAGTTTGGAAAATCTATATATACCAATTTCTATACTATATTTTTACAAACATTTAATATTGTTTTTAAATCCTTATTTTGATTTCAGGAACAATGAATTTATTTAAAATTCAATTTTTTGCTTGACTAATTTACTTCAAGTGTTTTAATTTACGCATTTACTAGATTCTCTTTAAACTTAAGGAGATATCATGTCAGAACTTGATAGATTTCAAGTATATACTATTTTACCTGTAGTCTATCAAACACTTCCGAACATTCGCAATACGCAAATAATAGAGGAGTCCTCAATTATTATAAAATTATAGCACCGATTATTAATATAAATTTCCGTGAATTGGCGGTTATGATAATCTACAAATTTATTCTATTTTTTTTTTAATGATGTACAGTAATTCAACAATTTAGCTTGGAATGAGGCTGCTCATATTTTCCTTTTCCATATATTACATTCAATTACCATTTTAAATACCCAAACAGTTAATTTTGTTTAAATATTGCTTAATGTTTCTGTATCGTATATGAATTGAAAATTCTTTTTTTTGGTTTCTGATCATCAGTAAATCCTAAATTAATTTTCTAATAATGTACTAAAGTCTTAATTTTAATGAAAGAAAGAACAGATCGTGTCATCCATCGAGCATATGTATTACGGATAAGTTAAGTTATAATTTTTTTGCATACAAATACAAAAAAGCCCATTTAGTTCATTAATTCATTCATGAACATAGTCCTTTGACGGCGTTGCTAAAAATGCAATCAGAAACTTATTGCATCGAGAAAAAGGTAATGCAAATAGAAAAAAAACAATAAAGATTCCTTCTTTTTTCATCAATAAAAATCATAACTAAGCAGGTAATCGGAACTTTTTTCCCTGTAGAACTGTTCGGCGATATACGACTGCAAAATCACCATACAAAACGGTTTGGATAATGCCCGCAAGAATTGCAACACCGATGACTTTCTTGTGAACTGCAATACGATAAATCCAATGAGGAATATATAGTCCTCTATATAAGCACATTGCAAATAAGTAATGGGCAGTCAGGCTCTCTGTTTCACCAGATCGTTGTAACATAAACAATTGAGGGAGAATTGCAACACTTTCTAACCAAATACTAAAAGTCCATAGGATGTTACTAATGGTATAACTGGTTGGATAAATGAGAGCCAGAACTGCACAACCACCTAAGATATATTCAGTTCGAAAAGTATCAAGACGTTTGTCATATGTAGGTCGCAAAGTCATTAACATCAAGTAGCATATATAGGATTCGGAAGCTATAAAAACTATCCTCATCAAGAAATAATACAAGCTTTTGTATCTCCAAAAGAGATCTGTTAAAAAAAAGAGTTAGCAAAGAAAGTATTTTTCGAAAAGTTCAGCACATACTCAAATAACGTGTAACATAAACAAGCAGAAACAAAAGATGGGATTTGAGAGATAGTCCTGAACAGGTTTTCGATTTTTTCATTCGGTGCAAAAGCAAGAAAATAGCAGCCAAATGGGCCATATCACCTAATGATTAGCTTTACTTTGACGAAATTCATCATACCCAGTGCACTGAAAAATGTCATGATTAATTAATAAAAGTAAGGAGTGCCTATTTCAACGCGCCAGGTATTAGGAAAAAGAATTTGGTAGTGGTGTTGACAATAGGCTTAACTGCGCAGAGATATAATTGGGGTATGCAAGTGGGGGCCAAATGTTTAATAAATGCAACAAAAAAACTGTAATTTATATTCGTACTTTAGAATGCGCTGAATCAAGATTCTCAAACGATCAAATCTTTTTATTTAAAACAAGGAGTTTAGCTTGCATGAAAATTATAGAAATGGGCTTTAAAGTGACAAACTTGATGCCATAGTACTTCAAATATTACATTATGAAGCTGGACTTGACCTACTACTAATAGGACAGCAAAATAAAAACCACTTGACCCTACTTTTGGTACTGTTTTAAAATATATACTGCATTAAAGCTGCAATGAAAATTCACTTGTATATTCGGAGTAAGTTCCTAGAAAGGTTGTATTATAAAGCCGATTAGTTTAAAGGGATTGAGAGGGAACGTAATCTTAAATAGCTAAAGTTCATAAAATAAAAAATAATAAAAAATTGCTGAACCTTTTTGAGAAAATTATGTAAAAAAGATATGATAAAATTTTCTAACCGACGTTTTAAACAAAAAGAATTATAAAAAAGTGTAGTCCCCAGTTTTAGCTCAAATCCTTGAGTTGTTTATTGAAGAATACACAAAACAATTAAGGTTTTTATTGGTTAATTTTTTTTGGGAGGAAGGAATCCAGATGACCTAGGAGCGTCGTGTGTAAAACAGTAAGTATGCCACACGATCGCCGTGACCAAGTTTACTAAGACTCGGATCAGCGGAAAGTTCGGAGTTTTCAACATCATGAATAGGTACGCGGTGAATGTGTGTATCATCAATCCGAAACCAGCCGCTTTTATCAAGTTGCTGAACATCGACAGTATAATGACCACCAGACGCAGAAGTACCGTGATGATAAACCACTGCATTCAAATCATATTCCGGATGTATGGAACCACGAACAGAAGGGCTGAAAACGTTTTGTGGAATACTCAAGCGAGCAGGATAAGCAATAGGCTTATAATTTTTCTGTGTACCGCCAGATGCTTCGTAAAAGAATCGTTTAAGGTGAAGAATCAAGACAGGAGGAAGTGACTCTATATACATTTGCTTGGTAGCAGTAACATTTCCTTTCGACGAATGCCATTCCGGTAAAATTTCAGGGGCGGTCATATGCTCCAACGCATCGATAACTGAATGTATATCTTCTGCTTGAATGTCGAGTTGCAGAGGTTGAAACGGTTCTAACAAAACAGAATCTCTTGCACTCGGAACCCTTAAGGTAGAGCGCAGCTGACCACCAAAAATTTGGCTTATAGGAGACCTTTCAACAGTAGCAGATCTAGCAATTACTGGCTTTTTATTTTTACCAACTTCGGTCCAGCCACTAGCTTCTACAGAAGATTGATCATCAAAACTATCTAAACCAGACTTGATACCATTTGAAATTTTGATATCAGATTTTGGATTTCTTTCGTCATTTTTTAATAAATAATGTCTACGTTCACGCACGAATTCTTCATGTAATTCGTCAAGAAACAAATTCAAAAACTCCTCAGCATCCTCCTGTTCGCCGGTCTGCAACATTTCAAATCGAGGATTCCCCTTAGTAGCTGAATATACCACTTCTGGCAAAATAGAATCTCCTTGTAAATCAAATTTCTCAGAATATTCTCTAAAATCCCTAGAAAGCATTGTCAACGATTCAATAAGAGGTGTTGTACGTTCAAAATTATACGGAACCATCCGGTTAATTTGCTTAAGTAAATTATAAAATGGAACACAATACATTAGTGCCTGTAAAATAGAGTTCATAAAACATATATTTCCGGTATTTATAAAACCCCGAGGCTGTATAGGACGGGGTGCATCGAGGGATGGAGAATATGTTTCGATCAATTCACCAAGGGATGAATTGAAACTTTTTTTCTCAGACCTGTCAGACGGTACCGGAACAGAATGTGATTTTTTAACAGGAGAGTCTCCTTGAACATGCTTTTTCGCAATTGCAGACCACGATTTAGGCGATTTTTCAGACTCTTTCGTCTTTGATGTGACCAGAGGCATTTGCACCGAAACCGACCAATCTAAATTCTTAGGCGAACGCCTTTTTCTAGCCTTTCGATGAGGAAATTCATGTTCAGAGCATGAGTACCATGGTAGCTAAACGTTAGTATAATCACAATTTTAATAAAACATACCAGTGAATTGATAATAAATTGATTTCGTGACGAATCACTTTCCAAAGACGCGCTGTCCGTTGCAGAGGTCAAATCTCGCATGGAAATACGCACACTCTAGCAAGATTGAACTCTTGTTTACTAATTTGATGGTTGGCTGTCGTTCGCTTTGCTCTTCAAAAGACTGTCCAAAACTTTTTTTAATATACACTATACCTCGTTAATTCTTCGTATTCCACCAAGTGTATTATGGTGATATTCCACTGTAAACACTTGACCGCCTAACTCAAATTCCTAATTATTTTTAGTTGTTCTTTTTTATTATTAATTATTGAATGTCCATGCCCATCTTTAGTTATTTTTAGAGAATACGGTATATTTACATATCTAAGTACCACTATATGTATCTTAAACCACAAAAGTGATACGAAAAGAGAAAAGTAAATAGTAAATTTTAAAATTCGATATTCTGCTGTTGTGTGAACTATATATAGGTCTTGAATATATATTGTCACTCATTTTACGCCGCAGCAAATTCAATCGTTAACCAAGTCTTAATGTGATCATAATTGAAATGATTAATTGTCAAGGAGGTGAAGTAAGATGAACGAGTAAATTAAGTGACTTTTTTAAGTAAGCTGAGCAGTAAAGTACGTAGCAAATTTTAAAAAAGATAAATATAACAATAGTCGTGAATTTTTAATAATGTTAACTATGCTGTTGCTATGCGGTATATCTTTTTGTGTTTCAGCAATGCAGTTTGAATATCTGTTTAACGATACATAGAACTGCGGCAATTTTCTCTTGCGATCTACAATATAGCGGGATGCAGTATATTTTTAACTGACAATGTTTATAGGAAGCTATTAGTATCGATCATCGATACAGCTAGGAACTGTACCTCGTTCCTCAGTTCAACTGTAGCTCTATTAATAATATTTCTATAAGTTGCTATCAACGTTGCATCTATGTAGATAGACGGATAGTTTATCCTCGTGTATCAATAAACGGATCTTAAGTATTTAAACATATGGCATATAGTGATACGCAACATAGTATGTCATAGCGTAGTGTAGTATTGCTTGAAAAAATTTAATGTTCTTTATCTTTCGTAAAAGTTTTTAACAAAACTCAGCGATGTGAATAGTGGAGGTTGGACTGAAAGAATGCCAGTGCCAAAATTTTTCCTCAGCCCAAATAAACGTTTTTGGACTTCATCACATATTTTCCATAAAAGATGGGAAGAAAACAGAAGTCTAAGCAAGGAATTCCCCCAACTTTAGAGGAAAATCATAATTCTTCTCATAAAGTGACAGAAAATGCAAAAAAGAGAAAGCATTCAAAAGAAAAACCACAAAATTCTCGGAAACGCCAATTAGCAGAAGAAAAGAAATCTTTGTTTGAAAATTCGGATTCTGAGAATGAAAAAGATCTTATTGATGCAGACGAATTTGAAGAGGCTGAAACTTTATCAGACTTGGAACATGACGAGGAACCCCAAACATTTGCTGACGAGTTTATCGATGATGAGGCTAAAGAATGTGAAGGGGAGGAAGAAGATTCTGTTTTTGATTCGGATGAAGAGCATGAGGTTAAGCCTATGTTTAGCGATGATTCTGGAGATGAAGAGGATTTGGAACTTGCGAATATGGAAGCCATGTCTCGCAAACTTGATGAGGAAGCGGAATTAGAGGAAAAAGAAGCCGAGGAAGAATTGCATACCAACATACATCCTGAGGCTCCTACTGTTCTTCCACCTATTGATGGTTTTACCGATAGCCAACCAATATCTACTCTTCCACAGGATTTGAGCCAAATTCAATTGCGGATACAGGAAATAGTCCGTGTTTTGAATGATTTTAAAAATTTGTGTGAACCTGGACGCAATCGTTCTGAATATGTTGATCAACTCTTAAATGATATATGTGCGTATTACGGTTATTCTCGCTTTCTTGCTGAGAAGTTATTTGAATTATTTTCAGTTTCTGAGGCTGTTGAGTTTTTTGAGGCAAATGAAATGCCTCGTCCTGTCACAATTCGTACCAATACTTTAAAAACCCAGCGACGAGAATTAGCCCAAGCATTAATTAATCGTGGTGTCAATTTGGAACCAATTGGTAAATGGTCCAAAGTAGGTCTCCAAGTATTCGAATCCCAGGTTCCAATCGGTGCGACACCCGAATATTTAGCTGGTCATTACATCCTGCAAGCTGCATCTTCCTTCTTGCCTGTAATGGCCCTTGCGCCTCAACCAAATGAACGTATCCTTGACATGTCCTCAGCACCTGGTGGTAAAGTCACTTATGTTGCTGCATTACAAAAGAATACTGGAATTATCTTTGCAAATGATTCTAACAAAGCTCGAACAAAGGCTCTTTCCGCTAACATTCATCGTTTAGGTGTACGTAATGCTATTGTATGTAATTACGATGGCCGCAAGTTTCCCAACGAAGTAATTGGCGGTTTTGACCGTGTTCTCCTTGACGCCCCATGTTCGGGTACTGGTGTTATATATAAAGATCAGTCTGTTAAAACTAACAAATCTGAAAGGGATTTTGATACTCTTAGCCATTTACAAAGGCAATTGCTTCTAAGCGCTATTGATTCTGTCAATGCTGACAGCAAAACCGGTGGTTTTATCGTGTATTCTACTTGCAGTATTACTGTTGACGAAGATGAAGCAGTTATTCAATATGCTTTAAAGAAGCGCCCTAATGTTAAGCTAGTGTCCACTGGACTTGAATTTGGACGTGAAGGGTTTACCCGTTTTCGTGAAAAAAGATTTCATCCAAGTCTAAAGTTAACTAGACGTTATTATCCTCATGTTCACAATATAGACGGTTTTTTCGTTGCCAAACTGAAAAAGATTTCTGATAAAATCCCTACTGTAAATGTGGCTGATGATATGAAGGATGGAACAAATAATGATGTTGAAATTGAAAAGAATTCTACTGAAATTGATAATATTACTTTCAATGATGAAGCCGATAAGGAGATTATCGAGCAGAATCGTCGCAAATGGTTGAAGTCTAAAGGTTATAAGGTTGCAAAAAAAAAGGATTAGAATAATTTTGGTTAGGTTGGGATTACACAATAAAAGGTAACTGAACATTGATTCGCGTGTTACTACAACAATTATATTAATAGGTTGTCGTAAAGAGCCGGTCTTTATATTTTTGTATCAATCCATCTGGTTGTCAAATCTCAATTCAGTGGAATATTTTATTATAAAGTATTCTGGAATTTTTAGAATAAACTACATATAAATAATAAGAAAGTGAAGTAAATTTGTGAGTTTACCGGTGTCTCTTTTTAGATGGTCTTTCTTCAAAAGCATCGTGCTTAGCATCTTCTTGACGTGCTTTACGCTCCAATTCATCCCAATCTTCACCACTTTCTTCATCCTCCACTTCGCTTTCACTGTAACCATCCTCTTCACTAGCATCTTCGCTGTACTCCTCAGATTCTTCTTCCTCTTCATCAGAAGGGTCGGCATCAGAAGCTTCATACTCAGAAACCTCTTCGACACTATCATCTCCTTCATCATCACTCGGAGCTCCCAAAAATCCCCATCCTCCTTCTTCAAAGAATGCAATGGGGTCCTCGTTGACAGTTTTCATAATCGTGGTCCAGTTCAAATTAAGAGGACCTTCATAGAAGCATATATCGCATGAATCGAGCCATTCCTTTACATTATCTAATTGCTCCATTGGAATTGTATTGATATGAATCGGAGGGCGGCGGAAGTCTTGAAAGATGAAAACCAAATCAAAATTTTTTAAACCAAATTGTACACGCTCCAAGTGTGCAATTTCAATTTCGTTTAGTGTAATTACAGTAAATGGTGTGTCTGTCAATTGAACTAGGCAATCAGTAGTCGGCTGCAATAAAACATTGGAACGGAAGGGAACACCATTGAATGCAAGTTCGCGAAATGGAATGTCTAATTCAATTCGTCCCTCACTTGCTTCAGCGATTTTTTCAGCAAATGATTTAAATTCGCGATCTAATTGAGCACGACGCCGTCTTTCTTCTTGTTCTTGCTCCAATTCATCTTCATCACCATACATGTATTTCCGCTTCTTGTTTCCAGTTTCGTCAAACTGAATATCAGAAACTTCGCGATAAAATTGCACGTCCTGGGTCTTCCTTTTTCCCACCATGATCGGAGCTTTCAGATGAACATGAATAAGAACGATAAGCTCGCCTTCACATGGCTGGAAAAAGAGATGCTTCATATTAGAAAACAAAAGATCAATGTGGCTATCTGAACGTAATGGCGATTGATACCGAATACCATTTTGGTGTATCTCAATGAATCCAGGCAACCGTTTCCCGTCAATAGCAGGGCGAACGTAAACATCATTTATATGAGCAGGTCTCTTGTTCTTTATTTCAATTAATTTATCTTGCTCAATAACATCAGCAAACTCCTTACGTTCAGTTTCACGCTTGGTAGCTGCTTTCTTCATATCTTGGATGTCCTTGAATACTTGCGACATTCTAGAATTATTTGAACTTCTGAAAGTAAAGCTTCGTATGAATTGGGCATTAGGGTCCTCAAACGGTAACTCATCCTTTTTACCGCCAATCTGGCCAGGACTTACGAAATTTAGTCGTAAATACACAAAATTTCCCTCATCGTTTTTACTAGCATTTTTTAAAGTAGATATATGGAACGGGACAGGCCGACCGAAAATGGGTAAAATAATACTTTGAGCTCGATAATCTACTAGAATACGTAACTCACCAATTGCTTGTGGAAGTTGCGAGTCACGCTTGTACGACTCAAATCGTTTGACAGTGGGTTTTTCGATGCCGCTAGACGGAACAGAACCTTGAGCAAATCGTTGCAATCCCTCAGCCTGTTTTCGCGATGCTAGTTGCTTTTGATGCTCAACACGCCTCTTTTCAGCAGAATCATCCAAGTCTCTGGTTTCACTTCGAGTCTTTCCTTTATGACTTGATATAGTTGCCGTTCCCCGAGTAGGTGGTTTGCGTGGCTTTACGCCGTCTTCAAGAGAAGAATCATCTTCACCAAAGAAGTAGGATATATCACCTTGAGCTTTTGGAGAATCAGTAAATACGATTGGATCACTTCTTGTTATTTGAATTGTGTCAATCAATAAAAGAGCATACTCTTTAGACTGAGAATTTTTAGGATGAGGATTAATCAAATTCCCAAATCCAATGCTAAGATTTAGAGTCATCCCGGCTTGAAGAACGCGTGGGTTTTTGGCATTTACTAAAAGTGAAGATTCGCGAAATTCAATGCCAATGCCGGCACCTAGATTTCTTACAAAATTAGGTTCGAGATCAGGACGTTTAGCACGTATAAGACCCAAAATTTTCGTATATATGTCCCCAATAACAGCGCCATCTCTGCAGTATTCGAACAACTTTTTCTGAAGCGCTACTAAAAAAGAGTAATTTTTCTGTTGTTCGGAATCAGGATCAAATAAATAAGTGCGACCAACATTAGAACAATACGATTTGTAGCGAAACCCTAAAGAGCATAGGACGACGTCCCCATGAAGATTTCTATCATCTGTTATAGCAGAAGGCTTCAAATCATAACTACCCCCCGATTGAATAATGGGAGTATAACACCACTCTAGTTGATCCAAGTCTATGTCTCCTAGTTTCAAAGATTTTGTTTGAAAAAAAGCCTCGTTATCAATAAGGCTTTCCATCTGATCCGAAAACTTAGAGTGAGTTATTTTTTTTCCTTGGTCAATATAAGTCGAAAGTTCATCAACAAAATATTTACTCATAACCGCAACACTAACCCGCGATGCTCCTTTTATATTAGCAAGTTCTTGTTCGTCCTTTATAGCAAGACACTTTGCTAAGCCAAGCGATGCATCCACAAGATTAAATTCTGATTTCACTGGTTCAAAAATTGAGTCCCATTCATTAATGAATTTTCCTTGTGTTTTATCCTTAGGAAATACTCCGACCTTTTTATTGGTGGCTCTAATATACTCTATTATTTTTTCAAAAAGCTTTTTATTTTCCTCAGCATCTTTCGTTCTCTTCAAGATGTTAACGTCAGCTGCAGCCCCCTTGGTTTCAGCCAATTTCGTTAACATATTGGCCTTGTTAACTGATGTAAGGATTGTGATTCGATGCTTTTCAAGAAGTATTAAAGTCGATGGAAATTCATAACCCAAGAGCCATGTATGTAGTGCAGTGGACTTTTGATATGGATTCGTATCATCATGAGCCCCTACTGTTACTAAAATACTGTCGCAGTCTTGAAACAGCGTCTTTCCGTCTTCCTCATTCTTCCAGGAGGTAAGAAGTATGCCCAAGCGTTTATGAAATGTAATTTCGTCTATTTCATATTCAGCCATTTTACCTTTAATTAACGATTTAAGATATATTCACTCTTTAGCGAATAGTTATTTTATCTGAAAGGGCAAAAAGGCTTTTTCTTACAAAATTTCTTAAAATTTTGTAAAAAAGAAACAGGAATTGTTTTATTTTTTTTTTATTGATTGATAGCTTTTTTTGATATCTTGTGGATGGAGGTGGGTAAGTGGTAGTACTTTTGAATGTAGATATATAGGGCTGGGATTTCTGCGACGCGACTCGACTTACGCTGCATGTGTTCTAGCTTGATTATTTGAGCTTGTTAATGTTTATAATAGACCACAAGCATCATAAAAAAATAAAATTTATTTATTTATTTTTTGGTTCTTCAAGAGCAGGATGAATATCACGCTTTGCTGTATATAATCGTAAACGGTTGGACAAGCTTTATAATTTTTGGAGCACGAATACTATACATACATGTCTGAATACGTCTACGTACATATATGAGCTGTAGTAATTTAAAAAATCATTTACCTACGTCAAGCAATCCAAAGACAATAGATATTACTTAATGCTTTAGTTATTGAAAAGTGGCACAAATTCTGGAGCACTCAGCTTTAAACGGATTAAATTGATTTGCTTGGTAAAATGAACTGAGTAGAACAAATTATAAAACTACAACGCAAAACTAGTAAGCCATTTATAAAGATCATTTTTACCCGGTATACCTTTGCTTTAGATGAAACTAATTTTGAAATGCACCATTAAAAATAAGGTATATTAAGTGGTTTGTAACCCTTTTACGCGACTAACCAGTTAAATACCAATTTTATCTTAAAAGTATATACGGTATTATCCCCATGAAATTTTTAAAATGTTTTGTATAGCTGACGAACATCGTATTGAAGTGTTTTTGGCTTAAAGACAAAATTTAGTTTACTAAATCTTCAACCGTTACTGGTGGTAGTTTTAATTATACATGGCTAAATGGATCAGCAACTTTATTGTTAATTTAAATAATCCATAAGGAGCGATATCTTAAGCTTCGGAACAAATAATAGCAAGAAATACGTTTCATATCTGGTTATCATGATATTTTTGTCTTTCCAACCAGTGAAGTCAATAAAAATATAAGTTCTTGGGTCAACACGGAGTAACAAAATATACAAATATCTTAAATATAACTTTGTTGTAAGCCTTATTGGTGATATAGGGTATGGCTTAAAATTCAAAAAACGAATTTACAATTTATTAGAATTTGTTCAATATTTTTTATGAAACTTACCACGAAATACTGGATATAGTAATAATATATAGTAAATGCAAAATATGCGCTGCTATTAAAATCAATTTCTAGTGCTGATCCAGGTAATGCCACATTTCATGAAGAAAACAAAAAAACGAATATCCAGATCCTTATATCATGGATCTCATCCATTTTATGTAGGCAGAAAAACGAACTACTACTACGAAAAATGGGGTTCGGTTATATGAGTCCGTGAAAAAACGGCGCTTACATACACACGAACACTCATGCATATATAAAGAGTATGTTTACAAAACAAATAAAACGTTTTTTGTATCACAAAACCTCAAATTGGGTCTACTTGAGTTAATATCGTCTTTTTTGCGGTATATTTGTTCTCAATCCCTTTTCTTTCTGAGAATCCTTTGCATACCAAATTCGCTATTTGCTGAGGAAAATTTAACACATAAATTCTGCTTTATAACTATATTTAGGACCATTTATTTTACAAAATTTCCAGTCAATATCTATCATGCCGTATAACCCTCTTTATGAATCGCTTTCCAATCAGTTTGATCCTTCGCGGATAGAAACAGTATTGGATCCAATGGGCTATACCATCAAGCGTCGGGCTCTTCCAGTTAGTCTAACCATTGCCGGTTCTGATTGCAGTGGTGGTGCCGGAATTCAAGCTGATTTGAAGACCATGACCAGTTTAGGTGTATATGGTATGAGTGCTATTACTTGTTTAGTTGCTGAGAACGCTGGTGGAGTAGACTCTGTTGAGGAAATGTCTCCTGCCTTCGTAGAATCTCAAATCGATTGTTGCATTCGAGACATACCTTGTCATGTCGTGAAAACAGGTATGCTTGGCAGCCCTGAAATCGTTAAGGCAGTTGCACGTTCTGCCAAGAAATTCAACTTTTCGAAGCTGGTGGTAGACCCCGTGATGGTGGCCACTTCTGGGGATTCTCTCGTTACGAAAGACATTGTTTCAGTTCTTAATGAAGAGCTTCTTCCTTTGACTTACTTAGTCACGCCAAATATTCCTGAAGCTATAGTATTGGCAAAAAATCAGGGATTAGATATATCCAACATAAACTCTGTTTCTGACATGGAAAGGTGTGCCGCCGTAATACATAAGTTGGGCCCAAAACATGTTTTACTAAAAGGTGGTCATATGCCAGTTAATAATTTAGGCCTTAAATCATCGGATGACGAAGATTTGCGAGTAGTCGATATACTATACGATGGAAATAGATTTTATCATTTTTCTTCTTCGTATCTAAAGAAAGGTGAAGTGCATGGAACGGGATGCACATTAAGTTCTGCAATTGCTTCTTTCCTAGCATGGGAACATAGTCTTACTGAGGCTGTTCAATTTGGAATTGATTATGTCCATGGTGCTATAACCCACAGTCCTCCTATTAACAATTGTAGCACAAATATTTTAAATCACATGACTAGACTTCGTATAGTACCTTTTGCACCAGGGCATTTTATTGAATACATACTGAGCCATCCGCAAGTCGTCCCTGCTTGGAAAGAGTATATCAATCATAAATTCACCAACATGCTTGCTAAAGGCACACTTCCTTTACCTGCATTTCAAGATTATCTTAAACAAGATTATCTTTACCTTGTTAACTTTGCTCGTGCTTATTCTTTGAAAGGCTACAAAGAAAACACCTTTCCTAACATTCTCGAAGCAGCGCAAAGTGTAATTCATGTAATTGAAGAAAAAGAGCTGCATGTCTCTATGTGCTCATCATACGGAGTTAGCTTACAGGATTTGAAGAGTTGTGAAGAAAGTCCAGCTTGCACTGCATACTCTCGATATATTTTAGACACCGGTGCCGCTCAGGATGTTGCAGCTTTAGATTTTGTTCAAGCACCTTGTTTAATAGGCTACTATGTAATCGCAGCTCGACTCATGAAAGAACCATTTCGCAATCCCCAGGGCCCCTATCAAAAATGGGTTGACAACTATTTTTGTGAGGATTACTTGAGCGCCGTTCGAAGAGGCTGTCGACAAATAGAGGAGATTGTTTTGAAATTATCACCGGAACGCATTCAAGAATTAATCGAAATCTTTATTCGGGCTACAAAATTCGAGACTCTCTTCTGGGAGACCCCATACTACGAATATGTAACCAAGCAAAATTTAGAGGACAAGGAATTTTCATGAACATTTATTTGGCTTTATAAATCTTCATTAGTTCTGTTTATTTTTATGTATTTACGTTTTTGTCTACAAATACAAGTAGATAGTGAAATTAATATTTTGGTAATATTGAGTGGTATTTTGTATTTAACCGTGTATACCGGGTCGTATTTTACTTCATGCCATAAACGTAAACTTTGATTTTATATAGTTTGTTTTTTTCAAAGGTACAAAGCAGACCTCACTGTAGCTAGAAACTACTCTCGAAATAACCTGAAGTCACTAGCATAGTATTTGGAGTTCTCGGATATATGCGTTATATCTAGGCACTTACGGCTTACGTCTTCACCTTCAACACAGAGGCGACTGGAATAATAATTTGAGTTTCTACATATTGGCGCTTAAAAAACTTTACACAATTGATTACTAGTCCCACTTTGCAAATATTTTCGAATGTTTTTTACGTAACGTGTCTTCGATTTTTCAAAGCTTCCGCAATTCGTTTTGAATGCCTCACAACTTGAGAAAAGTTGCTCTATAATTTAAAAAATCACTCTCATTTATTCGTGCAATTAATTTTCGAATTTTCTTTTATTTTGAGAAATATCTACCACAGTTACGAATTTCGTAGCTTAACTGTTTGAGACCCTATCGAAAGTAGTGCTGTAATTTTTTGGAGATTAAGTATTACATTGACCATGATTTCGACTTGTATCACTGTCGCCGGCTCCGATTGCAGCGGTGGTGCTGGCGTACAAGCCGATTTGAAAGTATTTACAGCACACTCCGTTTATGGAATGAGTGCGGTTACTGCTATTACTTCCCAAAATACGATTGGTGTTAATGGAGTTCACCTTATTCCTGCCTCGTATGTTGAACAACAGATAAGTGCTTGCCTGTTAGATGTTCACTGTGAAGTCATGAAGACTGGAATGCTGTTCAATCAGCAAATTTTAAAAGTTATTGTTGAATCAATAGATAGGTTTAAAATCAAAAAAGTCGTTGTTGATCCCCTTATTGCGACCCGGAAGGGTGCTTTACTAGTCATGCCCGACTACTTAGAACTATTTGTTAAAGAGCTTATTCCGCGAGCAGAAGTGCTTATTCCAAACATAGCAGAAGCCTTAATAATACTGAAGCATATGACTAACGAATTCGTTGAAATTCATCATTTAGAGGACGTTAAAGCCGTGGGTAAAAAGTTAATAAAGGCAGGTTGTAAAAATGTGGTTATACGTTGCGACGATATACCGTTCGCATCTGATTTTTTTTGCTCACGCGAAACAAATATGCCTCCTACTTGGTATTTATATGTCCTTTGTACTAGTGAGGGTGAAGTGTTGCTTCCTCAAAAATGGCTTGCCTCCAAAACGGCTCGTGGCACCAGCTGTGCATTATCTTCAGCAGTAGCTTCCAATCTTGCAATTGGGTTAGACCTTGTAACTGCAACACAGAACGCAGTATCCTACACTCAGCGAGCATTAGAAATGAGCTTTCATCTGGGTCGTGGTGCCAATTCCTTGGATTATGCTTCTGCCTTGACGCGACTTCCTTATGAAAAGGGAGAATTCATCAACTTTGTTCGCTATCATCCTTCTATAACCCCTAAATGGCTAAGCATTGTTAACCATCCATTCGTTGAGCAGTTAAAAGCTGGTACACTTTCTCGTTTGCCTTTCCAAAAGTATTTGGTTCTAAAATATCATATGTTAATTAATAATGCTCAAGCAGCAGGAATGATGGCTTTTTCGTCATCTAGTATTTCTGCTATCGAACACAGTGCTAAAATTATTCAGGCTATTAAGGAAGAAAATGTGACTCATCTTAGAATTTGCGAGCAATACGGTTTATCTGCAAGTCAAATAACAAAGAGCAAACCAGAAATTGTTAAGTCTCATTCTTTGTTCATACACGATACTGCTCAACAGGATGGGCTGCGAGGAATCCAAATTGCTATGCTTCCTTTTGTATTTATGATTCAAGAAGTTGTTTCTCAAATCTCCGCTTCAGATGGTTATCCTTATGTTGCTTGGGTTGAACACTGCAAAGACAAATCAGCTACTTCTCATATTGAGACTCTTTTGGAAAGTTTAGAGACTAATTCTCAAATTATATCTCTTTCCAAAGTACAGCATTTACTTGGCATTTTGGAAAAAAGTTTGGATTTTGAGCGGCTAGTCTTGGACACATCTTCGAGTAACGAATCATCTGTGTTTTAATTGACGCCGTTCTACCTTGCAAAAAAAAAATAATTGAAAATCAATATTTAGGACTTTTGGTTTTTTTTCTATCCATAGAATTGATTGTTTTTAGCTCTTTAGAATAAAGTTTGAACATTTTTATTAGCCTTTGTAATATATGTTTGTATATAGATTATATAAGTAAATAAATAACTTCGTGTTAATTTTCATTTATTTATTTCCTTTTTTTTTTTTAAATTTGTTTTATTTAATGCGACAGTATCAACTATCAAACAACGATTGTTATTGAAGCTTATGAAAATAGTGTTGGATTACCTTAACAGTTAGCCGGGCAGCACTTCTTACTCTTGAGATAGTAATATTATAAAATATCCAAAAATCTCATTTCAAAAACATAAAATAATATTTTACATTTTTTTAAATTATTCGGAGTATATTTTCTTGAAGTTAATTGCTACTATTATCTGACTGAAAATTTTTATTTTGCAATCTACTATATAAGGCGCCTTACCGCCTGTTAATTAAGCAAACCGTTTACCATAAACCACCACATCTCTTCAGTTTTATAGTAAAAAGAAATCATAATGTCTTACAGAGATAACGAATATAGTGGAAATTACAATGGAAAAGAGGATGGCTATAACAGCAGAGGGTAAGAATTCACAATTGGGCGTGCCCCTGTTCAGTACAAAATTATTGATACTGATTTACCTTTTTTTTTAAAATAATTAATATTAACATTTTACAGTCGTTATGGTGGCGGATACCGCAATAACTATAGTCGTGGCGGCGGTCGTGGAGGTTTCAATGATGGCGCTTCTTATGGCTACGATCAACGAGGACAAGGAAGAAATTTTTACGAGTCAGATGGTCCCGGTGCTAATTTGGTAAAGAAGGATTGGAAAAATGAAACTTTGATTCCGTTTCAAAAAGATTTTTATAAAGAACATGAAAATGTTCGCAATCGTTCAGACGCTGAAGTCACCGAATACCGTAAAGAAAAAGAAATTGTCGTGCATGGATTAAATGTTCCTAAACCTGTTACGACATTTGAAGAGGCTGGTTTTCCTAACTATGTACTAAAGGAAGTCAAACAATTGGGGTTCGAAGCTCCTACTCCTATCCAACAACAAGCATGGCCGATGGCTATGTCTGGTAGAGATATGGTAGGCATTTCAGCTACGGGTTCTGGTAAGACACTTTCTTATTGTCTTCCTGCTATCGTACATATTAATGCCCAACCACTACTTTCTCCAGGCGATGGTCCAATTGTACTCGTTCTTGCTCCAACGCGTGAATTAGCTGTCCAAATTCAGCAAGAATGTACTAAATTTGGCAAATCATCCCGAATTCGCAACACATGTGTGTATGGTGGTGTCCCTCGTGGTCCACAAATTCGTGACCTAATTCGCGGTGTCGAAATTTGCATTGCAACACCTGGTCGTTTATTGGATATGTTAGACTCTAACAAAACCAACTTACGTCGTGTGACCTATTTAGTGCTGGATGAAGCCGACCGAATGCTTGATATGGGTTTTGAACCTCAAATTAGAAAGATTGTTGATCAAATTCGACCAGACCGTCAAACTGTCATGTTTTCTGCAACATGGCCAAAAGAAGTTCAACGTCTTGCTCGTGACTATTTGAATGACTACATTCAAGTAACTGTCGGCTCTTTGGATTTGGCAGCTTCTCATAACATTAAGCAAATCGTAGAAGTTGTTGACAATGCTGATAAAAGAGCTCGTCTTGGAAAGGATATCGAAGAGGTTTTGAAGGATAGGGATAACAAAGTTCTTATTTTTACAGGCACAAAACGTGTTGCTGATGACATTACTCGCTTCCTTAGGCAAGATGGTTGGCCTGCCCTTGCCATTCATGGTGATAAAGCTCAAGACGAGCGTGACTGGGTACTCAATGAGTTCCGTACTGGCAAGTCTCCGATTATGGTTGCTACTGATGTTGCTTCTAGAGGAATAGGTAAGTTTTTATTTAACAGTTTTTTCCTTTTCGCAGGCTTTTTTATTTGACGTTATACTTTCACCGGCGTTCTCAATGTCTCTTTTGATAATAAAAGATGGACTGGCGATCAACACCATTTTAGCTTGAATTTTGCAAGTTTGTGTTGCTTTGATGAATATTTTTGTTTACGCCCAGTCTTAAGGAAAGTAGAAAATTCGGATGATTGTTTAGCCTGTTTCTTACAGGCACGAATGGTGTTACAAAGAGAAACTGATGATTTCTATTTCATGATCTTGGCCTTTTCAATAGTAGTCGAGATACGTGTGGTCTGCTACCTGTTAAATTTGTTGTCAACGTTTCCGCGATCTATGTAACCATTTGATTTGCGGTCAATTTAAAAGGTTTTTAAACGCTTATTCTATTCAGCCTTCAAACCAACTTGACTCATTGTTTACTTTTAGACCACATTAAATGATTTAAAACATAGTTTTTCTGTACTGTTTCCTCCTTTTCTTTACTTTCTTTTGTCTTTTGTCTTTCTTTCATTGTGAACTTATTGCTGTTCGGTACCATTGCTAAAATGTTTATGCAGTGTTGTTGACCTAACTTGTCAAATTTAAAGAAGCTTAAAGTTGTTGATATATTGGATAAATCCATGAAACATATATCTCGAAGCTTAAAGTCAAAACCCTCTTGGGCATTACTAACTTTTTATAGATGTTAAGGGTATTACACATGTCTTTAACTATGATTTCCCTGGAAATACGGAAGACTACGTTCATAGAATTGGACGTACTGGTCGTGCTGGAGCTAAAGGTACCGCATATACCTATTTCACTTCGGATAATGCTAAGCAAGCTCGTGAACTTGTTTCCATTCTCTCTGAAGCCAAGCAGGACATTGATCCTAAGCTTGAGGAAATGGCCCGCTATTCAAGCGGTGGTCGTGGTGGTAACTACCGCCGTGGCGGCTATGGTCGTGGTGGTTTCCGTCGTGGAGGAGGTTATGGAAACCGTAATAGGGGTTTTACCGGAAGTAATTCTGCCCCCCTTGCGCGTTCACGTTGGTGATCAACAATCCGCGTATTTTGAAATATAAGTAAAATTAGATTAATCGGTTGGATATATAAGGTAATTTTGAGGTTTACAAGGGTTAATAAAAATATGATTTTATTTAATTTACCGGCTTAGTTAAATTTTGAAGTAGTTTTTTCTGTTCAGTAACCGCTTTCGTAGATTTGTGAAATCTAACGTAGTTATAACGGTAGCAATCAATTATATTAAAAAAGTACTGAAAATTAAACAGGTGTTTTGAGTGTGTATATTGGCTAAGCTGACATTTACGATGGCTTTATTAATTGTGTGGCGCTTGACAACTTTGGATAACGCATTTTAAAGAAGCATATTGCATTATGTTGAAGTGCATTAGCATGACATATATGTTTGATGTGTGAGCAAATTCTCTTCTTCTACCAACCATCTAATCGGAATTTGATCTAACGACTGATCGATTTGTTTGACCAAAGACATAAATAGCTAAAGCATTTGAGTATTCAGTCTTTCCGACTAAGTTTTAATACAAGATTTATTTATATTGGGTGACTTAAAAGAAATAAAAAAGTTTTTTTTTTCATTATCATAAGAATTAAGAGCGAAGAGGCTTGAAAGTCCTGTACATTGAGTTGTTTAAATTCAAAACTCTAATAAAAGAATAAGCTGAAAAAAATAGCCCTACTAAATAACAGCTTTTGATTAGAAAGGTTTTTGTTGAATATTCTCGTTCTAATTAATAAGCAATTTTTATAATAAAAAGTTTAGCAGCCAACGTTCGTACTTCAGGGTAGGAACCTTTCTATATTTGCAAGTGCTAATTGCATTCCCTGTCTTTCCCTTATTACCGAAAGATCCGCGAGCTTTGCAGAGGTGGTTGGCTTTTGTAGTTTGTTCCCGAGTAGAACACCTTGGTGATTTCGATTCCTCTCTTTGAGTACGTTGACGACAAAGCACTCCTCTAATTATAAATATCCATTCAAAATTACCTATTTGCCGTTCCGTTGAAGTAAGTATCTGGACGAGTAAGCAAGAATAGCTTCCTTTGAATTTTTGAAACCTCTGTTAACCAAATAATTTTAGTTTTTTTTTTTTTTTTTTAAAACATTTATCTCATAGTTTTACAACTAACGACTCTTTTATTTCTTTTTTTTTGTTGGACTCTTTAGACGTTCGTTCTATTCAAAAAACCTGTTCGTGTTTCTTAAAAAGTGAAATTAAGTCATTTCTGATAGTCAATTACTATTTTTTCGATGTCTGGTGTAATTTATTACAAGTTCAAGTCTCAAAAGGATCCGTCAAGGATTACTTTCGATGGAACCATTGGAATGTCTGTTTTTGACGTTAAAAGAGAAATCATTATGCAGAAAAAGCTAGGAAATGGATTAGATTTTGATTTGTTGCTTTATAATGCTAATTCTAATGAAGAGTATGATGATGACACTTTTATAATTCCTCGTTCTACTTCTGTCATTGTCCGTCGAGTACCTGCACAAAAATCCGGAAAAGGAACTGCTGCTCGCTATGTCAGTGGCGCTCCTAAGACAACCGGTGCTCGATCTGATTCTGTCAAACGACCTGTCCCAATGCTTCAGAAAAAGGCACCCATTACATCCGGTGAATCAAATATTAATAAAAGTCCTTCATCCTCCGAAGACGCAGCAATTCAGCAAATGTTTCAAGTGTCAAGCGATCAATGGCGTGAAACTCAGGATAAAATGGCTTCTGCTACCCCTATTTATAAACCCAATCAACGCCGTATTGCTGCTTCTGTTCCGGACAAACCACCTCCCCCTGGATATATTTGTTATAGATGCGGTCAGAAAGGACACTGGATTCAAGCATGCCCTACCAACGCTGATCCTAATTACGATGGAAAACCAAGGGTAAAACGAACTACCGGAATACCTCGATCTTTTTTGAAAAACGTTGAAAGGCCTGCTGAAGGCGACGCTGCTAATATTATGATAAATGCTGAAGGAGATTATGTTGTAGTACAACCAGACGTAGCGTCTTGGGAAACATATCAATCTCGTAAAGCAGCTTTAACTGCGAATGACGTGTATAAAATGCAGCCTCCGAACATTTCTTTGGCATGTACATTATGTAAGAAATTAGCAAGAAATGCTTGCAGAACACCTTGTTGTGATAAACTTTTTTGTGAAGAGTGTATTCAAACGGCTCTTTTAGATTCGGATTTTGAATGTCCAAATTGCCATCGAAAAGATGTTTTGTTGGATACTTTAAACCCCGATTACCAAAAACAGAGGGAAATTGAGGCAGTCGTCAAATCTGTACTCGGTTCTAATAGCAAAAACAGTGATAAGGTTGGTACTTCTGACGATAACAATACACCAATGTCTGAAAAGCGCAAGCGTGAAGATGACGATGCAAATGGACCTAACAAATTTGCGGCAAGATCTTCTGCTGTGTTTTCCAAAGCCACCGCTGAACCAGCTTTTAAGTCAGCTATGGCCATCCCAGATATGCCATCAATGCCTCATGTCCAAGGGTTTCCGGCTCCTTTTCCCCCTTTTATGATGCCAGGCTTACCTCAAATGCCGCCTATGATGATGAATGCAATTGCTGGCCAAGTATATCATAATAATCGAAATCCACCTCGTACAAACTCTCGTCCTTCAAATGCGTCTGTTCCCCCACCATCCTCGCTACATAAGAATCCCCCTACTAAAACAAATTAGTTATTACTTATTTCTGATTTTCTTGTAAACTTGCGTTTACTGTTTACGTTGTTGAAAGTCCTTTTTTCAGCTATAATAGGGACAGTTACACATATTCATTCAAAAATTTTTATACTAATACATTCAATTAATACAATCTAATTTATGGAGCGTTTTTTTAATATGAGAGTAAATTCATATCTATTGACTTTTGAATTACTTCGAAGTGGATTTAAAAGTATTTAGTATCATATTTACATCAAAAAATGGATTGCTAACGGATTTGATGCTCAGCAAATTACTGCTGACGCTGATCAGGTGCCTTAACAAAAATTGTAATCTAAGAAATTAAAAATACTCAGAAAGTCATATTATATAAATCAGTAGTAATGTATTTTTTTTTATTTATTTGCAATATTGCAATAAATTTTTCAAAAAGCTTGTAGTAATAATAATAGAGAACAAACAATTCTTAGACTAAAGTTTCCGAGTAGAAGGATCAAGGATTCAGTACTCCTTAATTTTACAAAAGAATATTTATAAAAATAAGCTAATTTTCTAAATCAATTGACATTACAATTCGCCGATCAAATGTTTTATCAGAGAATATTATAAAATCAAAATATTTAGCTAAGCGAAATTTAAATGTATTTTCAATGCTAACAACACGTATTCAGATAATCTATTTATAGGCTTCTCGAAATGTTCCTATTATATAAAACAGCTTAGTTTACCTAAGTTTTACTTTATTTATTAACACATAATTTCAGCTTTCGTAAAGGAATTAATTATACTCAACATTTTGTTAGACATACTATAGTACGCTATGATACAGTACGTAGAGAATCACTATATATCATGTGTCCTAATTATTCATCGTACCACGTATGATACGATATTGAAATTGATTTTAATGATAGTCTATTAAGACCTATATCATTTAAATACTATTAATAGAGTTACTGATAAACTTCGTTCGTCAGTTCAGTTATAAGCTATGTTAGTGATAGTAACGCTATAAGTTGGATAGTATAATATCTATACTTAGTTGCTACTTATATTACCTTTATATCGCAATTTAATAGATCGCAAGAAAACCTCACCGCAATTCAGCGTATCGTTAATATGGATATTAAACTGCGTAGCTGACACAGTTTATGATTTTATAGTAGTGCGTTAAAATATTTTAATGAACCAGATTGAGAAGTTAGCATTTAGCATTTTGATATTAGACAAACAGTGAATAAAGGGTACACCATAGCTATCATCTACAGTAGTCCTTTGAAACTTTTTCACTTGAATCCAAAAAATTATTGATTACATCCTATGTTGATTAGAAAACCATATACATTGATCTGTCCTTGATACAGTGAGTGGGCACTAAACGATTCTATAAAATCAAAAAGCGAAGGGTTTGCATTAATATATTTCTTAAAATAGAATGAACAATTCCATTACGGATTCGGTAGAAAAAAAACCTGAACAGGTTAGTTTTGAAGTTCAACCCAATGCCCTTCGTCCGGTTGCTTTCCACGTATTTACCAGGAAGTACGATCTCAATATTAATCGTGACTCACTGCAGGAATTAGCATCTTTCGTATCTAAAAAATGCGGCTCACAATGGCGTTCCCAATGTGAGCCCTTACTAGACGAAATTGCAAAAACTTGGAAACGAGTTCATGAAACTCAACCTATAGTTACTCGACCTCTTTTGATCCCTGTCTTGGCAAATTTAAATGTTCCGCATGAAGTTCGCGTATCTTCCTTAGCAAGAGTTCAAACGCTTGAGACAACCGGTTCATTTTTAAATTCGAGTAATTCGGAAATCCGTGAAACTATAAAAAATGAGAAATACTTTAGAGTCCTTGATGCTTTTAAAATGCCTAAATTTAAGTACGATTCATCAAGAAAGGTTTTCGTTTTATCAAAACAGTCTCCTACTTTAATGGCATCTGCAAGTGCCTGCACAGATATGCTTAACCGCAGATTCAATGTTGTATATAGCCGTATTTTACGCAATGAATCTTTTCAAACACCTTCTTTCAGTGGCTCTTTCTCTCAAACAGGTACATATCAATTAACTCCTATTCGCAATTTATTAGGTCGAGCTGGAAACACATTTTTGTTGTTCGGACTCTTGACTATAGCTCCCGATGGTACCTTATGGCTGGAAGATCTTGACAGTCAAGTTCAACTAGACGTATCACAGGCAGAACAAGGGTTCGGTCTCTTTTGCCCTGGCTGCTTGGTACTTGTTAATGGTCAATTTCTAAGTTCTGGGCTATTTTTAGTTTTTGAGCTTGGTCATCCTCCCATTGAACGCCGTGATGCTTCCTTGAAGGCCCTTAATAATTTAGATATTTTGGGGTTGAATATGGATGCAAAGCAACTTGCTCTTCTCCGTCACGCGGAACAGGCATATCAGTCACAAGCTTTTGTTTGTATCAGCGAGGTTCATCTTGACAACCATCAAACTTTCTATGCATTAGAAAAAATATTCCAAAAATATGAATCCTCTGAAGCTGTGCCGTTTTGTATAATATTATGTGGAAGTTTTATGTCTTCCGCTTTCCATAATTCAGGAAGCTCAATTCAATATAAAGAAGGATTTAATAAGCTTGCAGCTTCTCTTGAGAAGTTTCCAAAAATTTGCGAAAAGACAAAATTCATATTTGTCCCCGGTCCAAACGACCCTTGGACGACAAATGGGATATCCTTAATGCCTAAGCATTCAATACCCCTTCATTTCGTAAATCGGATCCAACGCGTTTGTAAGCATACCATTTTCGCTTCAAACCCTTGCCGCATCATTTTCTTTTCTCAGGAAGTACTAATTTATAGAGACGATATATCAGGAAGATTTCAAAGGAATTCATTAAAGTTTGGGAAGACTCCCCAAGGTACCTCCAATATTAATTCTATACCCCTTGCAGAACAACAAGTGCATCAGCAAAGAAAAGTAAGCAAGTTTCTTATAATTTTTTTATGCTAATTTGTTTAGTTGGTTAAAACAGTTTTAGATCAGTCTCACCTTTCACCGTTTCCATCGAGAACACGACCAATATTGTGGGATTTTGATTATGCTTTATCAGTTTTCCCGCTTCCTAGCTGTGTACGTTATAAATCTTTTTTTTCTTTGCTAATATTTTTAGATGGGTCTAATAGATTCTGAGTCGTCGGCGTTTGATGTTCATTATGGAGGTTGCCCAACTTTTAATCCCGGTGCTCTTTTACTTGGCGTTCACTATAATTGGCAAGAAGTATTTCCAGTAAAAAAAGAAATAATTACACACAAGGAGAGAATTTAGGACTCAAATCTTTTCCTCATGTAACTGTATAATAATTGCTTAAAAAAGGCATTTCATTCATTAACATGTTAACGATTTTTAAGTTTGTTACATTTTACTGAGCCCCGAATAATAGAACGTTTATGTTAATTAAAAGATAAATCCAAGTAAGATTTCTCGTAAATTAGTAAACATTAATCAAATTAAACTATAAAATTAAGATTAAGGGTTAGTAGGAATAATTAAAAAAATATAGAAAACTCCCTACTAGAAAACAACATTTGTAAAATTCAATATCACTGCTGCGTACAACAACTTCCATGGAGGCAATCAATAGGTGCTATTAGCCTTTAAAAGAGTTGACCGAGTACACAGCATCAAAATACAGAACAACAGTTAATTTTTCCAAAAGGAGCACATAAACGATAAGGCATTAACATAATTCAAAAGGGCATAATAACAAAAGGTTAGCAAACGCTTTACAAGGCCTGACTTCATAATCAAAGAGCCGTATAAGTTGTATCTCACTTCTTATAACAACGGTTGGACTGCATAATGAAAATATACCAGAGATAGCACAACAAAACAAGCAAAGAAAAATGAAATCCATAATCTTTTATGGAGCAAGTTTCTAAGCATTTTCGTAGTAACATCACCACTTTCCTGACCAGACCTTCTACTTGTTCGAAAGGGCTCCTGAGAAGTGGAGGATAATTTTTTGTTAAGTAACGGTGACTTTGAGGTTGTAGGATTGATTTGCAAAGGCGATGTTGCCAAACCTCTAGCAGTGGTAGGACTATTACATCTAGTGTCACTACTTCCAACCATGCTGGAAAATTTTGCAGACCGTTTGGGAATCAACTTGCGACTATTACTAAGTGGGCCTCCGTTGAGCGCGTTAGTGCCTGCCGATCCATAATAAGGCACATGATTTATAGTTGGCAGCATTTCTAAGGGAAGGTTGTATGTTTGAAAAGAGTGAATGGATGCTGAAGGAGAATGTAATTCATCATCATTGGTAGGGATTAGGTTTTCGTAAACAAAATTTTCTGATTCTTCATCGTTTGGATCCTGATCAACGGCAGAGGCCACTCTTGCTGCAAACATAGCTGCTTTGGAAGTCATTACTAAAATGCATGTTAATATAATGATTGAAATAGACAAATTGTGTCCTCAAAAGCTAGCAGCTGCTAGATGCATACCATTGGGCAAACTAATTTTTTTCTTCTTTTGAGCATTTTTTTTTGTTTTAAGGGTTTCTAGAGACGCTTTTCTATCGCAACTGCTCGGAATCTGCACTTGAGACACATTCAAGACCGTCTCAGTCTCAACAGACATTTGCATAGGCTTGGGCTCCGACATATCCTCCTGATTAGCAGAATTTACGTATTTTCGAAGTTAGCTTATGAAAATATTTTGATTTTCGATATTTCCATTCCTATGTATATGTATTGGCATTCCACATTGGCAAAGGATAAATAGTGCAACATACATTTGACAAACGTCAAGTTGCCAAGCCCTACCCTAATTAAATTATTAGCTGCTAGTGCTAATAACTCCTTAAAATTTTTGACGTTAGCAAACTACTACGTGAAAACCAGGAGAACTTGTAGAACTCCCGGTTTCCTTTAAATAATCTCTGATTTTGGTTTCTTCATGTAATAGTCTTTTATTAGTACTAAAGCTTTTTATCTCCGTATTCCTCGATTTTTAGGAAAATACTGATTAGTTCAATATTTGAAAATGCTTGTTACTTAACGAACTGACCGTATGGATAATAACGACCAAATATCAAACCTTTGTCTAGGGGCTTTACAACTGCTTGCCGATCAACCTATTTCGGTTATCTCGAATGAACCATCTGAAGAACAGCGGAATGAGCACGTCCTGAAAAAATGGGAAAATAACGTTTTAAGACATTGGAAAATTCTTTTTTCTCTTTTTATGCAAACTTGTGGTGATAGTGTACAAGGAAATGCTGCCTTCTCAATCCTCAATTTCATGACTACTAATAGTTTAGTGGGACAACTATATCAGCGACTATATGATGAGTCTAATTCATTGGGCTTTATAAGTAGCCCTTTGAACGAGACAGAACATTTGTCGGAAGAAAATTTAAAAATCGAAAGCAGTATTACCTTCACTAGTGAAGAAATTGAGAAGGAAAAAGAAAATATTAAATCTGTATTACTTCCTTCAGTGCAATCTATTTCTTCTTCTTTAGAATTGTATGCGTCTAAAGAATCTGATTATAGAAGCTCAATTGAAGGTGTATTAGCTGACTTGAAGTTAGCGCGTGCCCGTTGGGAAATCGTTAGAAACGTGACACAAATACTTTTGCTCGAATCCGGCATTAGTTTCCTAGAGAACAAAAAACTTGCATATATCATGGATCTATGTGGTGATCGTGAAGACAATTATAGTTCCTATTAAAAGTCTTTATTTTGTTTGTGAACGAAAAATTTGGTATGTTTTTATGAATGTTATAAGCCCAGTGATGCTTTTTTGAATTTCTTCAACGGAGCCGTTTGTCTTATTGACATGCGATGTGGGACGATATTTGACATACTGAGGGCCAATCATTCATTTTTCTGACTTCATAATTTTTCTTACTAACCTTTAGAGTAAATGAATTCTTTATTATGAATATTTTTAATAAAAGCTCCTTTTTTACTCTTTGTAAAAATTTTAGAAACTAGAATACATAAAATTTTATTTAAAGGTACTCTAACAACAATAACGGATGTAAAGGAGAAAATTGGCGAAACCGTAAAAATAATAGATTTCTCTACAAAATGAAGTAGGGTTGGGCGTTATCGGTAAACTGAATCAAGCGGACAAACCACCGTTGTTTTTTTAAAAAAGGAAGGCTTATAATAGTCGGAGGTTTTTGGAATGAGACAATATAGAGGCGCTGATGTCAATTGTGAACATCATCAAAGGTATACTAATATATAGTAAATAGATTGTGAACAATCAAAAATTTTGCGAGCTCAGTAATTCTTTCTCCACAGTCGCAAGAAAACTGGCATCTGCTAATGTATAAAAAGTCAAGAGTCAATAGTATATACAAATCAGTTATAATTTAAAAACCGTATGGACAACAGACACTTAATTATTTTGCTTTTTAGAAGTAGTCACTTCTTTTGAACGACCGTCAAAAGCACCACGGTTACCTTTGCGAAAATTCCTTTTCATTCCATTATAATTATCGTTGGACTTCTTATCTCCCGATTTGTTGAATTTACCGGAAAAAAGACGGCGTCGTTCTTCTATGTTCAGCGTGGCATTGTTAATTTGCAAAGTTTTTTTGTTCAAAGCCAATTGCACGCATTCATGGTTGACAAAATCAACATATGCGGTGCCTTTGCGACGAGCAAACTCAATAGCCTTGACTGGTCCAAAAATGCTCATAGCAGATTTCAATGACACATCAGATGTTTCGGGAGGAATGTTCTTGACGAATACAGATGTCTCCAACAGTTCATTACTCTGAGTGTACGGCGCTGTTGGCTGCTGAGTTTGGTCAGCATTAACACCTTTAACTGTTTGACCAGTTGTAGACGCAGTAGAACTAACTGATGCTTGGGATTTCACATCAGGATGATTACGAGCTATGAGATCAGCCCAAGATTTAGGTGCTGTAGCAACATTTGCATCGCTAGCCCCTATAGCATCAGCATTCTTCGAGTTTGAAGTCAGAGCTTCATCTTGAAGCTGATTTTCCTGCTGAGAAACAAAACTTGGGACTGAGGCTTCCGTAACTTGGATAACGGGTTCTTCAGGAACAGCCAAAGTAGCTTGATTTAGACTGTCGGTCTCATTTGATATAAGAGCGGCTGTGGCAAAATTATTTTCTGTAGCAGCTGGATCCTGGTAATGGCCTTCTTCTTTTGCAGAAGGTAAATGTTCTTGAGATTGCACGCCATTTACGTAAGGTTCAGAAGCAACATCTTTTTTCTCTTTTTCAACAGCATCAGGTGACTCCTCTTCTTCCTCAACATCTTCACGCAAAAAACGGAAAATATCGTTTAAAACAAAATAACCATTTGGTTGTTCTGCAAGGAAAAATGTTTGAGCAAATTTTCTGGATAATTTCCCCTTATTAGACATTTCACCCAGGACCTGGATGACAATGCCACCATTCGAAGAAGCCAAACTGTCAACGTTTGAAATAAGTACTTTGCAATTTTGAAAGTCCAAGTCCAATATCTTGTTATGAATTTCCTAACACGTTAATAAAATGACTATTGGGCAAGACAACGATCATAGAGTTTCGAAAATCGCAAGCAGAATATCACAACCTCAAAAACTTTACATATAAGAATTGTGTTAAAGCATACCTGTTGTCCATGACAAAGACTAATACTCTCGCCTTCGTCTCCGTGAATTAAAGTTGACTTTTTAGTATAGAAACACTGTATTACAGTTAGTACGGTTCACAAGTTGAAGAAAAAAAAACTTTTGGTAAATTATGACGACCTACATGAAGACGATTGGGTTCTTTATTTAAATATGTATAATATTCTTGAACGAACATCCATCCTATCTCATCCTTTCCCAAAACTGGTTCTAATAATGTGGCATTTTCCGCAGTCATGTTTTATTTAACTGTGACAATAGCTATACAAAGAACAGAAAATCTGGCTCTAAAAGACCCAAAACAAAATTCGGTCGTGTCTTATGTTTTCCGTGCGTTGGTCTTTTTAATGTCCCATCTCCTTGCTTTCAATGTCCGTGATTACAGCATTTCGTAATTGGATTTAACGAGACTAAACGATATTTCTGTTGATCTTTTACATTCAACTTGTTCGCATAAGTAAGTTAGTTGATGGAAAGAGAGACCTTTTGGTCAGAAAATTGTTTGGTTTTTCATTTCAACAAATAACATAAACATCATATGATTTACCATAGATCAAAGTTGCATATATTTCTTTCTATTATTGTTTTGCAAATTGATTATATTAGAAACGTTAATTCATTGGAAACCACTAAACATTTTGAATAGTAATACGACTATATACTGTGCTAGAGAGATTAACCTGCTAATGATTTTGCCAAAAGTCAATTAGTTTAACAGCTTTAAATGCAATCGTCTAGAAAAATTATGATACTAAAAAGAAAGTATGCGAGCCTTTAAATCATTTAATTAACGAAAATTGAAATTACTTTCTTCTTCTTATTTACCAGCATTAAAGGGTTAAAATCTAGTGCTATAATTGCAACGTATCTTACTTTAAATAAATTATTTATTGATAAATTTTGTAAGACTCAGGAAAGTACCTATCCTATCCATTTTGTTCACTGCCATTTTGGTGGCATTAAGAAGTTTCACTCGCATTGCCAGTTATCCTCCTCCTACACCAATTCAGGTCAAAAAAGTTTCAAATCCTTTAATAGTCTTCGTTTTATAGTATTAAAATCCAAAACTTGTCTGTTAAGGTATAAACTTCTGATAAAGACATTTTGTTGCATTACTTATTCGAAAATTGAAAATTTGTCAAATACTAGAATGGCAAGATTGACTGCCCCAAGCAAAGGTCCTTCATTTTCAAATTTAAACAAACCAAATGATTTGTTGAAAGCGGAAATTGAAGATAATGAAGCCTCACACTACTCTCAAAATCAATCATCTGACAGTGATTCTGATGAAGCACCTGAAGAAGTTTCGCTGAAGAGCAGCAGCGATGAGGTAAAAAAGAGACTTCAACGTCTGAAAGGGAATGAATTACAGTAAGTTTTAATAAACGGAATGAGGGAAACACTTAAAAATACTATTTGTTTTGGTTTGAGACAGAATAATAATTTGTTTGATAAAAGTTCGACTGCTCATTTCGTTTCCTTGCTTTTGATAGTATTATTTTTAACACATTTTAGGCTTCGAAAAGCTGAAAGAGAAAAACGTAGACTGCAAAATGAAAGAAATCGTGAAAGAAATGCCCAACGGGTAAGCGCATCAAAGTTGGATTTGGCTATTCTTGAGGCAGCTGAAGTTGAAGAAATTAATAGTACCACGGAAATCGAAGAAAAGGTTGACGAAGCAAGCCTTGACCTATATACTCCAAAAGGACATAAAATTGTTTTTCCTAATAACGAAATTCCTAAAAAACGTACTCGTTCATTTCGTAAAGGTGATTTTAAAGTGAGCGTTCTTAAAGAAACAAATGACCCTTTACTAGCGCCGAACTATGAAAAGAAACTGTCACAGCGTAAACGGGATTGGATAAATCGACAATCAGTTCCCCGGGCGTCTAAAAGACGACGTCCCTTGACTTATTAATTTTCCTTTCTCTATTTGGCAACACATTCGCTGTAAATTGAAAGTCAGGCACAAGCATTGCATTTTCTGTTAATATAAGGGTTTACTTTTTTGTTTATTAATAATATTGGTTGGGAAAAGGTTGTCTGGGTTCTAAAACATTCATTATTTGAAGCTTTGGACATGCTAAGTGCAGTTTACGGCTGTTTTTTTGGTAAATGTTTAACATAGTATTTTTAAAAATAAACACTTTAGACAAACATGAGTTAATTAAAGTTGTATCAAGGATTTATTGCCATGCACTAGAGGAAATTCGCTCATGTAACGTTTCGTACATCATAGATATTATAGATATCAGTAGCTATAGCTCATAAGGCCAAAATTTGCATAAATATATTATTAATTGTCTAGTGTATGAACATTTACTACTTATAATTATAAAATATTTGCATATAAATTTCTGAGATGGTTTGTACTTTCGACTACTTGCACTAGGCAAACTTCGCTTTTTAGCACCACAAAAATTTTGTCACTTCAAAGCATTGTTGACCTTCACCTCTGCAGCCATGTCGGCCCAGGATGTCGAAAACGCAGTAGAAGCAGCATTAGATCCTTCTGTAGGACCAATAATAAAGCAACAAGCTACAGATTTTATTGGTAGCCTTAGAAGCTCATCTACAGGTTGGAAAATATGCCATGAAATTTTTAGTGAAAAAACGAAATATAAACCATCAACAAGACTGATTTGCCTTCAAACTCTTAGTGAGAAAGTTAGAGAATGGAACAATGAAAGCAATTTGTTAGAGTTACAGATGATAAGAGACAGTGTTTGGTCTTATATTAAGGAATTAAGCTTTTTGGATGAACCAGCTTATATTAGTAATGCTGTACAACATTTATTGACATTATTGTTTCTTCAACTATATCCAAGCAACTGGAATGATTTTTTTGCTTCACTCCAAGGCGTTATTGCGGCGTCGTCTCAATCTGAGTTTTCAAATTTTTATTTGAAGGTTTTACTTTCCATCGGCGATGAGATTGCTGATTCATTGGTTTTAAAGACAGATGTTCAAATTCAAAAAGATAATTTAGTAAAAGATGCAATTAGGGCAAATGATATGTCTGATATCGTTTCATTCGTCTATGAAATGATGTTGGCCTATAGTAATGCTAAAAACTATGGCACGGTTGGATTGTGCCTTCAAGTATATGCACAGTGGGTATCTTGGATCAATATAAATTTGATAGTTAATGAACCGTGTATGAACTTGTTATACTCTTTCCTTCAAATTGAAGAATTACGTTGCGCTGCATGCGAGACAATGACCGAAATTGTGAATAAGAAAATGAAGCCACTTGAGAAACTTAATCTGCTCAATATTCTTAACCTGAATTTGTTCTTTTCAAAGTCGCAGGAACAATCCACTGATCCTAACTTCGACGAACATGTCGCCAAGTTAATAAATGCACAGGGTGTTGAACTTGTCGCTATAAAATCCGATCCTTCAGAACTTAGTCCAGAGTTGAAAGAAAATTGCTCATTTCAGCTCTACAATCTTTTTCCATACCTTATCAGATATCTTTCTGATGATTATGATGAAACCTCGACAGCAGTTTTCCCCTTTTTGTCCGACTTACTTGTCTCACTTAGGAAAGAATCTTCTTCCAAAGAACTTAGTGCTTCTTTAAAAGAATTTCTTAAATCTCTGCTAGAAGCTATTATAAAGAAAATGAAATATGATGAATCACAGGAGTGGGATGACGATCCTGATAGCGAGGAAGAGGCCGAATTCCAAGAAATGCGTAAAAAATTAAAGATTTTTCAAGATACCATTAACTCTATTGATTCTAGTCTATTTTCTTCGTACATGTATTCTGCTATAACTTCTAGTTTATCTACTGCTGCTACATTATCTCCTGAAAATTCATGGCAGCTTATTGAGTTTGCGCTATATGAAACCTATATTTTTGGTGAAGGATTGCGGGGTCCCGATGCATTTTTTAATGAAGTTGATAAATCTCCGACTGTTCTTTCTCAAATACTAGCATTAGTTACCACTTCACAAGTTTGCCGACATCCTCATCCGTTAGTTCAGCTTCTGTACATGGAAATATTAGTACGATACGCTAGTTTCTTCGATTACGAATCTGCGGCTATTCCCGCTTTAATAGAATACTTTGTTGGGCCCAGAGGAATACATAACACAAATGAACGTGTTCGTCCAAGAGCATGGTATCTGTTTTATCGATTTGTTAAAAGCATTAAGAAACAAGTTGTAAATTATACTGAATCATCTCTCGCCATGCTTGGTGATCTATTAAATATAAGTGTTTCTCCCGTTACTGATATGGATGCGCCAGTACCGACATTAAATTCCTCCATAAGAAATAGTGATTTTAACTCTCAGCTCTATTTATTTGAGACTGTTGGTGTCTTAATTTCTTCAGGTAACTTAACTCCAGAAGAACAAGCTCTTTACTGTGATTCACTTATAAATGCACTTATCGGAAAAGCAAATGCTGCTCTTTCCAGTGATTTGTCGGCTTTAGAGAACATTATTTCCGTTTATTGTTCGCTGATGGCTATCGGTAATTTTGCTAAAGGATTTCCTGCCCGTGGTTCTGAGGAAGTCGCTTGGCTTGCTAGTTTCAATAAGGCATCAGATGAGATATTTTTGATTTTAGACAGAATGGGATTTAATGAAGATATCCGTGGAGCTGTACGCTTTACTTCTGGGAGAATTATTAATGTTGTAGGACCTGATATGTTACCAAAGGTTCCACAATTAATTTCCATACTCTTAAACTCTATCGATATGAATGAACTGGTTGATGTTCTTTCATTCATTAGCCAACTTATACATATATACAAAGATAACATGATGGAGATTACAAATCGTATGCTTCCAACATTACTAATGCGTATTTTTTCTTCTCTATCGGCCGCTCCACAAGGAACAGATGATGCTGTCAAGCAAAACGATTTACGAAAATCATATATTTCATTTATACTACAACTATTAAACAAGGGGTTTGGATCAATCCTCTTTACTGAAGAAAATCAGGTTTACTTTGATCCACTTATTAACAGTATCTTACATTTTGCAAACTTGGTGGGTGAGCCAGCTACACAAAAAAGTTCTATCGCTTTAGTTTCTAAAATGGTTTCCTTATGGGGAGGTAAGGATGGAATTGCTGGATTCGAAAATTTTACTTTATCATTGACACCATTATGTTTTGAAATGCCTGTTAACCCAAATTTTAACACCCGTGATGGTCAGTCTTTGGTAGTTTTAGGGGAACTGGCTGGATTACAAAAAATAATACTTGAAAAGCTAGGTGATATATACAAGTCATATCTTGTAACGGTGTATTTTCCCACCGTCAACTTTCCGGACGTAATGGCTTCTGAATATTTACAAGCTTTATCAAATCTGGATAGTAGATCATTCAAACAATTTTTTCAAAAATTTATTCAAGCATTAAAAAGTGGTAATGTATGAGAAGCTTTTGCTTTTCACGGTTTATACATAGGGTGTTTATACAAACATTTCAATAAAAATGATTATTTCGGACTTGTTGGATCATTGTGGTGCAACGTCTAGTAAAATATATCGTGAGCTGTAGATTGATAGATTCGTCTAACGGGAAGCATTATTTTGTCTAGATGTTTTATGCTGCTGTCGGTATTATTCAATTTATAAAAAGATGTTTAGCTTCAGAATGTCCGTTCTCTTGAGGTGGTGCACGCTTTCCTTAAAACGTCACCTCTTGCTCTCTTGCCTATTATCAATCAGTCTTATTTTTTTGAATATAAATAAACTGACAAAAAAAATCGTTTCTCTTATTAAAATTAATTGACTATACCCAAACAAGTTACGAATTAAGCATTCTTAAAATGGACATTACTGAAACAGATTTGGATGCTTTGAAATGCAGATCGAGTGCTACAAAAAGCGGATATATTCATGATCCTTTTATAAAATTCTTTAGTCCTAGTCGAAATTCGCATAAACCTCCTATCATAAATCGAGGAACCTATGTTAGAACATGGTCTATAGACCACATTCTTCAAAAATTCATAGAATCTTTTGATGGTAAAAAACAAATTATTTCACTAGGAGCCGGTACTGATACTCGAGTATTTCGATATATTGTATGCTTATGCTAAAACAAAAGATAAATGCAGTCTTTACTAACTACAGTAAGTCTGAATACGGACCTGAAAATTTAAAATTTATTGAATTCGATTTTTACCCAAATTGTATACGGAAAATTCGAACAATTGAGAAGCATGAAGCGTTAAAGCAAAACATCGGGGATTATGTTGTGGGTGAGCTAATTTTAGAAAAGTTGACTTACAAATTATTAATTTGCTGACCATAAAAGACATTTCTGGAGGGTCTTTAGTTTCTGGCTCTTTGGACATATATTCTTACGATATTCGAGAAATAGTCCATAAAGGATTTCCTGGGTTTGTAGATTTTTCTTTGCCGACTATTGTTCTGTCAGAATGTTGTTTGTGTTATTTGGAACCTGAAGAAGCTAGTTCATTATGCCGGTGGTTTCAAAATATGTTTGCAACTTCTGGCATTGTTGTTTATGAACCTATTCAGGGGATGGATAACTTTGGAAAAATGATGAAGGCTAATCTTTCTGTACGATGCTTGCATATCATTTCACAGATTAAGAACTAACAAAATTTAGGCAAGAGGAGTGATTCTTAAAACACTCGATTGTTATGAGACAACTGAGCAGCAAAGGATGAGGTTTCTTGATTATGGATACTCGGAAGTAATTGCAGAAGATTTTTTAACTATTGAAGAAACCTGGATACCCATAGAAGAAAAGAAAAGAACGATGAGCATAGAAATGCTTGATGAGTTGGAAGAATGGCAATTGTTAGCAAAGCATTACTGCTTAACTTTTGCAGCTACAGAAAACCTTTGGAATCAGATAATATTGCAACTTCCTCATTTAAAAACTTAATCAAATTATATAACTTTTACATCTGCTATAGATAAATTCAATTTTATACTTTTTTTTAAATTACGTATGTAACCTTTCAGTTCGTTAATATGTTCGTCGTCGAAACGGACTTATGCAACAAGAAACCCATTAGATATAAGTATTCGAAACCATTGAAGCACACTTCTCATGTTTGATTTGAATTTTTACTCTGAAGCCTGATAGCAATTGTTGATAATGGACGCCCCTTTGATTGCCTCTGTTATTTTACCTGAGTTTGGAAAAGGAACCGTTGCTACAGATAATATCCCAATTGGTATGCTCAAAAAGCGAAGTAACCACTAAATCTTTTAGGAAAGATAATTATTCGGAAAAGGGTTGATATTTTGAGCTTAGATTCTGCTAATCTGACGCGCACTTGCTCGACTTGCACGGAAGAGAAGGTGAAAACGCAACGCTGCGCGGCATGTAAAATAATTCATTACTGTTCCAAGGTAAACAAGTCTATTATGTTTTCGTAAAACAGATTTACAATCTGGCGAATTTGCTTATCGAGCTTTCAATTACAAACTCAATTTGTTCGTGAAAAGCGACTACTCATTTTAACTTAGTACTAACAGGCTTTTTAGGGTTGTCAGAAAGCAGACTGGCCTTTCCACAAATTAGAATGCAAAGCACTACAAGCGTCAAAGCAAAACGGTATACTACCTTCTGTATGTCGGTTATTAATACGATTGTATCTCTTATGGCAAAAAAATCCTGCTATCATTGAACCTATGGAAGGACACCAAAACGAATTTCAAGCTGTATCCTCCAGTTGGTCAGATGCAGAATTAATTGCTTCTGCAGCCTCACATTATACCCAAATTTATCAAGCAGAACTGTTTCAAAAACTTTTCTGTAGGCTAGCTGTTAATGCTATGAATCTTGTAACTTCGTCTTTCGATTCTTTGGGTATGTGTTTAGATACTATACTCTGTCGCTTAAATCATTCTTGTGATCCAAATTGCCAAATAATTTTCGATGGTGCAATTGTGCAGCTTGTTTCTAAACGTGATATTAAGAAAGATGAACAGCTTTTCATCTCATACATTGATATTCGACTTCCAAAGTCAATCAGACAGAAACAGCTTCTCAAAAAGTATTTTTTTTCTTGTTATTGTCCAAGGTGTGAGAACGACCACACTACAAAAGAAACAGATGGTTCAAAATGGATGGGACGACTTCGCAACTCTAAATCGCTTATGAAAAATTTAGCAATGGCCAGGGACTTATGGTCCTGTGGTTGGAAACAAACCGCTTTTCCTTGGTCCAATCTTTTACATCATATTAAACTAGGAATGCTTGATGAGTCTAATTTCAATGGTGCGTTTGCCGCTTTATATCTGAAAAGTAGTGCTGATGAATTTTTGGATGCACTTCATGTGGTTGATGAGTATCAATTACTGCTTTTGGGAAAGCAAGTGGCTATGGAAGTAAAGCATTTAATGTTTCCTAATGACAAACCTTTGGAGATGGAGTTCCCGTCCAGCTCTCAACCTCAGCAGACTGTACCTACCAATAACTCGTTATTTTTATTGAAGAATATACCATCATTTGGAGGGTTACACCACTGTATTTTGGGCCGCTATTCTATTTCCCTTGATGATTTTGTTTTGTGGCTTTTAGATAGGGCTCAAAGGCTACAGCAAGCAGTTAGAATAAGTCATCCTTCGACCACATTTTGTTCAAATGTGGAAAATGACATTAAAGAAATATTTGAGGTTTGTAAAGACTATTGCATGCTTCATGTTCAAAACAATTTGAAAGCATTTGAAGAAAAATTATGGGCCGCTTGTAAAGACTTCCTAGTAACATACTAAATAAAATTTATTATTCTCGAAACAACGACTTGCTTTACAAGTGTAAAGTCTCTTATATTCAAATCAACAACACGGGGCACCAGTGGTACATTAACATTTAAAGTAAGCTAAAATTACATTTATCAAACGAAAAATACTATTACGAATGGAGCACTAAAAAAAAATTGGTAAAATAAAACCAACACGGCGATTTATTTTTATGAAAGCGTAATGAAAACAAGGGATCATTTGGTTTAGTCGAAAAGACCGAAACCCATCTAAAATTGTTAGTAAGATGCTTTTGAGAAACAAAGAATGCTTCTTATCTAAAATTAACTTACGTCTTCATCAGATTCCTCCTCTTCCTTGGCTTCCTCCTTAGCAGCCTCCTCAGCAGCAGGGGCAGCACCGCCAGCAGCGGCGGCAGGAGCAGCAGAAGCAGCACCACCAGTGGGGACAGTAGCAAGCTTCTCGTTACCAGCAGCGATGAGCTCGTCGATATCCTTACCGTTAAGCTCGTTGATCAAAGTTTCAATGCGCTCAGATTCAGCTTCAATACCGACAGTAGACAAAACAGACTCGATATCAGAAGCGGAAGGGGAGTCCTTTCCACCAACGGTCAAGAGTAAATAAGCTGCAAGGTACTTCATTTTGACGAGGAGTGCAGTGCGTGTTGATGGCAGAAAGTATTAAGCATTCACAACACTAAGGGACTCGAAACTTTTGTGACTGGTTTTCGAGTTAGGTTAGGGTATGTGTTTGAGTGGAATGCTGCGATGATTTCTAAGGTTTGTTATATTCGTTTAGTTGACGAGCACGATATTTACAAGCTTTTTCTACAAGTTCAAATCAACCTAAATAGTTGTTAGTTAAGGGCGTGCTAATTATTTTTATAATAGTAAGAAAACCGTATGCACAAAGAGGCATAATTAATGTCATACACGTATTTGAGTTTATCAATGGGAATTGAAACAAACATATTAATGTTTGGTAAACTGACGGTTTAAATATAACTTCAAGTGCTTAACTTACTGGCCGAGACTTGAAATAGCTGTATAAGCTATTGAATAAATTTTCTCAATTGTCTTTACTTTCATTTCATTCCTCCTATTATGGGTAACAATGGGCAATTGTTTTTTTTTCGTCTTTTTTTATAGTAATGTCAGCGGTGCCCATGTTAACAAATGTTTCAATCTACAAAACCTAATTATCGCTTAATTTAATTTTAGATTAACTTAATCGAAAACACGTATAACGATAAGACGATATACTCGTAATTGATAAATGACGGATTCTTCTCCAATAATTTTGTGTTTAGAAAAAAAAAATTTCGCACGGTTGCGAAATCTTTATGGCTGTCAACATTTTATTCATATTTGGGACAATTTGCAATTTTAAGCCAATCGTATCCGGTTTTTTGTTAACTGCGAAGCCGTCAAAACTATCCGTAGGTAGTCCCTTGCAAAGATCTAGCAAAATAAATTACATTATATAATAGATAAACCAATAAACCTTACCTACTCGACGGACGGGACGGCTTGTTATCGGAGTATTAGCTATACATCAAAGTTCATCATCATAGCTTTGCTCACATCACAAACGTTTCCATTTTTGTCGTGTGGTATAAAAACGTATCATGCTCCCACCATTCGGTGCTTTGACAACTACAAAAATTCCGCTTCCAAAAACCATACTCCAGTCTACCTTTAACCAAATAAAAAGTAGCAGCTACTCGATAATAGCGGCTCCGCGGTTAACATCGAGATTCATTCGTTTTCCTTGTAATTATAATAGTTGTTTACAATCCATATCTTTTTCATCGCTTGGAAGAAAAAGATTGTTTTTTTCGTCTAGTCAATTGTTAGAGAAAAGTGATAAAAAAAAGAAAATGCCTGATAGATTGAAACGTCGTATTGAGGAAATCGATCATCAAGACGAGATAATCGACAGAGAAGCTTCAACCGCTTCTCCCGTTTCTGGCGCTGGTAAAATTGACCAGAATGGGGAAATCAAAGATTTGCTTGAACGCAATCTGACTTGGTCACAACAAACTAGCAGAAAGTACCCATCCTTTTTTACAGCCACCAAAGATATTCAAACTCCTCAAGTTCTTTGGATCGGATGTTCAGATTCTCGTGTTCCTGAGACCACCATTCTGAATTTACTTCCAGGTGAAGTCTTCGTTCATCGAAACATTGCCAATGTCGTTCCTCGTTCTGACATTAATGCTTTAGCTGTTATGGAGTACTCCGTGACCGTATTAAAGGTTAAGCACATCATTGTCTGTGGCCATTATGGATGCGGTGGTGTCGCTGCTGCTCTTGGTCCTAATTTAAACAATTTGTTGGATCATTGGTTGCGACACATCCGTGATGTTATCGAAGACAATCGTGAAGAACTTGACGCCATTGAAGATCCCCAACTTCGTCGCCTTAAACTTGCCGAACTTAATACTCGTGCTCAAGCAATTTCTGTAACCCGGGTTGGCTTTGTTCGTGAAGCAATGGAAAAGCGTGGCTTACAAGTTCATGGCTGGATTTACGATCTTTCCAATGGTCAAATCAAAAAATTGGATATCACGGACGCCATCAAAAAGGCCAAATACGGTACTTATGATAGTTAATTTCACTGGAAGTTTTCTCAACCTCGACTTGGTTACGATTGATTTATGTGAGTTTTTCTGTTTGTTTTTTTTGTTTAGATTTTTACTATCTCCGATTGGTTCAAGTATTTAAAAGTTTTGTAATAAGTTTATACCTTTTGATGAAGTATGGCATATCGAACGAACTGCGCATTTGTCGCCGTGTCTTGAATTAGTTATATAATGATTGACAAGACGGACGATACCTTAGATGAAAATCGATATAGCAATAGTAAATATAGTTTCATTGACTGTGTTAATTCGTGTAAATAAAAACAACTTGTAATATTAGATAAATTCCTATCAAAAGAGTCAACAAACACATGGCCGTTGTGCTTACATTAACATTCAAGATAACCTCAATTAGCTCAAGCAGTAGCTTTATTATATTTTTCGCGGGTCCATATATACTATAACTATTTTGAAGGATTATAAATTCGCTTTTGAAATCAAAATAAGTGTAGTTTTGTCTAGGTTCAAAATCGAAGCCTCCATTTTGACTAAAATAAAATGAACCATCGAATAATAATGTACTGTTTGTGTATACAATGGTTTGAAATTCAACCAGTGTACGTGAATCGGTGGGCGGTAAAAATTGGGGAAGATAAACACGATATTTAAATAAATTATAGCGTTCGGGTTTAATTAATATTCCTATCTCCAATAAAAGTATTTGTTTTCTCGAAGTAGTTCGAAAAAAATATGTGCCATCCTTGCAAAAAAAATTAGCTTCACAATTATCCACATAAGCCCAGGAAATCCACATATTTTTTGATAGTTTTACCCCATATACATCCCTTTCCCTGGCGTCATTAAATATATAGGAAGAAGAAAAATGCAAAAAATATTCATGCTTGCTTATTTGTAGTATTTTAATTGTTGGACGCAATAAATGAAACTCCTGGGTAGGATAATTAGTTTTAATTTGCAAATTCCTATTAACCTTTTTCAGAAGTTTGAAATGGCAGTAATCAGAGATTTCTTGAATTTGGAGTACAGGATTTGTAAGCAGTCGCCAGTCTGCTAAAAGTTTGAACTTTAAATAAATATCATAATACTCCAATAATTGTTTAAAACAGAATCTGTTATCACCCTTAACATATTTAATCACCGGTAATTTTAATGCAGTTTCATAAACGAGTCTTTCTGAAAGTATTACAGACAACTCCAAAGTCTTTGTCGCTTCAGTAACTTTCACACATTGAACGTCAATAAAACTGATTACAGTTTGCTCAGGGGTTTGAGATTTACTGAAATGTAATCTAGTGTTTTCGATATAGATGTTTTCAATAGTGCAGGTAGGAGAAGCAGATAGAATCAATTGACTTCCTGATGAAGGTTTTTCGTTCAATAATACGAGAATATTGTACTCTAATTTCTGGTAAGCTGCACATATTCTTGGTCGGATGGTTGTCTCTGTCAAAATTATATTTAACTGACTCTGTTTGTAATTGATCCAAGAGAGTCTGAATGGAATGCAATGATTAAACTGGAATAAAAGCGATTGAAACATAGAACGACCTGACTCTTTTTTAATTTTAGGAATGGGAACAGCAACGGAAGAGCTCTCTTTGAGCGAAAATAATCTCCAATCGTCAAAACAACTGCAATCGATATGGAAATTTATAGCGCATTCCAGAGGAAACGTAAAAAAATTCAATTTCGTCTCATAAAACTCGGATTCAGAAGCATAAAGAGGTTTTGTTTTAAGCACTAATCTAAAAGTAAACCACACTTTAGAGTCTCTTGTTTTTTCTGTTTCCGATAACACTTTATAGAGATTTGAAAATGTTTTGTTGTAATTAAGAAAACCCCCTTCCAAAGAAAATTCGAAGGGGATCAAAAATTCCTTCTTTATATTTTGGACGGATACTTTCTTCGATTGTTGGTCATGAGCTATATATCCTTCCGAAATAGCGCTCTTTATATTCGACATCTCATTTTTAACTTGAAATATCGAAGATGTATTTCCATAAGTACATGGCAACTCAGAAGTCGAGGAAGAATGGCTTGCGTTTGAAATTTCACCAACACTATTGATAGCAGAAGTTACTGAACTTATGTTGCAGACAGGGGTTGTACTAGTAGCGGCAGCACGTTGTGATAATCCCATGTTGCTTTCAAGAAAGAAGGTCGCTTTTTCTACAGGAAAATTAGGACCATTGTTCAATTGTTTGGACGTAAATAAAGTATCGTTTTGCGAATCCATCGCTTCTAAAGTCATTCCTCTGTCAATGGGTGGGCTAAATTCCGACTCTATTGTAATCCAGTCATCATTAAAACAGCTATCATCTAGTGCATTTGAAGTTTCAGAAAGCGAAATGCTCTCAAAACTAGGCATTCGTGACATTGTTTCTCTCAAAGTTCCATTGAGTTTATTTAGACTCTTCTTTGGTATGAGTTGCTCGGTAAAATCTACTTGTGTTTTATGGTTTAACTCGACGTTTTGGGAGTATACGTGTTTAAACATATCATTGGATACGCTGTTTTGAAGTTCGAGAGAATTTACAGGAAGTTCAAATAATGGCACATTCAATGGATTTCTCTCATTTCCAATATTTAACTCTTTACAACATACCAATTCCCATTTGCGGTCGCGTAAATCTAACAAACAATCTGAACTTGATCTAGGACTTAGTTTTAGCTGCAACGGTTAGTAACCGAATGATGCTCATTTAATAATTACTATAAGAAGCATATCTGCAATTAAAAAATCATTTTCGTTCCAGTATAGTTTAATATTGGCCAAGTTTTTCATAGTATTGGTTACAAGTAAATAGTGCTGAGGATAAAAACGGTCAGAGCATTTATATAACACGCTAACACGTAGGGTGTGTTACTCAACAATTCGTGACAAGTAAAATCAATCTAATCATCATTTATCCATTCTAATAAATTAAATTTATGTTTCTTCTGTTATGTTTATGGTATTTGCTTTTTTATAAGACTCAAAGGTACGTATATTTATAATAAACTAATTCTGTACAACTTAAACAATGTTTAACCGCCCACCTCCAGATTATAACATACAGGCTATCTAAAGCATCAAGGAAGGTTTGCTCGAAAATGCCAGTATAGTAGCTTTGACTGATAATTTATTATGACTCAGAGTATTTCTACAATGTTTTACCGTTATTCGCTAAAAAACTTGTTATCAAAACTTATAAACTAAATTAATTCGATTATTGAAGCCCTACGATTGCTGTGTTATAACACACATCAGTCAACCAAATGGCTGCTAATGAAACTAAACAGCGAATATCATGACTTCTAAACATTGTTCCTCTTTCCTATGTAAATTGTATCAGTTATCCTATCAAGCTCTTATTGATGAGACCTGATTGTATTATTTATCTTCGCAGTGAAAGCTTAGTGCACTCACAGATGTGTTTATAAGATAGTGAGTTAGACGGACATCTAGCAAATATTTTATAATACGCTATAATATGTTATACTTCGTTTCTTCATAAAAAGCAGTCACGTCTGGTTTTTGATGAAACTTCTGAATTAAACTGATTTTTTCCAACCACAAAAGCATACTAACAGCTTCAATGGCAGCAGCTCGTCCCACAGTTAGTATTTACAGCAAAGACGGCAGTGTCTCTTCTGAGACTATTGCTTTGCCTTTTGTTTTCAAAGCCCCTATCAGACCTGATTTGGTTCGCTCCGTTCATACCGCTGTTGCCAAGAACAAGCGTCAACCTTACGCTGTTTCTGAAAAGGCCGGTCATCAAACTTCCGCCGAGTCTTGGGGTACTGGTCGTGCCCTTGCTCGTATTCCTCGTGTTGGTGGTGGTGGTACCCATCGTTCCGGTCAAGCTGCTTTTGGTAATATGTGTCGTAGCGGTCGTATGTTCGCTCCAACCAAGACCTGGCGCAAGTGGCACGTTAAGGTCAATCAGAACGAAAAGCGTTATGCTATTTCTTCTGCCGTTGCTGCCTCTGGTGTCCCTTCTCTCCTTTTGGCTCGTGGTCACCGTATTGAGGAGATTCCTGAGGTCCCTTTGGTTGTCGACGATGCTGTCCAATCTTTCCAAAAGACCAAGGAGGCTGTTGCCCTTTTGAAGGAGATTAAGGCTTACCGCGATGTTGTCAAGGTTGCCAACTCTCGCAAGCTTCGTGCTGGAAAGGGTAAGCTTCGTAACCGCCGTCATGTTCAACGTCGCGGTCCTCTTGTTGTTTTCAACGAAGATGCTGGTATTGTTAAGGCTTTCCGTAACATTCCTGGTGTTGAAATTGTCAACGTTCGTCGTTTGAACTTACTTCAACTTGCTCCTGGTGGACATTTGGGTCGTTTTGTTATCTGGACCAAGTCTGCTTTCGGTCTCCTTGACAGTGTCTTTGGAAGCACTACTGAGGCTGCTCAACTCAAGAAAAACTATTTCCTCCCTGAGAACATCATCTCTAATGCCGATGTTACTCGTCTCATCAACTCTGATGAAATTCAAAGCATTGTCAAGGCCGCTGGTCCTTCTCGAGTCAAGCGTGCTCATGTCCAAAAGAAGAACCCTCTTAAGAACAAGGCTGTTTTGGCTCGTCTTAACCCTTATGCTAAGGCTTACAAGGCCAATGTCAAATTAAACACTGGAAAGACCCCCAAGGCAGCTGGTGAAAAATTCTTGACCGTCCTTCATGAAAACTAAGCATGTTGCCTACCTCTCTTTATTATTAGTTTGGAGATAGATAGCGGTAATATAAGTTTTGAAGATAGTGTTTTTTAAAATTGTTATATTTGTCGATTTGTAGTAGCAATTTATGTAACATAGTAGTAGCTCATTAGACTACTAGTATATGGGTAAGGTATGTTCCTTAATTTCTTTTTATTCTAGAATGTTTGATATTCTACAATCTACATGTAAATAGGAGATGAGTAATTTTTGAAACACCTTTTAAAATTGTTATTCCTTCTATTACTTGTTATTCGTTAAATGTCGTTCTGGATAAGGTCTGATGGAGTTGTAACATAATTAATCAAAAGCATCTTCAATCGAACAATAATCTGCAAAGAGCTTCTCTAATTCAGAGATCTTTTTCGAAGTTAATTTTTCAACGGATGTTGATACATCTTCTGAATCATGTCTTGTAAATGTTAGCAGAGAATCAAATATGTGGGTATAATTTTTAGTTGCATTGGTCAACGAGACGCGATGTGCTCTGCTGGTATCAATTAAAGAGCTGTGATTCTTTGCAATACGATCAGAATCATTTTGAAAATCATTGAGCAAAGAAGCACTTTGAAGAAGTTGTTCGGCAATCAAAGAACGACAGTCTTTGGTTTCAGAGATCATGTCCTGCAATATTTCAGGATTGTTTTGCGATCGTAAAACATTAACATTTGTTTGCAATTGCTGAGCTGACAACTTTGCTAACTCTAATTTTGAAGACGCCGAACGGTGCTGCTTTTCCATTTCTTTCACCTTTTTATGGTATGAAAGCAGCGATTCCTCTAGCTTCCTACTTTGTTCCCGCAGCTGTATTTTTTTATTGGCAGTTAAGTCACCCGACGCATTAAATGAATTTAAAAAGGTGTCTTCTTTTTCATTTTCTGCCTTCAGCTCCTTAGTCTTTGAACGCAAGTCGTTTATAGCATATACTAACTGCAAGTTGATTTGCTCCTCTTTATGCAGTTGAGACCTTTTTTTTTCTAGCTCTTTTAACTGATTTTCAGTTTCTTCCTTAAGATTTTGAAGTACCAAGCTGGTTTGTTTGTTCATGACAGGCAATACGGATATATGACTTTCCTCGTCGTTCATTACTCAAGTATTTTCAGTTTTTTTATATAGAGTTCTAAGAGCTGATGGTTTTCTACTAAAATTACAATAGAGGGGAAAAGGATTGAAATGTAAATTATAGCAGTTGTATGCAGAAGGGAAAACGATATTCTACCCTTCAAGATGCCATAGATGTTTCAGTGTATTTTCGTAACAGTTTTTAATAGTTGTCGAAGTGGATTTTTATTTGATTTTATTAATACTACTAGGCATATTCCAATGTGAAAGGTGAACTAAATCGTATAAAAGTTGGCAACTTTTAAGTAAGATAAGTGAAAATGAAATTTTTGCGAATTTAATTATTGATACATTTTCTTAAATTACAATTAAATTTAAAATTATTGAATCCTGCTATACGTGTAATCTTTACTATTATTCTTGGTTTAAATCAAAATTGTTTTTAACCTTCTTACAGAGTAAACAATATTCATAATTATAAACCCAAATGCGTTAACATTCTGACGCTGATAAAGAAAACTGAATAGAATATAATTTTTAATTTAGCTTTTATCATGAAAATCACTGTAACAAATTTATTAAATTTAAAGCCAAATTTACCTAATTACCGATTTATTACTTTTAAAATTTATTTCTTTTTTAAAAAGAAATAAATTAAAAAAAAAAAAAAAAAAAGAAAAAGGAAGAAGAAATGTACTTCTGAGAAGACCAATTAATTGCATTTTACTTTTTTATTACATTTTATTTTTCAGATTTATCAATAAATTTCCTAACTTTACTATAAATTCAGTTAGGGTACTTAAGCCAAAGAAAATTTGATTGCGATATATCACTTAACTACGAGAAAGCTAGTTGAAAAAAAGCTACACTACGGATACGTCTTCACCTCAAGAAGCTATATTGTATTAATGTTTAATTAAATATTCGTTCTCCTTATGTTGAAATGTCGGTAGAAAGAATTAAACGTGCGCCTGCTTTTCGCAAAGGTATAATTATTCGAAGAAAAACACACCTGATTGCTATGATTCGACGCATGAGAAAGAAGCTTGATATTGAGTACGTAAAATGAACTTCTTGCGAGTCATATGCTAACAACAGGCTTAGTGGATCTATATTATACCAAGCTACCGGCATGGCAATACCTCATTTGGTTGAGTTAAGCGATAAGTATAAACGCCAAGGATATAATATCTCTATGGATACAGCTACAGTCGAATTTATGGATGAGATTGTTGATGAAGTATGCGGATTTTAACATTGCGAGCAAAAAAGAATTTACATGAATGTATTGTTACTAACATAGCTGTAGGTATCTATTCAGAACAAAAACCGTTTGGGAAACGTATTACTTCTCCGAGTATCTCGTTAGAATAACTGTGTTCCTAAGGCTTTACATACTCTATTACTGATGGCTATTTCACTGTACAACTTTTGTATTTTCAAATTTTTTTGATAATTGTTTGACTGTCCTTGTTTATTTGCAACAATACCTGTACTAAAAAATAACACGATGTGTATATACTCTACAACAAGGTTTCAATTACTTATCCTATAATCAGTAAGGAGAACAGTCACAAAGGTTCGTGTTACATTTGCAATTGGTATAAATCTAATTTGTGGTTAAACCAAACCGAAGTTATGACGAGCGACAGAAATAACACTTATAGTATTTCAAATATCATTTGCTCCCTTGTGAGAAAGTTCTCAATAGAAAAGTTGTTTAGCATCCACTAGATCAAAGTCATTTCAACGGAGGACGTTGATAGTTATTCTAGTTTTTTGATGAATGCAAATGTAGATGTTAATTTACAAACTCAGAAAAAAATTTGAATGTTACGTAGCTAGGTATTAAAGCTGGATAGCGTCAAATTTTTTGCAAAAAAAACAAAACAAAAATTAGAGGACTGAACAGACAGCAACGGCAATAAATTATGCAACATAAAAATAATGAATTTAGCAAATTTTATGAATCAAACAAATGGTAGCAGCTAATTTGACACAGTAGAGAAAAGTGTGTACGAGCTTTCAACGTGAAAACGCATCATTTCGTTACAAATTTTTTTGCGACAAAGGTCGAGACAATTGATTCAGTGGATGGGGAGGTCAACGAACGAAATGCGAATCGCCGTAGATCTATCACATAAAGAAATATTCTCATAAATCCCAAACACAGAACAGGTATACCTTTAGTTTGCCAGGGTAATCTGACTAAGTAGTGAAAGGTTGCATCATTTCATCACCAAGGTTCAAATGAGTAAGTGAAAATTTCAAACGTAGAAGAATGCACAATAGGCAAGAGAAAATTTGAAAGTGGAGAAATCCAGCAAAGGCCTGGATTAATGTTAGTCCCGTCGACAAATATTGTTCAAAAAGAATGAGTAAATATATCACAGCTCTTTTCAGACGCCATACCTCGCCAACATGATATAGAATCCTAGCATTAAATGTTATATTAGTTATTTTTAGAAGATTCCAGGAGAATCAACATGTCTGATGGATTATGGTTGTCATTTTTTGCAGGAAAACTGTCCTTTGATTGATGGCCTTTTCGGGTCTAAACATCGGGTGCAAATTGCTAAAATAACCGAGGTATTATAACCTAAGGTCTAAAAAATCTTTGCTGATGATTTCCACATAGGTAACGAACACGTAGAAAATGATTTCTCTTGCCCATCAAACTCACCACATGTAAAGTTCAACGCTATCATGGAAGCCATTCATTCCATCATTCAAATACCTACGGAATCAGAATTTAGAAGGATTTTATGAGTGCATGTCTTAAAAAGTCCATTTATTAAGCAGTCCGCAAAATAACCTGAAAAATCGTTCAACCTGTCTCCAATGCAAATTCCATCATATGAACTGGCGCAAATCATACTAATAGGTGGACATAAGGTAACAACCCCGGAATTGGAAAGGTCGAACAACACGATAAGGATCATCATAAGCGATTCAGGAGACTGTTATTTCATACAGGGTCATCCGTACTCAATGTCGAACCACAAATTTATAAATCGAATACACCAGATTCATTGTTGAGACCACTATGAAATAAACAGACTAAGACTTAATACCAACACAGTAGAGCTAGAAATAAAAAAAGCAGCACGGAACATCGTTTGCATTAGTTAATGTAACGTGTAGTGACATCTTCAGTAATGACAAAATAGGCTTACGATGGTCAAAGTGGAACAGCCGAAAGACAGGGAAAGTAAGGAGTCAAAGCTGTAACATAGGTGAATTGTTAGTAGTGAAAGTGTTGAATTATTGAACGAAAAAACGCTCAAACAAACCAGTAGGCGTTGATTGATAAGAGTATCAGGGAAAATACATTTCCTATAAGATAAATAGTCTAGTTTGTAGGCTTACTTGGTATGAAAAATTCAGTAGGTGAAAGTGTGAAATCAGTGGTAGAATTTTGCCGTAATGTGCTGTCGTGGACGCCATGATATGTTGGTTAACATTGAAGAGAACTCGCCAATTGGGATGTTCAAAAGGCAGGGTTGCATTTAGCCGAATGCATAAAAAAGTATTACTTCTTCTCACGGAGCGGACATATTGAGAGATATGGGTTTTTTGTTAAGTTGGTGGGAAAAGGTGTATGGGAGTAATTGAGTTAACCCGGTAAGGAATTTTTTTTCGCAGTTTTTAATTTTCAACTAGTTTCATCATCAAACAAGCTAGTTAACCATTATAGCCAGATATGTGGCTAACCCTGTCATTGTTTACATTGCGACTGCTGGAAATTTTTTGTTTGTGGTGTTTCTCAATGCCGCCTGTATCCGGGTTTGGAAAAATGGGACACATCAGAATGCTTCAGATGTTGCAATTAGCAACTCACATACTATCCTCATCGCAGGATTTGCGCGTTGCTAATTGCAAATTACTAACACAGCTAAAGATTTTGTTTTCAATTGCAAAACATGTTTGCCGATCCCGGAAAACTAGTTTTTACTAGCAAGGTTCAGTCATTCCATCTCAGCACTTTCTCAGGATCAAACCAATAAGGAAAAAAAGCAAGCCACATTAATACATAATTCGGATCTACACATTTCCAACGAATCACATAATTTGTAATGTCTCAAACTGAATCAACGCAACGAAAAATTTCTGTTTGCAATTCATATAAAGTTCCAACAGTACCACTCCCCACCTAGGTAACCCATGTCGCAGCCAAATAAAGAGCTATGCATGTCGGTGGTACATGTTCGTGTCCTGTTTCATCATTACAACGACCTCAACGTCAAATGTGCTACTAGATAACAAACGCTGGGCTACATAACCTCGCTAACAGAGGTACACTAGAAAAACATTGACCAAGTTGCGAAATAACACCCCACATCCCCTAAATCTTTATTAAGATCATGTGCATAAAAAGGCCTCGACACCACAATTGGGAAGGGGATAATTGGGGTCGGAAAACGAGATTCTTTTATTTATACGAGCGTATTCCTATAAGCAAGTGACTTGCCTGCTTTGTTCAAAGTCGTGAGACACCTATAAGTTTGGGGGGAACGGCATGAGAGTAATGCTTGTGTGTAGTAGCGTATAAGTTAAAAACTTTCTTCGTTTGGAAAGTTTGAATCACCATTAGATTCCTCAACGGTCACTACACTCACGAGGAGAGAAAAGACACTTACTTGTTCGTTGACCATTACATTAATCAAGCCTCTTCGTATGTCTCAAATACAGCATTCCAGAAAAAATACACCAGTGCTATTCTGGTGTTTAATTGTCTTTATTGGATTGACGTAGGGAAAAGCATAAAATTTTTTTTCACCATATTAGCGAGGAAACCATGAAATCTATAAAAATGTATCCCAAACACTTTTGCAATTTTTGCTTGTTTTTGTGATCGTTAAGACTGTCATTTTTCCCGCTTAAAAAGGCTCAAAAAGTGTTTATTGATTATATGAAATTTTGGACTTGTTCGACCCATGATGGAGGGAAAGCTCTTGAAAGCTAGAAAAAATTGGTACTCGACTTTTCTAGTGCTTGCTCTGATTCCTATAATTCTATTTGAGACAATTGAAATGATATAATGATCAAAAAGGTTTTGTTGAACAATAAAAAGCAAAAAATTGCTTTCCATGTGTTAAAAGAAGCCGAGAAGGCTGCGAAAATTTAGTCGGACCTTTTCAGTTTTCGCGTGTATATTTACACTCTTTGAGACAATCGGAGTTCTAAAAAAGGACCAAATTTATAGACTACTTGCATTGTATCACTTAAATCAAAAATTCGCTCCCTCGTTCTCTGTGCTAACCGTTCATAAGAAGTTCATCTTTTTCCTGCTATACCTATAAAGATTAGACGATGCTTATTCTCATGGATATCCGCAGCCCTTCCAAATCAGCATGCAAACATCCACTACCCTTACCATTCTTTTGAATCGCTTGCCTTTTAAACGAGTATTGAGATGGAATAATATTCTCTACATGCTCGCTTCTGCGTCCTGATATTTGAAATGATTTGTTGGATTATTCTGAGACTTCTTATTACAATTGGATACTTTAGAAGTATCCAATTAATTTGTTTTAGAAAAAGTGATAATCATTTGGGAGTTGTGCTATTATAAAAGAAAGAGATTCTTTGCTTAGTGTTGTGCTCTAAGCAAATTGAAAAAGCTGAAATGGCCAGGGGCTGCTAGTTTCTTGTATGCAGCAAAGTTGCACCACCTTATGCGAGATTTACTGACTTTCCGATCGGAATTTTTAGGAACACTTTGGTCTCGATTATCGCTATCTTTGTAACTGTCTAACAAACATTTCTGTTTTTTTAACAAGGTTGCGACAATTCTTTTTGCATTGGTTGCATTCCTGTTGACCAATGCATTTACTTTTTCGCGCAAAATCTAAATCCGAGTATTGTAAATTCACTTGCTAAGCCGTTGTCTATTGTTTTTATTCGCATTAAATTTGCAGTTTAATTGCCTTATATCCCTAATTTGCGTCTTTTAGTAAGACCCACGCCATTCTTTTTGCAATATTTTATTTTCTATTTTCGTTCCCATTAAATAATGTTAAACTGCCCTACGAAATTTCCAATTTGTTTTCCCAGCATCCAGATGCCTCTACTTAATACTTTTATCACCTTTCGTCAGTTGTTTTGTACCTGAAAGACATAGCCTTACGTTACTTGTGATCATCTTTTTGGTAATTATCCCACAGGGTAAAAAGTTTGCATAATTGTCGCTTTACGACAATTTATTACTTTTGTTTGTTCTGGAAGTCTTTATAATTGTTCTAAGTTAAGCCGGTGGTCGCAACAGACGTTTTAATTGGATAATGCGAGGTTTTATTCCCAAAATACAAACAGACTTGTCTGTCATAAAATAAGTTAAAATGATTTGTCAAATAGAGGATCAATTCTCAAATATTTGCCAAATCAGTCTCTAATTTATTTGAAGTGAGAAACTTGATTGCCTATGTCAGCATCCCACGATGGTCATTTTTGATACAGCGACTGAGTTTTATGCGGTTGATTCATGTTCCATCGTTTGCATAACATTGGTAATCTTTTATATCTTCTTCATCTTCTTATACTAAAGAATTTCATTTATTTGTTTGGATGTCCTAAGCCACGTATATAATAATATGTTACAGAAACTCAGGTTTCTGTTAACATAATTTCGCATGAAGCCAAATTCCTATTCCACCTTCTTTGAAGAGTGCTACCATGCTCATTCCGCCATATAAAATTAGCTGCTGCATTACTCCCCTGCATCTTACCTTTGAAGCTGGACGGTTATCGCTACGCTACACTTACACACCGACATACTAACAAACACTTAAACATTACTCTGTAAAACTACACGGAAAGTTCGAATTTCTCATGTTATTGTTGAAAACTGTAATTAGGGGTTTGAAAAAGGTTCTGTGAATCGTCAAACGTTCTTGATTAAAAAGGAGAAACCGTGAAAAATCTAGCAAAAAATCGAGTCAAACACACGAAAATAAACCATGTATAACCTTGAAAACGAATGAGAAACGTCTAATTAGAAATTAGCGGCTCCAAAAAAAAATTTGAATGCGAACATAAAGGTTGGTCCGCGAATGTTACATGTTGGTGAATTAATTAATGAAGTGGAAGGAGGTGGTTAAAACAAAATCACGAAAAAACTTAGTCCACTTGAATAGACAAAATGCGTGCCTGAATAAATAAGTGATAAACTGCCCGCAGTTTGCAAATAAATATTTAAACCGAAAATCACCATCTTGAATTCATAACAGGGAGGATCCAAAATACCGAAGATGGAAGTTAACAAAGTTAAACCATTGGCACATCTGAAATGTTCAGGTATTTGTATTTGCTAGCGTCTGAAATCATGCTAGGTTTGTAGTTCACATTGAATCCATAAGCTATCGGTAGGTGTCCATTTTATTGAACAACATTCCAAACTTCAATTATTGCTAGGTCAGTAATTTCGTTCGCGTAATTCAACTATAACGATAAATTGATAGACCTAGTATTAACAATTGTTTACTGGAATGCGATGTAAGTCAAATTAAAAAAATGGGCATCGCACAGCTTGGCAGTAAACTATTGGTGCTTGGATTGCTCCAAATCATATGCAGTTTGAGTAAGAAAACGATTGTAAGGATTTGATCGAGATGTATGCCAACTAAAATTATTACTTGTATACGATTCATTAGATCCAGGGAGGACACATGATGAAGACATTTGAAAGGGAGATTGACTTCTATGATATTCTTTAGTATTTGACATCACTGAGTGAATGTGGACTAATGGAAGCTACGTCTTGGAAGGATGATTCAGCTTCTTGATTCGTTAAGGAAGGAGAGCGATCATATGCCAAAAATGGAGTATTCGCAATGGTATGTTGAGAAGTCTCACAACTGCTACCCGAATACGCAGTAGGCGGAATAGGTGAGCCTTGTTTAACATCAAACATCTCAGGCGTTAGCTGTGGATTTGGATGTTCATAGAGAAAAGGAGGGCAAGCCGGGTTACCAGGAGAGACATTTTTTAAGGTGTATTGATTAGGTGAAGAAAGATAACTTGCTGGAGGCATAAGGACCTTCTGATCATAGGTGGACTGGTCTTGTTGCAGTACATGAGTACCCAGATAAGTTGGAACTTGTTTCAAAGAAGGAGACGTAGCTCTTTGTGGATAGTAGTAAGGAGCGAAGTGCGTTTGCCTACGATGACCAGGAAAGCCGTTATCACTAGGGTACGGAGAATGATGTTGCAATGGAACTGTAGCACCCGGAGACACAGGAGATTGGAAACAATAGGGCGGTGGATAGTTATTGTTATGAAAATGAGGATGAGGTGGATGATGAGGAGGACGAGTATGGGGATGATGATGTTGTGTGGGAGGAAATGGAGGACAAGAACGAACGTGATTAGACGATAAAGGCTCGGGACGACAGTAAGACTGAACTTGAGGATTATAGTCCTGAACAGTCGTTTCCGATGTTGCAGGAGAATCACCAGTGTCGAGTTGGGAGTCTGATAAAGGTTGGTCCTGTGACTTCAAATGCTTATTATTAAGAGGAGTAAATGAACCAGTTGTCGTTTCTGGAGACACGGTACTTGACTCTTCGACAGGCGATGACGAAAAATGAGAACGGTTTTTTAACTCATATATGCTGAGAGTGTTGAGTTGTTGAAGAGTACGTTGATAGTCAGAGGAACAAAAGACGTGCAAACGTCCTTTCCGATCAATGACTGTGACGGCGACTTCACAATCGGCTAGCACAGCGAGTTCATACGCCTTTTTGTAGAGACCTTGTTTTCGTTTGACAAAAGTTACGCTCCTTGAACGATCGTCGGTTATGGGTGCAATGGAGATTTTTTTGCGCCCCATATTAGACGTTGTATATATTTAGTAAGGTTTGACGAGAAAAGAGAAAAAGAGTCGACGAGGTTAACCAAAATTCAGGTATAGGGAGAATGACGAAAACAAACGAGCAAACGAGCGAGCAAACGGGCAAGTATATAAGGAACAAATAGAAAACAGCAGATGGGGTTTATTCTTGGAATTTATGTAACAGTTTTTATCCCTGTCTTCCCTTCTCTGCACCGGATCTCTTGAGGGTAGATTTTTCGCTTGAGAAAACAAGAGCGCAAAGTTCTCCAATTGTGCTCGTAATTGATAGTCGATTAGACGAATCTAAGTTGAGATTTAAAAACGAGGAAGCTATTTTTGTTTTTGTACTCTGGGTTGAAGCGGGCGACGAAACTAAAGATATTAATAGAAAAAATTTTTTTAGTAAACAAGATAGCCGGAACGGGTGGTTTTCAAGTGTTTACAAATGAGAGGAACAAAGACAAATTAAATGACTAGATGTTTTTGTGTGCTATTTTTAAAATAGAAAGAGGAAGAATCAACACTTTGGAGAAATTTTTGCCTTTGAAGCTATATTTTTAACAATTGTCCCCTCCTTTTCAATGTCAGGTTTAAAAATATCTTCTCGCCAAGTTTTATAAATAAATTAATCTGTCTCAACAACTTGAAATTATAAAATTAGGTATTTGTTTGTTGTCTGTGTGCGTTTATAAGTGCGTGTAAATACGTGTTTTTGTACATATATATGTGTATATATATACAGGGATAGCAATAACTAGGAAACCGCAACGTCTATTTAATGCAACCTTCGTAATACACACTGCGTTCTAACTTAGACAAGTATCGACGCCAGCATCGTAACATACCATTGTACATATTTATGCAAAAGAAAATAAATTCCAATAGTGAACGAAAAAAATTTTCTCTTTCCCTCCATAGGCAATTGTTAAGGGATAGGTTTTTCCTGCATAAGTACACCAAAATTAGGGGCTAAATGTCTTCCATTCACGTTTATCCGAAGATGCGTAGCACTTTGCCAACATTACCGATGAATTCTCAATATACAAACGCGTATAAGTGTACATTATGTTCCTCATGTAGACATTCTGAAAATTCACCGTTTCGGCTACTCGGGTAATTTAAACTATTTCTTCATCTCTCTTTTCGAAAAGGGGAGGTCACAAGGCCGAATACTTTTTCATGAAAAAGGTGGGATAGCCTCGATTAAATGAGCCCTAAGTAGGAAAATCCTTTAATTGGAGGAGGAAGATGGACATAATGGAAAGAAGGTTAGAAGGTACCTTTTGAGTATGGTTAAAGTCCACTTGGATTGCAAACCTGACTTTGCAGTAATAGTAGAAAAAAATAGAAAGAAAGCGGGATTAGCAATTATTAGGAAAGAATCATAGTAATCCCATGCACCTAATCCAAGGTTTTGGAAAGGGGATTTTATTTTTAGACGCGATAGTCAGGCAAAGCGTATGGGCCAGCCAAAATACTTGGCAAGGCTAAAGAAAGAATCGAAGAGATAGAAAGATACGAAAATTCGGAATGCGCTGATGATCGCGTTTAGGGATTTTCGTATGTAATCCTTCACTTTTCAACCAGTCAGTCAATTGGAAACGCTGACCCTATTACTGATGCAGTGTACGATACTCAATTCAAAGGGGAAAGGGGGAGGAGGGCGTGAAGGAACAATATTACGAGTGTTGTCTCCGCTCCTTGACTATACTTAGACACACAAGTCCGAAAATAGACTCGCTCTGATTTTGCTTTTCGTAACTTGCTCTATTAATAAATGTATCCGGTAAGAATGGGGTACAATACGAATACAGTACATTGGGAAAAAATAACCAGAGAGGTAGCTTATGAGTAATTTGATTTCGCAATGAATCGACCGTTACGACCTGCTTATACTTTAGTATAGCTAGACGAAGTAGTTTGGATTAGACTTTAGGAGTAGTCCTATCTGGCGACTGACATACTTTCGTTGCGATATAGTTTACGTGCGCAACCATTCGCGAGGAGGCTGAATATTGACTTGAGCCTCGTTATTGCTTATACCACTCATTCAAAGTCGTCTACACTCGTGCTAACACTGCATCCGCCTATCATTTTCAGCACTTGTTACGAAAAGGCAAACCATTCGATGTTTCTCATCTACCTCTCTACATGATTGCTTAGGAGTACGGGAAGGAATTGGGGGAAACTAGGGTTGAACGATGAACTTGACAAATTCTCATCATTTTTAATCGGTCGTTAAGTGTTACGATTGGGGCAACATGTTTTAAACTGTTAGTCAGTGAGTAGAGAGGAGAGTCAACGATGATGTGAATGCATGCCATGACTCATGGAAACAGTGAGAATTTTGGAAATCAAAAAACATCATCGCCACAATCCATCTCTGTCCGCCGTCCCTTTACCTTTGTTTTAATGGACAGCCTCAGTAGTGCTGACTCACGAAATTGACGTGTGCAGCGACTGCTTACCTTGTCCTTCCTTCCTTTCTTCCTCCTTACCTGGGGTATGCCGAATTAGCTTAATCAAGCTAGTGGGACATAAAGGACTTTGATTATGGACTTTTGCCGTATCGGTACTTGAAGCCCGTAAAAGGGCATCTGTCTCGGAACTTTCCGTGGCTCCATGTATAAGAAAACACACATTTGTTTATTTTGTGCACTATATGATGTTTGTCCATATATACCCGTGTAAGCGACAAATCGAATTATGCACAGCTTTGTCTTACATCTATTCGTACTACCCCGTATTACATACCCCGTCTTACATGGTCTACCAAAAGTATGGCTTTATCTCTTAACAGATTCTTTGTTTTCTGTCAGAAAACATTTTTTTTGTTGATATCTGAAAACAGTTTTAACGGAAAACATCATTATTTTTTCTTCGCATTATCGGCCCGTCTAAACATCGGTAGAACCGAGCTTCAAACCAAAACCCCCCATATTAAATGGAATGTGCAGAATACTCCCAGCTTCAAGACAAAATGACTAACGAAATTTTCGAATGTTAAGTACGGATTACTTTTTTTCGGCTAGCACGGGATACATGCAACTCTGGCTGACCTTAAATTCAGTTCTGTACCGTAGCGATAGCATACTACCGAATTAACTTCTTAATCTACGCTTTAGCGAACCCTTCGACGAACTGACCTCGTTAACCCATCCAAGACAGTCTATCTATTCCACCATTTTTAGGATTGCGCTTCTGTAAAGTGTTGAACTTAATCCAAATAAATACCATTTGTTTCAGCACGATTTCAGGATAAATGTGGGCAAACAGCTTAAGGTTTTTAGATTTAAGCTAATTTTTCCTGTTAGCAAAAAAAGAGGCAGTGGTGCTAGAATACCCGAAGGCCGTTTGTCTAAATATGCTATAATTAAAACCAAAAACCATTTTCCTTATGGCTTTTACCACTTCATCTTAATGACCCAAATGCTTTATCTCTTATCTCGGAGAAAAAGTCTTGTATTTTGAATCAATCATGAAAAAGTCAAATATCGTGCTTTTATTTCTGCCTAAATTTCTCGATTCTGACAAAATTAAAAAATATTCCTGTTAGTCGGTCTCATTCAAAATGTTAAGATAACATATCATTTCCCGGTACCCTATTTTATTTTACCGAAAGTCATTCCATTTTAGTAAAGGATTTACCGAAAAAAATCAATGCAACCTGTGGAATACATATTTTGTTGTTTTGATGGAATAAGATTGGGAAACGACTAGCAGCCCTACATTTTTGTTTTATGTCCTGTGAACGTCGGTTGTCCAGAACATTCAACTATCAATTTCTCGCCGTATACTAAAATAGAAAACTTGCTGCAGCGCACCAGTTTAAACAGCTCGGTGGTATAGCTTTCCCTTAGATTAGTTGTTTTTTTTTTTTTAGCAACAATACAGTCAATGCATGGCAATTTTTATTTGCTTTTCAATTTGAGTTTAATAGCATTTAATTAGCTATTTTTCATTCGATGCTATTCTTCTTTATGCAATTCTCGTTTCGAATGCTATAGGCAGTCAAAAAGCACATGGCATATCAATCCAATAGTTAATAAATCGATGCTTAATTTGGTGGAGAAGAATGGTTTAACACAATTGTATGAAATTACTGTAAGAGACATTAAACGGAATCGTAATTACTTTTAAACTAAATATGCCATTCCTCGATACCACCTTTTACCGCCGTCGTAGAACGGCAAATCGATACTTCGCAAAATTCTAAGCATGGTGCAAATGAATTTCCATCTCCATTACGAAATAACTTAGGCTCTTTATAAGGGATCTTCATTAAATGTTATTTTTTTTTACTAAATATTAGCCATGTAACCAGTGGTTTGTTGAGTATACGCTCTCCAAAGTAAAAACAATTTCCTTGTTAAGTCTTCGTATCCTCAGTAATAGTTATAGAATACAAACACAGGTTTTGAGCGTAAAACAACTCCTACTGCAGTGTCTACAAAAAAAAGGGGGTTTTAATGGTTCCCTTAAATGTATTTTTTCCCTGTTAATATGGGAGTACATATTACAGTTTGAAATTGCAACAGCAACATGACGCCCATGTGCTCCTTGCAACATTAACAAACCTCGATTTCCCTTAATAGAATTCTACAGCTCCGGTTTTCCCAGTAAATAGAACTATTTGAATCATGTTTGAAAGGCAGTTATCCAGTTTCCTTGACAGTATAATTTAGTCGGCAAATAGTATTTTTTCGGGTTGATGAAAAGCTAGTTTTGTCAATATTATCCTTTCAAAAGCGAAAATCCACCCCAATTATTCTTTTTTTAGGACCCAGTAGATATATTTTGCGAATCCTTATAATTAGAGAGATATATTGGCTAGTTCCATAAAATCCTATAGCTGTAGTTGCGAAACTATCGGGAATCGAACAACTTTCTGGAGAAGTTGTTTCACTTCAGATTCAAAAAAAAAAAAAAAATCAAGTCGGACATTAAAAGTGTACGGTCTGGAAACAGAAACTCAAATCCATTATTTAGCCTAACCGCGGGTTACTATCAGGCATTGCTAACCAAGTGTAATACCAAGTTCTGCAAAGTAACGAAAGCAGCTGGGAAAAGCATACGCGAAACAGGGAACAAAGAAATTTATTTATATTGTTTCTTCACAAACCATTCTGATGAATGCTGCCCGAAATCGCCTAGCCCCCATTTCTTTCAACTTTGGTCTTAAAGGAGTATTCATCCGAAAAGTTGCAACGTACGATCCTTCTTTTATTTTCCTGACTTGTGAGCTCACCTGATTGAGATATGCAAAGCGGTACAACAAATCATACTGTCGGTTCATTAATCAAGCATGTCAGACGACTTAAATTCAGCCACGTTCCAGATCAGTAAGTTACTTGTACAAGGATTTCTTTTCATACTTTAAAGACTCTTCAAGCGCACGAAAATGGAATCGAAAACGTTGGCAGCACATTAATATAATCAAAAGGACTCAGTTAGTATTAGCCGATTTGCTGCGTTATGTTGCTTCTGAATGAAAGTACAAGAAACTGGAGGCTAATTTATAATGAAGAAACTCTCACAACGTAATATAATTTATTTGATGTGAGTTTTTTCACCGATATACTTTGGCCTCCGCAATAAACTTAAGTAGAAAAATTAGATGTCGATAATAGTGTTATAGTGCTCTTATGCATATATCTTACTAAAGCATCGTGGTGTTCAAACACTATTAAAACAGGAGGCACTGGATCAAGTACCTAAAAACAAAGGATTTCATAACACTTGAACTCGTCACTCCTGAATGTTTAATTCGCGCCAAATACCACTATATTGAAGTTGAAATAAACCAGCCATAGATTCAATTTTTCCCTTATACTTTCTCAAATGTATAGAATAGATTCCAAATGAAAGTAAAGCAGAAAAAGCATGTTGGAGTATCAAACTAAGAGTTTATTTAAAAATAAACTTTGTAGAATACCAAACCAAAGTTCGTAAAAGGCGTGACATGGTCTTTCCGAACAAAGCAGAGTTATTGTTCGAAAAGAAGTATTACTTCCAGACATTAACTTGTTTACTTCGCTATTGCTCGTAATAATCAATTATTTATAATTATATTATGATACTCTTTTATTGTAATATATATACCACGGTGACTGCTTTTTGAGAGTGCTTCAGTGTTTGGGCTTGTTCTAGTTGATATACTTTTGTACTTACCAGCAGCTTCCGGAAAATGTCTCTCGTTGTTCCTGATAATGTAAGTAAATATTATAATTTCTGTTTCAACACCTTTCCCTATTATTATTGCGTTTAAATTGCATTTTTATAGCAGCTTTTTTGGGCAAAGATACTCAAGTGTGAAATTATTAAAATAATTCGTTTTCCTCTGATGTGATATTAACATTATAGTTTCAACACATTCTCCGTCTCCTCAACACTAACGTTGATGGCAAGGTAAAGGTCATGTTTGCCATGACCCAAATCAAGGGTGTTGGTCGCCGTTATGCCAACATTGTTTGCAAGAAGGCCGATATTGACATGTCTAAGCGTGCTGGTGAGCTTACCACTGAAGAGTTGGAGCGTATTGTTACCATTATTCAAAACCCTTCCCAGTTCAAGATTCCTTCTTGGTTCCTTAACCGTCAAAAGGATATCAACGATGGCAAGTCATTCCAATTACTTGCCAACAATGTTGACAGTAAGCTTCGTGAGGATCTTGAGCGCCTTAAGAAGATCCAAACCCACCGTGGTCTTCGTCACGCTCTCGACCTTCGTGTTCGTGGTCAACACACTAAGACTACTGGACGTCGCGGTAAGACCGTTGGTGTCTCTAAGAAGAAGTAAAATAAGTAAAATGATTAGCCTAATATTACTTGGATAATAAATTTCCATTATTCTTGCAAATTATAGTTTTCTGATTCTTTAAAACATCTTGCTTTATTTTGTATATTGAAAAAAATTAGGTGGATTTGTGATTTCTCATCAAATATTACACTACAATTTATTCTGATATAGAAATATATAAAAAACAGTAAATATTATTCAACATATTCAACCAACATGATTGATACTGACGCATCGACCTAAGAACCTTTATTATAACCCTACCTGAAACCACAGAAAATTAGACTTCTAATATAATTATTTGAAACGAGATAAATCCAAACTTTTAACTTCGCGCTTCAATACTCGTTGTTTTTTACTTTGTGGCACTGGTGCTTTTACATTTTCTTGAACGTAAAATTCGCGCATTAACATCACAGCTTCAGAGTAAAATAACCCTGGATAAACTGGATAGCTCGGATCAATAGATTGGCTGTCATAAATCGTAAGCAAAAACGAACTGATAAATTCACATACTCCTTGTTAATGGAAAATACGCTTCCACATCCGCCAAACCTATCGTTGCCGCATCCAAAATACACGGCTTTTATGTGAAGCTGTTTTAATGCAGCAGCACACATTAGACACGGTTCAACAGTCACGTATAAAGTGGTTTCTTTGAAAACAGATGCTGGGTAGTGTTCTAAAATTTTTTCTATAGCGATAAGTTCAGCATGTCGAATCCCCTTTATCATCGTCAGCAAAGGCATATTAAAATAAGGCTTACCGAGAGGCTGCAGTTAGTTTCATTAAAACCACGGCCTATTACTTCTCCTTTATATACAAAGACGCAACTACCGGGACTTCTCGGTTGGATAACGAAGTACGGGCCTAAATTTAGGACTTTTAGTTGTTAATATGTAGGAAATTGAGCTTACCATTTCATGCGCCAACTTCATATATGTTTCATGCTGAGTATCATATTTCACCGTATTTGATGAACTTGTTTTGTTCATTTCCGCGAGGATATCTTGAAGATGTTGGCTTACAAAAAGTAGGGCTGTGTCAATGTTTTCTTTTTGAGGGAGTATAATATCAGCGTTCTCTCGAGTCTTCCAATAATTAGTATACAACAGCAAATAAGAGTTTAACATACTGGATGAATCGAAGAGTCGTATGCAGGTTTAGACAAAGTTACAAACTAAAAGAAATTAGAATAAACCTAGAAGAAAAACCCTTACATCGTTCAAAACTTTGGTTAAGTCTCCTTTTTCTGCTTTGACCCTCTGTAAAACGCAGCGTTCCAAACGAGTATCTGCATCTTCATATACAAAAATTTTAGACGTATAGTAGGGCAGCAATTCGGGAAGAAGAAGATAGTAACCTTCGATTAGAATAATTCTATTCTGGTCTACAGGTAGCTTTATACAAGAACCATCTGGCAAACATATTTTCTCGGCTCCTTGAGAAATCAAAGAAAGAACTTTTTTAAACGCTTCAATATCGTAAGAGGAAAGTGCATACCTGTCGACAGAATTGGGATAAAGAAATGAAGTAAGATGGATCAATTTAGAAAAAGTTGAAGGTGCTGATGACTTTAAACGTTCAAGTAATTGCTCACAGAGTTGTGTCTAGTATTAAAGTATTAGAATTAAGAAAAAAATATTTTAATAAAATACCTTTCCAGAAAAAGGACCCCCAGCAATCCCAATGATTGCACTTTTCACACTATCTCCTGCCATAGTATATTCAACGCTAAAAATTTCAAATATAGCCAAATAGTAAAATATATAAATTATTACGAAAAGTTGGCAGTATAGAGAGTAAGGAATTCTATCTTCTTTAAGTAACTTTTACGCCTTGCTGCTACTGGTGGTAGCGTTGGTAGTATTTGGGCGAACTGTCCCTCCGAGGCTCTTACGCGGTTAGCCATATAAGTATACAATTATCAGTTAGAATAAATTCTCAGAATTAAGCTAATTTACATATCAATGTATTATATCATGTACTAGACTTAAATCAACAAGCTACAGCAGATGATTACGAAGTTATCTGTGAAAAATCATCACTAAGAACACAAGTTTTTCTACCCTTCAGTTTGTTGGTTCTAAAGAATTTGATTTTTTTTAAGTAAAAGCTGGTATTTTGCCTGTTTGGATATGAATGTTAGGGAAGGAGCAGTACAAAAAAGGTTGAATTAAAAAGTAAACAAAAGTATGTTTATAATGATGCTAGCTCGTCAATTGCAAAGAGATTACTAAAAGATATTGATTCCGTAATCTACTCCTCATCCTCCTCACCAATTTTTGGGGCAAGATAAAATCGTAAAAATCCGGATTCCATTTTATACTCCACAAGAAGTGGAACATCATTGCTCATTGAAAGTGTGACTCGGGTAGCTAAAGGAGTAGCCTTAGTGAACTGGGCTAAATATTTCAAAGAAAACGTAAGTGTTACAGCTTGGGTAAGAGAAATTTCGATACTTTGATCTTGGTCAGAAAGATCGGTATGTTGTTTCAGCGTGGTACTACCATTACCAATATCTCCCTTGCAGCTAAAACGAACACCCTCTTTACTAGCATTGATTGTTACTGAATCACTCAAAGTTAATAAATCTCGAGTAATGCGTTGAAATTCGGCAGCAGGCATAGTAATAGTAGCATCGTATTCGATATCTGGTATACCCAAGTGTTCTTGATCAATGTCCATTAATTTAACATCATAATCAGAGATCCTGTCATTTTTCTCGCTCTCGAAAACCAAATTCAATACCTCAGGTGTATCTTCAGCCTTTAAAGTAACCAAATCCTCGTTTTGGGCACACCGTAAGACCTTTGATAAGGCGTTCAGATTTATACCTAAAGCAATATTTCTATCACACCGATATGGTTCAAATCCATCTGATTTAATAAGCATAGAAACAAGGGCTACATGAGAACTATCCATAGCCTGCAGAGAGATACCGTTGTCATTGCAATCAAACTGTTATGAGGTTAGAGAATCATTCAAAAGAAGTTAATAAATATATTTTTTTTAAAAAAAAGAAAGGCTTTGTCGTTGAGCATCTTTATTTATATGCTGCCCCTTACATACATTAGCATCTGTAACTAACTCCTTGATGGCATCGAGAAGCTTTTTCAACAAAGCAGCCTGCTGAAATCTAGCTTCAAGCATAGTCGTAATTATATTTTATACAAGCTAGATAAGAGATATAAAGAATAGCTAACAAAGGTTACTGCAAAAACCTTTTGTAGTTGGCTTTTGGGAAGTAGTCAAAGAGCGCGTAGCACAGAATAGTGTGCGTAAAATTGCTAGCTGACAACGTAAAAAATCTCAAGAACCTTTCATATATGAGACCAAAATAGCAGTTCACGTTATTATAATTTGTTTTGTTATTTTTTTTATTTTTACAATAGCAAGTAATTTCGTCCGTACTTTTTAGATGCGTTTGATATGAAATATTATACAAAATTATGGAAAACTAACTGAAAAAATAGTATTTGCATGTTACTATGAAATTTTTATCTTTCGTTTGCTGTACTAATTCACGGTTCTATTTATGTCTTTTTAAAGAAGCAATATTCAGTTATCGAAATTTTCTAGCTATACGGATTATAATAAGCCAAATGTAATCAGCGAGTCATTACAATTTACGGCGTAAACTAGGAGAGCTTTCGCGTTCTACCTTAATATACTTTCCAGGATCAAATAAAATTTAGGCTACACTAATGTATCAAGTAAATTGTACATTTTCCATATTAGCTGCTACCGAAATTTATTAACTTATTTTCACGTTGCAATGACATATAAAATGATTGAAAAAAACGTTATTTTAATTGGTATTAACACGGAAAACTTAAAACGAATTTTATTGCTGGTTTAAATAAGACTAAAGAGGTATGAAAATAAGAATGAAGTATACTTGTTCGCTAAGGAAAAAATATGTATTCACAACAAATTCATTCGTTTTTTTTTCTTCTCAATATTCGTAGATTACAGTTACGTTAACAAGAATTCACTGTTGGTTTGTTTAGTTTATAAACCACTATGGTCAAGTAACTAAAGTTCGTTAAATGTCATTACGACGAATAATCGCTACCGTATAGAATAAGTAATGTAAGAGCTCTATCTTAGAAATAGCTTGGAAATATGACTAGAATCTCTGTAATAGAAGAACTATGTATCAAAAAATTATTTATTCAGTCATTGATGAATTCTAACGGTATTTAGCAAGATGCAATTGAGAATAAGTTGAGGTTAGTATCCGTCTTTACGTTGTTCCATACACTACGTAATACGCAGATCATTTCCGGGTTTCGAGTATTCCATGTTTAAAGACAATTCAAAGACTTTTAAGGTAACTGCATTTTTAATTTACACCGGTTTTTTTTTAAGCTATTTTTCTCTTATTTTTTTAAATCTTCTAGTCATGTCTTTGGGATTTACCCTACTTTATCCCTTTCTTTTTCTAGAGTGTAGGAGTAGGTTCGAGTAACAATGTAACTGGCATCTTCTGGTATGTTCCTTTCCTTCCCATAGTAACATCATCGTGTATATATATGCACAGCTTCTCTACCTGCGGCATCCTCAACCATCAATCTATAACCGAAGAATTTATTATAATAACGATATTAAGTTCTTATTAAATCGAACTGAAAACCGTATATATTTACCGTTCAACGACTCTCTCTTTTTTGTTTTATAACGAGCGACAAATATACAATTCCTTTTTTTTGGATTTATCTATAAATTATAAAAATTCCTATAATAATATAACTCGATATGGCTGATTATCCTTTTACTGACAAAGCCGCAAAGACATTGTCTGATGCGTACTCAATTGCACAATCTTATGGTCATTCACAATTAACCCCTATTCACATTGCTGCTGCTCTTTTGTCCGACAGTGACAGTAACGGTACTACCTTACTGCGCACCATCGTCGACAAAGCTGGTGGTGATGGTCAAAAGTTTGAGCGAAGTGTTACTAGTCGGTTAGTTCGCTTGCCTGCTCAGGATCCACCTCCAGAACAAGTGACTCTGTCACCTGAAAGTGCGAAACTGCTGCGAAATGCTCATGAACTTCAAAAAACACAAAAAGATTCTTACATTGCTCAAGATCATTTTATCGCTGTGTTCACTAAAGACGACACGCTAAAGAGTTTATTGGCAGAAGCCGGTGTCACCCCGAAAGCGTTTGAATTTGCTGTAAATAACGTCCGTGGTAATAAAAGAATCGATTCAAAGAATGCCGAGGAAGGATTTGATGCACTAAATAAATTTACTGTTGATCTTACAGAGCTCGCTAGAAATGGTCAACTGGATCCAGTTATCGGACGTGAAGATGAAATTCGTCGTACAATTCGCGTACTTTCTAGAAGAACGAAAAATAATCCAGTTCTTATTGGTGAGCCTGGTGTAGGTAAGACCTCCATTGCTGAAGGACTTGCTCGTCGTATAATTGACGATGATGTCCCCGCTAATCTTTCGAATTGTAAGCTTCTCAGCCTGGACGTCGGAAGCTTAGTTGCCGGCTCCAAATTTCGTGGTGAATTTGAAGAGCGTATCAAATCTGTTTTAAAAGAAGTTGAAGAAAGTGAAACTCCCATTATTTTATTCGTAGATGAAATGCATCTTTTAATGGGCGCAGGTTCCGGTGGTGAAGGTGGCATGGACGCTGCCAATTTGCTGAAGCCAATGCTTGCACGTGGTAAGCTTCACTGTATTGGTGCTACTACTTTGGCTGAATACAAGAAATACATCGAAAAAGATGCTGCTTTCGAACGTAGATTCCAAATCATCTTGGTAAAAGAGCCTTCTATTGAAGATACGATTTCTATCCTTCGTGGTCTTAAAGAAAAGTATGAGGTTCATCATGGTGTTACTATCTCTGACCGTGCCTTGGTTACTGCTGCCCATCTCGCTTCCCGGTACCTAACTTCTCGTCGTCTTCCAGATTCTGCCATCGACTTGGTCGATGAAGCTGCGGCTGCAGTTCGTGTTACTCGTGAATCTCAGCCCGAAGTTCTTGATAACCTTGAGAGAAAGCTTCGACAACTCCGCGTTGAAATTCGTGCTTTAGAGCGTGAGAAGGACGAAGCTTCCAAAGAACGTCTCAAGGCTGCTCGTAAAGAGGCTGAACAAGTGGAAGAAGAAACAAGACCTATTCGTGAGAAGTATGAATTAGAAAAGTCTCGTGGAAGTGAACTTCAAGATGCTAAGCGTCGTCTTGATGAGTTGAAGGCTAAGGCTGAGGATGCCGAGCGTCGTAATGATTTCACTCTTGCTGCTGATTTGAAATACTATGGTATTCCTGATTTGCAAAAACGTATTGAATATTTAGAGCAACAAAAAAGAAAGGCTGATGCAGAAGCGATTGCAAACGCTCAACCAGGCTCAGAACCTTTACTTATTGACGTAGTTGGGCCCGATCAAATCAACGAAATCGTTGCAAGGTGGACTGGTATTCCGGTTACTCGTTTGAAGACAACTGAAAAGGAACGACTCCTTAACATGGAGAAGGTTCTCAGTAAACAAGTAATTGGTCAAAATGAAGCAGTTACTGCAGTTGCAAACGCCATTCGCTTATCTCGTGCTGGTCTTTCTGATCCTAATCAACCAATCGCATCTTTCTTGTTTTGCGGTCCTTCCGGTACTGGTAAGACTTTATTGACAAAGGCATTGGCATCATTTATGTTTGATGATGAAAATGCAATGATTCGTATTGACATGTCTGAATACATGGAAAAACACTCTGTTTCACGTCTCATTGGAGCACCACCCGGTTATGTTGGACATGAAGCTGGTGGACAGCTTACTGAACAACTTCGTCGACGACCTTACTCCGTCATCTTGTTTGACGAGATTGAAAAGGCTGCTCCAGAAGTATTGACTGTACTTTTGCAGGTACTAGATGATGGACGTATCACTAGTGGCCAAGGCCAGGTTGTTGATGCCAAGAATGCTGTTATCATTATGACTTCTAACTTGGGCGCTGAATACTTGACAACAGACAATGAGTCTGATGATGGAAAGATAGATAGTACCACTCGGGAAATGGTTATGAACTCGATTCGTGGCTTCTTCCGTCCCGAATTTTTGAATCGTATCTCTTCAATCGTTATCTTTAATCGTCTGCGTCGTGTGGATATCCGCAATATTGTCGAAAATCGTATATTAGAGGTTCAGAAACGGCTTCAATCCAATCATCGCTCAATTAAAATCGAGGTTAGCGACGAAGCTAAAGACCTTCTTGGAAGCGCTGGTTATTCCCCTGCTTATGGTGCAAGACCTTTGAACCGTGTCATTCAAAATCAAGTTTTGAATCCCATGGCTGTCTTAATTTTGAATGGCCAGCTTCGCGATAAGGAGACTGCTCATGTCGTAGTCCAAAATGGCAAGATATTTGTCAAACCAAATCATGAAGCTAATGCAAACGGCTCTGCTGATATTGACATGGATGGTATTGACGACGATGTTAATGATGAAGAATTGGAATAAATGTATTTCAAATGAGAAAGTTCTAACGATACTTTATGATATAGTTTAATGATATGCTTAATCTTAATATATTTTATTTATTTATAAAAATATAGTATATAAACTTTTTAGGAAGTACTGTTTTCTCATTAAAATGTTCAATGAACTTTATCGAATAGATAGAATCAATTTAACAAAAGCTAAGTACATCGTTTTTAGTTATTAGCAATTCAAGTATGATGAAACATTGAATCTTAAATTTATCAAATAATCCATTGTTATTTACGAAAAACCTCCATTTATTTTAGTAGGTATTAATTAATGCAGTCCATTCAAGAAAGTCGAGCTTGTAAGAAAGTGCTCGTAATTCCTTATAAAATCAAAGCAGAATTAGCTCTCATACTTTTAGTAGATTTTAAATTGAATTTACATGATTAACTTTAACATTTGGTAAATCACTATCATATCATTTCATTACTTTCTACACTTGCGCATTGCATACTAATACGCATTCCAGTTCTCATGGTTCAAAGCAACGTTTAAATTAACAAGTTGTATAGTTAAACTTATACAGTGCTTTGCTTCTAATAGCCATTATTACCAGGAAATAACGAGATCACAGTTGCCCGCATACCATTAAGCTAACGAAACTTTACTGCACTAAACAAGAGACTAGCTTTTCGTAATTGTAATAAGACTTATCGAAAAGTTGAACCAGAGATCTTCAGTTCAGTAGATCATTGCCTTTCTCAAACGAAGCTTTAATTTATACTTCCTTAAAAATAATTGATTAGTCATATTTTCATGTTATACAAACTCTGTCATGGCTTCCAATCCGCTAGATAATAATATGCCGACGACTCCCGTTGAGGAAAAAATTCCAGTCGCTAGTTATTCTCCTAGCTCTTCTGGTAGTAGTTCCGGTGCTAGTTTACTAGTAGATATTATGTGCGGCAGTAAAGAAACTGAGGATGAAGAGGTTGATTCTGATGAATGGGATAAACCAGGTATGAATATCAACTATTAACTCCAATACCTTCAAGGGTACGCGCAAGTCTATTTGAATTTACAAAATTTACAATTGATCAACGATTTTGAGTTCAGGTTAGCTATGTGCTTTTCATATACTTTAGTTTATTTTAATTATTTAAAAAGTTAACGATTCCTTAGAAACAGAAAACATAAGTGATTTGGATGAACGATCCGAAATGGTCAGATATTTAAGGGCTTCAGGTAAGGAGTTACTTAATTTACATTTTAACTAGTATTTGTAGGCTATGCGAAATTCTTGGAGAAATATTTAATAGAAGAAGAGTTGCCTGTACGATCGATTTTAAAAAAACTTGGAATCAATTTGGTATGCTTACTGATTTATAACTTGCATTACATTAAATTAGCAGATTATTTTTGTTAAATTGCAATAATAATTTGGTCTACTGCATGTTTTGTTTTCTTATGACTTTACCTAGATTTATTAACGTAAATAGCCTAGTGCACTTGAAGAGTTTGAAGACATAGAGTATGCTTTTCTTTAACTTCCTTCTTATCTTTTTATCTTTTATTTTTTAAAATATCTGCTATCGATATACTAACGTGCTAATTAGTTTACTTCCTTTGCTGAAGGAAGTTTTAAAACGTGAGGTTGCTAGGAGAATCAAACTTCCACATTTTAATACCTTTGAAGATGTTGTTAATTTATTGAAAAAAGCTAAAAATGTTGTCGTCCTTGTTGGGGCAGGCATAAGTACAAGTTTGGGAATTTTAGATTTCCGTTCAGACAATGGTTTTTATGCCCGTTTGGCACGCCATGGATTATCGGAACCTTCTGAAATGTTTGATATCCATACGTTTAGAGAAAATCCAGAAATTTTTTATACTTTTGCTAGAGATCTTTTGCCGGAGACGAATCATTATTCCCCCTCGCATGCCTTCATTAGATTGCTTGAAAAGAAGAATAAATTATCAACATTGTTTACCCAAAATATAGACAATTTGGAAAAAAAGACTGGACTCTCCGATAACAAAATTATTCAATGTCATGGTAAGTATTTATTTTCCGATTTGCATCTCGAGCACTGGTGATTTTGTCTAATTTGATTATATAGGGTCTTTTGCTACCGCAACTTGTATCAAATGCAAGCACAAGGTGGATGGATCGGAGTTATATGAAGACATAAGAAATCAAAGAGTTTCTTACTGCAATGAATGCGGAAAACCACCCTTAAAATTAAGAAGAGTCGGTCAAAATAAAAAAGAGAAACATTATTTTTCAGATGGTGATAGTGAATCTTCTGAAGATGATCTAGCTCAACCTGGGATTATGAAACCTGATATCACATTTTTTGGGGAAGCCTTACCGGATTCTTTCTTTAACAAAGTCGGGAGTGGTGAGCTTGAAGAGACTGATTTATTAATTTGTATTGGAACTTCTTTAAAAGTGGCTCCTGTTTCAGAACTCATCAGTGTTATTCCTCCTACTACTCCTCAGATTTACATTTCGAGGACTCCTGTTCGTCATACCCAATTCGATGTAAATTTTCTAAGTCCTTATTGTGATTGGGTTATTGTGGAGATTTGTAAACGTGCTGGATGGCTGAATGAATTACAAGCGCTTTGCGATTTACCTGAGTGTCATAGTGGTTCCAAAACGCGAGCTTTCGAAACGGATTTGGATATAAAATTTGAGGAGCCCAGCACCTATCATATCACGAGCACAACAAACGGTAGTTGTTAATTTTAGGACTGATCGATCTATCGAAGTTGAATGTAGAAGCAAATATATTATATACATATATCGAGTATGAGAGCCAGATTATTGGACATTAACTTATTATCCGTTTGAGACTTCTTAGTTTTGTAAGTGCCATTGTTAAAAACTGTTTTTTCTCTTCGCACCTAATGTTTAAATCTGCTAAACTGGGTGAAAACACATTAAAACAAGTTATAATACATTTTACAATACCAAGGACTGTGTAATTAGTAAATGAACATTGAAGCAAATTACATTCATAGGCTATGCAAAATTAGCTACTTTTTTAAGCATAGTAAATCAGTGAAAATGACACAATTATTATTTAAAATTGAAAGATTGATTGGTACATATCAATACAACCAATGAAGCATCTAATTGTACGATACTAAAGAGAAACAACTGAAAACGGACAATTAGAAATTGGTCAACGATATTGACACTCAAACTCAAAAGAAGAAAACAGATTTAATGAAGAATATAAAATGCACGGATCATCGAAAAAGCCACCAAATCAAGCCCATTTACCTAACAAAGCCATAACTCCAGTACCAGCCATCGAGCATGCCAAAAGGTAAATAAGCTTATACCAGTTACGTTCTCTTTCAGGACTAAATAAGAAATCGTGTGCAAGTAATTCCACTAAACCAGCATAAACCAAAATTCCAGATGAGATAGCATCCAAAACACCTTGGGCAGCATAAGACCCATGAGCAAGAGGATCCCAATGCTCACGAACACCTAAACCAGCTGCCATACCAATAGGCGTAACCAACGAATAGATAACGCCCAACACCCAAGGTACCCATGCAGTTTTTGGGCCCCAGGCCATTCCCGCCAAACGAGAACCTAAACCACAACCTTCAAAGGCCTGATGGAAAATAATGACGGGAAATAAAGTTTTAAATTCTTCACCTGAGACGGCAGTTGTAAGACCGATAATAACACTATGCAAAATGATACTAGATTCAAGAATTATAAAGGCAGTAAGTTGTTGCTTTAGTAAGAAACTACGAGCTTCTTCTTTAGTAGTCAAATCGGTACTATCAGTATTCGTATAAGGTTCTAGTTTTACTTCTTCCAAGTCATCCTTTACACATTCATGCTCAACACCATCGGCACATTCTTCAATATCATAAACTGGATGTTCATGAACACCGTGAGCACCGTCTTCGTGACTATGACTGTGTTGTTTGGCACCAAGAGTTGGACCATGATGATCGCCGATTTCCATACCGAACCGCCATTCCACATAGCGATTCAAAAGGACCTCCAACAAGAGAATAAACCAACAAGAAATAAGACAAATACCTGGAGCCCAATCGTAACCTCCGAAAAGGTCGTCAAGACAAGGATCGTAAAGCTTGTTACAAGCAGGGGCTAACAAGTGAATAAAAGCAGTAGCCAAAATAACACCAGAACCAAAATAACGAGCGAATAGATAGAGATATTCAATATAAACGTTGGGTCTGTTTTTGGTGATTTTAGAAAGGACCAAAGGTAAGTTCATGCCAATTAATGAAGTAGCCAAGATAACAAAGATGGCACCAATACGATATCCCAGATGACCATATTCGTTGAATTCATTGGCATCACCTCCACAAGTCACAGTAGCAGAGCTATCATCGTCTCTTTTTACCAATGGACTATATTGCTTATTAAGAAAAAGATGTCTCAATATTTGGTGAGATTCTTGAGCAAGATATTGATTATATGAGTTAGATAAATTGTTTAAAGACATTTTAATGTACGAGAAAGATACAAGATATAACTCAACAGGGCAAAGTTTGTTTTCAACGAAAAACGTTAAAGAGAGTGAAAATGGAATAGAAATTTTTTAACAACCTCCGAGCTGAGCAGAACGAGTTAAAGGGAGCAATAAACTGAGAGGATAATAGTTTAATTAAGCAACGAGGAAATACCAAACGAAACCTGAAATCCAAAACCAAAAAAAATTAAAAAAAAAAATAACAAATGAGAAAGCGGGGAGTTGATTGAACGAACAATAATTAAGGGAAAAGCAAAATACGCGATAGGCGCACAGGAGGAAGACAAAAAGGGAATAGGTTGAAGTTGCAAAGAAAGATCTCCAAATAATCGATATTTTCTACCACAAAACAATAGCAAAATACCTTAGGAATCCAAAGTGGTTTAAAAAAACAAAACCAATACAAAAAATGAGTGATAAGATCTACAACCAAAAAAAAAAAGCGATCGTCCTTTTGGTTTTTTGGCTGATTGTATTCACTTAGTATTAGCAACGTAAGAGTTGAAGCAGGAGTGATCAGCAATCTCACTTGATAACGAAATCAATCAAAATAATCGTAAAACTGAACTTATAAACTGCCTTATTTTCTGCCAAATCAATCGATAAAGGATTTGCAGCGTAGAATACAAGATTGATAACGTACTCTAACAAAACCTAACAGAATACAAACAAAATACTCGGATCGTGGCTGGAATGAAAGGATCTGCTTTCTTTATATAAAGCCTTGGACTGTTTTTTTGACTGTCATTCTAATGATGTGCGAATCGACGTACAAGGGATAGCAACGACAGGTAACATGGTAATTTTGCACAGGAAAATTTGTACAGATCACCACGTATATCACTTGAAAGTCGGGATAACCAAGGTTTAAGGATCGACGCTTGAAAATAGGTAAGTAAATAAGCACCTCGAACCACCACACTAGATAGCAAACTGAATAAAAAGAAAACGACCCCAAGTGAAAGAAAATTCTTACAAACATTCAAATTAAAAAGAGAAATTTGAAGGATAGAACGAAGCAATGAATTAAGATTCGTTGAAATTCTATACTCTCAACACACACAAGTCGCATGTCCTTTTTGCATGACAACACATCACTTGACTAAATTGTAGACAGCATCTACTAAAAATAGGTAAATTTTATTTGCAGATTGACGTCGATCTGTCACAACCATCTTATTATTATTTCAGAAAAAAAAAAAGGACCAGTCGATGGTAGTATCGTAACTGGTGCCAAAAGGGGATCGCCACATGGAACAATCCATGATCTTTTTTTTTTGCACTATCAGAGGACGGAGTGTTTTAATACACTGCTTGAATACAGTTTAGTGTCAACTACAGTAAGACATTCAATTTTGACGAATAATTAAAATATTTTATATTGATTTTAAAAAGTATTTGATAATGAGCCCACCACTTTGGGAACAAATATGAAAATCAACTTAGGAGATTCAAGTCTAGAGCAATAAATCACGGGGAAAGTGTCATGACGATCGAACGCTTATCAGAAAATCCGATAATCATTTCTTTTTCCAACTTGAAGCAACTTAAAAAGAACTTGAAAGAAAAGCGTTACGTTCATAATGAGCTTGCACAAAAAGATTTACACATACCACATACCTTAGAAACACTGAGAATGAGAAATTTTTAAAGAAGTTCCTCTAATGCATTTTGCGCTCGGATTCGATGGTTTTCGGAATTTTAAATTTTGCCGAGTTGCGCAAACCTGGTGTAAATTGAAAAGGTAACCCTCGTACACAGGAGCTTCGTCGCACATTACTTCAAATAGACAATTGTTAAAAAATTGAATTTTTTTTACATGTCACTCTGTTTTATTATTGGGAATAGAGTAAATCTAGAAATTGTATGTGCTGATGTCTAATCACAATCTTGTTTGAGGCGGTAACTTATATGCTTTTTGTTAAGTGCTTTAGAGAAAGGACTCCAGGGTAGGAATCTTGGAAAAGCAGAATTTTTTTCTTTTTTTGAAACAAAAGATAAAGAATTTTGAGTCGCATTGGTATGTACTGCCAGTTTTATCTCAATATTTTTTGTATAGCTTTGTATGCAAGTTTTTCGCGGTACTATATAATTGTCGCTCTATCAGATCGAAATACTAAGCTGAAATTGATTTGCAAAGCTATAATAATATGAACAAGGGAAAAAAGAAGAGAGAAGGAAGCGAAAGCAATATTGAGCTTCTCTAGTTATCATCTTCTATAAACCAAATCTGCATTGTTTGTCCTGAACCTTTCTCTCGTTGTCCGTCAGCCAACATCTCTAGATTATTTATCGTTCCATGGATCGACATGTTCTGATTTATCGATCGCTGTTTTCGACGAAGATCCTAATAAAATTTCACTGCTTCTCCAAGAATATCCATATAACAAAAAAAAAAACGTAACAATTATAATTTTTTTTATTTAAGATGCAATATTTCTTTATTAATTCATTATATTTTTTATTATTAATTATTTATTTATTTAAATATTTATTGATTTATTGACCTCCTTCTATTGTTTTAAACATTTAAAATTCGAAACTATAAACAGTGCGTCCCTACAAGATGCCATTCGAAAATTTTCTAATAGAACTTGAAATTTGCACAAGGATCTAGTTTGTATCAAAACGCCATAATCAAGTAGTTCCCTTTTTTATATTCTCCGATCAATTTGCCCAGCGCTAAGAAACTTGTATAAGACAATATAAAGCATAAAAAATTATATATGGATTATATAACGATAAAATTTATTTTATTTTATTATGAATCATTTTACTATACAGCTAGAGATATTCTCCTTACTTTGCAGCAATATCTAATTGTCTCCGTTAAAAGATTGCATCGGGAATTTCTATGGGGTTTACCGTTTTCAAATGATTAATAATTTTTTCCCACAAATAATTGTACACCCCTCTCAAAGTTTCCTATACACATACAATTAGTTAAAAGAATATAATTAAATAAAGAAATTCTATAACATTAGTATATGAAATTGAGATTTCGATTGATTTAAATTTAAAGCTTTATGTTGCTTATAACCATGCTTTTGAATTCTGCCAAAGTATTAACTTTTATATCATAATTCATTCATTAATTTTACATTTCTGTAAATGGCTAATAAATAATTAACAAACATTATTATATATCAAGAGACCCATTTAAAACTCTTCATATTTAAGGCCGACTTAAATTTTCTCGGCGAAAAAACAACAAGTAACCAGCACTAACAGCAATTTGTGAAATCAAACAAATCCAAAACGGTGCACTTCTGAATATTTTTGCACCATCTTCGAACCTCCATGATGTCAAATCTAAAAAGACGAGTCCAGGACCAAGTCGATTTGGTGCGGTTGCCCTTGCTAACATTGAAGTCAACGTTCCGATAATTTGTCCAGCAATTAGAGTTGTAGCAATGTGCCTTCTAGTAAGTGTCTGCAATAAAATCATTCCAACCCCAACACCTTGTACCGAATCTAAGACACCCAGCCAAATCCATAAGATTCGACCAACAATTGGACCAGCTACTCCAGCCCATGGAAGATAAACCCCTATATTGCTAGTGCCCCACATCATTTGCAACCATCGGGGAGATCCCAGTCCTACCCCAAAAACCGGCAGAAGCCAAGAATGGGTAAGCGACTTTCGTCCGAGAAACATCAACATAATGATCCACATGCTCAAGAACAAAAAAAATGCTATAGTCAGCATTTTCCATGGAGCTAACAATGAACCACCCCAGAGATATTTCCACGATCTACCATATAAGGTAGATAGCCAGTAATTTTGAAGTATTGTTGCAACGAAGAACCAGAGAACAAGTTTTCTCCTTAATAGGGCAGTATAAAATGCAGGAATATTTCCAGGACTTTCCCAATAATAATCTGGCAGACCGAAAATCAACAAAATGGCGAATAGTAACATCACTAAAGCGAGTGGCCAAGAAAAAACAGCTATTAAACCCAAGGGATATACTTCATGTGGAAACGAATGACATTCTTGCATCGACCGATCAATATAGGATCCCCAGTACCAAAGACAACAAGCCCAAATTTGTTGAAAGCCTTGAACAATGCATGCTCTTACGATCCAAGATACGACACCGGCACCAGCCTCATCACCAAAATTTAACGAAAAATAAAGTGATCCACTGGCTGAAGCAACAGCATATATCCAACTGGCAATGTGACTAATCCATAAACGCAAGTACATATTTTCATTGATAAACGACGAAATACCGATTAACAGAAATGAGGCACAGTAAAGAAGAAAGGGAAGACTAAGGGATGCTACACTAGGTAGCATGCGGTATAAATACCACCAAAACACAGATGAAACAGTATAAATACTACCTACAATATAAAGCTGTGTAGAAAACTGAGCAGAGGATCCTGAGAGTAAAACAAGTTGATAAGATGTTGCAGCCAAAATTTGGCCAACTGAAAGAAAAATAGAGTAAACAGGCCAATCACCAATTCGCATTTGCATAAAACATTTAATCCGCATCGTTCTATTTTTTAATAAAAACAAAAAAGAATTAGGACTTGAACCATTAAAATTTCCAAGAGACGTCACAGAGTTAAGGTTCACCTTGGATCCTAGAAAATGCTCTGTATTTATGAATTTTTTGTCCTCGTCGTAAATCAAAAGGTTAGGACGTTGAATTCCGAAACGAATATTTCGAAGTCCATCATACCACTCTTTCTTCATTTTCAATATAAAGGTTTCAATACACAGTTCATTGACAGAATTTTTTGGATCTAGTTCTTCTAACTTTTGGGAAAAATAATTAAGAGCTCGACCATTATCGTCCGTAAAATCGTTTTCAGTTTTTGTCAGCGCAAACTCCTTATTCAAATTCATACTTATAACAGAGTCTAAACTTAATTGGGACTCATTTAGGTTCCTTACAACCTGGTTGATCGGGCTTCTATGGTGAACAGAGCTGATTGTTTCTAAAACAGAATCACTGTTTTCCGGATGGCCATCGCTAGACCGCAGGTCCTCACTTGACATGACAAAAGAACTTAAACGATCGTTGCGCACGTTTATATCGGATGACACTTGAAGATCTGGGAACCCATCAACGGAGGTATCTTGAAATATGTCAGAAGTGCTAGTATCTAATTGAGAATAAAACTCGTTATATTCTATATCTTGATCATTTGTTTCCAATTCTTGAGACAAATCAGTTGCTTTGTAATGACCAGGTCCTCCAACAGAACCCATAGAAGATTTGTTAAACAAAAAGAGGCTTCCAACATTCGGTTCATTTGGAGGTGCTTTATCTTTCAATTCGTTTTCTTCGTTTTCCAAACCTTCCTTCGTAGATAGTTTAATACTGGAAAGGTCATTTTTACTTCTAAACTTCATAGAATGTGAAGAGGAACCTTGTTGTCTTTGACCGACATTTAGACGTATACAATTGTCCATAAGGTGATCTAGTTTAGAAATCCATTCTAAAACAGGAAACCGTTGCTTGGCTGACTTCGCACGAAGCAATGCCCGTTTTTCAGCAGAAGAACTAAGGGCCTTCCTACAAGCTTCTTCAAACTGTTGCAAAACATGAGACGTCGCATTCGATTCAACTGAATACCACCATCCAGGCATTTGACCCAAACCACCAACACGAGCTCCTATTCCTAGTGCGCCTTTTCTACCAAACTCAACAGCAACTAACCCAAAGGGTTCATCTCGAGAAGGGATCAAGACAAAGTCAGCTCCACTAAATATGCAAGGTGGTAAATGCGTAAATTCTGGTCTACAATAAACCCGCTTCGGATACTTTTTCATAAGAGCATTCAATTTCTCAGCAGCAAATTTGCCATACAGGTCAATTATTGGACCTATTGTAATGAGTTGAGCATTAAAATCTTGCAACAGAGTAGGTGCAATGTCAGCAATTAAGTCTATACCCTTCTGCATGGACCACCTACCTACAAATACCAGCAGATCAGCGGAGTCATCAAGTTCCAAATTCGTCCATTTTTGTGCGTCTCTTTTAAACGCTCTTTTCTCTGCTTCGGCCGTTAAATCAATAGTGATTTCTTCAGTAATATTCGTGGGATCATCCAACTGAGCAGTATCTAGTGGATCTGGATTAGGGAGTTTTCCTACCTTTTTTAATCCCCAGAATATGGGATACCGAGCTTTTGAGCGTTTCCCGTACTTATTAGAAACCCCAACTACTCCATATCCTTTTTGATGAATACGAATATATGAAACTCCTGCATGAAGTAAATTGAAAACATTTCCGAATTGAATGTATTTAGTACATATTTTCGTGGAAATGTTGTATACCGCACAAACTTCGTTTTTCTCGGCTTGAGTGCGAAGCGGCCATAAACCTTGGAATTCAGCATTATGAAGCGACAACACGCATGGAATGACATTTGGAAGAAGATAACATGGAGCTAACGCACCATGATAATCGTTTATATGGTAAACGTCTATCGGATATCGTCTAATTATTCCGGCTATACACTGATTCCAAGCTGAATAGAAAATGGCAGAACTCAAATCGTCCATTCTAGCAGGGTACGGTTCAGCAGACGTTTGCTTTCTAAAGACTGGAGCCTCTAACAGAATATAGGTAATGTTGCGTAAGTTATGAGAATAAACTCTCACTTCATAAACCTGATCAAGGACTACAACCTCCAAAGGTGCTAATTCTTGTCCGTCAGGATAGTTTACATCTCCAACACGTGGAACCACCCAAATAAGATCATGGTGTGTTAAGTGTTTACCCATGAGTTCTGCCATTACTCCCAGGCCCCCAATTTTTATTTTTATATCCCAGTCAGGTATATCATACTCTAAAGTAGCAACTAGAATTAATTTGCGGGAGATTTTTGGGTGAACACTTTTGACAGAATTATTTAAAGCGACTTGATGAGAAAATCCTTGATTGATATTTGATTGACTTATTCTGCTGAATGGGCCCAATAATTTTTCTTTCCATTCTTGCTTTTTTTCTATCCCTTTATTAAGTCTTACTTGATAAAAAAATTTTTGAAAAGCGAGCATAGTTGCTAAAGCACATATCAAAGGTGATACTAAAAAAAGAGAAAACAAAATAATGGATACAGTTGATGAGCCTCTAGGTATAAGGTGATAAGTTCTTGTCAAGTCGCTTATGATAATTTCCCAAGTTAAAAAGTTAGATGGTGGTGCTTCTTTTATCCATGTCACACTTTCTTTTAATTCTGACGGAGGTAGACGTACAAGTACAGTACTGTTGCCAATAGTACCATAAACTTTCTTTTGGTCAGGCATCCCAGATTCATCAAAGTTGTACACATTAAACTGAAACTTCGTAGGAAAAACATCACTTATAAAGGTCTTGTGCCATGAGCAATTTTTGTATATTAAGCGATTGGGTATACCAGAATCAAATCCCCATTGATTATAAGGTCCATTCATATATAAATGAGGAAATGAACTCAAGCTACCTAGCCCACCTTCTTGAATGTAATTCGCAGATGCCGTCAAACGACTCCAGTATTGAACAATAACATGATGACCTTTCCAGGTTTTCAGGCTAATGTTATTAGCAAACTCAGTACACTCAGTTTTATTTGACAAGTAATCGATCCATTCACTCCAATGAAGTCCATAATCGAACGAAAATCGGAATAGATCAGCACCTGGGGCTTTGTGGTTTATATATAACTTCTCATTTTCTTGTGATAATATACTAGAAGATCGATTGGCAGTTGAGAATACCATTGGATTATCCAATTTACCAAATCTTAATAAGAGTTTATACATGGAATCACTCATACTTTGATGATCTTGTGAATGAACCCGTTGGAGCTTTATTTCATGAATCCCATCAGCAATGTTAATTAAGTCGCCTGACCAGTGAAATCGAGCTGGCGCAAGTCCAAAATAGTAACTATCTGCAGAATTATTTGAAACTGAGCATTTCACAGTTTCTTTATCAACTTTCATGACTTTACCACTTTCTGTTTTCGAACTGAATTGCAATTTGGATGTTATTTCATTACAATCCATCGTTTCAGTAAATGATATAACAAGCTTTTGTTTTCCATTATGATTGTATATTCTCGAGTCATGTTGGGGATTAAAAGAAGTAATTTGTGGTGGGTATCGGACGTAATATTTTTTAGGAATAAGTATTTTAAATCCCCAGGGTGGGAATTCTATATTAGGAATACACCCATAGTAGGACTTTAGATTAGAAGAATATTTGTTTGATTCCTGAAGTATATATTCTTCGAAAGGATAGATTAAATTTTTGAGAGTCAAACCTGAAGCATATGGAGACACAACGGAATTAGAGGAAGAGCATTGATAATCGAGTGTAGTCGTTCTATTTTGATTAGTATAAAGTATCCAAATGTCTCCATTCCAAGCAGTATTATTACGGGCATCAAAATTCTGCAACGTCTCTAAAGCACCGCGGACTATACTCCAAACCCCAACTTCCGTAGGCGTCTTTCCGCTATTAGGAAAATGTACATATTCAGTCCAATTTCTTAGTTTAACTGATTTCCATCCAGATTTTAAGGCCGGGTATTGTTCCCTAATAAAGTTGAATATCTTGAACATTTTTAATTCGGGTTTAGCAAAATCAAAGTGGTCCATTATATTCCAATCATCATTACACCCTTGATATGCCTTTATGACAGGAAGTTCTGGATACTGATCAGATGCCAGTGCATAACAACCATGAACTTTCCATGCTATAGATGAAGGCATCGCTTGGCGACCGTAAAGATAATTGTTTGCTGTATTATCCAGTACATAGAATCCTTGTTCATCACCATAATAAATGGAGGGTGCTCCTGGAAAAAGAAAGTACGTTATCATGGTTCCTAATAGCAAACGTTCTAATCCAAATTCAATTGCTGACCATCTAAAAACATCATGGTTAGTAATCCCTAGCATGTGACGCGGGTCAACTTTATGAGTGTTAGGATTATAAAAGTCTTCATTAACTGCCATAGCATTCCACAAATCTGTAAAATCTACGGGAAGATCATGACCAACTTGCAGATCTCCGTCCATTTGCAGAAATCTGGTCATGGCACGGTAGAGTGAATAGTGAAAAGCAGAAGCATCTAGGGCATTCGCTTTAGGTTCCCTCAGAAAGTAGTTTTCTTTAAGGGATGATGAATTAAGTGAAGTAAGTATCGACGGAGGACGTTGATCTGGTTGACGACCACGACCGTAATAAATTGAGCCATAACTTGAAGAACCAGTTACTTCACCAGGTATAAAAAAATTCTTTTTATTAAACGTTGCTGCACACCCCCTCACAGAATGAGCCCATGAAGCAAGAAAATCAACTGTAATTTGAGTAGCTTTATCAATACGAAAACCATCCACATCTAACATGGCAATGATCATACATGCGAAGTGTTTTAACTTTTCTGAAACCGATGGCCTCCATTCTCTAAGTCTATCTTGGACAGAAGCAAACTTTGAAAGCTGACGTTCCCAATCAGGATGAGTACCAAAGGCTTCTGTATCGCCATACTGATCGAAATCTGAATCATAACAACCAACATAATCAATCACAACAGGCGCGCCATCTTCACCCCAAAATCTGGGAAGCTCACACTTTGGGTCATATTTATTTGTGAAATTCCAGTCTGGATAAATGACGTTGCTTTTCCACACCGCCTCATGTTCAAATAAAGAAAATGGAGTAGTACTGTTCAGATACTTCCGAAACCCTATAAGATCTCCCAACGTAGAAATTGTAAGGTCCAGAACTAAATAAAACCCTCTACGATGGATTTCTTCTATCGTGTCACGCCATTGTGCAATTGTTCCAGAATGGTGATCGAGGATGGTGTAGTCCAGTGGTGAGTACTGATCAGCACCCCATGGCTGATTTAAAAATGGTGTACCGGCGATGTAGATAACCTTATTCGTTAACGAGCATAAAAGCATAACTCTATCTTACCTTTATTCCCATAATCTCCAAATAATCTAGTGAGTCTTTCAGGCCTATTATATCCCCTCCGTTTCGAAAACCAGTTTCATAAATATCATACTCATAAATAGTATTGTTAGCTTCATTATTTCTAGGATCACCATCTTTCCATTTATCCAAAATAACTGTGTAAAATGGCACTTGCCAATCATCTGGACTGGGATGGTATTGATGGTTTTCCCATTTTCCCCAATAATCTAGAGGATCGGTAGCTGATTGATTTTGGTTTAAATTCCATAAAGATTCTCTTTCATCATATTTAGCAGTAAAGACCAACCTTGGTATACTTAATATCAAATTCAAGACGAGAATATTCTTATTTCGCATCGTTTATGGTATTTCCTCAATTGACGTGAAGAAGCTGCCCTGTTCAAAATAGTTTTATTAAAATTAATGCGATCGTTAATGCTATTATATATGAATTTATCAAGATTTTTCCCGATTCAAATGATGGTTGCTTCTAAATACGAGAAGAGTACAATAACCAATAAGTCAACTTTTTGGAATGTAAACAAACAAACGAACCTAAAAAATTTATATTAATTTTTGCTTACACATGCATTTCTATTTTAAAAATAAATTTTAAAAAAATTAAGAAGGAATTTTATTTTATAATTAAATCGCAGTTTGCGCTTTTGTATGCAAACGGTCATTCAGTTAATAAGCTTATACTTAAGAAGAGTTGAAGCGAATTTCGATACAGATAATATTTATTAATTATGTATTAAGGAAAATCAATAATTTTGCTTTCATCGGACTTGGTTTTAGTTCAATTTACCTGTGAACGACTTCACAAGGTTCATTGTAAAGATTACTGGCACATATTCATGTGTAATTTTATTTAAAATCAATCGAGAACATGACTGCGGAAAACCTAAGGAAATAAATTAACTAGCATTGTTGGCGTTAGGGAACCGAGTATCTATAAAACTGAAACCTCCGACAACCATACTCCAAATATCTATTTTACGAGCATTGCCTATTATTTTGAGAATAAGCGCAGTCGTTAAGGCTTTATTTTAATTTATTTCTATTTATTTTTTCTTTGCATTTACATCGTTGATCATCATTCTTTTTCACGTGTTTTAGTCGTTCTTTTCAAAGCTCATTACCTGGTTGAATTTTAGCCTGGTTATTTGAGTATAATTATAACAAACTTTTTTATTTTTTAATGTTTATTGCCTTCCTTTTTTTGTAAATTAATAATGTTCAACGACCAGTCGAAAACAACTTCATCTGTGAAAGGTATATGTGCCACTACTGACAACAATCATGGTAATTTAAAAAAAACTAATTCAACTCCTTTCAGGAAAAACTATTTGCTAAATGGGAGAACTAAATTGAAGCTGGAAAATTTTGCGTACAATGCATCTACAGAAATTAGTTCACCTAAAATCTCTGAAAAAAAGCATTCTTCATTACCAATTAAACGAAAGAATACTTTTAATGAATCCTCAACATCTTTTTCCCCATTTACTAAAGCTCATAAAGAAATTACTGACGATTTAAAGCCTGACAAATCTTTCACGCGGAAATCTGACTTGAATAGCCAAGACATGCCAGGTATGATTTTTCTTGTATTCAGACGTGTATTTTAACTTTTAGAAGTATGTTTTCAAGAAACTTCGAAGGATTTGTGTCGTAGCTCTTCTACTCAACATTTGCTGGATCATCAAACGACGGACTCAACGATTATAGATATGAAACCAGTGTCAACGAACTCAAAATCTGATGTGTTTACATTATATACGGATGAAACTGTCCTATTACGACGATGTGCTTCAGATAATAAGCCACTGATAAACAATAATTTGTCGAGTTCAAATGTTTCGGAAAACCAGAGTAGAAGCTTCGGATCGTATGATGAAGTAAAAAACCAAGGAAATAACCTGCATAAAGTCCCTAGCTTGGTGTCTATAATTCGTAATGCAAGATCATCTGAGCAATCAAGAATTGCTGCAAATTCCAGTTGTCTTCTCAAAGGATCAGATACCGAAATTGACGAGGATGATTTTGCCTTAGAAGCTGAAGATCTGGCAGCATTAGATTCCCTTGAACGCCAATACTCACAATTACCTAATTCTACAGTAACTGCTTCTGCAAAGGACATAGAAAAGACAGCTAAGGTCAACCATGTGGGAGGTGATTTGCAATCTTATTGTTCAGCAACAAAAGCATCTGATGCTACAATAAATGAAGAACCTGTGAACCTTGCTCTTGATAAAGCTTGTAATTCATTGCCGGATATCAATAGCGACTTTATCGATGATTGGGATGATTCGTGTGATGGATGCACTCCTGGTGAATTGTGCGAGTTTTCCTCCGAATACACAGTATTAGAAGTTCACGAAGACTTCATTTTTCATGAAGGGAATCACTTTCGACAATTAAAGTTGATTTTGGAAGCAAATGATATACTGCATCAGTTATTTTTACGCGGTGATTGGACTGAGACTAGTATTTTTGTAGGGGATTCTATCCGTGTTGAAGCTACATTTGACAAAGATAATACCGCTATCGTTGACAACGATAAAGGACTTATTATCATACATCCGAAAATTTTAATGTCTGCTACGGCAGTGGCCAGCTCTTTTCCTTGTTTGAGGAAAGCCGTAATATCTGACAGGGTTGGCATTTATGGACCTCCTACAAAAGCTATGGTAACTGGAAACATTTTACATGATTTTTTTCAACACGCATTATACAGAGGTATTGATGCCCTTGAAAATGTTGATATCAACCTTGAAACATCAATAAAAACATACATCTCTGATATCTATTTTGCTGATTTGTCGCTCGATGAAATTCGAGAGGAACTTGATGCGAGGCTTCCCCTTCTTAAATCTATTGTTGAAAGATATTTAATAAGTAAAAAAAATGACAACAACAATGAAAGTATTCACATTTCAAGGCTTCTCGATATTGAGGAATCCATATGGTCACCCAGATTTGGATTAAAAGGTAATATCGATGCTACAGTTGAGGTGGTTTTAACTGAAAAACCTGAGTCTTCGTCAACCCTCACACTTCCGTTAGAGCTTAAAACTGGCCGATATGTCGACAATATTAGCCATTTTGCTCAAAGTTTGCTTTATACATTACTCATTTCAGATCGTTATGGTATCAATACTAATCAGGCATTATTATGCTATTTGGAAAATAGTACTATCAAGAATTTGGTTGCAAGTAACTCCCAACTTCGAGGGTTGATCATGACAAGAAATTCTCTTGCACAGCATAACTTTAGGCGCAGCCTTCCTGAAATGATTTCGAACCGAAAAATTTGCGATCACTGCAGTTTAGTTTCTGAATGTTTGTTCTTTCAAAAGATGAGTGATAAAGGAGTAGCTAATAGTAACGGCTTGACTGAGTCATGGAATGAATGGATGCGCGAAGTAAAAGATGAGGATCTTGAATTTTATAAGAAGTGGGAGAAGTTATTAAATCAAGAGGAACGACTCTTACTACTAAAAAGAGGCGATGTGTTGACTTTTGATACAGAAGAGCTAGAAGCTTATGGAAAAACTCTGTATCCTTTATACATTACTAAAGAGGATATCGTTTGTTTAGAAATTGATGACAGGGTTTTTCATTACAAATTCGCTTTTTTAAATGACAATGGTTATCCTCGAAATTTCTTGCACTCAGGCTTCAGCGTTGGTGAACGAGTATTTATTTCTGATGAACATGGACACTGGTCACTAGCTAAAGGACACATAGTCCATATTCAAGATTCATGTATTGAAGTACGAACTCGTCATCGACTTCATATTCCATGGCTAAAGATGCCTAACTTTGATTTCAAAAAAAACCAGGTATTTTTTGGTAACTATGAAGATTCCAAATTGTCATTTATCGGAAGTAACCATACGAGGTACAGAATTGATAAGGACGAATTTTCGAGCGGAATTGCATCAATAAGAGGTACCTTGATGTCTTCTGTATTACCAGATGCTCCCTTAATTATAAGGGACATGATTATCCGTTTGAAGCCTCCAAAATTTTGTAATAGTGCATTAATCGATCCTGAATTTTTGAAATGTTTAAACGAAGATCAAATTACAGCTTTAAAGAAATGCCACGCTGCAGAACATTATAGTTTGATACTCGGAATGCCTGGAACGGGGAAAACCACTACAATTTCTAGCTTAATCAGATCATTGCTTGCCAAAAAGAAGAAAATACTTCTTACTTCTTTTACGCATTTAGCAGTTGATAACATTTTAATTAAACTGAAGGGTTGTGATAGCACAATCGTCCGCTTAGGATCTCCTCATAAAATCCATCCCCTAGTAAAAGAATTTTGTTTGACTGAAGGAACGACGTTTGACGACTTAGCGTCATTAAAACATTTTTACGAAGACCCCCAAATAGTTGCATGCTCTTCTCTAGGGGTATATCAGTAAGTAATTGAAAGCGACGGCAATGAACAAACTACTAACAACATTAGTTCCATTTTCAATAAAAGAAAATTCGATTATTGTATAATTGATGAGGCATCCCAAATACCTCTACCAATTTGCTTAGGCCCTTTGCAGCTTGCTGAAAAATTTGTTTTAGTTGGTGATCATTATCAACTTCCTCCTTTAGTAAAAAATTCAAGAACATCTAAGGATGGTTTGTCGCTCAGTCTATTTAAATTACTATCAGAAAAGCATCCTGAAGCCGTTACCACTTTAAGACTACAATATCGTATGAATGAAGACATTAATTCATTATCTAGTGAACTTATTTATGGCGGCAATTTGGTGTGTGGGTCCAAGACGATATCCCAAAAAAAATTAATTTTGCCAAAAGCTCATCTAAGTGATGGTTTACCCGATTCGTCGTCTAGCCTACATTGGGTCAACAAGTTAATCAATCCTAGTCATTCAGTCATATTTTTTAATACCGATGATATTCTGGGAGTTGAATCAAAAACTAATAATATTCTAGAAAATCATACTGAAGCTTTTTTGATAGAACAAGCAGTTTCCTCCTTCTTGGAACGAGGCGTTAAGCAAAGTTCTATCGGGATAATTTCAATTTACAAAAGTCAGGTGGAGTTGCTTTCTAAGAATCTTAAATCATTCACTGAAATAGAAATTAACACTGTCGATCGTTATCAAGGAAGAGACAAGGACATCATTTTAATATCTTTTGTGAGATCCAACAGTAAAAACTTAGTGAGTATTGAACCAATTATTTACACAACTGCTAACCATTTATTTAGGTTGGAGAATTGCTACGCGATTGGCATCGTTTGAACGTTGCTTTAAGCAGGGCGAAAGTGAAATGTATTATGTTTGGCTCGTTATCTACTCTTTCGTCTTCAAATATAGTTTCTCATTTATTGAAATTATTAGAAAAAAACAAATGGATTTTCACGTTAAATGAGAATGATATAGCAACGAAATTTGACGAGAATAGCTCTCCAATTAAGGATTGTTCTCAGGTTGCAACGACAAATAATGCTAAAGTTATTATTAGAAAGAACCAAAGGTTTTTTAATAGTGACAATTTATGTGAAAAAGCTATTTTACCTCAACTGGAATTTTGATAATCTACTTCAAAAAACTCAATATTTTACTGGATACGATCTTCATAATGAAGAATGTATATATAAATGCCTAAAATAAAATTCATCTGATCCTTGTTCATGAATATAAGTATTAATCCCTCCATGATATATAAACATCGTCAGTACGATATCTTTGAGTAATCGTCGATTCTGCGACGGCACATCGGTCCCCGGTTTTATAAGCCAACAACCCTGCTTGGGCTATCATTATACCATTATCAATACAGAAACGTTCATCTGTAGAAAAAACATCAGCGCCTCTATCCGAACTCATTTCAGCCATCATTTGTTGGAGACGTTCATTGCATCCAACACCTCCAACAATTAAAACAGAATCAGCTCTGATATGTGCCATCGCGCGTTCTGTAATTTCAACTAGCATTGCAAAGCCAGTTTCCTGTAAAGAGTAACAAAGATCTTGCTTTGTAACAGAACTCGGATTTTTTGGGTCTAATAGCTCTGTAGCTGCCGCTTCAACCCCTGACAACAATCCGGAAAATGAACAATCCATACCTTTAACAGTATAGGGTAACTCTATAAATCTTTTGCCTCTAGGAAAAAATTAGTATAAAACATCAAAGTGAGTCTTACTTTTTTGCTTCTTGCATAATATTGTAACCAGGTGAAGGTGCATTGGACAAACCAATGATTCTGGCAAATCGATCCAAACAATTGCCTATAGCAATATCAAGCGTTTCACCAAAAATCCTATACTTCTTCTCTGAGTATGCAATTACTTGAGTGTTTCCCCCAGAAACATAAAGCACGACAGGATTTTGTGCACCCGTAATTTCACGACCCATTTCAATGTGACCAATACAATGATTAACTGCTACTAAAGGTTTCTTGTGAATTAGTGATAACATCCTAGCACAAAGAGCTACACTATTCAGAGGAGCACCGATTCCTGGCCCCTTTGTGAAACAAATGCAATCAATATCTTTAAAAGAAATTTTTGCCTCAGCAAACGCTTGCTTAATTAAAGGGATTATCCACGCACGATGATGCTTAGCAGTATCGCTGGGCAAGAATCCCTGTCCGGGAGGAGTGATATAAGTGTGTCTGACATTTGCTAATATTTTAGCCGATCCATTGGTATCATGCAAAATAATACCAACGCCTAATTTGTTTGCTGAACCCTCTAATCCAAGTGCAATTAAAGGTTTTCCCATAATTATTAACGTGAATAAATATACGGTTCCTCACTGGTCAACATATGCCGTTCTTTTATGTATCAGTAAGTTAAAAAGTTGCGAGCAAGCTCAAACAAACCAACTAAAGTTATTTCTGATAGAAAATACCCAAAAATAAGAAACTGAATATTTTTCGATATATTATAATCTATATATTGTAGTCCAAGAAAAGTGTGTGTACTAGATAAATTCGCTTACACCATTTATTAATCCATTTGCTTACACCTTAGAAAAATCGGATATTTTTACCTCTTAGTTTTGATCTACAAATATTTATAAACTCTACGTAAGCATGAAAATATAAATTGTGTACGACTTTGTTCGATTTTATTTTATTTTTTCTAATACCATATGAGTTGCTTTTCGGTTTAAAATTTTTTTACTCCCTATTGCGAAATAAATAATTCTTAAATACTAATCTGCTTTCATAAACAAGCCATAGCATATAAATATAAATATATATATATATTTTTCTAATGGTAAATTGGACACGAAATACCAAAAATTTTTTTATATAGTTTTAGACATGCTATTTCAATAGTGCTTTGGAAAATTGCTGCTTCATGACTATACGAAAAATAAATGTAGTATATTACAAGTAACAATTAAAAACCCAAATTTATTTAACAATCTCGTATTCTTTAAACCAAAAAAGTTGCTAAAATTAAAAAACCAGAGGAGAGGAAAAGGGAAACGGATAACAGGACATCAAATTTATTCTCTTTTTATTTCCTTGCCTCAACAAATCCATTGCTAATTTATTCTAAGACAGGAGAAAATTTGGTACTTGCGGATGCACGCCCTGCGCTGCTAAAGTACTGTTATATTCACATTAGTAATTTGTTGAGCCGTCTGAACTAGCTTACCTTTTCTCGAAAATTGTGGTGCGAGGGTGTCTTATTATTTATTTTAGGGAGTAAATTTAAACTTTTTGAATCGTGAGCTCTAGGGAGTCTCTGAAACGTCAACAATCGACGTGACCCTAATAGGTTAATAAAATGTATGGTTGGTTAAAACTTACAGTGAGTGAAAGGCTGTATGCTATTATAAATCAAAGAAAGATACGGATGTGAAGGAATATCATCGATACCATACTCTTCTGTTATAGTTGGAAGCCACAAAACCAATCGACCACCATCAACAAGACGATCTGAGGCAAAACATATAATGTCGTAAACCATATCACTAATTTGATATTGCTCCAACTTTGGATAGTGATTACCGGTTGAACTGGACTCTTTGGGTGGTCTTTGAGAGCATTTGGCGATCTTTTTAGCACCAGCACGGACGCCATAAGGAGCTATCAAATGTTAATGGAAATGTTAAAAAAGAAAGACTTACGGTCGCAGACAATCGCATCTAGTAATAAATTTTTCCTCAGTGGGCAATTAGTGACATCTCCAGTGAAAGTATCTAAAAAGAATGGGGACAATTTGTATTGCCGAAAATTGGATTTAATAGATCTTCCATTTTTTCCGCGCATCTGCCTACCATCTATATCAGAACCTGCAAAACAATGTTAGTTTGGCATAACTGGAGAGCAACCTACCAAGTGTATGAGCTCCAAAAAAACTACATGTATATAAAAAACTTCCAGTTCCTACAAATGGATCATATATAAGTTTCCCAGGAGCTGCCATAGCCATTTGAGCCGTTACAAGAGAAAGCTCTGCGTCAAAACTAGTAATTCCAATGTAGCTTCTTTGTTTCAAATCAAATGTATCAATTGCATCACGAGAACCACTGCCGCACCAATGACCAAAGTAAACTTTAGGCCCTTCTACGTTGTTCCTACGATTTTCTAAAACCGTGAATACGTGTTGCGGGTTGTGCATAGATACTGGTCCTTGTAACTGCATGTATTCAAAATCGCTTATAATTGACAATTGTTCCTTCATCGTCCTTCGGGTGCCAAAAGTTTCAAATGTAAATTTGTATGAACTATTATGTTTAAAAGAGTCCCAAGGTGCGGGATTTAGCTCTTTCATCTTTTCATGTAACCGCGTAAAAGAATCCCCAATACAATATATTTCGTATATCCCTTTACAAAAAATTGATCTCCGAATCCAACGCCTTGCATCTTCGTTGCTATTAACGACGGCTAGCATAAATGGATTTTGGGTTGTAGCATCATTCGGAGAAATTGAGTCTTGAAACTCTTTAATTGCATGAGAAAACAATGCCTGATTCCGACTTTTATCGCTTTTGAAAGCAACATTCAAATATTCTGATTTTGGAATTAACCAAAACTCAACGTTTTCAATCTTAGCTAATGTTTCTAATTCAGGCAAATGAAAGTGTGCATGAGTAGAAGCTAAATGCAGTAAATAGACAGACATCTTAAGGGTTACAACATTTATTGGATATGGGATTTAAAATATCTGAAAAAACATATATGGCCTTCTATTGTAAGTAAATACTAGCTTTACTAAAATTTTATAAATGACTAGTTTACGAGAATGTTGTAGTGGAAGAAAAATTTCATCTTAGCAACAAAACCACTAGACCTTTGCCAACTTACTGTAGTTTTGCATTGTTTGGTTATTAAACAAATCTTTATGTTTTGTAATACTTTTAATAACCAAATATACTTTTTTAAAGCCCTTTGTTAAATAAAAGAAGGTTGGAAGCACAATTAATAAACGAAACAATCAATATGTCTGTAACCGACGCCGAATTATTAGAAATTCGTGAGAAGTTAGTAAAAGACGAAACATCCGAAGCATTAATTCTTGCCAAAAAAGCTGCGGATAAAAGTCCCAAGGAAGATGGAAGGGCGTTCGAGCTATTGGGTGAAGTTTATGCAGAGTTAGCTGACGTTAAAAAAGCGAGGTCTGCTTTTAAGGAGGCTGTTTCGCGATCAAAAAATTTAACAAATGACCAAGGGTACGAAAAATACCTTTGGCTTGCCCAAATTAATGATAATGGATCGAAAGCTTTAAAACTTTATCAAAAAGGAGTCACTATCCTCGAACGACTTTTGATAGACAAAGGAGAAGACGCAGATCTTAAGAAAAAGATTCAGGGAGCTTATTGCAGCATTGCTGAGCTTTTTATGACCGATTTATGTATGCAACCTGATGCTGAAGAAAATTGTGAGTTATATACAAAACTAGCATTACAGATTGATGCCACAAACGCTGAAGCTTTACAGACACTAGCATCTATGCGTATTAGTCAACAAAAAATAGAGGAAGCCAAAGATGCTTTATCTAAATGTTTGCAATCTATTTCTAGGGCGGCTACGGAGGATAGTGTTGATCTCCCTACCTATGCAGTTCGAACATCCATTGTGAGGCTATTAATTGAAGTTGAAATGCATGAAGAGGCTCATCAACTTTTGGTATACCTTCAGAAAGAGGATGATCAAATTTTGGATATATGGTACTTATTGGGCTGGAACTGTTATGTAGAAGCTCAAAACCTACAAGAACAGGGTAATGGGTCTGAGGAAGAAATAAAAGAGCTTCTCATGAATGCAAAGTTTTATTTCATTTCGGCCTTAGGTGTATATCAAAAAATAGGATGGGATGATGAGGGCATCAAGAGTCATATTCAGGAACTACTCGAAATTTTGAATGGCCTTGGTGTACCGAATATGGACGAAGAAAACGAAGAAGCTGAGTGGGAAACTTCTGAAAACGAAGAGGAAATGGATGAAGATTAGAATTTTGTGTGGTTTCCTTGAATAAGTTGTCACTTTTAGGGTTTTAATTTTTGGGTATTATAGGTTATCAAAATATAAATATAGTCCGTCGACATCACATCCTTCATAACTGTGTATCCGAAAAGGGGTTCTTACAATACTGAAGTTTCTAGACTATTAGCTTTTTGGTGTAATCCTTCAATGTTGTTAGTTAGTGCGTAATAACAGAATATTATACCTTTAAGTTTATAAAGTTTAGAAGATAAAATTTTTAAGAATCCCCAGCCTTTGATTTTATGCCAGCAAATTGGCTGTAAGAACCTCATAGCTTCTGTTAATGGATCATCAGTGATTAGCAGCTTATGCCCAAAGTAGTCTTCATCAATAACCAACGGCTCTTCACTTTCAGAAGGGATGTAACTTTTAATCTTATCCTCCTCTATTTTTTGCAATTTCATGATTTTCTTATTGTCCTCTCTAGCGTACGCAATTTGTTCAACTTCCGACATATGGGATATCTCTTCAGCTTTATTTCCGTACATATTAAACTTGGATTCAAACAACAATAGGTATATGGTAAGAGCACCAAGAGTAGCTCTCAAATAATCTGTTGAAGACCACAGGTTATCGGACCACTCTACTAATTCAACGTATTCTTGAAATTCACCGTCCTCTGCACATTGTGTGAAATAATCAAATTTCAAAAATGACCATTTTTTGTAAATTTGATAAATAGAATGGAACCTTTTCAAAGCTAGCCCATATAATTTCTGCCGTAATAGGGACTCACCATCTTCAACTAAAAACCAAACACATTCAGTTTCTGCTAAATAATTGCATACCCCGCCAAATCTGAATCGTGAGAACTTAGACAAGACAATATAAGCTTCCTCATTTCTATCCATACGTATTAAATATTTTGCATATTTAGAAGCTAGAGCACGGTCACTTTTATCAAGTTCCACTGACCGTTTAAATGAGCACAGTGCCTCTTCAATTTCACCCATGCACAAGAAAATTTTTGCTTTTGCCAAAAAAAGTTCTGGATAAGTCGGTGTATGATCAATTGCTAAATTGAGCCAATAATTCGATTCTTCATAATCACCTAGCTTATAGTGTGCGAGGCATAAGCAATAGGTACACCATAGTTTATGTGTTGGTATATTTTTAGCAGAATCGCCTTCTCTAAAATTACTCAACATAGTAATTAACTTCTTAGAGAACGCATCATTTGTTTTAAGTGGGATTTTAAGTAAACTGATGAAGGAAGGAATAAAATGATGCATGGAATACGAGATCAAGTGATTTAAACAAAAATCGTAGTCCAGATTTTTGGAGAGCAAGAAAATTAAAACAGATATACCAGTCTGAAGAATCTCTGAAAATGTTTTAATTAAGGAATCAGTTCTCTTTAGCAAGAGATCAAGAGCTAAACCTCCACTTTTGTAAAAATTCCATAAACTATTCAAATATTTCTCTGAATAATCTAAGCGATTTGGAAACTTGATGAGCAAACGAGCGTATAGGTATATCGATTCTTCGTAGTTTTTCTGGCGAAATGCAAAGTCAGCCTTAATATGCTCAAAGTTGAAGTTATTTAAGAATGAATTTTGATTCATTAATAAAATTTCTAACACGGTTTGACTACCGTTTTCGATATGCTCGCATATTCTAGGTAAAAATGAAATAAGCCTCGAAACAACTAAAGGGGATAAATTACATGAACTGATTAAATATTGAATTTGTTCCAACGACTCTTTATAATTCCCAGAAAGAAAAGCAGACAACGTAAAACATAATCGATATTCTAAATTACTTGAATCCAGTTGCAATAGTCGATTCCAATTATCAAAAAGGGGTTGATACAAACCAAGTTGAGCTTGCAAATACGCGGCATCGTACCACAAAGATTCATTGTTAGGAGATATTGCTAATGCATTCTGATAGCATTTAAGTGAGTTGTTGTAATCTTTGGTTTCTCTGTAAACAATAGCTAAAGCATGCCAACAAAATTGAGATTTAGGATCGATAGAAGAAGCATACCCACATTTCAAAAGTGCACTACGACTATCATGCAGTTTGCAAAGATTTAAACCTAGCAAAGCTACGGAGTCGGGATGTTTAGGCTTTTTTTTTAATACTGACTGGATAGTTTTGAGACTTTTGGAATATTGTCCCTTTTCAAATTGATCTATAGAACGATCAAAAAGAAAAGCTTCTTTTTCGGACAATTTACTCATCGAAGGATAAGACTTTAATTGAACACCCTGCTGCTAAGTCAATAATCACGTTTATAATATTGCATGCGCCCTATAGGAATTGTAACAGTAAATACTTCAGTGCGTATAACAATTTGATCTGAAAATATAATTACTCCAAAAATATGTAAAAATGTTACAAACAAGTAACCTGAACCTGAATATTTTAGAAGAAAATATATTTTACCAACGCATCAACGAACGATCGGCTGAGCCAAGAAAAGTGATTTACGCATAAATAACCAAAAAAAGATCAATAAATTGGTACTAAACTTATATAGTTACTCATAAATACCCAAGTAAAAGTATCACTGATTTTATTTTTAAGTGTTCCTCATCAACTTAGTCGAGTGAAAGCTGAAGGTTTTTTCCTGGTTCTAAGCGACAACTAAATTGTATAATTATTAACAAATGTCTACCCTATCTCCAATTTATATTCCAATACCTTTTGGAAGAGTGTCTTAATTTTATTATAAAAAACAATAATTTTGCAAAAGATACTAACGACTTTGTAGTTTCGCATTAGTTAGAAAAAAAAAGAAGATTGGCTGAAAAATTTTAATTTCCTAAAATATTTAAGGATTGAGCAAAGGAATAGAAACGGTAACGGAACCTAACTATAATTCTTTAATCGTTTTATCATAGAAAATCCAAAGCTTTTCACATTTGCATTCCAGGGGTTTTGCCGTAAGGGAAAAATCGTTAGTATTCTAAATAGACAAAAGATTATTTCTTGATAGTATGAACGTAAGGGATTCAATCAAATATCGAATAAAATTTACAAGAATTATGTCGGTTAAATCACATTCATCACTGTTTGATTGTGCTTCTTAAATACTAAGTCTCAGTATTAGCCATGTTAAGTTGTATTTCCTTTACTCATTATGGCTAATCAAGAATTAACAATTTAAGACATAAAGAATATCAACGAAAAGATAATAAATGTCTTTTGCTCTAATTTACTTCTATTTTCTGCAAAAGATCATACAAATAAATCTACTATTGTTGGCATACACTGCATTACTCAAAGTAGCAAAACCTTCAAATAACAATGAATTATACTAGCGGTAGCAATACCAAATAATGCTAGCATCTTAATTCAAGATTGACAAATAACGGAACGTCTATAAAGTTGTTTTAAAAAATACGTTGATTGATGAAAATATAGTTACATTACTTTGATAAAGCTTTATAAAATACCTTACCCCTTTAGGCATTGCATCACTCGTATATTGTCTGACATTGAACAAAAAAAATACTTTGGACGCATCAATGAGTTTTGTAGTAGTTTATGTGCTACAGACTCTGTAAGATAATGAAGTTGATCGCAATACGCTATCGTAATGCAATCGACGGTGTGCCATGAGTATACATTATAAGCAAATTTGAAGTTACATTTTGCATTACTCATATTATGATTGTTTCAATAGTTGATTATGGTAGTGGAAACGTTCGATCCTTAATCAATGCCGTTAGGTATTTAGGGTTTGAAACACAATGGATCAGGAATCCCCATGATATTGAAAAAGCTGAAGTATGTCATTATTGTTTTTAAAAATGTTGTTACCATCTACATTATAAAGGCTAAGTCAAATCGGTTTTTTTTTTCGTTTTCATCAAATACTAATCTATACTTTCAGTGCTTGATTTTTCCTGGTGTTGGAAACTTTGGTTTCGTATGCGATTCCTTAGCAAAGCAAGGATTTTTAGAACCCTTGCGTCGCTATGCTTTGTCTGGCAAACCTTTTATGGCTGTATGCGTTGGAATCCAAGCATTATTCGAGGGGTCTGTTGAAGCACCACATTCTAAAGGGTTGGGCGTATTTCCGGGGTTAGTCCAAAGGTTTGACAACGATGACAAGACCGTCCCTCATATTGGTTGGAATTCTTGTGCTGTACGATCTGACACTTCAAAAGAGTTTTTTGGTATGCGCCCACATGACAAATTTTATTTTGTGCACTCTTATATGATTCCAGAAAAGGGACTTATCCTTCCTCCAGAGTTCAAAATTGCTACCACGAAATATGGAAATGAAACCTTTGTAGGTGCTATTGTAAAGAATAATTTTTTAGCTACCCAATTTCATCCGGAAAAAAGTGGATCTGCAGGTTTGCGTTGTTTAAAGGCATTTTTAACCGGTAATTATGAGCAACCTATAAGTGGTGAAGCATCTAAACTTATAGAGAACTCCTTTGGCGGATTAACAAAGCGTATTATTGCTTGCTTAGATGTCCGTTCCAACGACGCTGGTGACCTTGTAGTTACAAAAGGTGATCAATATGATGTCCGTGAAAAATCTTCTGGAAGCGAGGTTAGAAATCTTGGAAAACCTGTGGAGTTATGTCAAAGATATTTTCAAGAAGGCGCTGACGAAGTCGTTTTTTTGAACATCACTTCATTTAGAAATTGTCCAATGGCCGATGCACCTATGTTACAGGTTTTAGAAAAGGCAGCTCAAACAGTATTTGTACCTTTAACAGTAGGTGGTGGAATCAGAGATGTATCAGATCCTGATGGGACTTTTCATCCTGCTGTCGAAGTTGCTGGTATTTACTTTAGATCAGGTGCCGACAAAGTATCTATTGGAAGTGACGCCGTTTATGCCGCAGAAAAGTATTACGAAAATGGGAAGAAATTGAGTGGAAAAACTGCTATAGAAACAATTTCTAAGGCCTATGGTAATCAGGCAGTTGTTATTTCGGTTGATCCTAAACGTCAGTATGTAAAAGTTCCTGAAGATACTAAACACCATGTTGTGAAAACATCTCGGCTTGGACCTAATGGAGAAGCATATTGTTGGTATCAGTGCACCGTTAAAGGAGGTCGTGAATATCGTGATATTGATGTTGTTGAACTTACTCGTGCTTGTGAAGCAATGGGTGCTGGTGAAGTACTATTAAATTGTATGGATCAAGACGGTTCAAATGCTGGGTATGACATAGAACTTGTTCGTCTTGTTAAAAACTCTGTGAATATTCCAGTAATAGCTTCAAGTGGTGCTGGTATTCCCCAACATTTTGAAGAAGTATTTAAAGAAACGGATTGTGATGCAGCTCTTGCCGCCGGAATTTTTCATCGACAAACTTGTCGCATAGAAGACGTCAAAGAATATCTGGCAATACACGACGTTCTGGTTCGCACTTAGCTAGCGAAGTCCGTCTGAATTACGATAAAAAAATATTTGTATCTAATTCCTTCCCCTTTTAGCACTAAATTAGATGTCAATAGTGCACTGAAATTGCATATGCCAATAAAATTTGTTTTGGATAATATAAATTTTTATCCAGATTATTAAAACTATCTGACATAGAGTAGTATTTATTACTTTATGTAATATTTACTCAGCAGAATTTTTGCATATCCTCTTACGTCTTTATCGACTAAAATTATAAAACAACTGTACAAGATGGCCAGTGAGGGCGCGGACAGGAAGTATACCAAAAAGGGGACTTTAGATTCTCTCCAATGTTTTACGAGGAAGCTGCTTATAATAGACAAAAGAATTGAAAGAGCTAGCAAAAAAGGCCTAGGAAGAGACCTCGGGAGACTAAAATCTTTATAATTGTGAAGAATAAACCGTAAGGCAAAACATATCCTCAGTGATAAATTTAATATATTTGCAAGGATTAATCCATGAGAGCCTAAATTAAACCATGATAGAAGGAATTTTCCAGTAATAAAATAAAATACAGCGGAAGCCAAATAACACTTCCCTTGATCATACAACTGAGAAGAGTTGGCTGCTGAAACATAAAATGCTTCCAACACGCCGTTTGCAGCCATAAACGGAATATACATTGCGTACCAAGATAAAATGCTAGAGCTATCAGGAGAAGCCCACTTACTTCCTGCGCCAAACAAAAGAACAATGTCCGAGTAATTACTTCCAAAAAGGATAAACAAACTCATATAAGAATATAATTTTAAAATCCATGCCAACAAATTTAAAGCCTTTTTTTCATCTTTTTTGTTCTTATAATGCGTTAACTGAGCAAAAACAATGTGAGAATGGTCCTCTACTGGTCGAAACACGATTCTCGCCAATAAAGAACCATAATTGGAAGCTAGCGCATACGGACCTTGAGCAGAAGGAGAAGCATACCATGCTACCATTATCTTATCGCCCTTTGTGATTAGGTGTTTTAACAACACTTGATAAGTATGTGAACAGATTATTCGAAGAGTAGAACTATCCCAAAATATATACCTCTCGTTTTCTCCCACTTTGTGGAGAAATATGGAGAATGGCTGTTTAGCAAAATACCTTAAAGTAAAAAAAATGGTTACTTTTTCTGACAAGTTACCGAGGGCAAAAGGAAGACTTGACGGTGCCTTATTCCTTCCTAAAACAGAAATTGCAAAGGACAATAAAGAGCAAATAATTGTTCCAAGTCCTTCTGCTGAAGCAGTCTTGGAGAACTTCTGGCGCCATTGAAGAACTTCATAGTATGGTTCAGATAGCAACTCAATGAAACTAGAAACGGTGTAAATAAAAATACATGTTTTAGAATAAGGAAAATTAGGAAGTGAATAGAAGTAAAATAAAGAAACCAGAAGCGATATTACGATACCAATGTAAACACTGATCAAAGAAGTATTCTTGATCAATTGCAACTGATCACTTAATTTTTTTGATTTGTTTGACTCAGTAGAAGTAGAGGTAATTATTGCATTTTCCGAAGGAATTCTTTGCATAGCTAATCGAACCGACTCCCTGCTGAGGAAAAGGATCGTACTCTGTAATATCTCAAAATGAATAGAAGAAAATGCATAGGCGCTAGGACTAGTTAACCGAATGGTCAGTTGGTTTAAGAAGAAAGTCAATATTCTCGAACTTCCTTGAAAAAATATGGAGGAGCGCAGTCCCTTCGAGGACGACTGCAGCAAAGAATCAGATTTATCCATTAGCTAGTTGGTACTGATCTAGATTCAAAGAATTATACTACAAGTCAATAGTTGTTTACCTCTTTCTTCCATTAATGTCCCAACTTTTTTTATGTAATTCGTATTCTAACTTATAAATGAGATATTTACTTGGTGGATTTGGCGCATAAATGGGTGTCTCTTGAGCGCGCAGTTAACTTTTCAGGACACATTACTAACATAGAGCATTAAGGAATTCTACAATATACTTGAGTTAACGAAGTAGAGTTGCCATGTTTAACCCGCCGGCTATACAGCCATATTTGTATTAAAGATGCGTTAAAGTACAGTAAGCTTCTACTGCTTGTAATTCATATGCTGTTAATACCAGGTTACCTTAAACTTCCATAAGTATAATAATCACAAACCCATTTCACGACTGATTTTAAGGACGTAGGTACAATTAAAATTCGTTTTCCTATTTTATAATTTTGTGGTTAGATAATTAATAGTAAATCAGATACTCAAGAATATACAGATGATTATTACTGTATACTAAAATTTTTTTAGGCTGAAGAGTGTTTGATGTTTAGTGAAGCGTACCGTAAATTAAGCATTGCTGGCATGTAATAACTTGGACTACTTCTAGTTTAAGGCATCATTCTACTAAGTCTGAAAGTTTTTTGTTTGAAACTCATTAAGAACCTTTGTAGACAACTTTCTATTAAAAAAAATAGGTTCTTTATTTGTACTTAGCTTTACTTTTGCATCTGCTTTTTAGCTACAAGTTTGAACAATTTACTTGTGTTTTACACCAATACTGGGACTTATGCGATTAAGCTTTCTATTTTAATTCTGCTATTATTTTTTTTTGTCATAAACTTATTTTGATGACCTTGATGATTAAATTGTACTAGAAAAATGACAGAAGGAGTTACTGTACAAAAAGTTCAAAGCGCTAGCTCGAATGGGCACAAACCCAACACAGTAATTTCGCAAATAATCTCAGAGATGCAATCACTTTTGGGTAGCAGTTTCGAGGTGTATACTAAAACAATGACGGACTTCTTAATTGGACAGTTGAGCAGAAAGGAAATGAAGTCGATGCTGTTAACTTTCGCTGGAAAATCAAATTTTGGTAAGATATAAATTTTTATTTAATATTGTTCTGACACTTTAGATAAACTACACAATTCAATCATTTTTCATATTCTCAAATTGATGCAAAAAAATAATGATACCTTTAGTGCTCTACATCATTTACCTTGGTTTAAACGGAAGAAAGTCGATAATAGTTTATTTTTACATAAAAAAATTAGTTCGCAGAATGCACAGGTTCGATTAATCAAGCGAATAGTAATGTCTTTAAGTTATAAAGACCGGGCTAGGATCAAAACTGCTTTAAAAGTAGGCTTTATTATAAGTCTTTTTTATCACCTTTCTAACAAACATATCTAGGAAAAGCCAGTTACACCAAGTTTGATCTCAGGATTGCTGCTGGAAACGAGAATTGCAAAATTACCTAAAATTCCTGTATCCCGAGACAAGCTGAATTCAGGTAAGCCTATTCTTTAATAGGTTCTAAGGAAGTATTCAAAAGTGTAACCATTTAATTTTTATTAACGGAAATTTCCTTTTAACCACAATTTGGGTAATATTTTCACTAACCTCATTAGTATTTGTAAATGATATTAAAGCCGGCTATGTTGCACCTCTAGCATGTGAAACACTTGAACTTCCAGATTCAGAATCGTTAAAAGAACGAATTACAGCTATTTCTCTTGAAAATGGCTTATTGGGTGGTGTACAAAAGGGTGTGTCTGATATTATATTGGCTGGGTTAGAAAGCCATCTAAAGAACATTCTAAGCAGATGCTTTTCTATATTAAACAAAAATATTCGACAAAAAAATACTGAAAATGATGCGGCAGGTTTTACCATTAATGACCTTAATCTAGCATGGACTATTGAACCTCATGCTTTTGTCGAACAGTATCCACAGAAGTTAAGAATGCCGTTTTTGCTTCATGATAGTTATACTGAAGATGAAATTTCAATTTGTGCAGAATCGCCAAGCTACATGCTTGCAAGCAATGATGCGCAAAGTGATAGGAATTCTGTTGCTTCCCTTTTAGATGAAGTGCTTTCATAACCGCGGAGGTTCTTTTTTTTTTAATCTAATCGTCAGAAGTGCTTTATTTATTTACAATCTTAAAAGCTTCAAGGGCTATTCTTCAAGCGTTTCAGCTCGCAAATATACAAGACTTGATTATCCTTTTAAGTTAGATTTTTTTCACATATTTTTTTTTTTTAATTTATAGTAATGAATTTAATATATAACAGGTTGCGAAATATGTAAGATGAAGCAATATAGATATTCTAAAATACGTAATTATCCAGCAAGATTTACCGACAGAATACTATTATTGTTCAAGATTTGCTAAAATATAGTATTAGTAAAAACTGTTTAAATACGATCATCAGTATCCATATCGATGCCAGCATAAGGCGTCCGGAAATCCTGTTGTCTATTACTGAAACTTTCACTTTCGCCAACAGCTTCGTCAACAGAAATGCGCTCATCGTCCATCTTCTTTAAAGATGTTTCTTTCATTGTAACGTCCTCATGAGTAGTTTTCTCATTTTTACCGTCCTCCGAATAAGATCTACTAGTAGCCATCTCTAAGGTGGCATTGTCCATAGCTTTGCGGTCGTCAGGATCTTCCCAAAATCTGCGGTTACCCTTAAAGAGGCGACGTACCCATTGAGGCAATAAACCCCCCTCGACACGCCATGTCCAAGCTTCTTTTTGATTATAGTCAGCCGGTACAAGTCTACCGCGTGACATTTTGTCAATAGCATAAATAATGGAGTTTAGTAGAGCGTAGCAAATAATACCGGCAATCAAGCCATACGCAATCGAGTAGGTAAATGGCATCAAAGCAATTGTAATAAAAGCAGGAATGGAGTCACCAAGGTAACTCCAGTTAATCAATGTAGTACTCTTCATCATCATACTGCCGACAAGTACTAATGTAGAACCGGTAGCCCAGACTGGAATACTTGAAAAAATAGGAGCAAAGAAAAGAGAAATGAAAAAGCAAATGCCTACAACCATACCTAAAATCCCTGTTCTACCGCCAGCCGAAATACCAGACCCGGATTCAATAAAAGCAGTAACAGGTGAGCAACCAAAAAGTGACCCAATAGAAATACTTAAAGCATCGACGATGTAAGCAACTGCGGATCCTTCAAAGTCTTGAGTACGAGGATCGACCAAACCAGCATAGTTAGCCATTGAGTAAAGTGTACCAGTCATATCCATAATGTCAACGTACAGAAAAGTAATCAGTGCAATGGCAAATTGACCGCCTGTAACGTTCCACTGTTGGGCAACAAGAATACGGTTAATTTTTCGAAAGCTAACAACCTTTTTGAAAAAATCAAAATTATAATCCCCTGTAAGCGTGTGGGGAAACATAGTTACTAATGAGCGTCTAGGCCAACTTGTGATAGTGACAAGTGCGATTCCAGCAAGGACAGCACCTTTAAATTTGTACATCATTAAAATAGCAGTGAGAACACCGCCACAGAATATACCTACCCACATTCTTCCTGATTGTAATTGATGACCGTTGCAGCTATAATCAGCGTTTAGGTATTCTGGAGGGCATCCTCCTAAAGCGACAATATCAGATGAGGAATGCCCAATGACTCCTAACCCAGCACTTGGACTGAGTCCGATAATTGTGAGATACAAACCAATACCAGCACCAGTAGCAAATTTCAAAGAGGCAGGAATAACTCGCGCCAGCCATTGGCGTAGACCTATAACAGTTAAACCAGTAAAGATGAATCCTTCAACAAAAACAGCTAAAAGAGCTTCTCGATAGGAAACACGTCCAGTGCCATTATATCCGACAACTTGGTACGCAAAATAAGCATTTAAACCCATACCAGGGGCCATACCCACGGGCATATTGGCAAAAAGACCCATGCAGAAAGAAGCGAGAGCAGAAATGGCAGCGGTGGCTGTGACGAGATCACGATGAAAGTCTTCTTTGCAAAGTACATAGTCATCAAGTTTGTCACAATCATCACGATTAGCTTCAGTACATTCGCAAGTGCCGCCCGTATCTACGAGAATGGTAGCATTGACAGCCAAAATGTAAGCCATTGCAAAAAAGGTAGTAAGACCAGCACTAATTTCGAGAGAAAAGCGACTGCCTTTACGCTCCCGAGGATGACCACATCCCTCTAGACGAAACCAACGTCCGAATGCCGAACGAGCGACGATCACGTCGAACTCTTCGACCCAATTCCTTACTTTTTGTGTGATGCTCATCTTCTCGATAAACTAAGGAAAAAAAGAAAAGAGGATTGAAATATTAAAACAATAAAAACGAGAATACTTATAATATATGTATATATATTACACTAGGTATCCAAATAACCTGCCGAGGATAAATAAAACACAACAAATCAACGGAAAGATCCGTGTTAATGCTAAGCAAAAAGCCCTTTTCACAAAAATAGATTACTTATTAAAGATACAAATATTAGAGAAATCCCAAAACCCACAAGGAAAGAAACCGATTTTGCTTCCAAACCTCAAAAACAGTAAAAGCAATTTAAAAAACTTTTGATGAAATTGTAAACAAAGATCGAGATAAAAGCAATCTAATCTTTAAAGTTGTTTGATCAAAGCCGTTTTCTAAAATCCAGAACCTTTTCGACCTACCACTAATCTAAAAATTTTCTGCTAAGCGATGAATCTCGATCTCAACGTGAAGATTGAAAAAACTTTATAATCCTTATCAACTGGATGCAAACCTACACCTAATTAAGTACAACAGTGAGTTTTCAGTCCAGGACCTCTTTATTACTGCAAAGAAATAGAAATTGGTGTTTAGAAAAAAGTTTGTAAAAAATGCAAAGTGTCGCTGATGGACCCAAGGACTGTTAAATACTAGTCAAATTTGGGCGCTTATATTTAACAGCCAATAGCTGTGCTATCAGATACTGCGTCAATTTCGCTACTTCAAAAAATGAGATAAACTCAAAATTCCACTGCCAATAACCTACTCCAAAGATATAAAAAATTCTTAAAAGTAACAATGATAACATTAGTAGTATTCTTCACAAATAATCGACATGCGAAAATTGCAAGAATACAAATGTATTCTGAAAAATAAAATGAAATTAAGCAGCCAAAAAAGAAAGAAAAAATGAAGATTACTAAAACTATTTTTGAATTCTGTCTTTGCTAAAGTTATTGCTTCTCTTTCTACTACTTGCATTAGTAACAGGGGGGTTTCATGTAGATAACCCTCACATACTCTCTCACGTTGACGCTGAATGCTAGGAGCAAAAAAATTAATTAAACCCGTTTTAACGACTTTAACTTGAGCACACCACAGGACTTTGTAAGGATATTGTAAATTGGTCCGAGCCATGTTTAAGATATCACCTATACAAACATATTTATATCACATTTGTTCGTTTTTGCAATCGCTTATCAAAATTCATGCAATTATAAGATAATTAAAGTAAACGAAATCATTAAGGTAAGTGATTATAGATTTAATACTTGTGCTCGTTCGTTTGGTGAGTTTTCTCTGACGGTACAGATACAAGATTATTTTGACTTGAATACCCCCATTATTGAACCTTCATAGTAAAAAGAAAAACACATGTGGGGGACATATGCTGGTAGGTGCAGCTAATACTAAAAGTTAAAGTGGGGAAAAAGACCTTACTGGGGGTACATAAGTTTATATGCTATAGAAGGTTAGCAAATGATTTTAACTGTGGTATGAAATTAAAGTGGGATAAAAAGACTTCAGTGGGGGATTCAAGAATTCATTTAGGGAAATCCTTGAAGTATGAAAATTTGAAACGATATAGATACAAGTAAACTACGCATAATTCACAAGGCGGTATTCGAAAAATGAAATTCTTAAAAGACTATCAAGCGTTATTTTATTATATTATTATTTACTACTTTTTTTTTTGTACTAACAGCTTTACTATATCTTTTTCTTAATGCAGCTACCAGGATATTTGTACTGCAAAGCACCCGACTGTAATGTTCACTCTTAATACATTCATTAGTAGTTTTTCCAAATCCATATGTTTTTAGCCGGCTAAGGTATAATGTACTTTAAAAATCGCTGCTGATCTAGTCAAAAGTTTAATGGAAATCATCCACTGTATTACGAAACATATAGTATTTTTAACTGTGTCGCACTAATTAAACAAAGGTTGTAGCAGCTTTTAGGCAGCTGGGATGGATTTTTCAACCAAGATAACAAAACCGTCAATTATTAGACAGGAATCCAAAATTATTGATTCCTTTTTATTATTGCATTTTCAATTCCAAAACATGCAAAACAGAAGAGATGTCAATGGCATCCCGGTAAATAAAAGAGTCCTTTTTTTAGAGGGGATGGGGACCGGCATTTTACCAATTTGGTACAAATCAGTCAATCTAACTATTAAATGGATTTGCAAGTTAATTCATTGGATCCTATGAGTTTAAGGTATGCTACTCCTAGTGTGAATGGTATTCTATGTTGATTGTTTATAGCTTTTCTTTCTACGCATGCACATCTGTTATGAAAGCACAATCATATAAAATTACACGGAATCATTGTTTAGCAATAGCACGCTGACAATTTCACAGGTCGCTTCAGTGCTATTTTCTATTTACAAGCCGTGGTAGTTTAATTATCGACATTATGTTATTTTTTGTTGAAAATAGCAATATCAAGTGTCCTTCGTAGTCGCTTCATAAAAAGTCAATTCTCTTTGTACCGAAAATTAAAACCCATTCAATTGCTGTCTTTCGCTGAAATTGTTAAATTACTAACGACCTAGACGGATTCCAAACAAAAAACGGAAAACAAATTTTTTTTTTTTTGTCAAACGATTTTTTTTACTATCTGTGTTCAGCGGAATGTACAACTTTAACCCTTCCGATAGTTTAAAAAAATCCCAGTATCAAAGGGAGTAAAAAGTAACAAAAAGCTTCCGTTGAATGCTACGACTTGTAGCCACATTTTTTAGTCCCTAACAATTATAGCGAGATATATTTGCTTCCCGCTCTAATATAGTGTAGTGTAGTTTAGATCCGCTACATCACATGTTACCAGCAAAAAAAAAACATCAGATTTTGCCTACAATGAGATGATACGATTTGTAAAAAAATCTCGTGTTTTCAAGAACACCAGCAAAATATATATATCGCAGTTTTAACCTGCATTCCGCAGTTCAAAAACATCCAATTCCTCTACTTTTCAAAAAGTCTTTCACAACTTTAGGGTCAAGCAATCTAGCTTAATCTTTAATCCCTTCTTGTAATAGTTTCAATTGCAAATTATTGTAGGCACTTAGTTTTTGGTTGTTAAAATAACAAGGTCTTGTTATTGCCGAATACAATACGTCTCAATTTTTTGACATCTTTTAGTGTTCAAACTTGAAAACTTGCAAGTTTCTAATTTATCTGTAATTCCATTTGTGTCTAAAAACACCGACGGTTATTACTTTTGTTCTCGCCTTCCCTTCTCCCTTGAGACAGATCGATATAATTTATCAATTTAATTTTGTTGGTCCATACTGATCAATTTCGGATTTTTTCGTTGGCGAAAGTTCCGTTTCTTAAAAATTAACTACATCTCGCTGCTTAAATCGGTAAATCGACAAAGACAGCCGCGCAAAGCTTGTACCTTAAACTTTGCTTTGCATTATATAAATTGTCACCATCGCAAACTAGCTCACCGAACCTCCGCCACAATCGTTGTGTTTGATAGTTTGTTTTTCCCAAAGACAAATTATTGAAAATCGAACAAATAAAGAGGTTTGTTTCGTTTAAATATCCTTTTTATTACTTGTTGTTTTAAAAGGTTCCTTATTGGTTTCATCGTTTTTCAATTGTTTGTATAAATCACATTTCTTGCCGTTTGTGATTTGTATATATTGTACCAACTGTTTTCTTTCTTCAGTCTAGACACATAGATATATATTCGCATATATATAACTAATCAGCTTCTCTCTTTTCTTACACTTTCACTTAACTTTTTGCTATATTTTCGAATTTGAATTTTTCTTGCCACTATGGTTACCACCGTTGAAATGTTAACTACCTGGAACCCAGTGACCGTTTCCTTGGTTTCTCCTGTCATCATTTACTGGGTTGCTTCTGCTTTCTTCGGATTTTTGCATTACATTGAATTACCTGTCTTTGAGAAGTATCGCATTCATCCTCCGGAGGAGATAGCCAGACGCAACCGTGTTCCTCAGATGGCTGTTGTTAAAGCCGTGCTTTTCCAACAACTTTGCGAAGTCGTCGTTGGAATCGCATTGGCCATGTTCGAGGGCTATCCTGAACCCATTGACGAGGCTAAGCAAATGTTACGCTACGAGGCTTTCTTCAGCAAGAATTTGCCTGCTTTGTTACAAGTTGCTCCCTTTGCCCCTAAATTGGCTTATAACTTTATTGTTCCCGCATTCCAATACTTCTTTGCTTTCTTCATCATTGACAGCTGGCAATACTTCTGGCACCGTTACCTCCACTACAACAAGAAGCTCTACAACATGATTCATGCCCATCACCATCGTCTCCAAGTTCCCTATGCTATGGGTGCCCTTTACAACCATCCCTTTGAAGGTTTGATTTTGGACACTTTTGGCGCTGGTGTTGCTTATCTCGCCGCCGGTCTTTCTCCTCAACAAGCTGTTATTTTCTTCACCCTTTCTACCTTGAAGACTGTTGATGATCACTGTGGATACGTATTCCCTTATGACCCTCTTCAAATGTTCTTTGCCAATAATGCTCGTTACCATGACCTTCATCACCAACCTTACGGTTTCCAAAAGAACTTTAGCCAGCCCTTCTTTACCTTCTGGGACCACGTTTTGGGAACTTACATGCCTCCCAAGTCTGAAACTCCTTACGAGAAAAAGCAAAAGGCTAAGAATGCAAAGAAGGTTAACTAGAAATTACAAAAGTACATGTGCTCTGTGATATTTGCATTTTTTGAATCTTTCTTATCCTTAGTACTTCTGCTGAATCCAATATACTGTTTTTTTTATATTGAGTTATAAATGTTTACTATTAATTTTTTCTCATTCTTTCTAGTTTCTTTGTTTGCTATTTTCATTTTTTTTGAAATTTTATTAATCTAATTGTTCTTCCTTTTAAATTTGTCGGTAGTACAAATCGATTGGCAATCCTTACTGTTGAAGTTATCCCTCCTATGACTCTAGGTATTTGTGATAACCGTAACCTTGTATTTTTATGTTATTTTCCACTTCTAAAGTCTCTTTAAAACGGGATGTTTGACACGGACTGCTGAAGAACACGATACTTACCTAAAGATGCATGTTTTTGTGTATCTTTACCAAAGTTGGTTGGTCAACGAATTTAAATCGTTTGTCGCTCATTATTGAATTTTCGACTTAGTATTGATTGTTTTAGTCTACATACAGTATATAATTTATTAATTGATAGCATTTATTATTTACAGACTTCCGAGGATATGGTATCGTAGACGCGTTTTATCAAATATTATAAAATTAATAACTTACTGTAAACACGGGTTAATATTTGCTTCGATTGTAACATATTATAACAAAAGTCAATTTATTTGCATTGCATTGCATAGGCCCCGAAAGCAAATTATGCAAGTTATACTTAAGGAACGACTAATGTAAAAAGGACTTTATGATAATTACAGTATTGAATGATAAAAAATTTGTGCAAAAGTTGTGAAGTAAAAAACACGTGCCTGGTGGTGACAGACGTGACGCGTCTTGACATACGCGCTTTCATTTGTCTCGTCCACTACCACCGTAAATTTGATTTTTATTAGTATAGCGCTTTCATTTCTGTACCTCCTTGTCAACAGCCGTTTCCTCGACATTGACAAATTTCTTCAACCGGTATCCCAATTAATACAATCAACAAAGGGATACTTCCAACTCTTATGTGCTTGGACCGCTTATCATAGGTGTTAGGTCGAGGTCGCATAAGTCAGTAGCAGATTGTTGTTTAAATTCAAACTGAAATTGTTTTCTTGTTGCTTTTCTTCGATCAAACAATTTTGGGTGATCTATTTCGTTTACGGTTTCTTTTTTTAGACAACCTGCGTACAGATCGCCTTCCAGTTTCTTGAAGTAATTCGATGAATGTTTTCGTGCCAATCTCTTTATAAATTTAGTCACTCTTTTAGGAAACGTATCCCCGTCATGTTTCAAAGAGCTCAGCAGAAAAGCAGCTTGCTTCATACACAAAACGAGTCATCGCATCAACCCTCCTTGAACAAATTGGGCGGTTTTTCGTCCGCTTCTTTAAACTTCAATTCCTCTCGCTCCTCTACTAATGATGATCAGCAAACATTTTCTAGCCAGTCTGATAACCTTCCGTCATCTCCAATAACCCTACCAGCCAAAAGAGGTCGTTCTGCTGCTAGCTTAAAACAACTTGATAACACCGTGGGATTCGATGTTTCGAAACCCTCACTGCCCGTTTTTGAAAATTCTGGCTTGGGTAGTAAATACTCCACTGAAATAGCGAATGGCGTCTATATTGATGAAAATGACTTTGATGATGATCTACTTTTAGAAAACGATATTGACCAAAAACCAATTCCTTGGTCTTCATCCCCTATCGAGCATACTAAGTTAACTAAATCAATGCTCTCGAGCGAAAAGCGGTCAAAAAATCATCTCTCAAAAATTTACGAAGACCATACTTCTGAAAAAGGCGCAAGTAGCGTAATATCTAGTAATATTACGAGGCAGGGAATAAAACGCTCACGAACCCTTCCTTGGGCAGTGGATCCTTACAGATATGGAGATCCTGATCCTAAAAGAACCAGCACTTCAGCTGATATCAGTCAACACACTGTATCTAATGATTCTTCAAATAAGCTTAGCAATGGACGAAGCAGTTCTTTGGATAGTCTGGCTAAAAAACGCATGAGTAAATCTAAGTCTACCCCACAGATATCTAAAAAATTTTCTGTTCCTTTAAACTCTGCTTCCAAATCGCCAATAGGATCTTCTTTGTTTAAGACAAGTGATTCTCGTAAAAAATCTGTCCCTAGCATATTCCTTTCCGATGAGCAAAAAAGAATTTTAGACATGGTTGTTGAGCAACAACACAGTATATTTTTTACGGGCTCTGCTGGAACAGGTAAATCTGTTCTCCTCCGAAAAATAATTGAAGTCCTAAAATCTAAATATAGAAAGCAATCTGACAGAGTTGCTGTTACCGCTTCTACAGGCTTGGCAGCCTGTAATATCGGCGGTGTAACACTTCACTCCTTTGCTGGGGTAGGCCTTGCTCGTGAATCTGTCGACCTCCTGGTATCTAAAATAAAGAAAAATAAGAAGTGTGTTAATCGTTGGTTGCGCACCAGAGTTTTGATCATTGATGAAGGTAAACAATTTAAGTGAGTTTATATTTACTAATAACTATAGTTTCTATGGTCGATGCTGAATTAATGGACAAGTTAGAAGAGGTTGCGCGTGTTATTCGCAAAGATAGTAAGCCATTTGGTGGAATTCAGTTGGTTTTAACTGGGGATTTTTTTCAGTTACCTCCTGTTCCAGAAAATGGGAAAGAATCGAAATTCTGTTTCGAATCTCAGACATGGAAAAGCGCACTTGATTTTACAATAGGATTGACTCACGTTTTTCGGCAAAAGGATGAGGAATTTGTCAAAATGCTTAATGAATTGCGCCTCGGGAAATTATCTGATGAATCGGTTAGAAAATTCAAAGTTCTTAATAGAACGATTGAATATGAAGATGGGCTTCTTCCGACAGAGTTATTTCCCACACGTTATGAGGTTGAGCGTTCGAACGATATGCGTATGCAACAAATTAATCAAAATCCTGTCACGTTTACCGCTATTGACTCGGGTACTGTTCGAGATAAAGAATTTCGTGACCGATTACTGCAAGGGTGCATGGCTCCTGCCACTTTAGTGTTAAAGGTAAATGCTCAGGTAATGCTTATAAAGAATATAGATGATCAGTTAGTAAATGGATCTCTTGGAAAAGTTATAGGTTTCATAGATGATGAGACCTATCAAATGGAAAAAAAGGATGCTGAAATGCAGGGAAGAAATGCTTTTGAATATGATAGTTTAGACATTTCACCCTTTGATCTTCCAGACGTTAAGCAAAAGAAATATAAATTGATTGCAATGCGTAAAGCTTCATCCACGGCAATAAAATGGCCATTAGTTCGTTTTAAACTTCCAAATGGAGGTGAACGTACAATTGTTGTACAACGGGAAACTTGGAATATTGAGCTTCCCAATGGTGAGGTTCAAGCTTCTAGAAGCCAAATTCCTCTTATTTTGGCTTATGCGATATCTATTCACAAGGCACAAGGACAGACTTTGGATCGAGTCAAGGTTGATTTGGGTCGTGTTTTTGAGAAAGGGCAAGCGTATGTTGCCTTATCTCGTGCAACTACTCAAGAAGGTCTCCAGGTTCTTAATTTTTCGCCTGCGAAGGTGATGGCACACCCCAAAGTCGTGCAATTCTATAAACAACTGGCTTCTGTTAATGGTTTGCCGATACGTAATGAAAACAAGGCTCCAGTTCAAATGAGGGGAGTCAAAAATAAGTAAAAATCAATTTTTACGAGTTTACCATGTACTAAAGATTTATTCATAACGGCCTGAATATATATGGTTGAAGTGTACAGTGATTTTAGACTAATTAGGTAATTTTATTCATAGAAATAATTTTAATAATATATTCATATATTTAATTTCTTCTTTGTTTATTAAATTTGAGCTTTACATTTATTATTATTTTTCCTATGGTGCTAATTCATTTCTATAACAGCGGTATTCCTTGAGGATGTTTAATTATGTACAGGAAGTAATTGTTACAAGGCCACCTTCTAGTAATCTTTAACTATCGCATAAACTGTAATTAAACGAACAGGGTGCACCTCGCTTCAATCAGTCTCTTAACTTTAATAGCCAACACACCTTGACCATGCATAAAAACTGAACATTTAATCCACTTTCAATCAGAACTTTGAAATCGATAACATAAACACAGTTTTGATCGATTTATATACTGTTAAATTCTCGCCTCAAATACCCTGTCGAAAGAAACGACAGATAATCTATTATTATTTCCACAAAGTAATGCTAGAAAAATGAAACGTGTGGTAATAACTGGACTGGGGGCCGTAACCCCTCTAGGCAATGGAGTTAAAACCAATTGGCGAAATCTAATTCAAGGAAAATCAGGTATCGTATCTCTTAAAGGATTTCCTGAGTATGAGCAAATACCAAGCAAAGTTGCTGGAGTGATACCAAGGGGAAAAGAAAAGGAAGAGTGGAATGTATTAGACTACGTTGACCAAGGGAAATTACGTGAAGTAGCTACTTTTACCCAGTTAGCTCTCACTTCTGCAGCTGAAGCATTAAAAGATGCAAGGTGGATTGACATAGATGAACAAGAAAAGCTAGCAACGGTATGTGAATCCAGAAAACTGTATACTAACAAAAAAGGGAGTTTGCTTTGGAACTGGCATAGGAAATCTTGACGATGCTTTAAATGAAAACGGTGTATTAAATAAGGCTGGAATAAGAAAAGTTTCACCGAGGGTCATTTCTAAAATACTAATTAATATGCCAGCAGGGTATATTTCACAAAGATATGGTTTTACTGCCTTAAATCACACAACAACTACAGCATGTGCAGCAGGTTGTCATGCTATAGGAGATGCCTTCAATTTTATAAAGCTTGGACATGCAGATGTTATTATTGCCGGTGGTTCTGAATCCTGTATTAATCCGCTAACCGTTGCTGGTTTTTCAAAAGCAAGAAGCTTGTCAACCAAGTTCAACGATAATCCAAAAGCGGCCTCAAGACCGTTTGATGCAAATCGTGATGGATTTGTAATTGGAGAAGGCTCCGCTGCCTTAGTCCTTGAGGAATTGGAGCATGCCAAAAATCGAAATGCTCATATATATGCTGAAATAGTCGGTTATGGTTTGGCATCTGATTCATATCATATTACAGCTCCAAATCCAAATGGGGATGCTGCTTACTATGCTATGAAGCGTTCCTTAAAACAAGCTGGTCTTTCTGCAAGTCAATTGGATTATATCAATGCTCATGCAACTTCAACCAAGCTTGGAGATGTAGCAGAAAGCATAGCGATTACTAGGTTACTTTGTGATGTGAACCGGAATCCTGAGGCATTTCCTGTATCTAGTAGCAAAGGCTCTATTGGCCATCTTTTAGGAGCAGCAGGTGCAATCGAATCTGTCTATACGGTCTTGACTGTCCAAAAGGTATTTTATTCTACTCAAACTTTCTATTGCTAACAAAACTGTATAGGGCGTCTTACCCCCTACGTTAAATTTCGAATACTCTGATATTCCTCAGCAGTTTCAGTGCGATTATGTGCCGAATGTGGCTAAAGAGAGCCGCATTAATGTTGCTTTGTCAAACAGCTTTGGATTTGGTGGTACCAATGCGTCTTTATGCTTTAAGAAATTCTTACAGTAATACAGAAAAAACGTCTTGTTAATCGATTAATAGGATGAATAACATAATAATTCTAAACGAGTGATAAACTAAAACAACTTAACATCGTAAAACTCATCGAAATCTGAGATCTAGAAACCAAAAGCGAATGTAATATAAAATAATAGAGAAAAATACGTATCTAACGCATTTCACCGTATGCTCCACGAGTATGTGTAGTATCATATGCATCTAAAATCCTTGACTGGTCCTCTTCACCTTGAGAAAAAGCATACCCTCTCTGTTTACGCATTCTCTGCATCTGTCTTATTTTCCTGATAGCTTTATGAAACCCGACAATACGAGGTCTATAGTCTGTGACATTATATTTCTGAATTTCTTGAACGTAATGATACTCCTCAGGATAATACATTCTGGATGAATATTTCCACACAAAGTCACGCATCAGTGCTATTGTTGGCAAAACAAGTAGGGAAGCCCAAAATTTTAGATTCCCGTAAAGATGTGGAATTATTCCGTAGTACTCCTTTGAAAATCCGATAGCGGGTGCTGCAACAGCATAAATGGGCATAAACACTATCCATAGCAAGAAAGATCCGAGGGTAGCAATTACAGTGTATTGAGTCCAATGATTACTAATTAAGGCAGCCTTACCTAAAACAGTAGCTAGTATTGCAGCGTAAAGTGTAGTACCCCACACCCAATGACCTGACGCGAGACCATCCTTATTAGGACCATCATAGTAAAACACAGCAATGGAACAAAGAAATAGAAGAAGTGAATGATAAAACCCATTTGTTATCCAAGACCAAAACCTTTTTAAGTTAAAAAATTCACTTCTTTGACCTAATTGATAAAGTTGCGGATACTGAAAAAGTTGACCAGCGCTTACAAACTGATCAAATATACCTATTACCACCGGTGGAAGAACAGTAAAAAGCACATTATACAGTGAAATAGACCAAGACTCAAAAATTACCTGGCCGGAAAATGCATTGCAAAAAGCGTACCAAAACTGAGTCATGTAGAGAGCAATGTTTTTGTAAAACGAGTACAAAATAAGTTTGCTGAGACGCTGATAACACCAAGATCCGTGAACAAGTAACAATTTTTTTAAATAGCAAAATTGGGAAATTGAAAAATCAGAGCTTCGAACTGCTTGTAACCCTTCCATACCGCTGATTCCAACCCCAACATGGGCAGCTTGAATCATCGGCACATCATTAGCGCCATCTCCAATAGCTAATAGCACTTCACCTGTATTTCTTTTAACCATCTTAACGATCAAAGCCTTCTGTAAAGGTGAGACACGACAACATATCACGGCACGGCATAAAGAAGCCAGTTCAAAGAATCGGCGTTCTAGGCTAAAATCTAATGCATAAGTAAGTGAAACCCCATCTATAACCAAAGCCATTGATTCAACATTTCCAGTGGTAGCTTCGTTTCGATATATAGAAGATAACTTAGCCATTACGCTTTCAGCAGTAGCCTCTTTCGTTTCTTCGTTCACTATAACTAAACCCATGTCTTCATCAATCAACTTGCAACTCATGCCAATATTAATTGCGGTCTCTTGTCGATCACCGGTCAGAACCCAGATTTTTATTCCAGCTGTTTGTAAAGTTGAGATAGTATCAGGAACTCCATCTTGCAGTCTATCTTCTATAGCGGTAGCTCCCAGCAAGATTAAATCCTTTTCAATTTCTTCAGCAGCATCCATAAGCTTCTGAGCACGGTCAACCAGACTAGAGGCTGCAGTTTCAAACACTGTTGACCACCTTTGATATTCGTCTTCCGGGACTTCCCGCATAGCAATACAAAGCGTACGTAAACCCACGGTAGCATAATCTTCAAGATGATGAATCGTAGTTTGTAAGTACGGGTTATCGGATGCTAACCTTTCCATAATGACTGTGTCAGCACCTTTAACGTATAAACGAATTTTTCCATCAGGACAACGAAAAACTATTGACATCCTTTTGCGAGTAGAATTAAATTCGCAAATATGTAATAGTTCATAACTTTCATCTTTTCCAAAAATACTTACAGTCACTAAATGCGGTTTCCTCGCTAGAAACTTATAACCAATGGATGCAGCACCTTTCACTAAGGCACCTTCATCCGGTGAAGAAGCTTGATATTTAATTGAATTAGTGGATTCATCATACTCTGGGATAACCGTATGGCAAATAGAAAGAACTAGTAAGAACTGATGTATAAGGCTTGCATTTTCACTATGTTTGAGATTTTCTTTAAGCGTATCAAAATCGTATATGTACATATCAGAATCAAGGTCTTCTGAGGTAAACTGACGATCTTCAGGAATAACATCAGCATATGCAACACCGGCTATAGTGCATTGACGAAATTCCATTTGATTTCTCGTCAATGTACCTGTTTTGTCGCTAAAAATATATCCAACCTGACCCAATTCTTCAACTAGAGAAGATGTGCGGCATGCAGCTGGAGTATCAGTTTCCTCATTGTACATATCAAGGTCACTGCTGATTAGCTGTGCCTGTATATATCGGACTAACTCAAAAGTAACGAACAAAGAAATTGGCACAAGATTTGAGTAGAGAATCCAGAAAGTCAGCAACCCTTTGAAAAACATGCCGGCCCTGTTGGAAGTATATTTAACATAAGATAAAGCTGATCCATAAACCGAACGATGAATGAGAGCTCCAAGTGAAGAGGCAAAACAAAGAAACACAAAGATGCATAATAAAAACAGAATCTGTGAGTTCACTTGCTTCTCGACGGAAGTTCGTTTAATGGGTGTTTCTGTAGTGTTCTTCATAAGTTTAGATTCATGACCAGTAAATACAACAATGCCATACACCCAAGGCGTATTACGAAGCTGAGCACCACGAAGCAATAACTGATCGGGAGATAATGGAAGTTCTCGATCACTGGGAAGAAGCTTCAAAGTGGCATCAAAAGTATATAAATTATTATTCGGTTGCTCCGATTTAACTTCTCCTGATAGCTGACCAAGCTCTACTGGTTTTAGAAGACCTGCTGTTTCTGGGAGAGCTTGCTTAATTTTTAAATTAGTTTCGCCATCCAAATTTGCAGTCTCAATATAGCATAGTCCCTCTGGCTCAGATGATGATAAAAGTACTAAGTCAGCAGGGAAAAAAGTTTCAGAAACGATTTTAACAATGTCACCAACAACTACATCCTTCCATTGTTTCTCAACAAAACCAGTCCCCTGTAAAACGTAGCAAGGCGATTCATTCAATTCTTGATCTTGTTTTTTGCGCTTTATATCCTCCATGATTTCTTTAATACCAGAAACTGAAAGTACAATTAACATGGGGCCAATCGTTGTATAACGATTAACTGGTGTGATTCCAGGAATTTGCTGCACAACAGCCGTGAAAAGGAAAAATAGATTTGCATATTTTGAGAATTGTTCCTTTAGGAATTTTGGTAAAAATGTGAAAGCGCTGTATTTACAAGTTGACACAGCGTTGTGTAAGAAATGGTTTGCTGAATAATCATTTAAAATGATCTGTCGAGGACCAAGATCTTCTGGCTTAACCTGTTTCTTCTCTTTTTTAAATAAGTTCTTTATTTTTTTTATACGCGAAGTAAATGTATTCTTAGGAGGTGGTAGGAAAGATTCAGGTTGTGTAGGGTCATTAAAATCGCGCAAAGGTATCTCAATGTGATTTACGTTTGTACCTTGCTTATTAAGTTGGTTGGCCTTACTTTCACTTCCTAAAGGACTATTCTCTATTCTTGTATCAGCAAGGAATGGATTGGTAGAATTTTGGCCTGAAGAAGATATATATTGGCTTTCAGAGCCAAAAATATCTTCGAATTCATCTTCACCCAGAAAAGGATTGTCTAACGTTCTACCAACCATCGATTCTCCGGCAAATTCATCCTCGTCTTCATCTCGTGATATCCTTTTAGCATTTTGCTTATTATCTACATCTCGGGCCATTGATATTTACAAGATATTAACAATGCAAATGATATGCGCAGAAAAAGCAAAGATAGGACGTATTTTCAATTATCCTTCTTAGAATTAATAAATAATGTTTTTTTTTTAGAACGACAATCACTTAAAAACTCAAAGAATGCGAATTGTATTAAGAGTATCGTCGCAGGAGTATATGAAATGGCGGAGTGTTGAACTGACATAACACTGAGGAACGTAAAAATACAAACCACACGTATTGTAAACAAAAGGTTCATTTGAACGCCAAACTAAACTTCACTTTCAATAAAACAAAAGAATTGATCTCTCCAAAATCTTATAAGTAAAAATTCCTACTTATAAAGTAGTTTAAAATACTATTTTAAATCAAAAGTTTGGAAATAGATTGGATAACGATATACCACATTAAAAAGACAAATGTTTTTACCATTATATGGCATACTAAGTGCCTCTAAAGGTCGCATATTCAGAAACAGTAACTATAAAGGAAGAGTAAACAAATGAAATTTAGAGTCACTTACAATAACTAAGTTCACATTTATTTAAAAATTTACAAATATATCAATCACTAGTAATCGCAATTTTACAGCAAAAGTAAAAGGGAAAGACATTTCATTTATTGGATTAATCTGTCTTGATGCTCGTAGGGGCCAACTTGTTATGAAGATACAAGTAGTCCGATATATCATCAAATTTGTTCTTGCTAGGGTTTAGCAACCTTCTTCAGGGAAAATGAAATCTAAAGAAGGTGAATAAACTAGCTTCGAGCGAATGAACATTTTCATTTCCAGTTTTGCAAATTTATCTACATGAGAGCACGATTTAAAATAAGATATATCAGTTTGAATTAGAAAAAACCTAAACTAATTACTCTGCTATTTACGAAGTGGTTAATATGTGTATATACGTTAGCGCTACCTAAACCTAACAGGGCGTGTGACTGGAATATTCTTATAGGGTAGGGTTTTTGCTTAGTAGGAATGCTTGACAATTGCAAAAAATTAGCTTGCTTGCAGCAGTAGGTTTACAAAGAAAGAGACGAAATGGCTTTAAATTGTAATTATCTATTTGTCAAAATAGACTGTGAGTGTCTTGAACATTTCATCCAAATAAATAATCAAATTGATGTCCAGTATGTTGATCGATATAAGACAGGAAACTGAAAAATCTAGCATGTTAATGTCGTATGTAAATAAAGCACTTACAGTTTCTCTTTTTGTTCTAACTTAATTATGTCGGGGTAAATAGTTTTAATTTTTAAGGACAGAATGTCTTCTTCAAAGCAATCAAATTGAATTTTTTCTAGACCATCTGTAACAGAATCGTTATAAGAAGAAAATTTAATATCTTTTAAAAGAAGAACATGACCTGGACTTTTACTAATGTTCATCGTTATATTTGGATCGAACGCTTTGTCTATTAATCCCGTAGGAGCACAGCTTCGTATAATCATCAGAACATGAGCCATCATTTTACGAATCTGATTTAGCATAAAAGAATTACCTTTAATCGTAACAGGAATCCATTCCCAGTTTTCATAAACAAAAGGAGTTCCGCAAGTAACACTCTCAATGAATCGATAATTACTTGGTGATGTGGAGTCATCAGTGACAGTAAAGTTATGAAAATTATGCCGGCCTTCGTATTTCTTTAAAAGCTGTTGTAAAACCTTTAAACGATCCTCTTTTATACGATAATTCATATAGCAATAATATTCAGCTTGCTTTAAAGCCTTCTTTAATTTTGCTTGGGGAGGTATTACAATCCCAGCCGGAATAGGCTTTTCATAGAACATACCTTTAAATGGGTTAGTGAATGCATCTTTATTAGTATCAAACATTTCTTGTATTTCCTTCTGCTTAAGCTTCACTGTATTCCAAAAAGAAATCAAATCGTTCATTGAATAAACTAAATTTCTTTCTAACTCATTATCCAGTTTTCTTGATAAGTTTTTCTGCATTTTTTTAAAAAGAGGACAAGAGGGCTTAGGAGGAAGTAAAGCAAAAGAAGGAATTAAGTATTCATATGTCCTTGACTCGCAAGAAATCCTAGGATTAAAGTACTTTGGCGCAGGAAAGACACTCCACACACGAATTTGAGAACAAAGTGCTTCATTCAACTCAGTTTTAAGTAAGGAAATATCTAGTGGCTTATCGACAAAAAGATTTAATGATATTAAATTTCTTAATGTATGGACCCCTTTGTCTGTTCTAGCTGCTCGCGCAATACACAAATGTTCAGCATCAATGTTATTTGTTTTTAAATAGCCCAATTTTTTAAGTACAGCTACAACATCTCCTTCAATTGTTTTAAGGGGATTATTTATTTGAATCCCATGGTAACCATAACCAGAATATCCCAATAAAATGATGATACGAACTTTGTTAGATTCTTTTGTGCCCTCGATTTTTTCTCGCTTTGGTAATTTTGGTGTTTCTAGATCCTCTGCGGGTATATGCTCCTGTTGATTTTTTCTTTTCGAGATAGAAGTCATTTTTTATAAAACAAATCTTCTAAAAAAATTTAAAGAAAAAAAAAACACCACAGTTTACTATTAATTACAAAAACGTATTAAAACAAAAGACACAGAAAATATTGGTGTTTAAGTGTGGTATGGACGCAATCAAGAATGATGCACACGAGATTGAAATACGCTCATTTTTTAGCGACATATTAAAAGTCTTTACAACTAAAATATTAGATACGAAAATAAGATATCCTACTTTATTATCTTTGTAGATGAATAACGAAATTTTGGAGTTTTAATGTACAACATAATATTAGGTAAATCAGAAAGTGTTTAGTTATAAGGATAACACAATTAGCAATAAGTATCTATGACAAGCTGATCCATTAATAATTAAGGCAGGTAATTAGGTAAAGGAAAAGAGGAAATTATTTTGCTAGCAAACCATAGCGTCCGACAAATTGATAACCAAAAGATTAATTTTATACAATAAAAGATTACGGAAATAAAATGAGCGGAGCTCGACTTATTGTGGTGAACAGAACAAAACACAGTGATACAAAATTTGGTAAGGCTAATATCATCGACCGCGAAAACGGCACCAACCATTCCAATCAATAAGCGCTTGCATACAGCCCCACTCCGTAATTTTTTTCTCTAGCCAAACTAAAGAGACAGGCTTTGTAAGAAAATCATTGCAACCAGCAGCTAAAGCCTCGTTTCGATCAGCCATTAGGCTAGAAGCAGTAAGTGCCACTATAATCACAGGAGATTGAAATTTGTTTTCATTTAGCTGATCCTTTTCAGGTATCGGTTGTGTCAATTTTGGAGCACCAACTCCAATTGCGTTTAACCGCTCAAGTCTCCTAATTTCTTGGGTGACTTCAATACCGGACATCGTGGGAAGTTGGATGTCCATTAGAATCAAGTGAAAAGATTTCTTTTTCCACTTCTCGAGTGCTTCAAGCCCATCTTTAGCAACCTCCGAGGAAATATTGCGCTTCTTCATAAAAGTCTCTAGGATTTTTTGATTAATAATATTATCTTCAACAATCAAAACGTTAATTGGAGGAATCACTCCTTCAAGTAGACTAGCAAAAGGTGCTTTCGCACCTATGCCGGGACTTGTTAGAACATTGACTGGTGAAGTACCAACAATTCCATCTATTTGATTAGAAGGAAATCCTAAATGGGCTTGTGTATCAGCATTTAAGGGATCTTTGTTGTCTGCTATAGGAAATTGAGAACTGATATCAGGGTTCATCCTATTTGCTGCGTCAATATCAGCATTAACCGCGGGAAGGACTCCTGCGGTACCAGATTGTTTCGTATAAAGCGATGAATGACTAATACTTCTACTATTAGTGGGTGTCGCGACTTCGGCTTTCGCCAATTTTTCAGCTGTTGATTCATCAGACCGAGTCGACATTCCAATAGAATTTTTTCTAGTAATGGATTCGGCTTCGTCTGATGGTTGCGACTTGTCAGCTGAAGTTAGATCTGGTAAAGAGGGTCTTGAAGCCAATGTTTGCTGTCTAGAAGAACGAGGCAAAAGTAGTACGCCAGTTTTATTTACATTAGAGGAAGGAAGAGTTTGATGGGACCTAGTTCGGGATGCATTTCGTAAATTATAATTTAAAGGACCTCCTTTATAAGAATAAGTACTTTGATGTCGTGAAGGGGCAGAAACCGGGCTCTCAAGTGAATCAAGAGCAATGGATGGCTGTTTGATACGCGGGACTGTTTCGTTCGCTGGGGTAGGGATTATGTTAGGTGGGTATTCAGAAAAAACGGGAGGTGTTGATTCAAATGTAGAGGATGAGAGTTGAGAAGAGCGATATCTTAAGGCAACTGAGGTATCCGGCGACGCTACTAGAAGCGCGTCGTTAAAATCCTGACCATGAGGATAATAAGTTTCCATGACAAATAATATGCTTTCGTTGGGACTGAGTTCTCTAGATTGCAACTCCGATGATGCATTTGGTGGAGCTACTACACGAATCGAAAGCTCAGGTGCATCATAATACTGACTGATACGAATAGGGAATTTCCGAGCGATGGCATCTTTTAAATCGTCAACCAGATGATCTTCAGACAATATAACGGAGGAAGTAATCCCATCTGGAACTTTTTTAAACCAAATGCGCATCTTCTATATATCTTCTTTCTTTTGACTTAACCTCAACTTTCCTATATACAGTATGAACAACCAAAACAGCCGCCTGTTTTTACGTTTAACATTCGATAGCTTCTTGTATAATCCCCTTCTATTTTAAATTTAATAGAAATATACAAGTATAAAATCACTGTTCGTGATAAGGAATGAGTAAGGTATGGTTCACGATACAATACGGCAAGCCTACTTAAGGTGTTGAGTTTCGTTACCTAGTCGTGCAACAAGCGCTGGGGATTTAGTAGAGTACTTAGAGTAACACCTTCCATCTGAGGACAAAAATCGAATAAATTTTAACACGTGAAAATAATAGGCACAGCTAAAACTGCGATTGTAAATTATACATTCTACGATACGAGCAAATAAGTATTCGTTTAAAAGGGATACTGTTGTGTTATTGACTTACTATTAGAATTCGACATTACTAAAATTTAACTAATTGAGTAATTGTTTCTGAAATTTATTCCTTATTTTAGATTTTATTTAAAGTATGTAGTTTAAAAAAAAAAAAAATTAAACGTTATACCCATACTTAGTTGGCTACCATTAATGGTCCTATTACTACTTGTCAGGTTTGGATATTTAATGACTCAGATTAAATGATTTAATCAACACAAACCAATATTTTTGAAATTCAAAAATAATGAGGCTTCAATTTCTCAATGAGAAACCAAAAAAAATTATTTTAGATAGTAACCCATTTAGTCATAGAAAAAAAAACCGTGTTTGATTATATGTACAATTTATCAACTCATTTATTTTTATCAGGTTCTTAAATCATAATGATAAACCTAGGCGATTCTATTAGGAAGCAATATATTAAGGACTAATAAAATAAACAATAAATATTAATGATTAGGAAATCAAACGCACCAAGATAATCAAATTGATAAACAAACTATAGATAAATGACAGAAATATTGAATCAACAAAATTGCAACTCATTCAAAAAGTTATCAATTTACACTTAAAGAATTATTTACCACAAAACATACTGTAGCGTTAGCATTTGTTGCTCCTGTTAATAACGACTTCTGATCTCGATGAACTCAAAAAGTTCGAACCAACATAATATAGCGAGTGCTTTTGATCATTCAAGAATTAGAAATGAATGCTAACAATACTACATTACAATTACGAATTACTATATGTCACATGTTCTGATTACCTATCGTCTTACAAATGATAACAATACGATGTAGATCCACTAATAAATTTTTTAATTTATTAGCTAGAAATGATAGATGTAAAATCAAAGGAACAACGTTCTTTAGTTCAGCTGTGGTGGTTTGTTTAGAGATAAATTACATTACCGCCTTCATACAAGGATATCCGTAACCCCCGTTATCATACAACCATATGTACCGCTATGTAGTGCACATACGAAAATCAAGTAGTCTAACATATCATTAATGATAATTACGAACTGCATAGCTAAAAAAAATAAAACGCAATATCAAACTTAACGAAAATATTTTGTGTAAACGTTAATAAACTGTAATTATTTTAAGGAAAAGTGCTTATTCACGTTGTTAAAATAAAAAAGTACAACCTACAGATGCGTACACAGAAAGAAGTGAGTTTATTCGTTCCGCGAACTAGCTTGGCAGTAAATTTTGGGGAATTGACTTTTGTACATTATAGCATACCATTGTGGATCAATTTTATGTTCATTGCATTTTTTTAGTAATTATTACTTCTTAGAGTTCCTTTTTTTTTCAACAAAACCTTCGGATTTACGTCTGAGGTGATCGATCTTTTCATGCTATGTCTGCTCATGAGGTGTCCTCCACAAAAAACTCAGAAATTGAAAGAATTATTAAAGAGGCAGAAGATGCGGGTCCTGAAAATGCACTTACGTTAGATCTATCTCATCTAAACTTGCGGGAATTACCTTATGAACAATTGGAAAGAATCCAGGGTCGGATAGCGAGACTAGCGCTAGGCCATAACTTTATAAAGAGTATTGGTCCTGAAATCCTAAAGTTTACTCGTCTCCGGTACCTAAATATTAGATCGAATGTCCTTAGAGAGTTTCCCGAATCTTTGTGTCGACTTGAGTCACTTGAAATTTTAGACATTTCTCGCAATAAAATCAAGCAACTGCCAGAATCCTTTGGAGCTTTAATGAACCTTAAAGTTCTTTCAATTTCTAAAAATCGTCTTTTTGAGCTTCCCACCTACATTGCACATATGCCGAATCTTGAAATTCTTAAAATTGAAAACAATCACATTGTGTTTCCTCCTCCGCATATCGCTAATAATGACTTGCAAGATTCTGATATGCAGTTGTTTATTGCCAATATAAAGGGATATTTGTCGCGAAACGAATCAGTCTTTAGAACGCGAAGTGAAAGTACTGTTTCCGCTGCTTTATCCGCTTCAGCTAATCTTAGTCACTCGGAAGAAAATGACTCCTCTGTGGTTGATTCTTACTTATTTAGTGCCCCATCAGATACTAGCCATGCGGTTTCACCTGGCATGCTGACGTTTGTCACGCCAAGTCCCCATTCACATTCTCCTGCCGGGCATCAACAGTCCACACCCAAATCGACTTTGTCAAAGACAAATGAGAACTCAGAAGGAACATTGTATGATTCAAATGTTGCTCATGGATGCACTCATCCTCCATCACTTAATCAATTAAACAAATTTCATCTAGATGCGTCGCCTAGACAAGCCCGTCCTCGTAGGTCAGTTTCTTTAGCTACTGGCCTCAATTCTCCTTCTGTTTCAAAACCACCTTCTTCTGCTACAGGACCATTGTACCATTCACCCCAAAGCTCACTCACCAATTCCTCCGTCGCTAGTGCAGACGTTCAAGAACGTACTCACAATACTAACGGCGCTAGCCCCATTCAAGACCAAATTTCAGAATTCACTGATCAACATCAAAATCCCTCAAATAATGATGCTGCTTCCACACAATCGATTCTAAAAACAGCTCCAACGCAGTTGAGTGCGAGTGCTAAAACATCAGCCATAAGTTTACCTGAGGTTGCCAAGAAAGAGCGTAATAGAAGCAATAGTACAAATGATGATTACTCTTCTACTAGACTTCCATCGAGTGTTTTACATCGTCTTGAAGCCCTTAAAGAAGCGCGCAAACTTTCTGAGCAATTACCAAATCGAATTTTTGCTCAAGATCCTCATCCTTCCCCTCGTTTGAAAAAAGAAGAAACGCATGAAAATGGCTCCAATTTGACAAATGACTCGGTCAACAGCTACTTCAGTAACATTGGAGGGAGTGAGGTTGAAATGAAGCACTCGGCCTTTGAAAAAACTTTAGAGTCGTCTAGGGGCATATTGTTTTCGCTTTCGCAAGTCCAACAAGCCCTTCGTCAGCAACTTCTTTTTTGCAGCAACCCCGTTGTTTTAGATTCTATGCGTCATGTGTTACATACTGCCAATGTTCAAATTAAGCGGCTAATTCTGTGCTTTGAGGATACCCAACAAAGCAATGATGGAACTGCAAACATTAATTCCATAGTAAACGCTTCATTGTCTTGTATCAGCTCGTTTCGTAAACTAATTGAAGTGACAAAAAAATTTTTAAATGAGCTCACTAGTCGTGCGGATGTCCGATATGTTCGGCTTTTACTGCTAATTCTTTTCGATGCTGCAAAGGAGTTACAAAACGCCTTGGTACCATTGAGTCCATCACAACCCCATAGTGGTAATAACATATTCGCCGATCAGGTACGTCAATCTCCGACAAGTATGATCCGGACTGCATCTGGGCTTACGAACAGAATCGTTAGCGTTGAAAAACCAGCATCAGTGATGAATCCTGAAATTGATAAACAAATACAAGATCAGGTCGCTTTAGCAACAAACAGTGCAATGTCAGTTTTGACATTACTAATTGATGCTGTTCCTAAAAATAACCAGCCTGATCTAGTAAATGAAAACATCGCACCCAATTTGATTAGTAAGTTACGTGAATTGGGATCATTATCCGCCGCCGCCTGTGATGTTACTAGAAAACTTAAGCATCGCCTTCTAACTTTTCAAACGAATCCGGAAGAATTGGAATGGCAGCTTTTTTTGGACGACACTCAAGCATTTGTCAAGTCTATTATTGCAGTCGCAAATTTAGCGAAAGCGTTATCCAGTGAATATACATTCCAAAAAAGCGTATTAGCTGGTCTTTCAGCTGCAACAAGATCTACAAAAGATCTTACTATCTTACTTTCTTCCTCTGCTCGACATTACACTGAGTCATCTTTAGCCACTCCTGTTCCTTTGATGTCCCCAATAGCCCGCGTACCTGCAACACCGTTGTCAGCGGCTCTGGGTTCGGCTGCTCAATCTATTACATCTCCTCTAATCATGTCACCAGCTGCAATTCCGGCGTCAGCCTATAGTACTAATAAAATCGATTACTTTACTGACGCGGATGGGAACGTGGAAGGTTTACAGCGCTAAAGAATTTTTTAATGAAGATTGATGAGGAATAATTGGTAACTCGATAACTCAAAAGCCTACAAAGACTATAAATTTAATGATACAAAAAATGATGCACGATTGAATTTGATTAATTTATTTCTTATTCAAATAACAAAACCAAGGACAAATTGTAAAGGATGATGGTACAAGTAGTGATTAATCTGTTTCCACATGAAAATCATGTACAAAAATTAGACAGAGTGTGTAGTTTTGGGTAGGTACTCTTTGACAAGACAAAAATTTTTTCTAATTAATTGCTTTGCTTATTTTCAAGTTTCATTTCGCATCTTCTGATGATGTCTTCAATTTCATTGATTTCGCCTGAACTCAGTCTGTGGTACTCAATGCTGGAACTATCAGTTGGAACATCAAGTGCTTGAAATGCAAACTTTTTAGCTAAGGAATAGTTTCCCAGATAATATTGTTCTTCCGCTGCAAATTTTGATTGCTCTAAAATATAGGCTTCTTCACCGAGGACGACGCCATTTTTACTAAGATGCTGAATAATCTGTTAAAATCATAGACAATAAATTGGGAGTAAAAAATGAGTAACATACACCAAAACATTGAACTCTTGGAGTCCATCCATCAGTTTCAATGCTTACTTTCTGTTTTAATCGCTTATTCCGTTCAAGCTTTGACTCACTAACATCAAAATCCAAATCAATCGCCAGCAAATCCATTCTTACTAGAACATTAAATTCTTTTGATCGATCAGATATATTTAACAGATAATGGACTATATAATAAAGCCTGCTACAGCTGTATTTTACTAAAAAAGTGTGTAGTAAAAACCTTTTAACCCCACAATGCTTACGAGTAACAAAACTCCAAAAAAGCAAAATCTTAATTGGCTATCAGGTAAAAAGTGTTTGCTGAAGAGACAAGGTCCCTTAATTAGACGTAGAATAGAAAATTAAAAAATATATTTTAATTAAGTGAAATATTAACATTACAATACCCTTTTCAGATGGTTCGTGGAGCAAGAGATGCTATTTTAGTATGATGTTTTGTTCTGAGCTCGTTGGCAACGACTGACAAGATACGGGTTCCCAGAGGCTCACACTCCTTATTAACCAAGACGCAGGCATTATCATCAAAACGAACATAACGACCATCGGGTCTTCGAACTGGTGATTTCGTCCGAACAATGATAGCATGGTGGATATCACCGCGTTTAACTTTATTAGCAGCAGTAACTGATGAACCGCTTCGTGCCTTTTTTACCACTACTACCACTTCATCACCTGTTTTTTAAAAAAAGGTGATGTTAGTCGAATATAAACAAAAGATCACTTCGTGCTACTTACCAAGTGAAGCGAATTTTCCCGCGCGAACTACACGAATGCACTCAGCTAAGGTAGCACCCTTTTCCATCTTATTAGTACAAATAGTAATATTTTAAACTTACGGAATTGTCGATAACTTTGAGTATACCTTTAAGTCCGATCATTGCTAAAGATTCAAGTACTTGACCATACATTCACGTACTCGCTTCCACTATAAATTACACTATGCGTAATATTAGAATTTGGTATTTGACGTTAGTTGGCATATCGTAGTATGTAACACATCGCAAAATATATAAATAAAAACAACTGTTTGTATTAAAAAAAAAGCGATTTGATTAGATGCATTCAAATATGAAATTATTCCAAGCAAATTGTTTGTCATAACCTGTTATCTTGCTTTAACCTTCTGATGTTTTGCTTGTTACACATGTTTTAATCAAATTCTTCATCATGCATGGAGTTGTGGAATAGTCATTAAAGCAAAAATGTGATATTGACTAGCAATTGCTCTTATCATATTAAAATATCATAATGGATTGTATGCTACATATTTGATTTTGTATTACTCGTTAATTTTGTTGAAAGTGAGAGGAGGATTTGGACGTTAGTGAATCCATTTTATTTTTTGGAAGCAAATGAACTATCATTCTCATCTTTAGACGACGCAGTTTGAAAAAATGCTCTGCGATATGTTTACAGTAAACGCCTTACTAATTTGCGATCCGATTATGAATCTCATTAGCCGTACCCGTATCTGAGCTAGACACTACACCTTGTATCGAAACTTTTAAACTTCTTCAAAATTTCAACTATTACTTGTTAAACAGTAAAATAATATTGGATATCGCTCTTAAGAGTAATAAGGGTAAATAAATGGATAAATTAAGTAGACCGGAAATCAGGCAGCAAACTACTCAACAAATGTATGATGTTCCTGAAAACATCCTTGAAATTGATGTATGTTTACTTTATTATTTCGAAATATTTCTAATAGATGTTATTTTAGGTTATAAATCCACAAACTCACGGTATTGGAAGAAACATGTTTACTACTTATGAAATTGTTTGTCGGGTAGGTACCACTGAAATTCATCTTCTGATAGCAGATTATTAACTCATTTTTGTAGACCAATATGCCCTATTTTCGTCTACATAATTCTAGCGTTCGTCGACGTTACAGCGAATTCGAGAAATTTCACGATATGCTTGAAAGAGAGTCCGGTCGTGTTTCAATTCCACCACTTCCAGGAAAGATATTCACTCAAAGATTTAGAGATGATGTTATCGAAGAACGTAGACAAGGTTTGGAAAATTTTTTACGACTGTAAGTATTGAATGTTAATTTTGCCTTATTGCCCCAAAGAGCGTTTTAAATTGCACAAAAACTAATACATTATTATGTAGAGTTGCTGGACATCCTCTTATTCAAACCCATTCTCGTGTTTTATCTTCTTTTTTACAAAGCCCGGAATTCAAGCCTACGCCATAAACCCGCCGCTAACTTGTTTTTCTCCATTTTGCCCTCCAACTGTTAATTTTTGTCAATCTTTTTTTTTATTTTAAAAGAAAAATTTGGAAATCAATCTGTTACAAAGTTTAATTACCATTTAAAATACCTTAGGTTGTTATGAAGTAAGTTTTCTATTGAGGCTAAAATATAGCAAAAATCCGATTCATCTTTTCGCTGTTTTCGTTTTTTAATTTTAAAATTAACAAAAGTAGCTCCATTCGTCAAATTGAGCGTTTAAACGAGCAAGAGTTGGATAAACCTTTTAGCAGTTCTTGGCACCAAGATTATAGTGATAGTGCATATATTTACATCGGCAACTTAGATTTTGATTTGAACGAAGATGATATTTTATGTGTGTTTTCTGAGTTTGGCGAGCCAGTGGATATTAATTTAGTGCGCGACAAAGAAACCGGAAAATCGAAAGGCTTCGCCTTTCTAAAATATGAGGATCAACGTTCGACAGTCCTTGCCGTTGACAATATGACGAATGTAAAGTTACTTGACAGATTGGTTCGTGTTGATCACGTTGCTAGCTACAAAGTACCGCAAAAAGAAAAAGAACCTGCCAACTTAGTACCGTTAGGCGAATCAGGTAGTTCTCTTTCAGTGAGTACAATCAACACTTCTAATTTACCAGACCATGACTACAAAACGATAATACAAAACGAAGTTGAACAAACACTCTCACCCAAAGATGAAAAAGATTTACTTGATCCCATGCGTGATTACATTCATAGAGAAAAGCGTAGAAAGCTCAAGCATGAATCGTCGGACCGTTCAGATAAATCAGATTCAAACCGTCATTCCCGTCATCATCGTCGACATTCCCGTAGTCGTCGACATCGTGATCTGGATGGATAGCTATCATATTGGAGTATATGTTTAAATTTACTTCCTTCGTAATGATACTAGGGGTATGGTACACGATTTATGATGATGAATGATTTTTTATTTGATCAATATAAGAAAACTATTAAAAAGTGTATTGTTAGCATTTTTTTTGGTGTTCTTAAACATACTAAATTTAATGGAGGACTTTGGATTTAAATTACAAGATTGCTGTGGAATTGAGAAATTATAAATGACTTGTTTACAAATTTGTTGTTTGCAGTTTTTTTGCTAGTTTAAGCAACTAGTCAGGATAAATCGATATATTAATTTGCTGCAGCAAACCAGTTAAATGTGCTTCTTCCCAATTGGTAAGACTAATAATTAAGTGTTGTGAAAATTCTACCAAAACCACCTTATAAATAAATATATGTGTATTTTTAATATTTGCAAATTATAATTTGAGTCCTCAAACTATTGTATTTTCCATGGTATTCTAATGTGCTCGAACTACAGCTAGAAGTAATCTTTTAAGGGATTCTAACGATGTCAATGATATCAAGTTGTTCCTATGTATAAGCTGTGAAAGCCTGTTTAACTTCCTTCTGCGAAAAGCAAATATACCTTTATATTGGCTTCTCATAATCATCCTTAATAGACTGAAAATGACCTCTTATGAACTTTCACGAGAGCTAGGTGGCCATAAACAAGATGTATGAAGAAAGGGTTATTTGTTAATACCATAATCATGAACATGTTCAATAACAAATATATATTAGGTTCGCGGTGTTTGCAGTATTTCCAATGAATTGATAGGATCTGCCTCTCGAGATGGAACTTATAGTGTCTGGGAGCAAATCAATGGAGAATGGACGCCCCATTTTTACGAAAATCATGAAGGGTTTGTCAATTGTGTTTGTTATGTGCCGGCGATCGATAAAAACTCTAGGGGTAATTACTGATATTGATTTTATTTATTTATTAACTTTGACAAAGGTTACATATTTTCAGGCGGACAAGACAAATGTGGTATTCTTCAAGAAGTAGGCACTAATTCACCCTCTTATTATTTGTTTGGACATGAGTCCAACATCTGTTCTGCATCTGCATTAAATAGCGAAACAATTATTACTGGAAGCTGGGATAGTACGGCTAGAGTATGGGCTTTAGGCCAATGTAAATATGTACTTAAAGGGCACCAATCCTCAGTTTGGGCTGTTCTTGCCCTTGGTGAGGATATCTTTATAACAGGTTCAGCCGATAAATTGATCAAGATTTGGAACGGAGAAAAGCTTGTCAAATCTATCTTAGCACATAACGATTGTGTTCGCTCGCTTTGTCAAATTCCTGGAGGTTTTGCTTCCTGCTCTAATGATGGTGTTATTAAACTATGGACTTCAGATGGTGAATTCTTATATGAATTGCATGGCCATACCTCGTTTGTATATTCTTTAACTTATATCCACAACCAGCAGCTGATCGCATCTTGTGGTGAGGATCGTACAATCAGGATTTGGAAAGGTAAAGAGTGCTTACAATGTATTACTTTACCGACAACTAGTGTTTGGAGTGTTTCCTCCCTTCCAAACGGTGATTTAGTTTGCGGTTCCAGTGATGGTTTTGTTCGCATTTTCACAGTGGATAAGGTTCGAGTTGCACCTACTGAAGTACTGAAAAATTTTGAAGAAAGAGTTTCTCAGTTTGCCATTTCGAGCCAGGAAGTTGGTGATATTAAAAAAGGGTCACTGCCTGGTTTAGAAATTCTTTCAAAACCCGGTAAAGCTGACGGGGACGTTGTAATGGTTCGTGTAAATAATGATGTTGAGGCTTACCAATGGTCTCAAAAAGAGAATGAATGGAAAAAAATAGGCCAAGTGGTCGATGCTGTTGGTAACAACAGGAAGCAATTATTTGAAGGAAAAGAATATGATTATGTCTTTGATGTTGACGTTGCAGATGGTCAAGCTCCTTTAAAGCTTCCTTATAATGCTACCGAAAATCCATATCAAGCTGCTAACAGATTTTTGGAGCTGAATCAACTTCCCTTGTCTTACACCGACGAAGTAGTTAAATTTATTGAAAAAAATACTCAAGGTCACAGTTTGGAATCGAAAAAGGAGCCGAACCTAGAGAGCCAATCTTCAAACAAGATTAAGACGACCATATTTCCAGTTTCTCAATTGCTTTTCTCTAATGCTAATGTTCCGGCAATGTGTCAAAGATTACGTTCCTTAAACAATACAAAGTCAAACCCTTTACCTGCTAAATCTATCGACAGTTTAGAACGTGCTTTGTCTTCAAAAAAAATTACAGATACAGAAAAAAATGAGCTTTTGGAAACTTGCTTATCTATCCTCGATTCATGGTCTTTGGCAGAAAGGTTTCCTGCGTTAGATGCTTTAAGGTTACTAGCAATCAATTCTTCTTCTGATTTAGCTCCAATATTTTTAGAAGTATTTAGCCGAGTTGTGAAATCTGTGCCTTCTAGTGGGAATTTTGAATCGATCAATGTGATGCTAGCGTTACGTGGTTTGTCTAATGTTGTCCCAAATATCACTGATGCTGAAGGGGTATCGAAACTGATGGATTGTTTGACATCTACTGTTCCGCAAGCTAGTAGCGCCAAGGACTTTAAAATTGCGTTTGCAACATTAGCAATGAATTTATCAATATTGTTGATACAACTAAACCTCGAGAACACTGGAATTGAACTTTTATCAATACTATTTTCATTTTTGGATGATCCATCTCCTGACAACGAAGCTTTTTATAGAGCATTAATGGCTCTTGGTACACTTTGCACTGTACCCGATATCGCTTTAGCAGCTTCTCAAATATATCATGCCCAGTCAATCGTCCATGGGATAGCGGAAAGGTTTTCACAGGAGATGCGCTTTGTAGACGCTGAAAAGCAAATCCTTTCACTCTTTTAGGATAATATTCGGAGGTTTTTTTTAAAGAAACGCGTTGCTTACTTCAAATCTTACTTTACGATTAAATGTCTCTTATTTTAAACGGTTTAACATTAGGCTTTAATGACCTAAATATATTAATAATTCTTCGAAAACCCAAATTTTAATATTGTATATTATAAGAACAAAAGTTAGCAAAAGAGCTTAACGCACTTTAGCATATTCCATTAAACTTCAAACTGTAGCAAAAAATTGTTTGTGGCATTCAATGAATGTCGCCTTTGCCCATTTGAAAAAGTAATGGCGGCTCGGAAGAATCAAAAATCCCCAAAACCAAAGGTTGCTTCTAGTAAACTTAAAAATATCAAAAAAAGTTCAAAAAGGAATAACTCGCAGAGTAGCACAGAACCGGTATGATAAGCGAAATAAAAATAATATTTTTTTACTTACATTTAGAGAAAAAATGCCACTTCGCTAGATTCTAAAAAGACGACAAAGAAAGGCGTTGCATTGCCCGAAATTGCTGAGAGAGAATTGACCCAAGAGGATATTGAATTTTTCAACGAGAATCCATCCTCCCTCAAATATCTTTCTAGTATTAATCCAGAGGATTTAGGCAAAAAAGTAGAAAAAGGCCCTCGGCCTGATATCTATGATCTGAAAAAGTCTCAACAGTTTGAGTTGGACACTTCACGATTGAGCTCTGATGAAGAATCCGTACTTGATTACTCGAAGGACTCTGAAGATGAACAAGATTATGAATTACGACCTCGAGTTAGCTCATCTTGGAATAATGAAAGTTACAATAGACTTCCTATTAAGACTAAAGATGGATTATTACAAAATGTGGTTGCTGATGTAAACAACGGAGAAGAGTTTCTCTCAGAAAGCGAGTCTGAGGCTAGCTTGGAAATTGATTCGGACATTAAGGATGAAAAACAAAAATCATTGGAAGAGCAAAAAATTGCTCCTGAAATACCTGTGAAACAGCAAATAAAAAACGACAAGGAGGCTTTAGGAATACAAGCCCAGCAGCTGTTGGAAGAACCAGTTGAAAATCTTCATCTGATTCGGAATATATTTGAAAAGTTTGACTCCCCATATATCACCATTAAGAAGCTTTCACTTTTAACTTTGCTTGCTGTTTTTCGAGATATTATTCCCGGCTATAAAATACGTCCACTGAGTGAAGAAGAACAAGGCACAAAATTATCTAAAGAAGTTGCTCAACGATGGGAATACGAGCAAACATTACTTAAACATTATGCAAAGTTTCTTCAAACTTTGGAGACTATATTGAAATCGTTCTCTTCAACTCTGGATGAAACTCAGCTGTCTTTATATCAGGTCGCGGTTCGTTGTTGTACAAAGCTAATTGAACAGGCATCACATTTTAATTTAAGTGAGAAGTTATTTGCATTGGCTGTTCGACAAATAAGCCATAAAACCAAAAGACCTGGATTTGATGGCATTATCAATTCTCTAAAAAATATATTTGAGGAAGACAATCTCGGTAAAACCTCATTGAAATGTGTTACAATTTTATCAAGGATGTTCAAACAGAGAAATTACGACGTTCTTCCAGATGTGTATGATCTTTTTTTGAGTGTTAATATCCTTAATGATATGAAAATAAAAGACGAGGCATGGCAGGATGATACCACAAACTTTAAAAAACGTAAAAAAGACTTGCCATATTTGACTAAGAAAGCTAGGAAAAATTACAAGGAAACTAAGAAAATCACCCAAGAGATGAAGGAAGCTGATGCTGTCATTACAGCTCAAGATAAAGAAAAGTATCAGTCGGAAATTTTAAAAATAATATTTATAACTTATTTTAAAACACTGCAATTAAAGGGGAAACTGATTGGTAATGCTCTTGAAGGGGTCGCCAGATTATCGCATTTACTTAACATTGAGTTTCTTGGCGATCTATTGCAAGTTTTGCGAGAATTGGTGATGGATGATACTGTATTTTTGCCAAAAGACAAATCGGGAGTTCAAGCAACTCGTGAAGCACTTCTGACTGTTAGCACAGCTTTCGAAATTGCTTCGGCTCAAGGCGTTGGTAAATTGAACTTGGATTTAGATCTTGGTCTTTTCGTTCAAAGACTTTACAAAATAATATTCCCTTTTTCTTTAAATCCAGATGCTGATTTAAATCTTAAGATTAAGCGCTTAAAGGATCCCGATGCTCCTTCTAAACCTTTTGTAGTAAATGCTACCACTGAGATGGAAATGTTATTAAAATGTTTCCAAGTCTTCTTTTTTAAGAGTAAAAATATAAGTTCTTCAAGGCTAAGTTCTTTTTCCAAAAGGCTTGCTATTGCTAGCATGCAACTGCCAGAACACTCTGCTTCTGCAGACTTAGCTTTGCTTAAAAAGTTACTTTCTCGCTATTCAAAACTCTCTCGGTTACTTACTTCGGAAGAGCAAATTGGTGATGGCATTTATAACCCTTTTATTGAAGACCCAGATTTGTCTAACTCTTCAACGGCTGTACTCTATGAACCATTTCTTTTGAAAAATCATTATTCACCAGCTGTATCTCAATCGGCAAAAGAATTGTTAAAAAGCACTTCGTTGTAGAAATATGTATTTTTTTTTGGATAAAATAAATACACATGGTCATGGAATGGGAGACTTTTTCTATTTAAAATTTCTTTAGATAAAATGAATTATAATATACAAATATGGAGAAAAATATTTCGGTTTTCAAGATACATATAAATCATAAACCTGCTAGTCATCGGCGCGGTTGAAAATATCAGTTTCATAAGTAACGCCAGTTGGAAGCTCGGAATAAGTGTTCCCTGTATGAGTCTTGCACTTTTTAGCATATTCTATTATGTCCTAAAGTTAGTTAGTATATTTCGTTAACATCAAATGGTACAAATAAAACATACTATCTTGGTTAGAACACCATGTAATTTCCCATGATTCAGAAGGGCTAAATTTGTAATGCCAGCATCTTTAAATAATTTAAGCATTAAAACTGGTGGAGTATCATAATTTAAGGTAAATGTGGTAGGGTGAATATAATCAAACAGGTCAAAAGTCGAATCAACAGGTGCTGAAGCACTTCGAAGCGGGTCTAGTCCAGTATTGTCAGTTGTTTGCATATTAGAACTCATTGGACGTCTATTCAGTAATTCAGAGACTTTATTTCTTGAAATGAACCCCTCAAAAAATTCAGTATCATTTTTTAAAACAACAAAGAAAGACTGTGAAGAATCATGCATGGCTCTCTCTAATTCCTCAATGGAACAACTTCTAATCGGCAGCCTCACCAGTTGTTCCGGAGAACGTACTGGAAAATTCAAGGGTATTGAAAATTTTAAAGAGTTGGAAGAAGGGAAGTAGGGTATGTTTCTAAACTGAATCCAAGCATCGTAAATGGATGTTTCAATAATGCTATCCGAGACCCATTTACTAATTAAAGTAGCTAGCATAAGAGGGAGAGCAATGTTTAAAGCTCCTGTTAGTTCAAAAAGAATTACTACCAATGCTACTACTAATCGGGTAGTTGAACTCAAAAATGCAATTGAACCAATCACCCCATAGATACTGGTACCTGCAAGCGATGGGAACCGGCTCTTCAAAAGAGTCCCAACAGCTCTTCCAATACATGCACCAATTGCCAACGACGGGACAATAATACCAGTAGGGATAGCTGCCCCAAATGTAGCTGAAGTCAAAAGAAGTCCCAATAATGCTGATGTAAAAAGAACTATTGCAGTTACCCAAAAGGTAGTCTCGCATAACACAGTTGACGAAGAAGGAGAACAGGAGTTGATAACTTGGGGGAACAGCTCCATTGGATTAAACAACAGCTCGCTTTCACCTAGAATGGCATAAGCCGTCAAGGATGTTATCAAAGATAAAAAAATAACAAAAAAAACGTTAGAAATCTTTGAAAAGCCTTTGGTCTTTGAAGCAAACTTCATGTTAAGGTAAATTAAAACAGATCCTAAGCATCCACATAAAATGCTAATGAATATAAAGGGAAGTGTATCTTTATAACTCCAACGTCTATCCAAAGAAACATAAGAAAGATATCCAACATCTGTGTGCCAAGACCTAATCAACTGTAGAGCTACCACAGAAGACGCAGAGCACAAAAACTCGTACCAAATGGAGCCAGTAAATAAGCTTGGAAAAGAACTAGAAGCTAGTTGTTCTAAAGCAAAAATAACACCACCAACAGGAGCATTAAAAGAAGCAGCAATACCGGAGGCCATAGCAGCAGCAAGCAATTGTCTAGTAAAAATTTCAGAATCAGCAAGACTTGGAGCTATTCTTTCAACTAAATATATTATATTTGTCGCTATATGAACAAATGGCCCTTCTTTTCCAACCCATAAACCAGATGCAACACTGAAACAAACAGCTAAAGATTTGGAACAAAGGGTTTTTATAGAAAAAAAAACGTTCATATCAGGGTATTTATAGCCACTCAAAATTGCTTTAATTGTCGGAATGCCACTAGCTCTAGCAGCAGGAGCTACTACATAACCTAAAGTAGTTGCTATGAATGCAAACCCGACTGAAACACTAACGTATATCAAACAAGAAACAAAAACGGAATGATTGTTTCTCCAAAAAAAAAATTCCTGACATTCATAGTCCTCCGTTAGGGTTGAACAACAAGTCTGTTTGTCAAAAAGTATATTCACAGTACAATACCCTTCACGAAAACTGTTAAGTAATGATGCGAGAGCATTTAATAAAGCAGCTGTTAAGCCGATAAATATACCTTCCAAAAATGTCAGAAATCAGATAAAGAGAATACAGTAAATCAACAGTCAAATAAAATATCACGTACACTACCAACATGCAGATGCATTTAAATGGTTGGATTACGTACCTGAAATAATGGAAATAATTGAATATTTGGTTTCTAAACCTAGAAACCTGAAACGGCCTGCAAGACGATTAGCACTTTTCTGCTCTTCATATCTCTCGTGAATCCAATCAATGAGTTGGTCATCCTTCATTTTAAGATTTTGTACCAGTCAATAGTTGTCGTTAGTTAACAAATATATAAATTCACCTAATAGCTTAAAGGAATAAACGTAAGAGTTCTGCTTGTAACTGACGCATTTAATGCTTGTTAGAGAGGTTAAGGATTCCGGGCAAGTAACTAAATAGTCTTCCGCAGTTTACTCAACATGGAAGTAATTTAGTTTTATCCTTAATATGGGGATTTAAAAAACAAAAAAATGACTAGCACAAAACGTTAAGCGGCAAAAGGTAGGCAGTGAGTAGGTAGGGACTGTTGTGTCGTAGCGAGATGAAAGAATTGTGTGTATTGAAAGCTGCATTCCAATAAGCAAATACAATCAGTAACTTAAAATAATATGATCATAAATGATTAGTGACTATATTTATTACTATCTTTATTGTACATTAAACCCTTATAAAGGAAGTTTCTTATTAATATCTAGTGTTAATCCATACGTAAGATTATTGATATAAATCAGTTGTTGCATATACCTAATTAAACATAAACACTTTTTTTAATACTGTTCAAATAACTTTTTCGTGCATCCAGTTCCTCGCTGGTTGAATCTGTGCGAGACAATGCAATCCATTTTGGATTTTCATGAAACAAGCGCATTGCGTGTATATAGTCATCAGTGGTCGTAGTAAAACGATGATAAATTCCAGGAGGAAGTATTATTAAGTCGCCTTTCTCAACAAAAATTCGAACCCATCTATCATCGACAGAACGGACATCAAAGTAACCATTACCATCGAGAATTAATCGAATTTCCTCATCTTCGTGCAAATGTTCTTCAAAGAACTTCTTTACCATATTGTCATAACGATCTCCAAGTCCTTTTCTACTAACAACAACTTCATCCCGATTTTTAAATCCATATTCTTTCATAAGGCCATCGGCGAAGGTATGTAGATCTCCATCATGATGTCTATAGGACACTTTAGCAGCTTCTAAATCTTCAGCTGAAACTTCAATCTTTGAGTCATTCGGCTTTCTTTGATCGCCTTCGTCTTGGAAAATGTATGCTCTCATTGATGTTATTTTTATGTTGAGTCACGAGCAAATTAAAGAAAATTAAGACTTTTTTAAATTATTGAACGAAAAACTTTAGACTAAACAGAAGAGGTGTCAATTGGAAAGCAGGCAAAACACTACTCGAGTGAGAGTAAAGGTGAAAATAAAAAAAAAAAAAAAAATTCTTCTGTGCATGTAATGTAATACAGTATCTATTGCATTATGCCAAACAAATATTATTGGGGCAGTGTGACAATAGAATATTACATTAAAGAGTTTTAAACTTATGCAATAAGTGCGCAATTTTGTTCATCGATATTCCAACATCGTGAATTTTCTGCTAATTTAGAAGTTTCTGTTTTCTTCTTTTTTGTAACAGTAACCTTTGAGAAAAGCAATAATACAAAATCCCCTTATAACTTTTTAATGTATTAAGCAAGTTTCACGCTAATCAACCAGACCGCCTATTATCATTCCAAAGGACAAGGTTGTTTATTTTAGTCAAGTTTGTCTATTTATTAGCAGTAACACGTTTAGGTGAACATAGATGCTGTGCGCAGCACGAAAGTGTTTGAACAAAACATTTATTTCAGTAAGACTAAATGCATTTTCTTGTCTGGCAGAACTAAATTTTCGGCATACATGGTATTGCTCTAAAAAAGAAACACCTTATCAACTAGAAAGACTCCAAGAAGAAGATATTGAGGAAACATTTATATGTGGAAAGGGCCCTGGTGGACAAAAAATAAATAAAACTAGCATAGTGGCCCAAGTCAAACATATTCCGACGGGAATTATCGTTCGATCTCAAGACACACGTTCACGTGAACAAAATCGTTGTATTGCAAGGAAACGGTTAACGGAGAAAGTAGATGAATTCAAACACGGGAACGATAGTCTTTTAGCAAGAAAAGTTCAACGTATTGTCAAGAAGAAAAAACAGCGAGAGAAAAAAAGTAAAAGGAAGTATGGAAATAAGATTGATGACCAGGATTCCAGCCTGAATAATAATGAAGCGAAACAAGACGTGATCTAATTTGCGTTGCTTCGGTACTCACATGGCATTAACTAGGAGTGAGATTTATCATTCATTATGAGCATATTCGTACATTTTTTTTAATAATTCTTTGGTAGATAGCATGCTTAGAGTCTTATAATGAGTAGCTAAAGATCTGTCTCAAAATCACCTGATATCAATTAAACTGATCATACCTTAGCAATTCCAATTTCAATATGATTAAGCGTAAAACTATTTTTTTTTGTTGAATATATAGTGTCAAGCACCACGAATCCTCCTGGCTAATTGCATGTCTCGTTGCATAATCGTCACTCGTTTAGCATGAATAGCACATAAATTCGTATCTTCAAATAGATGAACCAAGAACGCTTCAGCCGCTTCCTGAAGACATTGCAGTGCCGTAGATTGCCAGCGCAAACCAACATCCGTTGAAAAATTGGCTACAAATTCTGAAGATATCTCTCGTACAATTCTTGAAAACGGGAGCCTTTGTATTAATAAGTCTGTAGACCTTTGATATTTTCGAATCTCTCTTAACGCCGTAGTACCTGGACGATATCTCTTTTTACGTGGCCGTGGAATAGGATCTCCAGGCTCAGCCATTAAAGATTTCTTTGCCATATTAAGTTGTTCCTATCAATTTCTTTTGGGAATAAAGGTTTTTAAACAGTAATTGTTGGAACAAATGCAAGAGCTCGATACAATGAGTTTTGGTTTTGACAGGGGTTTGACGCGTCGCGACTAGCATAGACTCTAAATTATTTAGCTCACTATTTAAAAATGTAAACAATCAAACAGAAGTTCTTTGTCAGAAAATACTAAAGCTACTGTTTTACAAGAAAATCATTAAAATACATGAAAATATTAGGCTCTTGTTCGTTCCACATCATCAGCTAAAAAGAACAAGTATTAATAATAGCTTACGAATATATGATTTCTCACTATTTATAGGTAAGAGAAATTAATCATATAAACCCAAGCGAAACTCAAGACCGATTTTTTTTTAATTGAATAAACATATGTGCTCTCTTTATATCTCGGTTATAATTGATCCAAAAGCCTTAAAAATTTATCGTACTCTTTTACAAAGAATTACATAACGCAGTTTACCGTGGAAAAACAAATTAAAAATTTGACCTATGGTAAAATCAGACTGCAACAAGCATTAACTATTTATTAATTAATTTAATGAAGGATTTTTATAAGAAACATAATTAAATTGTTAAGTTAAAAATAATTTTTTTGACTTTTGCATTCCATTATAAAAACGGAAAGTTGTTTGTTCTCTGTTTTGCAATTCCTTTAATAGCTCAAGTGTTTTAAACATAAACGGTCGAGATGAGTACAAAGTCAAAGGACCAACATGCAAGGGTATCATATTTATACCAGGCTTCGCAATTACTTTTTAGAAACGTTCAAGAACCTACATTGTCGAGACACTATATCTCTACAGCCAAGGATGTTTCACAAAAATCAGTAATGCGAATACACCCAGATATAAAGCGCACCATATGTAAAGGATGTAACTCTTTATTGGTACCAGGAAAGTCATGTTCAATAAGATTTGAGGAACCATCACGGAAAAATCCATCTATCGATCGTGTATTGTGGATATGCAAAAAATGTGCGTTTAAAAAAAGGTTTTCGGACAAAAGTTGTTAAAACATGTTTAGCATTACTTTTGGAATGAAAGATTATTTGTATTCTATAAAGCCGGAGCAACTTTTGTTTGGTATTTTGGTTCTTTAATTTCGCGAGATTGCGATTCAAGTAAAGAAAGATTCCCCATTTCCCGCTTACTCCTTTTTCTTTTGAAATTTTAAAGGGTTTTTGTTGTACATAGACCAAGCAGGAAGACACACCTATTTTTAAATGAATGTTAATATTACATGACTAGAAGCAAAAAAACTAGCTTACAAGAGCCACCAACGATGCTAAAATTAAAAACAATTTAATCACACAATAAGAATCTTGAACTAAATACCCATAAATGTACGAAATAACCTATAGATATATTAGTAAATAAATGAGATTTTATCCCTGACATACAGCACTTGTACATAGACCATAGTTCATATACTTTTGACACCTTAATTGTCCTGCAAAATCGATCGTACCTTCAAGATAGTTCATGGTATGCTTGCTCTTTCTCAAAACAGTAAAGTTGCTTTTTGTATTATGTGGTTACAACGAATGAATCTCGTTATCGTTCGGTTTACCATAATAACGTGTTGTAATCCAATAGCACGTTGTACATTGATGAATATGAAACAAAAAACAAGCAAAAAAAGAGGCATGAAAATATATAGGCAAATCGGTTGCTCCTTCATTTTCAATAGATGTAAATCAACACCTCAATGTCAAATTCGATTTGAAAATGAAAAAGCGGCTCATTGATGACCTATTAACATTATATAGAAATGATCTTTACAATTAACAGGTTAAGGTACTTCAGCGTTCATAAACGATTAATAATTAATAAAGATTCACCAACAAGGGCTTAATTTAAATGTATGTGACTTAAATCGTATATTAATTGCTTAGGTGGTTTTTTTTTTCATTTGGTGAAATTATCTTTTATTAGATGTGCGATTATCATAAATTTTGCTAGTACTTCATTGCTAAAAGAGGTCAAGTCTCCACTAACGGTATAAAACAAGCATTACACGTATACCTTAAGCAATTTGGGTCGTGCCAAAAGCAATTAGTAATGTGTAGCTGTTAAAGTTATTAGGTTCCATAAAATTAAGAGCTTATTGCTTCAAAGATTTGTCCTTTCCGATTTTAAAAGTTGAGGTCTTCTTAGGGATAATTGCTTCGGCTAATTTATAATAATTTCTAATAGATCACCTTCAGTATTGATAAATTGCCTACTTGAAAAGTCAATGTGCAAAGCGTTTCAGAAAGTAATCATCGATGTCAGCAAAGGTCGTTTTAAAGGATTTCTTATCTCAAGCGCCAATTGATAAGTTAAAAGCTACTTTAAGTGGTCATTTGCCTGTTAGTTGCATAACAATGGATGCTAAAATAACATCATTACAGCCTGGTTACCATTTTCTTTTTTTCTCTTTAGCATCTCCTGAATCAAATTTGAATTCAGATGGATATGAAAGTCTTTATTCCCCAAAGCCAAATAATCCTTTTTCTTTTAAGCGCCGAATATGGTTACATGGAGTCCTTCGTTTTCATAGACCTTTACATCTTTTCCAAACTTCGGAATGTCATGAATTGATTCAGGAAGAATCTGTGAAATCTCCATCAATTACAAAAGAAGTTGAAGCTTGTCTTCCAAAAAGTTCTTTTCTAACAAAGCCTACTTCAGAAAAACAGACAAAGCATGTATATATTCGAAGAAAAATTTACGACAGTCAGCATCAATTATGTATCGAGGAAGATAGAACATTAGCCTATTTAAATCGACAAGAACTGGCTATACCAAAAACTTTACGTAGCAAAAGTATTCCACAACACTCTTGGGTATTCACACCTACACCTATTATGGTGTTTCGCTATTCAGCATTAATGTTTAATGCTCATATGATCCATTGGAATGCGACATACGCTACAAAGTCCGAAAATTATCCAAATCTCGTTCTTCCAGGTCCTCTTCTAGTGACTAGTATGTTAGAGTACTTTCGTTCTGTTTATCCCCAAATGTCAAAGAACATGAAAAGATTTGAGTTTCGATTATTATCTCCCGCGTTTGTCAATCAACCACTACGCATATGTATCTCAGAGACAGGTAACCTATGGATTGATCGATTTACTACAGACCTTGATCCACCGTCTTTGATTGCTAGAGGCCGCGTCTATACCTAACATAACTGAAAAACAATAATAATTAATACCGGCAGAAAAAATATTTCTAAATTACAAATACTACTTACTAATATTAAAATTTAAGTATGTAAAACTAAATCAAATTACATGATAGGTATTCAATTTAAGGTGAAAACACACAAAATTTTTTATTAACATTTAACAGTAACTTGGTAAGAAAAAAAAAACAATATTAACCAATCCCAATAAAAATGAAAACAAAATATAAAAACACTTATGACCGTCCAAAATAAAAAAGGAAACCGTTAGACGGAGAAGGGGTTTGAAATTACACATGAAGCTTGAGGATACGATGAAATGAAGAGGCAAAATTAAGATGATAAATGTACATGAAAGGAGACAAAGGAAAAAGCACTTTCAAAAGGGCTGTGAAATAATAACGGTACCAATTTTTTTCTTGAAAATAATTAGCAAAATGCAACTTTTTTTAAAATTCATAAACAAGGAATCAATGAAGAAGCGTAAGAGGTGAAAAATGACAATAGATAATGCAATAACCTTTTTTTAATATTTGTGGCAGAAGAGACTCCTTTCAATTTATCTACCGTGTTTCACACGGAGATGCCTAACCAAGGCATCATGTCTACTGAAATGGCGTTGATCGCCACAAATCTCACATCGAAATACAGGTCGTGTCTTAGCATGTATCGTATCCTGGTGACGGATCAAATCATACGTCCTAGAAAACACTGTGTTACAAATTTCTCCTGTAACTCTGTTCTGAAGAGTACACCGAACTGGACCAATTTGTTTACCAAATTTAAACTTCCTACGCTTCCTCTGAGCACCCGTAGCAGTAGTAGAAGAATTTGTAGGAGTGGTGTCAACAGGAGCAGATCCGTTGGGGCCATCAGCAGCAGCACCGGTGATGCTTACTTTTTGGTTGGTTGGATTAGGTACCACGGAATGAGAAGACCTAGTATTGTAATACGACTTAACGTCATTTAGGTCATGAGTAGCAGCCGATTGAGAGTGAGGAGCGTTGGAACTGTCTAACTCTGAAGTCGGTAATAAGTTAGGTATATTAGCAGAGGTTTTAACAGGAGAAGTGAGTGGAGGAGAGGAGCTGATCGTAGTATTTGAAGGTACGACAACAGGAGGCTGTGAAGGAGAAAGTGAATGTGGATTTACCGACGTACCAAGCACCAAGGAGGGGCGATGCTTGGCATTGTATGATCGCGTTATCGGAGGAGACAAAGAAGGGATGCGTTGTTTAATAGATTCTTTATTGAAGCTGTCCTGCCGAACATCGGAGTGCATGTTATCATTGACCATAGATACATCCTTCCCATCATATATCTGAGCGGAGTTTTCTTGAGGAAGAAGAGAGTCAGCAGCAGCTCCCAGAGCATGAGAACGGCGTAACGCAGTGCTCGTCGCCGAGTCCTTCATAGGATGCGCCCGCACTTCCGGATTTTGTTCCATACGGGATTGAAGTCCCGTTGGAGATACAAGGGAGGAATCCTTGTTGTCGGTATAAAGGTTCTTAGAGGAATCAAAATTTTGGGTCTTGAGAGGATTGTTAAGGGTAGAGGGATTTGCTTGGTGTTGAGGTGAGACATCTTTTGAGACTCTGTCTGACTTTTGATTGTGACCCAGTGACCTTTTTAAGTCACTTCCATTCTCCAAATAATCGGTTGAAAAAGGACCACTAGGAAGAGAGGCGTCCTTTACAAGTTGTTCGGAGACAGAGTCACTTGCATCCATGGATATCGAGGGCAACGGTTCCATATCCAAAGGTGGAGAATTCATGGGAAATGGATTACCGTTGATGTCGGAAATCGCGCCAGTGCCATCAGCAATCACCTGACTAGGTAAATCGAAAGAGTTGGAGAAGGGCTGGTCATTAATGGTGGAAGCAGATGGAGTAAGAGGAGGAGGGACGGACATGCTTGCAGATGCGTTACTCCCAGCATTTCCACTGGGGGAACTGTTAGCAGTAATAATGTGATTCGTTTGAGCCGAGGTAGGTTCGTTCGACCCGTTGACAGGAGGTGTGGTGATAAATTGATGATTGCTGCCAAGGGACGAAGGGACACTTGGAAAGTTAGCAGCGTTACCATAGTCAGATGCTAAGGGATCAAATGGCATGTCCATCGAGGAATCGGGAATAGTGTCGAGGGAGAAGGGGTCCATTGTGTCAGCATCGTTGTAGACACGAATGGGAACGTTCATCATATAGTCCCAGGAGGACATATCAGATAAATCTGAGTTATTTTCTTCTAACGTAGTAGGGTTAAAACGCTTTAAATTGAGTTCGGGCATCGAGATTTGCTCGAATTCAGCATCCGAGAATGCATTCGGAAATACATTAGTCACAGAGCGACCATTCATTTTGGATTTACGATTTTGTTGCAATTGGGATCCATTAAATTGCCAATCTGGAGTGGGAAAGTTATCGTTCCCATTACTAGAAATTGATCTTGCATATGTGTTGTTTGTAGTGTCCATACTACCCAGCAAAGATGCGCGAGGCAATGTATATATAAAGAATGACGTCAAGCGTCTGATTGAAAAAACCACCCTTGTCAAACAACATTGGTTAGCAATTGACGTCGTTTTACATTGATTGAGCCAATCAGAGGCCGCCAATGAAGTAGCATGGAAATGTCAGAATGCGCTGGCAGTGCTGCTGATTCGTTCTTTTCAAATAAAAGCGCGTAATGTGTAAGCGAACCCCAATTACATTCCTTCAATCTGCGACTTGCGCTCTACGCTGTCCTCTCATATGGAAAGCGAGCTTCCAGTACTTAAATCACCTTATATATCGCGGTTAGTCATAACGCACTAATGAAGGAATACGCTGCAAGCTTCATTCCAAAAGCAATCATAGAATGAGGTCAAAATGAAGAGGCGGAGTCGGGGAAAGATGAGATTGAAGGATGAATCAAGTCCACGATACTTTTAGGTCATATCACGACGTTGATTTGCATCTTACTCTAGTTACTCGTACTTTAGAGATGCGATGGAATTGAGGATGTTTGGTACAACAAATGTCTTGTTTTTCGTTTGCGCCGTGTCACGCTACTCCTAAGATAGCAGCTAAATGAAAAGTCTAAAAACGCTAAAAAAATTTCCTCCCTACATGTTCAAGTCAATCAAGTGCTTCATGTTCCCGATCACCATATCGGCATCGCAATGCAGACCTCGATTGCTTACTTAAACTCGGTAATCTCGTCTTCCGTTACCCTACATGATCACGGAATTCATCAAGTCGTTTTTACTTTTTTTTTTCCTTCCCTTCTTTCTTTCGATGCCGATGATCTTCGCTACTCTGGGGGAGTTTACCGACGATCAAACTCATCATTATTCCACGCTTCCGTCGTGTGACCTTCTCCTTATTCGTGGAGAAGTTAAAGAAAATGCCAGATGCTTCTTGCATAACCCAAAAATTAGTCATCAGCATCATTCTTTCTGGTCCTTAATAGAAGGATGTTTGGAGGCGCTGCAATTTGGCTTACTAGCAATTCTTCAGGGATTATTTTCTCAGTTTGCATGGGAAGCCTGCTCTTGTACCTTTGCATGCATGCTTCTTACTAGCGAACGTACTGAACCGTCTTATCCGTTTTCCGAGATTACAGAGGTCAGTCGTGGTGGGTTGCACTTCGTTAAGTTGAATTAAGTATGCTTAACTCAGGTGAAGTCAATTTGTCGATGTCGATGAGATTGGCTAGTACACGAAGGGGATGCGGAGCTGCTAAGCAGAGGAGTGATTTAACTATGAAACCAATTCGTAGGATAAAGTATACTTTACCGATCGATATGGATGATGCAGATGTAGGAATCAATTATTCTACTTTCTTGTGAAAAGCATAACCCATGTGTATTATTTTCAAACAAGTCAAACAGATGGATAGCCAACACGCATATGACTGCTTACTCAAGTACAAATGACTTTTAGAGCATACCAATTTCAACAGACTTTTATCACTAGTGCAACTATCTTTTTATCAGTTGTAGTCTTTCAAACATCAATAATCACTGGCATTCACACACGGCAATACCAATCATTATGTTATTACGAGAACAACTCGTGAACAAATGGATTCCAGTGTGTTCTAGCATACACATAAATGTCTCGTCTTTCTACTTTATTATTTAGTCGATGAGTGGAACAATTAATAAACTTACCATTCAATATTGCACTGACAAACGTATACTTTTTTATATTTCTCTTTCTTTTCGTAGGCTTTACGTACTTACTCTTCCTTATTTTCCTCTGCAACGAAAAAGAGGATTGGATTATGGGCTTCGTCAAACGTTACAATTACAGAGTAACCTTGTAATAAGATGAAGTAAAATATAAAGTAAACGACGTGTAGTGATAAAAAATCTGTATTTTTGTCAAAGTGAACTTAATTGTTCAACGCGTTCTGATGTCATATGCCCAAAAATAATTCACCTACCCAAGGTAATTGAAAAATTTGTCAATACAAAACGAATGCTTTATAAACACAAAAGAAAACATGTCAGATTAGAGAAAGAGTCGTACGCTCTCATTGCTGAAAGCTTTTTATCCTTAACACTTTACTGGAATTTGTTAGTCCCGTTGACTATGTGGTTGTTAGATACAGATTAGGTAAATTCATTTATTGTGGTATTAAGCAAGGAGCGGAAGAAAGTACGTACTTTTTTACATTGTTAAAAGTTTTATTTGACGAAATTACAACACTTAATAAGTATCTAAGTATGCGATCGAGCTGATTCAATTTGATATCTCTCAATTAGAAAGTTGCGTATTACCTCACAACTACGATGTACCGTACAATTCACAATCTTCCTGGCTATGCAACTGTTTGCTATCAACTAGTCGCTTAGATAACCTTCTTTAACCCCATTCACTAGACACACTTTCCCCATACCCAGAAAGATGACACGAAGAACAGTGTAACGCATCAACTAGGTTAATTTGCTTAAGGTCGCACAAACAATTACCTAAAGAAAAACTTGCGCGTTTACTATATTTGTACTACTTATAAATATCACGATACGATTCGGGTTTAATGAACATTATATTAATCATTTCATTCAATAAATGTATTAATCACAAATCCACGAAGAAAAATTCATCTTCTTGTCAGATGGAGTATTCAGCCGTGATACAACGCGATATGAAAAATTTCTCACAAAGACCAAACGCCTTTTTGTCTATGAATTGCACTAGCAAATTGATAATGCTTCTTCTGATATCGCCCAGATGAAAAACATTCTCGTTTGGCATGTATATATAGAATAGTTATAGTGTACACATAAAATTGATAGACTCGAAACAAAAAATTCGGAGTCGGCAATTGATATCGAATTTAACCACCGAAACCATAAATGGTACGGCCTTGACGCTTCAAAGAGTAGACAACATCCAAAGATGTAACAGTCTTACGCTTGGCATGCTCAGTATAGGTGACAGCATCACGAATAACATTTTCCAAGAAGAGCTTGAGGACAGCACGAGTCTCTTCGTAAACTAAAGCGGAAATACGCTTAACACCACCACGACGAGCAAGACGACGAATGGCAGGCTTAGTAATACCTTGAATATTGTCACGAAGGATCTTACGGTGACGCTTGGCACCACCCTTTCCTAAACCTTTTCCACCTTTACCACGGCCAGACATATTGCACTATTAATATTAACGAAATAGAGTTACTACTATAAACAGTGCTTCTATTGCTAGTAGGGTATGCGGCATTTCACAATATATATTAATGCGCCGTCCCTATTAACTTACGTCAATTTAATTAAAGGGTTAGGGTTGTGATCAAAGTTGGATGTAGGGACATATTTATACAGCGTAATCTCCCTATAATTTGTTTTTATCTACACAGGGCAATTATCAGAACACTAGAAAATAATGGCTCGTACTAAGCAAACTGCACGTAAATCAACTGGTGGTAAGGCTCCTCGTAAGCAACTTGCCTCTAAGGCTGCCCGTAAGGCTGCTCCCGCTACTGGTGGTGTTAAGAAGCCTCATCGTTATCGTCCCGGTACAGTCGCTCTTCGTGAAATTCGTCGTTATCAAAAGTCTACTGAACTTTTGATTCGTAAGCTACCTTTCCAACGCTTGGTCCGTGAAATCGCCCAAGATTTCAAGACTGACTTGCGTTTCCAGTCTTCTGCCATTGGTGCTCTCCAAGAAGCTGTTGAGGCCTATCTTGTCTCTCTATTTGAAGACACTAACTTGTGTGCTATTCACGGAAAGCGTGTAACTATTCAACCCAAGGATATGCAATTGGCTCGTCGTCTTCGCGGTGAACGCTCATAAGCAACTTTACCAAATTGTGGTTGCCATCTGATGGTGTGATTTGGAATCTTTTGGTCGTCTATCCCATTGTAATCCTTCCCTCATTTACTTTGCCTTTCGAAACAAAATTTAACCTTGAGTGTTGTGGAATGTAACAAACGATATGCAAGTCTAATTTTTTGTTTCCGTGAGCTGCACTATCTATTTATATTTTTGTTTTCTTTTTTCGAGTTATACCGCGGACGTTTTTATTTTCGAAATGTATAGAAATTTTTAATTCTCTCTTTACGTCCTGCGCAATTGTGTAAATGAAACGCTGAGGAACTTCATCTGTATTCTTATATGCTATTTAATAGTAAATTAATTTTTAATATCATTATTGAAACACGATAAACTAAGGGTTGACCGTATTTGATTTTTTGTAGTATTTTTAAAAACTCGTATCGATAATTAATTAATTACTCGAAGCTGAACGCAGATTCATTAAATTCGGGGACATCGTCCGGTGTTGGCCGGATATCTTGTCCCATAAGAGTTTTTCCAAGTTTGGGGGAGTCGTGAGTTTTTTCCACTGCAGACTGCTTGTCAGTTACCATATAATCCTCAGTTTCAAGATGAGCAGTTGCAGGATTTTTTTGGAATTTCCAATTACGCAAAAGCCCAAGTGCTATTAGGTCACATCCTAATTGGCAATACACATTAGCATTATGCAAAACAAATCGATATTCAAGACTTTCATCAATTTGCACGTTGCTGGATCTTAAACATTCATATAACAAAATGAAGGCAGGATCATCAGACGGAAACTTATTTCGTACGGGTTCGTTAGTACTATTTCGTTGTGAATCTTTATTTTCGTGAATTTCTTGGTCGTTTTTATCGGATGTATAAAGTTGTATAAAGTCATTATCGCTGACCAGCGAGCGAATGGGAGATACCAAACTTTGCAAGGCCTTTTTTTCCTGTTTTAAAATAGTGAAACTCCAATTGGTGAGCCATCTATCGTTTTGAGATACAGCCAAAGGAAGTACATACTCGTTTATTAGCCTCTTTAAGGTCGGACCATCGTCGCCTTCATAGACTCGAGTCATTGCGATGGCTAATGAAATGCTTTTTAAATTACGGATACATACTTTTGCGGCATCATAGCAACTATCTGCCAAAAGAAAAAATGCAGAAGCATAAAAATATCTGTGCTTGCTTAAAAGTGCAAAAGCATTCTTGGATGCAACCACTTTCCACTTCTTTTTTGAAAAGTCATTCGAAAGCAACTTAACCGTTCGAGCTGATTCCTTATGCCAACTAGCAAGACGCCAAAGATCACGAAATACATTTATTTTGTGTAGAGCAATGTGATATAAACTAACATTCTCTGGGTTCCTATCGTCAATCTCAGCGTAATGATTGCGAGACAGCTCTAAAAATACATCTTTCAGTAGCTGCTCATTTAGCCAAAACGGTATCGCATATTCTTCAACAGCATTCCATAACAATGGTTTTCCATGAAGCTTTTTAGTGTGGTCCAACAGAACAGCTTTGTTAGAGCTATGAAAAGCCCACGCCATCTCTCGGGTGGGCAAGCTTGTTAATTGACGTTGATGTTTTGATAAAACGTACTGGTTTAGCATAATGCAATATCTTTTTCCGTTGAGGTCCAATGAATCTCGCAATGCTCTTGCCTTATTGAATGCCTCGATTAAATTAAGAAGTAAAAACTGAGATGATCGAGTGAGGGTTTTGACTTTCTTTACTTTTAATAATGCAGTCAACTTCTTTATCATTTCATCAATGTATAATCCTAAATGCTTTGAGACACTGGTCTCTTCAAAATCCAATTCCGCAGGATTTAGAATTTCCGCAGAATTTTGGCTGAGACTTTTTATTAAAAGGTCTTTAGAAATTTCTTCGTCACAGCAGTAAAACTCACTGCAGTCCATATTTAAGAGAAAATGCATATCTACATCATCTTTCAAACACAAGTAAAACCTTAGCAAAATATTAGTAAATAGAAAGGGTTGGTTTCTAAGTAAAAGCTGCTGCAACAATTGAGGATGAAAAACTGGTAAAATTCCATTAAGCTGGTATGCAAGATCAAAAATATTTTTTGCGGAACGTTTCAATGATGCAGGGAACAGTAAAGACTGATCTTCGGGAAGTGAATTATCAAAATAAAAAAGTCCGTTACCAATGGCAGTAACTAAAGTCCCATTATCCAACCAAGAAGAGTCAGATATTAATGAATTTGTATATTCTAAAAGATTGTATCTACGAATACGAGACCAACATGGAATATCGTTCATATAAGATCGGCGATTTTGGCACAAAAGAATAACATCATGTAGAAAGCCAACAGCCAAGATAGAATGGGAATTGGGAGTAGAAGTCCAATCCAAGTCATTTATTGGTCCATAATCATCAAAAACAGAGGAAAATTCTTCCTTTTCAGAGAATTCTGAACTACGCGTGTCGAAAATTGAAAGTCGACGATTGTTCTCAGATACAACAGCAACTTTCTTGGATGTTGAGCCTTTGATCATAGTTGCAGATTTGATGCTAGTTTGCACTTTGGAAATTTCCGATATTTCCGCTTTATCGTCTCCCAATACTCTTGCCATCCAAGTCTGTAATAAACCGTCTTTTGATATTGATTGAAATACCTCTTGATCAAATGAAGATAAACTGCTCAAATTTAAAGTAGAAGACCAACCCATGACATCTACAGCCGATGCGATATTTAAATTCTTTGTAAAATTTACCCGATCTATAAACCGAAGTACAGCAGAACCATCATGAGCTTCGTTAGAGACACTCCAAAACCAGGCATGGCCTCCTTCCGTCAAAGCACATAGGGCGGAATTATCGTTGTTTTGAACAGGAAGAATAAAGAAGGTTATTATCGGACTAGTAGGGACTTGACGACATGTACAGAGAAGGGTTGGAGGAATTGCTTCATTGCAATGCCATAATTTTAAAGAATTTAAGTTGAGTACTGCTGCATATTCACCAGCATAAAGAGGTAATATAAAGTCAGATTCTCCAAGTAATAATCTGAACCTGCAAATTAACTGATTTTTCCCGTCTTGCGATATGTATGATTGAAACATACAGATACGATTAACATCTCGGGATACAATTCCATGACCATTAGAGGTTCTTGTTAAGCTTTTTATGGGATAATCATGTCCATAAAAATCGTAACTAACTCTTAACTCAAAGTCACTATAAAAGAAATCGGTAAGACTAAACATGTATTCACGGGCGGAATTTTGAAAAAATAAAATGATGTTATAATCGTAAAATTCGTGTTTTGAGGTCCTGTAAATAGGTATAAATCCGTCAGGTTGAAGAGCGCCTTTGGGAAAGTTCGTTGGAACTTGATTAATAAGCTCAAAAGATGACAAAGTTTCCTGGTCAATTACTAGAGAAAATATGTACAAACATTCAAAAGTAAATAGCAAAAATATATGTGGTTGTCCACTGGCCAAAGCCAGAAGCCTATTTAAAATGCGATCCTTATGCACTTGACCAGAATGGCGACTTATAGCATGTGCTAATGCTATAGTAAAATCGTCCTTATCAATAAAACAGCAGTATGGTGGTTGATCAGATTTGTAGTATTTTCTCAAGTTAAGAAAACAAGAAAGATGCATTAATTGAGAACCAAATCGGCTACCAACTTGCCAAATTCTTAGAACGTTATCATAGCCTACCGTACTCAGGAAGGGAGTCGATCCACTGGCGTCCGGATGAAGGTGTTTAGACCATTGGGAAAACCTTACGCGACAAGGATGAACAAGATAGCTGAAATCATCACATGAGCTAACTGTACCTTGAGGAGATGTTCGCTGCCAAACTTTAGCAAGTGGATTTTTTGTTTCGATAGAAGCTATAAAACAAGCATCGGAAGAAATAGTGCTACTAAGGAATGAATCCGAGATTCTGTTCTGCGACCAAACCAACCTGGGTTTGTCTTCAGAGAAATTTATAAGTTTAGTGTATGACGAAGCACAAAGCAACAGATCAAAATTGTATCCCCAAGATAGTTGAGTAATATCTTCAGAAAGCTGAGTTATATAATTGTAATGATGAGTCCATTTCAAAGAATCGGCGGGCTTATAAATATCCAAAACTTGTCCATGTGCTATTGCTAGAAACCCCGTACGTTGGTCCAAAGCCACTGCACCAATAGACTCTCCAAATTGTATATTTTGATAAGATTCGTAGTTATTTACAATAATTAATACGGTATAGCGAGTTCCAAATGTCTACCATTTAGTTAAACAATTACTTCAATTGGAAACAATACTTTGACATGCTGCTTTCGTTCTGCAGTTTAACCACTAGCAGACAAACGCATATCGTTTGCGTCCATTCACTTACTAATATTCGATTTTGGTTCCATTGTACATTGTCGTAGGCAGCTGTACGTTTTAGAGGTGTACCGGGATTTGTGAATGCCAGAGGCATGTTTACTGCAGAACGCTGTGCATGAGCTAAAATTGGATTTTTTTCGACTTGCAAATAGTTAAGGGAGAAATGACAATGATAAAAGCTATTAATATCTGATTTGACCTAATAGCTGTCTACGTTCCATATACGCATTTGAACCAGTGTGAACACCACCATACTGCGGAATAGCGTAATATTAATTGTCATTCTGAAAAGTTTAAGCATAATGCAATAAAAAAACGCTAAATGAAAAGGCAATGCTTTCACGGTTCTTAATGCAATTTTAATATTCATCTTAAATGGTTACTCTGAGTATTTAATTTTCAAACTCAACGAAGTTTCGCTAGATTCTTTAATTGGTTTGATTAATCATTGAATCAGTCATTCGGATACGTAGGAGACATTGAGCTAGTTAGTGTAAAATATAATAGACTGAGATTTATCGCTGCATTCAATGTATGTTGTGCAAAACGCGGAATTGAAACCGTCGCTGATAAAGTATGAGCGTATAAGCGAAAATAATTACTTGAATAGAAAATTTTCAATGGAAAACTATCAATTCACGAAGTATTAGCTGACGTTTGTTCAAAGAAAAAAATTCAATCGTGAAATGTAGATTTTTATTTGTTGTTTATCTAAATTATGGCTGTAATTGGTAAAGAAGTAGGATAAATCACTTGCGGTTGTAACACTTGAAAAACTTGAAAGCTTTATAATAAAAACAGAAAAGAATCAAAAGCTGTTAGTTTTAAAATGTCAACCGTTCTGCCAATATTTCATTATATGTGATAATAAATGAACAGTTTGCTAAACTTATTCAAAAAATGGGCAACGGCAATACTTCAAAGATGGCATAAAATATGCAATTCAACTTGTAAAGCTACAGACTTTTTGAGTAAGCTTTACTGCTAGTTGACTTAGGAGGTTTTCTATGCAGCGACTTGAATTTCCTTCATAGCCTTTTTTCTAAATATAGGAAATTAGGGACCTAGGTTGAACATTATCTTCAAATCATTTCAATTGACCTGCGAACAAGTCGACGAACTCTTTTCTTAAATTCTTGTGCTGGAAAAAGTTAGTACGATTTGATTATTAAAGAGTAAATTTTTTTGTTTGTAGGTTAGTATATACTCACGATTTTCTCGAAATTCCTTGGCAGCATCTATATTGGCAGGGGACTCATCATTAGGGGAAGAAAGCATGGAAATTACACTAATCAATATGGTTTCCGGAGAGTGTACCGGAAGCCAACGTTCTCCAGCATCCTCGTATCCATACTTGTCATCTCCTGGTGGGTGAAGAATCGATATGCAAACTTCGCCATTCGGATGAACATTAGGGTGCCAAATTTCCGTTGTGAACTGTTACCGTTAGAATCGTTTTTAGGCATAGACTATGTAGTTTCTATCAATTAAAAAATCAATGTATTTACTATACCTTCATCTTTGGAGGCATCAGAGGATAATCCTAATTTTTCGAGGTTAGTGACCAGCTTGTTTACCTTATACAACAAATATTATTTTTCTGTGAAACATAAATACATACTTGAGGAAACGATAATGTTGCATGGAAAAAACCACCTTCATATAATGTATCTTCTGGTCCAATGATCATAACTTCCCATTCAAAAATGGATTTATCATCGACTAAACCAACGCTAAAACCCTGTGGAGGATTTTTTTGAATTTCCTATATCTATCAGTATGTGTTCAAGAATTAAGATACTATGTACAATCATGAATATTTGGATATGAAGATTTCGTGCGCTTACCTTTAGTTGTTTTCGAAGAAGTTGTTCACTAGCAGAAGAAGGCATACTTCCGATATTTTAATAATTACGTTCTAAATATTTGGTAAACTGAGAAAAAGTAATATAAAGACAATTTTTAAAGTAGGGTTGAGCTGAAGGCGAAATACTGGTAGTTGAAAAAGGTTTGGGCGAGCTTCGTAAATATAGTTAGAGTAATATTCCTTTTTTGTATTATTTATGTAACATATAATAAAGCTTTTAACGTAGAAAACATAAATTTAATTTACTCTAAGTAAACATTTTGGTTAAGATTACAATTTTCAAATTTCTTCTATGATATAGTACCTAAGGTTTTATTACACAAAGTAAAACAAACTGTAGTTATATATTGGATGACCGAAAAAAAACGGCATATTCCTATGAAATTATTTGAATATAAAAGAGAGTGTTCTCCAAGTCATTTTGTTGATTAATAAGGTTTGTAACGGAGAAAGCTCAAATTGAACAATAAATAAAGAGGTATGTACAAATGCCTCGAATAATCAATCAATTTTAATGGACGCATAAATTTTGTTAACAAAGAGAAAGGCGCCAAAGAAACCAACCGATCCACATAAGAAAAATACCAAAACAGAAATCAGTAAACTATAGCCGAAATAAAGAACGGCAGTAGCAAGGGAAGATGATGAGATTTTAAAAAACCAGTAAAATACTGAAAATATAAATACATAGATTCCACAAAATCCAGGTGTTATGAAAGAGCGCCACCACCAGTTGTAGTTTTCGGAACACAATTGGAAATAAACAGTGATAATGGAAACCATGATACAAGTGGTTACTAAAATACCGAAGCAAAAGAACGAGAAACCGAACATGAAATACAATGGGTGAAACCATAAACTGTCAAGGATAGAAAACAATTCAATAAGGATTACGAGGAATGGTATAGATCCACCGATAATCGCACTAGGAAAACTCGAAAGCCAAATACTATGAGATGGAATTTGACGAGGGATTTGGTTTGTCCTAACAGGTGGGACGAACTCTCGAGAACGAAAGCCGATTAAAGAACCGACAAAGCTTAATGGTACAGTAAACAATAGATACAGGAAAATGAGTAGAAGCCAGCTTGAAAAGGGTACAGTTGATGATGAACTTTTACTCCAAAATACCATGTTAAAGAAAAGAGCTGCCGCAAGCATAAAACCAGGTACGACAAAAGGAGTTAACAGAAGATTTCGCTTTCTAAGCATACCTTGCATCAGTTTGTAGGATAATGCAGATACATAACCAGAAACGAAACCTGATATAATGAATAAGGCCACCGTTGCTGTAGCTAAACTTCCACGACGAGAGGGTGCAACAATGCCAAAAATTGCAAATAAAACGATACCAGAGCTCATAAAAAGAAGTTGTGCACCAGTCCCTAAAAGGATAGAAAATAGCATGGGTCTACGAGGTGGACGAAATACATCACCATGAACTAGCTTCCAACCAAAATCTTCTTGAACATCTTCTTGATCGACAAAGGCGCTATTATATTTATTAATGTCACGATTTAGCGTTCTGTACAAAATAATAGAAACCACAAAAATTAGAAATGTGTCAATAATTGCGGAATGGATAATAAAGATCCATCGAATTTGCCTAGATTCAATGTGCATATATTTGTCCCATCGGGTAGCCCATGGAGTATCGGAATATTTCCAAGAGACTGAGTAAGAGGTCACGAGAGTAAGATCAGCTCCTTCCGGTAAATACTGTGGATTTGAAGACGAAGAACAAACTGGGTTTCCATCAACTAAAGTAGACTCCTTTGAGACAGGTTTTACATAAGCACCCACAACACGGTGTTGGTCACTAGATGTCGTATGATATTCTATAACTATATCATAATGATTGAATAGAATTACTCCCTTCTCCGTATTCTTGCCTAATGGAAAGCCTGGCGATAATGAGTAGTTCTTTGAGTTAGTCCCTTCTAAATATGTTGCTACGGGCAGATTATCTATGTTCCAGTTAACAACGTAGTTTTTGGAGATTAAATCTCTAATAAAACTGACATCTGAACTGGGAATTATCGAGGCACACAAGGGAACACAATCCTGGTTTTCAAGCATTTTTATTTCAATGGGAGAGTTGTAGAGACGGTCGCCAAAAAGCACACTTCCAAGTGACTCAGATTGTTTTGCGATATTCTCTGGTCGACAGAAGTGGAAACGCTCATCGTAGTCTAAAGTGAAGTTAGTAACAAGCAAAAAAGTTCGAGAGAAAATGTTATATCCTTCATTAAATCATATTTCTATAGTGTTTTCCTAATTTAAAATTGTAAAGTTTTTAAAAAAACACATGAACCTTCATGTGAGCTATCAACCACGTACATTCATAATTAAAGATGTCAGAACCCCGTCCATCTCCAATAAATGGTGAAATGGTATTGACAGTTGTATCAATTGAAGCACCGGGAGGATAGTTTTTCGGACTTAAGGGAGTTAATTGAAAACTAAAACAGGTTTGGAGAAGAACGGAAACGAAAACAACAAAGCTAAATGAACACGAGGGAATACTAGGTAAAAGCATATTTTACTATTTCCCTAATTCTTGGCAAAGACTCGAAACAGAATCTTTTCAAACCGAGATGATTAAGACTAAATCAATATAAAGTGCTACGGTTTTGGGGATTGATGCTGGTAGCATTTAATTTGAGGAATGCTGCTGTACTCTTAGTATGTCTCTTTATTGTGCTATTAACAATCCTCGTATACCGGTTTACGACCTGCTAACTTTCGTTATTCGTATATGAGGTTCAGAACGTGAGAGTTGGAGAACATCGATGTAAGCGAAAACATATCTGTTGAGTTTTCTTGTTATAACTTATTTATCGTTACATAATAATTGAAAGTTTAGTACTAAAAGTTGCGAAGGAACAGGTTGGAATGTCCTTAAATGACTTTCTGCAAACTTTGAGTAACGCTGTTGGAGAGAAAAACTCCAATACGTTGGAGAAATGTATTATTTTAGATCCATCAGAGCCCTCGTTTCAACAGCTCAGTAAAACTCTTTTTTTGGTATGTCGCAGGCTTGCACTACAAGTAATTGTCTTCAGGTTATAACATTAACTAACCGTGATAAAGGATAGAAAGGGGAAAAATAAGTTAAACGGAACCATTCAAAAAGAATTTGGAAGAATAAGAGGTTGGAAGGAATTGGTAACTACCTATTTTGAGTACGTTGAAAATGCTGCATCTTCTCCTGATCAACGAAAATGGGAATTGTTACAAAACTTGTATAGGTAATTAAAAACTTTTTGTTTATTATTTCTCACTTTTGTTTTTCTAGTAACTTGACAACTTGCTTCTCCCATATCGATGGAGCATGGTTGTGTACAATTGTAAAACGCGTTTCAAAGCTTTATGTAAAGCTCTCCCTTCAGCTAGATACATCTACACCTACTTTAGAAGATTCTTTTGATGGTAATGGGTTCATACAGAGGAAATACGTGAGCGATGCATCTAGGAACGTCTTACGAACGTTCAATAGTATACTGAGTGATCGTCAACAAAACATTAACCCTTCGAAGAAGGATGCGATATTCTGTATTGCCAATTTACTTTGTTTACTATATTTTCGCTTAAAGCAAATTCGTCTTTGCCAAACTATTCAAGCTAATGTCATCTCTTCGGGTGCCGATATTTCTCGCGCTACAATGGCGGAATTAGTAACGTTTCGTTATTATTTAGGAAGGTGTCATCTTTATCAACGCAAAATTCATCAGGCAAAGGACCATCTACTTTTTTCGTTTCTTCAGTGCCCTGATGAGTGTTATCATCAAAAAAGGTATGTTTTATTTTACTCAAAAATAGGATTCGTTTATATTTACTAATCAAAAAAGGCTTTCTCTAATCTATCTTACAACGTGTTTACTTATATTAGGAAAATCGCCAACAAAAGGGCTATTAGAAAAATACAAATTGACTGCAGCATTCGAACCTTTAATAAAAGCTTTGAAAAGTGGTGATATCAAGTCGTTCAGATTATCTTTGGAGGACAATTCCAGGAGGAAATGGTTTATCAAACGAGGAATATATCTAACTTTATTGGATAGATGTGAAATCATCCTGTGGAGGAATTTATTTAGAAAGGTGTACGTTTGAGATTTTTTAAAATATTCGACTAATTTAAAAAGGTTTCTTTTTACTTTTGAGCAAAGCCAAAAAACCCCGCACGTATCTGGTTCTTACTTGTTAACCGCGGCCCGTTTAAGTACAAATGATAACTCATATGACATGGACGATGTCGAATGTATCTGTGTTTCTCTAATTGACCAAGGATATATTAAAGGTTATATCATTCATGCATCATCAACTTTAGTCCTTAAAAAAGACCCATCGTTCGGTTTTTCTGTAATAGAGAGCCTTATGCCCATAGCAAGGAATGATCACGCAGAAAAGGAATTTTTTCATGCTAACGCATAATTAAATGAACTCAGAAAACGTAGATTGTTCGAAAATTATACTTAAAATTAATTAAATTTGAATTGACAAATGTTAAGCAAGGAACAGTGTTCAATCATCTTGCTTTGCGAAGTCTGAAAGCTAAATAAATACAGTCTAAACGGCAAAGCGTAATTTTATTCATTTTTAAAACAAAAGGGTATTTGGTCAAAGCAAAAAACTCTATAATTAGAAAAGTAAAATACCAGATATCACTTGACAAATAACACAATTTAGAATCAAAAATCTTCTTCCATTTCTGGATCAAAAAGATCAAATCCTGCAAAGACATCCTTATTAGCTGGCGATTCTACTTCTTTATTTTCCTCTTGCGTAGTGAATGTTGGAGAGGCAGGATAATTCATTTTAGTTTTTTCTTCAACGGCTTTGTTCGCATCAATTTCTGTTTCTGTTTCCGTTGGCTCGTTCGTCTTTGGAGGCTGTTCAGAAAATAATTGGGACGCTGTAGCCGATAAATTTGGAACCATGCTAGTTGAAAACTGAAACAACAGAGTTTTTCGCATCTGGTCCTCCGATGGCCAAGGATAATGCACAGGAGCTTTTGCATCTTGACCCGTCTCGGGATTGTACCCAGGAGGTGCAGAGGAAAACTTGGAAAGTTTTCTACCATAATCAAGGAGTGTTTCAGCATTAACTTTTTGTCGTTTTCTCCCCGACACTGTTTTTGGAAGATGGGTATCATAAATTGAGGTCATTTCTCTCATGCAGTCTTGAATTTGTAAATCCAGTTCCTTATCCTGCTTCAGCAAAGAACTAATTTCATTTTGTAATTCTCTACCATTTGTGTAATTTGATATTAAAGAGTGTAAGGTTTTCAAGTGGCCTACTAATGAGGTCCAGTTTTCTATTAGTACATATTGGTCAACCTTTTCGGATGACAGTCTTAACTGTTTATTGAGACATTCTTCAATAGAATCAATGGCTCTTTGATATTCCATTGGGGAGCATATGTGATTACTATATACTAACTACTCAACAATTGCTCGATCATCTAGTAGGTCAGGTTACAGTTATTTTGCAGACTCGACTTTTTACTCCTTAAACATCCGTAACCGTTAGTTAAACAGACATCCTTAAAAGGTTTAATGTGCTAAAACACGGTAAATTACAGTAATGTCCTCCTCCACAAGGGCAATAAGTAGCAGCTGGTATATACGCTCGACGAACAATACTTAAGTTACTCTCGATTAAATAGAATTAGTCAATTTAATTCTGTATATGATTTTAATTGTTTAAATTGTCTAACAAATTTCACTAATTTGGGCAAGAAGAAAGCTATTATTCGTATAAATTAGTCGACAAACTACGTTACATTTACAGTGTAACAATTTTGATCTTGTTAGGGACAACATAATGAATACATACTAGTGAATTAGATATCTCATTAAATTAAAAAAGCGAGTTCGTTAAAGAATGCTTAATGAGCTTATTTCGTTTAATGCGTATAAAGCCTATATCAGATCAGAAAATGTGTAATATTACTTTACCAAGAAATCGCTCAATTTAAATGTAATTTTTATAAAAGTATTTTAAACATATGTCACCTGTGGCTGAGTGAAAACCTATTCTGTCGATTTGCTTTTCCGAGACTAACTCAAAGTGGTCCGTCTATGTGGCTCAATACTGACTTATAAGAGTAGAGCAGAAAATACATTTCATATAAGTAAACTGAAGATACTTGATAATTGAAAATTCAATTGGACAACTTTAAAAAGATTTCTCGGTCAACTTTCTCCAAAGTACAGCTACTGTTAATATAGAGTTCGAAAAAATATGCAATATTGAACGTAAACTATTAAGCTAAATATTAATTTAGTAGGAACTTGCTACCAAAATATTAATATCACATAACTAAAAGATTTCGAAAACAACAATATATATTAAAAACTAATGTCTAAAGATAATGCCAAACAAACAAAGACTGAATGGATAGTAGATAGCAGCACGTTAAATGATAGTAGATGATAAATGCAAGGACAGGACATGACAACGATGTGTGAGATATAAATTAGTGTTATACAGCTAGAATAGATAAAATTTTTTTTTAACTTTGATATGGCTTTGCTTAACCGCAGTAAGAGCTATATTGTCTATCAGTGAAAGGTTGAGGGAATACGCCGTATTCAATAAGTAATCCCATATCCCAAGTAGGACTTGGTCCACCAGTTTTAGCAGTCCAGTAAATCCAACCAGCACCGCGTTCAAATTGATCTAACTGAGTTTCGATAAACAGACGAACAGCTCCCTTATATTCATCCGTCCAAGTGGAAATATCACCGCTGTTTGGTCCAATAAATGTCGAAGAGTCAACTCCTTCTTCGAAAATCGTGCAGTCTGCTAAAGTTCCGGACCATTCGCCAGTAACAGTAATGTAGGGAGAGGAAGCAATGGAATCACCAATGGAGCAAACATCTGAAAGATGATCATCGAGAGTCTTTGAGCACTCATCCGACTCGTAAAGTTGATAACGATGGACATCCATAACAAGATTGTATGAAGAAGGAGATACAACACCATAATCCCAAATAGAAAGATCAACATAGGCATCGTGAATGATAGTAGCAACAGAGCTGGAAAGAGGATTGACGATATTATAGGCATCTAAATCGTATTGCTTAAGTTGATCCATATCCAGACCATAGCCCAAAGGCTCATTTACCGTCTCAATTCCAATAACCACGCTGGCATATTGAGATTGGGTATACTTATTAGCAACATAGGTAATAATGTCAAGAGTACGAGTTACAGTGTCATTTTGCTGCCATCCAATGGAACCAGTCTTACCAGAGTTTTCAAATCCATTTTGGCTGCCTGGAACACCATGCAAGTCAATCCAAACCTTAAGGCCATATTGTTCAGCCCAAGTAAGAGCTTGATCGAGCCAGTACTCTTGCCCTTGAACATATGGTTCGCCGTCTACCACATTAAAGGCCCAATACCCAATAGGAATACGCAAAACATTAACACCCCAAGAAGCTATAGTAGCGAAATCAGATTCAGTGTAGAATGAGCTATAATGAGCAGCTAATTGAGAGGCAGCTTCATCTGCACCAAGAACCTCACAAAAGCCCCATTCATCAGTGGGAGGATTCGACATACTGCTAAATTGAGTAAACAATTGTGGAGTGATCCAATTTTCCAGCACCAACCAGCCACCAATGTTTACACCACGGACTTTTTCCGAGGTATAGTCAAAAACGGGGTTATTTCGCTTGATTACATAGGAAAATGCTGTCTTGAGAAGCAATGCATGCAAGAAAAAAGAAAAAACCGATGTAAAAGAGAGCATTTTAATGATATTATAAAGAGATAGAATATAGATATAAAGAACGAATAAGAGAACGAAAAACTGTTAAGAAACCAGTTTAGTTCAATTCAAAAGCACGTCTCAAATTCTAAGAGAAAAGCAAGTGAGTGTGTATATATTTATGTGTTCTTCAAAGCAGAAGAGAGAATAGGTATAAAGAAAAGGGGTATATATATGAGCACCTTTATGGACCGCGCAATGTAAGAACAAAGGAAGTACAAAAACAGTTCCACACAAAATAGCAATGTACAATTGGACAGAGTGATTGGCCGATTCAAAAAAAAGAAGTTCCTTTTAAAAAGGATATCGATACAGACAGCAAAAAAAAAAAAAGGAAGAAAAACTGAAACTCACGATAACAATGTTAACGAAGAAAACAGATAATCGGGCTGTATGTAAAGGAAAGTGTGTAAAATAGAAAATGCAAGCGACTTCTAAAAATAAAAAGAAAGAAAAAGGTAAAGAAAGAAAAGAAAGGATATCTAAATTAGAGCTTTCGTCTTTGAATTAAACAATGGAACAAAGGAACTGGGCATGAGTATCTTTTATACCAATTTCTCAACTCACGGAGCGCTCTAGAGTATGCTACGATAAAGAAAATTTGACAACCAATCACTACCAAGTAAACAATGATCGACAAATATGGACACTTTTTGACTCCTTAATTGGCTAACCTAATGGCTGGTTTTATTGTTTACTGCTTGGATTTGCGTACTGTTTTGTTTACATTTAGGTAGCGGTTACCAGGTAGATTGGACGAGAGGTAGCAATCGACCGTTTATTGTGGCTTACCGCGTCGTTATACCGTAAACAACGCGCTGGATTCATTGTAAATAGCAACGAAGCGCTGTAAAAAGCCGACAAAACATTAGCATTTGTACACGCTCTCTACCTTCACGCCTTTGCTGCCAGGGTGCGTTTGAGACAGTTAGTTGCTAAGTAAAAAAATGCCAATTCGGCTGGATTGAACTCTAAATATTATTTATTTATTTATTTAATTCATATTGTTTCGGTAATGAATTTGGTAATGTTTACATGATTCTTCTCAACTCAATGTCGGAAACCAACATGTGACTTACCAATTTAACGATATCAACCCTTTTTATTTACTTCATCAGCAGGTCCTTAAAATGTATACTATTTCGATCTAATTTACCTCGTCACACTGCTGTGGCCGTTCAATTAGTGGGGCACAAGACATATCAAAAAAATAAATAAATAAATGAGAAAGAAAGGATTCGAAAAGAAAATTAAAAAAAAAAAAAGACTTTCTTTTTCATTGTCATCTGCTCTGCCACTAAGGAGTCCAAGCAGTTTTCTTCAGGATCCTACATAGAAAACCATACTTTTTGAATTCTGATTAAAACAACCCAATTTTCACTTCATCCTCTGCTATACCATGCTGCCGCTCAAAGGTTTGTCGCGCTAAGTCTGTTAACATTTACAAAGTCCAATTAACCGAGGTAGCATTTACCGAGTCGTTATTTACAAACGGGGATGAATAAGTAGTAATTAGACTGGCGTCATGTAGTATGAACATTCGCAAGTGAACTAGGACGAAAGATAAGGTATGCGACCGATACCTATCTACTTGAGGTTCTGTAAGTTAACTGCGCTCAAATTTCTTGATACACCGTTAATGAATATCTGATATCTTGATATTTTTATTTTACAATGGCTTGTGAAGATATGCTATTTTAACAACTGCAATGGTTTCGTTCTCTAGACCCGGATCTAATAACCGATTATCTGGCAATGTGCACCATCGGCATTTGGTAATATAGGTTGGCAATTAAGAATGGAGTGATAATGAGTTTGAGGCGTTTGAATGCTATTTTTTGAAGAAAATATGATTTCGGAAAATGGAATTAAATATGCATATCATTTAATATAATTTTATTAGCAAGTTGAATTTCCAAGGCGATAACTAACTGTCCGTTTGTAAGTGTAGAATGTTCGTTCATCTACTGTCTTCCATATATGTTCATGTTCTGTAGACTAGTATATATCCACGAAATAAAGAAAATTTATCAGTTAGTAAGTTACAGTAAAATTCATGATACCGTCAATTGTAAAAAAATATGTGAATTGCTACACAAATTGCTTTTTTTTAGATTGACTTGAATGCAATCCTAGCAAAAATTATTAGTTTTTACTGAAGAATATAAAAATTAAAAAAAAAAAAAAAAAAAAAGAGAATAAAAATAAATTTAAATACATCATTTATAGAGTTTGACCTTTTTTTTTAATATTTTATAGTAACCCCATCAATAATCAATTGTTACTACTTTTTCCATAATTTAGTCCCTTCGTCCCCTGAGCGGAATTATTTTTTTTTTAATTCCTTGTTCCATTTTTCCTTCATCGCACTATTATTGAGCAATTTTACGCAATTTCACAAATATACTAAATACAAAACTAACAATACTCTTACTGGTAATCCAGTTTATGTCGACCAAAAACTTTTATTTGGAAACCATGAAATAGCACCAGGAATAATTCATTTTTTTATACCACTGCAAAAAATTGGCCCAGATGAATTAGGAAAGCCAAACCTGGTACGACCATATGTTGATTTTTGAAGATGAAACTCACTATACTGTTTACCGCTGTTTGTTTCATCGCTTAACAGATATTAAGCTTAGATATTACGTTACGCTGTTCAGTATAATATTACGAACTCGTGACTGTTAGTGTCGTTTTATTAAGGCAAGAAACCTTTGCTCTGCTATCCTTATATTTTCACTTCAAGACATTAGAAATAATAAAGCTATCGAGTAATGGGAAAAATCAAAAGAAGAGCCATTACAGAACATGAAAAACGCGCTCTTAGGCACTACTTTTTTCAACTTCAAAACCGTTCCGGTCAACAAGATCTTATCGAATGGTTCCGTGAAAAGTTTGGCAAAGATATTTCACAGCCTTCCGTCTCTCAGATCTTATCCTCCAAATACTCGTATCTGGACAATACTGTAGAAAAACCATGGGACGTGAAACGTAACAGACCACCGAAATACCCTCTTTTAGAGGCCGCTTTATTTGAATGGCAAGTTCAACAGGGTGACGATGCTACACTTTCCGGTGAAACAATTAAGAGAGCCGCCGCTATTCTTTGGCACAAAATTCCCGAGTATCAAGATCAACCGGTTCCGAACTTTAGCAATGGATGGTTGGAAGGTTTCAGGAAGCGCCATATACTTCATGCAATTAATGAACAACCCACCGAGTCTGTGGTTTTGAATAATACGGAACCACCTAATGATCCTCTCTCTCGTGTTTACGATGTCACGCGATTAACGAATATTAATGATATCTTCACAATGCAAGAGACCGGTCTTTTTTGGAAATTGGTTCCAAATGGCACTCCCGAAGTCGAAGATATAAAAGGTATTACTCGATTCAAAGCTCGTATTACACTAACCGTGTGTTGTAATGCTTCGGGAACCGAACGTTTGCCTTTATGGGTTATTGGATACTCACAATCTCCCAGAGTGTTTCGGGCTGCTAATGTAAAACCCGAAGTAATGAATTTCAAATGGAGAAGTAATGGTAAGGCATCCATGACCACAGCTATAATGGAGGAATGGCTACGTTGGTTTGATGCGTGTATGGAAGGTCGCAAAGTCATACTTCTTATTGATAGCTATACTCCACATTTGCGTGCTGTTGAAAACATTCGAAACTCTGGTAATGACCTCAGAAATACAACTGTAATTACTTTACCATCTACTTCAGCCTCTATTTCCCAGCCTTGTAGTGAGGGTGTGATCTATGCTCTAAAAGCATGCTATCGCAAACACTGGGTTCAATATATATTGGAACAAAATGAGTTGGGACGCAATCCCTATAATACTACTAATGTTTTAAGAGCTATTTTATGGTTGGTGAAAGCATGGACGACAGACATATCACCAGAAATTATTGAAAATGCCTTCAATCTTTCCGGTGTTCTTGGTCTATTCAATGAATCTGCCGTTACCTCGCGTGCCTTGGATGAAATGATTCATCCACTTCGTGAGCTCGTCTCAGAGTTTTCTGTTCAAGCTGCTATGCGTATAGAGGATTTTATAAGTCCTTCAGAAGAGAATATTGTTGATTCCTCTGAGGATATAATCAATCAAATTGCTTCGCAGTACATGGATGATCGCGCTTTCGAGACGGACGAAGAAGAATCTACTGAATTCCAGATTACCACTAAAGACGCTATGAAGGCGATCGAGCTTTTGCTAAACTATGAAGCTCAACAACCCGATGGAAATCCTGCAATCACGATTAGTCTATTAAATTATCAGAAGCTCCTTGAGGCAAGGGGTGGTAACGTGAATCTTTCTCGTTTGAGAAGCACCTAATGTCTGTATTCGTTGTGCATATTTGACTTTTTTGTTTTTGGTTTGTATTTTAGTAGTTTTAATTTTCTTTTTGTTGAGTTTGGATCCCTTACCTAATGAGTAATTTGCTTTTATTCCTTCATTTTAACTTGTTGCTCTATTTTTAATACCCGATTGCAACTGATGAGCTTATTTGATTTTTCTTTGTTTTTATTTTAATTTTTTTAAAAAAACCTTTTCGAAGTTTCTTAAACGCAAAATCGCTATACGAGCTAATGAAATTGAATATTATACATTTTGTAATTCATGTCTCGCAATCAAGTGCTTTTAATATTGATACTATTTATCTTTAAAAATAAAAACCGGCTAAATGTAAGAAATTTTTTTTTTTTATTGAGGCATATTTGTTTTTTTAAGGTCGAGATTAGATTGTAAATAGTTGAACCGTAGGGGTTAGAGCTTCAAAAAATGATAAATTATTACTGTGAAACCCGAATTTAATCCATTTACGCATGATTGATTTTATAAAAATGTACTTCTCTTTTGCTAACTGCTTCGTACTGTAAATAAGCTTACTTTACAGTTAAGCATTACAAAGGTATATGATGTAATGATATAAGAAATAATCAATAACGAACTTTGATGTTATACGTAACATGAAATAACGATTTCTCTTCGAGACCTAGACTAACATGGCGATGTTCATAACTATGGCGAGTAAGCACATTTCTATTTCTACAAATAACTCAAATCCTTTGCTTGAACAATCAAGCGTGTTATAGCTTATTGGAATTTTTTAAGACTTTTTACAGCAAGAATCAGTAAAATCAGAGAAATTCGAATTGGCAAGTCTTCAAGGTTGTGTCCATTCGGAATATTTATTAAAGTATGTCAACAACTAGTTCTTCGTCGACGTTTTCTACGAGAACAGCGTCTTTATCCCAATCATATACAAATTCATTAAAGAAGGAAGCTGCTCAAAAGACGTTAGAAAACTGGGAATATCAGGCTATTCACGCTTTGCAGAACAATTCTTCTTTTCCCGCGATACGTAGATCAATGCGCAAGATTTTAGCAGATCCTTCATAATTTCCTAATCCCATTTTTTGTTTTTTTTATAATCATGATGTGAGCAAGTTCTTGCTACAGGGGACAAAAGAGTTGCGCTTGGCATTCTTACGTTCGATTGTCCATACAATAATGTTTAGCTCGATAGAGGATCCTTCTAATGGTTTATAAACGTACATCAGAAGATTTTTTTAAGACAGTCTTAACATTCCAAATACCAATACTGAGGCACTAAACAGTTGAACGTTTTGTTATTCTTCAAGGACAAGAATTCCTTGACAAGAAATGAGCTAAGTATATTATTTGAAATAGCTAAAATAGTCACTGTTTTATTTCTATTCACGCATTGTTGTCATTGAAATGATGATGCTGAATCAAATAATGTGTTGAGCATAAAACGCACGTTAAATTCAGTATCTATGAAAATAATCTTTTTTGCCTAATGCTTAAGATAATTTTTTTTTTTTTTTTTACAAACTAATAAACAAACAAATAAATAATTATAGCTAATGTTCAGTTATTGTCCGGCTTCTTCCCGGAACTTAGTTAGGATAAGTGGCAGCAACACATACAGAATCCAAGTATCCTTTAACCCCCTTCTCATACAAAAAATAGCAGGCCTATTATCGTTACTATTGTTACCATTTTCCCATAAAAAAAGAAATATAATACTTAAATTTGATTATTTTGAATATTTCTGAGTAACTTTAAAGAACGACTTTTGCATGATAATAAAAACACGTTGTTTTATGACTTTTTGAAACCCTCACAACATAAAAACTTATATAATATGGCTTTACAACAATACAATAAATTTCCTTTCTTTTTTTCTGGTATTTTAGGACCTACGAGGTTGAATGGTTTACAAATGCCGCCTATCCAAACGATGGTTCGTTGGGGACACCAGTATGCACCCAGAAGCATCAGAAACCAAAAAGCTCAGAAAGGAAGAGTCCCTATACCCATAGGAGGTTCACTACGTGGTACTCAACTTGAATGGGGAGAATATGGTATGCGATTAAAAGATCGAAGTATAAGATTTCATGCCAAGCAACTCGAAACTGCCGAACAGATTCTCAAGCGTATATTAAAACCTATCAAGGCTGCTCGGGTATACACACGTTTTTGTTGCAATGTGCCAGTATGCGTAAAAGGAAATGAAACTCGTATGGGCAAAGGCAAAGGAGCTTTTGAATACTGGGCTGCACGGATACCAATCGGTCGTGTACTTTTTGAAATTGGTGGTGATGGAATGCGTAAAGAGTTAGCTGAGCATGCATTGAAGCAAGCCGCTTTTCACCTTCCAGGCAAGTATGAGATTATCGTCAAGCAAACCCCCAAAAGATTGGGTACCACACTGATTCATGAAACCCCCATTACCACCGAGACAAGCAAAATGAACTATCAGGAAATTACCAGTACTACTACAGCTGTTTAAGGGAAAAGTTAAGCTGAATTTATCTATTTTTAACCCATTCAATAATTACTTTTCTGTCATACTTCTCACTTACTTAGTTTGTGAACTTAATGCTGCATCTTTGTACAGACATTCATGAGCTTCTTTTCAATCGTTGTAGTTATTCTATGTTTTAGTGAATGAAATTTGCCAGAAATGCCTTAAAACATTGTACATTTTGCGCTATGTTTCATTATCTATTTTCGAAATGGGAACTTTCATCCCCAATGAGAGAGTTGCTTAATTTTTGTTGGCGAAATATGAACCACTTTTGATTCACTTTGATTACGGCTCGGCAATTTCGTTAAAACATCAAATTTCTTTGGTCCTGAAAAGTTGGTAACGGTAATGAGTGTTTTTGGCGAAAATCTTATTTGCTGCTCTCTGCTCCGTTGGGGACTTTTTTTCGGGATGTAAAAAACGGCACGTTGTATATGTGCGAAATCATGAAGTGAATCAAAAAGTACACTTTAAATAATATGAAACTGATTTTACTATGGAATTACGAATGAAATTATTCAAATCAACTCCACTAAAATATTTACAACGTTTACAAAAAAAATCACTATACCTTCTAGAACCTAGCTTAGCAATCCACTGTTGAGTGGATCAGTAACTTAATCATTACTACCATAGATCTGATTAAATCTCATCAAGATCGATCGGGATCTGTAAATCAATTTTCTACCATAAATTACCGCGGTTGCCTACGAGTTGGTAGTGACTGTTTCTTTCAGTAAATAAATAGGGTAGGGTCGAATTTTTTGAAATTCATACATACGTGCATCCTTGCTCTTAGTTGTCTCCTCTACAGTGATAAAAGATTTAGCTTAAAAAATTCAAAGCTAACAGGTTTCGGGACAATAAGTTGTTGAATTGTATAATTTATATATTTATACTTAATTCATTTTAGAAAATTCGCTTTTCCTTTTCCTTTTTTTGCATTTTAAAGTCATCAACATGTCTGTGTCCGAAGCTAATGGTACTGAGACCATCAAGCCTCCTATGAATGGAAACCCTTATGGTCCCAACCCATCTGATTTTCTTTCACGTGTCAATAACTTTTCCATTATTGAGTCTACTCTTCGTGAAGGTGAGCAATTCGCAAACGCTTTTTTCGACACCGAGAAGAAAATTCAAATTGCTAAGGCATTGGACAACTTTGGTGTCGATTACATTGAATTGACTTCTCCCGTGGCTTCTGAGCAGTCCCGCCAAGATTGCGAAGCTATTTGCAAATTGGGCTTAAAGTGTAAAATTTTAACTCATATTCGCTGTCATATGGATGACGCTCGTGTCGCTGTTGAGACTGGAGTTGATGGTGTTGATGTTGTTATCGGAACTTCTCAATATCTTCGCAAATATTCCCATGGAAAGGACATGACTTACATTATTGACAGCGCTACCGAAGTTATCAACTTTGTCAAGAGCAAGGGTATTGAAGTCCGCTTTTCATCTGAGGATTCTTTCCGTTCTGATCTTGTCGATCTCCTTTCTCTCTACAAGGCTGTAGACAAGATTGGCGTCAACCGTGTTGGTATTGCTGACACCGTTGGTTGCGCTACTCCTCGCCAAGTCTACGATCTTATTCGTACCTTACGTGGTGTTGTCTCTTGTGATATTGAATGTCATTTTCACAATGACACTGGTATGGCTATTGCTAATGCCTATTGCGCATTGGAAGCTGGTGCTACCCATATCGATACTTCCATTCTTGGTATTGGTGAGCGTAATGGTATTACTCCTCTTGGTGCCTTGTTGGCTCGTATGTATGTCACCGATAGGGAATACATTACCCACAAATACAAGCTTAACCAGTTACGTGAGCTTGAAAACCTTGTCGCTGATGCCGTTGAAGTTCAAATTCCTTTCAACAATTACATTACCGGAATGTGTGCTTTTACCCATAAGGCTGGTATCCATGCTAAAGCTATTCTCGCTAACCCTTCTACATATGAAATTCTTAAGCCCGAGGACTTTGGCATGAGTCGTTATGTTCATGTTGGCTCTCGTTTGACTGGTTGGAATGCCATCAAATCTCGTGCTGAGCAGCTTAACCTTCATCTTACTGATGCCCAAGCCAAGGAACTTACCGTTCGCATCAAGAAATTGGCTGATGTCCGTACTTTAGCCATGGATGATGTTGATCGTGTTCTACGTGAATACCATGCTGACTTGAGTGATGCTGATAGAATCACCAAAGAAGCGTCTGCTTAAATTGGAAGTGATTATTAGCCCCAATTTTAAAAATTTAACTCCTCTCTTCTTGGCTTGCATTGTATATATGTTTCGCATGTATATCTATTAAAAAATTTTTTTTCGTTGCAAGTGCTGGTTCTTTTACGTAGTGTCTTGATATTGATCATTAAAAAAGTTTTTTTCTCTTTATGTGTTCTTTTAAAGATCACAATTATTCCTGCTTCAAGCCTTATTGCAATGTTATATCTGGTTGCTTTTACTTTTGGGTCGTTTTATGTTTTAAGGTGATATATGACAAACATTATTTATCGTTTTTATTCTATTAAAATAAAATATTTTAATTTGAAAATTTATATTAGCACGCTCAAGGAATTACTTCCTTGCTACTTCATTTTATGTAAAGTTAATGCGTATTTTTATATAATTTTTCAAACCTATTATTACCTTTTGTAAAAAATAATTTAAACCCCTTGTAACCAGTGATTTTTCTTAAATGAAATTACTCTAAAAAATATGGCACCTAAAATTATCCATTCTATGCATTCGTACAGATATACTCTTCCTTAATTCTTTTTTTGAACCCTTTTAGACGTGTGCATCCCAGTCGAAAATTTATCACGATGCATAGAAGCTGAAATGTTAGTCAACAAAGATTCTTATTAAAAAAACATACCTTTGTTAAGTTTCTTCTCGTGTTTTCGAAAATCCACTTTACCAACTTTTGCTTTTTTGTTCATAGGATTTTTGATTGCCAAATCTTCACTATCGGAAGCATCCCTTTTATTATCCACGACTTTTTTATCACCTCTTGAACGACGTACGCGCCAAATTCGTTGCAACCATTCTTTATCAGTCTCATTCTCTGCAAATGCTTCTAGTTCCTTTAATGAAAACACTCTCAGCATACGATCCAGAAGTTGTTTGGCCTTTAACTTGACATACGCATTATGCTCTTTGATCCATCGAAGAATTAAAGGAAGTAAAGTATCCAAATGAAATAAAACCTTAGACTTTGTAAAAGAAGTGATATACATTTTGATAAAACCTACGGCGGCACGAGCGATTTCTTGATTGTTAGACTGTAAACTCGACTGCACTTCTTCAAGTACAGCATTTACATAATCATCATCTATGTAATCTGGATTAAAGTTAGAAAATTTACAAGATATATAATGCATACCAGAAAACTCATAAAAGATTCTTGTGAGAGCAAAAATCGTAGAAACTTTCAAGTTCAAAGAATCGTTCATGAGGTTAGCAGAAATCATTGAAATATATTCATTAATGTTTGCTTCCACAACTGTTTTATTTGGTTCCTCTCCATCGATTAGAGACATATTTATCTTCCCCCCATTCTTCATCCGATTTCCTACCTCCACTAGCAACTCAAAAGCCATAGCACGCAAGTCATCGTCATGGTGCTTAGAAAATAACACAACTTCTGCGATGGCAGAAGGCAAAAGATGAAACTCGTCGTTAGGAAGGAGTTTAAATAAAAGCTTCCAAGTCTTAAGTCGTTCAAGTGCGACATATTTGGGTAGTGCCTGACTGCCATCACCAACGCTGTTCATCGAATCATATAACCGGGATATAACGGGAACTATAGCAGAGATCATTCTTTCGTTACTGAGCGTAGCCTGAAGCAAACGGTAGGCTAAGCCTGGTCCAAAATTGAGAACAGACAATGATTGACTTAAATTACTTGGAATAGCAATATCAAAAAGCTTAACTAGATGAGGAAGAAATGGTTTCCAAGTATCGGCAGGGGAGATTGACAACAAAGCAGGAAACAGCTTTATCACACCAGTACTTCCTAAAGAAGGCTCACTAAGAGGAGCAGATTCACATAAATTTGTGATAATTTGCAGCTGTTGATCACCGGCAACAGAAAATATGGAAGTAGCAGCCATTACTAAGTCTTCGGCATTTGAATCATCATTCTTCATTGTAGCTAAGGTATTACCAAGGACACCAATTAAATTGGAAGAATTGGAGGAAATTAGCTGACGAACGTTTTCAATTTTCGTCAAATCGACAAAGGCTTGAGCCACATGCGAATGACAACTTCGGTCATTATAAATGGCTGAAGCAAGTTTTTTAAGCGTGTTTTCATTCAAATTATTGGTAATGCACCCAGCTTTCGTGTATAGTGGTAGAAGTTCCCACCATTGGGAATTGCCAGCTTCAATAGTAGGTAGGAAGCAGTCGAAAAATGTTTCAGGTGTCTCACCAGTAATGTTGTCACGAAATACTTCGGGAAGCCAATGTGATTTCTGAATATTACAGAAGTTATCGGCAAAACCTAAACATTCCAAAAAAGTGGGGGAGGCGAGCTTTTGAATAAAAATCTTAAAAAGATCCAGACATTCAGGCGTTTCTACCAACTTGTTCTTGATAATTGCACGAGCCACAACAGAGAAGGCTGGTAGGAGTTCGGAAATCTGGTCCTCGGGTATTGCTCCTAAGAGTAACTGAAGATACACTGAGCATCGAGGAAGCGCTTTTGCATAATTAGCATGACGACTTGAAGCCGTGATAGTTTTTATTACCTTCTTAATTCCGTTCGAAAGTACAGTTGCCCAGTTTTTTTTATTGACAAACTTCATAGTAAATTTGTTTCGCAAAAATTTCAAAGAGTTTAATATGTCAGAGCTAGTGGCCCCGTCATATTCTACATCAGATTCACTTGATTGTAACGGACTAATGCAAAAATCCAAAATTTTTTCTAATAAAGTTTGTATGCCCTTAATGCCACGAGATGGGTTTCTATTTACAAAATTATCATAAAGTAAAAGCGTAACTGAGAGAGCCCGATACCAATAAGGGATTAATGAATCACATAATTCGTAGATAACGGCATCTGACAGCGCATCAATTCTTTCCGAAAGCACTTTTAATATCAACTTTATTGACATTTCAAAAATGGGTTCAGAGGTTGGAATATTTGAAGTCAATATTCTTGACAAGGCATTGCAGATGATGCCTAGATCAGATCCACTCGCTTGGTTTATGTCGACAAGACACTCCAGTAAATGTAAAGTATGAAGCCCCTTGGAAAACGAGGGATTGTCCATATTTGAAACTTCAGACAAACTTCTTTGAAGTTCATCAAAAATAGCGGGATATAAATGAGGCAGTAAACCATCATACTTTTGTTTTAGCGTTTGGAGTACCTGTATAGAAATTTTACGAACCTTAGGTCTAAGGTCAACTGAAAATTTCACCAGCAAAGGCATTACAACATCGACAGCCTTCAAATACAACTCTTTGGATTCATTAGAAAAAGAAAGAAGAAACTCTTGGGTACAGTTTAATGCGCAGCGAATAGTTGGAGCATCATCATTATTTTTTTGAAGATATGGTACAATTTGCGTATACAATAAATCAATGTGCAACAACTTTTCGTCTGAGGGAGTAGCAGGCATTACAATTGACAAAATGTATATCGACGAATAATCAAACCCATTACTTTGCTTGATTAAAGCTAGAAGAGCAGAAAAGTAAACTGATGCTGTACGTTGTAAACTTTTGGAATCAATATAATTATCAATTGAATGTAGTAATATTGCAGGGAGCCTCTGGTTTTCAAGTTTAGAATTTTTGTGCGAACGTATGCTCTGCAACATTCGTTCACATGCGTCTGTCTTTGGCATTTTGAGAGTTTTACGAACGAAAAAGCTCTTAAAACGTAAACAGCTTTAAAAATCTATGGATCAATTTTAGATACGGTTCCAGCAAGGTTATGGGGTCACTAAAAATATTATACGAGAAGCAGCACATTTAAGCTCAAGAGCTTATCCTTCCTTAAGTATTGATTTTTTGGAAGTCAAAAATGAGACAGGGTTATTTAATTCTACAATCCAAAGTGAATCAAGTGAAATGTATTGTTTAAATAAAAGAAACTATATAATATAAGAGGCAATTTGCTGTTAATTCGTATCCCTTCAAAAAAGTTATTGGCAAATAAGCTTGTTACGAAAGAAATGCTCTAATTATTTAAAATTTAGCAATTTAAGGAAAAGGAAAAAATGTGTTTATTTAATAAAATAAACTTAAAAAATTCTAAAAAAATCAATATCATAATTCTAAATCTATTTGTCTAAATTCTTCTTGACCCGATTAATATTTCAAACTAGGCTTTTTGTAGAAGTATGCAAAGGCTTTTAAAAGAAACCCCAAACCGGTAAGATATTAAATGTAAAATCAACAACACTTCATTCTAACGTTTCAAAAAAAAAGTATGCATTAAGTTGCATAACTTATATTCATAACACATTCCTTGACAAAATCAGCTTTGAACATAAATCAACTAGGTCATCTGATAAAAACATGGAAAGCAAGGATTAAATACATGAAAAGAAAGCTTCTATGGAAAAATAAAATTTTAAGTCCTCAACTCATAACGGTTAAACGTGATCAGTGCTGTCATAATTCATCAATCTTTATGGAATACTTGATCAATCACCTTTACGCATAATTAAATTTAGGCGAAGCCAAAAGCAGTGTAGCAGATAATGAGCATGAACAGGATGCAGAAAAAAAAAAGGAAAATTAAATCGAACACATTAATGTTCTACAAGATCAGTGGGAATCTGATGCAACTTATGCAACCAGGAGGGATTTAATTCAAAAAACATAATAAAATTTTTGATACTGTCTCATCAATCTTACATCAGCATACTGAGTCTTAAAGTACAAATTGGTTTGTACTAGCGTTGATAGATGCCGGGGACGACATGTTTGTACCACTGACAGCACACATCCAAATACGAGTTTTATATACCTTAAATAAGTCCCGAACAAGCTCACGGAAGTCAATGCGTTGCTTGGCATGATAATAAAAGGTAAGCTTCTTACGATCCCATTGATATTCGCCATCTAAAACCTCCATTGGCAGTTTACGTTGTCGAACCTTAGCTTGACACACCAAGAGTGCTTGTGCTTCGTCTTGTGTTTTTTGAATCAATTGATCAACTTCATGGGGTTGCGCCTTACGAAGAATACGCTTGGGGTGCAAACTTTGGGAAGTATCGCCTTCCAAGATGGCACCATCTAGATTTTGCAACTGCCCATTACGATCGCTAGGTATCTTTTCAATATGACTAGCAACCTCAGACTGAGAAAGATTCTGCGCAATCAATCTGCCTAAATCTTGGCCACGGTCAGCATCAACGACGACATAATCATTCAAATTAAGTGAAAGCTTGATATTATCGTCAATATAAAAGACGTCAGCACGACCAGCTTTAAACTCCACGAGATAGAGGTTATACAATTTTTTGTATTGGGTATCGGAAAGATTACTAGGTAAGTTGGCTAGGGAGGTAGGAGACGGCATAGAATGCAAAGCATTTTTAGGAGCGTTAGCTTGAGAAACACTAGATACAATCGGGTTAGAAGGCTTTGACAGTCGAGAAGAAAATAGACTAGTTCTTGTCTGCACAGGAGAACTGTTGTAAGCTGGATAGAGAGGCACATTTGAAGATAAAGTACCATTGTCTGCAGTGGACGATCGTCTATGACCAAGATGGAATCTTGACTTTTCCTCCTTAACTTCATCCTCAACAGCTGCTTCATCCAACGGATTAATGTTGGGAGAATGTTCAGAAATTGGGAATGGGCGAATAGAACCAAGAGAGGGCAAGGTAGCACTGTTGCTTCTTCTTTTGAATGAAAGTTGGGCTAAATGGCTTTCTAACCCAGTATAATTAGACATACGACTCGTAGAAGGATTCAAAACAGTAGAACGCGAAGGTCCTGAGGTAGAATGACGTGACCAAGTATATGGAAGATGTCGTGGAGTAGGTGAGTTTGCCAACACAGAGTCAGGAGTGTCATTGATATTTTCTGCAGCTGCATTAAAAGGAACGGAAAACTGGGAAGATGCGGGAGGTGCAGAATCGGGAGCAATATTGGAGGCATTCGATGTCGAAGGTGCACTATATTTAATAGAGCTTATGGAGAAGCGTTTAGACCATATGGGATTCTCGTTCAAAAAATCAAAGGCGGGTGCGAGATGACCATCCGAAGACATGGGTACGGCTGGTGTACGTGGTGAAAGATTGGAAACAGGAGGGTGCATAACAGGTGAACCACCAAATGGAGAAGGTGTAGACGGGTTTAAAGATGAATTCTGATAATTGAGAGGACTAAGCAGAATGGGACGGCCGTGATGATCGGTATTCAAACTAGGTCTTCTAGTGGCAAAAGGTGAGGTTTTCGACTCTTGCATGAAGGGATGCAGACTACCGGGTTGCTCAGTGGGTTGCTTTACAGGTTGAAAGGGGAAAGCAGAAGAAAGTGGCTGCTGCTGGCCGACTTGAGGTCGTGAAAACCGACTTGAGCTCAGTGCCTCAGAAAAGGAAGAGCGGTTCCATTTGTCGTTTCTCAAGGAACCGTTGATACGAGTGGCATAAGCCGACGAAAACAAAGGAGAAGGATTCGGGATAGCACTGGGGTCGTTAAACGCATTGGAATCCTTCGAAGCGCTTTTTGACCAAAGAGGGTGGAAATGTGAAGGCATTTCGGAGGGAGGGAGGGATGCCTTAGGGCCATATGCATTGGCATCATCAGGCAAAAATTGACCGGGAGAGAGTATGACGGAGGAATTCATCAACTGGTTATTTGAAGAAAGACTGGATGTGGATGAAGGAGGAGACGTTTCATAATACTGAGATATTGCCTTGTCGGGAATTCTGGAAGAAGGAGAGGCAATCGAAGATCCAACCGAAACTTCCTCGTGCAAGCTAGAGTGCATGTGATAATTGGAAGGTTGATTCAATTGAGAGGAAGTGGAACGGCGACGAGAGGAATCTGCAGAATGAATTTTTTTCAAAGGGTTCCAGTGTTCTAATCCTTCATCGGCGCTAGATCCATTATTGGATGAAAGGCCATTATTAAGACGATTCAACTCGGTTTCACCTACAACAGTGCCCATTGCAAAAGTAATGTAGGACGAAAGTGAGGAAGATAACGTGGGGGAGCAAGCAAAATCAGCAAGGGCAAAAACTAGCAGGCAAAGAACGACGACGAAAATTTAGAATGATCAGAGAATCAAAGGAATACGCTAATCTTATTGATTGGAGAAAAGAAAAACAAAATCTAAAAAAAAAAGTAAAGAAAAGAAAAGAAGAGCCGAATTAAAAAAAAAATAAAAGTGAAGAGAAAAATAAAAATTAAAACAAAGAAGAATGGGGAAGAATCAACCAGAAGTTTCCTCCAATTCGTTCGTATGAAAAGTGTAAGCAGGAGAAAAAGAAATTACAGAGAAAACGAAAATTTTACAAGAGACAATAAAGCAAAGCCAAGACAAAATCGGTCGCTCTTTTTCCTCTCTTTCTTTTGTATGTCAATCCTGTATGACTAATTATACAAAGGGTGGATGGAAACGAACGACAAACGAGAACGAAGTCAGATTTCTCTAGAGTGGATTCTCATTCAAACAGTGCTTGGTGAACAATGTTGGCGAAGGTTGCACAAAGGCGTGAGGAAGATGTGTTTGAAAAACTTCTACGATGGTGGGATTTGGAAGTTAATCCAAACGATTTCTTCCACAAGGTTCCGGTTCGTCTATTTCAAAAATTCTAATGCAATTAAGAGGAGGAATATGTTAATGATAGTCCAATATTCCTAGAAGCTCAATTGCCTTTTTATGTAGTACTAGTTGGTTCTTGTCAAGTTGGATACGTGTCCCCGCCTTTTTGTAACAAGTGAGACCCCTTTCTGAAAGCTCGTTATTTAATGTTCGTGGGGGACGTCAAAAAAAGTGACTTTTTTAACTGTGGGGTGAATAGCTTTCATTGGTCCATGTGCCCTTCAATTTGATAAATGAATGCGGAGCAACGGCAACCATTGCATGCGGCTAGAGGCTTTTTCCTAGTCATAGGTCACAAGAGATGACAGATGCGTTGCGTTTATCAATCAATTCTACCTCTCCTCCACTTCTACACGGGGTCGTTAACATTCGCTACGATTCGCTATCGAAAAATTAGGCGATTGCGGGACCTAGTCACATATAGGCAATTTGCATGGGGTCATCCAAAAGTACCGGATGAGGGATGGATCAAACGATCAACGATTTCTGACGCAGGCAATTGGGATGTAGAGGAGATATTCTCTGTAAAAGGCAATAAAGGATGATTAAGTTAATTAAACACCTATCTCCTCATCCCGAAAAAGAAAACAAATGGCGTCGGGTTCTTTTTCTGCCTGCCCGTCCTCCTTTGTTTGTACATCCACCAATCCTTGCTCCACTCTTCTCCATCCTCACAATACCAATGGATCCATGACATGACGTCCTTTTCGTTTTTACCACGTTGTATGGTGCACTCTAATACTGCACGCCCGAACATTGCTGGTCTTAAAAAAGGATAACAAACGAATAACGTTGCCCCTCCAATCAGCTATGCCGGATTTTATAACGTCGTGCACGCATGCTATTCGTTATATTTCCTTTTCCAACTATTGACAAGCCCTTACAACCATAGCAACCATCCATTCATAAGCCATTGAACAGCCATATAGTGACATTCATCCACGTACCGTATAAATGCATCAACAAAATATACAGTATTGCCCAGAAACTCGATGCTACTAATAACGAATCGTTATATGGAAGCAGAGAGAACTCGCTGTTCGAGTGTGTGTTTTACTGAAGGATAAGAATTGAACAAAGTCCACGTCGTCTTCTCAATCACTATACCCACAGTATTTACTAGCCGATTTATTCGCTTCCCTCTTTAATTCTGCTGGAAAAGCCCATTTTCGGCTATGACTACTTTCGGATAAGGTTGCTGATGGTTATTGCATTTTAACATCTGGCGTTCACACCATTCAAGCATATGACGACGATAATCGAAGCACAAATGCCGCCCATTGTGTCAATCAGATCAACGACAAAAGCGCGGGACCGCTCGTAACGATCGTTAGTGCTTAAGACGGAGACAATTTCTATATAACGAAAGATTTTTAAACGTTAAAACCGTTGTCTCTTATACAGCCATCAATTATAGTGAATAAATGTGCTAGCAAACATTATATATATATATATATATTTATATATTCCATTACCGTGTTTACATGTCTTTCCCACATTTAATATAATTTATTTACTCACAAAAATGCATATTTTTAAATTCATCACCATATCAATCTTAGTATATAGGATTTTTTTACACATGTCATCCGATTGTAACAAAACTCACTCTCACAATATTAATCGCATCTACCGCTCTATCGTCATACAAAGTACCTTCTATCACACTACTTTTTTACAGCGACTTAACTAAGATTAAAACAAAAACATCAATCGATTAAATTTCGTTCGCGTAAAACTGAAAGCATTCCCTTCATTAAAGAGTTAAAAAAAAAAAATATTAAGTGTTTGTAAAATACACACGAAAATTTGAGTGAGACAAATGACCCAAACACTATTATAGAGGCATATATATAAAATATACATCATCACGTCGGTTAAAAAGCAACGGAATTATAATCACACAATTCGGGTAAAGTATCTTGTAAAAAGATAAAATGTTTTTATAACTTAACAAACAAAAGGGCAGATCGAAATTCTATAGAAATATGTGCAAGGTATATTGATACAGTTATCAACCAAAATTATAATTTAGTAGCAATCTTCAAAATAAAACTAGTGTTTCGCGTTTGCATAAGAAAACAAAGTATTAAACAAGGCTTCATATCGTCATTAATAGTATCATCTCCTAGCAATAAAAATTAATTGACTTTGATGGCCAAATCATAAAAATCTCACTAACAGCTAATTTAAAGCTTTATTATATAGTAATATACATCAGGAAGATTCAATTTGAAAATCAACCGCGTTAAAACAAACTTGCAGTAATCAAGCACAATCCTGCAGTCAAAGTCATCATCAAATTCTTGGAAACACTGAACAAATCACCAGCTGCTCCAGAGGTGGCGGATGTTGAACTAGACGCAGAAGCAGATGATGAAGCAGTTGAACTTGATGAGGTAGTTGTAGTAGTGTTGGTGGCATTAGTAGAAGTGGTGTTGGTTGAATCCAAGATAGATGTCTCTCTTCTCAAAGGATGAAGAGCAAGCTGTTTACCAGTTGGAGCAGTCTTGGGTTTTTCAGACAACGATCTCTTAGCCAAGCTCTCGCTATATTCGTTGGTAACACCAGTAAGGTTGTTGACCGAGTAGCCCATACGTCTGAAGACAGTACGCATAGCAGGACCGATGGGACCGTAAGCGACATCGGCTTGATCACTTCCATAAGCACACTCGATGTAGGATTCAAGAGTAGCGCCAGCAGTATAGAAAGCACGCATCAAAAAGTTGGGCTCACAATCATAATGATGAAGAGCTACATGAGACAAAGATGATCCAGATGAAAATGGAACATAGGAAGAATCCAAGTAAATAAAAGGTGAATAGGTGTCAATGCCTGCATCAGGGTAGATAACCAATCTACCGGGATTAATGGCCTTGCGGTAAGCTTCGTTAGCTTGGATATGGAACTGAGTAGTTGTATCATTCATCTGGGCAACAACACCGGCAATGGAGTCAGCCTTAAGGGTAAATGCAGCACCGACACTATGGAAAAATTCAGCAATGGTAGGTAATCCCTCATTAGGGTCGATAGAATAAAAAATATTCCTGTCAAAAGCATTCTCAATAACATCATGGAAAGCATACATAGTTTCTCCATTCATTTCACCAATAACATATGAGACAGTGGGTAAAAGAGCGTTCATATAAGGATCAGTGAGATTCTCATATCCGAATACACCCCATCCAGTTGAGAAACCAAGACCATGAGTTATTTCATGGAAAAGGACATAAGCCAAATCTACTGCTTCGTAGCCCATATCACCAGAGCCAAAGTAGAAATTAGCATCAGCGTTCAGGGCAATCGTAATATCGCTGTCAGCATATGAAGGAGGATCAGAAAGACCAAGTTGCTTAACTACAGCCTGAGGATAATAACGAGTTAAACCATCACTGCAAGCCATGGGAATTTCACGAGAAGGAGAAGCTTCACCGCCAATACTGCCTGCTACCATACCTTGACCCTGGGAACAAACAGACTCGCCAGTACAAGCACCAACAACGGTAACATCGATAACAATTGGGGTGTTAAGGTTAAGCACACGTGAGAATTGTTCACCCACGGAGTCAGCTACATCAATGTATTGCTGACATAACGTGTCATTGCTATGGCCATCAGAACCGAAATAGCAAGAAAAGTTAAAATCAAACATGTTCGTGGTTGAACGCTTGCTGAATGATTCCTTGTCAACGTTGACAATGGCGCCATCACGAGGGGCAAGGGGTAATAATTGGAAATCGGAAGGGTTCATATTTCCGTCAAAAGACCGCTTGTAGACACCTTCAGCATTAGGATCCAAGTCCCTTTTGTTAACAGTGGGAATACATTCCGATTCGAAACGAACCGACTCCAAAGTTCTCTTGTCGAAAGTAGTATCACGGCAGAAATACTGTGCAGAAACACCCTGAAGCATACTAGCACATTTCAAAATCAAAGCAGCCTTAACAAGAAGTGACATCGTGACTTCAAAAAAATTAACGAGAATAAAGAAAAAGAAAGGCGGGTATTAATTTCAATTCAAAAAAAAAGAACACAAAGGACTATAGAAAACACAAATAAAACAAGCGTTTTCAAAAATCAAGAAGAATAAAAAAACTCTAAAAAAGAAAAAAACCAAAAAAGTAAAAGTTAAGAAAAAATCTAATACAAAAGGAAGTAGTAATTAACTTCCAATTGTAAACGAATTGTATGAGCAAAAGAATGAAAACTCAACAACCGCTTTCAGTTAGAAAAGATCGTGTACAAATGATGTTGAAATCGATGACAGTCGAGGTTGTTTATATACTTTTGCGATTTAAAAACCGCCAGATAATTGAGGACTGGTAGAAAATCCAGCACATGACCTTGCGTAATGCAGCCAGCATTTTCATGCGATAGATGAACAAAAGTGCCGCTCTCTCACCACGTAAGATCCGCCAGCGCAGTGATTCATTTGCGCTAAATACTCAATAAAATGTAAGGAAGTAATGTTTTAACATGCTTAACCATAAAAAGCGAAGTATCGAGGGAATTTCCACTTGGTTTCGGTCCAAAAGTTAAAATATATCCGCAATTGGTGGAAAAAAATCCTCTTCCTTTATCAACCAAGTGCACCTCGGCTTGGCCAAAGCATAGTCAGTATCGATTTGCTACCAGCAAAGAGCAGTCACGGAAACCAAGAAAGAGGTTGGATAGTAGGTTGACCCTTGCAAATCCTTGAAGATGCGGACAGTTTAACTATCAGCTCGTTTAGTGGAATGGAAAATCAGCTGTTGTAAAGAGTCCACCGTGAACCAAAAAGTCAAGCGATATCTCGTAAGCATCGTAAAACAAGTCCGTGCGCAATCCTGCCACCTTCTACATTGCATTTAGTAGATAGAGATAATTGAAGCCTTTTTAATACAACGTTCATGAACTCAGTAAAACCAGTTTTCTTAAAAATTATGGTAAACTAGATGCGAAAGTCGGAAGAGTGAAACTCCATGCGCGCTTTCAAAATTAGCGATATTTTATTTTCAAGTGAAAAAAATGAGTAATGAAAGGCGCGACTAACTGAACGTGACTGCAGAAATTTTTAATTTCATACCGAAATCGTACATGGATGTAAATTTAGGGAAAGTCTCTTGATATTGACAAATGGTTAGCATTATAATCCAGAACAGTCTGCATCCCAAAATGACTAGACACAATGAAGGTTAATAACATTAGTCTACCAAGCCTACGGAGCAATCTCTCAATTCCCAAAAATAGACACAGTTTTAATTCTCCTTACTTATGATCGTTTTACAAACACCGAATTTTAATCAATAATCGTTGAATGCATGTTGCTCATTGTCAAACTTCTTCCGATTACTTGAACGTGGGAATCCTATCCAATTGACATTCGTCTTCCCAGAAAAAAATTTTGTAGGGAAGAATTGAATCATTGAAAGACACGTTTTTAAAACAATTGGAAATAAATTATGTTGTAATAGAAAAAAAACAAAGTTTATGCAACTTTTCGCACTTCGGTCACCAACGACGCTGGTTAACGAAAAACGGAACTAACTTAATTCCGTTCCTTTTGAAGGTTTTGCATCTAGAGACAAAGAATTGCAATATCGTGCATTTTAATTCTGTTTAATGATAAATGGTCGTCACAATTGCTTCTAATTAAGTTGACAGCTAGCTAGCTCAATTTGCTGGACGCTGGGAAAAGCAACTAACTATTGGAGTAGTTGATCGGTATCAGGGCGATTGACGACTAGCACACAGACGGAAACATGGATTTCGATCCGTTTTTGCGGAAGTACTCCCAAAACTAATATCCAGCACTGATGCTTAATGGAGAGCATTAAAGCATGATTCGTTCAGGTAATTGAAAAACGGTAATTTCAGGTGAAAAAAAAAATTTACTATCAGGACCTTTGCATTCTCAATAGGATAAATGAACATAGCTTTATCCGGCAATTCCTAAATTTGATCCATGTATATCAACGAATCTCCTTGAAACATGGTAATATAGGAAGCAACGAAGCTTTCATACAGAAGTGTCGTTTTATTCATTTAACAACGCTTAGGTTTTTCTATTGGTATATTCAACGATAATGCAAATGATTTAAAGCAAGCAAAAAATGATGCCTTTTTTTGACAGAGTTTTTTTGGTTTGAATAAACCGGAGTAGGCGAACAAAATTATTCACATAAATAAGACTGCAGAAATCACCAGATTTTCTTAAGCTACATTTTGTCTACGATCCACAAAGATTTCACCTTGAGTAAGAGTCAGAGAACATACTTGGAAAATGAGGTTGTGAATGGGAATTCAAAGGTATATATATATATGTATGTTTGTAACAGCTAGGCAAGTTATTTATAACAGGTACAGAAATATGTGTACCCGAATGCTCCTTCACAAAGACAAATCGAGTGGACAACCGCTAAGCGAAACCTATCAATAGAAGTGTTCATCAATAGACGAGGTAGCGTATGCTATTAATAGGCTAAACTTAAATATAACTAGCAAATCATTTCGCAAAACGATTATTATCAATTACATAAAAATGGGGAGAATCCACTTTCTTTGTTGTTTAAAACAAAGAAATCTGGCTATCTTTATTAAAATGACATGACATGTAAGAGAATCAATTAACAATAGTGTGCATATCTGTGCCTTACTATGGGATTCTTAGGAGAACGCTATTTCGCAGTATTGCTGTACAAAGATGTTACTAAATTATTTAAGATAATAAAAATTACTATATGCAGTAGGAAGTTGAAACAGCTAATAGAGTGAAAAAAACGAGAATATAGGACGCAATTGGACGTTTTGGGCTAGTTAGCAAATAAACTAAGAATTAAAGGTTTAGATTTCGAGGTGCAGTCAAACAATTTGTTCGCTTTTCATAGCTTAAATGTGTTTACGAAAGTTTGCGGAGTGCATTAAACTGATCAGATAGGAAAAATGGAGAACAAAGAAAGTGAATATTTAAAAGGATAGGCATACTACATACCTACGGTTTTGAAGATAGTATTAAAGGAAATATTGTTTTAACATCTATATATCACTAATTCAATATTTTTCCTCATTCTGTTGCAGGGCTCAAATTGAAATGATGTAGAAGGCTTCCTGGAAATTAAGCCTAACAAAGAAAGTGAAGTGATGAGTTATGAATGGGAAATCATACCATTCATTTAAACTTTCTTTAATTTAAAAAAAAAAAAATAAAATAAATAATAGAATTAATTTATAGGAATAATAATATTTTTGAAATTAAAAGGGCTTTTTTGAATTTGCGATTTTTTTTAATGACGCTAAAAGGAATGAGAAGTGAAACTAACATATAAACACTATATAAAAGCTTGCGAATTTTTATGAGCGAAAAAATTAGAGTAAAAAAAAATTTTCTCTAAATTTTTTAAAAATTAAGAAAATGTAAAATGTTTTATTGACAGGCTACAATTTTTACACTAGGGTAGTGAATCCTTTCGAATGTGCATTATTCGCTACAGGTTCTCGTCAACTGTTACTGTAAGCTTGGCGGCAAGATAATTTTCGTTAACAATAAAAGATTTAAATTAATTTAACACACTATTTTAATTTTTGTTTCATCAGGCATTGCGATTGAGATGGTTTCCGAACATTTAATGCAAAACATTTAAAAACACTTAGTTCCCTTTGTATTGCACAGTGGTAATATAGGTTCTAAAAGGAGAAGTGGAAGGAGTAAAAAATACCATATTCTAGTTGAACTTTTCATGTGCGTTTTTCCATTCTTCACAGCATAGCATGAGCAAGCTTGATTTGACACTATGGGTTGTAATTTAATGAACGAAATATATTTTATCACTAAACGAGCTTTAGTGTATAAACTTAAAGAAGAGCGAGCTGCCTATACTGTCAGCAGTACAACACGACGATCACAATATGCCATATGTTGGAATTTCTTATAAGATTCGTTTATTGATAATCACGGGTAATTGTCATGGACACTCTTTGATAAAAACTATTTAAAAATATCATAAATAGAGCTTCAACTGAACCTCGTTCCTCAGTTCAGTTATAAGTTATTATTAGTGATAGGTAACATTGTAATTTAGATAATACAATACCTATACTCATTTGCTACTTACATTATCACCAGGAAAACTCACCGCAGTTATATTACATATCGTTAAAACGGATACCAAACTGTGTAGCTGACCACAGTATATTATTTGCAACTACAGTCACGCTAATTGCGCTACGTTACTTATCACTATATATCACAAATTAGAATACTAGTTAGACTCGTTTATAAATTAAAAATTATGGATAACTATCCATCAACTAATATAAATGCCAATTGGTAAAAGCTTTAAGAAAGATTATGGATGGGGCTACAAAGTGAACTGAGGAACGGCGTTCACATATAAGATAATTTATCAGTTGGTAATTATAATAATTCATATATAAGAATACGCATAGCAATTGCTGCGTGTATTTACCTGTGTGTACCTTAATAAGAGACCATAAGGAAAATATCGGTACATTTCTAGGTATCGTTAAAACAGATACCAAACTGCTTAACTAATACATACCAAAGAAAATAATGGTCGCGTTATGATATAGTTAATACAATAGCTTTTATGACAGTCGCGCTATTAAAACGTAGCGTACTAAATGTTATAATTACTGTTTATATACAAACCGTTACAATGCGATATTAAAAATAACGAACCACTAGATTCTACAGCGTTAATATATCGTCCCAGACAGTAAGCACACTACCTCAACTTTTGGTGTGAGTGTTTTTCTAATACACTACAAAATGAGAAGTCCCCCAAGCTCTTCCAAGTTAACGTATAAACTATTCACCTCTGTATATGTCAGCAATACTACACTACGCTATAATACACTACGTTGAGTATCACTATATGTCACATGTTCTAATTATATATCGTACCATGTATGATACGATATGGAGATTGATCTTAATGATAATCTATTAAGATCAATATTATCTGAATACTATAAATAGAGCTACTGCTGAACCTCGTTCCTCAGTTCAGTTATGAGCTATATTAGTGATAGGTAACATTATAACCCAGTTAATACAATACCTATACTCAGTTGCTACTTATACAACCTGTGTATTGTAATATAATAGATCACAAGGAAAACTCACCGCAGTTCTACGTATCCTTAAATCAGATACCAAACTGCGTAGCTTACAGTATAATAAATAACAGATTATTCCGTTACACAACACATTATTGACTAAACTTCCGTATATGAATTGAGTGTACGTTTTCACCATCATCAGTCAGTTCATTCGGTCGATACGCATGTGGCATGAATTTACCAGTTTTACGTGTTTCGTACAATGACAATTTGTGATTGCCGGTTTTGATGAATTCATCATGATACGATGGATTTGCTTCACTAGCAACGCCTATATGTTTAAAATGAAGACACTTAGGTCTAGAAATCTCTGTTTTTCTGTTTTCTGTTAAATCATTTTACCGAGAATAAAGGGGTATGTATGATGGATGGGGTACTTTCAATTCTTTGCTTTTCCTCGACCCACTGTAACCCAAGCAACATGCTAAAGAAAGCGAATCGGCCGTTTTCTCGATTTGAGTAGTATTATCATTGTTATTATAATTTGATATTTTAATATTGTTTTACTAGCAAGATCAACTTCCCTTTGTTCTTTTACATAGCGCAATTCCTCCTAGCTGAACACCTGACCGACCCCTTAACCCCTCCTCGTTCTCCCTTTGCCAAAATAAAAAAAAATAAAAAAAATAAAGAAAATATCAATAAATAATTTAATAAAAATTTTTTTTAAACAAAAATAGTTTTGAAACCCAAAATTAGGTAGACTATCTTTTGTATCATGCCGTAATTCGTATTCTCCGTCGTGTTTGCCAAAATTCAATCATCACTCAGATACTGTCAATAATAGCTTTTATATTTCAAATTATTCATCAATTTCATTTGTACTTTATTCATTTATTCCATTTTTCAACTTTTATTTAGATATCCTTACTCTTGTCTTTTTTACGTTTGTTTATGTCTTTTTGATGGATGGTTCTTGCAACTCGTTTTGCCATCTCCATCTCCCGCTGCTACTCTAAGCAAAAGCATTGCCGATGCATAACAACGCCTTCCGTAATTTTTATTAGTCCTCCGTATGACCACATTTGTCTGTAGTAAAAATGAGCTGTCCAGTCGAGAACTCCAGCTTCGTATGCATGCTTCCGGATCCTATCGTGCTCAAAGACCATCCCGCTATCTTACTTTACAATGTAGATTTGAACACGCCCCAGTGTGGAGGTAAACTTTCTGGGCCTTTTGAGCAATGGTAAGTACGTGTCTTCCGTTCATTATCCCAATCAGCTACAATTTATCGCCAATACTCTCCAATGAATGGAAGAACAATTACCAAACAAACACTGGGGATTGTGCCCACAGTAGATTGCGTGTAGAAGGGATAACAAACATGCTATTGCCATGCATGCATCTACACCAAGGAAATTAGAAAAAAATTTGTTCAAAAACGAAAAACTATTCTTTTTGATAATATGTGTAAAAATAAAATAAAATAAAATAAAATAAAATAAAATAAAATAAAATACCAATACATTTTGTTTCATATAGAATATAGAACTGCTCATAAATTAAAAAATAGCCTGCATCAAAAAAATTTATTCCAATTCCCTCGTCTTTACCTAAAACAACTAATACTGTACTACTTTTTTTAAATCGCATTCCTTTAGAGCACGCACTTTTCGAACCAATACACCGCCATTCTATGCAATGCTTCCCCTTTCCCTATTGTAATTCTACCGATAATTTTATTCTCGGAGTTGTTTTATGACTTTCTAATTTACTTTGTAAATTTTTCTTTTTTTGAAAGCTCCTCCATCTGTCCTTGCTCACGTTTGCCATCTTTCCATTTCAACACTGTAGTGTACTGCGCCACAACATCCGCACTGAGTGTCTTTTGCACATACCACTGATTTTACCGACATTCCCCACTTTTAAACAACTTGTAAGCACAGGGCTTGTTGAGTCCATCAACTTGCTCTTTCGACATCTTCTAGGTCGTTGACTTTACGTAGTATAAAGTGGCATTGATGCTCGAACACAATTAACTAATCTTAACACATTGATAATTGGTTTCTTTGTGTTTTAAACAAAAAAAAATTTCATCTCTTTTGTTGTCCCATATATATATTGATTGCGTGTAACCTTGAAATAACCTCAATTTCTGTACCGGGGTCGTTGCGTATCGAAACACTATTGTTATCGTCCTAGCATATTTGGATACTGTGTACTACACTATTGTCGTGCTCTCTTTTACTTTACTTTACTCACTTTTCCTTCCTTCTTGCCCGACACGACATTGAAACTGCTGGCTTCCTAGCCTTGCTCCTCCTTTTCGACCGGACCTGCTACGTGCTGTAAATTGATTAATCGTATACAATTGTGGTTTTTGACAATTTTCTTTTATTCTGTCGATTTTCTCTTTTTCTCTTATCACGACTTTCTGCTTCTCTTCTACAATATTTTGCTAATCGGCTTGTGTTGTATCAACAGCAAAGCTAAGTGACTTGACATTACTAGAATTCTTCCTTTCCTTCAAAAACACGTGCAAGTTTGTTCCATTTTAATATCTACGTTTCCTTCCTTGATTGCACTATTTCATCATTAGAGGGAACCACTTTTCTATATTACCAAGCACCTACTTATTTGGGATTTATTTATTTTTATTTCCTACGGCTAACTCGATTACGATTAGTGCGCGGCTTTTTCTCTTTGGAAAAATTTTTCTTGTTGGAACGGTTGTCAATCGCGTGCTATATTGCTTTCCTTCTTACCCGTTTACAATTTAGCTTTCCCTTTTCTCCTTTTGCAATTTTTTTTGGGTTTTTTTTAAAACGTACACACGCACTGTGTATTCCATCTAGCCATCAATCCTTCATTTTTTTTCCACCGATTAATCCTTTTCTATATATACCGGAATTTTCCGTCTTTTCTTTTTCGGACACTTTTACGAGCTGTTGCGAATTTCGTTATTCTTAGTTTGTGTTATTTGCTTTTAGCCGCCCTTTTTCTTCTTCTCTGCATCAACATAACAGGTCAGGGACCAGACAGGACAGGACGAAACAACAACGTAATCGTTCAACCAACTTCTATTACCATCGACCTCTAACTTACCGACTTACCACCACAACACTTTCCTCCAGAATAGTTGAAAGCCTTTTGACTTTGCTGAATCTTTCTTTGTGTGTCCGTGTGTGTGTCTGTTTTTTTCAAATTCATCACTGTTTGAATATCGGCATCTCATCCTTTTTCTCAATTTCTCAATTTCTTGCCTGAGATACCGTTTGTTCTTTCCGTTGAATACTTTTTTTCTGCAGTGTGAAAAAATTCCGTTTTACGTTGACAAAACATTTATCTCGGATTGAAAGTTGTTTTCGTAGCTGTTTGTTTTAGTCTATTCCTTTCAACCGGTTTTCTTGTCTCTGTTAGATTTGTTTTCTCTTCTTCATTCTGAGTCAAGCTCTGGGTTTTTTTCTTTGTTGGAAAACCATTCTCTTTTCAATTTTATTTCTCTTTTCTGATATCGAAGCAAAAGAGCTCCTAAACGCTCTCAATTACTGTTTAACGTAACAGATATATTAACATCTTAGTATATTTGCGTTTTATTTGTTGAAACTTTCGCATATCCCCTTAAAGCTTTTTGTGGCAATCCTTATCTGATATTGATTTATTCTTTTGATTCGCCATTTCTTTCGACGTTTTTAAAGTACTCTAAAAGAGAAATTATTTAAAATACTTTAAATTGGGCTCTGTTCTTTTCTCCATCCCACTTTTGTATCTTTGCAGCAATAGTCGGTTTGGTTGATAATCCCTATATTTCTTTGGACAAGATATTATCTTTTGCTGAAAAAACACCCCATCTTTCGATTTTGAAATTTTTTTTTCTGTTTCAATTTCTTATTTCTTTCTACTGATTACTCTCCTCATCAATTCTCACTCTTTTTTCATTTCAAATCTCGCTTTTATCCTATATCAGTGATAAAACTCCTGTTTGATGCTCACCTTGCACATTGGCACTAACTTTAACGTTTTCCCTTTATATCCGCAAATTCCCTTTTTTTTGTGCTTCGTATATTAAAAGCGTTCCCTTATTAGGTTTTTTTATACATTAAGGATTTACGATTAGTCTCATTTTGTTGTGTTTTGAGATTTGTGTTTTATGTTCATCTGTTGTATTCACTTACTTCAGAGAAAAAAAAGGCGTTTTTGTTCTTTTGGTTTAAATTTTATTCCCTAAAATTTGCATTCAACTCGGATTTTTTCTTTGTTTGACGACTGTTTTTTGAAAAGGATTGCTTTGGGTCACAAACACAATACATCCATCTATTAAACTTTTGTCTTCTATACTTTTACTTCCTTCTCAAAATCTTTCCTTATATCATTGTGTGGTTTCTCTCCGTTTTCTTGTATCTTTTCTGTTCGACTTCTGAAAAAACAGCGTCTCTATACTATTGATTTTCATCTTAAATTTGCGTGTTTTCTTTTTAACTCTACGTTTCTCTCGTTTTTCTGCATATTACTTTCGGTGATTACCCTGTAATTCTATTTTGAAGGTTGACGTTTTTTTCAAGTTCCTGATTCCATAATTCTATTTAACACAAGTTTTTTACTGGAATTTTTTAAGTTATTCTGCGCAACCTTTTTTTGATTCATTTTACAACTTCTTTGTTCGTTTATAACTAATCTTCTATTGTATCACTTTTTTCTAGTGAACTTCATTAATTTATTGCGTGTCTGTTTTTTATTCTTTTAACCATGGTTTATTCTCCTATGTCTCGACCTCAAGTACCTCTGGCTTTTCGCCAATGGCCCCCCTACAATTATAAGAGTGATCCCCTTGTCAACTCAAAACTATCTCAGTCTACTACGTCTGTTAATGCAGGACCCAGTTTAATAAGTCCATCATTCCTTGACTCCTACGCCAACTCCTCATCTTTACTTCACAAGCCATCTACAAATTTGGGCAGTTTAAAGACATCTAGTCTTCTCGCCTCTGATGAAGTTTTCCCTTCTTCAGTCATGCCCCAGCTTCGTCCATTGGATTCAAGTTTATCTGTTTCTCCTGAAATGGACGGTTGGCCATGGCATCACAATTCTTCTTCTAACCCACAGGGATACGCATGGACACCTTCATTACTTTCTTCCAACGCTACTAGCTATTTACATTCTGGTAGTTCTCCTCATGGAAACACAAGCAATCATCCTTCACCTATATCATCCTTGGAGAGTCTTCCTTCTCGTAGTAGCACTGGTAGTGGTAGTCTTGATTTTTCCGGCCTTGCCAATCTCCACGATGATTCCAAATCACTGGCCATGTCTTTGAACATGGCTGGCGTCCCTGTATCCGTCGATGAGAACTCTCAAACTTCGTTTCCTTTTGTTCATGGTCAACCGGAATCTACCATGTCTAGAAAACCTAAGCTGTGCGTTCAATCGAAATCAATGACAAACATCCGCAACTCTGTTGCTAAACCGTCGTTAGTTAGACAATCGCATTCAGCGGGGGTTATTCCCATCAAGCCTACAGCATCGAATGCCTCAATTCGCAATGCTCCTTCCAATTTATCAAAGCAATTTTCACCTTCGGGTAATAGTCCTCTTACTGAGGCTTCCAAACCTTTCGTTCCTCAACCATCAGCTGCAGGAGATTTTCGCCAAGCTAAGGGTTCAGCTAGCCATCCTCATGGTTCTGGCAGTAGTAATGGGGTAGCTCCCAACGGCAAGCGCGCATTATATAAGACCGAGCCTTGCAAGAATTGGCAAATTAGTGGAACTTGCCGTTATGGCTCTAAATGTCAATTTGCGCATGGCAACCAGGAACTGAAAGAACCTCCTCGTCACCCAAAATACAAAAGCGAGCGTTGCCGATCTTTCATGATGTATGGTTATTGTCCTTACGGATTGCGATGCTGCTTTTTGCATGATGAATCCAATGCTCAAAAAAGTGCAACTATTAAGCAATCTCCTTGATATCACATCAGCTTGTATAAGATGACTTTTGTTCTTTGTTGTTATGCAATCTGGGTGAGATTAATTTATTATGACGCTTACTTTCCTATCCTCCTTGGTTTTCTTATACGGTTATTATTTATATTGTTCTTCTGTAACATTATGTGAGCTTTTCTTTTGCAATCGCCTTTACCTTGTTTTTATTTATGGTTTTATCGCAAGGTTTGAGTTTGCCAGTCATGTTCACACTTTATTCTTTATTTATTTGATGACCTTATTGGTCAAGATAGAATTTATAAGAGAAAAAAATTAAAGAAGATCATGAGTTAGTTACTCTGTCATATGTCAGGGTACTGTTTTTATTTTTGCAAATCATGTACCTTTAGCTTTTTGCAGAATGGCGATTTAAAGAGTTATGAGAAGATTGGACAATATATATTTATAGTATTAAATTCGAATCTTGTTTACTTCGTCTAGCAATGCGATACGCATGAATCGGGGTTTTATTAGATTTGTGTGGTATCTGTAATATACTGTTATAATTCGAATCAAGGGAGTTTCTTAAAATACCCAATCTTATTACGAAAATGATTTATGCAATCAGGGAGATTTGATGAGCGAAGCCTATGTATTATTTGAATAACAGTAACGTTACTGCAAAAATTTAAGTAGTTATTTGAATGTTGTGCACTTTTCATAAACATAGATTTGCAATATGCATCAAAAATTTGTAACGCAATTCTGTACTGCTTACAAACAATTTTATTCACGAGAAAACTACCAGGCTATACATAGTAACACATACAAGCATTTTTGGAAAGTTAGTTAAAAAAATTCATTAAACTCGGACTACTTTACTCGTTATTTAATCGCTATCGGCTTGCTGTTCCAAGATAACTAATGAATTGATCTTCTGCAGAGCCAATTCCAAACATTGCCGCTTATGCTGCAACTGTAGCTGTGACTTGAGACGAGGATTTTCATTGACAAATGCATTCAACTGTTCAGAACTCAAAGAATGGATGAGACGCTGATCCAGTTCACGTGGAAATTGGTAATAAAACTCAGAAAGCAGCTCAATATTAATAAATAAAACTGCGGTATTAACCAGTTTATCAGAAACGGCATTTAAAAAAATTTCAGGACAGGTGTACTTCGCTTCTTTGTGCTTACAGGCCCTAGATTTTAAAACAGAAATTCGTAATTTTAAAATATCCTCGCGCATTTTTAGATATTGTAACATTCGTCCTTGCTCAAGCAAAGCCGTGCTGTAAGAAGCGGGCAAAGGTTCACTGGAAGTTTTTTGTTCTTCCAAGTACTGCAAAACCTGATTCATGCGTCTAGATCCAACAGCATTTTTTATTTTTTCTAAAGCAGACTGACATAAACCAAGTTCTCTTTGCAATAATTTTTCAGCTTGACCTCGACTAGATTTCCATTCATCGTCGTTGACTTCAACATCATACTTGTAAGGTTTAACACAGTTTTCAACTTGTTCAGAAGTGGCGTGAAATCTCCGTCGCAATATGTCTTGAGCAGCATTCATAATGTACTGCATAGCGGCTGGGTGATCCGCAAATGGGCTAGCTTTCGTAATTTCGTCAATACATTTACTAATTGAATCAGTAACTAGTAAAGTAGAAACTCTTCCCAAACCCATGCGCGTCAAAGTTGATACGCAACTATCAAGTTTGTACTTCCAATGCTCATCCAAAGCATTAGTATGCTTAGACCAGTTACTAATATCATCATCAGTCCAATATCGCTCAGCAAGTAGGTCCATAACTTTCTCATTTAAAGAAGATTTTAATAAATCACGAACTTCGCTTTTACCAAATTTTTGAGTAAATTCCTTGAAAGCAGCTTTGAAAATGTCTAGGCCTTCAGCAATATACGAGTCTGCTGTTAAAACTCTATCGTTGTACTGCACTTTATATTGATAGTTGCACTCCTCTAACTCTGTTCGAATTGAATCGGCGGTATGCTGTAAATTTTTTGACATGGTATATTCCAAAACATTAATAAGGCATTTCCTTAAACTTTGGATGCCGAGATAATTTCCAATTCGAGCATCAGCAAATTGTTGATGCGTAGAAAAATAGCTGTTCTCTTGTGTGCTAACCAGATCAGTTAAATTTTGACCAGCTGAAAAGCGGCCAGTCGGCACGATTCTAGAAATAACACCTATATAACCATAATGTAGAGGATAGTTATTATTGTGCAAAATCGAAATTGCTTTTGAAGGAGGTACCAAGTCCATTTTAGTTACAACACCAATTGTACGTAAACCTAAAGGATCAACACGTCGACTGGCTCTCAAAGCTGCAGAATTAGCAAGGTCAACGTCGGCCGCACAAACAGCAAGAATGATGTTAGGTTCTCTGATATACTTCTCACATAATTTAGATATTTTCATGTCTAAATCAGCAGGTTGATCTTCAGAATGAATTTGTATATAACCGGGTAAATCAATTAAAGATAAATTGGGTATGTGAGACGCATAGATTGTCAAACGAATTGGATTATCGTCCACTCCTTGGCTCGAAGGAACTGCCATATTCAAGTCTGTTAAAATATGTTGAATTTTAGAAAAATCGGTAATTTTACCAAGTTGAACACCAGAGAATTCACCATAGGGGATAGCGGTATCGGCAGAGTGTACTAAAGTAAGCTCAATAGGTCTTCTAGTTACCATATTAGACCCTTTTGGCAAAAATTCATGCCCAACGATTGCTTCCAAAACACTGCTTTTACCGCTGCTCTGAGAGCCAATGACAACTATGCTTGGCAAAGTCACTGCACTGTTGTTATCTTGAATATCTTGTAGAATATTTCGGATTTCGATCATTTTTTTCGTAAACAACATCATGCGATCTTCTTTCGATTCTTGCGCTAATTTTCGTTTTTCGTCGGCTGTAAGAGTATCCTCACCATCAACTGAATCTACACTAAGTATAGAGGCTGCAAGCGCGGCTCCGATTCCAACTGTAGTATCATTAGGATCTTCATCATTATCTGAACTTTTTTGCTTGTCATTAGAATTAGAGCGATGCTCTTTTGCTCTTTCGGCTTGTAATACACGACGCCGTTCAGCACTTTCCTCATCTAACCGAAGAATTTTTTCAAGCCACAAGGGCATACTTATTTCCGGTAATTGGACATTAGTAACGCTTGCTACAGTTTCCCGGGTTTTTTCCCAAGTAGAGTCAAGGATTCCAAACGTTTTATCAAAAATGTCTTTCGTATAATCGCTTGCTCTTTGAACTTGAGCACCAATGTATGCAGCACCTCCAGCAACCAAAGAGAACCCTGCAACTGGGAGACGAAGGGATCTAAACACCAGTCTTGAAATAGAGGAAAAGGAAAAAAATCGTACAGTATTAGCAGAATTAAAAGCTGTAGGAGTTTTCGGTCCTAATATACTGTACGCACGATATGGATGAAACCCTGACAACGATAACAAACTAACACGGCGACGAATTTGTGATGGTCTATACACCAAACCCCTTGGCTTCAGAAAGCTAGACGGCGCCACAGTTCGTATTCTAAAACGTGACAAAAACCAGCTAATTCCCATCTCAGTAAAAAGAAAGAGTAAGTAAAACGATTAGATTGACTTTAAAACAAAGAAACTTCAAACAATTCACACAATAGGATATGAGCCCGTAGGCTCTCTTCAAATGAGAGACCGAATCTTACGGATCTCTAAAGTATTGAAAGATTTCCCTTATAACAAAAAAACTTCGAAAACTTTGATTGTTAAAGGTATATGAATGTACGAAAAAAGCAATTGTACTCGAAATCTTCCTTTATGTAGGAAAGCTTGAGGCAATTAGAAATAACGAAGCTTTCATGTGTTATGTTCGAATTTTCACAATAGAAAGCTTTCCAACGAAATACATGACACTTGTGTTAAGTCTCATTATCCCAAAACTTCCTCTCTAGCTATTACTGATGGATCAAGCTTTATGAGAATGACAGTTCGGTATGGATATTGCGAAAGAGGCACCGAGTGGGCAGAAGCTTTACAAGGCTAGATTGTTAGCTAGAAGTCTTAATATAACAAAAGCTGTGCACAAAAAAGCCAGAGGCTCTTAACAAACGTATATTCAGCAGTTATTATCATTTAACTGAAGAATTGTATTTGTATTCGAGCGAAAGTTACATTTTGATTAGCACTTGGACAAGATTCAACATGGCAGCCGTATATTCATAAATATATGCTTCATTTTCAACTTACAAATTGGGCACTGTCAAGGAATCCTTCGATGATTCCAGCTAAATACGCGCAACAATTTAGCTGATTCATTTCCTTAGGAACTGAAATAAATTTGTTAAGAAGAGGATTGTTATCAACTATCATGTCTATAGCTCCAGTTAGTTAAAAACACGAATAATAAATAAAAAAATTCAAGAACGCGTATGATAGCTTGTTCGAATATTTGCATAGCAATAGAAAACATACATTCATCCGAAGCCTCCTTAGACTTCTCCAAGGAGTCCGCGTGTTTCCCAAAAAGATATTTCCATACAGATGAGTGAATGTATTGTAAAATGCCTAATATACGAGTTTCACGTTTGGGATTTCGCTCCCTCCAAACAACTAATTCAACTAATTTTTGACCAACTCTATAACCGTGTTCGTTTAATCTATAGCATTAGTAAACAGTTCGGTCTGAAATGTTGACGCTTACTTTTCTTCGAATTCTTGGATTCCTGATACTTGGGACTGAATCCTTTGAATTAATTCACTAAAAATAAATGCAAACGATGAAAGATTGACGTCGGAATTCCGAATTTTATTCAAATTTTGCTCATAAACACTCTTTCCCATTAAGGGTGCTGTAGACTTGAGGGATTCAGAGACTGAGCTTCTGAATAATTCTTTATTAGTGGATTGCATTTTATATTTTTAGCCTGAATTAGAAAAGTTCCGGGGAATACAAATGTTGCGTTTTAAACGTTTACTGCTGTGGTTCGTATAAAGTACACTTGTACCTACACTTAATGCAGGGTCCGTACATCGTCTAGCCTTCTAAGACAAAGTGCTGGGATCATTCAAATAGTCACTCGATACAAATTTTTTTAGAAATATTTAGTATTTTATAAAATGATTCATTAAAAAAAGTAACTAAATCGTGCAATCAATCTCTATGCAATAATGCTCAATAGTAGTTAATAGTTACGTTTGACTAATTTGTCGAACAGGACATTCAATAAAATTGTTTTACCCAATACATTAATACATTTGATGTTATGAACAACAATTATACTGCTTAATTGTTTTTCAAAAAATCACATAACAAACCAACAGAAATTTATTTCATATTAACGACTGAGATACACAATATAATTTTTGGCGTGAGTAGAAGGAAGATAAATTTACAATCACAGGAGGGTACTTATAACCATTTTAAACGGTTACGCTTTTAGGGAAAATTTTTCATCAATTTTCATTAGGGTCAAACTTTTCGACTGCTCAGTCACTTAATTCTTCGTCAGATTCACTGAATACTTCTTCAGGTGGAGTATCACGAGATCTGATTTCAGTCATACGTTGTCCCATTCGTTGGCGCAAAGCATTTCGAATTAATTTAGCCTTATCGTTTATATCCTTCTCTTCTTCGTCCGAAGGTGGAAGAGCAGAGGGGTTTGGTGAATATAAATAGACATTTTGTAGAGGAGCAGGAGCTGATACTTCCGAATTCAAATCAGTGTCGTGAAGCTGGGAAAGATTATCAACATCCGAAGCTACAGATGAGCTAAGACGTCTCGCAAATCTTGAGGGACGCTCAGGTTTCTCAATGGTTGTAGTAATCCGGTCAGGATCAAAATCAGGAAATAGTTCAGGACCAAGCTTGTTAATCAGGTCCGTAACTTCTGCAACCAATTGCTTTCTTTCATCCTTTAAAATATATACAGCATTTGCCTTTGAGGGTATCAGAGCAAGAAATAAAGGTCTAATAGATTTGTATATATCCACAGCGACTTCACCAAACCTTAGGGCTGCGTAAGTAACCATTGGAAAAAGAAAGGTAGAAATAATTGGGACAGTATAAACAAATATACTTGAATGAGGAATGAGCTTATAGGAATATATATAATAGCAACATAACAATGCATAAAAAGAATAAAGGATTGGTGTCATACCAAGTGCAACCAGCAACTTCCAAGTAGCTAAGATATCACGTCCCTGGATTTTAACAGAAGAGGCTTTTAGGGCTGCAGCTGCTTTTTTGACGCTGATCCGATGAGCGGCAATAAACACCGGGGAAAACAAAATGGCACCAGGAAGTGCGCCTAAAGCAAGAAGGAATAGTTTGCAACACCGATAAACAAGTTTGTACAAAATCATGAATCTTGAGTATTGTAACGATTGAACTTGATGATCACGTAATCCTAAACGATATAGCTGACGATTATACAAAAGGATTTTATCGTGGAGACGAATTACTCTGGGATCATGTTTAAAATGGTTATAGCCAACAATTAACTTCCTATTTAAATCAACGACTTTAGGGAGAGCAAACTGTATATGAGCTGGCTTATATAAACGTCGGCAAGCTTGAATGACCATTAAAGTTTCATAATCCGGCGCCTGAACAGTAACAGAAAGAAGAGCATCATATATCATATCTAGTACTCCTTGAATAGCTTCGCGACGTTTCTTTGCTTTGTAAAGCTCAACATATTCCGTAGGGATAGACAGTGGGGAGCCAAACTCTAGCACAGCACGTGAGCGAAAGCGATGGGGGTGGAAATAATTCATTCCACAGGGAAGAAGCTGAAGACCACAATCCGGATGCTGAGAAAGAGTTTCCAACGCCATAATTGCAACGCCAGCTTTAAGCGGTAGCATTTCAGGACGATCGTGAGATCCACCTTCAGGGAATAGAGCAATGCATGCACCCTTCACCAGACGTCTACGGACTTCATTATAAACATATGTTTGATCAATCTCAGGAGCCACCTTGTAAGACGACCCTTCGGGAGAAAGCAAAACTCTCTCAGCATCTTCTCCACGAAACTCACGTTTAACATATAATAAGGTATCACTTTTAATGGATGCTATATGAGAACTTCCATAATTATTAGGAAGAAGGAGAGTATCACCGACTGAATGCTTTGTAAACAGAGTATCTTTTCCGTGAATAGCAGTCTTATCACCTTCAGCTACGACAAATATCTTTCCTTCTCCGCGAATAGCTAAATCTTGCGCCCTTTCGACAGGAATTGCACCAAAAGCTCTCGACATGAGGCCAATAAATCTTTGACGATAACTTTTAGCAGCAACCAAAATGGAAGTCCTCCTACCTACTTCTCTACGAAGTTGTAACATCAAAATCAAAGGATCTACGAATTGGTTCGCATGCGGCGCGGCCACTAAAATTAGAGGTCCCTTGCGAGGAACTCTAAAAGAGCCTCGCGTTTTAACTTCACGGAAAAAGAAATCGATTAAAACTGGGGTTCATTAATTAGCGTTCCGGTTGTAACTAAATGATAAGTAACTTACTTGATAAAATCCATAAGCACGTATCATAAATAAAGGTATGTTGCATTATAATTGAGTGAACGAACCCGTCTTCAGGGTTTCAAGTAAGATTAAACGATACTAGTAAAATAATCGTGAGTGTTTGGGAGGGGCCTCCTGGGTAATTCTAATAAGGTCTACGTAAAAAAGTAGGTCTCACTATATAGTACGCTGAAGTTGTATAAGGCAACGCGTTGTTTCATTAGATAGTTATAAGTCACTAAGATATACATGTTAATATCAATCGACATAAATCAGTATTAGTAGAAACATTAAAGATGTGATGTGAAAGAAATAGTATATTAGGATTCACAGAGTATTGATTTGAAAGATTGAGTTTAGTAATTGATCTCGCCATGATCTTTGTTAAATTGTTATTTAACAATTATTTGTGACAACAATTTCGACAATAAAGCCTATATTAAAAAAAAAATCAATTAAACTATGGGATAAACAAGAATTTAATGATGAATTTAAAATCTTTAAGCATAATCTGATACTTGCAACTGAGAATGAATGGATAAGGACTTACAAAATATGCAAACTCAAGTACTGCGAGTAAAAAAGTTGCATTGTAGTTGTCCTCAAACACATGATCAAAAAAAACCTTAGGATTTTTTCTCTCACGTTTAAAAGATTTAATAAATAATCGCAGCCAAAAAACCCAATTTTTTTAATGAAGCGCAAACTATATTCGAAAGCTCATATGATGTTTTAGAAATCGAACAAAATAACTGAACCACAAATAATCAACACACCTTTAAATTTACTCTAACTCTGTTCTTTTTCCCCTACACCTTGAGTCGTATCCGCTTTGGCCTTACGAGCCTCTTCCTTTTCCCGTCTCGCAGCCTTCTTTTTTTCCTTTTTTAGACGCTTTTTGGTTTCTTTATCCAAATGCAAATCATCGTTCTCTTCCCTTGCATGTTTCAGACTTTCCTCTTCCTTGGTTTCCAACATTTCTTCAGGTGGTATTATTAATTCCTCTGTGGGAGGGCCTTGGACAGGTAAATTTAAAGAAATAAGCGGTATCTCTTCTCCTTTCAGGTACATCAAGACTCTATTTAACTGGGATAGAACACTCTCACTTCCAGATTTTTCATCTTGGAAGCGCTCAATCGTTTGGATGTAGCGATTGAGAAATTTACTAGACGCGTCTTTGTCTAGCTTTTCAGACTTTCGCAAAATCATTTTAGGTGGACATTCTGTCGCCATGTTTAAAACGAAAATTCTCCTGAATAATGCAAAGTTCTCACGAACACAGCAATAATGTAACTTCAGTATCAAATGGAAAAGTTCAAGTCTAATGTGTAACGTTCTATACTTTTTTTTTTTGACATCAAATCACCACACTATTCACACATAATGCAATTCAAGAAGTGCTTAAATTAGCTACGCAATTTCGTATTCGTTTAGCGCTGCGTAGAACTGCGATAAAATTTACTTGTGATCTAGTTTATAGTGGTATGCATGATTCTTGTATGAAGTCTATATTCATATCTCATGTTCGTATAAGCTCATAACTGAACCTCATTCCTCATTTCAATTACCGCCTATTTATAATGTCGTAAGCATAGTTATCTACGACAAGAAAATGAGTTTGTATGAATATTGTCTCATATCTAACGGATGATAACAGAACATGTTATTTATGGTAATAATGTAGTATAGCTAATAATAAATATATTATGTAAGTTTAAATTAATAGTTTGAGCAAATAGATGCAATACTGATCCATCTCAAATTGTTTGAAGATAGGATAAGTCGTATAAGTTTAAATCCTCAGAGGTTTCATGGTGTCTGTCTCTTTAGTGTTTGAAGTCTTAGAAACCTTTTTTGGTCTTTCTATTACTTCCATTCTTTCGGGCCGTAGAAAAGATCGCATATTTACACGTTGATTCTCTTGACGATAATTTTGAAAATTCAGATGAGATATCCATCGCGACGGTGTAAAATACTTCTCACGAAGATATGACACCATTTCAGGGCTTTTATTCGTAAAATATATCCATTTTCGTTTTTTTTCCTTATAGATTATGTTTTCGTTAACTAATCTTTCTTCAATTCTTTTGGCATCAGCATAGCTGCAATCTTAGATAATGTTAGTATATGGTCAATGAGTTGGTAAATTTCCTTACTCAGTCGCGCCGCTAGCTTTTGGAACCCTTGATACTCTGACGCCCAAATACACCGAATTGCTCGTCTGTATGCGACCAACATGGTCATTCGGTCATACAAACTAGATTCAGAATCAACTAACAAACATGTATAACATAACAATTGGTTTGGTTGGCGAGGATCAGAGTCACTCTCAAATCCATAGCAAGCACAGTGAACCCATCCATCACATCTTTCGCATTGAAACTGTGTAAAATATTGTTAGTCTTTAGCAGGTATAAACGATTACACACCATTTCTGAGTCTTCCGTCGAATCACCGCATTCACAATTCAAAAGTGCTTTTTTCTTTTCGGCTTTGTCAACTTTGTCACTCCCTGAAATGTTTTTTTTTAACCAATTGCTTTTCTTTACTTCTTCACAAGGATTGTTATTTTTTATTTCCCTTAATCCACGACTTTCATTCTGCATTTTCTCACATTTTCCTTGACTCAAACTTTTTTCAACTGATTGTTCATCCAATATTTGAGTTGAGCCTATTTCATCGTATTTCAAAGGCTGGAGGAACTTTTCGAGCTGAGAATCAATTTTTTCTTGAGAATCAAATAATGATGATTCTTTATTAATCATGATCTTCTCTGTACTTATCGGTACAAATGCATGAGAACAATGTGAAATCGCAATACTATAGATTAGTAACTTGAAATTTGTTTTAATTTACTTACCCATTGTTTGATTCATAAAAAGATACAATATCTTTGAATTCTCCTCGATTGAGCCAAGACATGCAATCTTTTGTTTCTACGGTATTTAAAAACACGCCAGCTTTAGTTGCTTCTCCTTTTGATAATTGAAAGCGTTCCATTTTTGTAATAATTTGTACGACTTTTTCTTCGTCTTTGCACTCTGTTTTTACGTTACCACTTAAAAATAACTTTATTACAAACCTTTCTGAACGTTGATAAGCTTGATAAAACTCTCATGAAGTCTGTTAAAAAATTTACAAACAAAAGACTCACAACATATTTTCTCTTCACTTCCAGGGTTAATTGTAAATGAAAATATCTCCTTTTCAACCGCGTCATCCTCTAATATTGACTTGCATTGTGACGAAATAATCAGGTAAACAGTAAATGGAACTTTCATTGATACAAGTGAGAAAATATAAGTTTTCTAAAATATTAGTTTATTTCTTTAGATAAGTTTTAAACACTCACCATCATTTCCAAAAAACTGTCTGCTTCTTTGTCCACTCCAGCTTGTAAAGAAACCACAGTAGGTTTCAATTGACAATCAAAGTCAGCTCCTTTAAAATGTTCAATTTCGAAATTGACTTTCTTGTAGCAGTTTTCATTGAAAAGAGCACTTGCCTTCTGTTAGCTATTTTAATTTAAAAATTATATGTCTGCGTACCGCTTATAGCATAATGTTGATATCGCGAAGAAAATTAAATTTTTAAGAGTAAAGTCAGACTTAGTTTGCAGAATTTCCTCTTTGTATGAATTCATTTGTCATTTATACTTAGAAGTAAAGGGTATTTGATAAGTTGATATCTATATATGGTAATTTTGTGAACGCGTCGAACGCGTCTTAAGTGTACGTATATTACAGTCCCACCTGTGGTTTTCCAACACTTTAAACTACACTAAAATGGCTTACATAGATAAATGGAATGCGAAAAGCATGTTTTACGATGAAGACATTTGGTAGCTTATGAAGTAATGTAAAAGCCTTTTGTTAAATTAAATGTCTTTTTACATTTACAAAGCTAAAATGTTTGTTTTTTTATTTACTATAGTTTGCTAATTATAAAAATATAGTACGCTTTTGGGTAGAATGGACGCTATTTGAAGCTAAGGATTCAAGAAATTCGCTTATCCCTTTGGTAAAAAAATTTTGGCCTCAACAAACGAATTTAACACTAAATAATTTATAAATGTAGAATAGATCATTTAAAAAAATATTATTTTGCATTCTTATTAGATATTTAAAAAAGAAAATTATGAGTAAACATTTAAAAGTCAACAAACAATTAGACAAATATTATATGATAGAGGAGTTTCCAGAATAAATAGCATGAATCTATTTCAGTTTGGAAACGTAAAATAAAATTTCGAGATCTTTTATAGATTTCTAGTATCTCAACTTATAAAAGCTCAAGAAGATTTAGTAGATCCAAACTCTAGGACCTCGATCCAAAAACGGTTATTTCTTAAAACAGCAGCCACACATACATTTTCATTATAAGCAACTTGCCAGATTATATCCAAATCAGTCAATAGGTCTCTTACTAACTTTCCGGAACGAATGTCCCATAACTGTAGCGTACTATGGCTTCCACTGACAACTTTGCTCTCGTCGTGTTGAAAAAATATGTGTCCCAAAGGACATTTTAAAATATCTCGACAACTTCCGGTGTTTAGATCCCAAACTCTCAACGATGTATCAGGAGGAGCAGAAGCGGATACCAAGATATTTTGGTTAAATGTAACTTGACTTACCAAATTCGAATGACCATGAAGGGTCTGTAGAAGTTCTCCAGACTCAAGGTTCCAAATACGAATTTTAGCATCCGTACCAGCGCTGATACATTGTTGACGAGAAGGATTAATTGTGACACTGTATACTCTCCCGACGTGTCCCCGAAGAACATGTAAACAAACGCCAGTAGATGCCTTCCATACTCTAAGAGTACCATCATAACTGGCACTGACAATCAAATCTCCAAGACAAGCAACTTCACGTACCGAGTCCGTATGACCACGTAATGTTCGGATGTAAAACGGATTGGTCGTAGCTGAAGTAAAGTCATTATTCTGATCAGGATTTTCATTTACATTAACAAATGGTGGATCGTCAAGGCATGGAAGACTCCATAAACGGATCGTACAATCCCTTGAACTTGAAATTATATACGGAGGCATTGAATTAGCATCATTTGAAGCTGGTCTGTTTTCTTTTTCCACATCATCAGTATCAGTAGTACTTTGATTGCCTTGAACTATTTTGATACAACGGATTGTTGACGTGTGTCCATAAAACACCTGTTTACATTCACCGGTTCTAAGGTCCCAGACTCTTACTGTCCTGTCTGTGGAGCCAGTAACCAAAGTATCCCCAACGTATTCAAAAGTCCAAACATCACCTTCATGCTCTTCTAAACTGCGTATCAGGACACCTGTTTTCGTGTCATATATATTAATTCTAGGACTGCAGGTGCTAACAATTATTTTGTCATCATCAAACTGAAGTTTGGTAATAAGACGAACTCCATGAATTGGGAATGAACATCGCTTAATTTTCTCCGGGGCATGGAGCCATCTTTCACGAAGATTAAAATGTCTAAAATAGACCCGCTTCATTATCGCACAGGCTGACAAAGATTGTTCTAAACACATCGTACGGATTTTACTATCAATTGAATCCCAAAAGAAACCATCTTTTAAAAAGAGACTTTTCCAAAGTTCTTCGTTGGACGATACCAACTTATACCAGTGATGCGAAACTTGCGAAACTGCACACAATGAAGGTGCATCTAAATGCGTAAGCACTAAATTTGTAATCTCAGCCGGAAATCCAGTTAAAAAGTTCTTTTGAAAGATAGGAAGCAGAATTTTGTGAATATTTTGAACAGCATGTTTTCCACATCGAGAAAGAAGATGAAAAAGTAAGTATTGACGAACACTTTCGGGTAATTTTTCGAAGGAAGAAATTAATTGTGCTAATTTCAAAACAGCATTTTTTTGAGAGCTCAAATGATTAGAAGGATGAATGCTAGGATTTTCTGAAGAAAAATCATATATGACAGGTTCATGCAAAGAATTATGTGAAGATGAAGATGAATGAGGGGGAAAAGATTGACGGGTTTTGGAATCGTTGCCGAGTAAATTAGGAGAAAAATAAGAGTAATTAACAGAATTATTTGGTGCATCAAGTGAGAATGTTGTTTCACTAGCGACTTCCTTACTGTCACAGTTGTTTGGGTAGAAAACGTTCGAGTAGTTAGTAGAAGGAAAAGTTTCATTCTTTTTATTCCCATCACTTTGAGAATTGAAGAGAAACCGCTTATTAGCATGCAAATTAGAGCTGAGACTAGAGTTACGGCGTTTAAGGCACTTTTCGCGATGCTCTGACGGCAGCTCACAACTCAAATGGGGCCGGTTAAGATCACAATGTAGATATAAAAGATTTTGCAAGTTTTCCAAATTTTCTTTATCAGATAAACATCGATTGTTAGTAAATATCATCGATTGCTGACTTCCCTTGCTATCAAATTGTAGACTAACACGACTAAGCTCCTCGGGAATTCTGGTCATTATATTATTTCCTTCCAGGAGATCTTTTTTAGTGGAACATGGAGAAAATCTCTCGACATTTGGCCGGGGAGAAGAGGAAACATCAATACTCGGTGATACCATAGTTGTCTCACCGAAAAATTCATTGGAATCTAAAACAGATAGGCTATCTTTTTTCTTCTCATTCATTTCAAGTAGTTTACAGACACTTAGTAGAAAAGTATTTGTCAAGTTCTTTTATGATGTTAGAGAACCTGGTTCAAGAATCGATACTGATGAATTTACTTAAAACAACTGCCCGTTGGGAAACATGTATATGAAATTATTTTGCAAATAGTTATCGTCTTAATGCATTAGAGCAATACTTTTTCTTGGTTTTTTTGAAGTTCAGCGAGATAGATCGTAAAGACCATAAACTCTTGGCAATGAATTTTAAATTCACTCTACGCAAGCGGAGGTGTAAGTAACACCAGAATAAGTAACAATTTTACTGTTGATTAAGAAAAGTTTTTATAGTTTATGGTAAATACGACTAAATCGCGACATAACAATAGTTCAATAAGAAAAGTTATATGACTTAGTTATGGCTCCTCAATATTATTTTTTTTTACATTATTTGCGATAGTGTTTTAATTGTATACCAGATATTAACCTCCTCAGCATTTTCAAATAAATTCTCTAAAGACAAAAACAATGAACACGTGAAGTATTCATATTATAAAATTGTCTTTTCCGTTGCGTTTTTGCAGCTAAAGAATGCAGACACAATAGTAGCTCGCGAATTTCATTACACGCCAATAAAGTTGGGAAAGAGATTACCCTCCCCTGTCATATTCTAAATGACACGGACACATATAATAATTTATTAATAAAATTTGAGCATGAGCGTAAAATGTAAAATGTCAGACTAAGATGGCGTTTCTAGTACATCATTTTCTTAGGCCGTTGAAAGAAATTTTTTGTCTCGTCAATGACATGCATCGGGTAATTTCGGCAGGCATTGGGCTATTATTCGACTTCTCTCCATTCAAAATTTGACTTAATCTCAGTATCCAAAGAAGCGTCAAATACGCTACCAAGATAAATAATTAAATTGTTATCCGTAAAAGTTCTTAGCATAGCAAACCGATAAACCGAGTGTAAACACGATATTAATTAATTAATATTATATCATATTTAATGAGCTGCAGAACATCATTTGCCGAAATGCACCGAGCCTCTTATATCTAGGATGATTTGTATGTACCAGATTACTTTCCCAAGAGATTATTAAATATATTTAATAGTATTAGGAGAAAATCAATATAACGTTGAGTCGAGCCAACGTATTTGTAAGTTAGGTATACAGGGATGTCATTAGGCTTACGTACACCGCGCAATTCAATTGCAAAAGGCCCAGGGGACCAAGAACTTCCTTATGATAAGAAAGCTAAAGCGATAAACAAAAATTAAATTACTTGGCTTGGAAATAATAATAATTTGCTTTGAAATGAATGATTGAACGCCCCGCGACCCCGGGACAGTATAAATTTTCCTGGGGTAGATCAAATTCACGCATTTAATTGGTTGAATTTATCAACTGACTTTTAAGTTCATTTTTAATTAAGTTATCAGCCAATGAATACAAAGCCGATAGCAAGGCAAGCAATGATTGGAGCGCAATAGTTGACTGTTTTGGCGCTAATTATTTCGGGTTTATGGTTAGAAATTTTCTGAAAAAATCAACGTTGAAAACTTACAGGCTTTCATGGTTAATTAGTGGCAAAACGCCACGGCTCTTAATCAAAAGATGGTGAAGTGCTTGAAAAAAGAAATGTATATAAAGCTGAGCTGATTTTTAGGGAAAAGCCGTGAGCTGAAATTAAACAATCAGAACCGCAAAAGGTAAAGACCATTATATTCTTTACCATCTTTCTTTTATTTTCTAGTATCAAGTTACTAGCATATCCTATCGTTTATAAAGTCAATCGTTAGATTCCTGTCAAATCTTTTAAATCTAAAAATGCTCTTTAACAACTTTCTTTGTTTTGCGGTTTCCGCCATTCCTTTGGTTTCAGCTATGCCTCTTGGTAATGCTCCCTATCACCATCACCATCATGCCGGTTTGAATGCTAGCAATATAACTGTTGGTGTCAATGTCACAAACACTACCGCTTTTTCAAAAAGAGACGGTGGTTTTCCTGACGGCGTATACGACTGCTCCTCTTTTCCTGATGATCAAAATGGCGTTGTCCGCCTTGATTACTTAGGTTTTGGAGGATGGTCTGGTGTTCAGAAGAATGATGGTAAATACGGAACAGCTTCTACATGCCAAGATAACACATACTGTTCCTATGCATGCAAGCCCGGAATGTCTAAGACCCAATGGCCGTCTGAGCAGCCTGACAATGGCGTTTCCGTTGGTGGTTTGTATTGCAAGAACGGTAAATTATATCTCACCCAGAAGGATAATTCTAATCTTTGTGAAGATGGAAAGGGTACTGCCTATGTTAAAAATACATTGAGTTCCAATGTCGCAATTTGCCGTACCGATTACCCCGGAACTGAGAACATGAATATCCCTACCAATATTGATGGTGGTTCAAAACAACCTCTTTCTGATGTTGATGAAGATTCATACTATAATTGGGGAGGAAAGAAGACATCCGCTCAATACTATGTTAATAAATCTGGCAGAAGTGCAGAAGATGTCTGTGTTTGGGGTAATGAGGGCGATGATTATGGCAATTGGGCTCCTATGAACTTCGGGTCTGGTTACACTGACGGCAAGACTTGGCTTTCTATGTCTTTCAATCCTTTATCATCTGCTAAACTTGATTACAATATCCGTATTAAATCTGATGGTGGGTCCCTTAGTGGTGATTGCTACTATGAAGACGGATCATTCCATGGTTCCACCGCTGACAGCAGTGGTTGTACAGTCTCTGTCACCGGAGGCAATGCCTACTTTGAGTTGTACTAAATTGCGTGTTAAAAGTGGATGCTTGGTCAAAAAAATTTGTTTATTAGAATTATTTTTGCATTCGTTTTACTTTTGTCATTCCCATTTTTATGCTTTATTTCGTTGTTGATTAGTTTTCGCATTTTTTTTCTGGTTTCATTTTTTTTATTTTTTTCATTTTTTTCATTTTTCTTCTGGATTCATTTTTTATTTTATTTTTGGGGTTCATCTTCTTCATTTCATTTTTTTGTCTATATTTCTTCTCTACATTTTGTTACATTTCTTAAAAACGCTCATTATTTATGCATTGCATCTACGAAAAAATAAATTTGTTTTTACTTAATTTTGTCCATCCTATCCAGTATCGTTAAAAATTTAAAAATTCCATGTATTGTTTTATTATAATGGTGCTGATAGTAGTAAAAAGCTGCAGAGTAACTAAATCTCACAGAATGCCTGGTAAACGACAACAGGTTCTGAAGTCGCAGAGATCGTTAATGGAAAATTTGCGGAAATAAAATAAACAAATCCAGGAGATATCGATGCTACATCTCCTTTGTCTCCATTCAATATGCCTGAACCCTCAGTAACAAGTAAAATGCTAGGGCCATTGATTCCGCGTATGCATTGTTTTTGACCAGGAGAAACCTTGGTTTGCAAAATGCTAAACTCTTCGATCGGGGGATCATATAACAGAGTTTTGCCAGATCCACAAGCTTTGGCAAATGGTACAGGTTGGGTAAGTTGGGATTTGGCATCCGCAGTCTGATAAGTGAGATTATTTACGAGAGTTTCTATGTCCTTAAACTTTGGCGTAAAGCCAAGACGGATAACGTTATCACTGGCAGCCATGCACTCAATTATATTTCCAGAAACATAAGCATGTGGATCTAAGGCACGAAGAAAAACGGCTTCTCCTGGATGTAATCGAACGTAGTTAAGAAAAGGAGTAACAAATAATCCGATGTCATCCGGAAATTGACTATTGAGATGAATAATTAAATCGCTAAATGCTTTTCCGCCGTATTCCGTTCCACCAAAGTTGTTAGCATCACTTTTTGCTAGTTGAACAAGCTGAGGAGTAAATTCTTGAATCCTTTTTTCGTCTTTGTGCATTAACTCATTAAATAAAGTTTCCAATGCTTTTCTCTCGTCTTGCTTCACGGTACCTTTAAATTGACGAACAGCTTCTTCACCGACAAATTCACGCAAAGGAGCTATACTGTCAAGGAACTGTTCGATTTGCTTTACTGGTCGAAAACCACAAAGAGCGTCGAATTCTGTCAATGCAACTGCCATTTCTGGCTTATGATTATCGTCCTTGTACTCTTTCGGATTCGTTTTGTGAAGTTGTTTACCAAGGGGTTTGTCAGGATGAGCCTGAATAGACAGCACCTTATTTATCGATAAAACTTTGAATAAAAAGGGGAGTTGTTTCCCATATTTCTTGTACACTTTTTCTCCAACGGTTTCTGGAGTTAACAACTCACTCAACGGCTTACCAGTTTGCATAACAAAGGAAGGGCCAGAAGGATGAGAACCCATCCACAACTGTATAGAAAATTCAATTAGTATAGAATTAACCAAGCCTTTTGCATACCTCAGCGTATGGGGTATTAGGATCAACCTCGAAACCGTATCCAGCCTCAGCTAATTTCGCGGCTAAAGACTCGTGACCAACTTTTCCCCATCCATAACTTTTAACATCACATTTGAGACGATACATAATTAATTAAATTCAAGATTTCTTTATAAGCCTTTATTTGGCTGTGAGAACGAATTATACGATGAACGACGGCTTATAGCGTGGATACGTGCTACTAGATGAACCTTACCTTCAAAACTAAGGAAGCACATAATGCATATGGTTATAGCCAATACTATAGTTCATTATTTTTATTTTAGCGGTAATTTATGTATATTTTTAATCATAAATAGTGAATTTTATAGATTTATTGTGTATTACTTAAGTTGCTTACTATGCAGTTTGGTATCTATTTTACAATCATAAATTGCGGTGTGTTTACTGGTAATTTATAAAATCGCGGTATGCAATATGAATAGCAGTCCTATTAATATTAGTTTACGAAGTTTATAGCCAATCATTAATATAGCTTGCAAAATTTTTAACCCGATATCTCTAGGTATCTGTGTGAATAATACGGATAGTCTTTTACAATTATCAATAAACGAATTTGCTAGTATTTTTATGGCAAATAGTGACAGGTAACGTAGCGTCATATAGCGTAAAATACAGTACTTAATCCATTCAATGCTCGTAAAGAAGCAACTGTGAAATAGATTGAGACGGCTGTACTTTGATTAGAGTTATTTTCTTCATCTGGTTTATTAAAGTAATATTTTTACGTTTTAGAAATTAAACCATCTACTAGAATAAAAAAAGCGATTAGTCCTTTTTAGACACGTTTGATGAAAGAATAAATAAAACCACTATTTTTTTAACTTAATAAATTCTGTCATACTTCAATTCATATTTTGGTAAAAATTTGATCTAGTATTCACAAACACTTTGGGTTTAGGAGATGTTTGGCTCCAAAACTCTTTTTTCTTGGGCAGCTAAGCGTTCAAAAGATTTCTATCGAAAAAAAAGTAAAATCGACAATTTCCGGTCGAGAGCAGCATACAAATTAATAGAGGTACTGTTACCACGTCGATACGATTTTGGATAATAATACTAATTGATAGTTGAATTCCAAATACAGATTTATTAATAAAGAAGATGTGGTGATTGACGTGGTATTAAATTATCTAATTATCATAAGCCTAACGTTTTTAAGGGATTTGCACCTGGATCATGGTCGCAAGTAGCAAAAAAGTTAGTTGGAAATAAAGGGAAAGTAATAGGCATTGATATTCAGCACATAGCTCCACCAGAAGGGGTATTACCCATCTACGGTGATATTCGTGATCCAAACACCCTGACTAAACTATTCGAGGCTTTACGGCTACTACATGAGCCTAATACGAATGATAGCATTGATTGTCGGGTGGTCGACGCTGTTATAAGTGATATGTAATTAAATACAGGGTCTAAAATATATTTACATCTAACATCCTAGGCTTCATAAGGCTACAGGGATTCGGATCCGGGATCATGCTCTCTCCATGGTAAATACATTTCTTGTAAATTTTCTCTGACCTACTATAGGAACTCTGTGCATCTGCGCTTCATGTTGCATTAACCTTTTTAAAATCAAATGGCTCGTTTATTTGTAAATTTTACATGGGGGATGAAGATGCCGACTTACAAAATTTGTTGAAATCTCACTTTAGGTTCGTCCAAGTGATGAAACCGAAAGCCTCTTTAAAAGAGTCACGGGAAGCGTATTTTGTTTGCTTGGAACGCAAGCCCTAAAATGTGTCAATTTTCGTTGTGAAAGGAGAACATTAATTGAAAATATTTAATATACCAAAAGGAGTCTAAAGATACTGTTGCATTAATTCCGTATTATAAAAGTTGTCAGATGAAGCGTAAACTAAAGAACAATCGCCTGCGATAGGTTTTAGGTTAAGCACTAAAGTGCCTCCTCAAGAAGTATGGTTTTTTAGTCGCTCCTGCATTTTTTCCCTTAATTTTGCAAGCGCATCCTTCGTTTCAGCAACGCCATCTCTTGTATGCTTCAGTCCTTCATGAACTGGGATATGGGAGCGCCTGAGCCCAGGAGACGAAACAGGGGGTGATGCAGCTGAATTAGAAAGGGAAGGGTGTTTATTTGCAAGTTGGTTCCACCTTGCCTTTGGAATTGGTGTAAGTTGTTCCAACGTAGCGGTATCGGCCTGTAAAGACTGGTTCTCCGACAACACATTTACTTTACTTTCATCGACACTAGCTGACTCATTGTCTTTCAAAGGCGTCGCTTTTGTAAATTTCATAGGTGATTGTATCGTTTGTGTATTGTGATAACTTTCAAATGAGGAACTAGTAGTTGCTGCATCTTTTCTAGCTCTGATAGAAAAAGGCGAATTTGAATATTCTTTCCTCCCTAGATTAGTCGGTTGACTCTCTGTCACTTTAAAATGACTTTGCAAATTATTATCAAGATAGAGATCATTTGAAGTAACTTTATCAATATTAGATGAGCTTTTTATAGTCAAATTATCAGCCTTTCCAGATGATTTGGGACTTCGAAGATTCAATAAATTTTGATTTTCTTCAGCTTCATTCAATTTTAAATTATTATTGGAGTTGAGAAAGGAAGTCCGGTTTAGTTCGTTAATTAACAGAGGTTCTTCCAAGGTATCCGAACTTTCTTCATGGATATCATCTGAATCTTCTAAGTTTTGAATTAAACCCCTTTCAGTGTTCATTGAAGCTCCTGGGTATGCATGATCGGTTTTTTTATTACTATTCGGACTATTCGACTGTCTCCCCCAATTCTTTTTTGCTCTTGCTGAACTTGAAACAAAAGACCGGTGCTGTTGGACTGGACTTTTAACGTTAGATGGTGGAGCAAAAGATGGGCTAAGACTAACTGAACGCTCACAATGAGAAATCCTTTCCTGCAGGCTTTGTAAATTTTCTTCAATACTTTTTAAACGCTCAACAAGGATGGAAAATTCAGGGTTCGTAAGCGAAGACTCATCATAACGATTATTGTGCGCTTTATTGTTGCTATCTTTCGAAATCGCTTTTAAGTTTGCTTCAAGGGAATTGAAATGAGAATCAGATAAGCTAGTAACACCTTCTAGCGATCTAGGAGCCGAATGAGATTTCGCGTCAGATTTTGGAGGTACAAATCGAAATCGCGGAGGGGGAGCGCTTGCAGGTGTTAAGTATGCCATGTCAAAAGAGTGATCTTGATTTAAATCTACCAATGGCTTAATTCGATCCTCATCTGAGATACGAATTTTAGATGCACTTAAGTGAGTAAAATTTTGTGATTGTGTACCAGCATTAGGTATTGACTCTTCATCTTTTTTTTGATCATTTAAAATATTTTTTCTTCGCTTAGGTGATAGGGAAGGCTCCTTCGATGGCCGTCGCTTTCGCTTTGAGGGTGAGTGATTCTTAACCACTGACTCACTAATTTGACCTTGTTGGCTTCGCTCCCATTCCAAATAATCGTTTTTTGTATCATTCCATAATTTCTTTAATTTTCCCAGCAGTCCAGCTGCAGGATTGAAACTCATCTCATGCCCAAATTATTTGGTGATTTAAATTCTAAATTCTTTGCAAACTGACTTCAATAATTATAGGAGTTACAAGATCGTGATTAACAATAATTTGCAACCAAAGGGTTATTAAACCTCAGGAAACTTGACAAAATTACGATCTTACCGAGCTCTACAGTACGGTCGTGAGTATTACCTAGTACACGTTAATGGCTTAATGCTTATTATGTAGTCTGTAATTAGCTTTAATGATACGTTAAATCACCAACAATCATCACTTATGTTGCTGTGAGCTCGATTATTAATTAAGTTGGTACGTGAAGTTAACCTTCTAACTTACTACTGAAGCTGCTCATAACTCAACCTCTTCCTCAGTCCAGTTGAGTTCTGTAGTGTTTTAATTTCCCGAAAACAAAAAAATTTTCCAATATCATTAAATAGGATGTTGAGAAAAAGAATATGTGCCACATATAAATATCATTGTTGAATTGCTGACTTGACAATTAATGCTAGGCCTACGATGCAATAGTAATCTAACCGTAAACATAATTTTACGAACGATTAGTATGTAATTACTGGACTTTTAGAAGAATTCTGAATATTCGCACATAAAAAATATTATTCGACAGATTCCATCGTTTCACATGAGTTTACATGAAATGCGCTCATTATCAAATTTGATGTGATGAACATTAATTAGATAAAAATGGTTTCATTGTTAGTTGAATGCGTTTGTTCCGAGTTTCTCCTTAACAATATACAGTTAATGATCTTATTGTTGTTGCTGTTGAAGTACACAGCACTTAAGTACAACTTTTGAGTGCTCTAAACTTTAGCGTGACCAGCAAAAGAGAGGTCAATACACTTAAAACCAAAAACGACTTTATTCGAATTCACTAAAAGGATTTTTTAGATTCTTGGTCCAGTACAGTGAAACGTAAAATCTGAAATATTCAAGGATTCGTGAAGATTTGGAAGCAAATAGTTTTTAATCTCATTAAATATATATTTTATTTTTTAAAAAGATTACAGATTATAGAAGCATAGTTTTACGAAATTGAAAGTTAGCATTTTCGCAACTCGTTGTTGGTATTGATAGTTAGTATCATTAGGTATGTGAGTACGTTAAAACCGATCTATCTCTAACTATTTGGGGAGATAATCAAACTGAAATACGTTTCTTAAGCTTAAGTAGCTTTGTTTGATTTATTAAGCAAATAAATATGCCAACTGTTGGTCTTACAGGGCCATTATGTAGTGGAAAAGATGCCGTTGTTGAATACCTTGAGACAAAGCATGGTTTCAATGCTATTTTTCGATTACCACAACTAAACGAGGATGGAGAATATATATATAGAACTGGCGATTTAGTCCTTGGCAGCGTTGACGATCTTATTAGCTATCTCACTCCAAGATGGCGCGAAAGATTTGTAATTAATGGAATTCATAGTCCACGTTTGTTAAGTGCATTGCTCAAACGTCCGTTCTTTTTGCTTGTATATATTGATGCCCCAATTATGCTCAGGTTCAATCGCTACAAAACGTATGTAATATTGCAATGTCAACATGTTGTTGCTAACTTTAAATTCATTGTCATTATTCTTCACGCAATGTGTTCAGTGTAAGGACCTTAATATCTTGTTAGTTTCATTCATTTCATGCTCGAAATTACACGGTTACATAAGCTCCTCATGATTAACTGAATATTGCGTGAAATAATAATGATGACATATAGTTATTCTTCTCTTGCGAATACCACACTTGAAGAATTTTGTAGTATCCAAGACGCGGCTGCATTTCAATCTGATAATGCTGGAACTCGACACCGAGCATTGGCTAATTTACTTATAAATAATGATAGCAATATTAAACTTCATCTATGGGAGAAGCTTCAAAAAGCCGATCTTTTGAATCCCAATAGATTTCGCCCATCATGGGATTCGTACTTTATGGAAATGGCAAGTCTGGCTGCGAAGCGTAGCAATTGTATGAAACGTCGCGTCGGTTGCGTACTTGTGCGAGGAAATCGTGTTATTGCGACAGGCTACAATGGAACACCTAGAGGAGCCACTAACTGTAATGAAGGCGGATGTCCACGTTGCAATTCTGCTTCTTCCTGTGGAAAAGAACTTGATACCTGTCTTTGTCTTCATGCCGAAGAAAACGCTCTTTTAGAGGCTGGCCGTGAACGCGTTGGAAACAATGCAATATTATACTGTGATACGTATGTAAATATAGACATAAAGCTACTAACAGTCGAAAGATGTCCCTGTCTTACGTGTTCTGTCAAGATTACTCAGCTTGGGATTAAAGAAGGTATGTTTCAGTTCTTTAATCTTTTACTAATGCTCAGTTGTCTATCATACGTCTTACAACATGGACTCCCATACCGCTTCTCTCCTTCAAGCCGCAGGAGTTCAATTACGACAATATATTCCTCCGGAAAACAGCATTTTCTAAGTTAATAACAGAACTTACTTTTTAGATTACCGCTCTTTTTGATTGCAGAAAATACGATTTTAATATCTTTATTTAATACTTACAATATTGATGAGATAACAATCAAATAATACAATAATTATTATTGAGCTATAGGAATATTTAATCGTATTTAAGTAACTTTTTCAAAACTGATACCATTTCCTCACGTGGCACAAGCTGACCTTCATCGCTATTTTCTTTTAAACCCATTTGTTTAATACGAACAGATCCCTTTGCAAACTCATCTTGACCCAAAATTACAGCAAAAGGTACGTCGAATTTATCGGCGGCGTCAAATTGTTGACGTGGTTTGGGTTTCACTTTGTAAAGAAATTCTGCTTTAATGCCATTTGCCCAAAGGTCTTTACAAACAGACATACGCTCTTTCAAAAAGCCGGTCCATTCTTTTCCACCTCCAAATGCCATAACGAAAACATCAACATCATTTGCACGGATATCCTCATCAGGAATTTTTGATCTAAGAATTGAAAAAATCCTCTCTAAACCAAGGCTAATGCCAACACAAGGGATTTTGGCGTTTTTCTTTGCAGCAAACATTCCAACTAAATTGTCATAACGTCCACCAGCAGCAATCGAACCAACGCCAATAGAGTCATCATTGGAACGATCTGCTTCAGGATCAGCAGATTTTTTCTTTTCCGCCGAACTCTTAATCTTTGGAGCAGAAGCCTCTGTTACTGCTTCGTAAATGATACCAGTATAATAATCGAGACCACGCGCTAGAGACATATCAAATGAAAACCTATCTAACACTCCAAAAGCTTCCAAATAATCAAATAAAAGACGCATGTCGTTAAATGCAGCAACAGCCGAGCTATTGCTTGATAGTAAACTATCGGCTTCAAGCTTATCTAAAAGAGAGCGGTCGCCTTTTAATAACACATACTCCTTAATTTTATCTGCCACCTCCTCTTTAAGTCCTTTTTCAACCACCATTTCACGTCTGACATCTTCCCAAGGGAGTTTATCTAGCTTGTCCACAGCACTGGAAATGGTACGAATTTTGTCATCCGGTACACCACAAACAGTAAAAATGCCATCCAAAATTTTTCGATGATTAAGCTTGATAGTATAATTTCCAACTTCTAATGCATCTAATGCTTCCACTAAAACCTTTAAAGCTTCAGAATCGGGAATCATAGGATCGTAGTTGCCAGCGATATCAAAATCGCATTGATAAAATTCACGCATACGGCCTTTTGTCATAGCTGGCTGATCTCTTCGATAAACCTTTGCAATATGGAATCGCTTAATACTCGTAACTTTGGGATTCATAGCTAACCAACGAGCAAATGGAACAGTCAAGTCGTATCTCAAAGAACAAAGCTCTCCACCTTGATCTTTCAAATCGTAAATTAGCTTGCTGTCTTCTCCATATTTTCCGGAAAGAATTTCTTTCAATTCGAACACTGGCGTATCGAGTGTTACACCACCATGACGCTTGAATATCTCTGTGACAGTTGAAAAAATGTGCTCACGTAAAACAACATCTTTGTCACACCAATCTTTAGTACCCTTCGGAGTTTTCAGTGTAAAAGATGTGTCTTTTTTCTTTCCTGATACTTCCGAACCCCCAAGTTTGAGGTTTTTCAGTTGAAGTAATTTAGCAACTTCTTTATCAATGTCCTCTTTAGAGGCGCCTTGACTTTTCAAAGATCGAACAAGATTTCCTTGTGAAGTTATTCTTTCATTTATATCTACTAGAGAATCAGCCATAGTTCTCAAGAAACGCCAATTTAAGAGGCTAGACGAAAATTTGGTGGTGAATAGGTTTTTGGTAAAAACAAACATGCACTAACTGAAAATGCAAATCTCAGTATTACATCCATTTAAATACATTTTACGGTGATTGAAGGACTAATGAAACCATTTGTCATGTTGATTAAATAACCAAGAAAAAAATATAGAACCTTGGATAATGAAACATTGAAAATTTTTTGGATTTTATGTTATGCAAACCAAGTGGGATAATTTCATTTGAAAATAAAAACTAGTTATTATATATTTTTTATAAATTTAAAAACCTAATATTTGTGAAATGACAAGTTCTATAAGTAAAAATTTAATATCAAAAAACCTTTTAAAATATGGACTTTTTTAAAATAGTAAAAACACTCAAAAAAATCAAAAATAATGTATTTTAATATTTTAGGATTTAAATCATTACAAAACCCATTCCACTAGGCCTCGAATAATCAACACTTTTAGAAGCATCGATTCCTCCAGGAATTTTTGGACAGTTATAATTATAGATGTAATAGTTCAAAAAACCGTCTCCTTCTCCAAATTTTAGGTCCTTCAAGAATAGATTGTTATCCAAAACCGTAACAGCATTGAATACATCAAAGTGGAACTGTTTTGAATTATTAGCAAGTAATAAAACCATATAAACTTACCTTTTTAGCCAATATAAGAGCATCATTAACTATCAATTTACAACGTTCAACGAATGCCAACTGTGATTCAGAAGATAAGTCTTTTGGACAAGAATCAGAGGCATAGTAGTACAAGTATGCAGCTTGAATATCTTTGTATTTTGGGTTTCCTATTACAGTTGAGGGTAAAGAGTAAAACGAAAAAAAATCGGTAATTTTCTTGGACTCTGGATTCTCCACAACGTAACTCCAAACAACAGGGCCACTTGAAACCTTGTCAGTGTACAAAAACCAATGTCGCACTTCCTCTTCCGAAAATAAGTGGGCAAGTTCGAAACGTTCCATGTATTGAGATAACAGCGACTGAACGGCAGGTACATCTTTCAACTCCATCGGACGTAAACCCGGGGTCTGAGTATTTGGAGGTAAATGATATTTTGCAGTCTCCTTTTTCTCCGTTGACCCCAAGGGAAAAGGTGCGAATCCTATATCGTACAGTTTCTTCCAGTTTAAACTACGATGCATATAACGAGACAAACTCACGGGACTGGGTAATAATACACCGGCTGTATAAACAGCTTGCCAAACATTCTCAAGATGACATCTACGTGTGACTTCTTTAATTAATAAAGGAGTAAGGCGCTTGCTTCTAAGTTTTTTATGTATGCACAAGAAGTTCACTTCAGCACATTTCTTAATAATTTTGTCACGAACCCTAATACTTAAAGGAACAGCAGAAATGAAAGCTACCAACTTACGAGAGGACTTTACTCGTACTCCGACGTGCCATTCTTTTACATATCCAGGGGGCATAAGGGCCCACCTGAGAAACTCTGAGATGTATGCAAACCGAAGCATCGCCGTAGCATCCTCGACATAATTCTCAGTTAAGAGTTCATGAACCTCAGATAACTATAGAAATGTCAGCAAGTTTTGCTTCTTAATACGTAGCAGAAAACATCAAACTACACTAACCTCATTGTCGTTTGTTACATCAATAGTTGCCCACTCAAACTCTTTTAGCAAACGATAAGGTTCTCTAGGAACCTGGTTTATATCGGTATTGGGATCTATTGGGCCTTCTTGAGTACATTCATCATCTATTATGGTAAGCATTAATATGTATAAAAGAATCTCAGAGTATATTTCAACAAACCAGGATAGGCATACCAAACTTAGGAACTGGCTGGGTTTTCCAAAATTTGAAATCTTCGTAAGTCTTTGGGGGAGCTGCAGCTTCTTCTTTTTCTATCAAAGATCTCAACGCCAATCGGTCTAGCAGTTCACGAATTCCTCCTTCAGAAAATGAGCTGTCTTGCTGTGAATTTTTTGTATTTTTATTATTTTCGTTGTCCATCGTAAATAATCCAAAAATATTAAAAATAAAGCAAAGTTGGCCGTAAAGTCAAGTTTGGTTCTAGCTTGGATATTTCCAGATGGACTAGGTCTACTAACGACAAAACGTCGGCTGCATAATAGAAGCGTTTCTCGCCAATGAACCTTCAAAATTTAATTTTACTACTTAATAAAGAGGAATAAAATAAAAAAAATAACTATACGTGAGAAACGCTTCAGCATATTGTTGTCTCCTTAGCGAACCAAATTTGATGATAAAAAAAATTAGTTAAAGTCCTTTATTAATTTTATCTTTAAGGGGAGATGGATTACTTAATGAGTAGCAGACGTTTGCGCTTGAAGCTGCTGCATTAATAGAAAACTCAAAATACAAATCATTACATAAGATTCCATGATCGTTTAAAAAATGAACAATAGATGAAATAGTAAACCTATTTATTTTGTCTCCATATTTTTATACTCGATAAAATGTATGAGTTGAACTTGGCACTTTTTTCGAGCGTTTGTTTGTTTACATGATCTTGGTATTTGCATTATTCGCATGAAGTCGAATCTCATCCTTTAACCATTTGTAACTGGAGTGGGATCCGAAGGAAAATCAATCTTTCTCTCTTTTTTTTGGAGCTTTGCTTGTTATTTCATTAACAAGTTTATGCTAAGCTTGGCTGAGTGCTTTGAATTAGGATCAAATGGTTGAATCGTCTGATGAAAATGATCAAGCTTCTAGCTTTGCTAGCACAGAAGACCTAAAAGAACTACGGTTTGTAAGTTAATTAAATTGTTGAAATTTAAAGGTTAACATTTTAGGTATTTTGGTTTTCTGTTTTAATCCCTATTTTCTTTATTGCCTTGATCATTATAAAAAGATATCATAGTTGTACTTACCAAAAGAACAGACTGCTAAGATCCATTTTCTGCTGCATGTCTATTGATGATGAGGAAGAGTTGGAAACAGATATGTACGATCTTCCAATAGTCGAGCCTTCTATCACTTTACCAAAATATTCTGCGAGCCTTCAAGAAAATGAACGGCTAGTTGGAATTGAAGGTGAGAGAGAAGGAATTGATGTTGTCTTGAATTTTTCTAAAGCTGGCGAAGGCGGTGTAAATCCATATCCATCCTTTGATACGCCTAACGCCAGAATACTTCAGCTTCGTCAGTTGGCGAAACTTAAAAAGCATGGACCTCGCATATCTTATCATGGAATAGGTATTGGTCGATGCAATGGGAATCGTGTCTTACCGCCATATCCAGAACCTGCTTTACTTCCTGAAGCTCCCAATACTCGTGAAGCATCTAACAACACTTACTTATACGGGTTTTCTAACAACTTTATAAATATCTCTCGAACTCTTAATCTTCGTTATCCTTCTGCCTCAGCGAGCATCTCAGATTCATTACCTCCACCCTATCAAGTGTTGTCTGTTCCATCCGTTACATCTACACATGCTTTTTCTAACAATGCAAATCAAACCTGAGTATCTCCTTACTTCACCGGTTCAGGAATGCCATAGTTATTATTTATGCTAGCAGTGTTTTCTCTTCTCTGGAATTTATAGCAATTCTAATACTAATTATTGTTATACTTCTATTTCATGTTTATATAAGTATATGCTATAAGCATTTATATGGCATTAGACTGTTTAATTCTACTATGCATGATTGATATCCAAAAGCATTTTCGCGTAAACGTACCAAAATGACCTTAACCACAACACATACCCAGATACGGCTAGACTTAGAAAATCACTATTGAATTTCTTAATTCAAACAAACATCCTTATTCTAATAATCATTTAAATTATAAAATTTATGAAATGCTTACATCTAAACACGAATTTAGCTTATTCTTAAACACTCCCGCTATTAACAGCAAATCCGAGAAAGAGGTTATTTCTGAAGGGCCGTTAACAACTTCTAATGAAATAGATGTTACATTTTCTGAGTCTTTCTCTAGTCATTTAATAAATCTTAGACGCGTCCCATCCGTTAATTCGATCATTGAGCAAGAGAAGAAAGGACTCACAAAAATATCCCCTTCTATTCTGAATCAAAACATTGCTTATAAGGAAAAGCGTCAGCAACTTTTTTCTGTACTTTATGAAGTGCGTCAGCATTGCTATTTTTCGAGATTCTAACGAAACAGGAAACTGTCGGCTACGTATCTATGGACACGTTGTGCATTGCAATTTCTCTGTTGGATCGTTGTTTCACCGTTAAACCAACTATTCCAACTACCAGTTTTAAAATTTATGCTATCGGCTGTCTGTTCATTGCATTTAAACTTACAAGTGACTACTCAGTTGGTATGTTCGCGATAAAAACTGTTATTAATTTCTTTTGTAGCGAAGAAGTCTTTTTGCGAGAATTTGGCTCCAAGTTTGTCTACAAAAAACTTAGAGGTTTGTAGTGATTTACAGCTCGTTGAAACATGTTTCTTTAACAAATTAATAGAAATACGAGAAAATTGTTCTTGCTTTATTAAACTTCGATATATATGTCATTTCTCTTCCTTCTGTTGAGTCTTTTTTAACACCGTTGATCTTCCAACATGTATTCTTTAAATCCTTGCCTTCTGAAAGCTGTGATCAAATGATGGTTGAATGGCAGTATTTACTGGTTGAGGTAATGAAGGGTTAGTAGATTGATAATATATTAATGGATAGCACGCTAATCTGAACAGATTGTCAATTTATCGAATATAGGCCGACGGAAATTTTATGCGCTTCGTTCTGGGTCTTGCTTGAAATTATTTGGCCTTCTGCGTTTGATTTCAAACCTTTTCAACATTTGTGTTCTTTGCCCACAAATGGTTCTGCAGATGAAACTTATATTAAACACTCAAATCGGTTTCACGATTTGATTATATCTATCCAGCGTATAGCGGATATGTTAGCATAAAGCTTCAAACCCATCTATTAACCCAAATTCTAATGAACTTAATTATTAAAACTAAGCTATTTAATCAAAACTCTAAACCCTTTTTAATAACGCCCATAAACCTAATTAACTAAAACAATAATAAATTACCAATGAATAGCCAACATTTTCTTTATTTCCTCTTAGTAGATTTATGACAGCCCAACAATTTCTCCATTTTCACATATATCAATGTTTAAATAGGCAGGCGCAGTCGGTAAACCAGGAATTGTTTGGATTTCAGCAGCTAGCGGATAAATGAAGCCAGCGCCAGCATTCAAACGCATATCTCTAATAGGAACTGTAAAATTTTTTGGAACATTGCGAAATTCGGGATTATGCGAAAGAGAATATTGGGTTTTCGCCATGCAAATTGGTAAGTTACCGAACCCTTGTTTGATAAACGTATTTATTCGTTCCTTAGCTAGAGAACTAAATTCAACACCGTTTGCTCCATACATTTCTTTTGCAATCACATTTACTTTATCTTCAATTGAAGTCTCGCTATCATACAAAAGCCTAAACTTCGAATTGGATGACTGATCACAAGCCGTCATTACGGACTTGGCCAATTCAATAGCTCCTTTGCCGCCTTGGGCCCAATGATCCGAAGGTACAGCATCCACAGCTCCAGCTTGTAGCGCTGCCTCGCGTATTATTTCATGCTCCTTAGAACTATCAGTCTTATAACTGTTGATGGCGACAACAACAGGAATATTGAATTTATGACAATTTTGAATGTGTTTTACCATGTTGGAACATCCATTCTTTACAAGGTCTAGATTTTCAACAAGATATTCCTCAGGAATTGGGGCACCAGGTTTTAACTTGGGACCGCCTCCATGTAACTTAAGCGCTTTAACAGTGGTAACCAAAACAACGGTGTTAGGTACAAGTTTTGAGTATCTACATTTGATGTTAAAGAATTTTTCCATTCCCATGTCAGACGCAAATCCTGCTTCGGTAACGACATAGCCGGCATCTTCGGGTCTGTCAAAGCTTTCTGTACCAGCCAATTTTAAAGCAATTTTATCAGCGATAATAGAAGACGCGCCAATGCTAATGTTTGCAAAAGGTCCTGCGTGAACAAACGCTGGTGTTCCTTCCAAAGTTTGCATCAAGTTAGGTTTGATAGCGTCTTTAAGCAAAACGGTCAATGCTCCAGAAACTCCAAGGTCGCCAGCAGTAATAGCATTTCCGTATTTGTCGTTGGCTATAACCATACGGGATAAACGAGAATGCATGTCGTTTAAATCACATGAAAGAGCCAGAATTGACATGCATTCACTGGCCACAGAGATATCGAAAGAAGTTTTACGGACATGTCCCTTTTCAGTTGATGCTTTTCCAACCTCAATAGAACGGAGGAATCGATCATTGACGTCCAATACTCTGTTGCATTCGATGGTGTCAGGATCTACGTTTAGCCGCACAAACTCTTTCAGTAATTCCGGTGATGCGTTATTAACATCTTCTGGATCCATGTTATGAGATGCGCAAATACGATTCCACCTACCGATCAATCCTCGTGGAATGACTCTTCGCCCGTTTTTAACAGGGATCAAACGTTTTATAAGGGCAGCATCAGATTGTGTGTTTTCATGAAACATCCTAGTTTCAAGAGCCGCGACTAAAAGATTATTTGCTGCGGTAACAGCGTGTATATCTCCAGTCATATGAAGGTTAAAGTCATCCATAGGAATAAATTGTGCGTAGCCTCCACCAGCGGCGCCTCCTTTAACACCAAATGTCGGCCCTTGGGACGGCTGACGGACACAAGCAATTCCAAGCTTACCCAAATGGCCCATAGCTTGAACCAAACCAGCAACAACTGTACTTTTACCTTCGCCAAAAGGTGTAGGAGTAATACCACTTACAACAACATAGTTCCCATCTTTTCGGTGCTTTAAACGTTCATAAACAGCAAGATTTACTTTTGCCTTATAGTTCCCATAATTTTCTAACTCTGTGTCATAGATACCCATCTCCTTAGCAAGATTGCTAATTAATTTAGGTTCTTGGGAATTAGCAATTTCGATATCAGAAGGAACAGGCTTCTTTAACTCTAAAGGATTTAAGTCAATTTTTCGATAAATGTTTTCTGTTCTAGCTATCTTGGCAGCGTTTACAATATTTTCCATTAGCATAGCAACAGTCATCGGTCCGACGCCTCCAGGGACAGGAGTAATGCTGCTAGCAACTTTGGATGCAGATTCGAAATGCACATCGCCAACCAAAACGCGTTTTCCATTTCTTTGAACAGCGTTTATGCCAACATCTACCACAACAGATCCTGGTTTCAACCATTCACCACGAACAAATTCGGGTTTGCCTAATGCTGCTATAACCAAATCAGCATTAGAAATGTGCTGAATTAAATCTTTAGTTTTAGAATGACAGACAGTTACTGTAGCATTGTCCTTTCTCAACAAGTAGCTAATTGGATTTCCGACAATGTCACTTCTTCCCAGAACTACAGCGTTCAATCCAGCGACTGAAATCTTGTTATCTTTTAATAACTCCATAATACCTTTCGGGGTACAGGGATAATGAATGGGGGTAGCATCATTCTTTGCCAATAAACCAATGTTAAATGCACCAAATCCATCAACGTCTTTCGGCGGAGTGATAGATTCAGTAACTGTACGCTCATTGAGATGCTTGGGAAGAGGAAGTTGGACAAGGACACCGTGAACCGTATGATCGTCATTCAATTTTTTTAATTCATGAAGCAAGGCAGGCATTTGGATTGTTTCAGGAAACGGGCAGTATTTAAAATCAATACCAACTAATCGTGCCGCCTTTTCTTTCATTCGAACGTACACGTTAGAATCCTCACGTTTTCCAACCTGTACAATGGCAAGCGCCGGCTTAAAGTTTCGATCCTTAGCTTTCAAGGCCTGCACTTCTTCAGCAACAGAACGTTGTAATTTTCTAATTAGTCGCTACATTAGTAACCTCAAAGAGAAATAAAAATATAAAGTTTTAAGAGCAAAAAAATCTGATGAAACCTCAAACGTGCTGCAATGCCCAATACAATTTTTTAACTTCTAAGTATCGACAAAAAAATTGAAGAATATACGGAATTAAGCAATGTACGCAAATCAATTTTCAAACCACCAAAATTTTATCGTCAAAGACAAACACAGAAATGCACGCTCATCTGCATAGAGAAAATTTAGAATATAAACTTTATCTTACCTTGCCAATAATTTTCCATTTAGGATATTCGCAGAACTTGAAGTACCATACGACTGAAAAAGCCATTTCGATGGCCGTAAGCTGTTGCTTTCTAGAAAATAGTTTCGTAATTGATTAAACGAAACCATTACGTTCATAGAAAGACACCCAGAAGTGGTAGGGTAGTAAGGGAACCTGCCTGTCCTCTGGTGGTGTGTTAAAGCAAAATTTTTATTGGTAGTCAGGTAATCTATGTTGAATAATACGCTTACAGTAGAATATGAACCGAAACATTTTAATAGCGATTGTATTAAAGCAATGTATTCATTCTCGTATAATTTATTCTTCAAGCTCGAATAGTGACTGGAACAATTGCATTATTGCAAATCATAATGTATTGAACAAGTAATAATATACCTAAGCCTTTGAGATAGCTAATAAGCACACAAATAGTCAAAGAAAAAGTTTAAAAATCTGTTACATGATATACAGAATCTCAAGATCAAATATAATAGACAAATATAAACAACAAACGATCTGACAAGCAACTCATTAATTATCAGTAAATAAACTTAGACTAGAAAAATCATATAGTTTAGTTTAGTAGAGATAAACTCATTAATGAACAAGGAAGAACACACAAATTTACCGAAAGTTAACCTTTATAAGTTTCACTTTTCTTATGATAGCCATACCTTTAGTATTACTAATTTATAATTATAAAAAAAATTCCCGTTAAATTTAATAAGTACAAGCTAAAATCGTACTCAGTCATGGTTTACTCGAGTGTAAACAATTAAAGCACTCTGTTTCTCTATCCAACAGTGTGCGAGTCAAGTAACATTGCTACTTGAGGAGAGTGAACGTTTACTACACAACATGCCGACATGACCTCCTAACGAAAGCGATTCTATAACTTCAAACTAGCTATTGTAACATTGGCCATAATTTTGTATATTAATAGAGAGAATTTCATCTCGTATATACTTTTCATGAGTGTGCACACTTGATGTAAAACACTTCGCAAGCTGGATTGCACGACAAAAGTATATAAATAGCTGGCATCAAAAAATTACAGTCGTATTCGTGTGTTTTCTGAGTGATTGCTATTGATATTGACAATATTGACTCATTAGAAGTACCCACTTTCGTTCAGCAGTTACTTTTCGGTGGTGGTTTACATTGGGCAGAATTTGGATGTTTCTGACAAAGTATATCTTTAATCAAAATTATAATGAAGTTTCCTGATTTGTTGAGATGCTCCCGAGCAGTTAGTTTAGCAAGACCAGACTTGCCGAGGAACTCCCCTGATGTCTATGATACGAAGATTCCCATCCTACAAGCAATTACTGCGAAGAAATGCCAAAGATTTCGCGGCGATTGGGGAGCTAAGAGGAAGTTACCGATCCTAAAAAACCGTCATATTTCCATACAAAAGTTTGACACATTCGAGCATCAGTGTGCCTTCATCAGCAGTGACAGATTCGTACGCACCTTGAAACGAATTTACGACCTTAAGCTCCCTGTTCCGCTTAATGATTATGAACAAATTTCCCCTTACCTTTTACAGAAATACAACACTTTCTCAAGCTCAAATCCTAAATCCAGACCTACACTTCCACCAGGTATATTATACGCCAAATTGAAACTTTTAGATTCTTTTTCTGATTCTGAAAAGAAGCGCCTAAGTTTAGTATCCTTTATTCAAACTAAAAAAGTCCCGTTACCATTTACTTACGGAAAATTTGCACCCGACTCTAAAGAATGTTTATTTGGTGTCTCAGGAGTTATAGCTGCTACTTCTCTCAAAGGAATTACTTCAACAAAAAATCGATACGTAATTCGATCTCTTAATGTCGATGAAACCGGTAAAACCATTCCAAATATCACACGAGAAAATAGGAGTATTTAATACCATAATACAAGTTGACATTGACAATAAAAAACAGTAAAACGATTATTTCTCCCGTGAGTCACTTCGGTTTTCTTAAAACAATAGCTTTTCTTTCAAGGAATTGTTTCTTAATATTGTTTTCGTCTGTTGATAATCGTCTATTATGAAGATCCATCCATATTTAACATTTATTTCATCTGCTTACGATCCTGAGTTTTTGAGTTAGGGAAATTAATTGCACGGACTACTTTCTCCTTGAGCTATCATGATATGCCTTTAAGATCATTAAATATTTTTAACCGTTATTTTGCATTGTAGTGAACCGCTTTTTTCTCCCTCTTTTTGTTCATGGAGAGATTCTATACACCTATTACTTTTTCTAGGAAATAATATTGTCAACAAGCTTGTTTATTATTCCCACCATTCTTGTTTAAAAAAGATTGAATTTTTATTGTTTGTTTTTTGAGTGATTTTAACTTATTTTGGTTCTTGTAATTTTCGTTATGGCCGTATCGCATTACTGGAAACCTACGATGTTCCTAAGGGTGTCCGTTTATATTGAACTCTGTTTGGTTTATATTATGTACGCACGTGCTAAAAAATTTGCATAAATAAATTAATAAGCTTATATCAATCAACGCTTCCCGACAGTGTATTAAATTGTAAATCCGATAAACTTTGTAAACGTCTTTTGAATTTGCTTCTTAATTACCCAGTTACTCTAGTACCTACTAAGAGATAAAATCGTGTTTTATTAGCAATCATTATTTTTCTTTTCTTCGTACAATCTTTTATTCAAGCATTTTACTGTAACTCGTTATTTTGCTTTGTACAATAACACTCAGTATTATACCACAATACATTTTGAATGTTAACACGTACATAGCATGTTGTTATAATGTCGAGTAGTTCAAGTCATTTTTCGGTAATTTAACTTTCATAAAATTCGGAATTACTAACTTAAACAAAAGTCTACCGCTGCTGATTTGCTAGCAGTCTTCAGCTCAGATAATAAGGACAAATCTGCAAACAAACGAATTTCTGCTTTAAAGAAAGCAATTGCAGGCATATCTTATGGATATGATATGAGTTCACTGTTTCCATCGGTGATATCTTCTATGGAATCTAATAATCTAGAATTAAAAAAACTATGCTATTTGTACTTGAAAATTTACGCGAGGTTTGTAAAAGTTTCTTTATTTTTTACTAATTGACAGCGTGAAACCCACAGAGGCGAAGAGAGCTGTTAAACTTATTTTGAATGTAATTTTCTAATTTGTACATCTCTTATGATGATGGATGTTAACCTCTTTTAGGACATTTATTCTTCCAACCCTATGATTAGGTCCTTAGCTTTAAGAACATTGACATCGGTAAACATCAAAAACTTTTGGGTTGCTGCTATGGATCCAATTGTAAGGTTATTAGATGATACAGATCCTTACGTTCGAAAAACTGCAGCCATTGGGATTGCAAAATTGTACTCCTATGATAAAAAAATGGTGGAGTCATCAGGATTAATCGATCATTTGAAAGAAATGCTTAGTGATGAATCTTCGGTTGTAAGTTATACGATTCTATTACCTTACTAATTTTTTTATATCAGGTTGTTGCCAACTCTTTAGCCGCTTTAATGAATATCGTAAATTCATCTACTGGATTTAAACTCACATTCAGTAGGGAAATATCTAATAAACTTGTTAAGAGCCTCACTGATTGTTCGGAGTATGTTTTTAACCTCGCTGTATAAATTTATACTAATAATTCAGGTGGCTGCAAGTTGCCATTTTGGATGCTTTAATTTTTTATGTTCCCCAAAAGCCTGGCGAGGCCGAAAGCTTCGCTGAACGTATTAGTCCTTGGTTACAACACGGCAATGCAGCTGTGTGCATGGGGGCTGTAAAGGTTATTCTTTATTTAACTAATTACATGAAAGATGACAATCGAGTTAAAGAATACTTTATGAAGACCCAACCTCCTCTTGTCACATTGCTAGCTAGAAAATCATCTGCAACACAATATGTAATTCTGAGGAACATTCAGATAATATTGGAACAATGCCCAGAAATGTTTGCAAATGATATACATTTTTTTTACTGTAACTTTGATGACCCAATTTACGTTAAGCTTGAAAAATTGGATATCCTAACCAAAATTGCTGATATTCACAACTTAGATCAAATTCTTCCTGAGTTCGTCGAGTACGCCTCGGAGATTGACGTCGAACTTGTTCGAAAATCAGTGAAATGTATTGGTTACCTTGCCATAAAAATTGAGGAACGAAAAAATGACTGCATAGATAGCTTAATTGAATTGATGAATACGAAAGTCACCTATGTGATTCAAGAAGCAGTTATTGTCATTAGAGATATTCTTAGAAAATACCCAGGAAGCTACAAATCATTGGTTCCGATTCTTTACGAAAATTTGGATTCCCTTGATGAACCTGATGCAAAGTCTGCGGTAATTTGGATACTTGGCCAATATGCCGAAGAAATTGAAGATTCTATAACGCTATTGAATGATTATCTAAAGGGTTTTTTTGATGAACCCTTGGAGATTCAACTCACTTTGCTTACTGCGGTGATTAAAGTATTCTTAAAAAAACCAACTGCTGCAGCCGATATGGTTACCAATGTCCTCCAGTGGTGCACTGATGAAGTTAATGACCCCGATTTGCGCGACAGAGGTATAATATACTCCCGAATGTTGTCAGCCAATCCTGAATTAGCAAAAAAAGTCATACTTGCTAACATGCCTCCAGTGAATGTTGGAACTGGAATGTACGATCCCGATACCACGGAGCAACTAATGCTGAATATTTCCACACTTTCATCTATATATCATAAGCCCCCTAATCGTTTCGTAAAAGGGGCTCAAGTTGCATATTGTGAGCCTAGTCCAGTGTTACGATTGCGTACTCGTGACTCTAATCCTAGTAATACGGATTCACGAGAGTCTAATCATAAGAAATACAATCATTTTCATCAGAAATCACAAACTAGAAGGGTAATGGAACAATACGATCGTAATTCTTGGAATCCTTCTCCATTTTCAGATGAATCCAATTCAAATACATTCTCGGGCAAGTTTGATAGTGCAGATCAAGAAAACCTAGGTATGCCAATGACTCCTGAAACACATTTAATGGATTAAACTATATTTTTTAGTTTATCATAGCATTTTGTCGATGATGAACGTTGGAAAAACTTTTCTATTTTCATTAACTCTTTTAAATTATTACAATACGGTTGGATACATCTCTGTCATCACTTTCCAATTATAAAATATCTAGCAGATCACATGGTGTAATTAATATCCAAAAACAGCGAGCTTTTCGTTAACAGAAGATTTGGTTTTAGCAACATTAATATGTTTCTGGTTAGCCGACTTGGCCTGATAAAATGCAGCGCTTTTAATTTTTCTTCTTTCTTCGAGCTTGGAAACGATGTTTTTGTACTTCCATCCTACTTCGGAAGAAAGGCGACCAATAGTGCAATATTTTCGAGAAGGCTTCAAGCGCAAGACGCGTAGCGCAGCCGGAACAACTAAGCGTTTTTGCTTATCAAAGGGTGGAGGGATACCCTCCAATGCCTGTAAATTTTTCAGAGCGATATTTCCACGAGTCGTCTTGTGCGGTAGCATGCCACGAACTGCTTTGGTGAAAATACGGGATGGCGCACGAAAATGAAAAGCGCCTCTGCTAGGATTGTAACGACAGGCCTTACGAAGATAGGCAAGATACTTTAGTTTGTTACGAAAAAAATGTCCTGAGATATTTAGTTCTTCACATCGGACAACGACCACTTTTTGACCTGCTAGAAGTTGCTTAGCTACCGTTGAGGCTAAACGACCCATTAAATGGCTAAATACGCGTTAGTATTTCCATAGAATTTTTATGATAAACTATCAATTGTTAATACCCTTTGGCATCGATTATTACAAGCTTTTGAAATTCAGACATAATATTTGTTTTCGATTTATGAACATGTAATTGAATATACACTTTTGTTTTGTTTATCAAACGTGACTGTTTTTCTGACGTTTAAGTATTTCTGAACTTTCGGTTATTAGTAGTTAAAAAGCAATTTAATGTGGGGTACTTTAATGTAAACATTCAACCCGAGGTTCTGCAGGCTGCATGTCCGGTTATTGTTTAAAATGCGTAATAAAATACTAACATGAATTCAAGCGTTTAGGGTTTTACCATTCTGCCAAAGAGTCTATCTATATAAAAAAAATGGGAATACGATTTAGCCTAACATTGTCAAGCACTTTTTTATTAAATAAATATTGTTCATTCTAAATAGGAGAAGCTGAGCATTATTAAGAGATGGCAGCACAGTATCAATAGTTTATAATTATCATTGATCCCTAACACTTTCAAATTTAGGAACCAATCTAGATAATGAAAGCGAACGTTGTCGCCTTAAATTTTTAGCGATATCATCCGACTATCTTGATAACGAAGATACGTGGAGATGTACGGAGGAAGACGTATGGAAAGTATATATATCACAGCATATCCCCGAATTTTGAATCTTCTTCAGTATGCTTAGAGCTTTAGGAAGTAGACTTTTGGTTGCTTCTCGTCCTGCTGCTTATCGTTCTTTCCAACAGTCTTTACGTCCTGTTCCCCGGTTTTTCATCCATAAAATGAGCACCAAAACCCCAATCAACAGTCCCAAACTTTCCAGTGCTGGTCCTTACAACCAAGCTATTAAGGCTAATGGTGTAATCTATTGCTCTGGCCAAATCCCTGTCGCTAATGGCAAAGTCATTGAGGGCACTGTTGGTGATCAAACTCGCCAGTGCTTGTTGAATCTTCAAGAGGTATTGACAGAAGCTGGTAGTAGCTTGAATAAAATCGTTAAGGTCAACATTTTCTTAGCTGATATGGATGATTTTGCTGCTGTTAACAAAGTCTACACTGAAGTCCTTCCGGATCCTAAGCCTGCACGCTCCTGTGTCGCTGTTAAGACCGTTCCTCTAAGCACTCAAGGTGTTAAGATTGAGATTGAATGCATCGCTCTTGAATAACTTGCTTAAGATAAGCGTTCTTGTTGGATGCTTAGTCTTGTCTAGATACAAATGAGATTTTTTCCTACTATTTTTGTTTAGTTGTTTAAGTAACGTTTTGATATTGCTTAGAATTTCTAGTTTTTGGTTATCACTTAATAATTGCATAATCCACGTTCAATTTGACACGAAACTTGATACATATGGTAGTAAAGTTCCTTTCGTCTCTGCTTCAGAATGTTCAAAGTTCTTGAATTACCATTATCCAAATCTTAGCGGTTTTAGCTAATATATGATCAAATACAATTACAGTTATTGACATTTCTCAGTGATCGAGACAGATTTCAAATTTATTATTTCCTGTATTTAACTGGTATCTACTAACTTTAACCTGGAACTAGTCAAGGATATCCAGAACCATTGCTAATGCCTCAAAACGTGTTCATCTGACTTTATAAAATCTATTTTCTTTTAAACTGACATATAAATGTAAATAGCGTTAAGCACTACAAATGCGCTATTCGCAATACGGTATACTAAGTTCGTTGTTAGGGTAAATTGTACGGCGATTGAACATTGTCGTTTGAACCATTCATTAACAACACCCATCAGCCAGAATGTCATCCACAAAAGTAAGTGAATGCTAGATTAATTATGACCTAAAGAATTCACTAACTAGTAGGCCTCTGGCAGTGTTAAGAATAGTGCTGCATCTGCTCCTGGAGGTCCCAAGTCTCAAATCAGGTTCGTGAAAAATGTTAATTTGCTTACTGTAAGATGTCATGCTAACTTTTTGTGTGATGTTTAGGAGACGTGCTGCTGTTGAAAAGAACACAAAAGAAAGTAACTCTGGTCCTGCTGGAGCTCGTGCTGCTGGCGCTCCTGGTTCAACCCCTACCTTATTGAAATTATACACTGATGAGGCTAGTGGATTTAAAGTGTAAGCCGTTAAACTCAATCATTATTAAGGTTTTTCTAACGTTAATTAAGTGACCCCGTTGTAGTGATGGTATTAAGCGTTGGTTTCATTGCCAGTGTGTTCTTGTTGCATATCGTTGCCAGAATCCTTAAGAAATTTGCTTCAGAGTAATTTACAGTTTCTAAAAATTTAACGTTTCACTTGGAAGAACTTCAAATACCATCTTTTACCTGTGAATTTTATGATTAGCTGACTGAATTGAGCTATCTATACATTTACGGCATTAGTAACATAGGTTGACGCCCATAAGCAGTAGTTCTTTTAAATATTTGTAAAGAATTTCTAATAATGTACATGGTGTATGTTTCATGGCATCGTATTGCCCTTTTAAGTAATCTGGAGCAATGGCGGTGTTTATATATTGCAATGATAAATGTTTTTAAAAATGGCAGAAAAGTATTTGCACCTAAAATTAAAGCCGTCCAAGTATATTACGAGAATTTTAAAGATTACACAAGCGGTTTCCAAGAAATACTGCTTTCTTCAGGTGAAGAAGCAAGTAAATCACCGCTTCGTTGAGAAGCAGAAGACTTGCGAGGAGGAGGAGTGGGAGGAACATTAACGGGTGTCAAGTTGGGTGCCGGTACACCAGAAGAGGAAGAACCAGACCGAGGTGGAAGCAATGGTTTTACCCTTGGAGCAACCAAATGATCTGGTTTAGTTGGCTTGTTGGGTTTAATGGGAATAATTGAGGTTGAGCTGCGTTGAGAACTAACACTGCTTCTGGCCAACGAAGAAGGTGCCGGGCTTAATGCGGGGATACTGTCTATTAATGACGATTTCTTATCAAATGATTGTTTTGTGTTGGATATCCAGTCGGGCTCTGCGGTAGGCTCAAAGGGATTGATAGGACGCGACGGATTTAACCTATATTCTGGGCCTGGAGGAGCAGCTATTGACTTCGCAGGGAGACCATCATCAAACCACCACTTACTACGTTCACTACTTGGTTGCTTAATTTTGTCAACTCCATTGGCAGGAAGATGGGGAATTAAATTAGGTTTACCCGCAACAGACCCAGCAATATCAATCAGAGTATAAGAAGTCTGACTAGCATCTCTAACTTCCTGCTTTCTCTGATTATAAAGCTCTTCAAACAGTATTTTTTTCTTCTCTCTATCAACTTTAACAATGTTTGCTTCATATGTGGCATAAATGGGTCTATGATCGGAGTAGTACAAAGGTACAGATTGATAACTATGGGGAACTAATTCTCCACGATATAAAATACGATCGGTCCAGGCAGGAACTCTATGCTTATCCGAGGTATCATATATGTCTGTTCCTATGTCAAATTTGTACGTAGGAGGAAAGGTAATCGGTAACTCTGAAAAAAACGGAAAGACTTTTCCGGTAAGCATCTGCTTATTTAATTGATCGTATTCAAAAAGGTAACTTAACTTCCCTTGCGCGATACAAGGTACGACTTCTTCATATGTCAATGAAATACGATAATTAAAGTCACCAAACCATACCACATAATCGTGATTGAATATGGAACGACCACGCCTAAATCTTAATCCACTAGCAATAGTTCGATAGTCATGATCTCTTTCATCGTAATTTGTGTAACCCGCTGCTAAATGAGAAGTAATAAAACAAAGACCGGTATCTTCGTAATCAAATCGGATGGCAACAGCACCTTTGTTTCCGGAAACTCCACCAAGACCAGTTTTCTTAACCGTTCCTTCCACGTTCTTGATACTGGGCAAACATGACTCCTTACAAAATATCATTAGTGCTGTACCAACCAGTTGTCCAGAACGTAATTGAACATATCCAGGTCCAGATGTACATTTACCGTTTAATAAGCGTTTGACACATGACTCCCATTCACGACGTTTGGCTGGGTCAGCACTTATTACTTGCTGCGGAGTTAATTGCACTATTTCTTGAAATCCAACCACATAGATGTCTGCCAAAGGTGTGTTTTCGGGAAATAACCAGTTTTCTAACTTTGTAGTAGCAGAACATCCATTCAAGTTATAACTAGCAACAAAAATTTTGACATTCTTATGTTCAGAAAATTCGTTTTCTCTTTTTCTCAGCTCATGGTTAACATACTCATGAATTGGATCATACAAAATAACAGGATGTTGGTCAATTAATCTGCCAAGAAGCAAATCAATTGTTTCTTGTCGCCCCTTATCTTGAAAGTTATTGATATACATTCTGCCGACGCTTTTAGAGAGATCATTAAGTGCACCCGCTATACTTAACTTTCCCTTTCTAGTGAAACTAGATTTAAGTGCTCCTGTTCCGGTGTAAATGCGAGCTAAGGCATCACCATTATTTGCCCAAATCGTTGAATGAACTTGCCAAAAATCATAACCAGCATTTTGCCGAGTATATATCATAACTTGTTCTAAAAACACTCTTGAAACAAGATTCTGAATAACATTTGTTCGGTCTAAGCAATCCAAACAATTGGTGCGAAAAACACCATCTTGTACCACAATGGATTGTCCTTCGTTGTTCTCAAAATAAAACCCGAAAGTTTCTGCATCGCTATAAATCATTGGGCGTATTTTATTGGCATCTTCAAAGGATCTAATTTGAGAATGATAGTCAAACTCCGTTAAATGTATTAAATCTTTTTCCGGAGAAAGTTGAATATGCTGTCTCAGACGCTCAGATAAACTGCGTTCTCCCGAACCTGTCCCTAAAAGATTGATTATGTGCACTGGTCCGTATTCTTCAATAAGACTGGTAAAGTGTTTTTCAAAAGCAGCTCGAGTTGCTTCTAAAGAGCGAGTTATATCAATTTTTTGACCAAACATTTGAACACCTTCTTGTTCCCAAAAAATTGGAATACTGCCACGGACCTGACAATAGCTTACACAGTATTTAGAGGAATCGAGGATTGTCTCCGTCTCAACAAAGTTAGCAACGTTTCCATCATCATCTACGCCACGTGACAAGAATCGGGTACCAGCGCGAAGCGAAGACAGTCTAGATATTAAAGAAAGCCGAATAGTCTGAATTCCTAACTTAAATTGTTCGGTGCTCGCAAAACCTCTGATGGCACATGTAAAGAAGCGACATCCATCCAATGCACTCTTTTCATCCCCATTCAAATGGGAGCGAAATTTGATCAACTGTCTAAGCATAAATTCGTTCCACATAAATTGAGTATGCATGCTATCATATTGAGGCTCCGTCATTGTTTGAGACGTACGAAGTTGCAGTCGGGTAGTAATGTCAAAATCGAGAGAAAAGTAAAATGATCCATTTGTTAATAGCTTTCTGAGACTACTGAATGGTTCAGCGGCATACTTGTAAGAATCATAGCCTTGGGTATCGGTATCGTAACCATCCGGAATATCAGGCGAGTAATTTTCTTGTCGAATGTGATCCCAGTTTGAACGATTAACACTGTAAAAGCAGACCTCCATGATACGAAAAACTCTTTCTTTATCTCGCACACGTGCTACCTCACTAGCTCCACTAATCACGCACAAAAAATTGGACCCTTCTAATTCAATCAGACCTAGAGTACCATAAATTCGATGACTGGAGATTTTTCGAAATCCTTCTAACGGCTTTTCTGACAATGCCGTAAATTCTGCAACACATACTGATAAAGAGTTTTTGTTCTGAGGAACCGAATGAAACATAAGAGCATGGTCCTTATTGACTAAGGCCAAGGATCTTGGCTTTTCCCTCAGCAGACATTGCATCTTAAGATTCACAAATGTGAACTATAAATAATAAAATTCGTTCTGTAATGAACGATGCAAGTCTTTACCAACGATGTTTGTCCGAACAAGTTATAAATCTTGGGATACGAAGTTGGGTGGTGTTGGGTGACAAAAACGTTCGTTACTTAAACATTATAGAAGCGCTTCTGTAAATTAGAATAAGTAAACGGCTTATTTTAATTTACTATGTTAAAATGTATTCCAAAAAATTTTGGTTCTAATATATGGAAGTTTCTGGTCAATTTTTAAAGTGCATTTGCTTTACAAAACTCGTAACCCTTGTAAACATATTTCATTGATTATGGGTAGAAAACCATTGAAACAAGAAAATCATAAGAGAAGCGATCTTGCTAAAACGTAACGTAACAGGATTTCAAGGCACTTCCATAAGATTGGTACTGTCAAAAAATGTATTATAATTCACTTTCGTTCATCAACAGTGCCATTGTTAATTTCAAAAACACCAAGTTGCACAAGAATACAGCGGTTACTCCAACGTATTAAAAATAAAAGTCAAACAGATACAGTATTCGGCAGAAAAAACCCCCATCTTAAGAGCTAAGATTATTTGAGCTCTCCGAAGATGTTCGCTGACGCTGAATAGCTTCAACTATGGCAATTTTTTACATTTCAAATGTGTTGGTTACTGTAATAGTATGTTTAATCTCGCAAATAGTGGTTATTGTATTGTAGCCACTTGAACCGAATGCTTATTAATTGAAAGGTTAGATGTTTTTTGCAATACAGTTAATTTCCACAAATAGAGCAGCAAAGTATAGTACTCATTGTGGCTACGTCGAGAATAAGTATCCAACTTGCTAGCCAATTCCGAGTAATCAGCGCACATCTAAAAATTAAGATTGGGTTTCCGGCATTGATATTGTCACTTTTTAGAAGGCTCGATCGATACTTATAATCTTGATTTTTCAGAAAAATTAAAGAAAAAATTTTCCTGGCTGGAGCATATTGATATTCCAACAGTCTGCAATTCGATTTTGACTCGAAGTGTTTGTTCCTTGCTTAGGTCCCTGGCTTTACTTTAATATAGGCACTTTTCATGAGAATCCATTGAAATTGTACGTTTTCTAAAGCCATAAAAATTTAAGTTAGGTCTCCTCTGTAAATTGTCGTGAATATTTCATAAGTGAGACAAGTCGTAATGGCGTTACTAAATAGGTTGGCAAAAACCTTTTCCCCTTATTATGGATTAAACAAAGTTGAACAAAAGCTTTTAATAAAAATAGATTGGTTCATACTTTCTTACTGTTGCGTTTCATATTTTATTAATTACTTGGATAGATCATCAATAAACAATGCATACCTTAGTGGTATGCAAGAGGATTTGAAAATGCATGGTAATGAATTGCAAGATATAAACGTTGTTTTTACATGTGGATACATTATAGGACAATTGCCAGGTTCTTATGCATTACAGAGAGTACCAGCAAGACTTTGGTTTTCGGTTATGAATATTTTATGGGGACTTATGACGATTTTTTCATTTGCGGTACATTCCGTTCGAGCATTGATGATTTTACGCTTTTTCATGGCGGTTGCGGAGGCATCTACATTTGCTGGTACGCATTATATATTGGGCGCATGGTACAAAGAAAGTGAACTATGCAAACGTGCCGGAATTTTTTCAGCCTCTGGTTTAGTCGGCACAATGTTTGCTGGGTATTTGCAAACAGCAGTTCATTCATCATTAAATGGTAAAGGTGGTTTATCTGGTTGGCGTTGGCTTTTTATAATTGATGGCATTTTGACGATTCCTCTTTCATTATATGGGCTCTTTCTGTTTCCTGACGTTCCAGAAACAACCAAGGCTCCTTATTTTACAGAACAAGAAAAAGAATTAAGTTTCAAAAGGCTACCCGCTCGCCCCAAGAAGAAGCCATTAACGCTAAAAGCGATAAAGGATATTGTACGTTCATGGCGAATTTACGGTTTGTGCATCCTTTGGATTTTTAGCGGAGAAACACAAGCTATAGCTGTCAATGTATTGATGGGTCAGTGGATGAAATGGAGCAACAAATTTTCTGTTGCCCAAATAAATAATTACCCAACTGTGATTACAGCTGTTGGCGTAGTATCAACGTTAGGTGCTAGTGTTATTTCTGATAAATTAGCTGGAAACCCAAGATGGCCTTTTGGACTTTTTCTGTGCGTAATTACTACTGTTTCTGCTACAATACTTCTAGCATGGAACGTGCCAGATGGCGCAAAATTCTTTGCTTATTTCGCTTCTGGTTGTACATATGCTGGACAAGCAGTTTGGTTTTCTTGGGCAAATGACATTTGCCGGGATAATGATCAGGAAAGAGGAGTTGTTGTGTTTTTGATGAATATGTGTCAGAATATCTGGCATATTTGGTGGGCACCTATAATGTATCCCAATACTGATACGCCTCGATTTATAAAAGGATTAATTGGTTTGCTGGTGGTAGGAGGAATAGTCTTTGTTAGCTCTTGTATTGTTAGTTACATGCAAATCCGCGATAAAAGAATTAAACGATCCATCCAGGATGCAAAAGATTTCGATGATGTATTCACTGAGCATGAAAGTTTAGAGTTAAAAAAAATAGGCAAAAATGATGAGGAATCACTCAACACAACTAATGCGGTCAAAGAAATTAGTTCTCCAGGGCTTGTGATAACGCGACAGCGAATTTCCATGCCAAAAGAAACGAATGCCCAAGATTAGTACTAGAAGATTAATGACATAGTATAAATATTCCTTATGCCTTTAAGTACACATTTAGAGTAAATTTGCTGTTCATATTGATATCAACCTAACATAAAAATTTACCACAGTTGGCTCATCTAATTGACCAAGCCCTTTGACGCAAACGCAAACGAATACCTTTGCACACATACTCAAAAAGAATCTGCTAACAAACGATTTAAGGTGCAGCTGAAGTTAAAAATTTATAACCATTAAATAGAAATACCAACTATACGTATAGTTTGGATGGTATCCGGCAATGATCAACAAGTTATTGAGTATACATCAGTCCTAAAGGAATTTAGCGATGGTGTAGACTTAATGGAGCTAAAAGAAAATTTTTTATATATTAGGACTAGAGAAAAAATTGAAGCTAAATTAATCTGGGCAGGAGAGTGGGAATGGAAGCCCGTGAACGAAACAAATGAAAATAACTTGGAAAGAGGGAGACAATACCCTAGCGCCAATTCCGCACTAATGGAAAATTCTCCAGAATTTGCTAAATGGTTTCATGGACAATTGTTTAATCGGCTTTGCGTTCTAGGCTCCACATCTTCGTCGAGAAAAGACATGCTTTGAACAGTGTTGGCTATTTTAAGCAAATTTTAGATTAATTCGAACTCAAGCAAAAACTCAACTACAAAAAGAAGAAAGAATGTCTCAAAAGAATATAATATTCCATATACTTATTATTTACGTTTGCGTCGCTCACCTCCATTCTTTTTAACCATAACTGGATATGGCTTAACTATAAACCCTTCTTTAAATCGGTTTCTTTGGCTTGCAATGTATTTCCTTGTACGTACATCAATACCTTCCTTTTTCATAGTTTTTGTACTTTTCCTAAATAGACCATCCCAAGACTCGAATTTTCCGTTCACTTTTTCTGCAGTATCTCTTCCAATTCTTTTAAAGAAATCATTTGTATTAGAAATCCCTGAATCTTGTTAGGAATTTAAATTGCACTAATGTTTTGAAATCTCATACCTGATCTTGGACTAGGAACAGTAGAGGCATACCGGCAGTTAGAAAAAGGAAATATAAAATTTCTTATAATGAAAATCCTCTTCAAGATCAACATATTTACCAGTATTGTTTTAAAAATATTTGGTTGTTTAAATAAGTTGTGTACAGTTTCTGGAACGTATGCGAAAGTCTCACAAACGTACTAGCGACTCATAGTGCGACCATGTCAAGCTTAGTGCCTGCAATTATTAGCTATATAAATCCTTGCTTTTAATTCTTTTATGAGATTTACTGCATGCAAACTTTCAAGTCCCTTGAATATCTCAAACTTCTACTTCCGAAAAGTCATTACGTGTCTATTAACTAATCAATACAGTGAATCTACAAATTCCTAATTGCGGTTTTTGTATAGCAGGAACTCGTATTTTGAACATATAAATTACCAGTTATATTTTCGGGTGAATTTTTTGAAGACTCTACTATGTGTATTTAAAGCCCACTTACTTTAATTGTAAAAACATTAATTTAACTAATTATAGTGAATGTCTGACTCTAAGCTATTTATCAACGCATTCCAACCACCCACGAGTTTGTTAAGTATACAACAAAAGCACAATTTCTAATCACAGTATTGGAGATGTTTTTTAAAAATGAATGTCGATAATAATAAAGGCAATATTCCAGAGCTCCTTTGGAATGGCACTATTTCTGTGCGCATTGATTATGAAGGTAATTCTCTGGCCTATCTAGTATGTGATTTGTTCACTCAAGTAGTAATTTAATATTCTTTAACTCAATTTATTTTTTCCTTTTTGCTCACCATATTCTACCTAAGGCTAACGTCCCGCGACAATCATATTTTGCTCAAATACTCCCAAATGTTCAACGTCTGTTGGCACCTTCAATCCCTTTATCAGAATGTTGGTTGGATTATAATGGGGTTCCTCTTAAATGGTATCGTTTACCCAAAGTAACTTTCCGTAAATTAATCATAATATAGGCATTGGCCTGTTGGCTTACTTTTCGATTTGTTAACAGTGTTTGATCCGGATACTCCTCGAGCGCCGGTGCTATGGCGCATTCAATTGCGCTCAGGTCTATTTCCTACAACCAAAATACTTCAAATGGAAACCATGGATACTTTTCGAACATATTTTTTCAACTGCTTAAAAGAGGTGCGTTCTCTATCACAAAAACATATATGATTTATTTACAAAAGGGGTAAATCCATATTAACTTTTTACAGTCTGATTACGTTCGTAACGGAAGTTCGTCTGGAATAATCGCTCTTTCAAAGGCAGAAACAGACACCTACTGGAATGCAATACTCAATCATGATTACTATGATTTCCGTCCCATTGCTATAAAAATACTTTTTTCAAAATCCAAATTCATTCCTTTAAAAATTTATTTAGGGGCCAATGCTCCTATTATACAAACTTCTGCACCTCTTGGTAGTTCTCTTGGTGAGTTTCTCAATAAACGCCTTCCCGACTTGTTTCCATCATGTGATAAATTCTTAATAGTTAAACCAGTTATTCATGGTATTACAATTTTTCTTCAGAGCGTTTTAGACGAGCTCAATCGAGATTTCTGTTACATTGATGGGTTTTTACATATTGTTTTAATGAAAGTTTAAAACATTTACGTCTCTTCTCTAGCTCCTTTAGATAATTTGTTATTCATGTACAAATAATTTTAAGATTTGTATACCCATGCAGTCTAGCAATGACTTTACAATGACATTAAGGTGCGTTTGAGTACTCCTTTCCCTAAACAAACTGCTTTTTAAGAAGTAGGAAATGCAACGAGATATAGCATTGATAATTTGACTATGAAAATTTCTTTTTAATGAGAAGTCGTAGATTATGAAGACCCATTGGCAGCAACACCAGATGTTACTGTCTCAACAACACCCTGAAGACGGTAATATTTCTCATATGGAGATTCACCAGACTTGATTTTTGCTTCATTCACAGAAATACCAGGGTGACCGTTAGTGCTTAAAAGCCTAGTACTAACCTGTTTCAAATCTTGTCCTTCATCGAGCTTTTTCCAGTGGGATTCCCGTACACTAAAAGGCCCAAAGACATCTCGATCAATTAATAAGTATTCCTGTAAAACTGAAGGATCGTTGGATTGGTGGCAAAGATATTCCATGTATAGCTTTGTAAGATCCATTATCGTCCTTGGCGGTAACCTTGTTTTATTTCTAATCATTTCCATTACATTAGAGACACGGGCGTGATGTTCAGTATAGTTTTTGCTGTCTGGAAAATATGTAAGCCACAATGTACATTGATGTATAATTGAGTGTAAAACACAAAACAACTACTTACTTAAAGGCTGCTCTAACTCAAACCGAAGAAAAGATATCCAAAAATGACGGCAATCCAATAAAGCTGGTGCATTTTGTAAAAACATATTCCTTGCAAGTTCAATGTCCCCTTCAATTTTCCAAACTAGTTTGATGTCCTCCGTAATTAATACTTCAGTAATGCCTGTATTACATTTTCCTTCATTTATTATACTCCGCAAAACTGCATGTGCGTTGGTTAAATCGTAATTGGGGGCATTTCTTCTTTCTAAACCAACCCATCCTAACACTGCTTCGAGATTTCCAGGAACTATACGTTAATGTTAAATTTTGTAAAAATTACTTACGTTGAGTTAAAATGGACTGGTAGATTGCTTTAGCTGAAGCTATGTTGCCTTGGGATTCCTCAAAAAGAGCATATTGCACTCGGATTCCTGGTCTCGATATTGAAGCAAAAATGCAAGATGCACGTTCATAAATTATAGAAACATCGTTAAGATGGTCAGGTTGGGCTGACATCCACCTTGCATATCTGAACCAAAATTCATCATAAAGTGCACAAGTAATTAAACATCTCTCATACAAATGACATATTCTCTGAAAATCTCCCTCCACTTCTTCAAAGTCCAAATATTTTCTCCAATTAACTAGTTGTGCTTCATCGAGTTCTTTAACATGAAAGTAAGGACGTTTAATTTCCGATTCGAACGTCCATCGTTTAGCAGTTTCGAGTTGAACTTTTTGAAAAATTTGCAAATGGATATTATATATGCGAGCTCTCATCTCTCTTTCAATTTCGAGTTCACCGCGTTCAACGGTAATTTGTTTTGATCCAGCAGAAACAACTTTAGCGGGTTCACGAGTTACATCAGCTCTGATAGATGCCAATACGTCAGGAGGTAATAATTGCTGTATTGGTTGACTCTGTGAAACTTGAACGAATCTACGACGTTAGCCTTTGAGCTTAAATTGAATTTGATCACAAAATTAATTGAGACAATTACGAATGTTAATGGTAATTTGTCCGTACCTTTCAAAATAACGAGCGTATTGATGTAGGGGAATGTGTATAAGACGCTCTAATAATTGAAATACATTATCTGGACGCTCCTGACGCTCCTCAAATTCCAGATATTTATCCCAAAATGGATGTGACAGAAAATCCAATCCAACCATGTTCGCACCTTGCATGAATAGCCTGATGAGTTAGTATTTGTCACGTGAAATAAGGGTTTATTCTTACTCCCGAACTTCATTTGCATCACCATTGGTTTCCATTTTAAAAGCGCAATAGTTTGTCCACAAATCAACAGAGTGTGGAATACCAGCAATTCCTCGTTCGTAGATCTATTTTTTTATTAGAAAAATAACAAATCGCATAATACTTGTGTACATACATGCTCTGATGCTTCAGCACCTGCCACAAAAAACTCAAAATCTGCATACTTCTTCCAATAACCAAACAATAGCGGATATTTTCCCAAGAATCGATCGTACACACTTCTTAATGTATTGATAGCCTGTTTCGAAGAGTTTCTGCCAACACCTCCCTCAAGATGTTCTGAAGCACGAACCAGTCCTTCCCTAAATCATAATTAGCACTAAATAAGTTGTATCTGACAACATCCTACCAAGCATCAAAATCATCTGGATTTTTATTTATTTGACGATTATATTTATCCCATTCTGTTTCCTCTGCAATGTAAATATCCCCATAATCCATTTTGGTTCGCAAGTATAAAAGCGCGTAAGGATAAAATGTAAATATCGAACAGCAACGAAATATACTTTCTTCAGCCGTATTCGGTTGAACTTAAATAAATTACAATATTAGTTTAGTGCAGTACATTAGTCTGCCGAATCGTATCATACAGAATAATACGACACTGCCCGCAACGCTGATTTAAAAATTAATAACTAATAAAGTACATTTGGGCGATACACAAGCGTAAAATGATTATTGTTCTGTAACAGACTTACTAATATAATGAAAATTCAACTACAAATCACTGTATAAACATGACTCACTTCAACATTTACAAATATTTATTAACATTGGAAATACTTAGCTACTAAGCAACGAATCAACAAAAACTTAATTAGGTATAAAAAATATTATTTCCTATAATGAACACAAAAACACAAAAATGGACAAAGAATGCACATGTATCTAATATTATATGCAAACGAACATAATCTCAAAAAACTAGATTTAAGATGCACAGTAACTTAACAAATTATCAATCCAAACTTAGCTAATAATATAATATATAGACCCAACGAATCGGAACAACAAATTTTGGATCTAGCTGCCTCACACAATTCATAAATCATACAAAGACGTTTAGCTATTGCCTTATGCGTAATCTTCCTCATGGGAAGAGTATTGTGGAGATGAGTCAGTGTTTGAAGCACGCTCAACATACTCAACAGACTCACCACGGGCACCGCCCTTTCTGGATTTCTCTTTCTCAACTTTCTTTTGCTCAGAATAGTTAAGCTTAAAGTTACCAGATTCCCAGGGCTTGATGACAGACATATACAACTCATTAATTTCTTCCAAAGTAAGACCTTTAGTCTCTTTAGCAAACAAGAAAATAACAATTGCACCGGTCAAATTACAAGAAGCAAAAACGTAACCGTACTTGAATCCAATAGAAGCTTGAATGAATGGAGTAAAGAATGAAATTAGGAAATTCCAGAGCCAGTTGCTAGCAGTAGCGACGGCAGCACACTTAGAGCGGTAACGAACAGGGTATGACTCACCAACAATAACGTATGCGGCAGGAGCCCAAGTTTGAGCAAATCCAAAAATGAAAAGACATGCCATGACAATCATAACGGCACCAGCACGGGTATTTGAAGTACCGTTCTTATGATATAAAGCACGAGAACCGACAGCTGAATAAATGAAAAAGCAAATTGACTGCCAAATACCACCAATGATAAGAGGGTTACGACGACCAAACCTTTCCAATACATACATACCACCAAAAGTGCAGCCAAAATTAACTGCATCAAGAATCATAGCAGATAGGTAAGGAGAATTAATACCAGCTCCTTGCATAACTGAGAAACCATAGTAGAAGAAATAGTTGTTACCGGTCAATTGTTGAAGCGACATAACAAACATACCAAGGAAAGTACGATAACGAATGTCTTTACCGAAAATGCTTGCCCAGCTGCAAGGGCCACCAGCAAATTCTTCGTCAATAGATGATTTGAGACGGTGATATTCATTTTGAACTTCCTCACTATCAGGAAAAAGCTCAGCACTTTCAGAAAGAACTCTAACAGCCTCTTCATCCTTGCCAACTTGAATAAGATAACGAGGGGATTCGGGAAGGAAGAGAATTCCAATCATGGTAATGATACCCCAAAGGAGATTAATACCAATTGAAACACGCCACTGGGCAGTTTTATGAAGTTTGTGAGTACCCATATTGATACAAGCGGCAATGAAAATTCCACCAGTGACAAACAACTGATAAGTGACGACGACGGTACCACGAATACTGGGAGGAGCAGTCTCTGATTGATATCCAGGAGCCAAGACAGAAAGAGCGCCAATACCAATACCAGTCCAAATCTTGGCAACCATGATTTGTACCCAAGAGGGAACAGCGGTAACTTGAACGATGATACCAATGATATAAACAGCACAAAAACCAATGATAGAAAGTCTCTTACCAAAACGATCGGCAATGGGAGAAGAAATGATACATCCAAACAAGGAACCAACGTTAACCATACCAGTTAAAAGACCTTGACGAGCCGAAGACAAAGAATACTGGTCGGTGATCGGGTCATATCTATCAGCATAACGCTCACGAAAATCGCGCATACTAGTAACACCACCAATGGAACCGGTATCAGCACCAAACATCCAACCGGCCATGGAGACGAAAATTAACATAACAAGGGTAAAATTCTTTCCACGCTTGAACCCCATTTTGATAAAGTATAAAGGAATCTAATAAAGATGAAAAAAAACAAAAATTCTATAGAAAGGATGTAAGTGGAAAATAAAAGATTGAATAAAATTAACCACACGTCTATTTCAGTTGCAACACGTTAAGCAGAAATGATAGAACAAAGAACAGACAGTTTATGAGTTAGAGATCTTGACAAGAGATTCTCAATAAATAAAAATTAAAAGAAAAATTAATCTAGATTATGATTTTCAAGCACAGAGAGCTTGTATTTTCAAAATCGGTATAAAGAAAGGGTAACCAAGGAAAGCACAATGCTTTTATTGAGCTTTCTTTGGATTTCGTTCTTGTTTAACCAAAAAAAGAAAGGATTTTTAGGTAAATGAAGACTAAAGTTGCTCTTGCACTTAAAAAGCAAGAATAGGTCTAGGTAAAGATTTTAACAGTCAAGAGGGCAGCTTTTATACTAAATTCGGGAAGAGAAACCCCGACAAAAGTATCAAAAGTCCTTTGCTTTCAGTGAAATTTTAGACAGGATCGCCGGAGAGTTTTTGGTTATACGTCACAATATTACAAGGGCAACAAGGTAGTTAGCAAACTCTTGTATCATTGGACGCCGACTTAAAAAAACGCAGTCACACACAAATAAGAACGAATAAGATGTGGAATAGAATTTAAACGACGTGTATGACGAGGATCAACAGCTCGTTGAAAGTCAAGAACGAGGTAAAAATGTCACGATATCATTAATTCTCCATAGCAAAAAAAAAAATTCAATCGTAAAATGATACACTGTACGTAATGAAACTGATGCATATACTGGGGAAAGACACTATTAGTGAGGTAGAAAGCCGATAACAGGATGAAAAAACGACTTTCAATAAATGTGATGTAGGAATAATTCTCAAAAGTAAAGTAAATTTAAATACTTTGGCGACCGAGGCTGCAAGTTCGGACTGCTAGCAAATACAGAGTGTATTCCAACGTCAATAATTTTAGCAAAGTAACCGAAAAAACCAAGTATATTTCTATACTCCTCATATCGTTAAATCAAGATTGAACACAAAAAAACGTTTCCTGAGGCAAAAGAAGTAAAGTGTCTGCAGTAAAATTAATTCGCAAGGCGAAAAAATAATACCAATGGTGGCCATACGTATTGGAACCAGCAAATATCAAAGTTTAAAACACAGCATACTCTCATCGCTGCATGACTATCTCAAAGCTGGCAATAGAACAATTAACGTTACGGAACCATAATCCTTCAAATTTCGATTGCTTGCATTCTCGAGCTCCACATATTCGAGTCCATAACGGAACTAACCTAAATGCGGAGTTCCTCTAGTATTAACTAGTAACATGAATAGAGCATAGCCGTGCTCTTTTTTTTTAAGAAAACGTCACGCAACGTGTATCTTATCTCTGTCCTATCCAAGTCAGGATAGCTAGGGGCCCCCAACCTGGAGACCATACATCGACCGCGACACCAACCATCCTAGCGAGACTCCCTAACAAGAAGGTAAATATGGATGGACAATGAACCTTTTCAAAAAAAAACAGAATTCTCAAGCGATATATTCGCTCTTGAACAGTTCGGTGTAAAAGGATACTTCTATCCCTTGATTACGTGTACGCCCATACTTCATTCGGACTATAGAAGAAATATGGAGCTGTAACCCGTACTGCAATTGTCTGTGTTAAGAAAATGTAAACGCTGCACACTAAATCATCACTAATTCATCGCTAACTAACGTAGTCCCTAAAAAGTTATGAACTTGGTAAACGACTTTTGAGGCCTTGGGACCTCCTTAAATACGCCCAACTCATTACTAACAAGGTTTGCTATGTCCGTGAAAAGCGCCTATTGTACATATATTGCTCCCATATATGTGAAGCTTTTGCCCAATCATTGTAAGACAGGGTCTTGCTATATTTCCCTACCCCGCTCCATTCTTCCCAAGTCTGAGAAAAACTGTGGAGAAGCCTACCAATTTTGCCTAAGGGGATTTTGATCCCGCCTCTGCAATCTATTGGACGATAATAGCTATAACTACATTTGATTGGATGAAAGACATGTGATGAATGCTGGATGGTTTTGTTGTTTTTAAATGACCACCGATAATTTTTTTAGTTAGTACGCATACATTGATGAAAGCTGAAAAATTATAATAGGGTGAATAAATGAAATTCTTTTTGTGTCTTTTACTCTAATATCGTCTGGCAATTTTCTATTTTCGTACTTCGATAGCGCCATACATGTCTTGTCACCCGTTTTTACGAGCTAGGCTTAGAAATATCTTGGAATTTTTTTTCAGACATGTTGATGATTGGCTGATACTTTTTCCAGTTCTGCCTCCTCCACAATTTGCATCCGCGTTTTCCAGAGACGTTGGGGCAATAACTTTGTCTAACATTAAATTGAAATTACAAGGGTAAGTATTTGAATCAAGACTAACCTTTATACGTTGAATGTCTTCGATATTGTAGAGAATGCCTTGAAAAAAAAATTTTATTTGTGTTAATACAATCTAATATTGTGGAATAAAAAATGGTTTGTGACTGCTCTTCTGTTCTCGGCTGTTGTATTTCTTAATAGGACGGCTCGTAAAATTCGTTATTTGCGCGTCCAGTACACCATCGATTCCCATATTATCCACAGTTTACAAATAACAATATTTATATCATTTTCTTTACTTTGGGTAAACGCTCTCTTTCAGTAACTAAATCAATTGTTGTTTATAAAATTTTTATTCTTTTGTTTGCGCGTTCAAAATTTGTCTGCACGGTAAATCATTAACGCATAAACTCGGTTCTTTTACCTAGGTATCTCGTAAATTATATAAGGATTTGTACCATATTGTAACAAAATACAAGGCAAACTGAATTATTGTACAGATTATCGTATTCACTATTCAAGCATTCGTAACTTTTTCTGCAACTGAAAACAAGATTAATGAGCAACAACATGGTCAAACATAGCGATGCGTTATCGTGTTAAAACTACGTCCATTTATTGAAGTTCTTCCTTTCGCGATCTTTAACTTGGATAAGGAGTGTTTCTCTCCATTTGATATTTGGTACATTAGAGTACTGTATTTTGAAAACAAGCGCTTTTAGAATACATCCAACGAAATATTAATGCTGGCTATAATTTACATTTTGAAATTGAATGTAAAGTCAACCATTACGAGCCATATTTACTAAAACAAGGTGGTACCTGAAAGACTACTTCTTTTGGTAATTAGCTGGAATTTAATGCCATAAGCTGGATTGTCTTCCAATTTTTAAATACTCGTGTTTTTTGATTCATCATAACATTAGTGCCGAAATTCACTGTGAATATCTTTTTATATTTAACATCCAATGGATCCTCAAACAAATTCGCATCAAGAGGTTCAACAACCATCTCCTAAAGAGACAGACTCTCAAACACCGTCAGAGACTCTCTACATACGCAACATTGAAGAAAAAATTCGTCTTACTAGTATGCCACTAATTTAAATTGTTTTAATTTAATTTAATTTCTAACAATCGTAGTGTTGAAACGAATTTTAGAACATCTCTTTGGGTCTTATGGTAAAGTCATAGATGTTCAAGCAAGAAAGACTTTGCGAATGCGCGGTCAAGCATTTGTAGTATTCGACAACTTGGAGAACGCGTCACGAGCGTTAAAGGATTTACAAGGATACCCTTTGTATGGAAAGCCCATGATGATACAGTACAGTAAATCTAAAAGCGATATTATCGTACAAAGAGAATCTCCTGAAGAAATAGAAACTAGGAAAAAAGATAGGAAAAATAGGAGAGGTATAATCTTTTTTATTCTAAAATCAAAGACCTCACTTTACTAACCTTATATTATAGAAATGCTTAAACGGACTAGCGCTCTTCAACCCGCAGCTCCCAAACCCACTCATAAAAAGCCGGTTCCTAAACGTAATGTTGGAGCTGAGCGTAAATCGACAATTAATGAAGATTTGTTGCCTCCTAATAAGGTACTTCTGTTACAAAATATCCCTCAAGAAGTAAACGCAGACGTCCTTACACAAATTTTCGAAGCGTTTTCTGGATTTCAAGAAGTACGTATGGTTCCCGGTAGAAGAGGAATTGCATTTGTTGAATACGATTCTGATAGAGAAGCAACGGTCGCAAAAAATGGGACAACAGGTATGTCCCTCAGTGGAAATCAAATAAAGGTAACATTCGCTCGGAAGGCCTCGTAGTTGATTCTGCAACTATTTTAATTCCCTCTTTCAAATTTTTGTTGCAATAATCATCCAAAAGTCACCTTTCGAAATATATAAAGCTCCTATCATTTTCATAATTGATCATTTGTGTATATAAATTATATAATGCAATTTTGCAGGCCCAAAATTATGTATATCAAGCATGTAATTATGTTAAGCTTTCAGTACCTTGAACCCGCTATATTTTCCAGACGATCCTTTCATTAATTCGATATTTCCTTTTTTCATTAGTAGCTCAAGAACTTTATGGAGGAGTACTTCGTCTAAACAATCTACCTCTTTATATTGTTCTTGAAGTTCGTAAAATGTACATATAGACCCTTCTCGTCCCATATCGGATAGCTGTAAAACAATTAGTACTTTCGACTATGCAGAAAATGGCTTACCCATTTCAAGATCATATTCCCCCATTCAGATATAGACCTCCAGTATACCCAAAACACGTCTTTAGGATTTCGCTTTTCAGTCCATTCTGCTAGGTTTTGTTTCACCATATCCTCTACTATTTCTCGAAACACCGAAAGAGGCAGCGTTCCTATTTGGTAAGAAAGAAAGTTAGCACTAAGGAGTAATACAAAGAGTTTTCTTACTATGAATTGTACTGTTATGAAGCAAAGAACTTTCTAACAGTTCTGGGTTTATCGTTATACTTGTTTGCCTGTTTTCACGACACCATAATAGTATCCACATTTGCCATGCTGCCTTTTGAGAATGCCAAGTATTATCGTTTAATTGACGGGTGAAGAAAGGAGGAAAGTTATAAATGGATGGAACACGCATCTTACTAGTCTAACTTAAGGACTTGATAGGTGAAACAAATTGGTTCTCAATCTCGTAGGTTAGTAATATGTACATTATAGTACTTAAACAGCAGTGCGCAATATAATCCGAAGTGTACAGGTAAAAATTAGTTATCTGAATATAGAATTAATCATAGTTAAATGAACTAATAATTTTACGATTAATTTAAGTTATCTGTCAATGCTAAGGTATTGCTTCTTATTTTTTATTTTATTTTTTTTTGGTGTAAAACACAAATATGTAAATAAATAAATAACTCTAAAGAAATACATACTACACGTTAGTTTTCGAATTTAACTTAATTTTTTTTAAATTTACTCTAATTCCAAATACTTTGCTTTTTAAGTTTATTAATTGTTAAAAGCGATAGAGATATTTACATCGAATTAAAATATAATGTATTAAACATAGCTGCTCTTTCTTTCTGTTTTTTTTTTTAATTTAATAATAATAATAATATAAATATTTTACATAAAATTTATTCTCTATAAAAATGAATTGGATGTGATGATTAAAATACTATCAAAACAGCAATTTAATTCAATAGAAGCAGCCATTTCGAATTATATACCGATACTTTGTCCAAGATTAACATATAAATTATTGTCTATAAAAAATACAGACTTTAAACGCTACACAACAAATTCTAAGTCTGCTGGTCTCTTTAGCAAAAAGCATATTAGATCATTAATTCAGACGGTATCAATTATAAAAACGGTCACTCATTTCTTAAACGTCAGCCTAAATCTGTTTTATTAATTTTATGCAAGTAAATACACCACTTTATTTTTAATAAGGGTTGGAGCACGAAATAAATGTAAAGAAACAACCCAATTTCTGAATTATCAGGTCATTTTATCCAAAGTCTGCTATGGTCAATTACAGAAAACACATTGAATGCTTACCTCTATCATTATAACGGAATTTCCACGAATGGCGACCGAGCCAATTTTTACTTTTTCACCGTCAACTTTCTCTTCAATGGAATCTTCTAATACTATATTCAAAAAGATCTAATAAAAGTTAGATATTTTTTTTTTTTACATTTAGCAACATACATCATAACCACGAAGAACACCGTAAACTTTTCGAGATCCATTTAGCTGAACAAATACCTGTCTATCTAGGTACTATAACCATGAATTAGAATTTTAAATTAAGAATAAAAATAGCATACCTTTTTAAGATCAGGCGCACCAGCTTTAGACATTTTGCTTTTGCCAAAAGAAAATGTAGTTCTTGGTGGTGATATAGCTCAGCTGTAGGTAGCACCAGTTTATGCTACCCACTGTCACTTATCTCATACTAAAATATTCCAATGGTTATTACAAAATCAATAAAATCCAATTGTAACAATTCTAAAATACAAGCTATACATATGAATCAGCTTTGGTAAAATGTACCAAATTGAATTTAACTTTCAATAAAATCAGTGATATGTAGATATTTTAAAGGACGTGTGCTATAACTTCTTAAGATAAGGTCTAAATTTGAAGAAGAGGGAATGACAAAAGATTATTGAAAATCAACCTGAACAATGAAATCTCATAAGTAGCCATGATAAGAGAGACAAACGAACAAAGATAACTTGGGAGAGACGCTGCTTAGTGCTTGATTGACTTCAAAACACGAATGAGCAGTTTTTCTGTACAGGTGTGCTATTATTTAATTCCAGCATTAAAGTGATGTAAAATACTAGTTTTAAAAAAGCAACAAGCTGATGCCGAACTTTTGATTTAATAAAACCTAACGACTGAAGATTTGAAAAACTTTATTCACTTCTTCAACGTCAGCAGCTATAAAAAACCAAGCTGTTCGAGAATGCAATAAATTCAATTCTTAAACAGAATAAATAAAATTCTTTAATCAATACACTTGCTCAAGAACTTTCTATGCATCCGGTGTCCATCCAAGCGCCTTGAGTTCAGCCAAAACTTTCCCTTCGGACTCAATCTTTTTAACTTGAGTGGCTTCAAGTTTTTCATTGTTATTGAGACGAGACTTCAGATCATCAATGGCGCGCAATTTTTTGCACAAAGAACGAATTTTCTTTTCGTCACTTACCTCCGCAGTTGGTTGTGCAACTTGTTTAACAGCAGGTTTTGTTTTTTTGTTATTCTTTTTGTTTCCATCTATTACAGGGGTAGCTCCAGGTACAACGCGCTGACGAGAAGAATTGACGTGCTTATTGGCACTTCCACTGCTCATTACATCGATCTCTTCACGGCGATAAGAGAAGGTAGAGTTCTGACCCCTAGCACCTGGTGGACGATAAGCCCCAGCTGGCTTAACTGAAGGTTTTGCAGCCAACTTACTAGCCGATGCATGCGGTGTAGGCGGAGAAGGTAAGGAAGCAGATGTAAGAGCATTTTGCAACAAGGTAGGATTTAAAGGTCGAGGACGCCAGAAAGCCTGGTACAGCTCATTAAATTCTTCATAAAACATGGGAGCACCAGTAATGTGCCAAATCTTAATGCTGTTGTCAACACGAAGACGAGGGGAAGTAACTGCAGTAAGAAGAAACTGACTATCCGGACTGAATTCACAGTAAGTGCAGTTTGCAGCTTCCACCGTGGTTATTTTTTTCATATTGTTTGCAGCATCGAAAATATCGATACTACCTTGTAAATTACCAAAGCCTGCTAACAATATGTAACGAGAGTTAGGTGAGAAAATCAAAGTATTCCTGGGAGCAGGAGGAATAATGCTTACAACGTTTGCTCTGTTGTCAAAGATAGCAGTTTTTGCAGGCATATAGCCATACACAATACCAAATTCTTTGGAGTCTGCATTCCAACAAACATCGTGAATTGGACCTTCACGATCTAAGTCAACTCGACAATCAAATTGTCCGGTAATACCTAAAAGGTATAGATTGGTCTCACCATAATAATTTTTATTTGATTTGTCGACCTCAGTTTGCGTTAAAACTAACAGAGAAGTACCTAAAGCATTCCATTTGAATTGCACCTTATCAGCCTTAAAAAATGTTTTTTGCGACAAAGGAGAGTTAAAATTGGGAATGCTGTACGTACGCACAGATGCAGGTGCGCCTTTTTTTTCTGGTATAAAAACAGCAACAGCATGATTTTGTCCAGGAGACAAGGCAAAATCGCTAATACCCTCGACCCTAAGTTTAGCAATAGGACCTTTAGACATATTCCCTGTTTCATAAAAATGAACTTCATTCGTGACTAGGCGAGCAGCTAAAGACTCGTCGCAGGTATATTGTAAATTCCATCCAGTCTGATTTCTTTGTACAAAGCTAAAAACCAGTTGGCCGGTCTCAGTATTCCAAACTTTCATATTTTGTTTAGGCGTTCCATCTGCTTCTTTACCAGGGCGTTCCCAAGTACTCAAATACTTGCCTAGAGGTGAAAACCCCAGTTCGTAGGTGTTAGCAGCAGGGAGCTGAGTTAACTTTGCGCCGGATTCAGTGTCATTAATAACAACTTGAGTGGCAGTGGCATATGCAAAGAGTTTCCCGTTTGGACTGTAACAAGCGTTACGCGCAGGCTCAGATATAGCTTCAAATTTGGGAGGAGAAGCATAGTTTTCACTAGCATTCACGAGCCCTATGGACTTTGATGACCGATCTAAATGTTAGCTGACAACTTAGAAAAATTTTACGAACACGCAAACTGGCTTTTTTGAGACATGCTATGGAGTCCACGAAAGCGATTGTTGGTTGTAGAAGTCTTATTTGCTATACTTGAGCAAAATGCGTTAGCCGCCGATTTAGCGACACCTAAAGAGTCCAGTAATATGAAAACAAAGCATGAAGTGGGTTCTCAACTGTACATCTTCTAAAGAATTAATACCAATTTAAACTTGCTTTTAAATAATTATCGTACTTGCAAAAACTCAATCTCGCCAAAGGCGCATCTTGACTATATTTATAAATTCATTTGTGGAAACATAGACAAAAAGTATATACATTATTAGGTTCTAAAAATCTTCAAATCTATCACAATATTTGTTTTCTAAAAATCACAGTGAGTAATTTTCACTTTATGGTGGGATCAAAGCATCTGACAGTGAGGCAACAAGATTCTCAAATTTAGCTTCACGACTCAACTCATTCGATCTTGCTTTTTCTGTAATAACCTGTGAACCTTTGCTCTTCTTATAAAGAACATACTCTACCGAGTGAGTTAAACTGCCATTTCTATTCTCCAAAGGAATTGGGTCTAACGGGGGGACCGTGTACCATAAAACGTTCTGGTGCTCATCCTTATCAAGCATTTTAGCAGTTTCAGTATTAATCACAGTCACATCATCGATTCCGGGAACCGGGGAAGATTCATCCAATTTTTGGTGCGTACCTGGGACAATGAAAGCTGGTGGAAATACTGGAAGAGAAGGCATACTGTTGATGGTATAGTTAGTCATTGGGGTTTTCGCCCCAGATATATTACCATTGGATCCCCCGTGCCTTCCGTTATGAGAAGTGTAGCTTAATTTAGCATAAGGAACGTTCATTCGTCCTGAATGACCACCTGAAATTTGATGAGAATGTTGCGTCGTATTTAAGGATTGCAAGGACCCAGATTGAGCGTAAAACGGACGAGCAGGAATAGGACTAGTACTTTTCGTGGAAGTACGCATAATCGGTGAATTGAATGCAGCCGTAGGCACATGAGAAGAATTGTGATACGAAGAATGTGAAGATCTTTCTGAATGTGAACTTGTTTTCCTAGCATACGTGGGCATTACACTGGGAGGATTTGGAGCAGAGGACAGAGGTGTGGCTATATCGTCAGTCGATAACGGAGTCGAAGCCTTGGTAGAAAAACTTTTTGTCTCTGAAATACTAGACGGGGGAAGAAGTGATCCCTGTGAGGGCAACATATGTGTATTACTATCAGTTGTCGCAGGTGAAGGCAAACCCTGAGATTTGCTAGCCAATAAGTGTAGCAATGGACTAGCAACTTTTGTCAGAGTAATAGGTCGGTCAAACAAAATCATCTCATATTCAGATCCGCTAACTTCTTGGGGCATGCATGCCTTCCATGATTTGATTTTGCTGAATTGTTTAGTATCATCATTATAACGTGACTCACAAACAAAAACGGGTGTGGAACGAATTCCTTTTGGTCGACCACGAATGTATCGAGTAATGTACATAACAAAGCATCTTCCCACAATCTCTGAGACAGGGTGATCTCTATAAAGGGATGTTTTGAAGACTTCATTTTCATAAAAAACGGCATCAGCTCGATGCACAGTTTGTTCAGGTCTTAAATACCAGCAAACAGTAACATAATTAATATCATCATCGGATTTCCAGATTCTATAAATTTGGGAAACGATTGGCTTACTTGAATCGGCAGGGTTACGAATCAATACCCAATCACCTACGTTGAGTAATGTGCCATCAATGGATACAGCAGGCTGTATATCATTCTTTGGTAATTGAGGAGAGGCTCGAGAATCGGTTTCATAATTAAAGAATTCACTATCCAGCTTTCCAGCTTCAAGTCTTAGTACGTCTGCCAAATAATTTTTTAAGAAATCTGCATCACGATAGACCTGGCTTGAAGGATCATTAAATGACTTAGCATTATCAAACATGAGGTTGAAATCATCTACGAACTGCTCGATTGTTTCATAACGATGCTTGCTTAACTTTTTTTGAATGACTTCAAGAGCCATCGGCTGTTCAATAGCCTGGTAATACTCAGGAAACATACGAGGATCAGGTAATCTTTCGAAAGGAGCAAACAACTGTCTTCCACTCCCATCTCTGTATCTCCTTACCTGCCGCATAATGACCTTTGCGCGAGCTTCTAATGAGCTAAGAGGTTTGGATGAAGGCTGAAGTTTTCGGCGCTTTAAATCCTCAGATTTGTATCTACCATCCCTACCAACCATAGATCTTCCTTTTACATCCGAGTCCTCCTCCTCCACATATAAATCAGAGTCATAAGCTTCGTCCTCATTTTTAACAAACTTGGAACCATTAGGTGGAGAAACACTATATTCTGGATTTCTACTGATAGGGCTACTAGTGGTAGCAGATGGTGAGTCCGTATTTGGCCAGGTTATTACTGGAATGTAGCCCTGTTGTTGAAACGTCCGTAATTGCTGTATACAAAATTCTTCAAGGGCTTGAACAAAGCTATATGTTTGCGTTCCCTCATAGAGAGCCTTAACATTAATAAATAAATAAGCCAGATCAGAGACAAATTCAGAGAAATCATGGTACTGAAATTCGTCAATCTTGCTTTGAATCGACTTCAGAGTAGTAGGTCGGCCATTTGACGAAGGAGATACTGATGCTGTATCAACTGAAGCGTTATCTATTAGAGGAGAAAGTAATTGACCACTTGAAAAAAAAATAGATGTTAGTTATTATTCTGGAAAGTTTTTAGATAATAAATTCTACGTACGAAACATCTTTTGCCGCTCGAACTCGTTCGAGAAAGAAATAAAGAACTCGTTGGAGTTTTTTGTCGTCTCTATTTGTTAATTGAAATTACAGAAAGTGCTGCACTTACGCGGATGGCCGAATTTTCGAGGACATCTCACTGATGGATTTTCTTGGTGTTTTCGTGGAAGACGTACCCGTACCTTGTTCGTAAGATTTTTAACGGGGTATATCAAACCTATGTTAGGATATGTTAAATTAATCTGCAAATCAACGTTAATGTATTTTTGCTATCGTTATCACAGCTTTGGTAATATGTTTAAATCTCACTATGCTATGCGACGGTGCGTTATCTCATCTTTAAGATAAATAAAGGATCGATGCTCACGATTCCAAATGAAATCACAACGAAAGACGGACACATTTCCCTCGAGCACTACAGTTATATTAAAACTGGACCAAGTTTCAGTACGGTTATTAGCTAATTCAGCAGGGGTTTTGTATATATTTAAAATTCTTTAAAGAAGAGATATCCGTATAATAGTGTACTACTCGTACAGATATCAGGAATATTCTAATATGGAGGTGATTTAATAACATAACATTGAAATAGCTCGCCAATATAATGAGGAACAGCCATTCAATTGAGATATGCTCTTATTGTATTAACGAGAGTCATATTAGATAGGAAAAAAACCTGTCAATAGTGTATACTAATTGATACACAAAAGAAGCTACATATAATGATACCTAACGTATGTGTTCATAAGCCTGCATAGTATTATTCACCAGATAATTAATAAATTTATTTAGCGAATTAGATCACTCCTTCTAATTTCACCAGCAAAGTAAAGTCATTTGTTGGCATGGTTAATGAGACCAATGATGTTTCCTACGAAAAATGTGGTCATACAAAGTGCTTGACGTTTTCCGAGAACTACACCCATTTCAAATATCATATATTTTAACTGACTATTTTTTTTTGTTTTAAATGCCCAAATAATTCTTCAACTATAGTGAATGCGTGTTTGCATATCTAGAGAAGTCATTATATCTAATATCTTATTTTTGCTTTTGAGACTGCAACAAAACGGGTGAATAACAACAGTTTGGCAATATGGAACTTTATCAAAAACATTTGAAGGATGTATATGCAAATTTTAATAAGCTTGCTGCGGTGCATGGAGAGACCACTTCCAATTCAGTAACATTTCATGTATTTCAACAATTGGATTCAACAAACTTGACAAATTATCAACTAGAAAATGTTATTACTCAAGTGAAGGAGCTAGATAAGGGACCAAAAGATTATCTGTATTGGGTAATATTGGGGAGGTGTTCAGCTCATTTACACGTAAAAATGCTAGATCAATTGTTAGAAGAAGCGATGATTATGTCTGATAACCTTCATTATTGGGAAAGCATCGATAAAAATTGGTATTCAAGGGTTTTATTCCTAATTCAATCTTTTCCTACTAGACTATATCACATTTGTCGAAATTCCATCAAATCAATTCTACAATTTCAAAATTTCTCTAATATTTTTGCTAAAAAAAATTTGTTCCCTAAAGTTTCTAAGTCGGATGTCCTTCTTTTTCCCCGTGATGCTTTCATTTCACAGGCTAGTTTACTTTCTCTCATACGACATGAATATCGTGGCAATGCAAAGCGACTTCGTCAACTTAGGGACGAGCATGCTTGCAAAATTGGATGTTTAACTCGTGCAATTATGAGTGAAGGAGTTAGTGATGCTGCTTCATCAAGTGGTGATAAAAATGGCATTTCAGCAAAAGCTGATTTAAAACAAGTTGTTTCCCAATGGATCCAAAGACTCTCACAACTGCAAGGGCAGAAGATTGACAATTCAGAGTCTTTGCCAGACATTCTTTCAATAACATTGGATAATCTGAGCCATCCAACAGATGAATATTTTGAGGCTAAAGCCTATTTTCGTCCAAGTGCAATAGAACGAAATTGGCCTAAAATTTTCGTTACTTTACTTTCCGCTTGGCTGTCAACCCAAATAATTACAAAAAACAGAACCAGCATACGTCTATGGATAGATTATCTTTATTCAACGGCTGTAGATTTCTACACTAATTGGATTCAAAAACCGATTTTAGGAATATTTGACACCATCCGCTCTAACAGGGCTGACTCGCAAATTACTTTGTTGCAAACCAAAAGTTTAGAAAGTGATATGGAAAGTTTACAGAGAATGGTGATTGATTTTGTATCCGATACTTCTCCTGCTGGTATAAACTTGGATTTGGTGAAACAAGAAGTACAGCAAGGAGATCTTACGTACGTTTTGCAAGCATATGAACATGACTTAAAAACCCCGATTAGAACTGCCGTTTCGGGGAATCTAGTTCGGACACTGCTTATTCAATTGCAAAAAACAAAAGTTGACGTCGAGGTAGCATTAAGTGGTATTGATCGACTATTAAAAAGTCAAGAGCTCGTCTTTGCAACAGTTGGAATAACCCCTAGTCTTATATTCTGCTATGTTATTATCAGGTATGTAAAGGCCAACATTTTCAACAACGATACTCTTTCAAGGGCAGAACGCCGCCAACGATTTAGACAATCACTTCGTGCTGCCGAACGTATTTTGGTTCGGTCACAGAAAATGAATTCTTTAGATGATATGAGTTATGGACTCTTGGTTTTCCAGGTTAACTTGATGGCCATAATGTCCATGGATATGGGTCTATCTAAGGATGTTGCTGAAGACCTACTTCAGGATCTCGAAGACATACAGTCAAGCTCATATGGTGTTCAAGCACAACTACGGGCAGTTGATCGGATTTACCGTCTATTTAAAAACAGTATTTAAGCACTTTTATTTAATGTTTCATACATGATTTTCATGAATAATAACAAAATTTCGGTTAAAAAACGTTTGATGTTTAGTGGAAAAAGATTTGATATTTACTTTTTCAGTTTTTCCATAAATGCATCATTTCCACCAGTCAGATTTCCTAATTTACTTTATGGTATTGCTTATTTGAGTTTACAAATGATGAAGCAGAATCTTGTTGAATTGCTAATCTGATGATTTGTTGTTATATAATCAGGAATAACATTCTTGTAAACGAAAATTTATAACAGTATGATTAGTAATGCTAGTATTATGAGCAAGGCATTGTCTTTTGCTACTGTTAATCACCTAAAGATAGGCTTAGATCGCGCACATTATGAAGTGCTAAGTTATGGCTCCAAGCTCCCAACGTACCCACACGTGATATCACCCGACTATACTATTTCTCTATATACTCATTTTTCCATTTAGAATACCAAAAGGAAACCTGGGTTTATTCATTTATTAGATTGTTGTTGTTTTGATAGAAAGTAAAAGGGAGTACTGTGATTAACTGCGTTCATTTGGCTTAATACGTGTTTTGGGTTATCAAAGATTGGTTTAAGACCAAGCAACTTTAATCAATTATATTTTAAGTACTATGAGTGAAACAGAATGCGGAAGGTTCAGTACAATTAGCAGAGAAACAATATCAAATGTTGAGCGGCAGTTATCTCAACCTCCTTCGGTATGGTTAAATCTGACAGGTAAGCAGAAGTTTAGAAATCATTCATTTAAATCGCTTATTAATAATTATTAGGTGCACGGATCATAGAGAATGAAGGACAATTCGATAAAGACATTGCCTTACCTAACAACAAATCACATGTAACTCATATTGCAGTTGATGTACGGTAACAGTTGGACGGAGGAGAGTTTTTCCAATACTTGCAAGCGTTGACATTGCTGACACTTTTCTAGATTGGAGGTTCGTTAGCTAAAGTAATGTACTATGTTTGTGAAAGCAGTTCACCTAGTTCTTCTTCTTCAAGTATATCTGAAGCCGAAAACTATACGGGTGGTAGGCTTTCGTTTATGATTTTTGAAACAGCAAAGATTGAAGATTGTATTCAATTTATGGCGAACTTAATTGACAATCACGTTAAGAATTGTAACAAAAAAAAGATTACATTGATAGCTACTGGCGGTGGGGCATATAAATTCTACGATAGGATGTCTAAACAATTGGACATCAAGGTTATTAGAGAAGATGAGATGGAATGTTTGATTATGGGCCTTAACTATTTTGTTTCGTGTATACCAAGAGAAGTTTTTGTGTTGGACTTGGATACGTGCGAATTAACATTTCAAAACCATCTGAATTGCTATCATTACCCGCACATGCTTGTCAACATTGGGTCGGGTGTCAGCATTCTTAAGGTTACTGGTCCATCACAGTTTGAACGAATTGGTGGTTCGTCTTTAGGAGGGGGAACGCTTTGGGGATTGTTGTCGTTGTTGACACCAGCAAACTCGTTTGACGAGATGTTAGAGTTGTCCAAGGGAGGAGATAACACAAGTGTGGATATGCTTGTAGGAGATATTTATGGAAAGGATATCGGCTACGAACGATTTGGACTAAAAAGCACCACTATTGCTAGTTCATTTGGAAAAGTGTTTCGTGAAAGAAAACCGTTGGAAGAGTTTGCGCCTCAGGATATTTCCAGGTCTTTACTACTGGCCATTAGCAACAACATTGGGCAAATTGCTTATTTGCACGCGCAAAAGCACAATGTTCAAAACATCTACTTTGGCGGCAGCTTCATCCGCAACCACGTTCAAACTATGCACACGTTGACATATGCCATTCAGTATTGGAGCAACCATACCATGAATGCATATTTTTTAAGACATGAAGGCTACTTGGGGGTGTTTGGAGCGTTCATGAAGTATGCGACCTCTCAGCCCAGCAACGTTCCTGTTCCCTCAATATCGTAGAGCTTCAATGAATAGCAGCACATAATGACTAGAACAAACAAAATAACTTTTGATAAATAAAAAAGGTACGACAGGTCACGCTATAACTAGTAAACAACCATTAAGTTACACGTTATTACATTATTAAAGTATTCCGTAAGAGATGGACTCTATATCTGATCTGAGGATGTCCGTCCGTCATTCTCGCCTACACGGACACGAGACATTTCAATGATATGATAGTAAGATAGGATGGATAGAGAAGGAAAGAAGAAGTCGGAAGAGACAGAGCAAGGGGTTAAGCAAATTTGCCCAACACAATACGCGGTCGTTGGAGTTTATCTATAGATTTAACGAATGTTCGATAAAAACAAGGGTCGGAATAAAAAATGACGAGAAGAGAAAATTAAGTGATATGACATTTTATCAACGGAAATAGGAAATACATATGGGTGATATGCAGGTACCCGAATATCAAAGAAGGAAACAGTAACCTATGTTTGAAAGAAGACAATTCGTAAATGAAACCCTTCCTTACTTATCATTAAACTAGCGATACTTGTTGGACTTCATAATGCGCGTCTCTATAGACGTTTGTTACTTTAAAAAATCTATTAGCAGAAGGATCAATTGATAAGACGAGAACGACTTGATGTTAAGTAGGCGCAAAGAAAACAAGCATTATGGACGGCTCAATGAAATAAATAATTAACATGCAAAAAATATAGAAAAATGCAATGTTCAGTTTATAGCACTTAGTAACAAGTGTTGCGAATTTTTTCCAACTAGTAGGTAAACATGCATTGTTAACTCTATGAAAACACTGGAAACATTGGTTCCGTGAAACTTTCGACGGAATCAAAGGGGGAAAAGGTTTTTAACGTGAAAAGTATAGTTCAAATTACATGACGAAGAGGTGTGGTAGATAAGTTTTAGAGAGCGAAAAAAAAAAAAAAAAACCAAAAAACCAAAAAGAGGTCAAATTTTTTTTTTCCTTTTCTCTCCTCTCTCCTTTTCAATTGATAAGGAATGGGCATAGAAACAAAAAGCAATTTGTTTAAAAGTTCATAAATTCAAAGGAGAAACATCTGCCAAAGTAGTATCAACTTGTGCACCGACGACGAGATAGAAAAGTCAAGTCAGAATCAGCAATGCTAGAAGCATAGATATCGATGTGACATTGCATACTCCTTCGTTATTGGGGATTTATTTACTAATGCTATCAAACTCAAGTTTCTTCAAAGTTATCATGAACTTACTATAAGAAATCTGATTCTGTGATAGAAGATATCGTTTGGAATTTAGGGTATACTATCTGTTGCTAATTTGCATACTTTTTGAAGTCTTGTGCCTCGCCTTACACAACCATCTCGTTTGCTTGACGGAGGGTAGGGTATCGCTGCATAACGAGTTGGACCATTTCTTACTAGGCTTTCCCGATACTTTCAGCAATCTTGCAGCATTATGGTTTCATTTGGCAAAATGAGGGAAAATGGGTGCGAAAAATTGCTCATACACCAACAAGTCCGTTTTGGAGTGTGATATGTTCATTTCCGTGACAGTTATACCCACTACTATTAATGCTATCACTATTCTTCCTTTCTTACTTTACTTTACCTTACCTACTTGTTGTCGTCCCTCATCATCTTTGCGACAATTCATGTGGGGGTAGGCGAACTAGTCGCTTTTACTATCTCTGCCACCCACGATGTTTACCGGGTTCGAGGTTCTTAAAGAGAAGACCTTGTTTCCTCGTGCACACACCGTGCTACAGCAGACCACTCACCATTCGCATACATAGTTTTACCTTGGTGAATCGCCAGCGCTAATCGCGGAATACCCGGGGAAGGAAACAAGAGAGAAGAGACACGCGAACGTGGTGTAAAGGCCGATGTCGAGAAGAAGGAATGAATTCAACGGTTAAATAAATAAATAAAAACAACAATGTAACACTCATCAAACGATTACATAAATTTAATAAATATGCAAAGTATTAAGAATCTAACAAATATGTAATTATTATTAATGAGCAAACTACAAGTAAGCAATGAATACAACTCAACCCTCAAACCTCTAAAATTATTGAAAAACTTCGTTCACCTGTATGTCGTCGTGAGAGAATAAGAAACGTAGAGGATGTGTTTGTAAATAACAATATGTATGACAATACATAGACAGTCATCTCTTTTCTACCTTTTCCCTCATCCTCATCCATACTCATATAGTAACACTTATACCTTTTACTCTCACTTTCACATATACTAACTATATTGTCTCACATTCTTTCTATACCTCTCCTCACTCTCATTCTCACTCCTGTAGTGAAACTTCTATTTTTGGCACTATAACGTGCTACTCGTTTTTTCCATATGCTCTGCACGTTGTGCTCTTGACCATTTAATTCCATGCACCCCACTTGGTACCCAATTTCATCCCCACTTTTTCGGTCAAGTACGACTTTCCACTTCAACCATGCGATGTGGTGGCACAAAAGTCCTAAATGGAGGTACACGAGTTTTTTCTATCGTTAAGCAAAAACACGCAACTGAACAAGTGCGCAATCCTTCCGCATGATAGTGGAGTAGATGAAAAAAACGGCATCACACGAAGAAATCCAAGCTTATCTATTTCCAGCGGATTTACCAATTTTCACCCCTTTTTCCAACAGGTCACACGTTGTGCGATATGGTTACTCCTCGTGCATTTTTAATCAAATAGATATTCCGCACTAACGTTTTTGTCCGAAATAACATTTGATTTATCCAATCAACCATCAAACCCACCTTTCACGCATTGACCTTAATTATTAAAAATGTGCAGTCTAGACCGGTCCTCCCTCTTTTTTGATTTATCTGTAGGGAAGATAATAAACTTTTTCATACCACGTTTCCTACATTTACGATTTGTCTATCGCCTATCGTGCTTTGCTCACCGTCATTGATAAAGGCGTGCATGAACACGTGGTGACTGCTAAATCAGTGTGGACAAATTTCATTTTCAGCAGTATTTATACTTGAAAATTATCCCCTCAAAAGACATCCTTCGTCGTGCCGTCTAGTCTGTGTTTTAGAAGTAAGAGAAATTCAAAAACCTTGAGTGGAAACTCCTCATCGTTCGTATAATTAATCGTTTGACCTCTTTTGTTTGGAGTTGTGACTTTCTCCACACTTTCACATACATACACTTTTAATTTCCAAGTATTTATTTAATACATTAAGGAAAAATTTTTTCATTCTAAAAATTTTTCTTTTTTTATTATTATTGTCATAAATACTTATTTGTTGTTGTGTATATTTAATCTTGTTTTAAATACCCTTTCTCACTCTCACTCACTTTCATATTTCTTACTCTTAGTTGAGTTAGTCGGCCTTCGATACACATATAAAAGTGTTTATTTTAACTTTTTTGTGAATTCACTTGTCAATTTTGTGTAATTAGTTTGACTAATTATTATTATTATTATTTTTGATCTATTCTTTTTTTTATCTTTTGTACTACAATTGTTTTTTAATCTTTCGCTTGTTTACGTTATTTTTCTCTTCCTCTTTTTTTTTTTTTAATATTCGCCTCTTTTGTTTTCTCGTTTCATTGTAATTATTTTATACCCAAAAATTGTTCTTGAAACTTCTGTTCATTCTCTTTTTTATTATTATTTTTGATTTTCATACGATCGATTTCCTACATTCAATTTACCTGTGTTTACAATGAGTAGCATTGAAGAACAAATTACGAAATCGGACTCCGATTTCATCATTTCAGAAGATCAATCCTACTTAAGCAAGGAGAAAAAGGCTGATGGTTCTGCCACCATCAACACCGCTGACGAACAATCCTCCACCGATGAACTCCAAAAATCCATGTCCACCGGCGTCCTCGTCAATGGTGACTTATACCCTTCTCCTACCGAAGAAGAATTAGCCACCCTTCCTCGTGTTTGCGGTACTATTCCTTGGAAAGCCTTTATTATCATTATTGTCGAGCTTTGCGAACGTTTCGCTTACTATGGTCTCACTGTTCCCTTTCAAAATTATATGCAATTCGGTCCTAAGGATGCTACTCCAGGTGCCCTTAATTTAGGCGAAAGCGGTGCTGACGGTCTTTCTAATTTCTTCACATTTTGGTGTTATGTCACCCCGGTTGGCGCTGCACTTATTGCTGATCAATTCCTTGGTAGGTACAATACCATTGTTTGCTCTGCTGTCATTTACTTTATTGGTATCTTGATTCTTACATGTACTGCTATTCCTTCTGTCATTGATGCCGGAAAAAGTATGGGTGGGTTTGTCGTCTCTTTGATCATCATTGGTCTTGGAACCGGTGGTATCAAATCCAATGTTTCCCCCTTGATGGCTGAACAGCTTCCAAAAATTCCTCCTTATGTAAAGACCAAGAAAAATGGTAGCAAGGTCATTGTTGACCCCGTCGTCACCACCTCTCGTGCCTATATGATTTTCTACTGGTCAATTAACGTCGGTTCTCTCTCCGTATTAGCCACCACTAGTTTGGAAAGTACTAAAGGTTTTGTTTACGCATACTTGCTTCCCTTGTGCGTCTTTGTTATCCCCTTAATTATTTTGGCTGTTAGTAAGCGCTTTTACAAGCACACTCCTCCCTCCGGTTCCATCTTTGTTCGTGTTGGTCAAGTGTTCTTCCTTGCTGCTCAAAACAAATTTAATCTCGAAAAAACTAAACCATCTTGCACTACTACTGTTGGACGCGTTACGCTCAAGGATCAGTGGGATGACTTGTTTATCGACGAATTGAAACGTGCCTTACGCGCCTGCAAAACTTTTCTCTTTTACCCTATCTATTGGGTATGCTATGGTCAAATGACCAACAACTTAATTTCTCAAGCTGGACAAATGCAAACGGGTAATGTCTCTAACGATCTTTTCCAAGCCTTCGATTCAATCGCCTTGATTATTTTCATTCCCATTTGTGACAATATCATCTATCCATTATTGCGTAAGTATAACATCCCTTTCAAACCCATCCTTCGTATTACTTTAGGGTTTATGTTTGCTACTGCTTCCATGATTTACGCTGCTGTTTTACAAGCAAAGATTTATCAAAGAGGCCCTTGCTATGCAAATTTTACTGATACATGTGTTTCCAATGACATCAGTGTTTGGATCCAAATCCCTGCTTACGTTTTGATTGCTTTCTCTGAAATTTTTGCCAGTATTACTGGTTTAGAATTTGCATTTACCAAGGCCCCTCCTTCAATGAAATCCATTATTACTGCTTTGTTCTTGTTCACCAATGCATTCGGTGCCATTCTATCTATTTGCATTTCTTCTACTGCTGTCAATCCTAAGCTTACTTGGATGTACACTGGTATTGCCGTCACTGCCTTTATTGCTGGTATTATGTTTTGGGTTTGCTTCCACCACTATGATGCTATGGAAGATGAACAAAATCAACTTGAGTTCAAGCGTAATGATGCGTTAACGAAGAAGGACGTTGAAAAGGAAGTTCATGATAGTTATAGCATGGCAGATGAGTCCCAATACAATTTGGAAAAAGCAACTGCTGAAGAGGAAATCATGAAAAGCACATAATACTTAATTTAACTTAATTCGTATTTGCGGGATGCCAATTTTTCTTTTCTTTTTTTTTTTACAAAATTTCCCAAAAAATTGGGGTTTGCATGTTTTGTTTCCATCTTTTTTTTTGTTATGATGCCGTTGTTCTACTGATGCTCCTTATTTAAATGCAGTAGTACTTATCCACTCTCAGAAAATAGAGTTTTACAGTGGGTCTATATACCAGAATTTACTACAGTGTGATTTAATGAAAATATATATTGCTGTGCATAATTTAAAATATTAAAGAAAGTATCAAATATGTTGAAAATAAGAAATTCTTTAGCGGTAAACAAAACTGTATGTGTTGAGACAAGAAACTGTTTTTTAGTAGAACCGACGTGAGATTAGTCCAATAATCAACTTTTCTAAGCGTTTGCGAATTAAGCTAGCTCACTTAACCAACCTGATGACAAAAGTTTTTGATGAAAACTAATTCGGAAAATGTCAAACAAAATTTTTAAGGTGAAAAACTGAAAATTATATAAAGCAAACGAACGACTAGATCTAGTTTGGAGTTGACTAAAAATTAGACATGGGATATCAAAACTTCCAAGCAATAACGAATGACTAACAAACGGAAGTCAAACTATACATGACAACGCATTTAATAATATAAAAGACTGGCTAGTAAACAAATACGAGGATAACAAAGTGTAAGCTATTTTGAGTTTTGAAGAAGTTTGGAACAAATAGCTTGAACACTAGTTTTGCCATGACTGATGAGATAGTTTTGTAAATCTTCAACAAGTTGCACTTGCTGAGTGGTCGTGAGGCTATAAACTGCTGTATCCAATAAATCAGCAACAGATGTACTCTTTTCTGCAATAAATGATTGGAAATACATATAAACGAAGACTCCATTTAAAAACTGGCAATCCATTCTGTCAGTTAAACCACCATGCCCCGGGATGGAAGCTCCAAAATCCTTAATTTTAAAAGCACGCTTAAGACCACTAGCAAAGAATCCTCCGAAAGGGGCAATTAAACTCGAAAAGGTAGCGAAGATAGCCAAATGGAAATATATAGGAGCAAGAGTAATTGTTTCAGGAAGTCTAAAGGTATCGACAAAAACAGCTGGAATAGTATAAGTGTGAGGAAGAAATACAGAATTTGGAGTGCAATTGAGACCACTGAAAGCAGAAGTAGATAAGTCACGAGTGGGACAGATAAAATATTTGAAGTGCATTAAAACATAGCTGATAAGAGAACCAATAACTACAGTACAAATCCATCCTCCTAAAAAACCTTCGACAGTCTTCTTGGGGGAAACTTGAATAAGCGGATGCTTGCCAAACATCTTACCACACAAATACGCGAAAACATCGTTGCATACAACGTAGCAAACAGGGACAAAGAACCAAAATAAACCTTCAAACAGATTGTTAATCATAAAATGGGACTGTCCAACTACTAAGAGTAAAGTCATATGAGTCCAACAGAACTGACTGAACTGAAACTTATAATTGCCTTTTTTCAGGGAAGCGACGAAAAGTACAAAACCTAGCAAAAATTAGTAAACAATTCAAAGACGTTTAATCCACTAACCTATGATGTACAACATAAAGGATATAAACCTATGGTGTAAAACCAATGGAAGCATAAAAGAATCCATAATAAAAAGATGGTGAAAGTAAGCATAGATACTTTCACCATAAGCGTAATACAAGGTTGTCATTAGAAAATACCTAAAAAAAGTTAAAAAACTGCCTTAAAAAACAAAAAGGTAATAAATTTGACGCTAAAAAGAGAAAAACGATTTTGGCTTTTCATTTTCTATTATTTTTTTTTAAAATACTCTACTGATCGCGAACACCAACATCACAGTTAAACACTTTAGAAAAGCTAGTGAACAGTATCATCTCACATACCAGTTAATAAACCTTGTCCACGGAAGATCCTTTTCTCTACTGGGAACGCTTGCAATAGCTATCACCTCTTTGTACACACCAATCTGAACTATAGTGACCAGCAGAACAACCCAAAAGTGACCCATTGCCAAAGCAGTGAAAAATATACCGAGCAACAAAAAGGTCCATATAGTACGCGTAATAAAATTTTGACTTGGCTTTCTAGCCAAAGATTTATGTTTAGTAAGCCTCGCTGGCTCGGTAGTCTTGGAAGACGCGCTGTCCTTATTTTGGACAACCCCAACATTTCCATTTTCTTTATCCGAATTATTTCTTTTATTAGTTCTCTTCCGCGCCATACTTTAAAACTTCCCTATCTTTGGAAAAACGCTTATAATTTTGTGGAAAAGATTTGATGGGTTTGAAGAGTGAGATGTTAGTGGGTCAAGTTCTTGTTTCTTTTTACGAAAGTTAGTAATAATCTGTATAAATCGCACTATATGAAATATATGTCAATAAAATCTCACTACACTATAGTACGTTATGTTACTAACCATTATATGTTCTAAGCTTTAGAGACTTGCCTCGTGGGTACAATACTCTCGAATGAGTAAAAAATTCGCTCCTTAATGTAAGACTTTAAAAAAAAAAGCATAACTGCTGTTTGTTTAAATTATTAAAACAATAACCAAGACAATTGCATTTCTAAAAGATTTCATTATTATATTAAGTTCAAATTTTAAAAATCAGAGCTTAGGAAATATAAAATATCGACCATTAATATTAATGAATTTTTAAATGGGCCAGAGTAAATATAATAATATCCGCCAAAATTCCGATTATAAAATCTATTATCAAAGGTAAAAAGAGAAGAAAACTTCTGGTAAAAAAACTTACGCTTAGTTTAACACTATAATAGCTTTTTTTGTTTAGCTGACTAATTTTTTTCAAGATGTTTGTAATAATCTTTGAAAAGAGACAGTCTTAGTTTTGAGTTCCTTAATAGATAAGCTTTGTTGCGCCAACAGCTTTTGAAGTTGTTCAATAGCAGCAAGGCGCATATCCGAAGAAGATGCGACTAGCGTTGTTTGTGCATCTCTCGGTTTGGTACGCTGCAAGAGAGTTTTTAGAGTTTCAACTCGTTTCTCAATACCACGCTCGCCTGTAACTTTTTCTTTATAATTTCCAATTTCTTTAATAAATTGCTTTTCCTTATCAGAAAGATCAGGGACACGCAAGTCCATAACACGTTGTAAAACCTGATCAATCCTCTTTTCACACATTGACATATCAGAAGTTAAGTGCTCTAGATGCTCAGTAGACCATGCTTTTTCTCTAAAGTTACTAATCCTGTCTGAAAGTTTGTAAATGTGGTTCTGCTGTCGCTCATATTCCTCCCTTTGAAGCTTTAAACGGTGATGCAGCTCGCTACAGCCATGATCTAACAAATTCAGCGTTTCCCTATAACGAGCAACAACTTTTCCTAAAAAGCGTAAGGAAGCGGATGACACTGTAATTTCATTTTGCAGTTCAGCAGGTACAATTGTTCTTTCAACCAAACTTGGGATTGAAGGATCTGTAAAGGGAGTTTTTTCTAATAATGAAACATATAAAGGTGTATACGTCAACTTTTCATCTAAGTCATCAACTTGCTCAAGAGAAGAAGTACCAAGTGATTTTGAGTAATCCATTTCATTCGATAAAGATTCCTTGTTGACACCCATTGTGGCCAAATCAGAATCATCAAATACAGTAGTTTGCCAATTCCTAGTAAGTGATATAAGGATTTTACCTAGAGAGGGATAATACAATTGGGCGCAACCGACAACAGCGTCAGTGCTTTCGTTCAGAGGATTTGTGTCCAATCTTTCCAAAACAGAAGTACGAGAAGGAATAGAAACCAACACATTTGAAAGTTCATCCTCATCATTCTCTTCCTCGTTGTTCAAAAATTCACTGTTTTCGAAATTAAGATTTAGATCTCTAGCCCAAGATTCAATATCAACTACATGTAAGCCGTTGGCATGATATGCGATTAAAGAATACGGAGACTGAATATCTGGTTGTAATACCATATAAGGGTTATTGTTAGAAAGATACAGTGAATGAACTTGTGAAACAATAAGTTTCATAGATGCTAAACCATGATCATTAAGTTTAGACCATCGTCCGCTAACTTCTGACACTAAGAGCAAAAGATCAAGGCGACCCTCGGAACCACCAATGGCGAGTACGTCAATTGGGTTCATACCAAAAGAATAAATATCACAATAGTCTTCAATAAGCTCATCATCAGCTACAGCTGGTTGTAGAAGAAAGGGTCCTTGCATAGAAGGTATAAATGAAAAATCATCTGGTCTACGAACAGATACATAATCAGATGAATCAAAAAGTTCAGAGCTACCTTCGGATATAACAAATGAGGTACTTAAATCGTTTGCAAGTGCTGCTTCGCCTAATAGTTTAGTAATCCAATGAACATTTCTACGATGATTTTCCGCATCAGCATCGTCCTCTTTTTTAGTTAAAATTAATCTAATTTGTTTCAAAACGTCTTGGGGTATCATTGCATTTGCTGGCATTACCGGGCAAACGCTAAAAACATCTCCTCCTCGGGTCAGAATATAAATTGTAAATACCCCCCACCCTTGAGAAACATTGCTAAAGCAAAAAGCGGTCGGTATATGCAAATCTACATCGGCATCAAATGAATTGGAAGCCTGATGCGTCAATTTAAGAGGAATCTCATAATCGGGCATTAACACTCCATTTCCAGCCTCATAAAGCAAGAGTGAAGTTTCAGTTAATACAACCAAAGATCTTCCGGACTTCCCCAGTGGGTGAAATCGAACGGAGACAATTTGAGAAGAAGGATTAATAACTGCAACCGAACAAATGGTAACCTCCGATAATTTTAATGAGTTAGTCCCGTTTTCCTGGTGTTCTGAATTTGAAAAATTGTTAACAGATTCACCAAAGTTTGAAACGGACTCTGCAAGTGGATTTTGTTCAGATAACTTTGATCTCAAACCCAGTATAACAATTTTTGATTTTCCTACCACTGCTAGAAATCGGCCATTTTTACTAAGGCAAATCTGTTCAATCATAAAGTCTAATTCTGGATTAAAAAGTTTTTTGTAAAAATTCTTATGAGATGCTTCATTTTTATGTTTTAAGAGTCGACAATCCAAGCTTCTGACTTCTTGCCCCACAGCAACGTACAGAAACGACTCAAACGCGCAAAGATGCTTGGGAAAAATTTCCCAATCCTCAGGAATAGGTTTAATCCATCGTAGGGCAGGATGCTTTTCCAAAATGTCTGTCCATGATACCTCTTGAGACATGATGGTTGATGCCATTTTGTTAGTCTTCTGCGAGTATTAAATAAGGAGGAAGAATGCGTCGCTAAATAAATGTAAAAAGTAATACATGTGTACTTTGAATATTAGAATATACCATAATTATTTGTACCTAGCTTGTTATAGGTAAATTAAAAGAACCAGATCTTTGGAGCCTTTTCCTCTTTCTAGCGAAATGCAGCATATGGTGTAATAGTGCTTGAATGCTACTTCTTTTAAAAACATTTAAATGATTTTAGTTTGCGAATAACAGGTATACAAATTCTATACATCAATTACATTATAAGCATTAAGTTTCCTAATATTTAACAGTTTTACTTCATTTAAGATAAAGCAATAAGTTAGCTAGCATAGTTCATTCAAAAAAGCGATTTCCTTAATTCAAATTCTCTTAAAGAACAAATGTAATTTTAAAACCAATTATTATAAGGGTTGGAATTAGCTACATTTACACGATGATTTTTTTACTTTGTAAATGCATAGTACACTATAAAGTTAGACTTCAACCTACAACCACTGCCTAGGAAAAATGGCATCAATAACAAGGTTAGATGCTGTTTCTCCGTATCTCATACGGAGGTTTAAAAACGATTTACGTGCTTTAGATGCTGTGAAACAAAGTAACTGTGTTTATGTTGGCAACCTTTCATTCTATACCACCGAGGAGCAAATTTATGCTTTATTTTCCAAATGTGGTGAGATTCGACGAATTATCATGGGCGTAGATAGATTTACAAAGGTAAGTTTTCATAAAATTCTGTTTATTTGCTCTTCAAGTTCATTACTTTCAAAGTTGTCTTGGAATGCAATCATAGATGCCCGACTTGTACTAATCAAATATTACCAGACACCATGTGGGTTTTGTTTTGTTGAATATTTTGAAAATCAAGATGCTTTAGATAGCTTAAAATACATTTCAAGAACATCATTGGATGAAAGAATTATTCGTGCAGATTTGGATCATGGTTACGAAGAAGGTCGTCAATATGGCAGAGGTGCATCCGGAGGCCAAGTCAGAGATGAAATGCGGGAAGAATTTGATCCTGGACGTGGTGGTATGTAGTCGGATTCTAAAAGAAGCGATATTTAATCAATACAGTCTCTGCAAACTTAATAACATACTAACTTGACTTTAGGATATGCAAAAAATAGGCAACCAACCAGCTCTAGACAGCTTGCAAACTATTCTGGAATTTCTTCTGCTCCTTTAGGATCTTCTCTAGAACTTCAAAGTAATCCAAGATACAATCGTTGGAAAAAAAATTAAAAAGTTAGTTATATAATTCGGACTTTAACGAGGTATTGGAAGATTCACAGGCACTTCTTACTATTTATTCCGGAATTTTTAGAGTTGGTCCATTTTAAAATGCTTTACAAAGAAATCTGTAAGACCAGCTTGCGATATATTTTTTTGGCATAAGACTTATTTCATTATACAAACCAATATTCAAGTTACAAATGATTTAATTAAACTATGCAGTATCTATTTTTTACCGGGATATATTAGTTTAATCATATCTTCATTCGACCTGAATTTTTCACTGAGAGACTCATGCCTAAGACCTCTTTCAATTTCTGCATTTCGAATTACCTTCCAATCTTTCCAGTGAATTACAGGTGTTTTAATGTTCTTTTTTAAGCCATCCCATCCTAGCTTACTATTTTTGAGAAATTCCTTTTTGGATTTCCAATCCTTAGTTATTGTATCCGCTGTAGCAAATGCATCCATCATGGTCGTAGCAATGACTCCAATTGGCCCATGTTTCACCCATCCACTAGTGTAAATGCCAGGACGAACAAATCCGTTAACATTTTTTACAATTCCTTTTGCATCGTCGAATGGAACGCCAACGTCTTTCATTCCAGGCAAGGGCATACTTTTATACCCTATACTTCGGATAAACAACTGTGCGGGTATGGTTGTAAATTTTGACTCAGCATCTGTTCTTATGCTATCTGTAATCTGAAAGCGAACATTTTCAACATTTCCCTTATGTCCTAGAATCTCAACAGGTGTTAAGCCAAATTCCAAATTCCAACATTTCTTGTCTTTTGAATAAGGGGCTACTCGTTTCTCTGAAACAGCTTTCTGGATTTCGGAAACTAATAGCTTTAACAATCTCTTTCTAGGTCTATCCAAACCGCTTGCATCTGTTTCATTCATCCACTTTGTAGAATAATTAAAGGAAGGAGCAAAGAAAACTGCACTTGATAGGGCAAACAGTTCTCTCAATTCTTTGATAGTAAACGAGACAGAAAATATGTTTCTTCTTCCTACAATGTGTAATCTTTTTAAATTGCTTCTTTCAAGTGATTTGAGGAACAATGGATTAATGTCAGTTGGGGATAATTGAGCAGGATTACTTAAAAGGATTCGAGCTACATCAAGTGAAACATTACCATGTCCAATAACTACTGCATCCTCTACCTGACTTAAATCCAACTCAAGATTTTGATTTCTGGGATCACTGTTATACCAACCCACCACTTCTCGCGCACTATAAACACCTGACAAGTCCTCCCCTGGAATTCCCAGTCTCTTGTCCCCAGCAGCTCCATAGGCAAGGACCAAACAATCATAATTTTTAGTCAAATCCCGTAAAGAAACATCAGTCCCAACGTTTACGTTACCAAGGAAGCGAAATTGTGTAGACTCAGCAATTTCGGAAAACTTGTGTTCTACATGCTACAATAGAGGTTAGCTGTATAATAAATTTAATAAGATCCATTTTTAAACCAATCAATATTTCTTGGCTTAACAGACTTACCTTAACTTCTGGATGATCTGGGGCAACTCCATAACGTACAAGCCCAAATGGAACTGGGCGGGATTCAAACATATCTATTTTGACATTTGGGTCATTTCGTAAGAGTCTGTGGGCTGTGTAAAAAGCAGCCGGCCCAGAACCGATGATGCCGACTACAGGTGAAGAAGTTTGAGTGCTATATGTTCTTTTAATGAATCGTGATAGCATCCTTTCTTAGCCTTAAGATGAAAGAAAAACAAAAAATGATTGAAATGAAGAAGTGAAGGATATCTTCGTGATTGTAAATCTGATATAAAACTAGCAGCAATTATCATTAACAACTGGACTCTCCTCAAAACGAAAAGAAAAGCTACCAATGCTTAATAAAACTGATTCATTAGTTTTAAAGCTTTAAATGTTTAATCTCAATAAACTGTTTGGTGACACCTATACAACTAGTGAATTTTATAGCATTGGATGAGTGGTCAGGTTCAAGCAGCCAAGCCTTTTGAGAGCAAAGCATTTATATGATAAGATCAGTCAGTATTTAGAAAAAGGAAATTTCTTATTAAATCAAAGGTAATTACAAACAGGAAAGTTGAATCAAACGCTACAACAGAACTTTTGCTGATCGTTGCTTACGATATTACCAGCAACAAACATCTCATATAGTAAAGTGCAAACCTTCAAATAAGTGTTTTATGTTGTTATTATGAGTGACTTAAGCAGCTTCAAACTGATTTCTGCAATGATTTTTTTATGATATTTCAAATAACTAGTTAGATGATTGTGGCTCAAATGGTTAATTTGAAAACGATATATTTAAATTTCTTAAAAATAATTAATCTCTGCTTATTCAATCATACTTATTTATAAAGATGCTAAACCTAGCTACTTGAAAGTGTTTTCTAATTCCTACTATTATAATGATAAAACAAAAAATAAGAATTTATTACATTCAAAATAATTCTATTTATAAAGGTCAATTACTCTTTCACGTTTAAAGAACTGTTGTAAGACCAACAAATTGTAACGCGGTAAGCTTTATCTTTGCGAGGACTTTAAAAAGGCGTAAGATTCAATTAACAAGGATGTATTTTAATGTAATTCCTGGATTGAAGTCAATTACTATACGTATTTTCTATTCTGTTTGCTTTAATTACTGAATAATATTTGCACATGCTATTGTTTATAGTATTATATCTACTACCGCGAAAACATTAATTATGTATATCAAATAATGAATATTTACGTGTCGTTAAAGTGTTTTAGCAATTGTAGAAACAAAGTATGTGGTACTATAAACCGGTTCCATCAATAAGTTGTGTGACAGCCAACCATCTTCTGCCAGCCACCAATAAATTCAATCGTACCGATTTTCGCTATATTGAGTGTTTTTGCACTCTATATACTTAATTAAGCCAGGTGTAATACGCTACATAGATAATTCAAGACACTTCGACGAGTTAAGGTGCTTTACTAGTGTTCTTTATTGAAGTTCTTTGTTTTAAGAAGTTAATGTGTTAGAGATACGTTAGTAACTGCACTTGTTGCTTTGTCTTACTCATTCTACGAGTTTTTCGTGAATTAAGACGATTGGTATTTATCTTTTTAGATATTGCAACTAAGCCTCGTGTTTAGCCGTTCGTGTTCCTTTCGATTGTAAAACTTTTTATTTTTTTCTTTCCGTTCCACTCTTCAACTTGACGTCAATTTGTTTTACTTCCCTGTTTCGTCTCCTGCTCACCTCTCATATAAGTTTAATTCCCCATTTTACCGGAGACTACTCCGCTCCCTTTCTATTTTATTTCTACTTATCTTGGTTACGATTTTGTTAAGCTGTACATCAAGGTATTGGAAGTTTTCTTTAATCCGCATCTTTATCGCCTCTTAATATTTAGATTTTCGATTTGAAATTCTTTAGCTTAAATTATTGTCAGTTTCTTTAACAGCTTTGTTTTTAGGAAACTGGTATTTGTTAGATCCCGGCATAGTTACAATTTTTGTCATTGTCGTTTTTTTAAACCTGTCACCAGTGAGATTGCATTGATCTCTTATCTAATTGGCAAAGGCCTTTACGTTTCCAGTTTTCTTTTTAAACTAAATTGCCTTTCTGTAGACTTTTTTTCGTTTTTCAATTAAGATTCATTGCAAAATGAATTCTATTCCTGATTCCTATTCCTTGAAACAAGGCTTTCCCGAAGGTTTAGGAGAATATGTTGATCCCTCTGGCAATCCTAATTCTCAGGTACGGATAGGTTATGGTCAAGATTCTGTTTCTCGCTTCCAACAACCAGTCCCCGATGTTGATCCAACTGCTGTCAATCACTACAACGCTAGTGCACCCATTGAGGTTGCTAGTCCATTTGATAATGTTACTCAAGGTCTTGTTGGCAGTGATGCACAAGCCCTTGCTGAATATTGGCAAAAAACCATCGATACATTGGAACATGACGATCAAGCTGTAAAAACTCTGCATCTTCCCTTAGCTCGTATTAAGGTATGCCACTTTTTCTGAATTAATTACTAACTATTGATTATGCAGAAAGTTATGAAAACTGACGATGATGTGAAGGTACGTTACTTTGAGTATTCGAATACTTTTTGACATTAACTTTTACTAATTTTTTTAGAATAAAATGATCTCGGCAGAAGCTCCTTTTCTGTTCGCTAAAGGAAGTGAGATATTTATTGCAGAGCTTACTATGAGGGCTTGGCTTCATGCCAAAAAAAATCAACGAAGGACACTACAAAGATCCGATATTGCAAATGCAGTATCAAAATCTGAAATGTATGATTTCTTAATTGATATTATATCTAAAGATAACAATAATTCCCGCGCATCTTCCAGTCAAGCTCATATGTCTGCTACTCAAGTTGCTGCTATGGGTGGTATGAATGGTTTACAACCTTTCCCCACTCAAGCTGGCTTACCCAATCAAGGGTTTCCAATGCCAACTGGTAGTCAACTTCCATTTTCAAATCAACAGTCAAGTCAGCCTTCAATGCAGTATTCCTCTCATCCATCCAGAATGCAGCAAATGCAAGATATTGATCAATCTATGTATAAACAGCAGCGTCTGGGCTCTGAATATCCACAACTACAAATGTCAGATAACTCCGGAAATGTTAACCAGATGAATATGCAAAGACCGGTCATGGTAGCACCGTACATGGCTGAGCATTTATACCGTTATCCACCTACGCATCTCGAATCTGGATCCTCAGCTTTCCGATTGCAGTCATCCCCTATGGGATATCAAATGCCCCAATTTCAAGGTAATATGCGACCTAATATGCAACAGTCTCAAATGTTTGATCCTTCTGCATATGGTATGTCAAGAAGACCTGGATCTCCTCGGCAATTCGATCAGCAACAGAGACTTTATTCACAGCCAAACGCTATGATGTATCAAACTCAGCAAGGGCGTCAGGGAAACCCAATGCATCAGCAGTTTTCCCAGCAACAAAACCCTCTTTCTCGCTATTCGCAACAACCCCAGTAATATCTTTTAATACCTGTTGATTTAGAACATGCAATTTAAATAATTTCTATTAAATTATTTGGGAGGATCCAACAGTGATGCATTTTTAGGTGGAACTTTCAATTTGTCAATTTTCGGTTTATCTACAAAAGCTTAAAGAAACAGTTGATTTTCATGACATGCTATGTCTAGTCATTGTTACTTTTTTTAAGCTATGTGTGGTTTTATTTTTTTAGCAAGACCGAAAAAGAAATGACGGAAGCTTTTCATATTTGCTGCCTCTTTATTTTCCCATTGCGGGACTGCTAGTGTAGAGTATTTTGTTTTACTTAAACATATATATGCATTTGAAATTCATTGTCGATAACATTCTACCTATTATGGATATTTACGGGTTGTCAATGTAAATAAATGATGGCATGTTGCAATCGGTTACCAAGAAGCAATTAGCTTTAAACAACGTTTAGGTTTACTTTATAATTAAATTTATTCGTATATGTACTTGAAAATTTGCACTTTTGATGATTTTTTAATTTAAAATCTCATAAATTTTAACTTCTATGTAAAAAGGTATTTAGGCTCATTATGCAAGGAAATTACAGCTGCTTTCATTCCCGACTGCATAAAAAACCACCATTCCACGGCCACCATACTCGAGGTAAAAATGAGTACGGCGGTGCGAGGCAGTTTAATTTACTCCTTCACCAGAACTACGCAGTTGATTATGAACAACAGATAGGCAGAAAGAGGAGAAACAAATTATTCTTATACTAAAGCTTAGAATTCTTTAATCTACCCCCAAACAACAACGAATGGCATCTACTAGCTTTTAAGCAACTTCTGTTCTGCAGAAAAAAACTACGTAAAAAAAGTTGCTAAAACTATCAGTTGCGACATCGCTGCTAACAAATTATCGACTAAACTTGTCGATAATAACGAATTCCCCTAGTAAGCCAAACATAACATTGAGAGGAAACGTAACGATTAAATATTAATTCAAAAAATGGTCCATGTGACTGCTTTTTTAACCGATTCGAGATAATCAGTTTTCATCAATTTAGACGACGATTTCGGCCATCAGAAATAAATCTGTGGATAAAAAGGAACCCCTTATATATCGCTAAAACCGTGACGACAAAACAGAAGTCTTTGGTTTACCACTTGTCCTTAACTGACTGCCTCTTTCATTTTCAACATCAAAATGCCTTCCATCTTATTACTTGGTTCGGGATTTGTCGCTCATCCTACTTTAGAATATTTATCTCGTCGTAAAGAAAATAATATAACCGTAGCATGCAGAACTCTTTCTAAGGCTGAAGCATTTATTAATGGTATCCCAAACAGCAAAGCCATTGCTTTGGATGTCAATGATGAAGCAGCTCTTGAGAAAGCTGTTTCCGAACATGATCTTACCATCAGCTTGATTCCTTACACTTATCATGCAACAGTTATGAAAGCTGCCATTAAGCATGGTAAACACGTTTGTACCACCAGTTATGTGAATCCCAAAATGGCTGAGTTGGAGGAAGCTGCCATCAAGGCTGGTTCTATTTGTATGAACGAAATCGGCGTCGATCCCGGTATTGATCATTTATATGCTATCAAGACCATTGAAGAGGTTCATAAAGCTGGCGGTAAGATTAAGTCTTTCTTGTCTTATTGTGGAGGTCTTCCCGCTCCCGAGGACTCCAACAATCCTTTAGGATACAAGTTTTCTTGGTCTTCTCGTGGTGTTTTGTTGGCTCTTCGCAACTCTGCCAAGTTTTATGAAAACGGCAAACTTGTTGAAATTGACGGCAAGGATTTGATGGAAACTGCTAAACCCTATTTCATCTATCCCGGTTACGCTTTCGTTTGTTATCCTAATCGTGATTCCACTGTCTACCAAGAGCGCTATCAAATACCTGAAGCAGAAACTATCATTCGCGGTACTTTACGTTACCAAGGATTTCCCGAGTTTATTCATTGTTTGGTTGATATGGGATTTTTGGATGAGACAGCTCAGGAATACTTATCTCCTGAAGCACCCGCTTTGCCTTGGAAGGAGGTTACTGCTCGTGTCATCAAGGCTGAATCTTCCTCCGAAGCCGACCTAATCAAGAAAATTTCTTCCATCCACAAATTCAAAGATGAAGACGACAAGAAGCGCATTTTGAATGGTTTGAAGTGGCTTGGTATGTTCTCTAGCAAACCCGTTACTCCTCGTGGTAATCCTTTGGACACCTTATGCGCTACCTTGGAGGAACTTATGCAATACGAAGAAGGTGAACGTGATATGTTAATCCTTCAACACAAGTTTGAAGTTGAAACCAAAGAAGGAAAACGCCAAACTCGTACTTGCACTTTGCTTGACTACGGTGTTCCTAATGGCTACACCTCTATGGCAAAATTAGTCGGCGTTCCTTGTGGTGTTGCTACTCAGCAAATTCTTGATGGTGTTATTAACACCCCAGGTGTTTTGGCTCCTAATGATATGAAGCTTTGCGGTCCATTGATTGATACACTTGCCAAAGAAGGTATTCGATTGGAGGAAGAAATTATTGACGAAGAGTAAGCATGTTTCACGCTTTGGTTCCAAACTCTTATATATAAGTTTGACATTTTAGAACACCAAAGCTTCTTCATTTTCTATAATTATTCGTAATCTTAGAGTTCGTCAACCTTTTTTTTGGCAATTTATCTACATGTTCATAAGTATAAATGTTCAGTTTGTTTTGCAACCTTATTTATGTGAAGCTTTACTTGGGGTTTTCGTATTTTCTAAGTAGATGTATTTAGTCTTAGGTAACCGACGTAAAACTCGAAGAAAAAATAACCTCTTCTCGATTATTTGAACAAACAACTCGAGGACCTTTTGACTGAGTGTTTCGTCTGTAGCATTTAGCTATTCAAAGAATTTTTGACATACTGAACTATTAACAAATCGTAATCTCGCTTCTTTAAGCCATATACGTTACTAAATTTCTGGGTCATACAAATCTCGTGTTTTTATTTCGCATTCTCTAAATTCCGTAATTCGCCTAAATGTCAACAAACTAAAAGAGCTTTCACATATCAACAACTTACTGTTTTTAATAGCTTCCTGTTCTGATGCATCTAATTTCCACCAAACTATTTCCAATCCATAATAAGTTGCTAAGGCAAAAAGCGTCACTTTACCAAGAGGTCTAGCGTAGTTTTTATAAAACATAATCTTTATGATCGTTAATAAAATAATGTTAAATAAAACAATGCAAAAATGCTTGAATGAATTTTAGCACAGATAAAATTTATGACCTAAAGCGTATTTAGAAAAGCTTACATGAGGTGAGATTTCTTTTTGTTGACTATTAAATCTTTTCTGCTGAACTGGCACCTTTTTTACAGTCCATTTCGCAAAATTGATGGGCAATTTGCGTAACATTTTGAGACTATAGGTGATGGTTAATTATAACGTTCCCGCTGCACCATACACACTACAATCTATTTGAATGATGCATAATTTGGTTCATTTCTAATCAAGATCCAAGTTTCTACGAAAATTAGCAACTATTTTTCATATTCCTTAGGTTTTTGTGATTAGTTATTTGTTATTTTTTTTTGCCAGTCAATTTGAAACAAAGGAGAGATAAAATTTGTTTTGTATCGTATTATAAAGTGAACATATAAATACATTAAGATCCGTAGGAACACTAAGCTACCATAATTTTATCTTCGAATGCAATGATTTAAAATCTATTTAAGTAGAATTGACAAATATGAATGTGTTATGCAGCAGAACATGCTTCGACTCAAAAATTATAAAAAGAAAGATACAGTACCGTTTACAAATTAGGAGGTTAAAATCCAAGTGCTCGCATGATTGGTGTTCCAATTAATAGGAGAATCACGAAGGAAATTAGTGTGGCAGGAATACCAGCTTTTAAAAAGTCACTAACTTTCAAATATCTTTTGCCAGCTTCATTTTCCATCATGATAGCTGTCATATTAGGAAAACCACTGGTTGGCAAAGCCATAGCAAGACTACACATCATTCCCGAAGCCAAAACGAAAAGACGTGGATGAGGATCGGCAAGGCGACTTCCAACTTCATGGACAATGGGAAGTACCACCATTGCAGCTACTATATGAGAAATAAATGAAGAAACAACAAGAGTCAAAGCAGAAAAAATAAGCAGTACCCTAAATGTATTAAGGGAAGAAACAGCATTACCTATTTTAAGGGCAATAAGTTCTAAAAGGCCGGAAGAAGACACTACTTTTCCTAACGCAACACCTCCCATTGCCAAAACTATGACTGTCCACAAAAAATTATTAAAATCCTCCTTGGTTAACAAACCTGTTCCGAAGAATACAATGATTGGGACTAATGCAATAACACCCATATCACCAAACACCTCATCGAAGCGGCGTTCAAGGCACCAAAGGACTATAGTACCAATCGTAACAATGGAAATAAACCATTGGACACCAGTAAATGTATCCTTGGTGGAGCGAATTTTAGCTAAAGTGATGTGCTCATCTTTCAGTAATCCAAAAGACAACAGAAACCATATAGAAAATATACACAGTAACGATACAGGAATACTGACGGCAAACCATTCACCCCATCCCGCAGCGGGATCCATATTCTGTAGCGCAACAATATTTTGTGGGGATGAAATAGGCGAAGCAATACCTCCAACATTAGATGCCAAAGCAATACCCACAATTAGTATCTTTGCAAAATCGGACTCTGCTGGTAAATTTCTCAGAAGGGGCTGAATAATAGAAAAACACAACACTGGCGCAGCAACGTTGCTAATCCACATACTAGCAAACATGGCAACGAACATGTTTGTAAGAAGCACGCTTCTAGGCTTACGCCCTGCATGCGCTAAAATGGAAGTCGCCAACCTTTTAGCAATATGATATTTGCTTAGAGCAGCTGCAATGGTAAAACCTCCTAAAAGCAAAACTATAGTTGGATTCCACATCGAACTAAATATAACCTTTGTTGATTCCTTTCCAGAAAGAGGTGAACCGTTCTCATCTCTCAAAATTTTCAAAAACACAGTCATAAAAGGAACCAAAAACGAAGTAACGAACAAAGGAATAGCCTCCGTAGCCCATAATAAAGAAACCATTACTAACAAAGCCAAACAATTGTTCTGTTCCCTATTATCTATGACAGGAAAACTTAATAAGAGAATAAATATAACGATAATAGTAATTAAAGTTGCAATCGTGCTATTAAAGAAGCATCTTGGGATTCTAAAAACACCAAATTTAGTTTTGATTGTAAAATAGGGGGGCTGTTCTGATTCTTTCTCATCAGCTGCGACAGGCTTCAGTCCTGATAATCTCGCGGCCTGAGTACGACGCTCCATAGCCATCATTTCACGCCAAATAGTGTTCCTTTCCCATGCAACGTATTCACGAAGATGACCACGAAGGCGACGGATAGCCACAAATGTATCGCCTTGACAGCATAGCTTAGCATACCACTCTGCAACAATATTTAAACGCTTTGACAATGTTTTCCCAGTAGCAGGAAGGAAAGGGTAAGCTTGGTTGACGCGCTTCATGTACGATTCACGAAGGCTACTACCCAAAGTTTTATCATATTTTTTTAAGATTTTTGAAAAACCAGTATAATTAAGATGGACGTACGAAATCAAGTCATGAATTGAAACATACAACTGTGTCAGTTTTCGCTTTAAAGAAACGAAGTTTTCGTACGCAACAATATCAGATGGATATTGTTCAATAAGCAACCATCGATTGTTATTGTTGTTATCTTCGTCTTCATCTTCGTCCTCATCTTCATCATCATCATCATCATCTTCCTCCTCCACCTCATCATCATTGCCTTGTACCTCAGGTTGAGCTTCTGAATGTTGTTTTTTTGATAAACCGTTTTTAGAAGTATCGACATCATGAGGTTCAGACGGTTGAATAGCAGTAGATTCTGCTCTAGATATAGCAGGGGCCGCATAACCTCCATCACTAGTTTGCCCATTGAGATATATCTCACGGTTTGAAGAAGTAATGCGAGGCAATTCTTGGCTGCGGGCCATACGACCAGATTTCCTACTCGCTGAGCTCTTTTGTAATCGTTCAGGGGTAGGGTAATTAATGTTGTTTCCCTGACTCATATACTCATTCTCATAGGTTTCAAATTCGCCCTTAATTCTACCATACTGATCAGCAATTTCTTTTTCTTTAGGAGCATAAAATTCAACAATTCCTTGTAATTCCTTGTCTAAAGCAAACATAAAGCGATCATCGGGTGATCTTCTTTCGTGCTCTAACAGCCTAGTTTCTTCATCTGGAGCGCCTTGTTGTAATGTTATCTGTTCATGTTCCAATGAATAAATACTTAAAAATATATGTTAGCAAAATTCAAGTACAATTTTATTCTCCGGCTGTTAATCAGACATTATCCCAAATTTCGCAAGTATGAATTTGTCGGAATATAGGATATATCATAATAGCCAGTCGTAAGCTCGAGAATTTTCAAACATACAGCTTCTTAAGGTTCGAGTAACTAAGCACCGATTGTTAGCAAAAATCGGAAGTAATCCAACAGGTTGTTTACTTACGCAATGTAGCTTTCGGACCATTCCGGTACTGCATTAAATTGAAGACTAAAAAGTAATTAGAACAAGTCTTGTGAAAACTGATGCAACAAACCTATGACTGAATTTCATCTTGGATGACAGAGGTCATTTAACTTCAATTGTGACTAAAAACAGCTTTAGCTTATTCACGCAAATTAATTTGGAACAATCTAAAGGAGCGTTAGCCGTTCAAATTTCGTGGCCTATGATCGGAGGTGAAGCTGTATTCGTGGATCCAACCTCCGATAGAAATAGCGTAATATAACAACGTGTGTTAAATAATATAGCAAAGTGCAATGCTTTTTTACTTAGTAAATTATTTGGGATCCTATTGTATTTTAATTTAACAAACAAGCAATTTGCAGGGAAAAAGGATTTTTGGCATTCTATCAATTTAAATACATACATAGCATTGGTTACTTCTTGGGATTTCAAAGGGTTTTAGTAATAGACTTTATAATTTTAAAACACAATGGCGGAAGTGAAAAAATCAATTCCAAAACGTCGTTTTGTTGGCAAAAAAAATAGGAAGGAAAATAATTTGGATGGTTCTAATAGAGATGTTGAAAATGCTGCTCTCGTCACTATTAACTCCAAGAGGAGCGCTGGACGAGTAGCTACTCAAATCCCAGAGGATATATTAAACGATAAAGCAATTAATGAAGCTATAAAATTGGTAAGCTGCTTTTATTAGAGAAAGATGCCGTAAATTAGTTTCTTCTTTTCTCAAAAACATCAAAGCTTGGTCAGCTAACCTTTAATAGTTACCGCAAAATTACAATTTTGAAATTCACAAAACCATTTGGCATATTCGCTTACGAAAAGCAAAACGTGTTGCCTTGCAACTTCCCGAGGGGCTATTGATGTTTGGTTGTATATTGTCTGATATTTTTGAACAATTTTGCCAGGTCGAGACAATTGTGATGGGCGACGTTACATACGGTGCGTGTTGTATTGACGATTTTACAGCTAGGGCACTCGATTGCGATTTTTTAGTACACTATGGTCATTCTTGTCTTATACCTGTTGATCAAACGCCCATAAAGGTGCTATATGTTTTCGTGGATATAAAGATAGATTTGCAACATGTCGTATCATCTTTAAAACATAATCTACCCTCCAATTCTAGGTTAGCTTTGGTTGGAACTATCCAATTTGTTGGATCTCTCAACTCTATAAAAGACGCTTTGCAAATACAGGATGAAGACGGAAAGGGAGGTTTTTACGTTGTTATTCCACAAGCAAAGCCATTATCTCCTGGAGAGGCGTTGGGATGTACATCTCCCTATATTGAAAAAGGATCTGTAGATGCATTAATTTACATTGGTGACGGAAGATTCCATTTGGAATCTGTCATGATTGCTAATCCTGATTTGCCCGCATACCGCTATGATCCTTACTCACATAAGCTCTCTATTGAATCTTATGCTCATGAAGAAATGAAATCTATTCGGTATTCCGCCGTTGAGAAAGCTCGTACCGCTAAAAAGTTCGGTCTAATTCAAGGTACACTGGGTCGACAGGGGTCTCCTAAGGTACTCGAAAATTTAAAGAATACTTTAAGGAAAAATAATAAAGATTTCGTTTGCGTTTTAATGTCAGAAATTTTTCCTAGTAGATTGGGTCAATTCTCTGATATTGACGCGTGGATTCAGGTCGCTTGTCCAAGGCTTTCCATAGATTGGGGCTATGCATTTCCCGCTCCATTGTTGACACCATATGAAGCATCTGCTGCTTTTAATGTTGTTCCTTGGAAGGAAGTTTATCCTATGGACTTTTACGCTACCAATTCATTAGGTAATTGGACTCCAAATAATCCCGAAAATCGACCTCTGCCAAATCGCAAAAAAACCGGACCCGTTTCTTCTTAACGCTACTTGCCATTAATGGCACTAATACTTGTTATTTTTTAACCCTTATATTGTTCTTTATAGGTTTATTAAAATACCAATAGAATTCTCATCTGATAAATACAATATGTATTACATAAACTACTGCTTTAATATATTTATATTTAAACTATGCACCGGCAGGCGCGTCCCTCATTTTAAGGAAATTTATAAGTAACCAGCCCTACATGTTGTAAAGTAACGATTGAATGTGTCCAGCATACCCCCCTGTTCCATGGCGGTTATAAAATCAACACAAGCAATGCGAAATTTTTTTCTTGTTATGTTGTTCTAACTTTTTTTATGTGAGTAGTTCTAGTAGCTGCAGATAGGTTCAGGATGCTTAGCCAAGTAAGCCAATAGGAATGTTCTTGATCGTTATCACTCCGTCACCGTCCGATTCAGCTTAAACACTCCCATAACCCATTCTCAAAGTGAATCCCTTTTTCTCCCTTCTAATAGTGTTGTTATATATACTTATATATAATAAAAAGGTAGGTTAATAGCATCATATTACAAGTTAACACATTTTGATGAGAGAATTTCATGCTATGATACCGGAGCGGATATGTCTGCGCAAAAATCACTCCACTTGATTTGCATATATATCGATGATGGCAGAAGTGTTATTAACTCTTTTTAGATTCTAAAAGTTCCAATTGAAGCCAGAAGTGAACTAACTAATAGTTCATGCGTTTGATGCTTTAAGGAACTCAGTTTTCAGGGTTTAATTTATAAATATAAAAGAAAAAGGAATAAAGTAGAGCTGCTAACCCAACTCGGTTTTCCCTTTTATTTGATTTGAACAAATTTTTTTCTTCCAAAATTAATTTTGGCACCAATTAGTTAACTTTTTTCTGAACATTTTGCAAAAAAAAGCGAAAAAATGGATGGAATGCACATGAATTCCACGGGAGATAATCCCATCGAAATTGATTTCGAAAATTATGCAAATCACATGAACAAATTTCTTATGGCTCATATCATTTGCATGATAATTGCTTATGTATTTATCCTTCCTGCTGGAATTGTACTCGCTATGGCGAAAAGTAAAGCACATATACCCGTACAAATTGTATATGTTATTTTGACCCTTATTGGGTATATTTTTGCTCATATAAGTCATCACAAAGCATCGCCTGAAAATTATTACAAAGGAAATATTCATCGACCTGTAGGACGATTTTTCATGTGGATTACTTTCTTGATAGCAATAGTAGGCATTACAACTTCTATATTAAAGAAACGAATGTTGAAGGAGTACCAACCTGCTGCCGAGGCTCCAGGTGCGATGGAGGATCCTGAGCAAGCCCTTCAAAGAAATAGTTTAGATGACGGTGCACCTTTATTACCAAGAGAGGGTAATTCTTCTGATGAATATCTTCCACCTCAATCATCCCGTCGCGACGTATCATCTGAAAAACCATCAATCCCAAGTATCTCCTTCATAAATATTAGGTCATGGCGTACAATTCCTAAAAAATGGTGTGTCCTCCAGGTTCTTCGTTATTTCCATAGAATTTTAGGTCACTTATGGTTATATGTTGGCTTTTTTGAAAGCTGTACAGGAATTGTTTTGTTAGCTGGAATTTTTAAAGGACAACATATTTTCAATGGTTTGGCTCATTGGATTAAGGGCGCCATATTTCTTTGGTACGGCATCTTGTCCTTTGGTGAATATTTAGGTGCTTTCTCCGAGTACGGTTGGGCTTGGAATGTTGTTCCCAAGCAACTTTCTGAAAAAAGATTTGCTAAGTATGTACCCACTAAAGAAATGGTAGAGTCATTTTTGCTCTTTGCTTATGGTGTCTCAAATGTTTGGCTGGAGCATTTGGGAAATACTGATGGAAAATGGAATCATCACGATTTGCAACATGCATCATTAGCATTCATGCTTTGGTGGGCCGGTCTGTGTGGTATTCTTGTAGAATCTAAAGTTGTCCACCGGTTGTTAAATGCTACTTTATCAGCTACACTTGGTCAGCGTCGCTCTGAAGATTCAGAGCATTCGGAGAATGGCTTACCCTCATACAATGTGTTTCCTGCTCTTACAGTATTTTTCACCGGTATTATGATGTCTGCACATGACCAAACCAATCATGTCTCGACCGTCATTCATGTCCTATGGGGAAGATTATTAGCTGCGGCAGCTATAGCACGTATCTGTACATATATTATGCTATACTTGAAACCTCCCTCCTCTCCCTGGCCTACTCGTCCACCTACTGAAATAATTACCAGTTTCTGTCTTATTTGTGGTGGTGCTATGTTTATGGCTTCATCTTATGATGTTGTCAACAAAATTCGCTTGAACGAAATGTCACCAATGCTTATTATGAACATCTCTGTCGCGTTTACTTGTATTGTTATGGGGCTCGAAGTAATGTTCCTAATACTCAAAGGTTATGCTAGTTCAAGATAACTTTTTTGGTTCTAAATAGATTATTTTAAAGCAATGGCTAATGAAGTACTTTATTGGTCATTTGTGTTTGTTATTTTTTTTGGTTTTTTTTAGAATTCTTATTTTTTAGATTTCTGTTTGACTGTTGCGTTAGGTATAAGTTTTTTAATACTTTCTATAATAATATATGCCAGCTACTTTAACTTACAAGATAAAGAAATTTGGTTTTTGTCGTAATTTTGCTAACGTTTTTATTTTTTCGTTTTTATGTGTTTTAGAACATTACCGTTTGCATAGCCAAAGTAATTTATTACATATGAATAATGAAGCAATTAAAAAAAAATTTGACAGCAATAGTATTTAATAGAAAAGTAGTGATCAATTATTAAAAATATTAAGTGAAACACGCCTCAAGTGATTAAGTTAATTTTCAATCTGTGCAGTCGAATTAGATGAATAAGTAGCACCACTACGCTGAACGAAAAAAATAAATCAAAAATGAAGAAGTAGAATTTAAATGAAATAACCGAAACCCAATCATCATCATATTTATGAAACATGAAGGTGCATTGATTTAGTTGGAATATCAGCATGTTTTTGCTTACGCTTAACTCGGCACCACATACCAACATTTGAATCAGTGATGAATTGATAAATGATACCGCACCAACTCTTACAGTCAGGAATGTTGTCATAAAACTCAGGAGCTAATTCGCGCACTTTGCCAATGCGAGTCCATGCAACATAGGGAAAGTCGTGATGTTCAATATGATAACCAGCATTATAAACAAAGAAGTTGAGAGGTCCGTAATAACTAAAGGTCTCCAAAGGTGTTTCCTTACCAGGACCGGAGGCAATAAGACGGGTGCGGGTCATGTTGTAATGTTCACTTAAGAAATGACCAGCAGTTGGATGCAAGCTACCGGCTAAGAAAGAACTCATAAAGAAATAGGCTAATGCTCTCCATCCAACATATCGCACAACTAAATAATCGAAGGAAAACTGAACGATAATATTCCAAAAGTGCATTAAAGTGAAAGGAAGACGGCGAACAACAAGGGGACGGAATGCGTAGAATAAAAGCTGGAAAGTGCAAAAAAATGCCTTTCCAAGCACATTATCAAATAAAATAAGTTCGGCACGAGTGGGCAAATCAGTGTCCATACCATCAACACCTTGATAGGCATGATGTTCCATATGATAGGGCCGAAAGCTTGCAGCAAAAGGAGCACCTACAGGTAAATTAGCAAACAAACAATAAGCACGATTGTAAAGAGTTTTTTTAAAACCAAGGTTGTGACTCAACTCGTGAATGGCTAAAAAGAGATTTTGGTTGCAAAAGGCACCAATAAAGTAGGCAGTTAAAAAGAATTTCCAACTCAGTAGTGAACTTTGTGAAAGCAAGTAAGCACATGTGAATTGGAGAGACACCACGCCGAGAACAATCCACTTGGTCAAAGGTTCATAACCATTGAGAGAGGCGATCTCAGGATGGGCCTTCAAAATAGCAGCACGACGACTTTTATGAGGCTCTTCCGTGTATGTCCAGTAAAATTGATGAACATCTTCACTATCAGCATTCCAAGACTCTTCTGCTGGAGGTGGAACAGCGGTAGTTGTAGCAGTTGATTCGGCCATGTTTCGTTTCTAAAGAGATGCTTAACGAAAAATGAAACAATGCAAGTAATTATGTTTTATAAAAGACACAACAACAAGAAACTTAACAAAGTATTATTGAGGGTTCTAAACCAGATGTATCAACAACTTGTTCTAACAAACAAAAAAATATATATAATCTGGTTAGATTGATATGTTAAATCTAGTCACCGAGAGCTTTATGTAAATTTCAAAAAGCTCACGTATAGAACTAGGGAAACAATAGCTATTGAAAGATACTTGGCTATTCAGGATAGAGGAAGAGGCCAAGTAATATACAGCACACAAGTTTCGGAAAGTGACAAGGAGCTGGGCTCGTAAACAAATCTCAGGAATAACGCAATTTAGGCGAGTGGCTGAAAGATGAAAAGCGGCAACGTTTCGTAAACCTTGTAATAAACGGATAACAAAGCAAGGACAGTTAAGCTAGCTACGAACTAAGGCGCAATTGGACTTGTTCAAACACTAGGCAAAAAACCGTAAAGAAAAGACAAGCTTAAAGAGAAGAACAATAAGTCTATGAAAGGAAATTCTATTTAGCTGACAAATTCGATTGGCACAGAAAAATCAGCTTAATCTCTGTAGAATTCCAAACAATGCGTTGCTTTTCAATACAGCTAGTGGTGTATGTTGAAAAAAAAAGCGGGTCAATTAGTTGGGTGCAATTAAGTACTTAACACACACGAAATTTTGCTTCCTTACGCAACTGTTGCAAAATCCGAATAGGGTAGTAGAAAGACAGAACGAAGCAAATTTTTTCGGCAAATGCTTAGAATTCACTTCAAAGGCAACGTTTGTTACGATCCTCTACGTTAGGTTGGCAAAAAGGTGGATTGCGTTCTTGGCGATGTATGTATGACCGACTGGTTATACAATAACTTCTCCAACGAAATGATTTGCACTACAACTAACGGTATCGGCAAATTCAAACAATTTTTTGCTTCTATCTCTTTTGGTAGTTAAGCTCGTTAACCAATGCCTTAACAGCTAACTCGTATATATAAGACCACTCATTCTTTTTAAAGCAAAGAAGCGTGTACCAGACGACGGAAGGGGCGGCAAAGCTTTCACTTTAAGTGACAAAAAGCTACATCATGCTAACGGTTTAAAATACTCATGTTGGAAAGAAGTGGACACAATCATATGGTTCCGCGCATACCGAATGTAAAAGATGTGGGTGTGGCACACTAGTGAGGTCGATATCGGATCCCCCCACAAGGTACGAAAAAGGGTATCATGGGTAAAGCAAAGGTAGATGGAGATGGTTAGCTAGACTAAGACTTAGGAGTTAATGAGGTGGGGGAAATGAGTACTACGGGGGGGGAAGAGGTAATGTTGGGTATGTAAGTAAAGAATAATAGTAATAGTGGCTATGGAAAGTAATACAACATATACGGTGAGATGGGATGAACTGAATGAATTAGTATAAATTAAATGAACTTTAGTGAAGTTACATGAGACGGAATATAGTAAATAAAAAAAAAATAAAATAAAATAAATTTTGAAAATAAATAAATAAATTAAACTATGATGAATACATTTGTTTCCTAAAAAATATCTATTAATTTATTTATTTACATTTTACAAAGGAAGCATTGGAAAATACGAATGGTGAGAAATATGTTTAAAAGAAAAGCTTTCCATTTGAATACTTATTAGTACGAAAACGAAGTTAATGGAAAATAATAAATATAAAAAAAAAAAAAAAAAAAAAAGAATAATAACAATTTTCCTCAACTTTGCACAAGTTGTATGTATAATATACAAAGAAGTTTGGTCCGAATACCCATCATCTAAATAGCTTCTTAATAATCCCGTTCTATGCCATCTCCCCTTGACTGTCGAGATTTTCTTTTGTTTATTCTTTTTTCAATCAAGTTTTTATCTTATCGCTAGTCTTTGTACACAAGTTTTTCCTTCGCATCTGCAGTAAGCAGGAACGGAAAGGAAAAAGGGGTAAGGAACAATTAGGGTTGCTTTGAAATTTCAATGCTCAAATTCCAACATGCCGTACGGGAAATGATCGGGAAAACTTTCCGCTTTTTTAGCAATTTCAAAAGTAAAATTTACTACTTGTAACATATACGTATTGAAATTCCGCCAAACCTTCGTTACCATTTGTCTAGCCTCCGAAATCAGTAAACAAGGCAAACCGTCTATGTTCCTTAGTAAATAAAAAAAAACTGTCGCTTTGTAATATTCTTTTGTTCATTGGGTAAAGCATTTGGGGGTCTATGTATCTAAAAAGAGTTAAATTAATCTATAAAACAATTGCTTGGTTGAAAAAAACATGATTGTATTTCTCTAAATTTACGAAAAAGTTTACCTTTTTTGTCAATCCGCTAAATTTACCAACCTTATGATATTAATATGAAAACGAAACCTGAAGCGGGTTTCCAATAAACCTATCTTTTTGAGATGATTGTTATTTGCACCGACTATGAAATAAATAAACACCATCATCTATTATGCTAATTTGTGCAACATACTTAATTAACAAGTACTCTACTTAATTTAAATCATCATGAGAGAAAGTAGCAACTTGATGAATAATTTTATGTAATTATTTTGTTTTTTATTCCTATTAATATTTTGGTATTTGATGTAATCAATTCAGCTCGAATATATATTATTTTATTTTATTTTTATTATATCATCTAATTAACAATAAATATATTTCATCGAATTTTCTTACGAAGCTCGTTCATTGTTTCATTTTTTTTTTTCTTTTTTCTTTTTTTTTTTAAATTATTTGTGACGTTAGTCTGTTACACTAATACCCGTGACTTTAGAAAAAATGAGTTATAGAGGAATTATTAGATACATTATTACATCGTGTTTCGGAGAATTACAGCAAACCCCCATTAATGGTGCTCTTACTAACATTCACAGCTTTCATTCGAAAACGCATTTTTGTTTTGCCATTAACTTTTATACTAAAAAAATAGGGTAAAAGTTAGAACAAGTGAAATAAAATCAAGTGAGAAAAGGGATTATATTAAATAAAGGAAAGATTTAGACTTTAAAAAATAAAAAAATTGTATGGGTTCCATATATCGTTTTTTTTAATTAATTTACCCTAGTTTTTCAAATCATTGTACTGTAGCAGCGATTAGTACTTGCACACACCATTAAAGAAATCAAAAGTTCAGTTTTCAAACTCCAAAACTTTCAGTGCAGCGTTTTTTTTTATATAACTCTGTTTATTATATATACATAAATTTTTTGTCTTTCTTTAGTTCTTCGATTCAACCTACGCTCATAGTCTCTTTACAGACAACCTACAGCATTTTCGTCAAAACTAAAATTTTCTAACAAGTAGGGAAATAACTCAGAACATAAAATATACAAACACTTCTTATTTTTGTATAAATCGGTTCTATAACACTACTGTCTTTAGAAAAATGTTAACACAAGACGAGGTCTCCGCTCAACTGGGTCAATATATGCTCCGCGGCTATACTCTCTTGGATACCATTTGTCCGAAATGTGAAAAGGTAATTAATTTTGTATTTAGTCGTTGTTTAAACTTCAGGTGAATACAATGGCAAACGGAATGATATTAAGGAAGTCAGTTTTCTTTTCTCAAAATGCTTTTGCTACCTTGGTTTTTAAAACAAAACCAATTTTACTATTACCCTTTTTCTAACACTATTCTAGGTACCTATGATGCGACTTCGTGACAACCCTATGTTTTGTGTTTCATGTATAAACGACCTAAAGGAATCTGATGCCTCTGAACATGTAACAGTCGCTGAATCTGCTCCAAAGATAGCTTCCTTACCTATATCTAAAACAAATGATGCGGAAAGATCACAGCAAACAACAAAGGCGCCAGTTATGGAAAGAACTGAATCAAGCCATCAAGCCACTTTAAGCGTCTACTCGAGGCTTATTTCAGAGTTGGAAAGTCAGCTTGACGATCGTCTTCCTCTACCACACAATACTGAATTCCTTGACGTATCATTACAAAGAATTGAACGTATTTTAAATTTGATTTCACTTGCAAAATCGCTAATGTCGTCTTAGGTGTTTTTGTAAACAATTACAAGTCATCTATAATTACAGGGTAATTGACTTCGGTGAATATCAATTATTTAAAAGAAATACGAGATTTGCAAACGAGTTAAGTCCTTTAAGTCTGTTTCAATAAACCGCATAACTTCAAAACAACTGGCAACTATGACATTAGGAGAGTTTGTCAACATGAACCATGCATCTCACATAATTGTGTGCATCGAAAATTATACATGTAATGATTTTAAAAGAATTTGATATGTAAATACTTATTCTTGGAAAGAAAACACCTCTAATTAACTTTCTTATGTACGGAGAAGTCCATGAAAATAATAGTGTGGAATAATGAGTTGCTTTATTTTTAACAAAATTAAGTTTTTATTGCGTTAAATTCGCAAATAAAACTTGCCTACCCCTTTAGTGGCTCCTCGTAACTAAAAAGAATTTTTATATTTGTCAACTGCATATCAGTATGGCTAGAAAGAAGTCGAGAAGCTCTTCTACTCGGAAAGGTTCTTCTTTAAAGGTACCAGAAATAAAGGAGAAAGAAAAGATAAACGCAATCAATACATACGAAGATGTTGCTAATTCAGAAGATGAATTCTATAACGCACAGGATAAAATTTTGTTTGATGCTGACAACGGCGAGCAAGCAGACGAATTAGAATTAAGTGATGAAGAACTTGTGGCTTTAGAAAGTTCTAGCGATGAGGAAGATGGGAACGCCGAGGAGAATTTATCAGAAAATGAAGAGCTCTCGGGCAAAAAGAAAGACGCTGTTAATGAGGAAGAGTTATATGATAATAAAGGTTGGGGTCGCTCTGCAAAATCATATTACGGTGGGGATGATTATGACAATGAAGACTACTCTGAGGAGGACGATGAATTTGACGCACGAATGGAAGAGCAAGAAGCGTTGCGTTTACAACGTAAACGTCTTGAAAAAGTCAGCGAAACTGATGCTATTGATGATATTAGTCAATGGGCTGATAACAGTGACCTAAAATCTATAAAACAGGATTCCTCTGCTGCTGCAATTGAAGAACTTGTTCAGCAAATTTCACCTGATCTCCCTCGTACAGAGCTTTTAAAGATTCTAGAAGCTAAACATCCTGAATTTCAATTATTTTTAGATGAATTAAATCAATTGAAACCCCAGTTAAATGAAATTAAGGAGAAACTTAAGACTTATCCATCTTCTCAGCTACTTCAAGCTCAATGCACCGCTCTGAGTACTTACATCAGTTTTCTAACATTCTACTTTGCCCTCTTGAAAGATGGAGAGGAAGATTTAAAAAATCATCCTATTATGGTTGACCTTGTTCGTTGCAAACAGACGTGGGAGTCTTATTGTGGGTTAGATGAAGTATTGACTCCAACTTCTCTCGAGGAAGATGGAAAAACTATCGAGCTTCACGAAAAGATAGCATCGGCATCTGACATTGGTGCGTCCGAAGATGAAGAAGATGTTGATATGCACGAATCAATCAGCGATAATGAAAATGAGGGCATTAAGGATATTCCAGTAGCTGAAGATGATGATATTACTTTGAAATTTCGAGCCGCTAAATCTAAAATTAATACTAATATTAAAAATCTCGATGACTATGGTGAAGGCAACAGATTGGACGATGTTGATGCTGAAGACAAGATTGCTAGGAAACGCTCTTTAAAGTTTTATGCTAATCAAATTGACCAAAAGGCAGCTAAGCGTTCCAGAGCGGTACTGGAGTTATCAGGTGATTTGGACATGCCATACAAAGAACGAAGATTTGAACGCCAGCAGCGATTGATGAGAGAAGCTGCAGCCAGGGGTCGAAATCAGGATGCTGGTGCTGATCTTGATGATGAAGATCCGGAATCAATGGGCATACCTGCAAATGTCGATCGTGAAGTTGAAGATCAAGATGATTTGGATTATTACGAGTCTCTCGATAAAAAATCAAAGATGGCTAAAAAGCTCCGTAAAGAAAATCACGATCTCGAACGTGATTTAATAAGAGCTTCAAGGCACCCAGAACTAATTGAATTAGGTGAAGGTGATAAGCGTGGAATTACTTTAGACATTGCTAAAAATAGAGGATTAACTCCCCGTCGACCTAAAGAAAATAGAAATCCTCGACTTAAAAAGCGTATGCGCTACGAAAAAGCTAAGAAGAAATTAGCCAGCAAAAAGGCTATTTACAAGGGCGCACCACAGGGCGGCTATGCTGGTGAGCAGACTGGTATTAAAGCTGGTTTAGTTAAAAGTATTAAACTTCAATAGAAGTGGTGGTTGGTATTGATTCAACTATTAATTCTGCATATATTAGGTTTTTTGAATTTTCGTGTTATTAGATACATATAATAATAATGTGGTTTTGGGTTATGTTATTTGCTAGAACAATGTCGTTAGCCTAGTGATATGATTTTAAAATGCTAAAAGTCTATGTAATCTGGTTTATAATCATTAAATCATTTATAATCCTTTGCCCATCCTGATTAAGTAAGTTGATTGTAATAACAGATTGAAAAGTAAAAAAAAAAGAATCAACACTTAAATAGAATAAACATGTTTATTAAAAGCTTGATTTAGAAAGAAATTTCATAAGTAAGTTGCCTTCGTAATTGCTGCGAACATCAGTGCAGAAACTAATCTTTCTTAAAACATGCGTTTAGTTTATTAGAAAGAATTTCTTACGATTAGGCTTACATTAATTGACATATTATCAGCAAAAAGAAACAAAAATTATTTAACTGGAATGGCCCAAATGCGGTCTAGGAAATATCCAAAAGGTACCCTTTTGAGGTTATAACAAAGAAGTTTGATGATGAGAAAGGAAAGGCACCCAAGATGTTAATGCAGTAGAAAAAGTTATTTTAGACCATCGTTACTGGTGATAAATAACGAGTAAATTACTCACGAAAAAAAAAAGGAATCATGAAAAGCACTTATTTTGCGAGACGAAGCCCCAAAAGATCTCGCACATCATGAACATATTGCAGTGCATGAAGAAAAGAAAGTAAGTTTAGTAAATCAACGTCAGAGGGGTCGCTAATCCAACCTTCAATAGGTATGGCATTTTCTTTATGAGCATTGTAACTGGCTGGAGAATTATCAATTATCATGATCCGTGAAAGATGAATATTACAAATGGAAATATCTTTAACGAAAGAACTATCGACAAGTGCACAGTGTTGACGGTAGTATCGTTTAGCAAATATTTTTTTATCACGCTCCAAATAATCAATTATTGGATCAGCATATGGCTGGACAGATGCTGTGAACAAAATAAGGCGAAACCATTGACTCACATTTGATAAAAAGTAGTCAAGATGAGGCCTTTTGTGAATATAGTAAAGGATTGGATGTTCACCAGGCACATGTACTTCAATTGGCTGTCCAGAAGTCGTTCGACTACCACGAGACACGGAATGGATAAGTGTTTCATCCAAATCTAATACAAGGGTCTTTCTCGGTAACTTGCTATTCAACAAAGGCCTCGGTATTTTGTCCGCACACAGAGTAATGTTTCTAATACGGAGACGGGAAGAAGAAGGAGATTTAAGAGGATCATTAACTATCGTAAAGGAGGAAGGCAGCTTAGAAATATTGTCATTAGCAGGCGGGGAAAACTGAGTTGATTGAGGTTGATGCGAATGTCCTGAACGATTGGAATTTGCTTTTCCCATTAGGGAGACCTCTTTGGGTTTCATAGGAGAAACACACACATCTTCTTCTGAATTCAATGAATTTGAAAAAGAATTGAAAGAAATTTCTTCTTCTGCAATAGAGGGCTGAAAACGAACATGATTTCCATTAGAAGAACTGCTATAAGAATTAGAAGATCTATGTCGTTTGAAAGATGAATAGGCAGGATCCTGGTGAGAGGATGGGTAAGAATAAGAAGAATAAAACCTAGGACGGCGGACACTTGGCTGAGGGGGAAGCATCTCTCGGCGTTTATACGATAATAATACAGGAAAAAAGACAAACCGGCATAGACCCCAAAAAAAACTTGCAAGGGTAAACTCTTTCTCTTCATTCAAAAAGTGGTACAAAAATACACGAGCGGAATGAACGAAAAACGTATAAATTCGTTTCAGGAACACACGAATCCAGTAGACGACAACACGCATAATGTTGGCATGCTTCGGTTTTTCATTCCTTGTAGGAACTTCCTTTTCCGTCGGTTTTGATGACAAACTGCTAAGGCTGGACGCCGAATAAGACGATCTACGACGATTATAATGCCTCAAAGTAGCTGATGAAGCTCGCCCCCGAGCATTAGCAAGTTTTTCTTTGTCAGCTTCATCGTCGTCTAAAGGAGTGGCAAGGATTGCTTTATTAATTTCATCTGATAGCCTAGCAATCGAATTCATTACAATTATTTTCTCTCTGCTGCGATTGCAAAGAATTAAAAAATTCACCAAAAGAAGCGATGCATACAAAGTATACAACGACCAAGCAGAGTCCTTTTAGTAAAAAAGAGTAATTAATTAAATATGTGTTAGTTAGACCTAAAATATGTGGGAAAACAAAGCCAGAATCACACGGTGGTACGATGCACAATATATATAATGATGAACTACAACCCAAATAATAACATTTTCATAAGACGTAATGCTTAAGAAGATATATCAAAACTACCTTAAAGTAACAAATTTAAATGTAAACAATACGGTGTAAATATTTATTAAGTTCGTAAAATGAAAGTTCATTGCAGAAGCTTTCATTTTTTTTAACTAATAAACTTTACTTGTATGGGTTTCTGTGCAAGAAAAATTAATTTTCATTTTATTAAAAGTCTAAATATTTGTAGAAGCTAGCTTAATTGCCATTCTTTTAATCAACGTTTTGCTAGAATGTAAGTCGCCGAGCGGTCTTTTTAGGTTTCTTGACATTACTTGAAAGATGCTTTTAAGTCTAAATATATTTAATGGTACGTTAAAATGTATCAAGCTCCTTTAGACGTTGCATACAATAAATTACTTACAAATAACAGGCTGAACTAACTTATTGACTTTACAAAATTATAAACATATCGATAAAATTGGTTAAGCGGACACTAAAGAGAATTCAAAACACTTGCTAATCTGAATATTGCACTCTTCCTCAGGTATCAGCACCTCCTTACGTATTTTTTATGAAAAGGGAAAACTGGGCTAATGCAACATTCGTAAACCAATTTATCTATTGCTAAATCATTCCAAAATCGTAAGCGTTTGCATTTCATTGTAAAGGAGATTGTTTTGTTGCTGTGTTAATCTACATGTAATTGATAGCAGCTTAGAGACTTCGGAGAAGAACTCCTCTCCTACTTGAACACTGTCTTATGACTAATTTAAGTATTACTTTTAAACTTCATCTTTTTCTAGTAAAGAGAAATTCTCAGTTAACATAAATCAATAAATTGTTCAATTGAAAGCATGTAGTCGGTAGGAGTTATATTTTATATAATTATATAATGGTTTAAAGATAGCACTTTAAATATATTATAGTATAACAATAAAGTCAAGTTCTTAACTATAGGTGAAATTACTCCAGCATTGCTTCCTTGAAACACTGATTACTTGCTTTGTCGCTAGGTTGCTCTTGTATTGTCGTTAGATGTGTTTTTGTAAACACAATTCAATCTAATTTTATTTTTCTAATTATCTTCATGTCAACATGGCCTATTGATGCAATTAGTAAAAAACCTAGTGTAAGTTTGGATTATGGAATTATAGGGGCGTGTCAACTTTTAAATCCATCTGGCTATCACAGAGCGGAGAAGGTTGAAAATAATGAATGGACTTTTGCTAGGTATGACTCCTATACGGGCGTCGAGCTTGTTGACTTGGACAAAAGATGGGATATCTTATCTTTAAATCCAAACTACAAACTCCCTAAATTAACTGAGCTTCCTGCTGAGGCCACCAATTCCACGCGTAAAGCGACTAGTAGTTCATTTGGTTTAAGTGTTTGCAGATATGTTCCGCGAAATTTATTTTCTACACTAGCGAAAGAGTCTCAATTAGCTTCTTCTGCTGAGTCTATATATAATCCACATATTTTAAATACTTTTTGCTTGGGTAAAACAGCGCCATCAGATAAAAACAGATACACCACAACTGAATGTCTTGCTTGTAGCAAGATTAGCAATGAAACTGCGGAAAATCTCCTCTTTTTATGCCTCTCGTCTCCATGGATTTTTCGTGCATCTCCGACATTACAAAATACTGCAACTTTTGAAGAATTCCCATTTTACTTGAATGTATCGGCTTTTGAGTTTGCTGAGGATCCAATATGGAAATTCTCACAACCAGTGAGACAATTGGTTTTCTCTAATGGAGAACCAAGTTTGCTCTTCGCATTATCGTCTTGTGAGTTGGTTATATTCCAGGTAACTTATGATTTAATGTTCTTAGATGAGCCAAATACACCTGGATGCTTGTCCGCTATACCTCTGCGTTTTTTGTACGCAGATGATGTTTATAATTCTGACTCGTTTGCTAACGTGTCTGTCCATCCCACCGATAATTCATTTTTTTTAACAACTTCATCATCTGGTAGATGGACCATCTGGCAATTCTTAGATGATGGGTACAGGGAATGCTTCGGTAGTTCTTTCAAAGAGTCTTTGCAACAAGCATTATGTTCTGCACCAACAAGTTCCATTGCTTATCACGAAGAAGAAATAAATCCCGATAATACAATATATAGAGCTAAATGGGAAGAGTATTTTGGCGGTGTCATTTTGCATAATGCTTTTTTTATTCTTCATGTGTCTCTTGGGGAGGTACCTGATTTCCATCTTTTATTCCACTGCAGTTCAGATGTTAGGATTCTACAAGTGGTAAATGAATCTATGCCTATTAAATCTGAGTTTTTCATTTTAACTACCGAGTCCGTCTTGTGGATGGATATTCAACATCCTCAGAAGCCGCTACTTGAATGGAAACATAATAGAAAATTAGATCCTACTTTGAAAATTACGGTTACCGCTACTTTTTCTCAAAACATCTATGTCTCTGTTTATTCTCAAATGAATGGTGTTGTCCAACAAATTCATTTTTCAAAAGACAGAGCTCTACCTGTATCAGGTAGTCATCCATTTCTATTATTAAATGAGGTTCAGGTTCCCATAAGATCCCTCATTATACAACCTTGTTATTTTTTTGAGTCATCTGAATTTGACAGACAAGGTCCTTTTGATTCACCTTTTTGGTCTGCAATAATTGATAAGGCTGACGGATCTCTTTCCTTACATATTCTTTGCGAAAAAAGTTCTCTTAAAATATATAATTTAGAGGAGCTTACTGGTTCTAGCCAAGTTGCTATGAAATTTAAAACTATCACCCCTTCTGTAAACACTAGTGAAGATGATTCGGCAAATGATCAAGAAATAATAAGCACTCCGAATTCCGATTTTCAACAATTATCACTGTCACGGTTATACCATGTTTTGTGCTCTAATAGGAACAAAAAGAATACTATCACCCTTGATGAATTCGCTAGCAAAGTTCCGGATTTTGTAGAAGCTTTTGATTCTATCAATCACGATGTTATAATAACTTTGAGTGAGTTATATGACGGATTTCCTTTGAAAGGAACCTTTACTAATGTAGCTGAGATCATAAGTCATTTAGAAGGTACAGAACTATCATTTTATTTTCCTTATATGTTTGGTATTAACTACAACAATGCTTCTTTCTTTTATACTTCCGTGGACTCAATTGCTAGTTTAATACACAGGCGCTGGGAATCTAATACTGATAAGTCTGTCGAAATTCCTTGCTTTCAGTCTTCTCAAAGAAGATCTATAAAAAATGTTATTCACTATTTATTTCTTTCTTCTATAGGAGTCTCCAGGGAAAAAATATTTGATCCATCATTGTCTCGAAAGGAAATCGATTCAACCGACTTGCTTACATTTATCAAACCTTTTTATGATACGGAAGGCCTGGAGCTGAATGAAGATGTTAGAAATATTTTGGAGAATTGGGAGATTGGAAAGATATCTTCAACTTATGTCATTGGTGATAGCGCTGTCGAAACGGAGGATCCATCATCTAGCCAATTTAGTGATTTCTACATTTCACAACAGCAGTCTTCTGTACTTCCCTCAAGCCAAATTGCGACAGTCTTTTCTCAAGAAGATGTTCCTAATTTTTCATCGCTATACTCGGAGAGTTCTAGCCAAACTATCCCAATAATGTCACAAGTCGTTAGTGGCAAATATGGTTCTCGTCCTTCCAAAAAGAAAAAGAAAAGAAGCGGATTTTAAATCCACCCGTATTTATTTATCTGTAAGTGATTTGTTTACAACTTGGGGAATAATTTGCTTGAGTTATTGATACTATACCAATGCTTGGACATAAGGTTGGTAGTAAATTATTTGCATATATTATGAAATTGCTAAAATTTAAAATTTTTTTTTCTATAATGTTTATAGAACTTTCAAATTTTATATCTTAGTTAGCCTTTGTAAGTCAATAAAAGTAAGTAATAATTAATTGTCTGCATGTCATGCTAATTTATGCTCTGACAAATTATTTTAACTAAGCCATTTTATGCCCTTATCCATTGCTGTATTCTATAGTTATAAAATTATTTTTGTGTCAGAGATTATCTTGCCGTAGACATGCTACTAAACGCATGTTGCAAAAAGAATTTGTGGCCAAGAAATGGTTCAACTATATTTAGAAGATTTGCTCTTAAACTTCGTCCTTATCAAGAAGAATGCCTCAGTGCCTGCTTAAACGCTTTTGATGAAGGTAAACGTCGAATTGCTGTTTCATTAGCTACAGGCTCTGGTAAAACGGTATTACTGTTCTACTACTGACTGCAATATTAACACGTCTAAAGGCATTGTTTCCCCACTTTATAAAATATGCACCTACTTTAAGGCCAAACTCTGAGCAATGTCTAATTTTGGTTCACAGAAAGGAGTTAGCTTTACAGGCCCTCAAGCATTGCCGAGAAAGCCTTCCGAATAAGGTACCGTTCTTTTTCCAAATAGATTCCACGCTGTTTCGTTTACTAACTTTGCCATAGTCTATTGAGATTGATATGGGCAATCAGTGTGCATCCGGACTGGCTGATGTTACCGTTGCGTCAGTTTTTTCTTTAAAAAATGAAAGACTACTTAAATATAATCCTCTCAATTTTAAACTTTTAATTTTTGATGAAGTTCACCATATGGCGTCTCCTTCGTACTTACGAATCCTTGAGCATTTTGGCGCAGAATCGGAAAAATCGAAAGTGAATGTGATAGGACTTACTGCGACTCTTTTCAGAGCAGACGGAAAAGGGTTGGCTTGTGGCCTAGATGAGATTGTTTATCACAGGTAATGCTAACAGTAGAACGTTCAAATGCTAATAAATAGACATTTCGTGGACATGATCAAAGATAACTGGTAAGTGTGTCATATTTATAGGTACTCTTCCTAACTCCCAATGTTAAGGCTTGTTGAACCAAAAGTCATAAACATAAAGTGGTCTACAGATCTTGTGTTAGCTGATTCGTCTAGCTTCTTGGACCAAGAGAAGTTAAAAAAGGAGGCACAATCAGAAAAGGCAATATTCGAAATTCCAAGAGCTTGGCTCGAACATGCTAGTAAGCTGAATATAGTTATCTCTATATTAATTTCCTTTTAGGTAACCGCTCATCTACATTGGTGTTTTGCATAAATGTAGAGCATTCATTAAAAGTTTGTAATGCATTTCGAAAATTAGGTATTGATGCCCGAGCTTTGTTTGGGGAAACTAATGATTCGGAACGTGAAACTTTAATCCAAGATTTCCGAAAAAAGAAATTTCCTGTCCTTGTTAATTGCATGGTGTTGACTGAAGGGACCGATATTCCTAATATTGATTGTTTAATGATCGCTCGGCCTACAAGTTCTCCAAATTTACTTACACAGATGATTGGTAGGGGATTGCGATTGCATGAGGGAAAAAGAGATTGTCTAATATTAGATTTTTGTGATTCTTTAAGAAGAGTCAGTCTACATGTTGACCCTACTTTAGCTGGTCTTTCCCCCGATGAAGTTGAAAACTTTTATAATAAATCAAAGAATTCCCTTGCGAACCCTGATTATGATCCTAAAATTTATGGATTACAATCTGTTTTGTGGTACAGCAAATTACGGAAGTTGATAGAAATGATGGATAACATTAAAAACAAAGATAGGAGCATTTTCAATTTATCTACTAATGCTTGGGTTGCTGTCGGTATGGGTCGATATGTCTTGAGCTTTTTACAAAAGGTGTTGATAATTGATACAAATTTTGAAGATGGGACACATAAGATATCTGAATATACGAAAGAGAAATTAGGGACTCGAGTGTATAATCGAAAACGTATTGTATCCGATCGCATACCTTCCTTGAAATTCGCGATAAGGGCAGCGGAAACATACATTTCCAATTTGAAAACACCTCGTTCTCTTATTAGTCGTAAAGCAGTGTGGAGAATGAGACCCGCGTCTGTTAGACAAATAAACTTCTTGAAAAAATCAAATTTAAAACTAGATGAAAAACTCTTGACAGCAGGTGTTGCAGCTGATATGATTACTAAAGTAATTTATGGAGGAAAAGGTCGACAAGTTAGAACAGATAAGCTACAAAGTTATCTGAAACACGACGCAAATTTAAAGCGTATTACTACATTGAAGGAATTAAAGGGTTGATGGTTTCAGTGTTCTTCATAAAAATCGTTTTCTTCACTGTACCAGTGATAATATTTGCTTGGAGTGGAAAAGAAATGTCTATTATATGCTTTTAAAGAAAATATGAATGTCCTTATCTAAAAAGTATATTACTGGTATATATATTAAGACTGCTTCAGCTTGTTTCGTCTCCTTTCAGGTCGATTTTGAACGCTGCTGCGAGTTTTTCCTCCCAGCCTGGAGCTGAAAATTCTGAAAAATCAAAGCAGTTTTCATCGTCTAGTGCAAAAGACCCCTGTTTCAATCTCACAAGATCGACCATGTGTGCTTCACTATTTACTTGTCGGCCCAAATCATGAATTAAAGAGCGAACGTAGAAACCAGAAGAAACCGTCATATCAAGGACTGCAATTGGCCCTATTGCAGGTCGTGATCCTCGCGCTAAATCAGTGACTTCAAACTTTCGTTTTTTAGGGTTTGTGACAGTTTGATCTTTGGCTACATCTGTAACAGAATTGGTAGTGGGACTCTTCGCGTTTATTTTTTCATCACCATCTTGGGGATTGATGTCTTGCTCTGTCTTTGCAAGTAAATCATGACGTTCGGCACCTCCCTCAATAGGTCTTAAAAGTTCCTCACTTTCAATTGCCTCCTTTGAAGCAAATTCATCCGGATCCGTGTAGGTGTGTTCTTCCTTCGGAATAAAATCTTTTAAAATTAATTCTTCGCAATGCATAGATCGTGCTTTGATACTTTCAGGTAAAGGAATTCCTTCGCGTGCATACTCATATAGTCTCTTACCTTGAATATGCAGAGCAGAGTAAAGAGGAGGTAACTGAGAGATGTCACCTCGAAAAGCGTCTAAACCAGATAATATTTCCTCTTTAGTAGGGATGTGTACAGCAATCTTAATTATTTTTCCAGCAGAATCATAGGTATCTGTCGAGCAGCCAAACAGGGCTGTCGCTCGGTAAGTTTTCATACATGAAAGTAATGATGAAAGTTGCTTTGTTCCTGTACCCAATCCCACTACCAAAACTCCAGAAGCAAGAGGGTCTAAGGTACCTCCATGTCCAATCTTTATATCTGGTAGTCTGTTTGATTTTCTTCGTCTTCGATTACGATCGTTAGGGTGTGGAGGAGCAGGCCGAAAATATTGAGCTAGCTCACTGTTTGAAATTATTTTTTTTAATTCTGTCAGTTAGGATCATTTTAGTTTGCACAACAATTATTGCAAGTAATTGAATATTAATGGTAATTTAAAAGAAAAATACAAAAAACTCCCTAAATAACTTACCATTTAAGCATTGAGCAGAGGTTCTACCAGAAGGCTTATTTATGGCTATTAATCCACCTTTCATATCTAAGCATAAATCAGCGACGAAAAGGGCGTAAAACAAGATTTCATTTTCTTCATTTGCTTTAGCAGTAAACTTCGTTATCCTTTGAAATACTACCCTTGTGAAAAATAGGGTAGGGTTATAAGTATTTGTGACTGTCATAAATACTTAAGATCCAAAATTACTTAGGAATAATATCATACTTTTGTCCGTTTACCGACATGCCCTTTATCAAAGCAGTCAAGAGCAGCCCTTACTTTTCACGTTATCAGACGAAATATCGTCGTCGTCGTGAGGGTAAAACCGATTATTACGCTCGTAAGCGTTTGATTGCCCAGGCCAAGAACAAATACAATGCTCCCAAGTACCGTTTGGTCGTTCGTTTCTCCAATCGTTTCGTCACATGCCAAATAGTTTCTTCCAGAGTAAACGGTGACTATGTTCTTGCTCACGCTCACTCTTCTGAGCTTCCTCGTTACGGTATCAAATGGGGTTTGGCCAACTGGACTGCCGCCTACGCTACCGGTCTTTTGGTCGCTCGTCGTGCTCTTGCTAAGGTTGGCCTTGCTGATAAGTATGAGGGTGTTACTGAACCTGAGGGTGAGTTCGAGCTCACTGAGGCTATTGAGGATGGTCCTCGCCCCTTCAAGGTTTTCTTGGATGTTGGTTTGAAGCGTACTTCTACCGGTTCCCGTGTCTTTGGTGCAATGAAGGGTGCTTCTGATGGTGGTTTGTTTATTCCCCACTCTCCCAACCGTTTCCCTGGTTTCGATATTGAAACTGAGGAATTGGATGATGAGACTCTCCGTAAGTATATCTATGGTGGTCATGTTGCTGAATACATGGAGATGCTTATTGATGATGATGAAGAGCGTTATCAAAAGCAATTCTCTGGCTTGATTGCTGATGGTATTGAGAGCGATCAACTTGAGGACATCTATGCCGAGGCTTATGCCAAAATCCGTGAGGATCCTTCTTTCCAGAAGTCTGGTAAGGATGCTGCTGCTTTCAAGGCTGAGTCTCTTAAGTATACTCAAAGGAAGCTTACTGCTGAAGAACGCAAAGAGCGTTTCAACGCCAAGGTTATTGAGGCCGGTCGTGCTTAAAAAGGGTGCTTAATAAAAAATTGACATTGAAGAAAATTTTTATTTTTGGCGTAGCTTTGTTGTATATTCTTGTTTTGTTTTTTTTAGTTATGATTTATAAACGTAAAGTAATAACGGTTTTTTGCTAAAAAACTTCATGAATTTGATATATAGTTAAAAATTGTCTATGCGATTTTGGTGTCCAAACTAAAAGTAAAATATTAACACACATGTATGTTGAAAAAGTTGTATTCAACAGTAATACCTTGGAAACAAAGGCTGCTGGTAATAAAAAGCTCTGAAATTAGAAGTGCGAACAACAAAGTTGAAATATGATATTAAAATGGCATAAATAAATAAATAGATAGTTTTATTACAAAAATTTTTAACTCAAACTAGTGAACTGTCAAAATTATAGTCTACAAAATCCAGAAGTCAAAAAGTATTTTCATAGTAATTGCAAAAGCTAAATATATTTTGAGCACACTGTTGTGCCCTTAAAGAAGGAAACAAGCGACCATCATACCATAATTCAAACAAGCGTTTGGCAGTAGCATACCGCTAAATAAATAAATGCAAAGGAACATTCATGGTATCAATTTTTGCGGCATCACACAATTGATGTGAGAAAGAAAGCTTATATTGTGAGATAAACCTACGGCATAAAAGTTCAAGCAACAGCGAGAGAAGAAATTGGATTCTAAATCATCTGTTCAGAGCAAAATCTGCCACGAATCAGCACAGTCAAAAGTGGAAATTGTTGAGCTTTTTCTTCGGTTTTATTTTCTAAAAAAAAATAAAGCGCCCTGAAAAAAAAAGGACAGATTTACACAAACATGACATTTCAGAGTTTTAGCCGGATAAACGACATTAACTGTGTTACGGAATTTTGGAACAAAAGTAAAGGAATATAGACAATTTTTAAAACATGAAAACCTTTTTTTAATTAAGTACAAAAGTTTATTGAGACTCTGTAGTAGTAGGGTTGGATTCTGGTTGCTCTGAAGCAGCTGACACTTCGGGTTGGGCTTGTTCTGGTTGCTCTTGTGAGACATTTGAGTTCTCTTCCTTAGGAGGCTCTTGCTTACTTTCGTTTTGACCGACTGGTTCAAGATTATTAACTTCCTCGTTACCATTAGAGTTAGGTGCAGATTGTTGTTCAACTTCAGTGCCAGATTTTTCGTTAGACTCAGAGATTTTTGTGTCACCATTATCAACATTCGTTTCAGTTTCATTCTCTACTGGGCTCTTTTGAGGTGCAAAAGAGACTGGTGAAGGTGAACGATGGTTCCGTTTAGGAGAACGACGATCATAATCGGGAGACCGACTACGTCCATCAGGACTACGACTACGCGAACGATAACGAGGGCTCATTGATCTTCTATCAGATCGTTCATCATTATAAGGGGAACGAGATCGGGCTTCGTGCGGACTAGGTGACCTTGAACGTAGCCGTCCAGAATCTCCGTGAACACGACCTCCTCGTTCGCGTCTTCCACCACGTTTGGAGCCAGGGCCTGACGGAGGTGGTTGCTTGGCCCATTCTACACGAAGAACACCGCCACCTCTTTCGAGACGACGTCCGTGCACTTCATAATACGCATCTTCAGCATCACGGGAATCTTCGTACTCAACGAATGCAAAACTATCCAATAAGACGGTTAAAATCTTTACTTAGAAAGCCATTTACTTACGGTCTTGAAGTTCGAGTTCTAGGGATTGGGATGTCGCAACGTATTAAAGGCCCAAAACTAAATGAATAAATTAGCTATTTAAAGTGCATGAAAAACAACTTACGGCTCAAATTCATAAGCAAGCTCACGAGCACGCATTCCATCTCGAAATCCTGTCACATAAAGGGTACGAAGGCTTCTGCGACTCATTTTTTTCTTAAGAAGACGTTTTTTGCTCCAAAATTCGGTGTAAGTGGAAGGAGGAATGGAAATCCAATAGCGAATAGCACGGTGTGGCTAACGAATTTAGTAAAAATCACTCGTGCTCACTAAATTGAAATCCGACGACAAAAAAATTAATAATGACCTGCAGCGCGAAATACAAAAAGTAACTGCTAACACCAATATTAAATCAATAAAAGCATCGTCTTACAAGTACATATACGTTTACGATTAAAAAATTAGAAAGAGAATAATGTTAACCAACTAAGCTATTAGATTTTCATTGTATTCATATCTGGGAACGAACACTATTGATGTACACTAAAGCCGGATCAATAATGCACCGGTAACCTAATTTATGAACGCTAACCAAATGAGAAGCAACTAAGAGCTGATCCCATAAAGTGTGAGAAAAGGAAACGAGCTTGAACAAGGTAATTTAAACCTTGAATGCACGAGACTTTCTGCGACCACGAGCTCTCTCGAACTTACGGCCCTCAGAACGAACATAAGGAGCCTTATGCTTGTGGGGACCAAAGCCAAAGTGACGGTAAGCCTCACGAGCATGCTTCTTACCACGAACAAGAACAGTGTTGCTTCCAGTGGGAGCACGTAGAGCAAGCTGATCGAGGGTTAAAACTTCACCACCAGCTTTCAAAATACGAGCGCGAGCAGATTTAGTAAAACGAAGAGCGGCAATAGAAAGCTTAGGAACAGTCAACATACGCTCATCGTCGGTAACGGTTCCGACAACGACGGTGGTTTTGTTCTGAGAAGAAGCACTCTTACGGCTAGTTAAAGCAGCGATCTTTGAGATAGAAATAGGAGGACGGTTAGTCTTGGATTGAAAAAGACGCTTCAAAATAGCCTTGTTGAAGCGGGAATCTGTACGACGGGCCAAAAAACGGTAAAGCTTAACCAAAAGCTTTAAGTAGACGTTCTCCGAAGCAGGCTTGCTGCGTTGAGACTTTTTAACGTGATGTCTCTCGATATCAATTCCCTAAATCACTCATTAGCTTAATAGAACAAACAGGTATTCATATTATACATACCATTTTGATATAACGCTGCTTGTTCGTTTCAATAATCACTGCTAAAATTGGTAGTAAATTTGTGACTGCCTTTTTGAGCTAGGGTAGGTTTTAGGGAGGTTTATCGAGAGTCACTAGGTACGCCTTATTTGTGTAGCAAACCCATAAACGGAGGTGTATAAATGATTCAATATAAATAAGTATTTGCTAGATTATTTATTTATAATAGTGAGATTTTGGAATAGGGTAGGTGTTACTTTTGCATTTATCGAACACGTTCATTAACTCTCTAAAAATTAATTGTTTTATAAAACTAGATATATGAAAAAGATGCATTTGAATTTTACTGCAAATAATAATTGAATTATATAACCATATTTCATTGAAAATATTATACTTTATGGAACCCTTCAGTATTCATTTATTGTAAACCTTTTCATGCTTTTTGAGTAGACAAAGAAGTATTTTTTTTTTAAGCTGCACGAAAATTGCAAAAATTGATCGGAATACAATTTCTTTTACTATTGGGCGCTTAAAAGATAACAAAAATAAATATAAAGTGCGAACACGAAGACGTTGCAAATACTAGCATATTTCAAATATTAAGCACATAAGTAAATTAATCAATATATTTTTATAATTGATTATTCAAATCTATGTATCTGATAACTCGTAAAATTGGTTAGGTTACTTATTTACCTATTTTTTTTTTTCTAAAAGTATCATTTTAAGACCACGAGTCATCTACAGGATTGATTTTAATTTATTTTAGGCAATAAGGAACATATCTCGATTTAATAGGAAATCTTTGCAGAGATTTCTATCAATTACGAGATTAGGATATTTTTTTGATCGTTTAGATAACATTTTCTATTTAAAGGGATCAGAATGTTGCTAAAACAAATATATTTGCTTCGATGCACAAACACTTTCTAAATTGAACGTAATTATTAATCAATGATAATATTTGATTATTTAAGTTACTTGCATGTTTAGCTCACATTAACTATTTTAACTCTACGAAATTAAGTAATTGTTATGTCCTCTATCAATTTGATTTGAAGCAATTTCATGTTCTTCTTTTGGCATAGATTCAGTCAGCTTAGTAGTTGCAAGTAGATAATTCTCCATACTCTGATTGCTAATTTCTTTAGGTATTTAGCTCTTTTTTAAAATCAATGATATTTACTTAATTACTTTGGAAGGAGAAAACCATTAATATTATCTATTTGTATTATGAGTTGTAACGTGGTTTCGTGGTGTAGTGGTAGCATACTTCGTTTGGGTCGAAGTGGTCACGGGTTCAATCCCCGTCGAAACCCGAACTTTTTAGTTTGTTTTTTTATTTAATTCAGTATAAAAGCAAGTTTTCAACTTTTTATGTTTTCTGCCATTCCTGACTGCGGGTAGTAAACACGCGGCCATTTAGCAAATATTATCACAAATGCCGTAAATACTTTCTGTTCACTATAGTTTGTGCTTATAATAAACCTCTTTAGTTTTCTTTAGCGAATATGGTTAAAGCTGTCCTTTTTGAAACACTTTAACATGCAAGTAGTAATAGGCTATCATTTTTTGGTCATTAAATATTAAATCATTCATAACACTATATTTAAAAAGGAAAAAGTAATTCATTTTCTGTTCACCATAATAAAATATTGTATCACCTTAAACAGCGATAAAGAATCGTAATGCCACTTAGTAAACGGATTTCTACGCTAACTTGCTGGAATCTACTATAGATGATGAGTATCTTCAGTACAGTGCTTAAACTATTATGATGTCAACTGAGGACGTCATACTGTATACGCAAAGTATGTAAATTCTATTAATACATATATACCCACCACAACATACCAATTTAAATCAAATTCGTTAGTGTTTACAACTTTGAAGAAAATTTGACTTTTATCTCTCCTCATATTCACTGAAAAATTTTTTAAGATGTCTGCAAAAGAAGGAAGCTCCCATCCCTCATATGCCGAGATTGTAAGAGAACATGCTCCTGAACAAACAGCAGCAGAAAAAGCCGCACCACAGCCTCCTGAAGTTGAGGAAGTTCTGAGTGAAGAACCCTACCAAAAAAATGAAAAAGTTGTCGTTTTAGATGAGGAAGATGCCGACGCCTTTCTACATCCCGAAGAGGCGGAGGCAAAGAAGGAATCAGAAAAACCATCCGATGGGGAAAAGAAAGGTAAAACTGAGAAATTGGAAAAAGAAGCGAAATCTGTTTACTCCAAAGCTTGCAATTTTGTCAATGCTCATAAAGTTCCAGCTTCTGCTGCCATATCAATCAACCTCCTCAGTCTTGGCGCCATCTCTGCATATCTCTTGAAAAGCCGTCAATCTGGAACCCTTAACAATCGTACTCTTTGCACCTGTACCGCTATTGCTGGCATTGTATTTACAATCAGCGCTGTATTTTCAAAGACTCCCAAAACTGCATGCTGTGCTTCCAAAAAGTCTAATAAATCAACTTAATGTTCGTTAAAATCTGGAATTCATTGTTTGAAAATCTCCAGTATTGTTTATTCCTATCATCTTCTTAAATTAACATATCCCCTCTTGATTTTCTGCACTTCTGCTGCATTTTACAGGTTTGATGAAGAATACCTCTATAGTATATCACAATATTTTATTTAATGTTATGATTTAATTGAACATTACTTGTAATGCTTTTGCAATATTAACTTAGTGAATTTAGTAATTGATTCCGACTATTTGGGCGTTCTGGCATAGCACTGTCATCACACAATTTATTTATTTGTCGCGATTACTTAATTAAACAATGCGTTCAAACAAGTATAATTTACAAAATAAATTCTAAATAAAACCATAATTATTTATTAAATGTAGAAAATGATAACTAAAGAAAAGGGTTTAACCGAGAGTTCTTTTTGCCTAAATATGTAAAAGAACGAATGAAAAGGGAGAAAGGAAAGTAAAAATTGAACGAATGAAGAAATAACTCATGCACTTGAAGATGCTTTTACGTGAAATTAACTCCACAGAAACAGCATAATGGTAAATATGAAAAAAAACATGACTTTAGATAACAAATAACCAAAATATTTTGTTTTCTTTGACGAACGACTCAATGTATTTGAGCTAAAGGAAGCAGACAAAAATGCACACAGTAATATCCTAGTGTGCTAATGAAAAATCTAAATGACATGAAAGGCTTTGGCCTTAAAAAAAATTAACAATTTAGGAATATAACAACCCACGTTTGTGTTCACCTAAACGCATCCCACGTTTCGGAGCAGCTTGAGCCCAGCTGTCTCGTCTCCTTAAACCAGCAGTTGGAGTTGCGATTATAGTAGGCTTAGAGGCCGTACTAGCATAATTAGCATACAACGTATACATGTACGTTGGAGATGCAAAGACAGTCGAGGTGGCAATGGGAGGACCTGCAAACGTGGTAAATACGGAATAAGAGGAAGTTTCCCATAGCGGTTGTATGTCGGTCGTAGCAGCAGTAAAAGTAGAATCTGGTCGATTTTGAATAGGTCCTGTACGGAGAACACCGGTAGTTTGAGATAGATACCAATCTCGCATTGTACCTGTAGGCCATACACCAAGAAAAGTGCTAAAACCAGTAAGGGTAGGAACATAAGGATACACACCAAGAGCCATCAAAGACGCATAAATTTCGTAATTATCAAAAGTTCCTGTTAGACCATTAACAGTGAAAAAGTCAGTATAGTCATTAACTATACCACCAGCATATGTAGATTGTGCCCAAAGAAAGTAAAGACGTCCAGCTGGTCCAAAAACCTGAGAAATAGCGAAGGGTCCAGCTTGGGATATAGAAGAAGGACTAGGGGACGTATACAAGACTGCACAAGGTTGAGGAGCATCCATGCTACCACTACATATATAAAAAACTGTGTTGGTTATGTCCTCAAGAGGTATTCCCGTATTAGATTCTTCCCATGAAAACGAAATAGCGGTAAAATCCATACTATCTGTTGTCGCCGGAGTGACGAATCGAATTTGCGCACATACATAATGTATGTATGAGCAGACTAGCAATACTAGCATCAACATGGTGGTTTTCATTAAATTCGACGGCTTGAAGAGACTTTGCAAATTTAGTGGTAAGCGATATATATAAATCGTTGCTCTGACAACAGGGATGTATATCGAAACACCTTATTTGACATGTGTAAACAAATAATCGAGAAAAGTTGGTTTATTGTAAGCTAATAAAAGTGATTTTTTTATTTTTTTTTATTTTTTATTTCATGCAATAAATTTCGGCTTAACTCAAAAATATATATCACGAACAAGCTGGATATAGTTAACACTGAATATGTTTTAACCTGAAACCTCTAATTCAAATTCTCTTCAGTTTAGCAAGTACTTACAATTGCTCTGTAAATTTATGCCGACTAGTTTAAAGGCCAACATCTTGGGAAAATTATTGTAACGTTTGAGAATCTTTAAGTAAAGATCTATTTAAACGATACTGCTATACATTTGTAATATCAAATGCTAGTCTTGTACCAAAAGAATGAATAACATGCGAACTTACTGAATCTATGTCGTGAATATTATGTCTACTCTATGAAATAATTGCGTTAGAGCTGTCAATATATAGGCCCTTTACTACCAGATATGCTTACTGTCTGGCTGTATTCCTAATTCATTCGCAGAAATAATATATCATTTACAAATATCACAGTGGTTGCTCCAAAAGCATTCTTAATAACTGCTCACGTTTAGATTTGAGATTTGAAATATCAGTAGTGGGTACAGATTACACCACCACAATAATTTACCTTTTTATTATCCCACTTTTCATAATGTTTTTCAATATCAAAGCTTGTGAAATTTAATCGTTAATAAATCTTACAGGTCTAAAATTATTCAAACTTGTTTTATTTTCTTATTGGTATCATTTGCAACCTCATGAGTGACAAAGGAGGAAATTGTCCAAGGCAATACAGAAAATTAGGGACCAAGTTTTTTTTTTAGGACGAAAGAAATTCTAAAAGAAAGGAGATTAACATATTTTTTCGCTTTATTCGTTTTTCATAATTTATTCAACACGCGTTAATTGCTTAAAGTCGTTACAGTCAAAAATAATCATAGCATAAATTTTAAACAAAAATGGAAGAAGAAGAATCTTTAGAAGGAATTATTTCTATAGATGAGTCTTTGATAACCTCACGTTTATCGCAAATTCTCGATGATGTTTTAGACGATAGAAGTTCTTCACATTCTGTGGAAAAACTTAAAGACGTCGCTGTTAAATATGTATGTTTAAAAAGATATTGTGACCTTTCTAATTAAAATTCTAGTTGCAATTTTGTCAATTTCAGCCGACATTGCTCGATAAACTACTGAGTAAATACGTTCCAAACTTGGCTAGCTATTTACTGAAAGTGAAAAATATCGGAAAATGTAACTCAATTACCGTTATCCTTTACCAGTTTTGTAAAATAAGAGGATATAAAGCTGTTCGCGTCCTCTTTCCTGTTGGCGTTCAATATATTAAGGAATTATATACATTATTAAATGAATCATCAAATAATACCTGGCATTTTCACTACATAGTTTTACTGTGGCTTTCTCAAGCACTCAATACCCCATTCCCGTTAAATTCATTAGATGATTCCTTGGATGTGAAGAAGACCATTTACACTATAGCAATTAAATACTTAGAAAATTCGGGAATAGACAAAGAAGCTTCTTGTCTTGTTTTGTCCCGATTATTCTCTCGTGATGACGGTTTGGATTTACTTCTAGGCTTTCTACACCACTGTGAGAGTAGTTGGTTTAAGAGAAGTATCTTTTACAAAATTGGGTGTCTTTTTTCCTTATCTTCTTTTCTTAAAATTTGTCCGAGAAATGATTGTCTTCAAACAGTTGATGTTGCGTTTCAGTTTCTGAATGTAGCACGAGAAGATTTAGTTGGACAAGAAAATTCAGCGTTGAGGAAATTATTATGCAAATGTTATACAAGATTGGGAATTGTATTGCTGCCTGTAAATTCATCCCCTAATTGGAAATACTCGATCAGTAACCCAGATAGTTTCTTTCAATTACCTGATGACTCTAACGAAGAAGTACATATATATCTGGAGGTTATTGTTGATTTTTTATTGTCATCTGTAAGCGACATAGACAGTTTTGTACGCTGGTCTGCAGCCAAAGGGCTAGCCAAGATCATAAGTCGTTTGCCCTGGAATTTGGCTGAGCAAGTTATCGATGCCATTATTGAATTGATGACAGAAAATATGTTTTTAAACCCCATAGAAAACACTGTAAACATATCAATTACTTCTCCACTGGTTTGGCACGGAGCTATACTTTTCTTCGCAAAACTAGCAGGTGCAGGTTTAATTAAGTATAGTAAATGTTTACATATTCTTCCATTGATCGAAGTAGTAAGTACACTTTGTTTTCTTATATCATTCTAATCCTTATTTAGGGCTTATCATACGAAGTAAGATATGGAACTAGAGTAACAGGACAAAGCATCAGAGATGCCTCCTGTTATTTTGTTTGGTCATTTTATCATTGCTACTCTAAGTCAGCAATTGAAGGCTTACAAACGAATCTTATTTTATGTCTCTTACAAACGGTATTGTTTGACAATGAAATAAATGTGCGCAGAGCTGCAACTGCTGCTTTATTTGAGGTGATTGGCAGACACGCTTCTATTCCCGATGGGCTTTCTTTGATATCACATATTAACTATGTTTCTGTAACGGATATTTCAAATTGTTATGGTGACTTGTGTATGAAAGTAGCTCATTTTCCTCAGTTTCGTTCCTGTGTTTTCCAAAGACTATTTACAAACCTTCAGCACTGGGACGTGAAGGTACAGCAGCTTTCTGCTTTTTCCCTAAGACAACTTTCTATTAAATATCCCAAAGAGCTAAGCATCTATCTTCCTCCCATACTTGATTATTTGTCTGTTGGTAATGCAGATTTTATTTTTGGCTATACGATTGGATTGGCAAGTATTATAGGTGGATTTTTATCCATAAGCTTCCCGTTCGATATAAATCGTATCCATGATTTACTGTCGCACAAAAACCTACTGTCCTTAAAAAAATTTTCAAGGCAACAGCAAACAAAAATTATTTTGGGAATTTTAAAAGGAATTCAACAAATTTTTGCCAATGATATTCGTGTTGACAGAGCATTTTTCAGTGAAGCATTTTCTGTTATAATCGCTGCTATTGATTTACAGGAGGAAACAATCATAAAAGACATCAGTGACGCTTACAGTGTACTTGTTAAATTTGATGATATGGAAGAAACATTGGAGGTTCTTCTTGACTATATACGAAAATGCTCAACAAGTAAAGAAGCGAGAATTGTATACATTATTCTACAGAATTTACCGAATATAAGTTTTCGATACCAGAAAAAGATATGCAAGCTTTTATTGGATATTTATCCCCAACTCGTAAGTAAAGAATTTTTTCACCAATGTTAACATGAACAGCACTCAATAGACTATCAAGCACCTGTTGCGAATGCGCTTCAAAATATTATTCCCTTTACTTATGAAAAAACAGAAAGCATTGAAGAATTTGTCAAAGAATTACTTCAGGTTTGCTCCAATTATTTGACAGATACCCGAGGAGATGTTGGCTCATGGATTCGCAAACCTGCAATGAAGGCCATTTCCAGTCTATTAGTCAAAGATTCATCTGGAAAAAAATTAAGTGAAGATATAGTTTGGTGTTGTATTTCCTATATTATAAGGCAAACATTTGATAAAATTGATAGTTTGAGGGGTTTGGCATATCAAGCACTCGAACAAATCAGAGTACATTACCTAATCAGAAGATGCGAAGCTTTGACTAATATTATTAATCGTATTAGGTAAAATGAGTTTTCAATTAAAATTCTGCTATTAACCACTAGTTTCAGGAATAATCCAAATATGGATGGAGAGGTACTAAATGAACTGAATATATCTCTGCTAGAAATACCTAATTTAAGGCTTCAAGCTTTTTACGGAATTACAGTATTTACTGCCGATGGTTTTGGCAGTGACTTAGTAAGTTATCATATGCTTCGATGTCTTAATATACTAACTCTACTAGGCAGTTAAATGTTTTGAATTTTATCTAAGTTATGTTTACCAGTTAGAAGATTCGTTTAAAAAATCTAACTCTCGTTATGGTAAACGGGATCTTCTACAACTCTATATAGACATACTTTCTTCGGAGGATGAAATAGCTCGTTTCTATTTTCCAATCATGAAATCTTTCACATCTTTGTTAGCATATGGTTGTTTCACGGACTTTCAAAACGTTAAGGGGTATGTTTTTTTACATTTTGTTCAAAATACTAATGATATCAGCATGTCAAAAGCGATTTTTATTGTACAGAGAAGGGCTCTTACTTGTAAATCACCAGGGGGACTTTCTGCGATACTAGAGTTATATCGGACGCTTTTTCTTTCCAAAAATGAACTTTTGAGGCATCATGCTTTAAAATATACGGCAAACCTACTATTAAACCCGATTGAAAAAGTACGCTACCAAGCAGCCGACACTTTGCTCTATGCGAAGTCAATTGGTTTGCTAACTTTCCTCCCTAATGAATTAAACCAAAAACTACTGACTTTGGATTGGTTCGTACCAGTATCTCAAAACGCAACTTTTGTTAAACAGCTAAGGAATATAATACAGAAACAAATAGATAAACTGATAGCTGATCGATAATAAATTTTGAACTACTTTCAGCTTTTTAAATAGTCGTGTATATGATGTATAAAAACGTTAAAATCTGCAATCAATAAAATATCTGGTGAATAATCTCAAATTTTTAGCCAAAACAGTTCGTGCTTATGTAGTACTAAATTGATGTCCATAAAAGGAACACAACCAATAAAAATTACATTTGAAAATTGAGAGTTGAATTATTATTACCTTCATTAGAATTGTAATTAAAAAGTAAGAGATTAAAGCATAAAACACAAAAACACCATCGTGATAAAAAAATGTATTCATGAGCCGTGAATATAGTAGACAGCACAATACGATGAATAGAATTTACAGTTCCGAACGAGATAGGTCATCCAATTCCTTTTGGTAGTCCATCTTCAAATCCTCCAAACTGTCTTGAACGTGTAGCTTGAAATGTATTATTTCACCAAGCACAAATGCAACCTCTTTATATATATTGTTTTTGTACTCCATGCAAGCATGTGCAATTTGATCCGCTTCGATATTTATACTTTGTATACGCTGGTCTAATTGAAGCATGCTGTTATGCGAAGAAAGTTTGAGCTGTTGTAATTCTCTTTCTAACTTATCCGATTCAGCATCAAATGCATTTTTTTCTTCACTGGCCGTTTCACGAAGCATATTACATTCTGACAATACTGAAGTTAAACGAGATTCTATACCTCTTAGCTCGTCTTGTAATTCAGCTATCAAATCATTAACGGTATCAACATGTTCTTGTAACTTTAGGGATTTATTTTGTTCTTCATGAAACTCAAGTGTAATAGAACGTCTAACTTCATTAATAAATGGGCGTACTTTATTCTTCAGGTCCAAATTTATATAATTTGGGCCTTCTGGATTAATTTCGAGTTCGAAATCGTTATTGGCAGACCGAATAGCGGCAATGGGTACAATTCCAATTCTGTAAGCCAAGGAGTTGAATTTTTGTACCTTCTTTTCTAAAGAATCGATGCTAGCTTGAATGAGCAAGTCCGTGTCAAACACTTCTTTCCTTAATTCACTAATCTTGCTTCCAATCATGTTTAAATTTCTGTCTAATTGCTCCCTCTCTGAGACCATCTTTTCGAATTCGCTTATAGAAATATCTTGATTTTCAACTTGATACTTCAGAGAGTCCCTTTTTTCTTTTAAAAGCTGTAGCTGAGACTCTTTTTCTTCAATATTTACCTGCAGTTGTTTCATAAGGTTAGTCCTGGATTCCATTTTTGATTTCATTCCACTCATCGCAGACTGAAACTTAACTTCATCACGTTGCATAGTTCGATAGCGCTCTTCAAGCACCTGGATTGCAGAGTCCAGTTCCTCAGCAGATTTTATTTGATTAATCAATTCTTCATTCGTACTTTTTAAAGCTTCTGTCTGATTGTACAAATCCTGGTTCTGTTGATTAAAAGTAGCCTTTAATTCTTTCTCTGGTTCACTTTCTTCGGGTGATTCATCAAGGTACAAATGATATGTGCGAACAAGGTAGTCAAACAAAACTTTGTCCACGAGATGATCGTCAAGGCTATTTTGTTCTACGGTATAAACCATAGCAACTGCCTTTTCAGTGCATTGAATTAGTGAAACAACCCAGTGAAGCATACCCAATATAGCAGGCCATACATGAGGAGAGCCTATAGCGACAAGCCTAGAGCGTGAGATGGAATCAAGGAACGGATAATTGAGTGCTTTTAAACAAGTAGTAACGTCTTCTTCATAGCGTGCGCCAAATCTAAAATTTGGGTCCAACTTATTATACAAATGTTTGAAGATGGCAGCAAACTCTCTCGTTGATGGCATGAAACGATTATTTAAACCCAATGGCTGTGAAAATCCAGATTCTAATAAATAGTTGACGACTTGCGTAGCGCATTCTTGTTGGTATCTTCTGTCTGACAATGGTCTTGGATCTTTTATAGAAGTAATATTAGGTGTTTGGGAAATAAAAGATGCATTGGAAACGCGCACGCTGGAGCGACGGGTACTATGCAACAAGATTAGAACAAATTCAGTAAATATTATCATACTTAGGAGCCAAACTTGGGCGCATTGTAGGGGTTAACACACGAGAAGACAAACCGTCAGGATCAATGGACTGTCGTGCATTGACAAGAGTCCTTTGAGGTGCTAAACTGGTTCTTGAAGTACCCAGTCCATTGAATCCAAAAGTAGTAGTTCGTAGATTAGATGAAGAAGGTGCCTGTGAATACCCTAAACTTATTGTTAACTTATTAGTCAAAAGAAAAAAAAGAAAACATACGCCTCGCGTAAGAGGAAGAATCTTGCATTTATAGTAATACAAGCAGATTGTTGTCTTTTATCGTTGGAGACGTTAGTTATAACAACAAAACCACTTTGCTAAGTAACAAAAATAACAGTGAATAGCGATTTCCAATATAGAACCGCAAAAATTTATAGTGAATCGCTTTGCAACTTAAAAAAGATATCGACAACGGCAGGATTCGAACCTGCGCTCCCAAAGGGAATCCGCTGGGCTACAGAATAGCAGGCGAACGCCTTAAAACCACTCGGCCACGTTGTCACAGCTTACTAGGAAATAGTAATTAGTTATACATGAAGCTATTATAGACCTGTGTGTTAACTTAGATTGGTAAAGATTTGATGTTTTTTAAGTTATTACAGAATTTTAGAAGCAAACGAGAATTACTAGAAATATTTAGGTAGAAAATGGTGCAATGAATGACAATAATTCAATCATTTTGAACATAATGCTATATATAACAATCGGTATCATTTTAATCTGCAAAATTCATAAAGATTTATAAGATAATAATCTTATAATGTAGATAACTTAACTAAACGTGTAGCATTCTAAATATCCTATAATGTAAAACAACCAAAATTAGAAATCTAGTATTTTAGATTTAAATGAGAATGAGAAAAGATGAGAAAATGCGAAACTATAATACGAAAGCTAAACCTCGATTTCACGAACAAAATTTGACGGAAATTGCCCACGGTTATGGTCATCCTCTCCAACGACAAATCCCTCCCACCAGCCGTCTTCATAAAGCTTAAGAACTGCAATGGTATCTCCCTTCCTGAAGCTTATCTCTTCGGGTATTGCAGCATCATAATCATATAAAGCAGATACTAAATTCAAGTTAGTAATTGTAATAGCGATGGACAGATTAGACATACCATAACCAAGAATACGTTGACCATCTGTACTTGTTGGATTATCAATACTGGTGTCACCGCCGTCTGTAGGATATGCAGGTAAAGAAAGTCGGTTAGACGTGTTTCCAGTAGCTTTTGTATTTATTGTATCATCAACAAAGGAAGAGTCCCGATCAGTATAAGGCTCGTCATCGGTAGGTGCAGTACCACTTGCTGGATCAACTCGAACACCGAAATCATAATTTGGCTCTAAATTTCCTGGTGTTAAGGAACGAGGAAGTCGGCTGGCATTCTGAGAAAGGGAAGAGGAAGGACGTTTTGGTGACCTACTTTTCCTCAATGTGAATGAACTTCGAGATCCATTCTTTCTTGAATCATAAACGGGTGAAACCGCACGATTCTCCATTTGTAGTACACTACCAAATTCTTCCTGAATTTGTTGACGCCGTGATGGAGTGTTAACATTTGGGCGGGAGTCCTCGGTGAAAGAAACAGAATTAGGACTTGGTAGAGAACCAAGTTCGTTATACCTTGGTGGTAGTGTATTAGAGTTAGGGAAGGCACCAGGAGCAGCAGGCGTAGGATTCTGTTTTGGCTCTTCTTGTAAAGAAAGATGCTTCATCTGTTCATCAGCCGCTGAAGTTAAAGGAGAGTCATTTCTCGGACTTGATAATGCATCCGGAGCCGTATTACCAACGTTTGGAGTCGAAGGACGACTCGTTAATTTAAACTTACTCAAAAAGCTTTTCTTTGGAGAGCTTCTACCATTTTGGGAAGAGTTAGAAGAAACAGTGGTAAGCGATTGAATTGCACTAGGAGTATTAGGAAGGGTATTTTCGAAGGACGACTCATTACGAGCGGTGGCAGAAAGGACGTATGGACGATTCAATGGCATGTTGTCATTTTCTATTTTGGTTTGGGCCCGCTGAAAATTAGCCTGAACCAACTCTACAGAATCATCGGGAACCTCGCCCTTATAATAGTCATAAAATTTTGGAGGTTGAGGAATTCCCGTTCCTGTAGATTTTGCGTCAATAAATTCCAAAACATCCTGAGAGACACTGCACTGTTCAAGATTTTTGCGAATTCGTTCACATGCTTGATCATCATTAAAGCAACTACGAGAGATAAGTAGTGTAAATGTCCACATGACGCTTTTCAGGAAATGTCTTCTTTCTTCTTCAATGTCCTGAAGTTTGTCACAGGTTGACCGCCATTCGTTGGTCCAACGAGCGTATGAATCTCTGACAGCTGCTACAGCTGATTGATAGTCAGAAGAACTAGCAGTGATAGCATTCTGAGTCTTGTTTAATTTCGCATTGTTCTTCTCTAGCTCCTTTCCGAAAAGCATGTTTTGCTGAGAAACATAGTAATTTACTTTCTTGCACAAGTAATGGTATTTGTCTTGAGCTTTAACAAGAGCTTGATGCTTGGAGAGTTTATCCTTATGAACTTTTTCTATCCCCGAAACGATCATCTTTTTCTTGTCCTTTAAAGAGGCAGCGTACCGCGTAAACGCATTTTCGACATCATCCTGAAGCAACTGAGAAATCTGCAAATGAGACTTTGCCATATTGTCAACTTCAGCTTTCATAACTTGGACTGATTCTTTGAGGCAACCAGTTTCCAAAGAACTGAAGGTTGTTCGAGACAACTTTGCCATTCGCTTGGCATAATCTTCTTCAATGTTCGCTCTAAGGTTGAAGTTAGAATAAACGATCATAGCATGTTAAACCCTGCTTCACCTCAAATTTCTCACCTTTCATGATAAAACGACCGAAGCTCTTCATTAATGTGTTTCACATCGCTAAAACGCGAAAGTAAAGCATGATAACCCTCATCATTTGCACCCTAATAAAGAATGTTAGTTAAGGTGTTGTGTTTAACACAAAAATCGAAAGTTTTGGCAGATAATGAGCTATCCACGTTGGCTTAGACACCATACCCAAAAGTAATTTGAAAAACTTTTATCAGGCTTTGCTGAAGATGCATTAAAGCTTAATTGTTGAGACATGTAAACGGAAAAAAACACGAATTAAGAGATTTTTCAATCTCGCCTTTATGGCAGTATTCTTTATTCGTATATGGTGGTGGTGTTGATTGTAAATGAAACTAACAACGAGGTAAACAAACGGCAACGCGTTGCCAGGTGCAGCTTTTCATGTCAACAATTAACAAATTTATCAAGAAAACCGATGTAATGAAGATTTTTCAGCCTTAAACTATCAAAAAAAAGCAATAGAATATTGCAGTGGAAAGATAAAAAGCCTTCAAATGCTGAGATATATATGGTGAACAATTGATTCATTCAAAGTCCACTTTATTCATCCTTGAGACTCTATAATTGTTATCTCTGTTAAGCGCACAAGTTTTGCTCACTATTTTGTATTGATTATGTGTGAATACTGTGATTTGAGAAGCGACCCAAGGCAGTCCTGAAAAAAAATACTTACCATAAACTCCGGTAAGCGAACTTATAGACTTAGACATTATGCTAATAAAACAATGATTTAGCATGTATGTATTTGCAGACTTCACGTTCTGTATAGCTATCTCCCGTCTCAAATCGTTTTACTATGTAAAATATTAAATTTTTGAATGGAATGCAACATGCTATTAATCAAAAACTTAATATACTATGCAAGCGGTTCAGGCGTACTGAAAAGTAATATTTTTTAGATAGCTCGATTTGTACCTGCAGCATCATTCGATGTGAATAAAAAATCGTATAATAATTTGTTTACTTAGTGAAATACACTAATCGAAAAAATAAATAAACACTAAAAAAAACATAAATACAACGTTTATGTGAGTCAAATAGATTAAACATATTCATTTATCAGGTACATACAAAACGCCCTTGTAATTCTCGGTTTTTCTTCCAATTTCCATTATTTTCAATCTTATTTTTTATTTCACGAGATCGCATTTCTTAATAACCCGACTTACGTCATGGGTTGGCGGTAGGGACGCTGATATGTTTACTATATATACAGCAGCCGCCCGGCTTCGGCGGTTTATTCTTTAACAAAACAACTGGTGATAAATACTCATTCTATCACACTTAAACACTAGGTGAGATTAAAGTTATTAATTGCTTTTGTCCCTATACATTTGCGAAGTTTTGATAATACGACCAACCTTGAATTTTTTGTACATCCTCTGAAATTATAAATAATGGAACGCGAAGGTAAAGAAGACGTTCGTAAAGCCGACCACAAGATTGTTTATGGTATTGAACGTGTGCGACATGGAATTAACAACTTTTTTGATGACGTTGGAAAAGCAGTAAAGTCGGAAAGCGATACTGCCGACTCCAAGAGAAGTGCTGAGGCGAAAGCCGATGAAGCCCCTGCTAAAATGTAGTGTCTAAAATTACAAGTACTTATACTCACTTTTAAAACATGATCCTCCAACTTTTTGTGATGCTGAACTTTACGATCTTAGCCATGCATGGCGAAAACTGTTTATATATCGAATTGATAAAGCCAGTTTGCACAGCAGCAATAGCATTCTTCGTCTATAAGTTATTCAATACAATGCTTGATGAAAGAGAAAACAAAAATCGTTGTCATTAAAGTATAATAGTATTACGGGTAGTTAAAAATGGATAAATTTAACATCAGTCATACCTTGTTTATATGAAAAGCGATATTCTAAATTGTAGAAGTGTAGTTCTTTTTTATCAATTGCATTCTTCTATTTTCTAGAATAAATCCTCCGCATGCATACGCATGCGCTTTGAGACGAATGTGCCTTGAGTAAAACTGGGTTTGAACTTTGCTTTCCGTTCCTCCGTAGGCTGCGGGCTTGAACTGGAGCTTGTTTCCGTACTCATTGGTATTTGCGATATGAATTCTACGTTTAACAATTCGTTTACATCGACAGGAATACCATTATACTCTTCGTCATCTTGAAGTCCTTCAGTCTCTTCAGAAATTGCTGTCCAGCTATTCTTTGTTTCCACTTTCAAAGCAGCAGAATTTATTTGTGGTGATTGAGGGGTATTTCCCGAAAAATTTCTCCATGCACGCTCCAGTGTTTCTTCCTGAAAAGCAATCCAGGTCTTCCAAACTTCTATAACCTTAACTACTTTTTTACAAAAAATATCTTCTTTTATTCTTCCTCCTAGTCGCTTGCTGAAAAGATATAAATCATCAAGTAATCTTTCAACATGAGGTTCAAAACTGATACGCAATTAATTTTCAATTCAATAGTAAAAGTTTTAAAACCATACCTAAATCGGTACCGCCAAACTAATGAAGTACCTGATATGCCGTTAAATAGAATGTCGTTCATTAAATATATCAAACTCAATTTCTTTTCACCTCTTTCATTTATGTAGTCATCGTCGTAAACTTTTGTATCATCAGTAGGCTGATCGTTAAAAAACTCTTTCAAAAATGCATCAGTAATCTACAATAAACATTAGCATGACGAATATAGTCTTGAAACAAAAATACCTCTACATGGTTATTGACATGTTCTACAGCAAAGCAGAGTAGATTTCCAATACTTCCTTTTTCACAATTCAATCCCTGTATCAACCACTCCAATTTTGCCCTGTCAAGTTTTGTCAATTTATCTTTATCCTGAGATTCATCCTTTGTCTTCGTTGAAGACTCTAGGTGCTCTGCGTTAGGCAACCGTTTTGGATGATTCGTGATTGTAGCTGAAATAAGTCGACCGTCAATTTTACAATTAGACAAATACTGTACGGCTTGTTCGGCATCTGAAAGATCTTGAAAAATAGCAATCCCTTTTTTCAAGTCTCCGGTTTCAGAAAAAATATTCACAGCAATAATTGATGAATACTTTCGAAGGGATTCTTTAAGGGAACCGTTCGTAGTCACGGGTGAAATATTGTCCATGTGTACAAAATATTTCATTAGATTGACTAACATATTTAGAATGTTATTCTGTTGAATGAACATACCTTGATCAACATCATTTTCATTAGCTATCTCTTCATTTTTTTCATATGCTTCATGTCTTAATAGTTCCTCCTGAAGAGTCAAATTGTTTCCGTGTTCATTTCTAATGACAGACTTAGTAATGTTATTAAAAGACCATACGTACTTTTGCTTCCTCCTTTCGTAAGATTGATTTTGAAGATATTTTTTACGTTCGCCTGCGAGAAAAATATCATCTTCGTCGTCACTCTGAACACATTAGACTTGATTAGGTTATTTAAAACTGATCATACATCAGATTCAATTTCTTTTCGGGCAAAATGTCGTCGCGTTCCGATAACGGGCCTTTTCTCTAAATTGAAAATTAGGCATTACTAAATTACCTTACAATCAATATTTACATACTCATATTGTACGATTTTGAAATCAAGGATGGATTTGTATTTACTCTTTCATTATTTTTCTTCATTCCTCCAGTCCTCAAATTGACTTTGAAAATTCATGAGCTTAGGCTTAGGACACAATGCTAGCAGAACAACGACAACGATTTGTACGAAAACAAGAAGACATCGATTCTTAAATCTATCAGCGCTGGATTTATAATCAACAAATTTTAGGAAATTAATTCACATATATAATGAAATTTCGAAATGCAGCAACTTCCCTTACAGTGGTCGATGTATCATTTAAAATACTACTTTTCCAACGTATAAGATGACAATAACATAAAATTTTATGTATTCTTAATTTTTCTACCAAATAATCTTGAATTTCTATTACGGACGTAGCTCGTTGAATAAAGATATTGTTAACATGATAAACCAACGATTAAAGGTTCAATGAAGTACATGATTGTTATATCTGCAGTGCAATCATGTCTACATTATTAATGCGGAGAGTTATCTTCCAAACTCGAGGTCAAAAAAATTTACACTCAAAACTGGATTAATATTAACTCGAAATGTTTGTTTATTTGCGCACTCATCTAAATTCTCTCAACTGTTTACGAATTATAAGAATGACCCTTTGATACTCGAAGTTCTATTTGGTTTGTTTGTTTGTTTACAAATAGTTAAATACGAGTTTGCCATAATAATAACGTATATAGCTCACTCTTCTGCAGAACAAATTTTGCAAAAAACATCAAATTGCATCCACTTTCAATGAAAATGTTACAGAATAAAGGGCCGTTGCAGGAGCTTACGCTTAATGCGATGGCTCCGAATGGTATTTTTCAGGATGAACCGATGATACAAAAATTTGAAAACCACTATGTTTTTAAAAAAGATATGAAGTCCAAACGCAATAAAGAAGTTAAGAATCAAATGAATGACTGGCTTGCCTATGGCTATCTTTGTAGCGTTCATGAAGCTAAAAAGTAAGTCTATTCTAACAATCGGAATTGACACTGACATTAAAAAGATGGCTTGAAGAGGAAACTAATAACGAATATCAGAACCTTGATGACTTTGTTGATGCACTTGTAAATGGTAAAGTTCTGTGTCAGTTAGCTTTTAAATATTATCCCAAGTTAGCTTCAAATTGGAAGCCACGTTATCAAATATCTGAAAGGAATACGGTTTACTTAAATGCATTCTTCCATTTTTTAGATTTCATTGGAATGTTTACTGTATGTTTATGTTATAATTATATCCATGTACTAACGTTATCAGCCATTTCGCTTCGAGACGAAAGATTTAGTTAGAAGATTTAATATTCCAAAAGTAATCTATTGCTTACACGCTCTTTCTTATCTTCTTGATTTTCTTGAAGTCACCCGTCATGTTCCATCCCTATATGGGAAGCTGCGAATTAAAAAATCCCAACTGAACACTGCAACAAAAGAGATTTCCTTATTAAAAAAAGCAAAAAAATTTCCAAACTTTCCGAAATTAAAAAATTTTTTCTGTTCCTATTCACATCGCCATGAAACAGCAACTTCTAATAAGCAAGTTTCCTGCTTTCGAGAAGTACCAGCGTGGATTAAACAATGTCAATCCCAATGTCGTGGTTTTTTAACAAGGAAATGTGTTAGTATAGAAAAATTAAGGCGCGATGATATGTCTGAGCGATTAGGTTGGCTGCCAAAGCTAGAGACTAAACTAAGCTCTATTTCTGATGAGGAAAGATTGATACTACTGAAAGAAAGCCACCAAATATACAGAAAGATGGTATCATTACATTTAGAGCTTCTTCATTTACCGCAATTGGAAATGTCACTTGATTTTTGTGGATTTAGTAGTGACGATTCATCTATTGCAATTTCCAGTCAGCTGGTTCCGCCGATACTCAACAATTTGATCTTTAAGCTTGAAGAGTCTCCTCAAATTTGGATATTAATAATATCAAGATTCTCATCTGATGGCATTGACAAAATTGATGTTCAAAACTTTATTCTCCTGATATTAAAATTCTTTGGCTTTGCAATTTCAGCTTCTGATCGAAGAAGTTTTCTAAATTTGATAATGTCTTGTGTTATGGTTTCTATTCAACAATCGTCTGCGGAAGTGGGACATTCGACCAGTGATTCTCTTATTTCGTGGGCCTCAAGACTGTTCACTAAAGGATTTTGGTACGCTATATCATTTGGAGTATTTTCTAATTGTTTCAGTTTGCAGCTTCAATCATTCTTTGAAAAACATTTAGGAAATGTAGTCGATAAATTTTTCTTGGAGCACTTATGTGAAACGACAATTGAAAGTGATGCAATGAGGGTTGTTACAGAGATGCTTGTTTCGTGTTATGAAAATAGGGAAAGAATCCCTAATGAACTTCCTATGGTATTAAAACAAATATATTATTCAAGATCTGTAAGTTTTATGTAATAAACTCCGATTTCTAACCGATTGATCTAGGAATCTTTTAAGCCTTCAGCTATTAAGGAATTTATTGAATACTTTTTGTGTGATCAGCTAATGAACTGCCTTTCAGTCTACTACTCAAAGTACTTTGAAGGGAAGGACTCGAAAAAATTCACTCTTGTAAAGCATTTTATGAACTCTCTATTCGGTAGGGTTAAACTTAATGAGCAAACTGAAATAATTTGGCATACTAGGAATTATAGAATCGTCGAGGCTCTTGTAAGAAAATGTACGTTTTGATTATTGAAGATAAAGCTAACGAATGCAAAGTGATTCATTTATCAACGCCTAAAATTATACCAGTCTACGGCGGAAGAACACTCAGTTGTACCCACAAAGACATCTTTGACCTTCAAAATATTCTAAGATATTGTGATGAACGTGGAGATTTTAGTTCATTTCCTTCTTTTAAGAAGTTAATATCATTACTCGGATCTCCGAAGCTGTTTAAAAAGCATGAAAATCAAATTTTGCTTCTGGAGTCAAAAAATGAAGTCATTCATTCGTCTTTACCCTGCTCTAAGTCTTCTTTATACCAACTTTCCTTAAGCTTATGTATTCCTCTAATTGAAGGCCACCTTCGCAATTCGTTGGAGGAAATACTTTTCGGGGTACCCACTGAGCTCGAAAACCAAAAGTTCATGTCAGTTTTAAGGAATGATAAATTAATCAAGTCCATTCATCCTGGTTCTTTATCAGGGATTTCAAATTCTTTCGTTAACTCGAAACACCCGTAAGTGGTCGAATTTTCAATGATATTTACTGATCTTTATATTCAGAATTGAGCAATGGCAGTCTAGATTAAGAAAAATATTACACCTTTTTTCCGGAAGAAATGAAGATATAGCCTCTTTGCAATGTGTTCTTCAATTTGGCTCAAGTGAACGAATTCACTTAGAAGACATTCAAAACAGCCATCGATATTTGTGCAGCTTGAAAAAGAATAATAGTCAAAAAGACATACACAGAAACCCTCTTTTAAGTCATGTTTTTGATACTAATACCAAAAGTTTCGACACTCTTAAGACTTTAAACTACAAGCATGCAATCTTAAAGAAGTCGATGGGTGAACTATACAAAATGGAAATGATCCACGAGTGCCCTAGACAGCTTTTTGGTCAAATCTTGGTAGTTTATCTCAATAGGGAACGAACCCTTCTGAACTTTTATCTGATTGAAAATTCTAAAACCATCGATGAAGCAACTTTGCAATTGACAGATCTCATTCAAGCTATGTAAGTTACCTATACAATTTACTGATTAAAAGTAATTTAGATTTACTGTTTTGATTTTATACATTTTTAAACTAATCAAAAATTAGAAAAACGGGAATTTATTATTTGAGGATGTTCAACCTGCCTTTTCATGTGAAGCAACTGTATACTTGGTTAGCACCAATTTCTAAGTACGATAGTGAAATTAGTTTTAATCAAAAAAAAGAAAGGAGGAAAACTTTCCTAAGCTTTGAGCGAAGGGGGAAAAACAGGAAGTTTTAATTATCCTATATTTGCTTGTCAATTTTTTTTACTTCTACTACAAATAAAAGGATGACTTTATCAACTAAAACATTATAAATTAGCCATAATGCTTGAGTAATATTAATGTTTAAACTAATATTGAGTGCAATTGCTTGCTTTTAAAGCATTATCAATATTTCCTTCGCGATTCGCTTGAATATTAAACTATTATGCCATGACACAATATATCATGAAAAAGAACGAATTAGTAACTTCAAATGCAAACTTTCAAAAGCCCAAAAACCTAGCCGAATTACCCTTTCTATATACCAAAATACTAGTAAATTTTCATAGCACCAAAAACGAATATGAAGAAAACGACGACTTTAGGAAACAACAACCGTTTCATACACCACTGACATTTTAGTCAAAAACAATCTTAGTAGCAGCCTTTACAGGAACGTCGACTACACGACTTCCGTAAGCATTAAGTTTGGGCTTGACAGCTGTTCCAAACTTGAATAGTCCTTCAGGAATATCTTGTTTGGCTTGACGAAGAACATTAACAAGCTCACCAGCATGTGACTTGTCTTGTGGAGTGAAAAATGTAATAGCAGTACCTTTTGTGTTGGCACGGCCAGTACGTCCGATTCTATGAACATAATCTTCTATAGTCAAGGGGAAAGTAACATTAATCACAAGTTGCACTTTAGGAATGTCCAAACCTCGGGCGGCAACGTCAGTTGCTACTAGTACGGGACATTTTCCAGACTTAAAGTCATTTAATGCTTGTAATCGGGCTCCCTGGGACATATCACCATGAATGCCCACCACGTTATATTTCCTAGCCAAGGTACCTTCAACTCTAGCTGCTTCTTTTTTGTACAAAACAAATATGAGGATTTTATCGTCTTTCCCTCCAGAAGAAAGATGCTTTCTGAGAAGATTATCAAGCATTCTCTCCTTGCTTCTTGGGTCATCCAGAATTTCAACAATCTGTGTGATATTTTGGGAAGCAGCTAGTTCATCACTTCCAATAGTGATTTTAACGGGATCCTTTAAAAAGGTAGCAGCAAGAGCGCGAACGGATTCAGGCCAAGTAGCACTGAAAAAGACAGTTTGTCTGGATCCATTACGAGTGGGATCTGGGGTATGGCTGATGATGTTACGGATATCTTGTTCGAATCCAGTGTCAAGCATACGATCTGCCTCATCTAAAACAAGGTAACCAACTTGAGAACAATCAATCGAGCCATCGTTAATCAGATCCAACAAACGACCAGGGGTACCAATAATGACACTGGCGTTCTTGGCAGCCCTCGCTTGCTCCGATTTAGGGGCGCCGCCATAAACAACCACAGCTTTTAAGTTGGTACCTTGAATAAGACTATTGAGGTTTTCATACGTTTGAATGGCTAATTCTCGAGTAGGACTAACTACCAAAACACGAGGGACAGACTTGTTATCTGACAAACCATTGAGGTATTGCAAAGCAGGAATTCCGAATGCAACAGTCTTACCAGAACCGGTTTCAGCAATTCCTACCACGTCTCTCCCAGCTAGTAAATAAGGCCAAGTAGCAGCTTGAATAGGCGTAGGTTCCTTATAATTCTTTAAACCCTCGCGTAACTTAGCTGAAACGTCTAGTTCATCGAACTGAAGAATTGGAAGTAAATTTTCAGAGGATTTAGGATCCGCAAAAGAAATATTATGCTTCTTAATGTAACGGTCATACGCTTCTTCATCATTATGATTAGAAGCGTTAGCTGAGCCGATCGCGGGTTGTGCGATTTTTGCTCCCTCTTCCGCATTGATTTCTATCGATTCTTCTTTAGTTTTTGATTTTCCTTTCTTTGATTTCTTTTTATCCTTTTTTGAAATTCTATCCTTGTCGGCAGAGGGCTTATCTTTTTTATGCTTCTTATGCTCATGCTTTGATTTCTTCTCCTTTCGCTTAACAGAAGCTTCTTCATCCGCCGATCTTTTTAACTCTTCCACTGATCGTTTCGCCATTTTTAAAAGGAAAGCTTTGAAGAGAAAGGTTAGAGTAAAAATATGCAAAAAAACATTTTCCTTCAGAGATATTAACGTAGTAACCAAGTAATTGTTATCTATGCTTAACGATATATACAATATTAAAATCCTAAAACAAAATTGCATTACGTTCTTTTCGCGCTATGTAAGCTATTGTATCCCAGATTTTTTTTGTTACTAACAAATTGGTCTTGTAGTACGAAAGATAATGCTCACAAAATTTAAATAATTATAGATTAAAAAAAATCATTCTTTATATTTTCATTAAAAAAATATATCCAGCTGGCTGTTTTTTGTTTGATTGTAGTTGTTTCATTATATTACTAGAAGGATAATAGTTACTTTTTGTGATAAGAATATCTAATAAGATTATATATAGGTCATTAAAATCTTTACCACAGTATATTGTTTTAAAAAGCCGCTAACAAGCTAGGTAAACAGAGGCAGTGAGTGTGTTTCGTTATTAATTAAATTTATTGTTTCAAAAAATTATTATCTGTCTAAATAATTGGAAGCATCCTGTCAATTGGTTTTTTACTAATTACGAAATTTATTAACATAATTAGATTGGACAGAGATTGGGTTGTGTTTTGAGAAATAAGCTAGAAGCAGTGAAGTAATGGTTGCGCCCCATTATTCCGTTTTAGAAAAGACTGTTGTCTGTATGTATCATGGATTAACTTATAAATGCAGAATCCTTTTTGATCATCTGCTATTAAATATTGCCAATGTATTATTAACATCGGTTAAAGAAATACATAAGGGTCCAAAGCGCTTTTAGGAGTAGGAAGCTAACTGCATATTAGAATATATATTACCATTGGAAATTGCATAATTAAGAGGTATGGATTTATATGATTAGAAGTCGCAAGACTTTCTACTTAATCTTTTAAAATCTACAAAGCTGTTTTGAAATGATTGCCATTGCGTTCGATGTGTGTAACCTGATACTTGAAGTAGAAGTAATCGAGTATAAAATTGATTTATTTATGTTTTTTAATTAAATTTGTGTTTCATTAATTTAGCTAAAACCAACTAAAGAATTTCAAGAGTCATGGGTTTTCTGGCTTGATATTTAACTAAGTAAGGTTTATTAGTATAAATTTGGAAGTTTTTTACAATGTTCGAATAATGTTGTCTCTCTCGAGTTTACTATCAGACATATTCTAAAAATATTAATTGAACAAGGTTAAGTGCCTATCGCGGTTAAGCAATAGAGGCGAACCTAATCAATTTCCAAATTGTCTATAGATTTGCTATCTCGTGTAATTTAGTTACGGATGTATGGGAGACGGATACTTTTTTTTTTACCTCCTAGAATGTCAATTAACTAGCATTACTACATTCACGATTACTGACTACTCTTAATTTTTTTTTTTTAAGAATCTTCACCATATCTATTATTTGTATTCTAATTTTCTTTATATAATGTTCACCTTTTAAATTTCTCACATATAGCGAACAACGCTTCCGAATCGGTAGTAATTTGTACCAACTTTATGCGAGCGAAATAACGGCCAATAAATGTTACTATTCATTAACTTAAATCATCACTAATTAACATGAAAGAGTACAATGAAGTCCAGGTTTGCTTTATATATGTGAATTAAATACTATAAATTATTAATAAAAAAAATAATTTCTAACCAAATCTAGTTTATCAAGTAAAATAAAATTGATTTTGAAATTTGGCTACTTAAAATTTTAAAAAAATATTTACATCTTTATGCTGTTGATTCACCCCCCTGAAATAAATCCAGATAAAGAGCACGATGGCCTGTGAAAGACAAAACTTCTGCACAGACGTAATATCATAAAAACCAACAACCTAGACTCAAATGCGATTGACCATGCCGTTTGCTGTGACAAGAAGCATGCGATGCACTCAAGAGTAGTATACCCATGTACGATAAGAATCCCCTAACTTTGATAGTTCAAACTAAATACCAATAGAAATATCTAACTCTCCCATTTTTAACCACTGTCCTCTCTTTTGTCAAGAAAATGCAAAGATTTATCACCATAAACCTATGTGCCGAAAGTAATAGTCAAGTAACTTGACATTTTCTTCAATCCAGAACCTTCTCACAAAACAAACTATTCAACCAAGCAAAAACCCTTCCCACACTCAAAAGTTCTTAGGAAAAAAAACCATACCTTTAAGCAACGTCGACAATTCGTGAAACACTTTTAAAAAACATAAAAGTGAAAGCGAATTAAAAAATTGCCGGCAACTTATTTAACAAAAAAGTTACAATTTTTCTGTTTTCCATTTTTAGAAAATAAAGAAATATCTTATGCTCACAATATTAGGATAGAAATCATCAGCACCAATATTAGATTTCCTTATCTTATTCGAATAAGTTTCCAATGAGCGCTTTAAAACAACAGAATGCCCACAAATGCAAAAGAATTAAAATTATAAAGTAATAGATCACAACCTTCAAAGCTCAACCTATAAATAAAATACTATTCCGTGTCCAAGAAAGTTCCGCATCAAGAAAATGTAGCAATTACCACACGTTGACACCTCCAAGAGTACTGGCACAGGGAGAAGACCAAATCTGAGAACTTAAAGCAGAAGTTGAGTTATGAGATTTAGATAGAGAGGAAGACAATCCAGACATATCATGATTGTTCCCGCTGTATTCTTGCTTGAAGTCCAAACTTAGTGTTGGTAGTGAAGAAGAAACAGAAGAGCCAGTGGACTGCGGAGAATCAGCAACAGCAGAAACATTGTTCACTGCTGTAACTGGTGTGGCATTTCCATTGGCAGCCGGTGGATTTGGAGGCCTCAGCGTTTGGTCAGTAGGAGTAGAACTATTACTGAATGCGATCTCTTTACGAGAAGGACGCGTACCGATCGGAGCTATCGATGAAGGTCGACGACGAGAAGGAATCGATAAAGATTCCATGTTAGCGGACTCTATGAAAGAAGAGGGCGTAAAGCTATTTGAAGCAGATTCAAACAACGAAAACCCAGCCGATTTTGAAGAAGAACGCAATGAAGAGGAGAGATTAGAAAGCCCACCAGATGGTAAACTAGCAGCACCGACAGTATTGTAAGAAAAGGAGGAGCGTGTCGGAGTAGCAAGATCATAATACGAAGAACGTGAATGATGAGCACTACTAGAGAGCAAAGACGTTGTGGATCTCCTGGGATGTAGTAATGAGGTACTAGCTTGTGAACCGAAATTGGAAGTAGCATTACCTGGTAACGAGCTTCCGAGCATGCTGGAACCAAAACCACTAGAACCGACCAAACCACTTGCCGGTTCAGCAGGAGACGTACCCAGCAGATTAGAGCCTGCAGTAGGGGTGCTCGAAAGTGTGCTTTTTAACAAACCAGAGCTGGGAACATGACTCATTGAAACACTGCCATTTAAGGCTTCGCTCAATGCACTCGTCGAAAAGGGGTTGTTCACTGAGGAGGCAAAACTATTTTTTCGACGAGGTGCAATCATACCATTTTTTACGAGATTGTCATAAGCCGATTCAACTTCTTCAAATTGACTTACAAAAGCCAAATCGTCCTCTGGCTGAACAACATTTGTTGGACCGAGCCCATCCCAATAAGAAGCGGCCGAAAACCAACTGTTGACTCCATCTACAAACGACATAAAGACAACTCGTTGTTTTTTTGAAATTGGCCTATTTTCAAAGTTTTAACCAAACGTTGTTTACTTCAAAAAAAATTTCCTGCCAATTGTGGTTTGCTTTGGATAGGTTCCTTTCACAGCGTTTACCAAGGAGCCGCTCCCAATATTTCGCTAACTTTTGTAATCGATAGTCTATTGTAACTGGGTTGCCATCCGGCAACTGTTCGTTCTTCGCTTCTCTATGACTTTTTTACTATTTCCGTAGTATTTGTTATCACTTAATCTCCACATTTTTTCTACATCGGACTTCAAGTTACAGTACCACGTGCCGCCCTTATTTTAAACGAACACACCATCAGCTTTGCATAGACTGTTAAATAGCTTATACAATTTAGTAAAACTGTGTAACTTAGATATATTGGAAAACAGTATCATAACAGTAAAGATTTAACCTCAGCAAATACTTGCCACTTCCAGTTTAAAGTGTAGGATGAACTTGTAAGCATGATAAAGTTGAAACAATATTCTTGTTGCGTAGAACCTTTTTCCTAGATCAACGCAAAAACAAAATAACTTAAAAAAAAAGAAAAGAAATTCGGATGCAGAAAAACTATATGTGCAAATACGGCGGGAGTTACACAAATAATTAAACATATACATCAGCCAAAAGATGTTTACTGGAACATTAATTGTTGAGACTTACGCAGATTGACCTGTTCACAGATGCGTGTTTTTTTTCAAAATACTCATACTTATTAAATTTCCCACCAATTTCTTAATCCTCAAATTCTATCGAGATTTCTGGGTTAGAGTGTGAAACTTTTTCAATATCAATACTAGGTTGTAACGACATCTCTTTGAATAATGATTGACAAGCTCTTGTACCATTGCCCAATGCAAGAACGTCTGCTTTTTGCGACGAGGAAAACGAACCGTTTGTGACTCGAGCAAGTCCGTAAAGAATCTTCCAATCCATAGGCTTTACACGTGATTGCATGCTTTTGCTTCCCTGTTCTTGTCGAAAAGTATCAACCGAATCAAAAAGGCGTTCCAATTTTATCTGTAACCTTTCAACCAAGTATCGGAGGCCATCCGGATTAGGCAGTTCCTCAGAAGAAGCCATTCTACCCAACTTGTGTAATTTTTTTGATGCTAAACGCACAGCCAAATATGCAGCCTCTTGGCGAAACCTCGAAGCCGAGGTTCCATCAAAAAATGATTCATCGGGGATGGAATGAATTGTAGGCCATACTGCACGTAGACGTGGTGGAATCCTTCGTTCATAACCGTCCAAATCGCTTTGCAATTCATTTCGACGAGTTATACCAGCTTTATAACTGCAATAAAGTTGAATACACAAATTTTTCATCTCAGATCTTCTCAGTTCGGAAACAATTTCTCGATACTCTATTAGCTGTGCGTATAGAGCATCTTGCTTTCGCATTTCTTTTTCATCCGAAGTATCCTGAGAAGAGGAAATATCCTCTTGACTTCCTTGCTGCTCTAATTCTTCCTCAGAATCATTCATAGCATCATTTCCTCAGAAGGTTTAGCATCCGGCTGTTGTGTTCGTAGGCTAGAGGTTAAGGAAAGGTCATTGTACCTGGCGCGATATTAAGTGTGTTTACTGACTTTTTTTTTTAATTTCCTTTAACTATAATCTAATAGAAAAAAACTTTTCCTTTTTTTTATTAATATAAGACTTTTGCTTCGTCTAACAACCGATAAACTAAGAGTGTGCAAATTTTGAAATATAAACATGCACCCAAATAACTTACTTTAATTTAAGAGCTATATATTATGCTACTTACCAAATTCCGTATGTATTCTGCTGACTTTTAATTGTTTAATTATGCCTTATTTTCTTTAACCATGGATCATTGTAAATTTTGTTATTTTACCTTTTTTTAAAAAAAAAAAAATCAGTAGAAAAGGCCTTAAATAAATTTTTTTCGAATTAGCATTTTTAAATGTTAATTATGTGATCTCTTTTTTCAAAATCGTTTAAACGAATTGGGATTTTGTAGCTAAAATTCAAATGAATTATCAATCCTTAATTGAAATTTGCACCGAATATACCTTCAATAAATTAAAAAAAAACCAAGGAATTTAAACATTTTAAGGACCTCACAAACCTTTTATTTACCATATAAGTTTTTCATACTTTACTTCGTACACCTATTTCATCCCTCTACTCCATTTCATAATTTCAACCTGTAGACAAAATTCAGCACATATATCGAATTCTTGTGATTCATATTCATTTTATATATTTTTCAGTATCGTTCTTCAGTTATTTGGTCTTTCTACGTTACTATATCATTTAGCTTCGTTATTGAAACACTACATTCTTTTCACATCATGAAAACTGTTTCGGGGGTAAAACAGCTTTCATTTACACCTTCGTAAGTTGCTCTTTGATTTCTTATTCTATCTTTTTTAGTGCTCTGTTTCCTTTTCACTTTGTTTTTCTTTGTTACAGTACTAACATTTTACTGGATAGAATTTTTAAGAAAATCACGCCTGAGCAGTATTTATCACATCTTCTTAATCAGGATGTTCGATCAGATGGGCGGTCTGTATCAGAATTCAGAGAAATTGTAATTAATGATAATTGCATATCTACTGCTAATGGTAGTGCTATCATTCGAGCTGGCGAAAATGTCTTTGTGTGTGGAATAAAAGCAGAAATTGCTGAACCTTTTGAAAACTCTCCCAATGAAGGTTGGATTGTTCCCAATCTTGAATTATCACCTCTTTGCAGTAGCAAATTTAAACCTGGCCCTCCTTCTGACTTGGCGCAAGTTGTCTCGCAGGAATTGCATCAGACTTTGCAACAGTATGTATCAAATTATTGGAATTTTTCTAATTTTCTACCATACGTTTCATTTATTGTTAAACTATCATTTAGAATATTTAGTTACTTTTACTAACAACTTATACAGATCTAACTTGATTAATTTACAGTCCCTATGCATTTTTGAAAAAAAAGCAGCCTGGGTATTGTATGCTGATATTATTTGTTTAAATTATGATGGAAGTGCCTTCGATTATGCATGGGCAGCTTTGTTTGCCGCTTTAAAAACTGTTAAATTACCAACTGCTGTTTGGGATGAAGATTTAGAGAGGGTTATCTGTGCTTCTACCCTTACAAGACCAGTTCAATTAAGTACTGAAGTTCGTTCTTTCTCATGGTCAGTATTTGACGACAAGTTGTTAGCCGACCCTACAGACGAGGAGGAGGACCTTTCAACTGAATTTTTGACAATTATGCTTAATAGCTCCAAAAATATTGTTAAGATAATAAAGCTTGGAGGCACTCACATTCAACCCCTTTTATTAAAAAAGTGTATTGAGGTTGCAAGGTCTAAGTTCTAACAAATTTTTGGGTTATCAAGGTGTATAAATTTTGAAAGTTTGAAAATATTCAAGTTCGTTTTTAATGCTTGAAACGTAATATTGATCTTGCTGTAATATAAAATACTATAGTCATAAAGCTAATTGATTTTCAAATGCTGTAGGAAATTTTTTTTATATAACTTATGAACCCTGTTTATCTCCTTTAACCAGTAAACTTTTTTTTGTCAAACTCTAAAACACAAGCATAGGAAGAATGATCAACTCAATACCCGATTTATTTACCAAAATCACGTTGAATCTTTTCTTTGCTGCCTTCACCAACATATCCTTTGGCGATGCCACTCTGTCCTTCGTATAATTTACTAGGACCTTCTCCTTCATCTACACTGTCAAGTCCCGACCAAGATTTTGACTGAAGAAACGCCGCTGCTGGAGAGTAAACCCCGTTCACTGCAAGACTTCTCATGCCACGCTTTTCTATAGAGGCTGAGGACGAGTCATTATTCTTTGCATCGGCAGTCTCAAGAGTAACGTCTAAATGTCGCATCGGGGTTGAATTCACAAACTTTCCAGTAATCAGACTAAAGTGTGGCTCTGCACTTTCTTCAGTCAAGACTTCACTTGGTTCTTTTGATTGTTTGCCTTCAGATAACTTTAGTACTTCATCAAACGACAAAATAAAATCGTTGTTCCAAGACATATCCGACGACAATGCTTTTACTAACTCAAATGGCGTTACAATAGGCCGGTAAAATTCCTAAAAAATCAATTGTCAGTAAAAAACAGCCAACATAATTACATACCTTGCTGTCTATTAAACTGTTTTCTCCACATGCTATCAATACGAAGCATTCAATTTCTTGAAAATTTGCGAGTTTCGCAGGATTCAATTTGCCAACTGCAAGCATATAAGGCTTCTTTCCAGCATTTAAAATCATTTTTCTAAGTTGATTCAAAACATGTAAATATCGATGTACTCCTAAAGTACCTATAACAATTCCAATGACTCCTGCATCTCGACATCTTTGAACCAAGGCATACCTTCGTCGAAGCTTAGCACCCGTGAAAGATGATTCTTCAACTATTTTATTCGACAATGGATCAAAGGACAAAAACTGATTAACCAAAGAATAATGAGACATAAGAATTGAAGACAAAGTTGGAGAATCTGGTCCAATATAAAGCAAAGTCATATCTTGCAAAGACAGCGACTTCGGTAACGAATAAGTTCTGCCAGGAATAGTATAGGAAGTAGATGCCTCTTCTAAGTTCGGCTCAATTCTCTCTTTAAGGTGTGATTCATATACATTTTGGTAGCCAAGAGTTTTCAAGGACTTAAGGATTGAGTCTTGCGCATAATACCAACGAGTGTCACTAACAAGTAAAATATTTTGATCCAAAGGTATCGTTAAGCATTTTTCCAATTTATGAAGATTAATAGGTAATCTTCCAAAAACATAAAGGACAGGAAGTCGAGAGGTCCTAATAATATTATCTGTTAGCAACACAAAATTGCAAAGATTAACTTACGGCGATAAACACGCTCTTCCATAATGAACGATAGCATCTGCAGACATATGCTCAGCAGCTACCTCATCAACACAACAGCTACCATAATTTGTGTCTGCTAAAATCTGAACGTTTGCTTCAACTAAATTCGTGAGGATAGAAGCCACTTTTCCAGAATCGGCTAGGTGTTCATCAGGAAATTGAAGAGCAACCTGTAAAAATAGTTAATAGTCAAATCGCTATGTCAATTGTATAAATTTTTCCAAAAAAAAAAAAAAACATACCGAGTTATAATTTCCAGATTTAATAAAATCAACAGTTCGATTTATTTCATACACTTCAACCAAATCTCCTTCAATTTTAACGGTTTCGCCAATTTCTTTTTCTAGAATTGCTTCTGAATTATCACTTAAAGGTACTGGAGCTGATAATTCAAAAGACATATTATAGACGCGAAAATTTATAATTGTTGCCTCCACTTGGTTCTGCGCAAAAAAAAGTTTGCTGAGAAATGTATTAAAAGATACCAATAGTTGGATGATAAGCAATATTGGATTATAATTACTTTTGATACCCTTACTGATAAATAAATAGTATGAAAAAGTGCCTTTACCGACTATACTGTTTGACGATTAAGATTACAAGTGTTGTTCCCAATGGTCGAAATATTACATCTGCAGTGAGCATATATACTCAAATAATTGTATAAGTAATCAATGAATAAATTAAACAAAGAATTAACTAATATATGAATGAACATTTCAGCGAAATGACAAGGCCGAAGAACTAAAAATATGCATCGCTGATGCGGTAATTTACTATTCAACAAAACGTAAAAGAAAGATAAAGTATACCGTCGAAGTTGTAGGACAAATATACGAACGAAACTCAAAAGAACCGTATAGGAATTTTCAAAACACTTATTGATACCACTAAGGACAAACACGCAATCGCATAAAAAATGTATCAATCAAAATGCAGAACATGCTCTAATTTTTTTAATAAAGTAGCTTTTTGCTTCTTAAAACCCTCAAAAAATCTCATAATCGTTCTCAATCTTTTTCAGAAAAAAAGAAAGAACAAATGTTTAACAGAAAATTACATCTGATAAGACGATTAGTGAAACATGAAAAGCTAAAGAAACAATATAGTTTAATAAACAAAAGAAACCTTCGGTATTACCTGCTTTAATAGCAAGTATACAAAACAAAGGACAAAGGCTGTAACGATTTTTGACAAACCACCATTTTATAGTAGTCACCTCAACATTAATCGAAACAAAAATATCACAAATACACCAATGCTTAGACGAACGAAATATAAATATAAATATATATATATATCTATATTAATCACTTTTAGCAGTGCCATTTTTACTTGAAGATCGTTGAAACTCAATTTTTTGACCAGGAGGAGGAGGGAACCCCAAAGCATGTGATTTCTCATCAGAATTAGTAGGAGTGGGTTCCGACATTAAATTTGGTTTCACTATTGGAGGTAGACTAACATCTGGTAAAGAAGAAAATGAAGGAGACGGTGTTGCCAAGTTGGGAGATTGGGCTTGGCTATAATTGTGAGGAGGAAGTTCGAAGGGTGGAAATTGAGGAGATCCCGATTGGGCGCCATCATAAGGAGAAGAGGGTGTGGTGACAGCATTTCTTTTATTGTAATAAGGAAACTTTCGATGCTTGTCTACATTTTGCGAACGAGGACGCATAGGTAATGCAGACATACCAGTCCGAGGCATTTCAGATGAAATCTGAACATGTGATTCTGACATAGGAGATGAAACAGCTGATGGTTGCATAGAAGGTGCTATTAAATCTAAAGGCATCACTTGAGAAAGTGAAAAATCCGGAGGAGCATCCGCAACATTACCATTTCCGCTGACTGGGGTAGGTGTTTCTGACAAAGCTGAAAAAATCGAATGTGTTTCAGACTGTGAAATCAATGGATGCAGGGAGTTCTGTGATTGTGAATGGGATTGGTTTGTAACAGCAGAATCAGAAAAATCAAGGTGAGGCAAAGCTTGTAATCCGTCTATGGAAGCCAGTCCCGGAAGCATTGCATTCTGTTGACGCTCCAATTCGTACTGCCGCATAGCTGCATCATGTGCTTCATTATGTTCCTGCAAAGCGGCCAATTCGTGTTCAGGTTGAGGAGGTTGAGGAGGCACAACGTCAGTAAGCGAGCCTAAATTCAAACCATCTTTACTTTTAGAGGGATCAAAATCGATTTGAGTCAATAAGCTATGAATTAAATTAGGGTCTTTAGCAAGAGCATTAAGTGCATTGTTGATAGCGGAACCTTGTAAAACAGCATTTGCTGATGAATTTGTCGCTAGCAAGTCCAAATCAGGTAATAGTGATTGAGAATTCGCGCGGGAAGCATTACTCGACTGATTTTGGGACAAACAAGCACGCTCTTTTTCTTTCCGTTTTGTATGACGACGAGTAAATTCAGCTTCAATCCAGTTAGTTTTCTCAATGCTAGGTTCGCTACCAAAAAGTTTTTTAGCCTTTTTGTTAACTCTACAACGTAAATCGTTGTCTTTGTTTCTCTCCTCATTTTGTTCTCTCCAACGTTTTTTGCGCTCTCGATTTTCGGATCGAGTTTTTTCAGAGGAGGTCATTTTCCTCGGAGGAGGGTGTTCAATAGCGGCAACCTTCATATAATAGTCAGAAAAGTTTCATTAAATAAATAAAAATAAAAATAAATTTATTATAACTATACATCAAACGGATCATTTACTAGTTCTACCAACTTGGTTAAGATAGTATCATACCTGTTGAGCGATATAAAAAGCAGCCGCAGAAGGGTCATTTGGATCAAATGTAAGTCCAGAATTATTATTGTTTGATGCGCCAAGATTTGACAAGTCAGGAATAGCTGAAATCCCCAATGATTCCAGAAGTTCCTGGGTATTCCCCGAAACCCCTAAAAAGGCCTCCAGGTTCAACTTTGTCAATCCATCTTCCGTCATTGTAAAACACTTAAAAGTGCATGCAAATATTATTACTGCCGTTACACCAAACAGCAAATCGAGTAAAGTTTTGATGTCGGTGTAGTCATCAGCCAGGCAGTTCCAAGCCTTGGGCACCAAACATCCAACGAAGTGCTCCGTAGCTCCATATGTTCTCCGTTCACTTTGATAAGAAACCTTCAGGTCTGCATGAATCGTTAAACTCGTCTACCAGAACGTAACGTAGATTCACTAAAAACATATGTGTAACGAATGCGCAACAAATAGTCCAAATATACAGCTTTCATTCTTTCATCCAAGCGGACATTAAGTACTAGAATAAATCATAATTCGCCGCTATAAACCATAGTCCCTTATTCTTTCCTCATTTAGAAAAGACTGCTGGAGGTTTGCACGATTTAGGATTGTTCAGTAACAAAATACTGTTTATTATCTTCATTTGCACATACAGTGTGCTAATATATGTACCATTTACATAATTAAAGATACGCGTGGAGACTTCAGTTAGGATTTGAACATCGCGTAAATCAGGAATTACGCGTTTTTATTTATCGGAAACATGACTATAGATTTTGTAAACAGAGTCTTGCCCAGCTGTATACCAAAGTTCCGTTTTATAAGTATTAAAGCAACGTCACAAAGCAGTCTTCTGTGACTGAATTCTTGACTGCTTCTTAACGAATTCATACTGCACTGCAGTTCTTAGCTGTTATGATCATCACTATCTATTTTAGTGTGGTAGCTAACGACAAGAGTAAATTTAAGCTAATATACCATGCTACGTTAATACAAGCGAAGTTAAACGAAGTTAAAAAATCTATGTGTCACTGTACTTGTCAAATCAAAGTTAGTTATGACAAAATCGTTACTAATTGCTATTTAATTGAATCCATAATAAAAGCATTAATATTTTCTTTACTAGTAGGTAATCCCTATCTCTTTTCATTTACACATATGGATGTAACGCTTAATGTGTTTTGTGTTCCATGCATCGCATTCACAGCATGCAGCTGATTTTTTGTAGTAATCAGCCATGGCTTCTGATTTATGATTTATCAAATCGTTTACAATTCCACATGTGTTACATTTTGCGGTAAATTTGCTTCATTAATCAAAAAACGTAAAGTATTTTAAGCTCCTGCCGCACTAATTTAACAAACAGAGATTTCACTTCATAACAATAATAGAATAAGACTATTCAAAGTTTTAATCGATGTAGAAAGCTAAATTAAAAAAATTCTGTAAAAGTTGCTTGACTCCTTATCATTTGAAAACACGTATCGCCCTAGAGCTTTGTACATTTCCAGCGTTGCTGAGATACGCAAATGAAAGTGGAAATTGCATAAACATTGCGCTTGAATGTGCAAACCCAATTGCCAAAAGTTTCCGAAAGACATGTAGTTGATTTGAAAAAACCATAGTTCAACACGCAACTCATAGGGTTCTATTTCCAAATTTTCTCAAAAACAAACATAACTTTTTTGAATTTTATTAATAGTTAACAAGAAGACAACGAAGGACAACATAAAATGCCTAACTAGCTTTGCTTGACAAAGTAATTAAGCAAATGAAAAAAGCGTAAGAAATTTATTCCTCAGTGTATTTGCATTCATAATCTAATTTTTTTTTAATTTTTTTAAATTGAAATGCGTAAAACAACACTAATCACAAAATCTAGATCATTGAGGGACCTTCAGTATTTCAAGGGATCTAAAAAAAGATGTTAATATTTATTTTACTCCAAAAGTGCTTACTTTCCGTAAACAACCGCTAATCCGTCGTTTTTTACAGACCAGCTTAGATTGTTCACTTCGTGTTCCAACTTCCAAGATAGTAAGGGAGAATACTGGTTATCAGCATTCAACGGAGAAGCCGTCTCACGCATAGAATTCACCGACGAAACGGGTGTCACATATTCTGAAGTCGAGCCCGTCATACCAGGTGTAGTTCCAGATACACTCAGCGTTGGAGCTGGGGAAGGATTAACTGGCTGATCCAAATCCCATAAGGAAACGACACAGTCGTCCCCACAAGTGGCTAATTTTGATTTAGAGCCCGGCATCCATTTAACCGCATTCACGTCCCCCTTATGTCCACGCAAAGTGGCATAAGCAGTTCCCGGCACTCGGATGTCAATCATTTGGACGTCAGAAGAATTATGGTGGAAAGTTGCCATTAAATTAACATCGGAATCGCAAGCAGAAAGTCGAAGTAAAGGAGCTGAGACAGGAGGAGAAGCATTTGTATAGTCACCGTTTCTCTTCCAAAAGGTGCTATCGCCCTCATATATGATCGTGGAATGATCCAATGATCTAAAGAAAGTTAACAAACTACTGTCAAAAGGAAAAATCCAATTGCCGATTGTGGATCGCATACCTCAAGTCAAACATGCGGACGCTGCCATCAGCTCCTACGCTAACAAAAACATTGATACTGTCCTTGAGAAACGCAACGTCATAAACTTCTTTGTCGTGAGCAATTAATTGTGTTTTTGATTGCTGGGCTACAATGTCCCAAACTGTGCAAGTGGTATCAAGGCTACTCACTACGATATATGAAGGATCAGTTTTGCACCAATCAAACGAAGTTAGAGGAGCATTATTATGAGTTTTTACATGCTATAACATTAGTCGCCAAGAAGAAAAAAGAAAATCATACGGTAGATAAAGAGGCTTGACATAACAAAGGAGAATCAATCCCCGCTTCAAAATCGGTTTTCCATAATCGCAATTGCTGATCCGTAGAAGCTAGCAACTGGGAGTCGGTGTTAGAACCAACCGATGAAGGATTCCATAACAACTTCGTAACTGGGTATTCAAGATCAGTTGCTGCTTGCGCCTTTTCCAAGTGAGAATTTCCATCATCCCCAGTTATTAGTTTTAACAATTGTATCTAAACAATTTTTTGGTTAGTAACTTCGTAGAACAGAGTACATCTTTGGAGTCTATGCCAAAAGAAGCACAGATAAAATTATATAATATTTCCCCTGGTTTTGCAATTAGCATACCATATTATTTGGTTCTTCATTCAAACTTCCCATAGCAATCCATTCACTAGAATATTTTCCTTGTTTTAACCAATCCAAGGCAAATGGAATCCACGGTGCATTGTATCCAGTATATTCTTTTCCCGCTTCAAATTTGTTAGGCAGTTGTCTTTTGGGCGATCCGTAGAATTTGCCAAGTGAATCAAGTACTGATTTTCCAACGCCAGCAGATATTGAATACCTATTTCTACGTAAATCTGTCATTGTGCGCGAAGTGTGGATATTGGGATAAAGTAAGTAAGCGCCCCACTTATGATGTATATTCAATACAAAGCAAACAGCGAATACCGGCTGCAAAGCGAAAACGCAAAAATGAAGAATTGTTTTATTATATTTGTAATTTTTTTCCTATTCAATAATTTTTTAGTAAATTAAAAGAAGCGACTGCGTACAATTGCTTCACCCTTTTTTGTTGATTGACCTTTGATCCCGTACTCAGCGCTTCCGTTAAGGTATCATTACATATACATTAATATCATTGTATGCGTGAAACACAGAATTTTTTATATCTATTTAGAGTTAAGATAGTTATGTTTTAACAAAATACATTTCGGGTTACTTTAGCTTCTGTTTGCTTCCAGTTTGACGACATCGAAAAATGTCCATTCAATTAACATGCCAGCAATAAAAAACAGTGGTTTTAATAAAGCCAAAAACATTGTGGCATGGGAAGGCCTCGATATCATTTCTGGACGCATCCATGTGGCTTAGTTATTTCATTACTGATAGAATTGACTTCGAGAAAAATTATGAAATACATTAAATTTTCTTGATCAAACAGTTCATTTGCAAAGCTACTGAACCATGATAATTGTTATATTACATTGTATTTGTAAAGTAATATTGTACTAGGCATTGATACGTACTGCAAGTTAAACGAATGATCCCAGCGTAATATATACTATCAAAAAATACTAATGAAAGTATAACTGTGAAGTCAAACAACTATAATGCTTTAAAAAAAAAATTCGACAAAAATTAGCTACTTTGTTAAGCTAAAGACTATAAATTTATCGATACTAAAAGCGAATGATAAGAAGGCAATGAGAATCATATTATAGAACGATCAGAATAGCTTTACTTAGTTCGTTCATTTTGATACGATACTCATATAAATCCCTCATTGGGTTGAGATATCTTACATAGTTGATGAAACATACAATTTGACTTTTTTCGATAATACTGAATATTATTTAGGTGGTGTGGTGTGGATAACATGATATAGCATTACATTTAATATACCTGAAACATTTATTGGTACAAGTGCCCTACCCTTACCGAATGTGTTGGTGGAATGAAGCACAACGGTTCAGGGTATTTACCAACAACGAAACACCACCTGCTGTTATATAGTTTGTAAGATTTAAATAAACAGGTCTAGTTTCGTCGAAATGACTATGGTGTACTCTGATAACACCTCTATTATAACGTCAGCAGGTACGTCGAGCGTTAAACAATGAAAAAATGTAGAAATCATGTTCACTAATCCTTTTGATAGGTGGTTTGATGGCCCTGCTGGACGAGCAAGAGCGAGAATTACAAGTACATGCTTTACTAAAAATTTATGAGTTTATTGATCAATTATGGCCGGAAATATCGGATGATGTTACGAAAATTGAGGTTATGTATGAGGACCATTCATTTCCTGAACGCGAATTAGCAGCCTTGGTAGTCTCAAAAGTTTATTATTACCTTGGAGAATATGATGAGGCTCTTTTGTTTGCCTTGTCAAGTGGTCCAAAGTTTTTGCATGACAAAAATAGTGATTACAAAGAAACACTAATTTTCAAATGTATTGATATGTTTATTCATAAAAGTGCAGAGTTGTACAAAAATCCAAAGGCTGACCCCTTGGACGAGAGACTAAGTGGCGTAGTCGAGGGCATTTTTCAAAAATGTTATGCTAAAAACGAATGGAGACATGTTTTGGGAATTGCTATCGAGGCTCATCGACTTGACATTATTGAATACATTTTAAATGCAGACAAAGAGACAGATTTAAAGCCTTATGTACTGGAACTTGCAATGACTGTTGTTTTAGACATTGAATTCCGAAACCGCTTACTTCGTCTATTACTAAGTTCTTTTCTGACAGAAACAGAACCTGATTATTTCTCAGTTGGAAAATGCGTTGTTCATTTGAACGATGCCTCTGTTGCAGCCAAACTTTTAATGAAACTATCTTCTCAAAACGATGACAAAAGCTTATTGACAGCGTATCAATTAGCCTTTGATCTTGAAGATTCGGCTCCACAAGAGTTTTTAAATAGTGTGATGGATTTGCTTCCTTCTCCCTCTGTGGCCAATTCCGAAGAGGACGCTAACGCTGATTCGAAAAAGGAGGATTCTTCTCCTTGTGGTTATATTATTCGAATTTTGTCTGGTGAACAAACCGTTAAATATGACCGTGAATTTTTATATGCACATAACAATACGGATATGCTTATTCTGAACAGGACGAAAGATTCTTTAGAAGCCAGGAACTCGGTTTTTCATAATGCAGTTACGTTCGCCAATGCGTTCATGAACTTCGGTACTTCCTCGGATAGTTTCTTCCGCGACAACCTTTCCTGGTTATCCAAGGCCAACAACTGGTCAAAATTTACTGCAACAGCTGCATTGGGTGTCATCCATCGAGGATATTATAATCAAGCTATGAACATTCTTCGTCCTTATCTGCCGGAAGAAGATGCGCCATCAAGCTCTACTTATTCTGAAGGTGGTGCTTTCTATGCCATGGGGTTGATTCATGCTAATCATGGAAGAGGTGTTACTGAGTATCTGCGCGAACAACTGAAACATACCGAAGATGAGATTGTTCAGTATGGTCTCTTACTTGGAATTGGCCTAACGGGCATGGCTAGTAGGGACGAAACCCTTTATGAATCTGTTAAGACTATCCTTTTTAACGATAATGCCGTGGCTGGGTCTGCCGCTGGTATATCCATGGGTCTCATAATGCTTGGTACAGCTTCTTCTGCCGCCATTGATGAAATGTTGCAGTATGCACATGAGACGCAGCATGAGAAGATTATTCGAGGTTTGGGCATCGGTATTGCATTAATTGTTTATGGACGTCAGCAAGAAGCTGACGGTATAATTAAAGAACTGAATAATGATTTGGACCCTACTCTCCGTTATGCAGGCATGTTCGCTACCGCTTTGGCTTATTGTGGTACAAGCAATAGCAAAATAGTTAGAGACGTACTTCATATCTCAGTTAGTGATGTCAATGATGATGTTCGTCGTGCTGCAGTTTGTGCTTTAGGTTTTATCTGTTTCAAGGATCCTAACGCTCTGATTTCAACGGTTGAGCTGCTCGTTGATAGTTATAACCCTCATGTTAGATATGGTAGTGCAATCGCTTTAGGAATTGCCTGTGCAAACTCGGGGTCCAATGCTGCACTAGATTTATTGAGCCGCCTTGTTGAAGATGCAACGGATTTTGTTCGCCAAGGTGCCATGATTGCTCAAGCAATGATTCTCACTCAACACAACGATCAATTGAATAGTAAGGTTTCTGGAATTCGAAAACATTTTGAACAAGTCATCAACGAAAAACATGAAGACGCGCTTGCTAAATTGGGCGCAACATTGGCTCAAGGTATTATTGATGCCGGCGGTCGTAACGTTACTATTGCTCTTCAGACAGCTACTGGTAGTTTGAAATTGTCTGCAATTGTTGGATTAACTGTTTTTCTTCAATATTGGTACTGGTTTCCACTCACGCATTTTATGTCTCTTTCCTTCTCACCTACTGCGCTGATAGGTCTGGATAAAAACTTGAATGCACCCAAATTTTCTTTTATTTCAAATGTTCGTCCTAAACTGTTTGCCTATCCTCCAAAGTCCGTACAACCCACTGCTAAAACGGTCCAAAAAGTTGAAACTGCCGTGCTCTCTACTACAGTCAAAGCTCAAGCACGTGCCAAGCGTGCTGAACGTGAAAAAGCCAGTAAAGGTTCAAATGATGACGAAATGAAAATCGACAAAAAGACAACTGAAGAGAAAGAGGCCACTCCGATGGAAATGGATGAAGAAAAAAGTCAGGATATAAGCATCAACGGCAACTCTAAAAAAGAAGAACCTAAGTCTGAAACTTTAGAGAACTTCACGCGGGTTGTTCCTGCTCAGCTTCCATATATTTCATTTAACCTTAATGGCCGTTATTATCCGGTTCGCAAATTTACCGGTGGTGTTCTTATGCTTATCGATCGTGAGTCTGATAAAGCTCCAGATTTAATTGAACTGAATAGAGACGCTGTACCTGCTAGTGCAGATACAGAGCCTGGTGAACAGGAGGCCTCTCCTCCTGAAGATTTTGAATACCCATTTGATGATGATGATTAGATTCCCAGAAGTACATCCTGCTAGTCTCAAAAAACCATATACGTTTGTAAGAACATCTTGATTGTTACTTGCATCTCTTCAGATTAAATACAAACGTTTTCATATGTTAATAGACTTGTAGTTTGAAGTTAACGTATTTATTCTACGGAACTGAGTGTTCGGAAGATTGCTAGACAATTTCATTTTGATGATAAATTTAAAAAGTTTTCAATTACGTTTTTTAAATTAAATATCATGTTTTTTACGTTGATTTGGTATTATTGCCTTTTATTAGTAACAATGCTTATTCATCTATATAACCAGCCTGCCGGTAATTAGATTTTTGAATTATAGCTATGAAATGTATTTTGAAAGTGTTCAATACCTATTGTACAAAAATTGAAATGTGTTATGATAATCGTGAACTAAAAGTATCTTAGCTTATGATTCTAAACTAAGTTGAAAATATTGTAAGGGATGGTGAATGCTCTCCTCCAGCGAACCGACATTTGGATGAGTAAGCTCAAAAACACGCGTACACGCAATATGATAATGCCTCGCTTTAACTGCCTCAACAACTTCACGGCATCCGGCAGAATCCGGTGCTATTCCCATGGAAGCCAATGCTGACACTAGATTATTTACTGAATATGTACGATAAGGACAACCGTGGGCATCTCCAGGACCAAGTTGAGGCCCTGTAAGGATCTGCTGGCAATTATAACCCTTGTAATTTTTCCTATTTCCTTCAAGTCCATAAGTATGTCTAATATTGTAGCGATATTCTTTGTTAAATTTGTCTTCTGTTACATTTGTAAAACTTTTCCTCCAAAAGACCAAAGCTTCGTCGACAGAAAGGCCAATATCCTGAAAAATTAGTAAATTACTACATAAAAAATAAGTTTCATACTTTTAAAAATAGCCCATATTGAAGACGGCCAAAATGCCGTAGATGCTTATCACGCTTAAGTACTTCATGTAAATGTTTGGCGCATAATGGAAAATGTGAAACAAAACTGTCTACTTGTCCAGCAGTAATAGCACCAGATTTAGGAGCAACTATTGAACTCTCGGGAGCAACGAATCCTTTACTCAAATGGTTGAGAATTGGCAAAAGACGATCGTCTTCATCAAGCCTAGGAAGAGATTTTGCGGTAGACTCAAGCGCTTTTTTTAAGTTTTCTTCAAACTCTTCAACAACTAGACTTACTTGTTCCGAAAATGGTACGTAAGCGTATCCCTTGTGAACGAAAACAGCCCTTCGTTCTACTAAATCCGGAACTTTAAAAAAAGGTACTTTGAAGAAAGATTCGTTTTCTATATTTCTTTGAGAAGAAGCCTGTAGCTTTTCATAAAAAACGTCTTTTTCTTCTTGTGAAACAGATTCCCATTGAAAATCAAGACTATCTATAAACGCTTGACGTTCTCGGGTTTCCTCATTCACAAATCGAAACCGAAATAACGTGGATTCAGCTCTTAAAAACCTGATTCGTAATTCATCACTAATGAATGCGTTAGGAAAAGAATAAAAGCAAGTTTAAATGTATTCATATATATAATGCTTTCTGTTTAACTGAAGCAGCAAATTGATACCCACTTTATGTTCAATTTACTACTTATGCCATAACGCGAACGCATTTATAAGTCTAAATGAGATATTTTTCGACAGACAGCACTCAAATATAGCACATTTTTACTTACGATCTGCTGAAAGCCAGGCGCAGAATGAAATGAGAATAATGATCTTTCCTTCTTTCTTCATCTAAGGAGTTTCCTTTTACAGTCCTAGCCATGTTGCTACTCATCGGCAGACGTTTATCCAGTATCTTTTTTATAATCCCGTTCAATTCATTTTTCGTCTTATTGCGGAGCATTGCTGACTCAATTTCACCCAAAACTAAATAGTTAGCTTACTCCAAAAGAATAGAAAATAATAAAGAAAATGGAAAGCATACCAACTAATCGGTCTATTGCCCATGTTTCAAACTCTTCAATGCTTATTTCAGAGACAGGAGGTTTCTTATAAAAATTAAGTCGCGTAGGATAACTTAAACTCTCAAAACTAGCACTAGAAAAATTTTGATTCTTTTCAACTACTCGACTTTTGGTCGTTCTGAACATGGTGGTTAGCGAAGAGTCTATTTGCGGTAACAAATTGTCGTGCCTCTCACCAAGAAACCTTTTTACTTTGAGTGTCTTTAAACAAATATTTTAAGCTGCTTAACCTTTTTGGTACTAATACAAAACACGTTGCTAATAATTAATGAATTATTTCTTCACTCGTTGTATTCAGAATTATTGAAATGAGAAATGCATACTACAGAAACGTCAACTGTAAAAACTCATCGTCGCTTATAAACTTGACATGTAACATCTTTATTCGATTAGTATCGTTCTACATTTACAATTAACAAGTCAAGCTTTAAGCAGTATTATACAAATTAAAAAAAGTTCAAAGGTTAACGATAATTATCTATTAAATAGAGCTACAAAAGGCTCTTTTTATACACATAACCGCTTTCATGAATTCCAATAGCATGAAAGTAACCAACTACCCTTGTAAGAAAAAGGAACTTACAACTTTCAATAGGAGAACACATTAGTTCATTTAAATTTATCAGCTGTGACATTAGATAATGCATCGTAAAGACTTGACTCCAATATCCAATTGCGACAATAATTAATTGTCGACAGGTTTATTTTCTTATAGACAGTAGGTTTACTACTGTTGTTGTTGATTACGTCTGCTTGGTGGAACATATGCTCCCTTAGAAGGAGCAAGGGTCTCACGAGGAGGAACAGAACCACGAGAGTAGCCACCACGAGAATACCTTGGAGAGTCTCGTGAAACACCGCCAGCACTAGCACCGCCGCGCCTCCAAGCACCAGGACTAGGTGAAGATGCGCCAATATTTGCTCTTCTAGCAGCTGCTTTCTCGGCAAGCTTACGAGATATTTCTTCATCACGCTCTTGCTGAATACGTCTTTGGCGTTCCAATTTCTCAGCCATTTCGCGCTGTTCGCGTTCTTTAGCTTCTCTAGCTGCACGAGTTCTTTCCTCGATAGCACGTTTTTGAGCTTCTTCTTGCTCATGAAGCTCACGGTTTGCCTCTTCCTCAGCAGCACGAGCAGCCTCCTCTTCAGCTTCGCGAATAGCCTCAGCCAATTTTTGTTCGAAAATTTCTTTACGTTGCCTTTCGCGCTCTGCATCAATGACATTTTTAGCTTTGGCGTATGCCTCCTGATATGCTTTATCACGTTCATCGTCAATATTTTGCTTATAGGCATGAATATAGGAAGCAAATTGAGCAAAAGCCTTTTTGTCTTTAATGGCTTGTTCATGCTTACGCTCTTGTACTTCCTTGCGTTGTTTCTCCCTCTCGTAAAAGATTTCGCGGTCATGTTCGGCTTGTTGTTTTGCGTCTTCTTCCCACAATGGGATAGCTTCACGACGATAAGCACGTTCCAAATGGTCGATACGCTTTCCAATAACACGCAAACGTTCGTTCATACTCTTATTTTGCTTTTCGACTTGTTCGATTTGCATAGCTCTCAATTTATCAGCATCCAAATGCTCCAAGTCTTCGGCATTGACTTCCAATCCACCCTTAGCTTTGAGCTCCTCGGCCAACTTTTTAGCTTCGTTAATGCGAATAGCTTCCTTCTCACGACGAATCCTTTCAGCATTACGTTTATTAATTTCTTCTTGAACGCGGAGAGACTCGGCTTCAGATTCTTGCTTTTGTTTGAGAGCGCGTTGAGCAGCAAGCTCAGCTTCACGTTGAGTAGCAAGTGTATCAGCCTGTCCACGACGTAATTCGAGAAGACTACGCTGAGCAATGACCGCTTTACGCTCCTGTTCAACACCAGCCTGAGCCCTTTCGTAGGCAGCCTCGGCTTGTTGCTTGCGTAAAAGGCAGAAATCGGTATCAAAACGCATCAAAACACTAGAAAGGGATTTGGCAATCCGCGTAAGTTGAGATGTAATTAATTCAGATGGAGTAGATTGAAGAGAAACAGAATCCGAAGACTTAATGGGATTAGAAAACAAGTCAGAAGAAAAGCTAATGGAATTTTCAATATGGTTCAAACGAATAGAAAATGCACCTTTCTTGTTACCATTCATAATGAATTTCTCAATTTGACCAGGGTTAAAATCGTAAGGCTCCTCGAATGTAGCAAGGTCCATAACATATTTCAATGAAATGGAATCATAAACTTGAGACAGTTGTTGGAAAAGACGAGTAAGAATAACCTGTTGTAAAGGACGAATGTATTGAGCAGTATCATTACTTTCTGCCAATCTTTTGATGATAGGCTGAAGTTTTTTGCAAATGCTCAATGGATGAAACTCAACTTCCAAAATCTGGTACAAATCACGGATAGCCTGATCACAGAAAGAAAGAACGCCACGAGAAATGGCATCCTTAATTAATGTTTCACGCGTAGGTGTTTTCGATAAGTTTAACAAAAGAGCCAAACGAGCATTCTTGCTCTTGGCATCTTCTGCCTCAATGGAAGGGCCCGATAATTTGTTGGCATCAATAATAGGGATAGAGAGAGCGCTTAAAATTACAAAATTAGCAGTAGCGGGTTTTTGCACATTTGTAAATGTGAAGTACCTATTCCAAGCTGCAGCATGAAGCAAATAATTATCACAAACCAAAAAGATTTTAATCAATTTACGGTAATAATTGCCAAGCATGACTGCAGCAGGAGCCCTCTTAGAGAACGTAAGCAAGCTGTGAATGTCTTCAATGGATCGGAAAGCTTCCTGCCAGAGTTCAAGCTCAACAGCAACGTTTAGCTGAGAGAAACGCATGTCCAGATGACGCTGCATAGTTTCAGCATCATTCAAGTTAATAGAGTGTGGAGCGTTTGAAAATTTAGAAGCATTGCCAAGATGGGACCGAAGGAGTTCACATAGACGGCGAAATTCGGTTTTACGCTGATACTTGAGGCAAAATTGGAATGCAGAGTTAGCAATTAACTGATACATTACTTCTAAACGAGCATTATTACGCAAAATATCAAGAACTGTACGATAAGCATCCCACAAAAATTTCAACCATGGAGTGACCAAAGCACGGTCTGTGCGGCTCTTGGAAAGGTCTCCCGAAACCAAAGACATCATGATGCTCTCGGGAGTTTCAGTAGCCTCAAGATCGTCAACATATTCAACTGATATCTTGTCTGCCTTCTCCTGAGCTTCTTGAACTCTTTTATTAGCAAGTTCAATAAAATGCTTGACTACATTCTCAATAGCGGTAACTGAGGTGTTTTGAACTGCGTTCTTGTAGGTGTACAAGCCTTCCTTTGCAATTTTTCCTTTGCGTAAATGAACACAAAGTTCGATGAAACGCATCATAATAGGCTCGAGAGAAAACCCCTGCGCGTTTCTTGATCTTTTCAAAACTATAGTCTCATGAAGAGATTGCAGTGCTGAGCTGTGCTGATCTAGAGCTATCAGCTCATCGGCAAGCTAATTTATGTTAGTCAAAGTAAGTAAAAAACTCATAATACATACCCTTAGCACATTTTCGGGCTTTCCTTGAGGAGGTGCCATGTTGTGCAGTTGAAAACTTCCCCCTTGTCGTAGTAAAATTTTATTACACGAATAGCGAGCTACCTCGCAGTTTTATATAAGCCACTAAACAAGAGGTACTTAATTCTTGATTTTGCAAAAAAAAATGTTAGCACATGCATATATATATAGTTAGTTGTTCATATCTTTCTTAGGTTTGACTTGAATAAGCATCACTTTTTGTGCAAAGAAATTAGTGGTTTACCGAATACGATAATATGACTAAATTTGAATAGATCGCCTAGTGTGAAGTGCTAACATACTCGTTAATCTATCATGTTTGTTTAAAAAATACCAGTTCAGTTTAGAACAGAGGAAAGCTCTATTTTTGCTTTTATTTGAACGTTTATGGGATAGTAGTCAGATTTTTCTGTTGCCGCTACTAATTACTATCGTTACACAATGTACATCCAAGAAATATTAGTACCGTTATAGTTTTGGAATTTTAGCCGTAGATCTGTTTCTACGCTAATCACCAAGTCCATTCTTTGTTTGATGTATTTGGTGATAAAACTAGTTAGTTCTTAAAATAATCTTTATTGCCGTTGAGTCGATACTCGCTTGAGTTCCTCATCAGGGCTTATGCATTGTTTTATACTTGTAGCATTGTCTAAACTCTTATTTACAATTGGCAACAAACTTATATAAACGTTGAGACCTTACCAGTGAAAGAAGTGTGGTTTGAGCGAAATATTTTCCGAGCCAATCTAAAATTTAAAGTGTTATCCTTGAAAAGTAGCAGAAACTCGCATTACTTTTACTCAAAGCTTGAATAAAGGAAGAAAGATTTAGCGAATATAGTTTGTCAAAGTATTATAATAAAGAGGTCATAACCCTATGTATTCCGAAAGATTTTTTTGTTAAAAAACGCTAAGTCCTCAATCTCTTCGACGCTAGGTAAACTCTAGAGGCCCATTTTGATGAAGCAATTTAATTGTGATTGGTGTAAATGTTAGACTTCTAGAAGAATAAACTAAGTGAAGTATTCGTTGATGGCGGGTACAAAAATATTAGCTTATAAACTATTCACAAAGATTCTTGAAAGGGCTTTTTATCAAGCATCTCGAAAATCTTTGTACTTTCACATCAACTGTATATAATTGTAACTCTTACATTTCCGTAAAATGCAAAATCACGCTTTCCAATTTCCTCTGGTTTTCTTTGAAAACAACACCAATAAATATAAAAAGAGAAAGAACGGGAAGAATAAATTTACCCCTTCCTATGTCCAAACTATTTTCATTTCAGAGTTCAACTGTTTACAATCATCTTTTTATTTCGGTCATTCACGTTACCCCCGCTTATTCTGCTTAATCATCAGCGGCAGAATGCACTATTGAAGTTTAAGCAAAATTGCACCTTTTTCTCGTAAATATAGTTACACCATGAAAGAAATGTAAAAAAGATAGTATGGTAAATCTATCTTGTAAAAGGCTTTCATGCAAACCTTCCGACTTACTTCTACTGGTCGAAATATTCTAAGACCCGATGAACTTGCTTTTCAGCCGAGAGAAGAGATTCCCTATAAATCTTTCCATCCAGACCTACAAATAGACGAACCTTTGGAAATATTAGAAGGTGACCATACACAATATGCAGGCCTTCGTGATTCTTTAGTAACCTATAAATCCGAGAATTCTTATGTGCTTAAAGCTTTGCTCAATGCCAAGATCGAAAACGTAAAGCCAGTAGGTGTTCAAACGGAAAATATTAATCCACAAGAGAAAAAATTTGGATATAAAACTGCGAAACAATTAGATTGGAGTCCAGACGAATATTTCAAGTTCGTTGCTATACATCCTTACTCAAAAACGTCCTTTCCTGTATCCTACGACTTGGATGAGTTAGACACAATGTGGTTAACATATTATAATGAGTTTCAACTTTCATCTAATTCAGAGTGGGAAAATGTTTCTAAAGAATTTTTAGAAATAGTTCTTACCATTATTGAACGCGAATGGCTTTATCTAGAGGCTTGGATGCCTAAGATTGAACCCGTCAGAGTGGAGGATGAACTAGATGGTCGTTGTGTTATTTGTAATGAAGCAGAATGCGAAAACAGTAATGCTATAGTTTTTTGCGATAACTGTAACACTTCTGTTCACCAGAATTGTTATGGAATCCCTTTTGTTCCAGAGGGTCAATGGTTTTGTAAGAAATGTTTACTAGCCCCTCATGAAGTTATATGCTGTGCTTTTTGTCCTGACAGAGATGGTGCGTTTTGCACAACCTTGGATGGACGTTGGTGCCACACAATTTGCGCCATAGCAATCCCTGAAATATCTTTTCACGACACTAGTAGATTAGACTTGGTTCGAAACATTGCTTCAATCCCAAAGTCTCGCTGGAAATTGGTGTGTTGCATTTGTAAACTTCGATGGGGTACTTGTGTGCAATGCTCAGATAAAAATTGTTATGCAGCTTACCATATAACTTGTGCTCGACGTGCAGGTTTTTTTTACAAAATATACTCACATTCTGCAAGTTATGATAGTGTTGATATGGAAACTTATTGTGATAAACATACTCCACCCGATTATTTAAACGGATTGATGAAGCGCTTGTTTCCGTTAGCTGAATTATATTACAAACGCATGGCTACAGACGTTCCACTCAACTTCCAAGCTACTAAAGCGCCTGATTTTGTGCCCGAAGGGCCATGGAAATCGCATCCATTACCGGCTTTTATTGTTGATAAAGTTACCAAAGTTTTATTGTCTTATAATGTTAAAAGGCAAGATCTGCCCTCCATAGTAACTGACATCTGCAAATTTTATCACATGAAACGCCGATCCCGAAAGGATGCGCCATTGCTTAAATCGCAACTCCTTATGGATAGTCTTGAAAATCTCCCGGTGAGGGCTTCTAAAGATCGCGTTAGGTCTTTAGAAGTAGCGAAGGCTCTACAAGATCAATATCAATCATTGCTTACTCTTGTAGAATCTACTGCTAAACGGCAATTATTAAAATGTCAATTATCAAACTTAAGAAAAAAATTTTTGAATTTAAACTATTTTCCTGCTCAACGGTTATTACAGGATACCCTTGTTAAAATTATAGATCTCGATGTCGATGGTCTTTTCAATATGCCGCTCGATAATGGATGGATTGGGTGGGTTGAATTAAAAAGACAAGTATTCAGTTATCAGATCGGCAGTATTAGCTCTCTAGAAAAGAAACTTGAGCCTATTTGGGATGTTGATGGTGTAATACAGTGTATTGATGATATGGAACAATTAACTGCCATGGTTCAGTTTGCACAAAAAACAGAAGGAGAAGTGAAAAAACTATTTATTAAGGCAAAAATATACTTTGAAAGTTTGAGTCTTGATGAAAGAGGGAATCTCAAAGTACCCTCTCTCGGTATTAACGGACTTGAGTATGATAACTGGCCCGGTTTAAACGAGCTTGAAATGAGTCAACTGGATATTCCTTCACAGGGAAATCTTAAGTCCTTACATGATTTTATTGAGGGTTTAGATTTGAATGAAAAAATAGGGAAATTTCCCATTTCTATGTTCCAAAATCAGGTTGCTCAGTTTTCGACAATTGAAATTCCTAAGATGTCTGGACGTGCTAACGGAATGCATAACTTCCATTCAGAAGATGTTACAGGACAAAGCAATCATGCTTTACCAAACAGTGTAACTAAAAAAAATGGCACCAAGCAACCATATACCAAAAATTCGCTTCCCTTTAATGAACGCATCACAAGATCTAAAGCCAAGAAAAACTATTCATGATACTGAAATTATTGTTAAGTTAGTTCATCGTTGCTTTAGTACCTATGACCAATTATTGATATCGAAACTTTATAATATCTAAAACCGTTAATTGTACATTTTAGTTCCGAATAGTTAATTTATTAATATTTTTCAAAAGCAATTTTTCTTAAATTTTCACGCAGTGAAATAGTCATCAAATACACTCACGCTCGTACCCAACAAAGATATTGCTAGACTAGCTTAGTGTGTAGTCTATTAGTAATCATTCTCGGTTTATATATAATCTGCTGCTCCTTTAAAGCGTTTCTATTTGGTATTTCTACTAAGTTACCGACTGTACTAACATATTACGTTACACACACTATCAGTCGTTGTTACATTATTAATCAAGAGTTAACAAATGACCCATAACACTATGCTTCAAAGATTTAATGGTTTATTAGAGCCTACACATTTGTATATTGTATCTGTTGTAGCTTATTCAGCTTGCAACCGACCGGATAAAATAAGTGGGATAGCTAAGGAAGCAATGGAGCATGTGGGACCAAGTATTTATCCAAAATTAAGAGAAGCATTAGTAAAATCATCTCCATTAGTTGGATTTCCTAGAGTATGATTATAATGATCATGTTTTCTTCGATTTCACTTCAGGTGATGCGAAGATAATAGTATTTTAGCAGCCAAACTGTAACTAACAAATTAATAGACCATCAATTCTTTAAGAGAGATGACTACTAACATTCCTCCTCCGTTCCCCGATGAGTTTGCACGGGCAGCAGACGCTGATATTGATACTGGCAAGAGAGGAAAAATCTACTTTGAAAAAACCTATGGTAAAGTCACCCAAAGAGTACTTAGGTCCATGCAATCGTCTTCATTAGATTTGGGTATGTTATTGTAATACTTGATGAAATTTTTAATAGGATTTAATTTAAATAATTTAAAAGGTATTAGCTAACTCTTAAAGCCAATATTGCCCTCGATTATGCTTACGGAAAAGTCCTATCATTTAACGAAGTTGTTTCTCCTTTGGAAACCAGTTTAATGATAATTGCAGCTTTAGTTCCTCAAGATGTGAATCCCCAGTTACGGGGTCATTTAAAAGGAGCATTGAATCATGGCGCTACTAAGGAGCAGGTTATGAGTGCTCGCAATATAGCGCTGGAAATTTCTAAAGAATGTGGAATTCAATTTAAAGGAGATATAGAAACCCTGTGATTTACTTGTTGCATATTCATTTTTTTACGTTTTCGAAAGTATAAATCCGCATACTGAAATTGAAACCGAGAACTTAAATCCATCATATTTATCGACAACATTCTCTTATATCGCATTGAAACCAACTAATTTATAGAACAATTGATTACTAAACAACTCGATCAGATACATTGCCAATTGTATGTGTTTTAATTCAGTAAATGGCAAATACAGATTTTGCATTTAACAAGCTGAAATCCTCAAATTAATGGAGACGAGGCATCATCCGTTATGCTTGATTCATTTGTTTATTAAACGTAAATGCTAGTATTTGTATTTTGTATATTGCGTAGGTGATGAGCCGATTTAAGTCAATGATTTAAAAAGAAAAGCGCAGAATGAGAAGTCTGGATAAACTAAACTTAAAGGAACTTTTTTCTTGACAATTTATGAACATGTTTAATTTATCGCCTTGCTTTCCCGGGTTTTGAATAAACATGTTCCTTTCAACTCAGAATAATCAATAAATTATGTGGCGAACATTTCAAATTTAATACACCACAATAACTAGCACATTTTAAATAGTTTGAAGCGTTTATATCTTATGTTCCAAAAATCTAAACTTTTGTTTACATTTCTCGGAGTGGCCGGAATTGTTGGTTGCCATAAAAGTCCGGATATTACCGAGCAGTGCGAGCGATATTGTTCATGTCGTGACATCTTGACGTTTCCCCATATTGACGGACAACACCAAATAATTTAATAATATGAAGTTTATACTATATGTGTTAGTAAGTTTTAATTATGTTTTCCAGTTAATCTAATCTTGTATAGGCTTCCTTGGTGCTGTTTGGACTGTCAGTCTTGTTGAGTTTGTACAGTAGTGCAAACGTGTACTCGGCGACAGTAATGATTTCTCAAAGTCCTGTTCATATAACAATTGGACTGAACGTTTGTTTATGTCTGTTTTTTGCGATTGCCAATGCCTTAAAAACATTATTGTTTGGTTCGCTTCAGACATTCGAACTTGAGCTTTTATATGAACAATTTTGGATAACCCTTACTGAAATAATGCTTGCGATCACTGTTTTTAGAGAAGCCATATCTATTTCTTTCTTTATGTTGTTAAGTACTTTGATGTTTGCTCGGGTGTTTCATTCCATATGTTCTTTTCGCACAGAAAGATTGCAGATTCAGCTTACAGATCAGCGTTTTCATATTTTCAGTCGCCTAACTTGCGCATACTTTGTACTTTCTATACTGGATGCATCTCTTATTTACCTTTGTTTTACGAGCGAGCATCTTGGCGATAAATCGACACGTATGCTTTTCGTATGTGAATTCTCGGTCCTCCTTTTAAATCTCACAATTGAGGCATCTAAGCTTTGCATATATTTGTATGAGGCTAGACACCTCGATCAGGTTTGGGATGAAAAAAGTACTTATCTTTTCCGACTTGAGGTTTGTCGAGATGGTTTACGCCTTCTTGCATACAGCCTTTTATTCATGTATCAATTTCCCTATGTCTCAGTTCCTATTTATTCCATCCGTCAAATGTACACATGTTTTTACTCGTTGTTCAGGCGTATACGTGAGCATGCGCGTTTCCGACAAGCAACTCGCGATATGAACGCCATGTATCCAACTGCTACTGAAGAACAGCTTACGAATTCAGATAGAACATGTACTATTTGTAGGGAAGAAATGTTTCATCCAGATCATCCTCCAGAAAACACCGACGAAATGGAACCTCTACCTAGAGGTTTAGATATGACTCCTAAACGGCTTCCCTGTGGCCATATTTTACATTTCCATTGCCTTAGAAATTGGCTAGAAAGACAACAAACATGTCCAATTTGTAGAAGATCCGTTATTGGAAATCAATCTTCCCCAACGGGAATTCCTGCAAGTCCCAATGTTCGAGCTACTCAAATCGCAACCCAAGTTCCTAACCCGCAAAACACTCCTACCACAACTGCAGTACCAGGCATCACTAACTCTTCTAATCAAGGAGACCCTCAGGCATCAACTTTCAATGGAGTGCCAAATGCGAATAGTAGTGGATTTGCAGCTCATACTCAAGATCTTTCGTCAGTGATCCCAAGGAGAATTGCCTTACGTGATGGTTGGACTATGCTTCCAATTCCTGGAACGCGTCGTATTCCGACTTATTCTCAATCCACATCAACGACAAATCCTAGTGCTACGCCTACTACTGGGGATCCATCGAATTCCACGTATGGTGGCCCTCAAACATTTCCGAATTCTGGAAATAATCCAAACTTTAACCGTGGAATAGCAGGAATTGTCCCTCCGGGATGGCGACTAGTATCTAGCAATACTCAATCTCTATCTACCAACTCAGCAATGACATCTTTATATCAAAACGCATCATCAGCAGATAATAATCTTGGCTCCTCTTTACCCAACGTTGTACCATTGAGTAGAGGATTAACACAGTCGAATGAAACGTCTAATACGTTTCCCGCTGCTTCATCTAATATATCTTCTCAGCTTCGTGAACTTCATACCAAAATTGATGAATTACGAGAAACGGTTTCTAACTTTCGTGCTGATTACAATAGTATACGTACATCTTTAAATCAGTTAGAAGCTGCAAGTGGTATTAATGAAAGGATACAAACTACTTCTGCTGATTCACTATTAAATTCCAATGGTATGAGTGGGACTGAAGGATTTGAGAATACGCAGACTTCCATTACAACGAACGACAATCAATCATCGATCTTAACCAGTTCAGATCAAACATCCCCATTTGCAACTGATGAAGATCGACAAAACTCACGAAATGTACAATTAGAAACTGTGGATGAAAATTTTTGAAATTTACTATCAAACTTTTTTGATAATAATGAACGACCTAAAAATAAAGAAGTGATAAGTCATTTACTAATAAATAAATAATTTCTCTTGTATAAACATTTTTCAATCAATAATTAAGCAAACGATTATTGCACTCGTGATAATAATAACATATTTGTAAACAGCAAAAGATTTAGCGACTGCTGATAAAAATTACACAACCATTCACATCACAAGATAGGATAAAACTCAGATTGTTTGAGTTGAAACAAGCCTTCCCGCTAGTTTGTATATTCGAAACTAAACAACGCAAGTGTAGCATCAAAAAGGGAAATCACCAGATACAAGTTCTTCCGGAGGAGTGAGAAAAGGATTATCAGTGCTATTATGAAATTTCGGTAACTCCCCCTTCGCTATATGACTGTTCATATGGACAGAAGGTAATGGCGTAGGCTCAATTTTGTCAATCGCAGATTTGTCAAGTTTCTCATCAGAGAGTAATGGCAAATGATCTTCTTTGTTGTTAGAAGGTGAAGGAACACGATCTTGTTTTTTTTCAGAAGGTGAAGGCACATGATCTTGTATCTTTTCAGAAGGTGAAGGCACATGATTCTGTTTCTTCTCAGCAGGAGAGGAAGGGTCATCGTCATGACTGTGATGATGATGGTGGTGATGATGGTGATGATGATGGCCTTCATGATGCAGGTCCTTATCGCTTTCATGGTTATTATGGTGATTAGTAGATCCTGACTCTGAAGACTTCTTCAAATTAGAGTTAGAGCTTTCATGTGATGTTTCAGATGAGTCGGATGATTTAGGTAGAACCGGGAGGGCAACATCGAGAAGAGGAAGGTGAGATTCTAAGTCAAAAAACACAGTGCCAGTAGGAAAGTCCTCGTCAAAATCGCCGCTTACCCTTGTCCCCAAGGAGTTAATTATATGGTCTAAGCAACGGCTCAACTGCTCCCGAATAGCTGTTACATCTGGCTGAAATGTAGACAAATTCCACATAGAGCTAGTGGGCATCGGTGAATGTAACAAACGCCGAACCAGTTCAAGGGTAAAAGCACAAACGTGTGCTCCACAATCATATCCATTTCTTTGTTGTTGTACGGGCATACACTCTATTGTAAATTTTTTTTTGAAAAGATCCGAAACACGGGCCAAGGCACTGCGACAATCTTTTGTCTTTCCGTTGCTGAGAGAATCATAATAGTAACATTGCCCATCAGGAATACTTGCGACCATTAAAGACCAGTGTGAACCTCCACTTCCTGCCGCATGTTTATCCAAATCATTGATAGGCATAAATAAATATTTGCAGTTCATTAACTTTTTAGGCAAAGCAACTTTGAGCTCTTCAGGAGAAATAGCAGCTTCTGCTAGTAGAAAAACTAACGAAGGGCGAAGCAGCAAAATTTCATTAGCTTGATTTGGGTATGAGGGAAACCATAGGTGCTCAATTAACTCGTCAACATAATCAATACTCACATCAGTGAACCTAGCTTGTATTAATTGAAAGATTCATTTCAGATGCACAAAGTAAAAGTAAAACATGTATCCAAATTTCCTTACCAGTTTGGCTTTTTTAAGCTATCCACGTCTTCCTGCTTAAAACACACATCAAATACTTAATAGCACAAGTTAGTTTTTATTCAGCAAACTTAAACGCTTCTAGACAGAGATTTCACAATATATGTGTAAACTTACATTCAAGAACGGTTGGAGAACTGCTCATTTAAAAATTGTTTAAAAGTAAGTACGAAATGGGGAAAAAAAGGAATTTAAACAAACAATAGGTCCGCAAACAAAACAGCTCGAACGGAAGAGTAACACGAGTGTTAAAATAAAATGTTTATTTTATCGGGTTAAAACAAACAAAAAAATCACGAGAATTGAAAGCGGAACCAGAGACCGGGAATACAGCGTTCCTATACCAAACAGAAGTAAGGCTCAATAAACAAACAGGATTGGACGGCTTAATTAAAATAAAAAAAAACAACTGCAGAGTAGGCGGCAGAAATAAACAAATTGCAACGTGAAGAGAAAGGAACAAATGGAACAGGGATAGCGGAGTAAGCTAAGGACTTTGATCATAGCGGACCTTTACAACAGCCTTAACTTAAACAAGGAACCAAAGCACAATATACCGTAAGCGTTGTAAGCATCGTAAAGTAGAATACCGAATACAAAAGTAGCATGCAATTTCCAAATTCCAAAAACCTTATTGCAAGTCAGATAATCCGAATGTAATAAATGAGAATTTCATGAAACGGCATGTTTTGAGATAAAAACATTAAATAAGAGACAAAGGAGAAATAGCATATACAAGTACAAAATTTAAAGGCCACTTGAAAATTCAGAAACTAGTCGTATCCACATTGACACAGCAGAATGAAATATATATATATACAGACAAAAGGCACCAAGGTAACTTTTCCAAGTTTTAAATAATCAGATTAAATATTTTCAACAGAAAATAAAGATAAATAGATGGAAGCAAAAAAAAATTTGGAGGACCAAACACAGTAGTAAATTTAACCAATTGAGTGAGAAGAGAGTAACCTTCGATCCATTATGGGCCGACGTGGCTGTTCATCTTGTTGATTTTGTTGCGGAGTATGGGAAATGGGAGATTCAATAGAGCATGAAACATCGGTAGGGTTGTAATTCTGCCCATTTTGCCGATACCATGAAAGTAGAAGATCACCGTATGCTTGAAGGTCCTCCAAAGATATAAAAAGATTGAAATCATTAAACACAAAAAAAGATAACTCCAGATGATTTAATTCGTGCAAGGGAATACCACCAACTTTTGCATAGCGACTGTTAGTATAGAAGACATCGCTGAAAAATTTGCTTGCGGCCGTAAACCCAGCGATTAAGAAACGATGAATATTAAAGCTGTTGATAAAGACAGTGAAATGAAAATGATGAACAATTCTGTCAAGGTAAATCAAAACACTTAAAAATACATCGTTAGTTGCAGGACAGTACTTTAAGATTCGTGTTAGATAAGCCTGAATAGATATGGAAGGCACATTTTTTGCAGAAAATATCAAACAAGGGTTCTTTAAACTTGTTGGAGATAATGGTATTTGATCTGATTCAGTAGCTTCCTGCTTGCTATCGTTCAAACGCGTTAGACGCGAGAGAAACACAGATATCATTTCCAAGAGCTTTTCTTGATTAAAAGAAGAAAGCTCCAAGTGTTCTTCATCTTCATCTGTGTTATCTTTTGAGGTTAAAAGCGTAAACGCCAAGGACATAGGACTATTATAAAAATGTTTGGTAAATGGACGAATACGTCTTTACTGTCTGTGACGCCAATCCTAGACTTTAAGTTATTGCGAAATCTTGCGTGTTCTTGTCAACCGGAATACAACGTTGCGTGCACTTATTTAGATCGCTAATTTTTTATGAAGCACTAGTGAAATGTAACAAACTCGACTGTAAACATTGCAGATTAAATCACGAGCGTTTCTTCATAGTACTTTTTCTTGATTCAAGTAGATAGATGAATGTAAAAGGATTAATAAATTAACTTTTTATATCTCAATTTAAAATCCGTATTATTCGCAAGAATCAGTTTAGTTGATTCAAAATCGATTAATTTTTAAAAAAAAGAGTTATGATTCAAATATACAGGAAGCAATACAGTTTTACTAGGAGTCCAGAGCTATTGTTACGAAAATTCTAAGGCTAAATGGGATTTAAATCAAAGTATATAATCGGGTTGGCCTGCGCACCAAGTAGATAATATTTACAAAGACTGTAGTAATATAGCGTTTATATTGAAAGACGGCTGTAATCTGCCAAAAAAAAGAAATCAAAGAAAAAAAGCAAAAGCATTACGATAGTGATTTTCATCTATGTAAAAAGTCAAGTCCTAAAAGCAACGAGATTGGAATTTAAAACGAAAAAGTTTAATGGTTTTAGCTGAGTTTTGTCGTTTTTCTCTAACTATTTAGGGATAAGGGAAGAGAGGATTCAAAAATTTCTTAATAATCCAAATGTATAAATGATGAGATATATAAATCCAAAGTATTAAACTTCGTTTTCATTTTAATTTTACTTTTTCGTTTCCTTCATAAAACTGCTGAAGATACTAATTCTCAAAATTTTGAGTTTACAATAACAAGGTTAGTCACTTTAGTTTATATTAATGATAAACAACAAATATTCATACTTTTTCCAGTGTATAATCATAATAAATCCCCATTTTGGCCAACATGAACAAAAAAAAGTCAGTATGATTCAACCAGATGGGCTGGAAGAGATAACTTGAATAGTAAGATCCTGTAAAGGCTACTCAAATCAATGTTTAGTATGTTGTCTTTCAAATTAGAAGAAAAATTGCTATCATCGTAGGCTATGCATATCCCGTTTATGCCAATTTCTACAGTCAGATTACATTCAAACAATTAACTTTAACACAGTTTACATCATCTGAAATAACAATTCATTTTGGTAGTATAATTTGAGATACAATCACTAATAGGAAAAATTATGGAGGATGGAAGTATTAAGCCTTTATTTTTGAATAATCACTCATTTCAGAAACATGCAACCAGTCCTATAAAATACCTTATTTTTGCAATCAAATTCTTTAAATAACTCGATCAAATTTAACCGTATCCGAAGACATGGCTTTACCAACGCTTGTTGTTCAATTAATGTAAAAAGTGAGACTTGGGTCTAGATATTTTACCATATATGGAGTGCACACAGTATGAGCTAGATTTGGCGTGCAATATATCTCCATTTGTTTGATAATAACAAAAATCACTCTTCCTTCATCTTCAAAAGACTGTTAAATAGCCAAGTACCAACTTATTCGGGTTTTCCACCAGGAATCAACTAGATAGTTAGTGTACAAAAATTCCTTTATTATTTTCATTGACATACCATGCACATCCCATTTCCGTTCAAAAGCATTTCAGAGTGTTTTTCGGTAACGCCGGTAACAGTATCACTTCATAGAAATTAGCAAAGATAATTAAAGTTATTATATTTCATACTATTCTGTAACATCTTTTAGAACAATATTCACATAATCATCGAATCCAACAAGTGTCCCCGCAAATTCGCGTTCACTTTTCATGATCACCCATAAGTTTGATCCAATGCATTTATCAATTAATTCTGCTTGTTAGCATGAACAGATTTACCCAGGGCATAAATCAATAATTTTTCCCTTTTCTTATTATGAAACTAATTTAGAATGTACTAATAAATCTACATACCTAAAGGTAAAATTGTCATCGACATGGTGGAGGTGGATTGCAAGTTCACATAAATTGCTACTATACAAGAACCATGCTATCATTTTACCTGAACACATAGTGTTAAGGGAATATCATTTATTGGAATCTTGAAGATTTTATAAATAAGAGGTTATCGTTTCATTAAAACTGTGGACATCTTATTCGGTCTTATTTTTTGGTCTTGTCGTTTGTCAAAATTACACAGTTGTCGAATAGCGATCCATTTCTTTGAATGAATCCAAGCTAAAGCTGTCTAGTTATAACTTACCCCAAGTATTTATTGCTACGATCAGGAATTAGTTATCCACATATTTTAGCCACAAAGTTCGTTAAATAATTAAGGTTTCCGTACCTGGTTCTCATATTCTAAATATTTGCTATTGCTATTTCTTAGTACGGAAAGTATAAGAGTTGGTTTTTTGCCTTCACTTACTTATAACGTTCACTACTTAGCAAGTGAACTTTACAAGCAATATTCCGCATGGATGCAAATCAGAAGTTATTAGATTTTGCGAAGCTTTTAAATCAAAAGAATGATTCTCGTCCTGTAATTGAAAAATTGAAGGATAATATAAGTGGTGATTTATTGAATTACTTCCTCAATCTTCTAGAGGAAATCTCAAAGTTGGATACAGACCAACCCTTAAGTGTTACCTCTCTACGATGTTTGCAGCTTTTTGTTCATCTTACATTTTTGCTTGGTGTTTATACTCAACTCCCCAAAGAAATGCTATCGCAAGCGAAAATTAAGGCATTACCTATTTATACCCCCAAAAAAAATCTGGTCCAAATTTACAATATTTTACTTCCTTTATTGTTAACTCCAAGTTTATTACAAGGTCCACTTAACCTTCACTATGCCGACTTATTGTTGCTTCATTTATATTTGTTGAACTGCCATGAACAAGGTTCTCTCATTGAAGAACCCAGGCCTTTATTTTTAGACCCTTCATGGAAAGAAAAAGTAACGAGCATAATGTCTCCACAAATGGTTGATCCATCTAAAATGATTTCTTCTTGTTTATCGCTATTACAACCGAATGTAGATAACTGGTTGCAAGATAAATTGAAACATTATTTAACTACCTGTCTTTGTAGAGAAACTGGCGTGCAAGGATTTCTCAAAGTTTATATGCAAGCACAGCCAAATTCAATCGAACGCGCACGACAGGCCGCTCATCTGATTTCATCTGTTCCAAAGGATATCTCACCACAGAAATATTTTTCGTGTATTCTTCCTCAGGTTTGGAGCCTTTTCAGCACTCAACCTCGATTAGCGTCACAACTCATAATTGCTGTAACAAATACACATTGTGATATTGTTACCTCTTTTCTTCTTAAAAAGCTCCAAATACTCGAAGCACCGAAAGTCATCGATTTATCCCCATTTGAAAATGCATTGGACGTTCTTCAAGTATTAGTCTACATTCAAAACGATGATATAATTCGCATATGTGAATCTTGTGTACCAAGTCTTTTGCACTTACAGGAGAACACAACTTTACGTTCTAAAGTTCAGGATATCTTGCTTCGTATTATATCAGTCTGTGGTACCAAATCGCTGTTAAGGAATTTAACAAATGCAAAACATCTTCGTATATTTTGCGAGAGACTGACAAAATCACAATTAGCAATGTTCCTGCCTAACTTGTTAGAAATATGGGTCCAGCAGCCACCAGACAAGCGTTTGGAATTACTCGAACTTGTTCAATATGCCCTGTCTAATGTTGATTCAGATGAAATTCCTAGTAATGTAATGCTGTCTGTCTGCACTAATCTGATCAATGAAGTGGCTAGTCAAAATAAGTATTCCTCTACAGAAATATCCCAGATTACTACTAACCGAGAAGTTGAAGAAGAGAACGAAGAGATTCTTCTTGTTTTGCTTAACATTATATCTTCAGTTATCGGGAGAAACGCTGAACTAGATTTGGAAAACCCTATTTCTTCATTACTTCCTGCACTAGAACAGCTCTCTAATTATAGTAACCGAGAAATTTCTGACCTTGCAAAGGACGTTTACAAAACTCTTATACAATCTAAAGATGACTATTCGTTAGCACTGTCATATACTCAAAGTGACTTGGTGCCAGTGAGAGGACAAGGAGTTTATATGTTAAGGAAGCTAATAGAGAAGAAAGATGATCGTATTAATCCAGTTCGTGTTTTGCACGTTTTAATAAACTTGTTACGTGATGAAAATAGCTACGTGCATTTGAATGTCATATCTGCAGTGGTTTCTCTGTGTGATAAGTATGATGATTCATTGATTCGTTTACTTAAAGAGTATACGAACACAAATAAATTTACCGTAGATGAAACACTTTTGATCGGCCAAGCTATTTATCAGACTATGGAAAGGCAAGGTGAATTGGTAGCAAAATTCTATGGCCAAATTGAGCAAACATGTTTAAGTATGCTTAATAACGAAAATACTGATATAAAAATTTCTTCCTTGAATATTGCTAGACTTTTGTGCCAAATGACCTCAAGTGATGCTTTCATCGAATCTGCAAAAAATATTTTGATTTTAGAAATGGGAAGTGACAAGCAATTTCTTCGACGAGCAGCAGTGCAGCTTCTTGATTCTTGTAAGCATCTTCCTGATTCTGTCATAACGACACTATCTTATGTTGGTTCACACGATAAGGATGATTTTATTAAAGAAAGCTGCTTGAACATTTTGGCTAATCAGGCCGATGCAGCGAAATACTATTTACAATAGCGTTTGTAATTAATATATGTTTATTATTAACAGACACGATTTAATCAACAAAAATCTGGTTTCGTTAAAATTAGACTGTTAAAATGGCCTAAAAACATTATTATTCGTGAAGCAACATGCAAAATTTAGTGATGATTTATCTACACTTAAATTGTTAAAAAAAAATTCTAAGCTTAATTAATGTCATTTCATCATTGATAATAAGAATAAATTCTTAAAAATATACTTGCAAAAGCCCTGACGAAAAAAGCAGGAAAAATACATTGAAAATTCAGTCGCCGAATCAACCGATGTTAAATATATCCACTTGCCTCTAGTTTTCTAAGTCTTTCCTTTAGCTTTTTAAGTCTTCGCTCCATATAATCAGTAGCAATTTTTATTTTACCATGTTCAAGATTCGGATCACTATTTTCATAAACGAAATCCCTATCGCGTTCGACGCTGTCCAACCTAGAAGTAATCCACAATTTAAAAGCTGTGTCGTCCATTGGAATGTGGTCAAAATCTAAGTCCCTGGATGAATCTGAACGAGAAGATGTTGAGGGAAGCTCAGCATGCAATATTTGTTGCATGTACCACCATTGCAATACAAGCATACTAAACATAACCACCAGAAGTAAGTGTGTAGGATGCATTAGCCAGGTAATTATGGTAAAGGGAAAGGTATACAATTTTGTGAGAAAAGATGATGATTGCTCGATTGAAGAATTGTCTACTTTTTCAGGAGCAACAGACGTTTCAGACGCATGCTTATTCTTTTTCTTGGTATGTTTAGTTATTTTCTTCCTCCTTCCCTTAGGAGAGACCTTATAGTTCTCAAAAGCAGTCAGAAGATCTTTAACGTAAGATGCTTGTCCCTCTTGGGCGCCCTTCTCTATTGGACCTTTAAGCCACGAACTTTTGCTCCATTCCACTGAATAGCTTATATTTAATTTCGTTTTTGAAGAATGAGCCCAGCTAAGTGCATATAAGGTCTTTACGACAAATGAAGTACCACTGGGAACATCAGGTGTTGAGGTAGTAGATAAAATTTCAATATAATTGTTTATGTCAAGGTGTTGTATTGTGTCGGTAATGTAGCAACTAGTTTGTCGGTAAGGGGGGGCAACGGGTTTGATGTATTGTACCTTACGATTCCATTTATCATCAATTTTTTCCCATTTTCCAATTTTAATTTCTGTAAGTTTTTCTGATTTAAAAAAGTTAATTATCCATGTGGTATCAGAGCCGCATAGTAAATTAAATACGGTGGACACTGAAAGGTTAACAACATCAGAACATAATACATGCGCTAATGGCGATCCTGTCCACTCTGTTGGAGGGTGTGAAGTCACCTCGGAAACAGATAGTAGTGAAGTGTCTGCCCCATCTTCATTCATCTTTTTAACAGAGTTACCGTCAGATAACACGACGTTGTCTGAATGGGAAGAGCCTTCACCTTTTGGTGATTCATCAGAAACATTGGACTGTGCATCTTCATTTGCTTCATCAGTGTTATTATCTTCATCATCATCCTCACTTGATTCATCATTAGCTTCAGTACTGGTTCCTTCATCTACACCTTCAGACCCTGCGGAAGAGTCTGCGTTTATTGACTGGTTTGAAGAACCACTGTGATGATTCCCAGAAGCATCCATAACACCATGGCCATTGGCTAGCGTGGTTAAAAAAGGGTGTGTATTTTTCCAAATTGCAATAATTAACTGATAAGTAGTGTCTCTAGAAATAAATGAAGCAAAAATATACCGGGCATGCAATGTTGTAATTTGAATAGCGTTAGGAAATACAACAGCGGTTGATTTTTTCTCAACTGAAACAATTTCTGTAACTGGTATAACAATATTGGTGACCCAACCAAAGATGCTGGAATTAAAACATATATGCGATTCAGAAAGGTACATCCTTCCGTGTAAGAAAATATCACGTTGTAATGCGCAACCGTAGTCATCAATCAAATGATCTTCGGGTGGGAGTACTTTAAAAATTCTATGGAAATCTCTGTTTCTTTTACTATTCGCAAACGCATAACCAGAAAGACGGGCAGAAACACCATTTGAAGAAGTTATAGAGACTTTCCGAGAAGGTGCTGTAATAGCAGAGCCTTGACTCAAGGTGTTTTCTAATGGAGGTAAATTAAGGTGACCAGTTGAAGATGCTTCATGGTGATTTGACCCTGAATGAGTACGCTCAAGTGGTCTGGATTCTTCAGCTATTTCTTCAGTATTCTCTGTATGGTTTTGCTCTGAATAACTTGTCTCTTCATTCTCTGCCTCATCTGCTTCGTTCTCCTGGTTTTCAAAATTTTCCAGTTTCAATTCGCCTTCACCGAATGGAGCCTCTTTAGATGGACTCTGCCTACCATCTCTGGCCTGTTGTTGACCTAAAGTCGAATGGCTACTCGCCTCTGAAGAAAGCTTTTCATCACTCATAAACCTTGGGTTACGGAATAAGCTAAAACCTCTATTTCCTTCGTTATTGACTCCATTTTTCAAGCTTTGGGATTTAGTTGGAGCAGTATCATTCAAAACGCCGCTTAACCTATTTACCGCAGTGTTCAAGAAACCAGCAAAACCGTTTTCTTCTTTCATCTAAAGTATGGTAATTGTCAGATCTTAACCAAAAAGAAGCTACGTATTAAATCGATGAATAAACAGTGCGATCTGATAACTGCTCATATGCGTAGGTTTTCTAGGGAACGCTCGTAGCTTTTCTATAAGCGTAATTTAAGTGGATAAAACAAAAGTCCCCACAATCAACTCTCCAGATTCACTAGCCGAATGTGGATTTTAGTTTAGTGGTAACCTGATTCTTTCTTGCAATTATAGGCAGAAATCCTCAAGCTTTTAAGAATAAATCTTTAAGAAATTTCAAAAAAAAACTAGATAGCCCCAAAATTCAAGAAGCAAAGAGAAAAGAGGAACCGTCCAAGTCTTGGTATTCTCTGAGGAAACGATGATTCACACTCAGTACTAGTAAAGGCTAAGTAACTGATGAATAGATGTCATACATACTGAATCGTTATTAATAGATAACGCGAGTTAATGTTTATTAGTGATAATGTTATTAAATACGGAAAACTCCGTTAACAATAATATTCCAGCTTCTCAACAGTCTTAAAAAAATTGAGGAACACGTCTTGACTAAATTAGAATTTCTAACTTTGATATTTAAAATGATATACACATTGTTCAATTCTGTTAAATTATTTGCTACTGTGTTCATTTTGTAGTCAGAAACCTACCTCAAGAGATGAATGTCGTTACCTTGGCATATAGAATCTTACCTCGCAAATGCTACCATCAGTTTAAAATGTTGATTTACTGCCGCAAAGTTTCAATGAAAACATCATTGCGAGCTGTTGCTATAGTGTATTTTGTTTAATGAATAAGAGAAGATGATTATATTTTAAAGAATGCAAAAGTATTATTAAATAAATGGATAGAATAGAGATGCGTCACAAAATTATAAATATTGGACATTAAAACAAACATAGGATTCACCGAATTATAGTTAAACAATATGGCCGGAATTTTGAGATTTATAGAACACATCAAAGCTTTGTTTTCTATTATCTCATCTAATAGGTAAGGATCATGCCAAAAAAAACAACTAAGGATTCACTCGATATGCAACTTGACAATCAATTTTGTGCATACTCGTACTAAAACTTCGTAATTGAACTTGTTCAGCATCTCTTAAAATCCTAGGGTCACTGTCTACCCAATCTGTTGGAACTTCGCTGTCTTTATCAGCGTATACCAAAACGTTAAACGTACACTGTTCTTCTAGTTGAGGCAAAAAGGTCACTGTAGCAGTGATTTGACGAATTAGAGCTTGAATTTCTTTTTGTACTCGCAGTTCATCTTCTTTGTTGCCAATGTTCTGAAATTGATCAGCTGTGTCAACCATCTCCACATTAAACTGCCACCGCTCTAAATCTTCACCTGAACATTTACTAGTAATTACCAAAATCAGTTTTTGAATTTTTTTTGCAAACATCCATTCTAAAAATTTGTTAATTCCAAAAGTGATAATAGAACAACAACTCACTGTGTAACTGAGATACAATTTTTCGAATGTAAGTCTTGACCTCTTCATCTACACTGACAAGCATATTTAATCCATATTTCCGAACAACTTTGAAGTCTTCTGCTGGGTAAATTCCTCGTTGAAAAAGGATTGAGTTCACCGCATATTCTTCATTAAGTTAGCATGGCATATTTGAAACATTTACAAACCAAAAAATTCGCTAACAAGTTTGGAAGAACCTTTCAGTGAAAAATTCGTTCTTATGGGAACGCTAGACATGTTGTGTTGTAGATTTTTGTAATAAGCAATAGGTTGTGTAGTAATTGAGTAGGTACTGCCATGATGGTTGCTTAGAGGTACCCTTTCAACGTAAAAGCAACCATATAAGCATTTAACAAACAAAAGTGAAAACTTTAATAATAAGACTACTAAAGCATTTACGCAAACTTGAAAGTAACTAATCTGTCATTTTAAACTCATTTCACTATCTCTATCATTAAAAGTCATTGATCGTAATAATGTCAGTTTGGGGACAAAATAAGTTCATCTCCTCTTTCAAACTTTAAAACATCTCTCCTTATTTCGTTATGGACTCTAAAGCCTTTTTCCAACATGATTATATAGCAAATAATAGCCCGACTCTCCATCTCTTTTTTCAAGAGCAAGTCTATAACGTCCATACAAACCCCTAAACTTAGTCAGTGAAATGTTCTATGTTTTTAATTAACTTACCTTTATTACAGGGGCAGGAAGCCAATGCTTTGGTGGTAATCGCCGAAACCCATTCAGTACCATTTAATCGCAAATTGAGAATCTTTAAATATATTCTCCAAAACTTGGCGACGGATTTCAACTTTTCATTATTTAGAGTGATATCCAAAGTCCTTAAAAAGTACTGTGAGTTTGTTGGCTCAATCTGTTGAACGGCAACATAAAAAAGGTACCAACAAGCTGTAACAACAGCATTTGAAGCAGATTTTAAAATTTTCATAGCCCTAATTTTTGGTTTGTTCTCTTGTCTCAACTTAGATTCAAAAAATATATAAACTTCCCATATAGCCGTATTTGCACTGAAAAGTGTAACTCCCTTTTCAAAAAAAGGTCGAACCTTGGGTAGATTATAGAATTGAAGAGTGGTAGCTTGATAATAAAAAATCAATGAACAATAAGAAAAATAGCATTCCATTTCTGAAGAAGCCCCCCATCCATAGCTTTCGAATTTTTGAATGCATAAATACACACAATTATCCATTGAATCCATATCAGTACAGTGTGTCCATATAGTATAGATAAGACAAACATACAGCAATTCTTCCTTGCTGGCGCAATTTTCCAACATACCAAATAGCATTTCGGATGCTCGATTATTATCGCTAGTTAAAGATTTATCACCAGGAAACAACAGGCATTTTATAATAACTAAGCATCCTTCAGTATCATTAATAAGTAGCTTTCTAAAAGCCCAGTTTTTGTATACATTTAAATTATCAATGTAGCGCAATTGGGAAGCATGGATCTGAAAAATTGTTTTAAAAATTGTTTCAGCCATAGTAAAAGCACCACTTAAGTGTTCCAATTGAGCGTAAGTGTTCCAAACAGACACTGAACTATCGTATTTTTTGAGAATCTTCTTTACAATTTTACTGAATTTGGTTAGAAGGAAACAAAAACATCTACTTACTTCACTTGGGGTTTCTCCTCACTTAGGTTCTTCGTCTCCATTTGCTTTAAATAAATTAAATAAACGCTCGCTAAATACTCATCGTCCGCCGAAAATACTAGTTGATGAAAAGCACGCTCCATTGATTCCTTCACATGATGTGCAAGGTTGTAATCAAATAACTTGAAATTTAAATTTTTAAACGACATAAGAGAAATGAAGAGATCAATGTATGAAGGTAGTATACTACAGGGAAATTGAAAGCTGTTTTTCTCAGCTATCTGTCCATTTATAAAGGATTCACTGGAAGCCATGCCAAAAAGCAAGTTGTAAATTCCTTTGTCATAAGAAGCAAACCATGAGTTTGTTGAAATCCCCGGTGGAAAAAGAGGTACTCCGCAAAATGCAAAAAATTTATACTTGAATGCGAAAGCAATCGTTTCGCTTTCAAAACAAACTATAAAGTCTTGTATGTCATTGAAGACAATATACCTAAATGGATCATCTATTCCTGAAAGTTTTCGACAACTCATGGTACTACGTGGAGGAGGATTAGTATCAAATTTGCTTTCGTTAAGATACCATAACTTAACTGTTTGAAATATTCCAATTTCTGAACTGAAATTTTGATTTTGCTGGCTGGACTCATCATCAAGGACGTTACACCATCCCCTAGCATTTTCTTCAGAAAACTTCGGAGTATCTGAATTCCAAAATTTAGAAAAGCTTTCAAAAAAAGTACTGTCAAGTTTTTTTTCCAAATACCGCGGATAAAAATAACATAACTCCATGTTAGCTTGAAAAATGGACCAAGCAAGCTCATAGTATCCGCAATTCTTCAGAAAATCGCATAGTCGGATAAGCAAATGTAATATGGCCTCCTCTACTTCAAAATTGGAAGTTACGTCTGTCGATTCTCTTTCCTTACACGATTTTCTATCGGATAATTTTTGCTTTAAAAATTTGAAGCACTTAGAAAACATGTTTAGACAATCATTGAAAGTAAATTCTGATATTCCAGTAAAATATTCGGCATATTTCATCCACAAATTAAGATAACCTGGATGCTCAATCAATACTTCTTCGAATTTCTGATTAGTTTCTTCTTTACTCCATTCTTCTGAGCCCAATTGGAGATAATATGAAACCAATATTTCATGATCACATCCTTTAACTTCTTTAAGTGCCTTTTCCAGAATTGATAGTTTTACGCTTCTACTATTGTTTTCAATCTTCAGTTTACCTTTAATGTCGTCGGAATTGCTCCGTCGAAATTCATCAAACAAAAGTCTTTCTTGATACTCACACATTTTTATCCATAACCTTGCTTTTCCTGGGTTTTTTTTTATTTCTTCATCTGTTTCCTTAATAGCCTTCAGAATATTTAAAGAAAACGTTGACTTCTCGGATGGATCCGAGTTTCTATTAACCAACAATGGAATAAATCCCTGCTGCCCATCTTCAAATTCACTTTCATCGTTTTCTTTTTCATCAAAGCTTCTTTCTTCATCATATTTGATTTCCAACGATTTTTTCTTATTCAGGGTTATGCCCTCCTTTGACTCTTTGACTATTCGTAGCAGAGGAGCAGATCCATATACGGAACTTGAAGATCTATGATATTTAGGAACGGGCCTCTTATTAATCCCGTAAAGTAAATTTTGCTTTTCTCCTTTCGTGTCTACAGCGAAATTACTTTGAATTGATCGATGCGAAGGGAAACTCGATTTCGCATGATTTGAGGAAACTTGATCATGAGATGATCGATATTTTTTATTGCTCTTTGTAATTGGATTTTTTTTTGCCTTGACTGAGTTAAAACTCGAAAATTTTGGAACAGACGTGTTATGATTAGACGGCATTATAGGTGTTTATGAATTAATAGAAAAAAAGTACAAAGGCTCCCATAACTAATATTCTTTGAAATGATCCAAATATACTAAATAGTTTCTGCCGTATATACCAGTATAATTTGCATATGCTCGTTGACAAAATATTTGCTGGCGTTAGCAGCAACACTTGGTTATTAGCATCAACTAACGATTAAGCTAACACTTAATGGCAACATTCTTCTTCAACGTTTTACTTTTTTAATTTTAAAAATTATTAATCTAAAAGCCAATCTTGGAGAGTTGTGCTTAAAGGTTGAAAGATTTGCTCGCGATCAAATCCTTCATGAGGAAACTGGGCAAATTTTGTACTTCAAAATCTAATTTCGTCATCTAGCTTATATTTGAATAAAAACTATCACAAAAAACCCACGATATGTCCTCCATTGATAAACGGGATCTTAGAAAACGATATAGGAACTTAATAAACAAAGTTCAAGGTCATGTACAGCTTTACTTTATAATTTACTAACATTTTAGCAGAAAGTCGTTTGGAACTGGTTGATGAGGAAAACAATAACTTATATGAAACTATTACTACTGCTAATGATTTATTTTCTTCAGGTGAATATCAGTGTATCTTTGTCAGTTGTTAACATAATTAATAGTTGATGCTCCTACTGAAGCAACCTTAGATGCTTTACTGCTTACTAAAACGGTTGATCTGGCTTCCATTAAAGCTAGGCAGCTTCATATTGGAAGGCCCAAGTTTAATATTGAACTATTCACAAAAAATATTAAGCAATTCCTCAACTATCCTACTTCCCACTCGAATGTTACTCGAATCCAAGAAATTGACACAGCATGGTCAAGACTAGGGAAATTGGCAAGTAATTGCGAAAAACAGCCCGCTTCTCTGAACTTGATGTATGTAAAATAGTTTCTCCAATAGCGTATCTAACCTCTTTAGGGTCGGTCCTTTATCATTTCGCAAGAAAGAAAGAAACATCCAGCGGCGAGAAAGACTACAAAAAGCCCCGAATGTGCTAACTCAACCTACTATGGTAATTTTTATTTTTTTTATATTTTCTAACTCAAGAAGCTGAATGAACGTAACATTACTACCCAAGAAAATAACACCACTAAAAATGTCTTGCACATATCTCGTTTACTTCAAGCACACCAGCCTGTTAATTTTTTGAAATTCATCACCAATCCTCAAAGTTATCCTCAAACAGTGGAGAACTTGTTTTATGTCAGCTTTTTATTCAAAGAAGGCAAAGCTGCCCTCGTAGAAAACGAAAGCGGGATTCTCATGCTTGGTAAATCAATTATATTTAGAATTTGAACTATTATTAACTTGTAAGAAACACGCATTCCTCCAACGGACGATCAAGTCGTGGCAGGCGAAATAAGAAACATTCAATTGGTACTGGATATGACAATGGATTTGTACGAGGTGGGTGTATTCATGTTTAAAAATTTTTCTAACCTCTCGAATGACAGAACATAATTAAAGAATACAATATCAAAGAAAGCATTATTCCTACTCGAGCACCCGTTGAAACATCTACTAACAGTAATACTTGGTATGGCTGATACTAATACAACAATCTTTAATTTCAAGTTTAATTACCCATATTTGACATAACGCTTCGTAATTAAGATAAAAACAATATATTAATAGATGATAAAAATAAGAGCTTTCCATAACCCAAACCTTTTATACAATCAAGTCAATTCCTTTCTTTTTTAACAAGAAGAGATCTGATTCAATAAATAAATAATAAATAATTTTAGAAGCAGCAAGAATATTTTTTGCATCAAAACTTTTAGGTTATGAATCCACATGATAACCAAATAAATAAATAAAGGCAGAACGTTGGGGAATTGTAGGACTAAGTATTTATGCAAGCAAATTACTTTTTTCATAACATTGTAAGACCTGATGAGCAACGGAGGATGATTAGATTATTAATTTTGAGAAAAGTAGACAGAATTGATATAGTCAGCTCTAACGCGCTGATCTTGTTTCTTCTGCTTGTCACGTACACGATCAAGATCCCTTCTTTCTGTCGAAGATAATCCTCTTTTATGATCGTCTATGTATTCATCAACGTTATCAGAATCGAAGTCTGAATCAGGGTCACGAGAGCTTAAGCCTGCGACGTATCCGGAATAACCAAGGAAATAACGAATAAAAGTACTTTTCGCGAAGTATTCCGAAAAGGAAGAACCCAAAACATAACGTAGCATTTGTGCTCTCAAAATTTTTTTCCATGAGTCCAGTTGCACCGTAGACTGGCCAATCCGAACACTATTTCTCAAGATATTGCGAGCATTTGGTTCCTCGATCGTCTGTAGAACGTTACGAAAAACCTGATGGAGAACCTTTCTTTGTTTTTTACCAATGCTTTTAGAAGATTCACTAGCAAGGTCGCGAAGGGTAATAAGTAATTGATTACGGTCGGGGATAATATCATCAAATTTTGACGTTTGAGAAACATCACTTTCGTCATTCTCTTCATCTTTATCCGGCCTAATTTCATTAACCCTTTCGAACAACGCAGCAAGAGCTTGGCCCGCTGCTAACTGAACATCAATACTAGCTGCATCTAGTTGCTCAGAAAGAGCCTCAGCCGCCGAAGCTAAAAATTCACTTTCAGTTGTGACGCAAGTTAAAAGCAAACCTAGAGCTTGGCATGCACACCCAACCACACCTTCATCATCTTCAGAATTCACAACAGCACCATCAGACTCTAAAATGCTGATTAAAAAGTCTCCAAATTCAATTACATCTGCTTCGGAGTCTAAAAGAGCTGTCAATAAAGAGAAACAAAGTATGGATTCACACTTGATGCCAGAAGATTCTGCATCATTTGCCAATGCGTTAAATCTTCCTTCTGTCTTCGTCCACAGCTCTTCCACTTGAAAAACAGAAGCCAGACAAAAAGTACACATGATCCGAATTGTCAAAATCAATTCTTTGTCAGAACGAGGTCCGTTGAAAATTTTTAAAAGTAATTCTTCCAAAGATGCTACATTTTCGGAAATCCTTTTAGCGTAATGTCGTGTGCATATTACATATATCTTCTCTAGATGTTCTTCTCGTTCTTTGGCGCCAATTTTTTTTACTTCTATCAAGTCATCAATAGTGGACTCCAATTCTTCAAGCCAAGTTTTTGAACCTTTAAGAATACCTGAATCCTCCATAGAACCAACACTTAACTGATCCATGGAGCCACTAAGTATGCTGATAGTGTCAAAAGAGTCATCGTCAGACATTAACTGCCTTTTACCATCTTTTTTGCCCATGATGCCTATTAAAGGAGGTGAATAGGTTAATTTCAAATTTTAGGCGGCTGATATCACGTATATACCTAAACCGCGAGGGTAACGGATTACCATGTGCAATTGTTTTAATTCTAATGTTATAACAATACTTACGTAATTATCGTTATATTAATATATAAACATCTAAGTAACGATATTCATTGATGCCAGTGAATTTATAATTGTTATAAGATTTATTGAAAAATATATAGTTTATTTATCGATTTCATGGAACAAATAGAATGAATCCAATATAGAAATAATAATTTAATACTAAAATTCTGATGTTGTTACAATTACCAAGAGCTTTTCAGCAATGCTATTTTACTCATTGTTACGATACTACAAATACATATATTATAAATAAAATAAAAATCGAAGAGCTTTTCCAGTTTTACGGATCTCATAAATAAATATTGATAAATTGTTTTAAATAAGCAAACTGCCGCTTTAAGTTGCAATTTGTGATTATATAAAGATTAAAGGTGTAGTCTTCTCATCAACAATTTTTTAAATATACATTCTCACATCATTAAGGAAAAGGTTACTGTTAGATTTTATTTTCTTCTATTGGTAATTAATTTTTTTGCAAGTCCATTCGTCGATTTGTAAACGCTTGGTTAAATTTTATGCAGGATTGATTAGATTTAATTTTTACTGCTAACAACAAAAGATTTAAATATGTAATTATAAGTTAGCTGGGTTGATAGGAAATTTTTTGCCATTAAGTTAAGTTAAATATTTGTGTACCATAAATAAAAAAATTACTCGTCCAATGAACATTATACATTGCAAAGTTTCCTTTTAATGATGGTGCTTGTACAGTAGCTTTTTTATGATTTATAAGTCTATAAATTAATTGGGTTTTATATTCAAACTTTCTAACAAAAGTTAATAGATGTTAGGAATCCGGTATGTCTTGATACACCGCAAAAGATGTAAGTGCATCGTAACTGTTCGAGGTATTTTGTATTAAAGTTAAGTTTCAAATATGTCTAATGTATACTCGTAGAAATTATATTTTAAAAACATTCCTGTTTCTTATTTTTCCACTATGCTACGAAAATCTGTTTACTTTTTAATCATGTAATGTAAATTTAAAAGCAAACATCGCGGGTTTAAAAAAGTTCAAATTTGGTAAACAAAAATAATGTCTAACCCTATTGATTTTATGAATTTTACTTTCTAAATTAATTGCTTCAATTTATGCTGCGCGATTAGATCGTACTGAGTATTTGAAACTCGAGCCTTCAGGATGATGCATACATACCACATTAAACTGCAACATCCTCTTTGATCGATAATAACTGAATGCATCGTGCTGCTGCCGTTGACACAACACCAAAAATTGTTTTCTATTATAAATGCTTGCTCAATAAAAATTGGAATGAACCCATCAACAATATTTTTTGGGGAGAGTTTTTTTTACTTCAGCCGCGTTTGGAGGTACTCAGCCAGTTGCTTCGAGAATGCCCCAAACAAGAATTAACTGTTAACGGTCCGAAGTTTCATTCTATGTACCTCTATATTTCTGAAATTCTCAAGTCGAAAGCGGAGTCGCTGCGAATAAGAAATTCGCTGGCAACTTTACAGACATTCTTGGCAGAACTCAGTGTTCGAAAACCTACAGATGTCAATTTTACTATATTTCTACTTCTAGGAAATATTGATTCTATTGATATACAATTTTCGGCTTTTATTAAAAATTTATGTCAACTTGTAAAGGACTCGGAGGATGTTCAATCGGTTGAGATTTCATTAAGATTTGTTTTACATTTTGTTTCCTTTCTCTACAATTCTTCTTTCATATCTCATATATACGGGAACTACGATGTTTTTAGTACTCTTTATACTGTGATACTTAAAAGGAAATTTGGTTTTGAGACTGCCGTTTATGCAATTGGCCTACTCAGTGCTTGTGACAAGTTCGAGACAGTAAACACTTTTCGATTGGGCTTATCAAAGATTGTTGACGAGGAGTTCTTTTCTTCTGTTCTCAGTTCATCTGCACAACAACTCATAAGTCTTAGAGATTTCTACGTAAGTATTAAGCCTGATAATCCCCTCACAGGCTCCTTCTTCAATTTATTCTCCCTAAGATCATCATCCAACAATCCGGACTCTGATCAGGAAAGTCAATTCTCGCGTCTGCCAGATGAGCGTGCAACCATGTTTTTTACTATATACGAATTGTGTTGCTGTAATAAACTTTTCCTTAAAAAGCTTGTTGAAGGTGGTGAAAAAAATGGAGAAGCACCTTTAGAAGCATTATTATCTCTTTTGTCGTATATAAATACCCATCAAAGACAATCGGAGCGCAGTCACCATTTTTCCATTCTCTCGTTAATCCTATTTCATATTATAATAGATGATCGATCATTATTGTATCGTCTTACTGATAAAAAGTTTAAAATCTCTGTTAGAGTATGCTCTCAGCGTTATCCCTATCCTCCGAATGCTACAAAGCCTGCAACTCCATTAGGTTACATGTTAGATATCTGTTGTATTGGGATTCAACATAACATGAAACTAAACCTCAGCGCTACTATGTATTTTCTTTACTTTTCATTTGTATATCGAGCTATGACTTCTCTTGTTCAAGATGGTATTCGAATGGAGTATCATTGGTTAGAACTTTGGCGTGTTCTTTTCTCCTTTCTTGATTTCGTGTCTGTTCTAATAAACACTTCACCTACGGAAGATGTCACTCGGTTGCTAGAACTTATTCTTGATGTACTGGCCTATATAATTTCTAATGGTGATGCCTTGGTCATCCGAAGCGATGAGCTTGTAGATTTATTTTATAAGTTATTGCACTCATCAAAAAATTTCAGTTCTTTTTCGAGTAAGATACCAGATGAGCGGTTAGGCGCACTTAATTATTTATTGGAGGTAACTGAGTACTTAACAAGCAAAACGGTTGACCTTCCAAGAAGTACTGCTGATGAAGTTGAATCAGTCATCAAGCTTGAACTTGAATCCATTCCGGTAGCGAAACAAAATGCTTTTGGAGGGGTGCCCCCTTTTAAAGAATCACAATACCGGTTGTTTCATAAACGTGCAAGTAGGGGAATGGCTGATTTGTTGCGAAGAAAGTCTGAGGCTGCTAACTAAAAAACGCCTTATACATTATTTATATTTCATTATTGTGTGGACTGATGACCGTTTTGTTAATACGTTTAATAACCATGATATACTTACAAAATCAAAATCTGTAAACAATTACACAATTCTAACCAAATTTACTGGTTTACTTAAAAAATATTGATCATAAAGCCTAATTATTTATTTCTTATTAGAAGCCAATTCGTATGTAAATACAACTCCTTAACATATACATGTGCGATTGTAATGAAGCAATTTACGTATAATAGGAACTTCATGAGAAGGACGCTTTTTTATTTTATCTTTTTTGAATTTAGAGTACCGTTTAACCTAACATGCCTTGTCCTGTTAAAGTATTAACAACTTGGGGAAAAGTAAACTTGAGAACAGAATCCTTTTTATTTAAACACCACTCAAGTTATTCAGGATATGTGATAAGGAATACACCAGATCAAGATGTATATGAAAAGCTTTTGAAAAACAAACGAAAGAAAATCGACAAGAAAAGGGAAAGCGAAACCTTTTATATACTTATCCAAAAACTTAGAATCTGCCACGGAAACCACCTCTGGAGCCACCACGGAAACCTCCTCGTGAACCACCTCTTGAACCGCCGCCAAATCCACCTCTTGAACCGCCGCCAAATCCACCTCTTGAATTACCGCCAAATCCACCTCTTGAACCACCACGGCCGCCGCGGAAACCACCGCGACCACCACGGCCTGCAGGTCCATTACGAGCTCCCTTAGGCTTCTTAGGCCCAACTGTCTTAGGTTTAGGCAGGAAACGATCCAAAGGAATTAGTTTATCACCGCTAAGGTACACTTTATCACCAACCTTGAATGAGCTGGAAACAATTCCCTCAGAAGGCTTCACAGTAAAATATACTTGGTTCATAGGGCCAAAGACTTCATCTATTTTACCAATTTGGGACTATGCTACGTTAGTGATTATAAAATACTTATTTTCTATATTAGAGAAACACATACCTTGTTCTCCAGATAAATAGGGGCATTGAAATAAGGTATTTTAACATTGGTTGACTGGCAAACCATTTCTCCTTCACAATCGTGCATGAATAATCCAAGTTCTAAAGGTATGTCAGCAACTCCTTATCATAAACTTAGGCACTGGAAAATTTCCTCTTGTTTTTTTCTTACCAATGACTTGATCGGGTGGACCTGAAGGAGTAAAAGGACGAGATCCACCTCGTCCTCCTCTAAATCCACCACCGCGACCGCCTCTAAAACTCATTTCAGCTTGGCAGTTAGACTACTGATGGTATGGTGTTAGGACAGATTCCAAAGTACACTTTTCGAGTTACAACGAAAATTTCGCTGTCACATTGCGTTTTGGTGTTGAGTACCGCACTGCTATTCGTTATTAAGCGTCACCAAGCAGCACTATATATTTTTGCGTGTCAGCAATACTACACTACGCTACGATACACTACGTTGCGTATCACTATATGTCACATGTTCTAATTATATATCGTACCATGTATGATACGATATGGAGATTGATCTTAATGATAATCTATTAAGATCTATATTATCTGAATAATATAAATAGAGCTACTGCTGAACCTCGTTCCTCAGTTCAGTTATGAGCTATATTAGTGATAGGTAACATTATAACCCAGTTAATACAATACCTATACTCAGTTGCTACTTATACAACCTGTGTATTGTAATATAATTGATCACAAGGAAAACTCACCGCAGTTCTACGTATCCTTAAATCAGATACCAAACTGCGTAGCTTACATTGCGCAACTTTCACTATTCATTGTATATTTCAAATATAAATTAAAATGCTGGTTAATTATGACATTGAAAAGACATTATTTAGCTATACACCAAGAGATGTAGACCTATGATATGAAAGGTAAAAAAGAAGAATATCTAAACTCAATTGTCTGTTACGCTGATCTTTAATACAAAATCTCTCTACGCAAACTTTCTATAGCAATGCATAATCTAATGTACTAAGTCACAAGTTGACTCACCGCAGCATAATGCATCATTATATAGTTAAACATTTCATAGTGAAGTACTGTGTTTCCTTTCAACGCAGTACTGAATTTGACTCTCGCAATCATGATGGTTATACTTGGCTAGATAATTTTGAACCATAAGCAAAGTACCTTCAAAATTTGATTTTGGGCATCGATTTCTGACCTGTCGAAGAAACATCTTGTCAGAGGTAAGAAAGTTGAAGTTAATAGACTTTGTATTTTTTTTTTTTTTTTTTAAAGCTCGGTTAAAATGATTATGTTGCGATATAACCAGTGTTGTTTAGCGGAGACCGAAATCAATATTTTCTGATATATTAGTGATCATTTTGTATACTTTATTTTACGATACACCTAATTTTTGTTTATCCTTGATAATTATTTAATCCATATATTTTATGATGGTTTATTTTACTAACACTTTTAGTAAACAGGCTACCAAGGTTGATTGAATATTAGGAATAACTCAATCTTTTTCTAGGTGGAAATTTTTCGTATATTTACGTATACTTATCGCTTTATTTAACTTTTGTTTATCAAAAATTTTCACCATGAGCGCAGCTGCTGTTAAGGGTGTTCAAGCTAGTCTTGACAATCTGTCTCTAGAAATTCCTTTCATCCAGCATCGACTTGATCTTTTTGATAAGCTTCAGAAGGAATATAAAGAGTCATTGGCAACCAAGCCTAGAGAAGAAATTGATATTACTTTACCCGATGGAAAAGTTATTAAAGGTACTAGTTGGGAGACCACACCTATCTCCATCGCTGCTTCCATCTCTAAGGGACTTGCTGACCGTGTTACCGTTGCTATTGTCAACGGAGAACCATGGGATTTAACACGTCCTTTAGAGGCTTCTTGCACCCTCAAGCTTTGTGATTTTAATGATCCTGAAGGGAAACGTGTTTTTTGGCATTCCAGTGCTCATATTTTGGGAGAAGCTACAGAATTATCCTTCCATTGTCATCTTTGCATTGGTCCCCCTACCGACGAAGGCTTCTTCTATGAAATGGGTATTGACAACGGACGCGTAATTACTAATGATGATTACTCTAGTATTGAAAGCTATGCTAAACAAGCTATTAAGCAGAAACAACCTTTCGAACGCCTGGTTATCTCTAAGGAGGGGTTGTTGGAAATGTTTCGTTATAACAAATACAAACAGTACATTATTCAAACCAAAATTCCCGACGGTGCCTCTACTACTGTCTATCGATGTGGTCCGCTTATCGACCTTTGTACCGGACCTCACGTCCCTCATACTGGTCGTATCAAATCTTTTGCCGTTACCAAGAACTCTTCTTCCTATTTTCTTGGTGATGCTAAAAATGATTCTCTTCAGCGTGTTTATGGTATCAGTTTCCCTGATAATAAACAAATGCAGGAATATAAAACATTTTTGGCAGAGGCAGCCAAACGCGATCACCGTAAAATTGGACGAGATCAAGAATTGTTCTTTTTTAATGAAATTTCACCTGGCAGTTGCTTTTTCCTTCCTCATGGAGCTCGTATCTACAATACGTTGTTAAAATACATGCGTTATCAATACTCTAAACGCGGATATCAAGAGGTCATTACTCCTAACATGTACAATGTGAACCTTTGGAAAACTTCTGGTCATTGGAATAATTATTCTGAAAACATGTTTTCTTTTGATATCGAAAAAGAAAAGTATGCTTTGAAGCCCATGAATTGTCCTGGACATTGCGTTATGTTCAAGAGTCGTGACCGTAGCTATCGTGATCTTCCATGGCGAGTTGCTGACTTTGGTGTCTTGCACAGAAATGAATTTTCTGGTGCTCTTAGTGGCTTGACGCGTGTACGTCGTTTTCAACAAGATGATGCCCATATTTTTTGTACTCCTGATCAAGTTCGTTCTGAGATTGAAGGATGTTTTGATTTTTTGAAAGAAGTTTACGGCACGTTTGGTTTTACTTTCCATTTAGAGTTGTCTACACGCCCGGAGGAAAAATATTTAGGTGACCTAGCTACTTGGGACAAAGCAGAAGCTCAATTGAAGGCGGCCTTAGATGCTTCAGGTTATAAATGGGAGTTGAATGCAGGTGACGGTGCTTTTTACGGTCCTAAAATAGATATCACTGTTTTCGATGCATTGAAGCGTCAGCATCAATGTGCTACCATTCAACTTGATTTTCAGTTACCTGAGCGTTTCCAGCTTGAGTTTCACGCTCCTGCCAGTGCTGAAGAAGCTAAGGAGTCCGGTAACAACAACAAATATACTCGTCCTGTCATGGTTCATCGTGCTATTTTGGGTAGTTTGGAACGTATGATTGCAATTCTTACCGAGCATTATGCTGGTAAATGGCCTTTCTGGATGTCTCCTAGACAAGTTTGTATTATTCCTGTTTCTGCTGCTGCATACAATTATGCTGACAAAGTTCATAATATTCTTTCTGAAGCTGATATTTTCGTTGATACTGACAAGTCTGACAACACCTTGCCTAAAAAGATTCGCAATGCTCAACTTGCCCAATATAATTTTATTTTTGTCGTTGGTGCTGAAGAAGAGTCGACAAACAGTGTCAATGTTCGCAACCGTGACGATCCTAAGAAGCAAAGCAAGGGATCTACTGTTGCAGTTGAAGAGGTTGTTAAGAAGCTTTTAAAGTTGAAGGAGTCTAAAAGTCTGATTAACGACCTGTAATTGTCACATATGATTAAAATGGTTTGCTAGCGTGTTTCAGGCGGACATCTGCTTTCCTAGGATTTTTCGTTCATAGCAATTAATCAATTGGTGCAAAATAAATAGATAGTTAACGTTTTAAAGGATATATATCAAATTGAAAGAATTCCTATATTATTTTAGTACATATCAAAAAGGGCTATCTGTATAGTTGAAATACACATAGTTCGGTGTAAAGCGAAGTTTAGGGTATTTACAATCATGACTAAATGCGAGTGTTCATAATCATAAGCGTTAGAACCTTCATTTGCTTTTATTTATAACAATACGGGTCGAAACAGCAATAATAATTCGATTTTATAGTGTTTCATTTACAATTTATTCCACATACTAATTTCGGTAGTAACCATGTCATATTGGTAGACTGCCCACACTCACTGTAAGCGCAATTCCTCCTTTGAATGGGTAATTTACGACTTTAAGATCGAAATCAACTAATTAAACACTTAGATAATCTACTTGTTCGTGGTTTAACCCACAAGCTGTATGACAAGCGAAAAGCTACTGCTTACGAATTAGAAAGGTGAGTGCCTAGTAAATGACTTCGAAAAACTTTCTCAATTTATTTAAAATATAAATTTTTAACAACATTGTTCAACGTAGGGTTGTAAAGGGTTATCTAGAGAATGACGAAACGGAAAAAATTCGCGCTGTGATATCTCAACTTGCAAATGATTTTGTTTATTCACCAGCTCGCGGTCCCAATGCTACCTTTGGCGGGTTAATAGGCTTGGCCGCAGTCGCCATAGCTTTAGGTCCGGTAAGTGAATGGCTTTATCAGCCAAGTCGGTTTCTAAAATTATCTTCTATTAAGCCGATCCACTAATTGCTCTATGTGTATAGAAAATTGATTCATATATGGAGTCCATTTTATTACCGGTGCTTTATTGTTTCAATGATAGCGACTCTAAAATTCGATATTATGCATGTGAAAGCATGTACAATATTGGAAAAGTGGCTAAGGGTGAAGTATTTCGGTACTTCAATTTAATTTTCGATGTGCTTTGTAAATTATTTGCAGATACAGAAATCACGGTAAAAAATGGTGCGGAACTGCTTGATCGTTTAATTAAGGATATTGTTATGCAACAAGCTGCAACATACATGTCTAGTGCAGAGGATATTAAAAATTTTAAAGAAGGGCCTGTTTCATCATCTATTCAAGATGTACCTGTGATGTCTACAGAACAACCCAGAATGCATACATTTTCACTTTCAGAACTCGTTCCTTTGTTGTCCGAAAGGTTATATGTTATTAATCCAAACACTAGAATGTTTCTTGTTTCCTGGATCCGACTTCTGGATAGTATTCCGGATTTAGAATTTATAAGCTATTTACCTTTTCTTTTGGATGGACTGATGAACTATTTAAGTGATCCAAATGAGAGTATTAGAATTGTTACTAGTAACTGTCTTTATGACTTTTTGAGAGAAATCCAAAAAATAGCCAAAGTCAAATATCATATTCTTCAACGTGATGAAGAAAGTGAGCCTGATTTTTTTGATTCCATGGTTCGTCGCAATATGTCAGACGCCGAGCTAAAAGAGATTTCAGATTACGTTGAGAGCTCTCTAAGAGATGGATCTTTTATCTTGGAAGCGCATATACAAATTGACTATAAAAGAATACTTGAAATAATTATTGACCATCTAGGATCATCGGTCCCTCTTATTCAGGAAAAAGCTTTAAAATGGCTTTTCGAATTCATATACATTGCTCCAAAGGACGTCCTTTTACAAATACCAAAAGTTTTAGAAAACCTGCTACCTTTGATGTCGAATGACGAAAATATGCGTCAATCTGCAAAAGATTTAAGCCAAAATTTGGTTATTTTGGTCAGCAAAATTATGGACATTGAATTCTCTGGATCGGAAACTAATAATAAAGATAACAGTTTAAGCGTCGATTTTCGCTCGCTTATTGAAGTTTTACAAAAATTGCTTTCGAATGATAACGAGGAAACGAGACTGTGTGCTTTGGAATGGGTACTACTATTGCAAAGGCGTACAGGAGGAAAGCTAATTAATATGCATGATCCCATATTTCAAACTCTTTTGTTACAACTCTCTGATCCTAGTGATTTGGTTGTGTCCAGAACCTTAGAATTGTTGGCTCACATAGCTATATCTCATAAAAGTGTAAATTTGGTACCTTTCTTAAAGAGTTTATTGCAAATGTTTGCCGAAGACAGGAAATTTTTGAACTCTCGTGGAAATTTAATAATTCGTCAACTGTGTAACTACATAGAGGGTGAGAGAGTTTACACTTCATTCGCCGGAATTCTTGAAACAGAAGAAGTAAGAATTTTTTTTAATTAAAAGGTTAACATTTAAGAACTTGGAGCTTGCCAGCATCATGGTTGAAGTGCTCAACAACAATTTGTTTACAGCTCCGGAATTATACGATCTGCGAAAAAAGCTGAAGCAAAGTGCTCCAAAGGTAAGTTAATCAGGGTTTGTTTAAGATTTTCCACTAACAACTGTATAGCTTCAGAACATATTTACTACTTTATACACCGCTTGGTGTCATAACTCTATTGCTGTGTTTTCATTGTGCCTTTTATCGCAAAATTATGAGCACGCTGCAAATTTGCTCTCAGTTTTGTATGTGATCTAAAAAAACTTTAATTTTTTATTAACCTATGTGATTAGTGCTGAAATTGAGTTTAATATCGATATGTTGATACAGTTGGACAAGTTAGTTCAATTAATAGAATCCCCGGTCTTCACATGTGGGTGCAATTGAATAATTGTTTTACATATTACTAATGACATTAGATATGCGCTTACAATTATTAGAGCCTGAAAAATACCCGTACCTTCACAAAGCCCTGTATGGGATATTGATGTTGTTACCTCAGTCTTCAGCGTTTCGGACCTTAAGAGATCGACTTCAGTGCTCTTCAACTCCAAGGACAAATACTATTTTAGCTAATGAAAGGTTACCTCGATCAAGGCGGGATGATCCATACTGGACGGACCTTCTTGAAAGGCTGAAAGCGGTACAGCTATCGCATCAAAACAATTACAGAGAACCCATCCGTGCTACTAGATTAGCTCTTGCAGGAGCATTACCATCAACCCCAACTGCCACTACAATATCTACTACAACCTCGGCGTCCGGAATTACAACTACAGCATCGAACTCTCGTGATTCCTTTATAACAAGGCTTCCACCAACTGCAGCTTTATCAACCGGTGCGAGAAAGAAGCCAAAACAGTGATGTATTTAATTAATAAGTGATATAATGATCATATGGTATAGAAAGAGGAATGTTAATAATTAAGTATTTTTGATGCAATGGAAAGGTGTCGGTAAATGAACGAGCGTAAACAAGGACAGTAAGAATATCATGCTAAAGTAAACAGTGCAGATTAGTCAGAAGAAAAAGGAATTATACTAATGGATGATAGGTTATGGAAGTCAACCCGGTTAACGCAGACAGAACGTAAGCATCTATTAAAAGAGCAACACATGAAGGTAAAAAAAAATGTCCAGTCAATTGAATAATGAAAGGTATAATTTATTCTCCCCAGTGCATATACTTTTCAATTCCATAAGAAAATAAACCAAAACCAGCGCCTCCTAGAACAATTGCCTTAGGTCCTGAACGCACAGCCAAAGCTCCACCTGTAAAAACACCGGCGGCGATGGCGTTATAAATATCAGTTTTAGCACGAAATGCCTCTATACAGCATTCTGAACCGGAATAGATTAAACCCAATAAACCAAAATTTTTGGCAGTAGAGAATGAGCGGCTACCCATATCCCTTGCTTGAATACGAATTTGTTCACGAAATGGCTTCTCATAGATCTTGGGATCAATGTGTTGCAAATCCAGAGAGGAAATGAACATACCAAATATACCACCCAAGCCAAAACCTAGTACACCGGCCATGCTACTTTTAAAGACGCAGCTTTCTGATATCCTGTTCATGTAGCCGATTATTTTTGCTTGTTGTAAAGCAGCTTTTTCTTCTGGTGTCAAATTTCCATCTGCATTGGGCGAATTTCCACCCAGATTCGGCGGCAATAATCCAGAAAGCGACATAGTTTGTTTGTTCTGCAAAGGCGCTGTGTAAAAAACCGAAAGGGTACTAAAATATAAATTTCTTTTTAAACTGTCGTTTCAAAATAACAAAAAATTATTCTACAATAATGTAACGAAAATATGCGATAACCGTGGTAATTCGAAGGAGATTAAGAGACGCGCCGAAACTATTAATTATACACTATCACTAACTCTCTTACATATAAGTAATAACTGAAGCTATGTTTTCTAATCAAACAATAAGGGTTAGTTTGCTATGCCCTACTACCGCTCCCAAAAGACAGTCACGGTAATATCAGAGTTCGACAAACATGAAAAACGAATGCGTCAACGATTGAATCACTTCCAACTACAACAATAGTCTTTTATTTTGATCCAAAATGTCTGTTGAATCACAACCTGTAGAGAAAATTTCTGAGCTTCCTGCTGGATCCACCACCGTTGTCCATGCTGAGAAGGCTCAAAAATTGATTCAAAAGTTGGGTCTTAAACGTGTTGAGGGAATCACTCGTGTCGCTATGCGTCGTCCTAAGAACATTTTGTTGATTATCAACGAGCCTATTGTTTATAAGAGTAGCAATAATGCTTACATCGTCCTTGGAAAGGTTACTGTTGAAGATATGGCTGCCCAAGCTCGTGCCTTCAACGAGTCTCAAAAGCAAGCTACTGAGACTAAGGAAGAAGCTGCTATTACCGAAGAATCCGGCGATGCTCAACCCGCCGATACTGCTAAAATAGAGGAGTCTTTTGAGCAAGAAAAAGCCGTTGATGAAACTGGTGTTGATGCTAAGGATATTGAGTTGGTTATGGCCCAAGCTAATGTTTCTCGCGCCAAGGCCGTTACTGCTTTGAAGGAAAACAACAGTGATGTTGTTAACGCCATCATGTCTCTTACCATGTAAAAGTATTAAATACAACTTTTTGCTTTTTACCCTCATGTTGTTTTTTTCGTTGTAAAAGTAATTGTATGTTTACATTTTTCCATTTCGCATAATCTTTTTGTAATAATGTGTGACTCATTAACACAGCTTTAGTCAGTCATGAATACGGCTAAAGCATGGCTCAAATAATCAAAGTCAATAATTTTTTTGTTTACTCATGATATGCGGATATTTCACACAATGGTCAACCTTTGTTTGACTGCATAATTTCAGAACTAGTCAACTTTGTCTTACTCAATGTAACTTGTCAATGGCAGCAAGTTCGTTTGCTAGCTTATTCAATTTTCGATATCAAACTGTCCGTGAATCAATCGTGACAGAAGTATTTGTTTCAGATGAACAAGGAGCACAGAGATGAATCATCTGACGATGATTAAATCTTTATTTTCAAAATATGGATTCTAGCTTCTTGATTATCATCTGCAATGTTTGCAGCTCATTAATTATGTAAAAAAAAATGTTGATGAAATTAGTTTTTGGTTTCATATAAACGGTTTTTACTATTAGGCAACAGAAGTAGTTTATTTCTAATTCTGATTTCGTTCAATCAGTTGAATGTATTCACAGGCATGCGAATAAGTGATCCATTAATGACTATTTTAAAGTTCGCAGCACTTTTAGTGATCCTCAACAATATTAAAATTCGAGCTTTACACGATTTAGTTTTTAAACACAAAAAAATTTGTAAGATACCAATGCGGAAATAATAAAGGATAAAATTTTTTGATTTTAATGATGCTTATTATTTTGCATGTAATTTTAACACAAGATTTAACTTGTATGTTTCCAATTAGTTCTAAATAGCTGTAGTATATCGCGGATGGAAACACTTGAAATATTTGGATAAACCAAGTACCCACGCATAAAATAGGACCAAGATTGTATGTATGATCAAACAAAAGTGAAAGTAATCCAAACGAGTAGATCCGAATAACTAATAAAAGGTAAAAAAAAGGATATAAGGCGTGTATGAGATAAGTAAAAAGATAAAATAAAAATAGACACAAGGAAACATCAACAAAAAGTTGAATTTCCTTATAAACGTAGGAACATACATTTGAAAGTATTATAGCATACATTCATATAATTTATAAAGTCAATAAAGTTTAAGACAGCACATACATGAATAGAATTTGAGATGCAGCGATAAAAAATAGAAAGTAGATACGACGACTCCTCTGGTGAGAGGTAATAGTCGCGTTAATAGCCATAGTCGACTCTGGAAGAACAGCGTATTTAAGTGAACGCAAGAGAAAAAATGCGGTAGCAAGGTACATGTATAAGAAAACAAATCTTGTGACCCATGGCATTTCAAACAGCTTACTGAGTGAAGTAAGAATAAGCCCAACAAATTTATATCCACTGAAGGCCAATAAATCGAGAACCTGACTTTGGCTAGAAATATTTAATAAATAACAACCTAAACGCGTCGCTAGGAATTCCACCAATACGACAGCACAAGCCTTACTAGCACGAAGGCCAAATAGCTCGGGTTGGAAATCATCTTGCAATCCAGCCAAAGCACACAGCAAAAGAATATGAGTGGTGAACGCCATTAACGGAATGTACATATCAGGAGAATTTAAGTCTTCCGCAGGAGGGCAATAACCTTCAGCACTCCCGTTAATTTCAGAGCGCCTTAACTTTCTAGCCCATGACCTACGGCGCCATGGAAAGATGATGAGCAAAAGCTTGGCCACAACGTAGGAATTAGTGACTGTGAAATAGTGGTGAAGTCTTGTGGTAGAAAGCCATTTTCCAAAATTTTGTTCAACATATTCTTGGCCTGCGTTGACTGCATTTTTACCTAACTGAAATCCCATTTGAGCAGTGGCTGAATTGGGTAAGTATGCTGATGGATTAGCTGCTTGAACGGACGGTACGGAGGTTCCAGAAAACCCAGCGGTGGGTTCATAACGTGTATTTACGCGCATATTGGAAACAGGAATGGCATGTGTGGGTTGAGGATGGTACAACTTGGGTGGCATACTAACGTTGTTTTGACTGACAAGCGAAGTTGGTAGACGATAAACTAAGTACCTGAGGGATATGAACCTTTGGGCTTAAAAGAAAGGGAAATGAAATCTAAATTTTTCCAAACTTTGTAATTAGATTATTATCTAAATAATAAATGTTTTCGAATGTATATTTGGTGTAAGTCTGAAAATGTCATTAGAGAAATTTTTTGGTGGATGAAACCTAACCACTGCCAGAATGCCCAAAAACAAAGGAAAAGGTGGTAAAAATCGTCGTCGTGGAAAAAACGAAAACGAAAATGAAAAGCGTGAATTAACCTACGCTGAAGAGGGTCAAATGTACGCCCAAGTTACTAAGATGCTTGGAAATGGACGTATTGAGGCTGCTTGCTTTGACGGTGTCAAGCGATTAGGCCACATTCGTGGAAAATTAAGAAAGAAAGTCTGGATTAATCAAGGTGATATAATTTTATTGTCTCTCAGAGAATTTCAAGATGAAAAAGGTGATGTTATTTTGAAATATACTGCTGATGAGGCACGCACCTTGAAAAATCAAGGCGAATTGCCCGAAACAGCCAAGATCAACGAAACGGATACATTTGGCGCTGAAGGAGAGGATGATCTTGACTTTGAGTTTGATGTCGATGCTATTTAAAATTTTTCGGAAGGATAAGGTTTATTTTATTAAGTGGGTTTTTCTACCATGTTTCCTCTTTATGCTCTAATCGTTGTATATACTCCTACCCAAAAGCCTTCTTTCTTTATTCTTTTTTTTCTTTTTTTAAAAATTTTGGTTTCCGGCATGTCATGTTTTTTGCAGGGTTTTTATCTTTTTAGTCTCTCCTCCCCTTTACTTCCAATACCGTGTATTAGGTGGTTTGTTTCGGTTATGAAAATCAAAATACATTGATCCTTTTATAGTCATTACTTGCTTTTGTAAGCTGGTTCAAAAGTTTAAATTGCGTATCTTACGTCGAGTAGCTTTTATAAGGCTCACATTTTAGTAGCATGCGATTGATTAAGCAACAATAGAAGAGCAATAATAATATAGAAGTACTTAATCTCTCTAAACTTATCCATATTGTACAAAGCAACAGACGGTAAATAGGCTCTTCGTTCACTAAAAAGAAGGTATTGACTATACTTTAATCAACACCGATTTCAACGAGAAAGGTATTAATAATTTACTATCAAAGATGTATGTAGATTTGTTTATCATAAAACAAAGAGGTGAATGTCTCAATGCTCAACTATTAACACGTAGTACGTTCATAGCCTCTTTATTTGATGAATCTGAAGAATTCAAAAAAAACAATTTCGGAGATAAAAGACCTCATAGAACAATGATAACCAAAATACCAAAAAATTAACATTAAACAAAAAAATTAGACAAATCGAAAAGAAGGTATATGCAAATAAAAGAAGACTGATATAAATTGTTTTACAAATAAGGTGGTCGCAAACTTCGAGGATCAAGGGAAATAGGCAAGTTACAACGGTGATATAAGGCCATTTGTATACGCTTTAACCGACGAATTTTAAGGATTCCTAAGCTACTCAAGAAAGCCGCAAATGCAAAAATGGAGCCAGTTGTAATGTAAAACGCGTATGGATGATTTTCTAATCCGTTTTGTAAATTCATTCCATACAGACTTGCTACAACAGCTCCGAAACCAAGTCCTAATGTCATAGCAGATAATTTCAATCCCAGAAGCATTAGGGAGTTTCGATTGGCATCCAACATGATATTACAAATCTCTTCAGTGCTACGGATATTCCCAACAAGGTTATCCGTTTGTTGTACGATTTCATCGACTTGTTTGCAATACGTTTCAAGCAACAATTCAACCTCGTCATGTTTGTCCAAATCCCGAGGCTTTCCGGTTTTAAGTCGTTCTGTAAGATACATACCAGCCAAGTCTTGATCCTGTTCAAGAAGTTCATCCAAGACATCACGAATTAAAGTTGCTTTTTTTAAAAACCCAGATAACCGTTTGGAAAATATAAGTAAAGTACGTAACCGCTCTTGATTGATATCTAGCTCGAAATCAGCTAACAAATCAGATACAAGGTTGTGAAGGACATGAAGCTCGGAATCTAGCGTATTCACAACGCTTACCAGGATTGTTTCCAAAGCCCTCATTTCGTAAGGGAGCCAACCAAAATCGCTAGACTTTTGCTTAAGTCTTCCTTCTAACTCATATATAAACTGTGATTGAGAGTGTGAATGTTGACTTCCGTATACATCAAACAGTAAAACAGAATTGGCTTTAATCAATGCTCGAATGTGTAACAAATTTATCAGGATTGAGCCTTCACGAACAAGGATAACGGGAACAATGGAATTAATACTCGTATTTAACTTTCTAAGGTCGCGAGGTAATAATCCGTTTTGTTTGCACAAGTCCATTTTTTTGAAATCTCCCGAAATAACCCGGACATTTCCATGATCGTCAAACTCTGTACAATTCATTAAAAGCCGATTTTTTGTTGCAGCCACCGAAGGTGGACAATTTTTGGAAGTCTCCGGAAAACCTGTGATCAACGGATTAGAGTCTGTAGCATAAAAATGTTTGTCAAATGGCTTCTCCAATAACACCACGGGTCGAATTATTCGCGACCGATATTTTGGAAATAAAAAAAGAGAACGACATATTGGAGAGAAAGAGGCAATTGACGTTCTTAAATTAAATCCCACAATCAATACCATTTGTTTATTTCGTGCCGCCAACAAATTTGATACAAGCTACGAAACTGAGAAACCGCGACAATCAATTCACTTTAAAAACAACAATGTTTCTTAAGGAAATATTGGAAGCTCAGTTTCTTCGAAAAAATAAAGAAATAACAAAAAATGCTATAATCTCAGGATATTTTTAGTGAGGAAAATTGCTTCAGCTAAATTATAACACCTTTGTGCAGTTTTCAAAAAAAAAGGAAGAAATGGGGTTATTGCTAAACTACTTGAGCAATTGATCCATTAACTGCTTCGAGATTTAAAAAAAATGTGTTATGGATGGAAAATATATATTCAAATTTCCTAATTGTAAATGTGTTGTGTTAAAGAATAAAAGTTTAGTATAATGGATATCGGTATCGTTATACCATAATAGCATCCTATAAAGTTATTACCGTTGGCGTAACATACTTTGGTCTTGGTGTGGTCATTTACAAGAAAGTGAAACGTTGGAAACTAAGTAAGAGAGTTTAAACTATTTTCAATATTGCAAAATATTGAGAGAACTATCTGCCCTTTCGCTGCCGATTGTGTAATAATACAACTTAATTAATGAACGTGGTAGTGAGATAAATACACTAGCTGTGATAAAGAGAATATGCTTCCCGGTTTGTGAATAAAAAGCAAAATTCGATATAAACTTCTAAATTTCAGCAGCCCACACTCAACTGTTCGCTTGCTTTTTGTTTCAATACAATTAGGTAGCAATGTTCCCCAAATTATGGTGTAGCTCTTTTCACCGTGTACGACTGTACTGTGTAAAAATCCATTCCTTTGCTTACCCCGTTCATTTGAAAAAACTAAAAAGTAGCTGTCAGTTTCAAAATGGGCAATCAACAATCCCAACCAGAATTTGTTTTGCGTGCTCCTACTGAGTTTTCAGAGAAGTTTGTCCGGCACCTACAAGAATCCACGGAGACTGACACAAGCCGCTATATGGATATGGAAAATTACATTCAAAAACGTGTTCAAGATGAGCTAAAGCAATTGCAGCTCCGTCAAAAAAAAGCAATTGACGCTATTCAGGAAGAAGAATGGAAAAGTAATGCTAAGACCATAAAAGATAGTCAAGGTTCCTTAGATTCTAATCTTTTGAGTGCCGAATTCCGGTCTTTCCAGGAAAAGTTAGAAAAGCAATCCTCTATTAATGATAAAGAGCTTAAAATTAAATTAAAAGAAGTGGAATCAATTCGATCTGACTTACTGAAATGTATGTCGGAACATCCGGACAAGTCTTTAATTTGTCACCCTCTGGCCGAAAAGTTTGCTATTCTTGCTTCAAAATTGCATAACCCAAAGGTGGGTTCTGTTTGATCCCTGAATTTAATTATTAAATGAACGTGAATGACTAATCTAGGTTGTATGTGACGCGAAATATATATATATATATCTGTATTTTCGTCTTTTAGAAGTCAAAAGCCTTTCTTTTATCTTCTACTCTCCCCTCCCATCTCTACTTTTATGCCATAGGAATTTTATGCACTTCTTGTTCTGTTTCTGTTTACAAACGGCAATAAATTTGTTTTCTTTTTTTTTTTTTAGGAAAAAGAAAATGCATTTTACAGATTTCTGTAGGACCTTTACGCGTTAAAATTAACGTTATCAAGCTTTATTACTAAATTCGTTTGCTTTATTTGGAGATAATGTTACGTTTAGTTATCGTTTCACAAACGTTTCAAGACGCTTATTTTACATTACTTTGTAAACTCAATATCAATTAGTTCGTAATCATATCAAACATCCAAAATATAGTTTTATCGTGTGTTCTCTATTTGAAGACTTGTATGATGACCAATAAGTTCGGCTTTCAATTGTAAGCGCAGATTCCCATTTTCCCTAATAATTCGTTGTTGATATTGTCGTAACCTTTAATTTCATGACAAATCTTTAAATTTTAACGAAAGAAATTTATACGCTCCTTCAAATTAAAATTCTCTAACATAAACGATGATCCCGGTGCCTCGGTTAATATGTAGAGCTCTCTTACTCAGCATGTTCGGCCTTATCATTTATTATTTGATTCTTATCGCGATCGAAGTTGTCTAACTTAGAATCATTAGGGATCGACTTGGTATTCTCCGGTTGTTTATATACTTCATTCAAATTGAAGCGTCTCAACTCTTCGAAATTTTGTACAATACTTATGCCAATTATATTCTAAATTTAAAAGGATTGTTAAATGCAATTCGTTGCAAGCAATGAAACGTACCTTAATCACTTGGACTAAAATAAGCAATTTAAAGTTCTTCAAATCTACCATATGTTGCTTTCCAACGATTCTAGCAACAGTGCGATATATATCATCTTTTTTTAGGACTGTATGATTTCGGATATTGGCTTGAACAGCGAACTCCTGGAGTTAGCCTATTGTATGCTAAAGCCATATATTATTGCTAACTTACCTTAATCCCTTCCTGGCCTTCATGAAATAACGGGTCAATCAGACTTTTAGCAAGCTCCTCGAGATCATCCAGGGAAACGCCAGTTGTTCTTACAATCGGTATCAATCGTTGTGTATATCGAGTCATTTTTTTGGTTTTCCCAACTTCACAAGTAAACTCTACAAGACGCACTGGATCAATTGGTGGCCTTGTTTTTACAAAGTAAACTTCAAAAAATTAATAAACGGTCATAATAATTCAAATACGAATAAACATCTTAAACTTCTAAAATTATACTGTTTATGCACCTACCACAAGGCATATCTAGCATAATTGGGGTTAACAGTTCTTTTTTGTTCTTTTTTTGGAGACTATTAATCTCCTTAGCAACTGCATCTTCTAATTCCTCGCCTTCTTCTTCGTTTTCTTGATCACTAGATTGAGTTTCTGGCCAAAGAGTAGCTATATGCTATTAATCATCAGTTTACGCATCCTTAACCTGACAAATGTCTTGCATACCTGAGTAAAAACATCAAGAATCTCAGACGATGATTGTCTTTCTTTACCGCGAGGAACAGTAACTAAAACACCACTTTCATTTTTTTCAATCCCTGTTCTTTTGTACTTAAACTATACTTAATAGTTAGCTTTGTTTGATAAAGATTCCTTTCCTTTTTAAAAGGTCGCTCACTGCTGTTATGAGCGTTCTCGCGCTTTCCCATTTCAGTATGTGATACTTCAAGGTGAAAGGTAAAACTCGTCTCAAATGAAATAATTAGGTAACTTAATATTTCGGACAATGCACTCATAATTAGGTTAAATGTGTTGCTAGAGTAATTAATAAATAGTTATATGTTAGTGATATTATATCTTTATTTTGCAAATTCAAATTGCCATTCGGACCCCGATTTTTCAGACATTAATAATTACTAAAGAACACATCAGACATAAAGCCAAACCAAAACTAGAACCATTATAATTATTACTAAAAGAAACTTTAAACTTTTTTAAAGTAAAAATTATGTTTTAAAAGTTATGTCTCCATTGTGGTTGATACACATCTATATACTAGTTGTTTTTGACGTTATAAATAAATACATATGGCCTATTCTTCAGGAAGAGTAGTTACCTCAGTACCTTGCTCATTCTCCTTTAGGCAGCGCTTTTTTCTCAAGGATTGATTTAAAAAAACTGACGAAGCAATTCGCTTTCTCCCAGTGGTAATCTTTCCGTTCGGAGGTAGACGCGGTCGCGGAGGTTTGCTCCTTGGCCTTATGTCTTCATCTTCCAACAACTCATCCAAACCGAATTCCTCTAGATTCTTCTTTAAAAATCCTTGAATCAACCCGATTTCGTTAGAAATACTTTCGGCGGTGATGGGAGGATATTTTGGAGGTGGAGCGTACTCTTGGTCACCCTTTATCGTTCTGAATGAATTAGTATCAAATCTTTCAAAGATATTATAAACATACGCTTCGGGTTGCCAACTCATATTCGACCTCAATCTGCTTTGTAATAAATGCAATGGAACCGATAGTGAATCTAAGCCAAGTTCTCTATCTAAACCAAGTTCCCGTAGACCAAAGAAATCATCACCAGTCTCATACGAAAAATTTCCCGTTACAAACGACTCTCCATTTTGGTTAAATATCGCTTCTTCATCATTGCGCTCAGAAAGTGCAGGACGCTAATCCGGTTAGTAACACTACTTAATAAGGAAATTCGCATACCAATAACTCAACAAAATGCCTTTGAAGACGCTGATGTATTTCTAGCAACTTCACGCTTTGGCGCTCTACATCATGATACACATATGAAATTAAATCATTCACATCGTCAACACCTAATTCCCCTAGGGTTTGTCCAACAATTTCCTAAATTGGTCAATATAACTGCATAACGTAATTAAATACCTGTTGAGATTTGTCTTTCCCATAAATGAGATACTGGTCCATGACAGCACCCATTTTTGCCATGTAATCAGCCGCTATTTCGGTCAAAGCATCCAGTGCTCCCATTTGAAACGACTCAAATCCAGCATGGAATAATATAATGGTACAAAGCTTTTTTAATACATCGTGCGCCAATGGTTTAAAGGAGGACATGTTATCGTAATTTTGTGGGATATCCAAAAGGATGGGTTCATTGTTAGCAAACGGGACATGACTTTTATGATGTTCATAATAAAATGGCTGAGGAAGCTGTAACTGGCGAACTGTTTGGATTTTATTACATAATTTCCGAATTTCTTGCATTTTAGCAATATTTTTGTACATCAACGAAGGTACACCAGGTGTGTTGCGATTAATTTCAAAAAGAGAGTAGTCCCTAAAGTATAAGTCTTCTTCACTTTCAGTCTCCAAGACGCTACCAGCGGTCATCGGAACGCCTGAACCCACATCATACTCAAGTAATGGGGTAGTATCTAATTTCATTATTGGTTCAAAATCACCTTTATCCATAGGTAAACAATCTATACTTCCATAAGCAACTTCTCGATCTATAAAAGCTGACATTGCTGTTGGCTTCCGAATCATAGGTAGTTCAGTCTCAATAAATTGTAAACTTTTTAAAATCCGCCGATTATTTAAGATATGGCTTTCACGAATATCCTTTGTTTTGATTTTCCAATATTCAGTAGCAACGTCAGACAAAGGTTCTTTTTCTAAAGTGTTAGAACTCTCTATAACGGCCGCTTCATTGACAGGAGGTGTTGAACCGCTAACAGCAGGAGGTTTAGAGGTCTCAACTTCTTTCTTTGTAACAGGAGTATTGTTTTCTTCGGGGCTATTTGCATCAGTATGAACTTCAACAGCTTGTTGCGTTTGTCCGCCCCTAGAAGATGTCTTTTTAGAAGTGACATGTTTTGATGTCTCCGCTGTTGATTCTTCATCGCTTTCAAGCTCTGCTTCAATTAAACTATCATCGTAATCCTTACGAGATTGTATTACTATATCAGGAATGAGGTTTATTAATTCCAAAGACTTGTCTTTCATAAACTGGGCATGTACGCGCAAAGGGTGGTCGGGATGTGAATTATACAAAAAGCAGTTCGACCAAATTAGCATTAAATCATGAACGAATTCTTTTTTGCTATTATAATGTAAATTTTTTAAGTTCCTTAAAATGGTACCAAGGTCCATCGGCTCCTTAATTACTACAAAATGTTAATGAGAATTTTAGAGTTATTAGAATCACTCTTACCAGTATAATAATCAGGTGCATCTCTTTTGCTGACCTTGGTTAGAAAAGCCAAAGAATGCTCCGTATATGATCTAAGTTCCAGGACCACTTTTTCTGCTGCTTCATAAAGCTCTTCTTGACCAATTCTTTGATCATTCGCCTAGAAAACATTAATACAAGCAAAAAAATAAAACTTAAATACCCATTTTGATTTATTTTTTTTAACATCGGATAACAATTGCTTCACATCAGCATCGGTGGCATTTATTTTACTTCTATTTCCCTCCAAATATTGCAGTAGATACTAAGTATTAGTTTTGGTTGACAACAAGATTAGAAAGTGATTAAAAGTATACCTTAAATGACGAGGTAAGTGATCCAAACTTTGAATTAAGCTAAATTTTGTTAATTAAAAGGAATTAAAATAACTGATAAGTTTCATAACGTACCGATAAATTATCAGATAAATCAAGAGAGGATGAATTGTTTTGAAAGCTGGATGTATTAGGGGTTGATGTGTCTTCCTCATCTTCAAATTTTTTCACTTCATTGATATTTTCAGAGTCATTTTCTAAAGTATAGTACACATAGTTGAAACTAATATTGCTGAGTGCCTTATTTGATTCGATGGCTGCAAAACCAGAAGTATCTAAAATGTTAGTATATAAGAATACTTAAGGGATGACTTACCCATATCATCTATATCGACAGATTTCAAATCTATAATGCTTTTTCGTAATGATTTATCCTTTTGAAGATCCAGAGTAATGGTAGCTTTAGACGAGTCTTCGGCATCAGATTCATCAAAATCATCATCATCAAATAGTTGTCTTCCAGTTGCTTCAGACTTTTTGGCATCTCCCTTCTTTCTTTCTTCTTCCTCGGCCAACGAAGCTTCTAAGGATATGTTTTGATGATCAACATGCTCAATAGATCCAGAACTTGTGGAACTTAAATCAAATAAAGCTGGATTTATTTTAGCGTCAAATATCATACAACGACAGCGAAACAAAGTAGTAATATCTAAATCGTCTTCCTCATCATCGTTACTGCCATTCGAGTCTTTTTCATCGCACAACTTATCCCATTCTATTACATTAATGAATCGGTTCCATAGAAGAGTGTCATTTAGTATAGAAATATACTTCCTTTTTTGTTCTGGGGACAAATAAAGGCTCCAATAATCATTTTTAAGCAGCGCGATTGCAATGTCATGAAGAACAGGCTCATCCAACGACTTTGAATCTTCGAAATTAGTCTCCATTCAAATTCTCCTTCCCTATGTATAATAGTTCATAAATGACGCGTGATAAATTAAATTAACAACCACAATGGATAAAAAATAACACTTGAGATATGTGAAGGTTTCATACTCGTTTGTTTCGCTAGCGTCGGATATGGATACACAGCGATTTCCTGAAATATGTTTAACGTACTGTAACAATTGAAAATAACGATAGAAATGAAGCAATATATGTTCTGTTTACCATTTCATACCAGTATACTACTATAAGTTTTCGAACTTAAAAAAAGATATTTGGAAGGTATCAAAGTATCACATATAAATCCTTATAAATTATGAAACAATTTAGTAACTTTTAGTAATCACTGTTCATATAATATCGCAAAAGTGAGTGAAGTGACAAGAAAATAATCCGCGATGCAGAACAATATTGTAAGTCGTAGCTAGCGCTCATAAAGATAAAATAGCTAATTTAGAACCAATAAGTACATTACGCCCTGTTTATAGGTAGAAATTCAAAACGAATTGTCCAACCAAAACAAAAAGTGATTTAATTGATTTTATCTAGATAGAATACAATCCTAGAAAATTTATTAGCGGGGCATTCCTCGACCTCTACCACGCATAATCCTATTAGCAGCGCCAGGAGGTAACGCACCCTGTGGAGCTTGAGGTTGCTGTGAAGGTTCATTTTTAATAGTCTCGTCAACGGACAGAATTAGAGTAGCTGCCTCAGTTGCTGATAATATGGCATTTGATTTGACGGTGCTAGGCTCCCAAACAAACTTCTCAAAATTGTTTGCGACCCCTTCGCTATCCATATCTACACCAGCCCACATTTCACCCTTGGCATGTTGCATACGGAGTTTATTCAAAATATTTGTTGAATCGAATCCTGCATTATCACACAGCTGACGAGGGATTACTTCCAACGAGCGAGCAAAGGCAGCTATAAAATTCTGTTGTTTACCAGATATAGTAAGAGAATAATCACGGAGATATTTAGATAACTCCATCTCACAAGCACCACCGCCAGCGACTACTAAGTTATTTTTTAACGCATGTTTAACAATCATAATAGCATCATGTAACGAGCGTTCCACCTCTGCAATAAACTGATCAGCACCGCCACGAAGAATAAGAGTGCAAGTCTTGGCCTTGGGACAACCTTCAAATAGATTGAAACGATCACCACCGATTTGACGCTCCTCAAAAGTATCACAAGTACCTAGGTGCTTCTCCTCAATATTTGAGCAGGTAGACTGGATGGAGCCGCCAACTGCTTGTACCACACGATTTAAATCATCTGCAGCAACCCTTCCAGCACAAAAAATGTCACGATCCGCGAAATATTGGGTGGCCAAATCACCGATGGGCAATTTTGACAAAACAACTTTCGCACCAGTAGCGACAATCGCTTCAAGTTTGGAAAAAATGATACGCCATTCAGCATCGACGATATTCTGGTATTCTTGAACTTTATCAACGCGAACTTCAGCATTGTCTTTCTCGGCCTTTAATTCCAACTCAACGTCCAAACAAAGAATTTTGGGATTCTTGAAGAATTTTGGCTGTTGTTCAAAACCAGCATACGAAAATGTCTTTTTAAATGCAACGCCCTTAACAAGAAGTGAATCCTCCATTGCTCCTCCAGGGACTTTTTTAATACCAATCATGTTTTCATTCAAGTCTTCTTGATCTAATGTCAAAACAGCATCAACTACCATCTTTGTAAAAAAAGTAGAATTCGAACGAATAAGCTTTGAGTTCATTGCAGTAGATGCGCATTTTGTTAACAGATCTCGTAATTTTCTGTAAAGTATTAGTAAACTGAACAAATATAAAATAACTAAAAATCCTTCTAATAAGTAATAAAAAAAGTATAGCGAAAAGCACCAATAATAAACTTTACAAAACTTATTCTAAGCAAGCTAGTTAAGCAATGCCCAGATAAAAATTCTATAAATTAAAAGTCTTACCCTTCGTCCGATAAATCCAAGTGAATAGCAATCTCTTTAATCTTATTCACAGCCAACTGGGCAGCTTTACGATAACCTCTTATAATAAGATGTGAACTAACTCCATCTTCAACAAATGTTCTCGCTTCTCTCAATAATTCGCCAGCGAATACAACGACCGAAGTAGTACCATCACCGACTTCCGCATCTTGGGCTCTGGCAATATCAACTAGCGTTTTTGCAGCAGGATGGACAATGTCCAAGAGTTTCATAATAGTTGCGCCATCATTTGAAATTACAACTTCTCCTCTATCGTCAACCATTAACTTATCAGCGCCCAATGGACCGAGAGTGGTTCGGATCGTGTCTTGTACAGCGACACAAGCATTGATGTTCGAAAGCAGTTGACCCCGTCCTTGGGAATCATCCGTACCTTCCTTCAGTACTGCAAACGATTAGAGATACTTTCATCTGCATACAAACTTACCAATGACAGGAATTTGAGGACCTCCAAGCGACATTCTATTTCAAATACCCAAATTCACTTGTATTTGGTGCTTGGCAAAAATGAAGTTACAGTTTTAGGTGACTCATTTGGCGTGTTATAAAGAATTATCGTTAGGATCCACTAAACTTGTAAACAAAAAATTATTATTAAACTACAGTAACTGTGTGCATTTGTACGTGATTTACTAACTGAATTTATAATATTTATTCGAACGTTTAAGAGCATGAGTGGAAAAATGGTAAATTATCGAAAGAATGTACAATATCTTCCAAAAAAGCATTTAGGATGCGTAATTATCAAAAGAGAGATGCTTTATTAAAAACATATATGCTGCTATATAAAAATAAATAAATATGACCAGCAGCAGATAAAATCAAAATAACTTATAAAATACATATAAAGACAAAAAAGCCAAACTCATGCTCATGGTCAGGCGAGAAATGTTAGTTCAGCACAGAAAGTATGGACTGAACAGAATTTTGCAATATAGAAAACTCGTAAAAATCAGCAACAGATTGATAAACGTTTAACATTTCACGAAACTTTGTAGGTGAAAGCTGTAATACCCATTCTCCGCTGCATGAACAGCGTTCCTTTAATGACCATTGCTTAACTGTCTTACATTTAGAACAAATCAAATCTTGCAGTTGATATAATGTCAATTGATGGTATAAGTTATCCACCAAAGTTTCCTCAAACACCCATCGATCGTAAACTAAGTTACAGCTGGAACAAGACCATCCGTCAGAAAACACCAAGGTCCCCATGTCATCGCGAGTAGGCCATAGATGCTCATGTAAACAAAGGTCAAAATCCTGATGGACGCCACACTGCTTACAGGGTATTTGATCAAGTGAAAGTCGACGACTAGGATATCGAAATACCGCCTGAGTGGAAAACTCTTGAATTTGTAAAAGTGACAATAAACTCTTTTTTAAAAAACGGACCTCCAAATTGAGATCATGGGAGAGTTCAAAAACAGCACAGATGCTTTTAACCAATTCTAGAGCGCCATCAGTATAGTTAAGAAAAGAACCTGGCAACTTTGGAAATTTAAGATCTTCTCTGGTATTTTCATCAAGCTGAAGCTCTTGAAAACATCTCCTTACTTGAGCAACTTTCCGTTTAAGAGGATGTATCAACTTACTTTTTAAAATTCCCGATCCAACTATTTCAGAGTCCTCATCAGCATTGTTGTTTTTCACGCGAACAAACCCAACTTTTGTATTAGACTTTTCTAATTTTTGCTTATAAACCTCTTCAATAAACTCAACAATCCAACTCTGAAATTCGGGCTGAATGATTGGAGGTAAATGACTTTTAATGTGCCATGAAACAACTGTCTGTGGTTCTTCATTTGTAGCTGAAAAATTTGCTGCCACCATTTTTCCTCCATAATTAACGGAATCCATCCATAAAAGATAATCCCAGTATTCCGTGACATTTAGATCCAAAAAGTGAAATAGTGGTAACGTCTTAATGGATTTGAGTAAATAATTTGAATAAGTGACAGCGTTCTGGACGATTAATTTGCTCGTTTTGATTAATATTTTATTAGCAGAAGCGTGTATGATATGTGCTCCAAGGCGTTTTATCTCAGAGAGAAGTTGTAAAAAAGTTTTTCTCATTATAACTTCCACGTGCGAGGAGAGTAAAGGACTGTACAGATAAGATTTTGATGAAGAAATCCATCGGGCTAAATGTTGAATTATAAGATCAGCGAGATTATTACCGGATGCAGCTTCGTTCCACCAAGTTTTAACCAACGCCTTCAACACCGGCAATGAATGTGTCAGTCCAATATTATCATGTATTCCCAACTTTTCCTCCAGATCATCATTTATGGCGGTCATGTAATTATCATTCAAAGCTGCCATGTCGCCAATACCTTCTATGTCATTTATGAGAGCAGAATTGAGAATGCTACAAAGTGCAAGGTTGGAAAGAGAAATGTCAACACAAGCATTTGAATAAGCACCAGGATTGTTAACTTCTAGTGGATCTTTGGGACTGGCAATCTGCAGAATACTATCCTTCTCAATACCACCTAAGTCTGGAGTTGGGCCTTTATTCCACCAAAGGATAATATTATGTTCTTTCAGCTTTCTAGAGTAAACAACATCGATACTGTACTGAATGTCATCGCTTTCAAAGTTGCATAATGGGATATCTGAGAAGCGAGAAAGTTGTATGCGATGGAAAAGCCAGCTACCAATAGCTAAGAAATGTTGGATCATTTTCGTAGCAATGTGTTGTTTCCAAGAAAGAGACTGTATGTTGCTCTCAAGCCGTGGTATCATTATATACGGAAGCTCTTCAATTTGCTTCACATTTGCCTTCAATATGTGAGGGAGTGAACTTTCAATAATAAGCAGACTATTTTTAGTTTTAGTTGAAAAATATTGAAGCAACTTTTCATCTATCAGTTTGTACGCTTTCCTTTCGTTTCCCGAGAAAATGACATTACACGAAAGAGTATCAGGGTATTCGATACTACTTTCCTTAATTAAATTATCAAATTTCGACCGTAGCTCTTCGTAAATTTTGCTGATTGATGGGAAAGACATATCACTACCTGGCAGTTTGTCATAAATTATGGCCTCAACTTTTTTTAAATGTGGCATAAAAAGTGAAAAAACAAACCTATTACTAATGGAAAAATGGAATGCATAAAGGTAGTTCATCTCTACTCCATCAAGATAGGAAACATCGTTATCACTTGGGTCAGTGAACATTTTAGATTCAAATCCAAATTCGAAGCCTTTACCTAACGCTCCAGGTACTGAATTATTAAACCTTTTTCTGGATCCCATTTCTAATATCAATCTTTCAATTGGTTCTATACGAGTCTCATATATTCCACTAACAGACGGATGGGCAAAAATCATAGAAATTGATACCTTTTCCGTTAAATAGCTCTTTTCTGGAATTTCAAGTAAAAAAAGCTTATCCGAAGTGCTTCCATGCGGTAATATCGCATTGCTTTTTTCAATTAAGCATCCCTCAATTTCAACATTCGGTAAAGTCTCATCTTTGAAACATACAAAAAACTTTCTATTCACAATGAACCGTATCGAGGTCAACCGATTACGAATAATTACCCAAGCATGTAAAATACCAGGAACATCGGTTTCTCGTATTTGTAAAATATGCCATAAATTTTCAAACATAACTTCAGCAGAAGATTGTAAAACATTGGTGAATTGCCTTGATTGAAACCCAATTAAATGTCTTCTTCGAAGCTTGACCTGCTTCTGATATTTCCACTTTTTCTTAGCATACTTAAGCCAATTCGAATATCCATCCATAAAGGATACAGGTTTTACTTCAAAAGATACAGGTGCTTCCGAGTTCCCAGATTGTTGTAAAAGTTTACGCTTGGTAACTCGAGCGACAATACGCTTATCTTTGTGAGTCACACTTCCTAAATCCTCAATATCAGTAACTTTTGTGTTGTTTATTGTGGATGGATTTGTAGGGGCTAAGGAGAAAATGGAATCGATCTTTTTCTGTTGGTATTTAGAATTCAAGACAGCAACTCGTTTTTGAAGCCAGTCCGGCAATGGAAAACGGGTAACGGGGTTTGAAATCCTTTGGAGAGCAGCAGGGATGCTAATTAGTTTTTGTACTACTGATCCTAGACGTTTCAAATAATAATCCCAATCAATAATGTCTCTAATATCAACATCATATAGACCATTATCTTTCAACCAGAGCCTAAGAAAATGTCGCTTAACAGATTCTTCAGCAAAGAAAATAGCTACCGGTACTGCCCTTTCTGCAACTGGCCTTCCTTTTGGACTTGCGGAAATAATAAAACGACATGCTAGACCTTTGTCTTTGGTCATTTGATCACCCAAAAAGTCAGCCAGTCGCCTGGCTGTAGTAATGGATGTCGATTTTTGGCTTCCGTATTCAGACAAAGCTTTAGACATACTACGATTCTCAGAAATCAGTTCAATTAATTCATCATCTGTTAGGTTAGAGCCTTTGGTGAATAGAATCTCTAACCAAGTGTCAGCAACATAGGCAACTTCTTGATAGCATTCCTCTAAAGAATCACCTTTCAAAAAAACTTTAAATATCTGAGATTGAAAATCCTTAATGAGCTTCAATTCTCCTCTTCTTTTCACCTCAAAGCCTTTAAGTTCAGCTAAACTACCATCGAAATTGAAAACGGCATAACGCTTTTTTAAGTTTTTACCTTCTTCCGTTGAAGCAGGCAAAATCATAGCTCTATAAGGACCATCAACCTCAAAAAAAATGCTGTTTTCACTAGTTGTTTCATACACCAATTTCTCTGGGTCCTTTAAGGCAGAATATTGATGATTGGTGAACTTTTCATGAACCAGGTGATTTAACATAACGCATGGATAAGAGATAAAAACCTTTCCTCCGGATTTCTTTTTAAATTCAAAGTTTTCAGGAAACGATTCTGGAAGAATACACCAAATACCATCTGTGTCAAGTTCCAATGGCCTACCTGCACGTTCAACTATTTGACGAGCCATCTGAATAATCGTAGCGCCTGTCAAACATGTGATACCAGCCATTTCAATCGAATACCAACGGGAGCCTTTTCGCATGACATATCCATAGAAAGAGTTTAAAATAACTTTGTGAGCTAACTGTAAAGAATCGTAGAGTACGACCATCTTTTTGGCCTCCTCTATTTCAGCAAGTCCTCCTTTTTCCTTTATAGCAGCAAGTTGTTTGACCCATTTTTTTTGCAATCCTTTAAAGTCATAACGGCGATCCCTAAAGCTTTTTACCGTATCAATATAAAATGAGTTTTCCTTTTGACAAATTATAGTTTCCCTTTCGATAACGGTATTATCATATAGACGGTGATACACTTTACGGCTGTAATCCGCAATGCGCTTTTGCACCATAGCAGCTTGTTCTGAGGGAGAAAGCTCTTGAAATGACCTAAAAGGTGAGAAAGGGGTAGGGCCTGGAAAACGCTCAGATTGTAAAGCAGAATATATCATATGATATTCACCTTTTTTAGCAGGGTAATACTCCCCTCTCCATGCCCATACCATCCGACGATCACATGTCTTATTGGGCACATTAAGATCGCATGTTGCACAAAACGATTCATCTTTTACTGAATCTGGCTGTAACCGGTTGGTAATCATAATATTTGGGTACATTGAGGCGACATCAAGATGGTAAATCCTTGGCTTCTCCGACCTTTTTGGTCGATCACGAAGGTCACTTAGTTTCTTTAATATGCTGTCTCTAACCTCTTCATAATTTTCGATTTCATCAACATTGACGTTGTTTTCAACTGTTAAAGAAAAATCTAAGGCTTTGTCCAACTGTAAAATTAGTTCTTCATAAACTTTTGGATCCATGTTGAAATTAGTCGGCAAGTCGCTTCTAAAAACACCACTTTCAAGACTTTCAACATGTCCTCCAACATAAGTCTCACTTGCAAGTAAATGACCGTCGAAAAATTTTTGACTAGCATCAACATGTTTATTCGGAAGAATAATATTTTTTGTACAAGCCTCAACAGTTAAAAGCGTTTCACACAACGTACCCGTGCCTTTACGTAAAACTTCATCAGGATTTAATGGGATAATGTTACAAAGAGAAAAAATGAAAGGATGCACATATTTCATGTAAAGAAAATAAGTAGCAACAGCATCTGAAACTGAATATTGAGCAAGAACTTGAGGTTTTTCACTTGCATAAGGAGTCATCAATTCTGGATCTAGTTCGATAGGATTATAACCTAATTTACTGACAGTGACAGCTTTGAGACCTTGACTTCCTTGAGGTAAATAACTATCTCTCTTTACCCACCGGAAGGCATCCATATGACTACAATAAGAAGACTTATATTCATCCTCTGCGTCCCTGAAGAAACCAGTTTCTTCTGTTAAATTCAATCCGTGAAATGCAGCACGTGCGTCTACAAATGGCCAGTCAAAGAAGTCACCATTGTATGTAACTATTACTGAAGGCTTTGCAGACCTTATATGTTTAAAGAATCGATGAAGTAGGCCAACTTCATCAGGCTCATTAAAAATAATAAATGGGCCCTCAAATTCCTCCCTCGGAGTATAATGAAAATCTTCAATATTCTGGGAAATAATTTCTCTATTGGTAATTAAAAATCCTTGGCCATCAATCATATAAGATATCATCATTATTTTATCGAACGAGCTATCAGGAAACTTCAATGGCAGCTTAGTGGTTTCAATATCAAAAGCCATTATAGTAGGTTCTGCACGCTCGATTCGGGAAGCTAAAAGGGATATTTGAACATGGCCTTCATGATATGAAACAGTATACCATTGTCCGACTCGAATATTCAAATCAATAAGTGTACGAGAATGATACGGAACATCGTACTCACGGATATCTAAAACATGATTTAAAGGATCTTCAAATGCGTTTTCTATAATCCCGTTTAAATTCTCCGAAGACAAGTTAGTGTATGCATCAACGGCATCTTGTTGGGAAGAATTAGCTTTCACAGCAGACATCAAAGACTTCCTGACAGCCTGAAGGTCATTCAGGTTATCAAAAACCAACTTTATATACAACTTTTGGTAACCCACTATGTGGTTTTTTAGCTGTAAATCTTCTTTAAAGATACGCGTAGTAGATTTAATTAAGCCCACAAATTTTTTTTTTAAATAATCGTCAACCAAAGCTTCTTTACCTTCTCGAGCAGCAATGTAGAAGTAAGGAGAGTATGGAATGGTACACCGGAAAGTGTCACCATCGTCTTGAATGAAGTAAAAGTCAACGGCACTGAGGGTAGAATTGCCTTTGGTGCTTTCGATTACTGTTGGATGAACGTTGAGAAGCCAAGCTTCTCGTGGTTGTCCACCTTCATAGCTATCAAAACCCATCATTCGATCAATCTCATTCTTTTTGTAGACAATTTTCATAGGATCATTGAAGCCAACTTCCTCGGTTGATTTTGCAAACGTCCTACCGTTCGATTTACTTTTTCCATTGTAGTTACCATTAAATTTCCTAAACTGATATTTGGATGCTCCTCGAGCTGTTTTTAAGGGCATAGCAATACAAAATAAATATTAAAAAAAGAAAGTAAAAAGAGACCGACAGTTTAGTAATTTCCGATTGTTACCAGAGAATTCTAAATTAATAAATGGAATAGTATTAAGAAGAAACTTCTTCTATTGTACAAACATTAGGTATCCTTTTAAATGTGATATAGTGGTTTGGATTAATACCGAGTTAAGAGGCAACAAATTGGTAAACAACAAGTCGCGTCGCGTCGACAACTTGCAAATTATTTTGGGTATCATGTTCCAGTTCAAAGCATTACAATTTATTTATTTTTGCCATAAAATAAAGACAAAGTACAAAAAAATACAAAATTTAGTATACATTAGCCTAATGATCGTGTGTTTCGACCGTAAGTAATTATTTCAAATCGATATTGCTTCCTTTAAGGATTGAATTTAAAGAAAAAAAAAAAAAAAAAAAAAGCAGTTTTCTTTTAGAGAAGCATGGTGACGCGGTTTCTGCTTTCAGTGATATAAATTGTCAAAGCTTGGTTATTTTGGCGAAATATACTATCATAAATGGAAAAGTTTATATTAATTCAAAGAAAAAAATATTGTCTGATTGCTGAAGTACAGGATTAAAGACCCCGCCATAGTAAAAAAACTTAGTAGTGCTTAATTCAATCAGTTTGATACCTTATATTTACCTCTATTCCACCATTAACTGAAAAAGCTTAAACGAATCAGTAACTATGAGTACACCAAATGAACCCGAAAAACCTGGGATTATTGACGCTTTCAAGGTAGAATTTATAGCTTAAAAAGGACTAGTTTGTTGTAAATGCAAGGAATGCTAATACTACTTGTAGTCATTGAAGATGAGTGATTTTGCTCACATGGTACACCATCCTTGTTTTAAGGAATCATTAATCACCAGTGTCGTCTGTGGTCTAGGTGTTGGTTGCATCCATTTGTTTCTTCGAGGTACGAAAAAAAACATTATGCTGGTTAATTGATGTCCGTCAAAAAAAATCGCATGTCTTTTAATTTTCGGACCAACTTTTTAAAACGGTGATTTCAATCCGTTGTTTAATAAGCGGTTTAAATTCTTGCCGACACATGCTAACAATATTCAAGCACCTATTTCTAGAGCTGCTAATTGGGGGTTCGGAACTTATTTTGGAATGAGCATCGTCTCTTGGGAAGGGTGTAATTACCGCAAGCAGCTTGAAACTAATAACTTCAACATTAAAATTACAGAAGCAGCAGAAAAGACCCCGAAGCATCGCTCTTCAAGGTCCGCTCAAGAAATTGATGAAGGTTTTAACGAGTAATTGCATTCATTTGATTCTTTAGGTTCTACTTATTCTTAAGCTCTTTTCATCCCTCTATTGCATGGTATGCTGAGTTTTTCATTTGATCGATTAACTCTTATTCAATTAATATTTTAAATTTGAGTTCATCGGAATGGTTTGTCATTTTTAAATGGTATTCATTGAAGAGTGTGAATTATCACCAAAGAATCCAATGTTGAATTTTTAACTGCCTCGAAGAATTCAATCTTTTTAGGGTGCCATTACAATGGGTGGAATACATACTCTTGGTATCTTGAACGTTGTATTAACAGCAAAAAAGTCTTAAAAATATACAGCATCCACATTTTCCCAATATTAACTAAACAATGGTAGACTTTTTGTTCGTTATTTACTTTATAAGTACTAGCTCATCTCAATCTTTCGTGCGTGTATGTTTACCCCTTTATCGTAAAGTCAGTCTACGACCTTGCGAGGGCATCGCATGATTTCAGCTAAAAACTTTCCAAAATAAAAGTAACAAGACCTTTATGGTGGTTTATTTCTACTAACTGGATGAATAAGCTATGTGATATTTTTGAATGTAAATATGTATTCTTTACGACAATTTTTGTACGATTGGCTAGAAAAAACATTAAAATCAAGTATTTGCAGTCCCATCGTCATTCTTGTTTATTATTTTTTAACAAAGTAGTTTAATCAGGGTAATTTCTTTATTTATAATTATCATCGATGAGATATACTGTTTTTAGGAGGAAAGTTAGTGGCACTTCAGTCGTTTATTAAATATTGTACTAGAAGGAATTGCATTCATTATAGCAACATTTATGTTAGTTATGTAGTCATAAACGATTATTTTAATTCAATTGAAAACTGTGAGTTTCCAGCAATATGGTGATGCTGCACTACGTAACTTTAGCTGTATCATTATTCACTTTATTTATTCGACTAATCTGTTGAATTACACTATTTTTATGTTCAAAATTAGATTCAATTTTATTAATTATATTAATGAATAGATTCAATTGAATATAGTCCTTCAGTTTAATTATGAGCTCTTTGATGTTTATTATATTATCAAAGTTTTAAAGGTAGCCGAGAATAATATTATAGGCAAATTTGTTACTTACTTTTCTTAACAGTTCTATGATAAATCGCAATTCAATGCTTAACGCAGCATTTAGGTTCGTTAAAGTACTTTAAAAATATTACGCATCTAATGACTATTTCATTTTAACAAACTGCTTTAGTTCCACAATAGTGTTATAAAACTTTAACGTGAATGATGTTTTAACGCTGTTTCTTACGTTATTATCGCACGCTATTAGAAGGAGTAAACAAAGTTCTCGTTCACCATACATTCAATACAGTTTATCATGAGTAGGTCATTTCGTAATGGATTCCGCTTGTTGAAGCTTTCTCAAATGGTATTGTTTAAATATTTATTATAAAGAAATTTTTTAACCTTCTTTTAAAGGATTTTGAACGGGCATGGTGGGATATGGCAAACTTGTTTCGCGCTCCACGTCGAGTTTATCGGTCCATTACCCTACGGGTATGTAAATGTGAAAGAAATTATAATTAAGATATCAAAAATATTACTCTTTATTTACTAACGCGTTGTAGAAACGTATGCATGCAACTTGGATTTGTCAATTCGTTGAATTGAATGAGGCTTAACTAACACAATTTATAGAAAACATCAACAGATATGGTCGAGAGGATTTTTCGTTTATCGTTCTTTTTTCATGTATGATAGTAATTAGTGCTTTGTTGTGGGCTTTGTTTTACATGAACACTCCGAAAGGATATGTTACGACGATTACTTTCATGTTATTTGTAGACTTTGGAGCTGTCGGTGTGATTATGGCTACTATGTATTACTTTATTGCGAAACGATTTTTAATGAAAAGTAATGATACCATTTTAAGTTCGACAGATTATCAGCTGGAATGGAATTACTGCTTCGATGTACACTGTAATTCTTTTTTTCCTTCTTTTGTTCTTCTTTATGTGATTCAGTTGTTTTTGTTACCAGTCATTACACGAGATAATTTGTGAGTTGTTTTTCTTATATTAACTTAGCTTCGTTTTTCTTCCTATATTAACTTTTTCTAGCATTTCATTATTCATGGGAAATACGCTTTATTTAGTTGCTCTATGTTATTACTCATATTTAACATTTATTGGATATCAAAGTAGGCCAATTTTGTTTTTCTATCATCGTTTAGCTCTTTTTATGACGATGTCTATAATGATGATTACTAGAAATTTCACTAACATAATGATAGTTCTTCCTTTCTTAAAAAATACTCACGCCCTTCTTCTTCCCATACCAATGTTTTTTATAATGTGGGCACTTTCCTTACTTGGATTCAACGTTCCAAAGCATGTTGTTGATGTTTATTTTGGAAAAAGTGCTTAAAACAAGCATTTGCTTTCTTCAAATCCGGTAGTTTGCTTTCATTACGTTTATAAAGTTGAACATGCATAGATTCACAAATAAATTTTAACGCATTTTAACGAAATTTGATGAATTTTATGTCGTCTAAAATTATGTACATACCTGTATTGATTACTGGTTACACATTGTGGTCTCTTTGCAATTGAACACTCAAACCATGTCTCAAAAATGGGTTCAGACTCAGGCTTGGTTAGGTTTTCCAGACGTCCCTATTTCCCAAGAAGATAAGCCAGATGAATACTCCACATTTCTAGGAGGGTTTCCAGTATTTTTTGACGGATGTTCACTGAATCCCAATATAATTAAATGTGGAAATTGCAAAAATTTATGTCGGTTGCTTCTTCAATGCTATGCTCCGTTGGAAGGTGATAATCTCAAAGAACGAGCTTTGTATGTCTGGGGTTGTCATAATCCTTCGTGTCGACGTGTTCCAAATTCAATAGTTTGTGTCAGAGGAGTGAGGCTTCCCCTAAAAAGTGACATTGAGGCTGTCAAATCACCAAAAGCTATATCTCACCTTGAAGAAAAAAAATCTTCACCGAAGGAAAAAAAAGTGAACCCGTTTGCGATTACTTCTGAATCTAGTAGAGGACTGAATCCCTTTTCAGATGCTACATCCGCAAACAATCCATTTTCTCTATCCACGGATGTCAACCCCAGTAAACCGAGTAGCAATGTCTTCAGCAAACCCTCTTTTGCTGCTAAAGCTCAACAAAGCATTACCGATCAGCAGAAAACCCAGGCAAAAACTAAAACAAAACATATAGCTTTAACAACCTCTGGTATGTCTGTACATCCACCAGTCACCGAGACTTACACCTATCCCGTTACTGAAGCATTTCAGGGGATGTTTTTGGGATTGGATTTAGAGTATGTACCACAGAATAAAGTGAACTCTAAAAAAGATGATTTTAGTACTTTTAAAAATTACACCCCATACTTGAATGACAGCAGTGAAGCTTGGGAGAAAGAAAGTTATGAGAAATCCCCTAGTGTGTATGAAAAAACGTTTAGACTATTCAGCGAAAAGATATCCCATAACCCAACTCAATGTCTACGTTATGAACGAGGTGGTACACCACTGCTTGCATCTGGTAGAGATAAGCTCGGTCAGCAACTGAAGTCTGTTACTAATTTTGGAAAAAGCCCGGTGCCGCTGTGCCCTCTTTGCAAATCGCCTCGTTTATTCGAAATGCAGCTTATGCCACATGCGATATCCATTCTCAATGACGAAATAGCAGAATGGTCTACTATACTGGTCGCTACATGTTCGATGGATTGCAATCCTCCGATCAACAAAGATAGAGTTGGTTATGCAGTAGAATGGGTTGGAATTCAGTGGGATTAGAGCTCAACTTTTAAATGAGGCTTACTAAAAAATTGGGGAAAATAATGTGCAATTCTTAGTTACTTAAAATTTGCTTCTCTTCTGTTACGTTACATAATGTATTTCATAGTCGACGAAATTGTTAAGTGGTATAAGGAAATTACTTAGATAGTGTAAATGATATACTTAGTGATAATAAAGATAAACTTTAGAGTAGCCTAATTGAAGATTGACCAGTGTATTCTTGGGACCTACCATTTACCTTGTAAGTCAGTTTAAACCGTACAGGTAGTTCTGTGACATCCAGTAACTTAGTCACAATCATTTCCTGGTAAATACCGTCTTTCTGGAGAGGTGAAAGATTAGTTCCAGATTGGGGTTGAAGTACAAGATTATATTTCTATTGAAGGTTAGAGCATATCCAGTAAAAAAAATAAACATACCTTGGGAACTGCAATAAACGATTGTAAATTCTCGACAGTATCATAGGGACTTAAATTAGTGTAAGTAGCCAGTAAAACTACTTGATCTCTAGTTTTACTTTTAGGGGTTATCTGAAAATTTAAGTGAGAGTTTTCAAATGCGCAAGTAGAAGTAAAATTGTTAATGGGAACATTGGGCGATGAATTAGACACGGGGGAATTGAAAGATTCAGTAAGCGAGATGGCACCAACTTCGGCAGGCGCTTCGACAGTACCCAAAAGACTTTGCGAAAGACTTTCCATATTAAAAGAAGAAGTAGGCATTTGAGAAGATGAGGCTGGTAAAGAAGGAGATTGAGCATCAGATCCTATGTCTAAATCGATAAGTAAATCCATGGCACTTTGAGTATTAGATGCATTAGCCGAGGTTTTGGAATTACTCTTTGCCGATTCAGTAGTAGCTTGAAGAAGCGAATTGTTATCGGCAGCAACGGTACGAGCTGATGAAAAATCGCCTTCCAGTAAGTGGTCATATTGGGTCAGTAAAGATGCGATTAACGATTTCAAATCGCTAACAGTCACGTAAGAGTCATCTTCCGGACTCATTTCTTCTAATATCTTATCAACCTTACGCTGAGCAGCCTTCAAGGAATAGGCCAGCTCATCGTACAAATCACCACTGGCTAGTTTATCGGATTCAGAAACTTCATTCAACATTTCACCAAACAGAGCTGCTTTTCTTTTGACTTTTTCTAAATCTACGAGAACATGTTCCTTATATTTTTGCTTTTGCTCAGTGTCGTAACCAGCCATAACTTTCATAAGTTTGTTGGCTTCAGCCAAATCTGCCGGAGTACCGCGACGAATTAGTTCCTGTAGTTTAGCAGACATAGCTTCTCTGTCTTCCTTTTCAAGTTCTTCTGCTGTTTTTAGAACAGATTTTTGACTTAAAACAGCAAGATTCTCTTTATCGATTTCAGGAAATGTATAGCCTAAAGTGGTTAACTCGGAAATTATAATCGAGATTTCAAGTTAACTGAATACAAACCTTTGTAAGATAAAAGTCGGTGCATATCCCTAATAAAACCGAGGTCTTCTTTATAACGATCAACACGACAAATGGTTTTCCGCCATTCCTCAATTAAAGAAAGAATCATGACTTGGATTTTGTTCAAGCGAGAAGGTGGGCGCTCTGGAAATCTTCTTACTAATTCGTTTAAGAATTCTTTAGAAGCAATTTGTAAACGAAAGGCATATCCACAATTTTTGACGCAAATATCAAGAAGCTAGAAAATGTTAGCACAAAAGGCATTTGAAAAAAACGTGAAAAAAAAAGGGCTCAGCAAAATTTATAATAAATTTAACAAAAATCTATTTTATACAAATCACAATAACCAGATTGGAATTCTGAAGGTTCAGCACTTAAGATTGTTTCGTTCAGAAAATAAACAAGTTATAAAAGCAGTACCATATCAAATAATGCGAAGTAACTTCTAAGTGAAAAACAAAGTTGTGAAAAATTAAAACAGAACATACATTTAAAGCCAGATAGGCAACTGTTGGATTGCGATCATTGACCTTACGAACAATGGCAAAGGCAGCTTCTCGAGGCCTATAAAATAATAAACACGTTAGTATAATCAATATTATAAGTGAATTTCCTACAAATTTCCGCCAGTTTGATTAATCAAATCAGCGATATCCAAATTAACCGCTAGATCTGGTTCAAAAGCGTACGGCTCGGTCGCATTTTCTGCAGTTAGCAACTATAAAGTAATGTAATTTCTTACGAATTAAACTGTATAGTCTTCTTTTAGCGCTAGACATTAAGTCAATAATTCCAAATTGTTACAGCAGAGCGGCTTAATCAAAGATATTCAACTACAGCTTCAATGCTTAAAGTCTATGAAAATTGCGTATCTCTCTGTATTATGGTAGACGTCCAATTTCGTCATTATTCTAAATAAGGATACGAGTTTAAGTAACCATAAAACTTGCGGCCAAGCGCTCACTATTCACGTAGCCTTTTTGGTTGTTGATGTTTACCTGCCAACAATGTGACTCTTCTCAGTTAGTTTTTTCAAAAATATAATTCTACTAGAAAAAAATTTAACCTCGCTTTCGCTCGTAGGAAATTGTTTTGTTGTATTACGTTTGACTTGAAATTTAGTAACAAATAAGAAAACTAGAGTATTTTACCAACACGCATATCCAACTAAGAAATTATTCACATTCTTTAGCTAACAAACCTCTCCAACTGGTGAATTCGAAAGTATTATCGAAGATCATCATTGAATTTTTAAAAAGACAGGTCACACAACACAACGATTTACAAGAATTATTAATGCTACTATTACTTATGCACGCGACATATCTAAAATGAGTTTAAAGTTACATGTCTTAAAATCAACACAAAATTACGAAAACGCATCCATCATATTATAACAAAATGTGCATTTGCTTTTTGAAAAAATAATATTTAGGCAAGTCCCTTGAGAGCACGTCTGCGGTCACGCTCTTCGGTAATGCTGAGCTTGACACCCTTACCCTTGGGCAAAGAAATCCAACTCTTGCCAGTCTCGCCAATGACAAAAACGTTGGAAAGACGAGTAGCAAACTCACGGTCCAAAGCATCCTTAACATGAATGATTTCAAAGGAACCAAGATGGTGCTCACGATGGACAATGGTACCAACACGTCCCATGTTACGACCACCGGTAACCATAACTTGAGCGGAAGTATCAAATTTAATGAACGACTCGATCTTGTTGGTTTCCAAGTTAAGTTTTATGGTGTCGTTGACCTTGATCAATGGATCGGGATAACGAATAGTACGTCCATCATGGGTGACGAGAAAAGGAACACCCTTAGCACCTAATTGAACACGCTTGACCTTGCAAAGCTTGTATTTAGCCTCTTCAGCAGTAATACGGTGGACAGTGAAACGGCCCTTAATGTCATAGACAAGGCGGAAGTGCTCACCAGTCTTTTCAACGGAGATCACATCCATAAAGCCGGTAGGGAAAGTAGAGTCGGTACGAACCTTTCCATCTACCTTAATGAGACGTTGCATAAGGATAGCCTTAACCTCACGTCCGTTCAAAGCATATTTAAGACGGTTACGCAAGAAAACAATCAAAGGAAGGCACTCACGGGCCTTATGAGGACCTGGAGAAGGCTTTGGAGCGTAAGTTCCGGAGAGCTTGTCCAAAAGCCAGTGGTGAGGGGCAGCAACACGCTTCAAATGCTTTTTAGGACCTCGAACCATTTTTGGTGGATGCAGTATTCAATATCCAAAATTTTGGCCAAGTGTCAAAAGATGTGACTGCTTTGTATAGAATATCGATGCCGAGTGCACCACAGTAGCCTATTTAACTGTCAAAGTACTCGCTCGTTTAATAATTAAATTAGAAACCGTAACGTACCACGTTAATAATTTAATGAGTTTTTGGACGTACCAGTTTTCCAGAAAAGCTGGAGTACGATTTACAAGAAGGCTTTCGCTAGTCTATTGATTAATTCATATTGTATAAAACTTATATATAAGAGATTTAACGATCTTATAAATACATCATAATTCTAGCTTTACTACCAAATATGTTAAAAACATGGATTGCATGTTTACATAAATCATTAAACGTTGGAATGAGTATTGTATTATCAGATGAAAATAAGAGTGTCCATAATTCTGAAATATGGTTAGAAAAAGCAATCAATTTCCATTAACTCTTAAGCAATGGGCGATAATACCTCAAAGAGTACCGCAAGGAAATGAAGCTAAGTAGAAGATATTTTCGTATAACGTTGATATCGAAATTATCAGCGAGTAGAGTAAACGTCTAAAAAATAGAATGACAATTATCTAAACAGAAAAATCCGCATACAGTCACATCATTCCAATTTTTCTGTAGGGAAACATGAATGAGAAAAGAATGGTATATAGTTAAAGGTGCATACTAGCACACGATCAATCATTAAACAAATTTAATATTTGCACGCATTGGAAAGTTGTTTTGTCGCTGCAGGTCACTAGAGACGTGCTTGATTCCTTCCTCACCCCCTTTGCGTGGGAGAAGAGAAGGATGTGTGGGTTTAGGAAGGGCAGAAAAATAATGATGCTCAAGGGCTTGTTGAGCAGTGGGACGACGATATGGATTGTAATCCAACATCATCTTGAGTAAATCAATTTCTTCATGGCCAGCTGCCGAAAAAAGAGCCTCCATACCACCGTTAGGAGGAGGAATGTGTTTCATCTCAACGTAGTTGGGAAGCTGTTGCATGCTTTTAATGACCTCTGGTTCAGGAGTTCCAAGAGCGCGGAAAATTACGTTAAGCTGATCCAGATCAGATTCGCCTGGCAAATACGGGGTCCTAAGCATCAACTCTGCAAAAATGCAGCCTACACTCCACATATCAACACCGGTGCCATAGCTTCGACAACCCATAAATAGCTCTGGAGGCCTGTACCATCGTGTAATGACCTGATGACTCATGTGGCTTGGGGTGCCAAAATCACGAGAAAGGCCAAAATCAGCCAATTTTAGGACACCGTCACTCGAAATTAAAAGGTTATTAGGCTTCAAATCTCGATGAAGGATGAAGCGAGAATGAATGTGATGCAAACCGCGTAACAACATGACCATCCACGATTTGATGTGGGCAGGTTGAAAAACGATGAATTTGTCTTTGATCAGCATTTCCAAATCACTGTCCAGGAATTCCAAGATGATGTTGAGGTTGGACTTTGTGGAGAATACATCAACTAACTCGATGACATTGTCGTGCCTTGACTCCCGAAGAAATTTGATCTCTCGTAAAGCACTTATATCGATACCATCTTTGAACTGGCCCACTTTAATCTTTTTAATAGCCACACGCCGATTAGTTTCTTTTTGGCGACCCAGGAACACGACGGCATACGTTCCTTCACCAACTTTGCGCTCCTTCACATACGTCCACTTGTCAGACTTTTCGATATCCATAACGAGAAACCTTAACCCCTATACTATTAATTACAGAGTACTTTAGAATACAGTGGTAAGTAAATTGAGGACAGGTTTGTATAGCAGTATGATGGTATGGTAGTGAAGCTATATACAACAAAAACACACAAACAATTCCAGCAAGACTTTTTCTTATAGGGAAAACCTTTTTACAAGAGCTTTCTCGATGTGTATATAAATGAAGTAGGTACTTAACACACTACTTCGCAACGCAATCTTTTGATCTTTATACTACTCCCAACGTTTGTAAGCAAACACCCACGTTTTAAATTAAGATGGAAGAAATTCACCAATATATGTATTCAGGATTCTCGGTTTAGCAAACGTTACCGCATGGCTTTCGTAATCTTGTAAAACGCTAATTCATCGACTTGGACTCAACAAAGCAGGAATGGTCGAAAGGACCCACAAATTTGGTTCATTATTGGTGTAGCAATAATTACAGTGACTACTAAGGGATGGGTAGCATGTCACTTTTGTGGTAAATTTTAAGATTCGATTAGTCTGGGGTTTATCGACCAGCATCGTGTGTGGAGTCAGTGTAAGGGGCTCTGTGGCTTATCTTGAATGCTTGTTACATAACGAGGTGTAGAGTAAACTCTTGCAGCACGTTCACTTTCGTAATTCGATTTTATTGAAATTCAATCTACGTTGGAGAAAAAAGGAAGAAGTAAATAGCTCTGAGTAATACTAATAGTCGTTGAGTAGATATGACAGATACAAAGGCACACAGGCAGTACATGTTGAAGTAAAAGAGGTAGTTTTCTTGAAAAACAGGGGCTTTAATGGTTAACACCACGGTTGGTGAATCGCATCACACTCTATTCGTTGTGCCACAATTTACTCTAATTATATCGCGATGCCATTTGAAAATTGTTTTCCCTCCACTTCTTCCCTCATAACAATTCTGCCTGCTAAACAATAATTTATTTAGGTTCCATGCTGAGATGAGACTTATCCACCCTTTTAATTTACACTCCCTTTGGACACCATTACTAGCGAACCGGAAAGACTGTTTATAAGCAGTTCTCCAATTTACTACCAATCTCACACTTAACAAATGACATGCTAGCTTTTTTCCTTCCTGTTGTTATTCTATTATTTTATTTTATTTTTAATTGACAGATTCCAATAAACCCCACGAAAACTCGCACTGCCTTTGATTCATTTTGTTGGGAACTCATTTAACGGAGCCCTTCGCGCTCTCTATGTCAAAATGTGAAGGAAACTAGCTACAAGACAATCAATTAATCAAAATGCTTACGATGTCAAGAATTGTTATTATAGACTAGGGAGCACATAGTAACTAGCTAGTTAATGACGGTATTACGAAACTACAAATCCAAATACTGATGCGATGGATTATATTAATGAATATACCGTTTACAAGGGTAGTATTCGTTATTGCCAAATACACACAGCTCCACATCCTCCATTGCAAAAGGCGATGGGTGATGGGGGTACACAGGTATATATGAAAAGAGAAAAAGCAATAGTCGTTGGGGGATTTGTTTTGTTGTACGGTGAATGTGGACTGTGTAACAAAAAAAATTGATATAATAATTATTTTTAATATTTTCTCATTCCAGTTAAAAACACTTTTATTGTATCATGAGAGGCATACAAAATAATTGGAGTTGTTGTAAACAAACAAATCCATGACTGGAAACTGAGATCGCTCTTTACGATTCACTTCGTCTCTCACTTCAATGTCTCTTCTCTTTATTCTTTTAGTTCCAATATGATTAAATTTTTTAATAACCCCCCTCCCCTTTTTCAGATGACCTTCTGATTACTATGCTTTGATACAGAAATAAGCTCACAGATAAACGAATTTCCGACCTTGTTCCTTCTCTTACTTACTAATTTTAAATTACGGCTTAGACTCTTATTTATGCATCTCTCAAGTGATTGAACCATCTCCATTAAGCTTCTCCACATTTCAACTATACTTTGACGAAATCACACAGTCATTCTACCCCACAAACAGTCCCTTAATATAAGTCAAGATGACTGAACAACAGGATTTATTGATGTCAAATCTGTATTTACATACCATATCCTCAATTCCATCATATTGAGAGAATGCCTGGCATTTTCCTACAAAAGAACGAACCATGCCCCAAAATGCCGGCCTTACAAACAAAGTGTTTAGTTTATTCCCAAAACTATATTCTGTTTTCACTGCACCAAACTTGGTTTTACAAACAATAAGTGTTCTTTGCAAATCCATCACGGCTCAGCTTCAATAACCAGCACTCTTTTTTCGCTTCTAATAGTCCTTTTGCAGTACCTTTATTTAATAACATTCGCCTGGATATAAATTATTATCATTATTATTTCCAATATCTTGGTAATCCCTTTTTGACGTCTTTCCTCTTTTAAAACTTTAGATTACTATTCTACAAGCCGACAAGCAAGTGGTAATCATCAAACACGTTTCACATTCACAAAGCAGTTATGCTCTCCAAATTTTACGAAGACATAGATTCCAAATTGGAAAATGCAATGTTATCTCAAATAGAAAGCAGTACAATAACTTGTGATGGTAAATCCCTAAACACATTGCCTACCCCTAAACAAGAGGATGTCGAGTTTGGCGTTCCTCTGCAGCCAGAAGACACTCAAGATCTCCAAAGAAAGCTGAAGCCCCGGCATATGCAAATGATTGCCATAGGAGGATGCGTTGGCACTGGTCTGTTTGTTGGTTCGGGTAATGCACTGGCCGATGGTGGTCCTGCTAGTATTCTTATAGCCTTCGCAGTGATAGGAACTTATGTTTTATTTACAACCAGCGCGTTGGCAGAACTCTCCGCAATTTATCCCGTTTCCGGTTCATTTTATACATACTTTTCGAAATTCATCGACCCGGCATGGGGGTTTGCTGTTGGTATACAGTATTGGTTATCTTTTGCCGTGACCGTTCCATTAGAACTTACAGTTGCCCCGTTGATTATTAATTTTTGGAATGCATCTGGTCCGGTTTCGATTTGGATTTCAGTTTTTTACGTAATTATTATCGCGATTAACATTTGGGGAACCGAGGGGTATGGTGAGGTGGAATTTTTTTTGAGTATCATGAAAGTCATTTCAGTCATCGGTTTTGTAATTCTAAGCATAATAATTGCAGCAGGTGGAGTACCAACTGATGATCGAGGAGTAATCGGAGTGTCATATTGGAAACAACCGTTGGTTTTTAACAATGGATTCAAAGGGTTATGCGCTGTTTCTGTTATAGCTATTTTCTCCCTGTCAGGAACCGAACTAGTTGGTCTTGCCGCATCAGAAGCAAAGAATCCTCAAAAAACAGTTCCCGCAGCAGTCAAACAAATATTTTGGCGTATTTTCTTGTTCTATATTGTTGCTCTTTTCATGCTTACTTTGGTGGTTCCGTCTGACCTACCTGGGCTACGCACGAGCGATAACTCAAATGTGCTAATTTCACCATTCGTTATTGCCATTCAACTGGCAAATATAAGGGCACTTCCGAGCATCATGAACGTAGTAATTCTGCTTTCCACATTATCCGTAGGAAATTCAGCTTCCTATGCGGCGTCACGTGCCTTGTTTGCTTTAGCAAAGAACGGCTATGCACCTAAGATTTTTAATAAAACTAACAAACGAGGTCATCCAATTTATGCAATTGCCGTAACGCTTTTATTTGGTTCTATAGCATACTTCACTGAAGCTGGAGTTGGCGGCGCACTCTTTGGTTGGTTGTTATCAATATGTGGTTTGTCAACAACATTTATATGGGGAAGTATTTGCCTCGCCCATATTCAATTTAGAAGAGCGTGGAAAATACAAAATAGGAAACTAGAAGATCTTCCTTACCGTAGCATTTTTGGAGTATATGGATCTATTTATGGTGTGGCCATGACAATATTGGCTTTAATTGCCCAATTTTATGTCGCGGTATTCCCAATTGGAAAAAAACCAAATCCAGTGGATTTTTTTCAGGCATATATGGCTGCACCCATATTAATTATCAGCTTTGTGGCATGGAAGTTTTTTAGACGTACATCATTTGTTCGTATCGAAAAAATTGATCTTTCAGAGGGTGCGCATGGCGAACAGAAACAAAATCTCGAACCCGTCATCAATATACCCGTTGAAGAGATAGACTTCCCAATGAAAGTAGCCACCAAGGAGAGCATGAAAAATGTAGAGAAAAATGCGTTATGATTGAATTCGCTTGCAGAGTCAAAGTCCGAAGTTATCTTTATCAAAGAATGACTTATTTGATAGTTGTTTATTGAATGAACCATAGAAGAATTATTAGATATTGACATTTCCTTTTTGCGGAAACCCAAAATTGGGTTTCTTGATGCATACAGTTTTAATTAATTAAATAAAAATTTTTGAGGTTAGCTTTTGTGTGTAAGATATCATTCAATTGTATCCCTTTTATCTTCTAAAGGCTGTTCTTCTTGAAAATCTTGGAGGACTACCTCAATTGCATGTTGCTTAATGCTAGTCATATCAGCTTCTTCTTCAGTTTCTATAAACAGTCTCATATTATCACCATCTCTTTTGGAAGGAAGCGGTTGGAAAACATCATTTGGATTTTTGAAAGCTTGCTGAATGAGATCATCAAGACCGTTTTCATCGACGACATATTTATTGCTATTTGCAAAGTATATTTCGGCTAGTTGACGGACCAGAACTGTTTTAGACAAATTTTCCTTTTTACAAATATTCTCTTTCTTTTTAGCTTCATGCATTTCAACGTCTTCGTTGGGTAAAGGATATACATCCCGATATATTCCGGGAACGTTAATGTTTACTCCTTCCATGGCGGCAGAATGATTTTTCCTATCTTTCTTTACTTTACTTGAGACCTTTTTAGCTTCTGCGTTTTCCTTGGCATCTTTCGTAAAGACAAGTTCCTCATTATATTGTTTTCGGACGGAGGTATCTGCAATATTAAATTTGTGACGCGACGAATTAATCTCCTCTTTACTTCGTATCGTTGATTGCAGACGGTTTGGAGGAAAAATCATATATCCTGATCTATAACACCTTTTTATGCATCTCGAAATCATATTAAACAAATTGGATCGTGGAGAAGCAAGTACAGGTAAAGCCTAATGTTTCTAAATCGAAGTTTCAGGGGAAATGAATCAAAAACGAATTTCTCTTAGAGTTTTATGAACTAAAAAGCCAAAATCGTTAATGAACTGACGATTAAATGACTCTTTCTACGCAGGCGAAATGAACTACCTGCTTGAATAGCTAACGAGAGATGTGGAGGGATGGTAAGAAGGTGGAGGATGTATACGCCAGCACCAATGAATTAATTATAGTGATTGACCATTGTTGAAAATGCGCTAAACGTTGAGCATCGATTTGCTCTTCATTGTAAAGAAATTCATTCGATATAATTTTTATTGTAGTGCAATTTACTAAGAAAATTGCAAAGCAAATATCTCTGAAGCAACAAAAATGCGCAAACAAATATATTCAATTTATTGATAATTCGTAACCAAACTAACCTTTTAAATTTTTTGCGCTAGCTTATAAATATAATAATAGCTCCGAGATAAATGTTAAATTGCAGTTAAACATTGCAAAGTCAGTAATGTATAGCAAAAACAATTATAAGCCATTTTACAAAAAATACTAACACTGTTCAATTGTTTCAATGGTGGAACCATGACTCTAGTCAGTCTTTTTTACTTTAAAATAAAAAAGAAAAAAAAAGTTTTCAATGAGTAAACAAAAGGAATAAATATTAAAAGTTCAGATACAGACTACTGGTACTTTAGTAAAATATTCCAAAAATTATTTTTAATTAAAGCAATGGATTAAGATTTTTAATAATTATTAAATTTTTATTTTGTTTATTATTATTATACTTTTTTGTAAATTGATCTAAAACTATTTCTTTTTGAACTAGAAATGCATTTTTAAAAAATGTTTCAAGCTGTTAAAATTGATAATACATCAAGTTGATATAGTTAAAATAGTTGCAACATTGCTTTTTATCCTACAAACTTGGGAACGGAATAGTGAAGATGGTACATATAACCCAATCGTTCGGTACAATTATCACCTTCGTAAAGTTGGACCTAGACTCATATGACATTGTAGGTCACAAAATCCTCTTCTCGCTGTAACATTACACATTTTCAACATATAATATTTGGAAATCAACCACCCGGGCCTTATAACATCCATCGTCATTACCAAACATGCTAAGATCAAAACGGACGGCAACACTTGAAGCATGTTAGGATTTGTTACAATGCTCAATATACTATATAGACGCAAGTTCATTATTGAATACGTCTCATTCCAAAAGGAGAGTAGATTACTTTACACAACGAATTATAAACACAAAACACTTGTTATCGAAAAATTTTTACCTACCTTAGAACTTTGTCCTAATGTTGGTGAAAATCCCCCGAAACAAATAAATGTTTCAAGAAAAAGATTACAAAAACTATACAGTCAAATTAGCACACCTTACAAACGGCTGTTTCTGGTAAAAGGCAAGAAACAGATACGTTAGCTTTTGCAAAGTGCTTTGACGGATTATGCTGAAATGTGTGTGCAACCAGGTGTTTATATAACTTTTTGCAACCTCAAACCCTAACCCTGTACAAAATCTAAGAAAGCAAATTTTAGGAGTTTTACATAAATAACTATTTTATCTCTTTAAAATAAATGTAATATTTTATTTTATAAATAATAATTGCTTGTAAATTATTTAATCTACACATTGGATAATGAAGTTTGGTGAGTTGAACCGAAACATGTTCAGCAACAGAAGAGTTGCAAATGATGTATTCATTATCTTAAAGCTCACTATTCGATAAACATTTAAAATGATTAAAAGAAAACAATGCACATTTTACTAGCAAATGTGTGCTACAGAATGAACCGATTGATTAATTTTTACTTAAATCGTTTGGACCAGGGAGATGAATGAAATTAGTATTTGTGTTGGTTACATTTGTTAAATTAACTTATAAGGGATCTGCGACTTCTAAAATTTATGATGAAACAAACGAAAACGATACAGAAATCGATGTTGTGAAAATTTAGATACTACCAAGAGTAAATCAACCATACCTATAATATATATATATATTGTTATTATTTTATAGATGTGTTTACAGATCTGCAGGATATATTTACAACGTTAAGCAAAATTTATGAATACTCGATTTTGTAATGATTAAGAACCGAAGTAGTGTAGTTCGGAAATAACAAATTTTTGTCCTCATTTGAAATAATACTTTTCAGAATTAAAAAAAATTTCAATTTAGATTAGTTTAGCTTTTATTGTCGAGGTTAGTAAATTCTCCTAATTACAAACTCAATGGAGATAAGAAAATAAACCTAGCGAGTACTGAGAAACGCAAATCCAATTTGCATGTTTGATACTGTTTACAAAGCTGACGGACTTAGTTAAAATATTTGATATTAAATGACTTAGCTGAAAAAAGCTGATTTCTTACAATAAGGAATTTTTTGCCTTGCTGTATAATCTTAGGCATTTCGATTAAAATGACAAATTGGTTTAATTTACAAGCGTCGAATTATTCACAAATTAACTTTATTATCACTTAGTGCTATCTTAATTAGTAAATAAACTAATTGCTTGAATTTAATTTTTAATAACGTAAATTACTTCTCTGTCCTTTTCGAAAACCGCTCCCACCCAAATTTGAACTACACTAGTTGAATTTCTTTCATGATACTAAACTTCTTTGGATGCTTTTAAAACGGAATAGTTTTTTTATGTGTTATACCTTCCACAATTCATTCCATCTTTCTAGGTAAGGTTTTTTGAAGAATTATCTCTAATTTTCAAAATCCTAGCATTTGGATGCAAATGCGATACAGATTGAGGAAATAAAGTTGTGAAAAGTGATAACATACAATCATGCAAGAGTCTCAATACAAGGAAAAAGCCATAATCGGAACTGGTCTCATTACTACCTCAATTGGTGGTTTCTTTTTTCTAAGACGGTTTCGTAGAATATCTAATGCTAGTACTATTCCCAAGAATTATCTTAACAACTCGACAGTCGAAAATCGGAAATACAAAACTATGTTCGGATATGTAACTAGAGTAGGTGACGGTGACAACTTTCGTTTTTATCATACTCCGGGAGGTCGTTTGTTAGGATGGCACTGGTTAAGAAAAGTGCCATGCAGTAGATCTGATTTATCGAATGAAACCATTTCTGTGCGTCTCGCAGGAATTGATGCCCCAGAATCTGCGCATTTTGGTAAACAGGAGCAACCTTATGCCTTAGAAGCCAAAGAGTTCTTGCATAATAAACTTTATCATAAAAGCGTTAGGATCATTCCCCTAAAAATTGACCGCTACGCTAGACTTGTTGCAGGAGTCCAGTATTATCCAATTCCCCATTTCTTTTGGAAGAAAGACATTGGTCCCCAGATGATTCGTAAAGGTTTGGCTGTGGTTTATGAGGGCAGTGATGGTGTATTTTGTCCAACTAAAAAAGAATGTCTTTTAGCTTTAGAAATAGTTGCCAAAAAGAAAAAGTTGAGCCTTTGGTCTCAGGGTAAAAAGCTGATTTTACCGTCTGTGTACAAGAGAGGTGTTTAAGTTTGTTATGCTAGGAAGTTGAATTCCAATCTTTCAAATTTTTTTTTCTTCAGTCGTTTGCTACTTTTAATGATTTTTTTCGTGATTATGTCCCTAGTTTTACAGTTTAAATTCCTTTTTGATCTGCAAATTTTTTTTAATGACTTTTCTGATTAATACATGGGTGAATCTTTTTCTATAATAAGATTTTGATACATTATTGTCTTTCGTAAAAGGTATATAAATTTCCAAATCCTACTATTATCATTACTTTAAATATAAATTACATCAGCAAATTTAATACTTGTATATAGCAAAATTCATCATTAAGTTCTATGGATCTCGTTAATACAATCAAGCTGCGCCCTACTCTTGTACTTGTTCTCGTTAACCCGCTCCCTGGTTATAAATTGAAACGGTGTAATTGTTAATTATATCCCAAATACCGATTTTTTGCGTTTAAATTTTACTTGTTTTTGGAATTGAGTTACATTCGCTGTGGTTCTTGATAGAACTGCTCACCTACACCCCATAAACCAATAATGTCTCCATCAAAGTGGTTATTGACTTATGAACGGGCTGTTAAAAGTAAGTTAATTCTTTTTTATCTCCATATTAACAACATTTTTAAAAGAGGCTACAAAGGTTAAACTCGCTGCACCAAAATATAAGCATGTTGAGATAATTTTGGAAGCTACAACAGAAGATCCAGAGACTTTGGAAAATGTAATTCAAGCACTGTGTGAACGACTAAAAGAACAATCATGGACTATCGTCTTTAAAACTCTCATCGTTTTCCATGTCATGCTCAAAGAAGGGGCTCCGAATACAACTATAGTTGCCTTATCGCAAAGACCAAGAATTTTAGAAGTACTCAAGGCCTCATCATTATTGGCACAAGGAAAAAACATTTACAACTATAGCAGATTTCTAAGTGAACGAGCGAAACAATATGGCCGTCTCGGAGTAGATTATGCTCAAGTGGGTGATGCTCCCAAAAAAAAAATTCGTGAAATGAAACTTGAAAATGGTCTTTTAAGGAATGTAGAGGGAATACAAGCTCAGTTGAGGAGATTGATCAAATGTCAGTTTGTTGCTGAGGAGATTGACAATGATATTGCCATCACTGCTTTTCGTCTACTAGTAGGAGATTTACTTGTCCTTTTTAAAGCGGTTAACATAGGCGTTATTAATGTTTTGGAACATTATTTTGAAATGGGTCATCATGATGCAGCTCAATCTCTACGCATTTACAAAACATTCGTTAATCAAACTGAGGATATCATCAATTATCTGAGTACGGCACGATCTTTAGAATTTGTTACAAAGTTTCCTGTTCCAAATATTAAACATGCACCTATAAGCTTAACTGCATCTTTGGAAGAATACCTCAATGATCCGGATTTTGAAGAAAATCGTAAACAGTATCTTCAGAATAAGTCAGGATCGCCTGTTGAAGAAACCGCTATTCTAAATAGAAAGCCAACTTTGAGAAAGAAGAAAAGCATCCCCAAAAAGCAAAATGAAAGTTCTTCAACTATACAGAAAGAAAACACTGTTCAACAAGAAGCTTCGTCTTCTGAAGAGGAAGCTGTAAAAAGTTTACCGGAAACCCAGAGAACCACTAGCCGTATAGAAACACAAGAAGAAGAAATAAAAGAAGAAGAGATGGAAGGAGAAGAGGAAGAGGAGGAAGAAGAAGTACCAAATTATGAATCGGAAAACGAGCTTGAAGACAAGGTTGGCGATCTCTCTCTTTCTTTAGGCGTTGCTTCTTCATTCGTCGATGAAATGCTTAGGGAGCGAAACAATTTGAGCGCTGAAGGAACGAGTGCTTCACCTTCATTAGATAAAAAATCTGAAAGTACTAATATAGTGCAGCCTATTCCGAGTCACCCGAATGACTCTCTCAACCCTTTTTACAACAGCTCTTCACCAACTTATCACCCACAACCAATCCCCCCTCAATTACAGCAAGTTCAACTCTTGTCCCAGATGGCTGGAAATCAGATGGCAAACATACAATATACAATGAATGGGATGCAACAAACTGGAGCTTCTCCAAACACTGCTTTGAATATTTCCCAAGTTAACATGTATGCTCAAAATAATCCTGTAAATCCTTCAACAACCAATCCTTTTCAAAACTTTTTAAGGCAACCCTCTTATCAAGGAATGCAGTTTGAGCAGCAACAACCGACTACCATACCGTTACAGCCAAATATTCCTGTATTGAATCAGCAGTATCCTGTTATGATTCCTGCCATGGAAGACTCAAGGGGTCCGCTACCGTCCCCTGCTCACATTATGTATCCTGAAGGGTCTCCTGGATTTATTCAACATTCTCCTAATGGGTTCACGCATGGCCATTCGGCTTCCCCAGTTAATATTGGACAAAAGTTGGATGTTCCTGAAAGGCCGATGTCTACACCGTACACCGCATCTAAAAACCCCTTTTCAACGAGGGAATTGGCTGAACCAACTGATTTAGCGAGAAATTCAATTTCGACGGAGTCTAAAAATCCGTTCCGAAGTTAGGTTTGTTTTTGTTGTCAATGCACCCATCATGTCGTTGTATATAATCATGCATAAGTTATTGCTGGCTAGCTAATGACCCATTTATTAATATTATTATACTAACTCGCTCTTTATCCAAGACTTTCTCGATTTATTTCTAGTTTAAAAGAATGCCGATTTGCTGTTTATACCTTCTTTGTACTATCAGTTTTACAAATACCAGAAATTTCTACATTTTTATCAATAGAGCTTAGAAAGTTTTGTAACAATTGTAATTATACATATATAAAATCATGAAACTATTCAAATCTGGTCTCTAACATTTGAAAAATCTAGTTCAGGATGTTGTTTCATGAAATTTTGCAGTACATCTTTTCGTTTTTGTTCATCGGTACGCTTTTGGCTTTGCTCCAACATCATTTTTTCAACTGTAGCTCTTGTTTCTTCATCTAGATCAGATAATTTTGAATTTTCGGGCTCAATTGAGCCTATATCGATTGAGGGATGCCCTTTTATAACACACGACCACCATTCCATTTTATTGGATTTCTCGAGATGGATAACAAGCCTTTCTTGTTCTTCGACAGTCCAGGTGCTTTCATCTAAATTGATCTGTTTTTCGAGTGGACCACTGAGAAGGACTTTTCGTTCTGGGACGTTGATTTGAATTTTGAGATCGTGATTTGACATATCTACCTGGAGGGATTTCGCTCTTGTCCCTTTGGGTACATGGATGACAATATCAACATCGGCTATTGTTTGATCCCACTCGTACTCGGCCTCTTCGAGTTTTACTTGATGCATTCTTAAACCTGCAGCTCAACTCACGCTTTTCGTAATCGGTTGATTACTTTGTAATTTTATTAAATATGTGCTCGTTTTTGGCTAAGCAAATCAAATTCTTTTACGAGCCTAAAAAATGAAGCTAGATTTGATTAATGTATATTTAATTACCGACTTCATAAACCGGAATTTCAAGATTACGAGTTTGTACGCTACGTTAAAGAGCTAACGTTTGATGGTTTGCGGTGCACACAGTGGAGAGTCGTGCAAACTCGCAGGCTGTAACTTTTACTTGTGTTCTGTTACGTTTATTTTACTAACATTCGATTTTTATACAATACTCTAGAGTTAAAGATTTCACTTTTTAAAAAGTAGAATTTTGTTGCGCTAAAAAAAAACTTCAATTTTTGAGGAAGGTGTAACTCAAGTTATGTATTAGGCTTTGCAAATAAACCGAGTTTTAGGAACAATTCAATTTATTATGAAATTTGCTCAAAGCCGTTTATATGGGCTATGGCGCAAATCACAACAAGCATATCATAACATTAAAACATTAACGAACATCGTTATGTAAAATCTACCAGCATCATTATGTTTACGAAGTTATATGTAGCAACGAAAGGTACAACTGTTGCAATCATTCAAAATTTGTGTGGTAGATGCAAAATAAGCATGGGAATTGGGTTTTCATGATTATGATTCCTTTAACAATTGCTGTCGCTTAAATAAACTCGAAAGTCTCATGAATTAATGCAAAATATCAGCGCCTTATTTTAACTCAGTAAATGAACAGAGGGCTCGTTAAAGGTCAAAGGTTAAATTACTTAAATTTTGGACAATGCGAAGATGATTAAGGCACAAAATGATTTAGAGAAGAATACTGGAAGAAAAAATATAAACTATATTTAAAAGTACTATTGAAAAGTTTTGTATAAAGAAATCTTCTGGATTTTCCTTGTTTGCGAAATGGATATACTGCCAACGTATCGGTGCCTTTATTAAGCAGTAAACAAACAAACCCAAGTTCTTCCAACAGCAAACACTTCAAGATGAATAAAGGCCCAAGACATCGTCCAAAATTCTTATCAAAAAAGGGAAAAAAGCTTCGCATAATGGTAGCAGGATCTAGCTACACCAGTTACCAAGCTTGTATCAATAGCTTGTGCAGTAAACAAATACTGGAAGCTGAAACAGAGATAGATCCGCTAAAAGCTCATATTGATAGAATACTGGAAATAAGGGAATTTAATGCTGGTGAGTTATTACGGTTTTAATTTTCGTGTGCTAACTGTAATTAGATATTTTAGAAGATGAGTTCCATGTTGACCTTACGGTCATTGAAGTAAATGGTTTCGGAGATAAAATTGATAATTCAGCTAGGTAATACCAAAAGGTATTTTTCTAAATTAAAGCTAATTTCAATGCATTAGTTTCGAGGTAGTTACTCATTATTTGGAAAGCCAATTCGATCAAGCCTTGATAGAAGAATCTAAAATCAAAAGAAATTCTAAATTTACTGATACGGTACGAAATCTGCAAACAAAGTTTTTCCGTCCTTAACTATTTCAATCAAGTTACTTCCATTACTTGATTTAATGTTGTTAAGTAGAAAACCAAGAGAACACATTGGTTTAAGAATGAGGAATGAAAAAAAAGTTTTCTAACGATATTTTAGCGCGTTGATGCCCTACTTTATTTTATTGCACCCCGTGGACATTGCCTGTCTGAGTTTGATTTGGAAGCCATGAAACGGTTTTCAAAGCGCGTAAACGTAATTCCTGTCATTGGAAACTCCAACGCTTTTACTGAAGAAGAATTAAAGAACTTCAAAGATGTGATAATGAAGGATTTGAAACAATGTAACATAAAGGTATTTGACTTTCCTTGGGATCCTGAGGAGGATGAAGACGAAGTCATTGAGGATAACAAACGACTTTGGGAAAGTGTTCCATTCGCTGTATCTGGAGGGGTATCAGAGGAAGATGAAGAAGGATATCAAAGAATCGTCAAGAAATTCCAATGGGGAACATTCGTAATTGATGATCCTGCACATTCTGATTTTCTTAACTTGAAGACCGTATTGTTTATTTCTCATTTGGATATACTCAAAAGTATAACTAAACAAACCTATTATGAGAATTATCGTACAGAAAAACTGTCCAACGACTCACCTTCGAACACATCATTGTAAGAAATTAACTATGCATAAGCGAGCTAATAAGTTAGGTCATTGCAAAAGCAAAATTCCATAGTTGCAAATGAAGATAAAAGAAGTGTAAATGGTTCTGAGAGAACGGAGACTCGATCTTCGATTGATCAATCAGAAATGCGAACTAATGGTAAGTATATGCATTCTCTCATTTTCGTGCTAATGAACGCAGTCTCCGATTCTACAAAATCTGAGGAGTTAAAGAAAATTAACTCCATCAAAGTTGACAACACCAGCAGTCTTAAATGCGATTCTTATGGAAATACTAAAACTAAAACTAATCAATTAAACTGTGAACAAATTGGATTAGAAGTAATATCGCCAAAGGAATTTCCTCACAGAACTACATCAAGTCGAAACAGTCTACCCAACAATACGACAAAGGAATTGGAGATGAAGAAAATGGATGATTTGTCTCATGAGCGTTACGAAAACCTCCCTTTCTATCGCTAAATTAAACATTTGAGAGTGCAAATTATAAACAATCAAAAGAATAATTTAGTATAAGTTCATGAAAAGTCTTTTGATTTCTTTTTAATTGCTTAATCATACACCTACTTCTCTACCTATGTCCTTAACATAAGCATTCATTAGACTACTAGATTACCGCACCCACACGTGCATTGTTATGACCTACTTGAAACGATGAGTTAACTGAGGGCTGCCGAACGTCTCGTTTGGTATTTTTAAATAAAATATTAATTTACAAATTCATTTAACTGTTGATTACTGAGTAATGAGTCGAATCAATCCAATGCTCATCATTACGTCTTTCAGGTTGAGTCGTAGATGCGTAAACGGTCGTTCATCGATTTAGGCATTCGTGAGCATATGATTTTGGAAATTTCGTTTCTTTCAAAGACGTTATGATTACAACTATGCAATTTTGAGGTTGCTAACACGTAACTCTTTATCTAAACAGAATAAATGATGAGGTTGTTCTGAAAACACTCTTTTTTTAGTAAGAAAATAAAGAAGAAGTACATAAAAAATCAATCAATTTGAAGTCGTAACTAGGCTTCTTAGCTTCAGCGGCTTGTCACTAATGACTAATTATCCTTTTTTTCGCCAGGGGACAATTTTCGTGGACAATTCAGCAATTCAAAGGAATTCAGAGAATAAGAATAGTCTTTCGATTGAAAATATTTTTGGGAGATTTCCTAAAGAGTTCTTCCAATTTTTTTCAATAAATGTTTCTAAATCAACAACCAAGAAGTCTTCCGTCGTTATAAAGCCAAGTACAATTACTGCACCATGGTTAGAAAATGAATACTTAGACAGTAATACTAGCTTACTTTCCGTTCATTCAATTCAACCTTCGTTTATTGGAATGTCTGACTTCGCAATTGGATTAGATCCTTCACTGAAGCGTATATTACCCGAAATAAGATTTCGCTTAGACTTTCAGCATCTAAAATCAATAGCTAAAGGGGCCACCTCTACAATCAAGGTTGTAACTCACAGAGATAAAATCACCGACGCAAAGATATACTATGCTGCCAAAGTATATCGGAAAACGAAAACATCGCATAAAAAAAGATTGAATACAATGGTTTATTTTTTAAGGGAATGGTCAATCCAACCAAAATTGGACCATCCTAATATTCTGAAAGTTATCTGCCCTTGTGTGACTTTGACAAGCGTATTTAATAAATCCGCTGGGTTTTGTTTGGTTCAAGAGTACTGTCCTCAAGGCGATTTATTTAAGCAAATTGAAGAAAAAGTTTTGACCTTAGAAGACAAATGTTGTTATCTAAAGCAAATTCTTCAAGCAGTAGCTTACTTGCAATCTCAACGTATTGCGCACCGAGATTTAAAGCCGGAAAACATCTTAATCGGAAGGGATGGATTGTTAAAGCTCACCGATTTTGGTACCAGCGAAATTGTGGGTAATCCTGGTGATAACGAATCCATTCGTTTCGTATCGGGTGCTGTTGGAAGTTTGGCATATCTAGCACCAGAAGCATTTCATGAAAATGGTAAGTCTTATGTGTATAAATTGTGTAGCAAGACGAGCTCTATCCTATTTCAAAAACGACGTACTAATAGTTCAATTGATAGAATATTGTGGTCTTTTAGCAGATAGGTGGTCATGTGGTATTTTGCTTAAAGTTCTGTTTACTGGATACTTTCCATTTAAAACTTCCGTGAAAACTGATCTTTACTACTCAAAGTATATGTCAATCCTTACAGATACTTGTGGTATTTCTTCAACTGATGAATCCAGTTTCCAAACCGAAGTCATTAAACAAATACCTACATTGCAGCCCCTCAGATATATACCTGAAGGTGCTAAGAAGATTATACTAAGTTTACTGAATCCTGATTCCCAGAATCGGCCGTCGTTGGATAGTATTTTAGGTACTGCATGGGTACGGAAACTGGATTGTTGCAGTAACTTCTCTACCGATCATGAAAATAAGAGTTTACAGGAAGTTGATTTTGATGCTTCTAAACCCATTACAAGGAAAAGTTTGATTCCTCGGATTCATAACCATCAGACACTTGTTTAACGTAGTTTAAATCACTGTCTTTTCTACTTTACTTTCCAAGCTAAAATGAACTCATTCTTCCTATGTACATGGTGTTTCCACTGACATTACTTAACCAACGGATTAGTTCCATCCTTGCCAATATTTTTTATATGTCTGTATAATACGCTTTTTCTTTTATACGAGAATCTTTGTTTATTAATGATTTTATAAATAGCTTAATTATTACTATTTACTTCTTTTGAGTTTATAACATGCAAGTTCAGGTACCGTACTAAATGTGTATGTACACTATAAAGTCCTTACTTCTTCAAACGCAGCAAATGCTACATCGTAAACAAAACCAAATTGTCTTTTCATTCAAAATTACAAATAAATTCAATTTTTAATTTGTAACTTATTCAATAGTCATGCACAATATCCAAGCATCTTCCATCGTATGCTAGTATTTAATGTTAATAGCCATTGGATTTTCAATAACATATTCAGACTCTTGGGGATTGCTTGGGCAAGGGTGCCTTCGGTGCAGTATACCGTGGTCTAAATATAAAGAATGGAGAAACGGTGGCTGTAAAAAAAGTTAAACTATCCAAAATGCTAAAATCTGATCTTTCCGTCATTAAGGTATGAAGGGATCTCAACTATTTTTCTCTAACAATTTTTAGATGGAGATTGATTTGCTTAAAAATTTGGACGTATGTTACTCATTCGTTTATAATGGTCGCCAAATACTAAACGTGGTAGCATCCAAATATTGTTAAATATAGGGGATCTTATCAGACGAACGATTCTCTATGCATTATTCTGGAGTACGTGATTTTCTTTAAAAAATTGTTTTCAAGTTAACGATATATAGATATTGCGAAAACGGATCGTTGCGCTCAATTTGTAAAAACTTTGGAAAGATTCCAGAAAACCTAGTGGCCTTATATACGTTTCAAGTATTACAAGGGCTACTTTATCTACATAATCAGGGTGTTATCCATCGTGATATTAAGGGTGCCAATATACTTACTACTAAAGATGGCACTATCAAGTTAGCAGATTTCGGGGTTGCGACGAAAATTAATGCTTTAGAGGATCATAGTGTTGTTGGAAGCCCCTATTGGAGTAAGCCTTTTCTAAGCGTATAGTTATAACATTACTAACAATTTATATAGTGGCTCCCGAGGTTATAGAGCTTGTAGGCGCCACAACAGCCTCAGATATTTGGAGTGTTGGCTGCACAGTTATTGAACTGTTAGATGGAAATCCTCCCTATTATGATTTAGATCCTACGTCCGCTCTTTTTCGGATGGTGAAAGATGAACATCCTCCCTTGCCTTCAAATATTTCTTCGGCTGCTAAAAGTTTTTTAATGCAATGTTTCCAAAAGGACCCAAATTTACGAATTAAGACCAGAAAACTTCTTAAACATCCTTGGGTGATAATGAACCAAACCTCCTCTAAATTTTCTGACGCTATAGACGAGGTTCAAAAATATAATGAAAGAGTGAAAGAAAGCACTTTGACAGCTATTATCGAGCCTACTTCCAACAGAATCAATCCGACTCTTCATTCTGGCAGGCAGTCTTCTTATCACATGCCTGAGTCTCCAAAAACACCAATTGCCGAGTCCCCAGGTAGCTTTATGATACTTTTTAACTACTCTAACATTTTTAGATCATGATAACTGGGACAATGAATTTCAAGGAACCCTTAAAATCAGTGACGATGTTTTAAAGAAATCTGAGCATTTTATGGATTTTTGCAGTAACTTTAAAGGAAAAAATAATTCCAGCTCCATAACATCATCCCCTTCGAAGTCTCGCCATGCTTTTAATTCAGATCAAATCTCTGAATCAAACAACTTTAATGCATCACCGTTGAGTACTCCTCTCAAAGCCCAATTTGATCCCTCTAAGGTAAATAATGCAGCTCGATTTTCTAGAGCTTTTAATGATTTTAAATAAATAATTAACCTTTTTTTTAGCCCGCTCTCAACCGGTCAATAGATCATCAAAAAACTCCGCAACATAAAAGATACTTGTCAACTGGTAAGTATCTGATACTAACATATAACTAATTATCTAGAGTTTAAAGAGAATATACCAGACGGAATTGAAAAATTTGTCGAGACACCCAGAGATAGTGAATTTACTGATATTTTCCCTACATCCTCAATCAAAGTTCAAGGATTGAGAAAGGAGACTGGACTGGGGACTTTGGTTTTAAACAAATGTTATGGCTCGTGGAATAATGAAGAAAATGAGGATGGGGAAGAATCGGATATCTTTGACTCTATTGAAACAAACTTAGAAAACTTGGATATTGAAAACAACATTGCTTTAGATAAGAGAACGCATCTAGCTTCCTTACTTTCCAGTCTGTTAGGCTCACTACGTGACAAGAATATCGGATCGAAGGATACAACTGTTTCGCAAATAGTAAGTGCATATTTTTATATTGATAATTTAACTGACAATAGGCTTCTATACTTAGTGAAGATCTTTCTCTAAAACGAGAGATAATACAAGCGCATGGTATCCTTCCACTTTTAGAGACATTGCGCGAAATAAAAACGCCTGATGTTCAATTGCTGTTATTAAAGCTCATTAACACTGTAAGGATATTTAATGCGTGATTTTACTAACGTTAGGTTGCATTCGATGATCACACAACTTTACAAAAAGTTTGCTTTGCTGGAGGTTTACCGCTTATGTTGTCATTCTCTAATCGTGAACACTCTTTTGAGTTTAGATATGAAAGTGCTATCTTTATTCAACAGATGTATAGAACTTCTGCTTTGACATTACAAATGTTTTTGAGCTCAAATGGTCTGAATTCGCTTTTATTATTTATTAAAGAGGACTATGGAACGAACCGTGACTTTGTTTTTGTTGGCGTAGAAGGAATATGGAAATTACTGAGACAACAGGATTACATTCCAAAAAATGATATCTGTACGATGGTTGTAAATGATTCACTAGAGCCCTTGACCAAAGCCATGCTGAAAGCTTTGGCTACTGACGATGATTCTTCAAGAATGTCATTAACACGTATATGTGAAATTTTATTGGCTTTATCTCAGGCTGATAATTATGTTAAGGAATCACTTCTTTGCGAAAGTGCTCTTCGAAGGATATTGCGTATTCTGCTTTATCTGCCGCATTCTGATATGGCGATTACCTTACAGTTTTTCAAGCAACTTTCAATGGTTCCTTCATCTTTGTCGCTTCTTAGGAAAGTTCATATAATACCTCTTTTGACACATATTCTCGGTGACAGCAAAATTGAGAAAGGACGAAAAGAAATTAGAAGCGAAGCTTTGGCCGCTTTATTCAATGTGTGTAAGCTAGATAAGAAATCGCAAGAAGAGGCTGTTATTTCTGGTGCTATTCCATTATTGCAAGAGGTGATTATTAAAGACAGACTGTTTAAGGAGTTTGCGCTGCCGATATTATTAGCTTTGCCACAGGCTGGTCCAGTGTCGAGAATTTATCTTTGGCAAAATAAATGCTTAGATTTTTTTCTCTCGTTATTATCAGATCTTAATTGGCAATCTGCGGTATTTGATACGATCGCATCTTGGTTGCAGTTTGAACTCCGTGAAGTACAACGTGTTTTGGCAGAGAAGAGAAACGTACAATTAGTGTTAAAGGTGTTCTGTATTTCTCAATCAGCTTCCTCAAACAGAATGCTAGATACTTTGGGCAGGGTTTGTCAAATTTCCCCAAGATTGGCAGCCTCTTATGGCCAGCCTATAATATTCCAGAAATTTAAAGAAAAGTTAACTCATAAGGGGACCAAGCCGATTGTGGTCCTAAACATATTTCAAATTATGAAATCAATGTGTGAAGCTAGTAGCCAAAGTGTTGCTTATATTGCGCATTGTGGTTTACCAGATGTGGTTGCAAATTTGAACCAAACAAGTGATTCTGTGCTTGTTAAAGAACTAGCAAAAGACCTGCTGAAATACCTGAAGGTACCACAGGGTCCCATCAATGAGCACAAATCCCCCATTTCGAAACCGCATATGCCTCCACCTAGATGGCAACCAAAGCAGCCATTAACGCAGTGAACACTATTAAACGCATTTCCCAGTGCACGACTATATTACTTGTTTATGATATTTCTGTATTTATGGCTTAATGATTAATAAATAAGGTTGGGATTATGGAATCAATATTTTTTAAACGAAAGTTTTGCTAATTTTAATATTAATATATTATCATTCCATGTGTAAGTACGTTACCAGTTGTGTTTATACCTGAAATACAATCTAATTGAGTACCGCAATGAAGACTATTTATTTACCGAATCTATATTGATGAATCTTAGAAACGTTAAGAGAAAGGTTTATAATATGCTTATCACAGTGTATATTTATATTTATTCATTCAAGTGCTTCGAATTTTAAAATCTAGGTGTGCATAAAAGTTAACTTCACTATATCAGTTAACGCTACGATAGTGCAATACAGGAAGAAATATGCACTAAAACAAAAGGACAACAATGATTTTTATGCTTCTCATTTTTGGCTATTAATTTGCTGCTTTGTTTATTGCATAAATCTTTTTTGACTGTTTGCATTTCAGTAATTATTAATTTTTATGTGGAAGGAAAAATCACTTTTTTGATATTTCTTATTAACGTCGAGTTGCTAAACAGTTTATATCTATGTCAGAAGTAAAAAGGAATATATCTTTGAGAAATTCAACAAACATTTTTACTTCTACATTTAGTTTATCTTCAAATAATGTCCCAAAACCGCTGATTGGGGAGTCAGTTATAAAATATGGAGACGAGGCTTTTGTATATGGAGGACGCGATGCATTAAATGCGCAGCTTGTTAATGATATGTATGTAGTTGATCTTAACACTTGTTCCTGGAAGCAAGTTGAATATCAAGGAAATCAAAAGCCGATACCACGGTATTTCCATTCAGGGGATTTATGGAATAACAAATTAATATTCTTTGGTGGTATGGGATTTAATGATGATACAAAATGTCTTTATGTTCTTAACGACATCGACATATATGATATTGAGACTAAGCAATGGTCTCATATACCTGGCATGATAACAGAGAATCAGACAAATGACGATGCTAAAGAAGTCAATGGATCTGATGTTGATGAAAAAAGCAAACACTTATATCCATCAGCACGTTACGGACATTTGCATTGCGTGTTAGATCATTATCTTATTATATTTTGTGGGCAAGATTTATCAAACAGCTATATTGAAGAGATAAATATTTTTGACCTGGATTCGGGAAAATGGGTTTTTAAATCCCTGTTCAATCATCACTGTGGTATATACAGATCGAATTGTGTGGTAATAAACAAAGATAGTGAATTTTTACAGATGTGTCGACCAATTAATACAACTCAGGATTCTAATGAGCACTCTATCGGTTCTTTGTTTTTTTATTTAAATTACAATTTTGTCAATGTTAAGAGGCAAGTAATATACTTGGAATTATTTGAATTAGATACTGCCGAAAGTGAAAAAAAATCAGCCGCTTTGGCAAAAGATAATAACCAATCTTTCCGTTTCCTAGAGCTTGATGTTACTGAAAAATTCTTAAGTTCAGCAATGCCGCCGGGACTAAGGTTTCCTGCTGTTAACATACTTGGAGACAACTTAATATTATCTGGAATCTACCTTACGAGCTCCAGACAGGCATTCGTGCTTTGGGTCTATTCTCTTGACAAGGAGCTTTGGTTGCAACTCGATATGCTGGGTGTTTTAAACCATGGATCGTGGTTCAAATGTCTAGTCTTAGATTGTACGAATAGGTTTGTGGTTTTTGGAAACAAAACTAGGAAACTTACCCAAGATTATAATTTGCGACAATCAAATTACGATCACATAGTTTTTATTGAGTTAGAAGGATATGGTGTATACAGAAAGCCGCAAATGGGGAGAGTTACGGAGCGATCTGAACAGTTGGGTAAACTACTGTTGAACGGTATAAGTGATATGGAAATTTTGACAATCGAGCGCATGCACATCCCTTGTTTATCGAGAATGCTTTACAAGAGATGGCCTGCATTTCAAAAAATTATGGATCGAGCAGTTGAAAAAAATCAGGAAGCTTTTCAAGCTGAGGTTTCTCAACTGGGTCCTCAGTTAACAGACCTGCCATTCAGTTCTATTCATAGCACAGGAAGCAGGGCGTTGTATATGCCTTATTCATTTGAAACGTGTTCCGCTTTTTTGCATTACATATATTGTGGGACATTAAACGGATCTTATTGTACTGCCAAAAATCTATGTAATCTCCTGATCCTTTGTAAAGGTTTTGAGGGCTTGGAAACCTTTTTTGCCTATATTGTGCATCTCCTCCACGGTGTGCTTAATCGAAATAACGTTAAATTAATTTATGAGACTGCCGCTTTGACGGGTGCAAAAGGTTTGCAATTACGCGCTTTACGTCGTATTGCTCGAATTGAACAAGGAGGCACTGCAATCTCACCCACTTCTCCACTTCCAAACTTAGATGATTAACCTTAACGTTTACCTGATTTCATGAATGATAGTATGTCTGTTAACATTTGATTTGCATTTTGTTCCTCCGTAGCTCTATCAATCTCTAGTTGTCGCTGGCTCACAAACTCTCCTTCTGATTCCTGCCTTCGGGTTACAAAATCAAACCAGCTATAATTTTCTCGTTCTTCCATAAATATGATTCTTGCTTGGTCCCATAATTGGTCCTTTTGATAGGCGTCGTTAGCCTCTTTCTTTTTAGGTTGTGATGATATAGATGCTTCATATTCTTGAAGGGTATTTGCCTCCCATTCTTCTACTTCAGGGAGAGCTTTTGTTCGGAGTAGGGTGGTCAATAATGGCTCTTGTTCTTTAACTGGGAATTCAAGAGACGGGTATATGCTAGTTGTTTGAAGAGTGTGAGAATGAGCTGCTAAATTATTACTTAAAGAATGAATTTGAGACAGCAAAATGTTGAAGTTTTTATGTATCGTAGGCCTGTGTATAAATATTAGTAGGGTTGAAATACAAATGATTACAGATCCGTTTTCTTCGTATATCTTTAACTTAGAATAATGGAGCTATCACTTTTATCCTCAAAAAATAAAATTAAGAACATTCATTTGTGCACATACCATGGTGAAAGAGATTCGCTTTGATGAAGAATTGCAAGAAAATGAGTTAACGATTGAACAATTTGTGCTATTCTATGTCGGATTGCTTCCAAAGATTCCACTGTTTTTTCGGTAGATATGTCTTCCATTTTTTTTTAAGCTTGCTAATCTATTCACAATTTCAACACTTAATGAGTATTCGAGCGTTAAAACTCGAATAACAACACCTCAAAATATATATGTAATCGTTTAATATCTAACGGAAAAGAAGTTGAGCTTTTTCTTTATCCTAAAACTTGTTACAATAGGAATAAATTACAATTCATATGTGTGTTCGTGGTATGCAATACCTCATATTTTACTTAAGGCAGAATAATATGAGTTCGTAAACGTTTTAGAAAATACGTTCCAGCTGTTTAATGTATACATGGTTATTCATATCGTTCAATAGTTTTAATGTCTATGAAATCTATATGATATTTAATCTCATAAACTACTTAAATAAAATTGTCACAAAAGTGGAACTTCGGGTAGCGTAAGTAGCTATAAATGCTCCAACGTTTTAGATTTCTAATATAGAAAGATAGCAACTAATACTTTACTTTGTTTCAAAATGCCGAAAAAATATTTGGTACGTCTTAATTTAGTAAAACGGAATTCTGGCTGTCGAAACATTAGTGTGTCTAAGACATCCACTTGAAATTATAACACTAACTCCCATCATTTAACTTAACAACCTTCATACGTACGTAATTATATTTAACTTAACATTTTTTTACATTTTGGTTTCTAAAGAATAGGCGCAATGACCGAAGATGCAGAAAAGAGGCGTTATTGGCTTATGAAGGCCGAAGGAGAGCCTAGATATGTAAAAGGCATAAACGTAGCTTTTACATTTGAAATGTTAGAGGAAATTACAGAAGATGGGAAAATGGAATCATGGAGTGGTGTTCGAAACTATGAAGCTCGAAACATGATTCGGGATGAAATCAAGATAGGAGACTACGCTTTCCTGTATTGTTCAAATTGCAAATTTCCTCATATTAAGGGTTTGTGCCAAGTTATTTTCCGAACAAGCAGCTAACTTTATTTATAAATTAGGGGTGATGAGAGTAAGCATCACATTTTTATTACAAATATCTAGTAGACGAACTTTTTCGAATACGGAGAATTGTAATAGAGCTTTGAGCATGAATTCTATATCTATTATAATAGACAAGAATTATTCGTGGTATTTATAACTGTACTAACTATCTTGTAGATTTGTTCCAATTCTCATCCCGATGGTATAGTGTATTTTAAAATGTAATGATCATTAACAGTTTTAGACTCAGCGTGGAATTCTAATGATCCTTATTATGATCCAAAATCTACTCCGCAAAACCCTAGATGGTATTCTGTCGGTGTACAATCAGAGTACAAATTAGATCGACCAGTTACGTTGAGAGAATTGAAAATGCACAAGGAGAATCAGCTGAAAAGCATGGAATTATTAAATAGATCGAGGTTGAGTATCTCACGAGTAAAACCTGAAGAGTGGAAATTTATTCATGAACTGTCGAAACAACCAGAGCCCGAAGAAATAATCAAAGCTCGTCTTCAGGAAGAAGAAAAGGTTGCAAAAAGGAAGAGGAAATTAAATCTTTCTGATGGTGAAAACAAAGCAAAAAGTCCGTACAGTTCGATTAGTGAGAACGATGCATCTTTGGATATCATTAAAAGGAGCAGAATAAAAGATGTTAGAAGCCAAAAGGATAATGCGTTATAAGTTTTTTTCTTATTGACAAAAAATTATATATATATACTAATATTTATGATCGTTTTTCCAATATGCGTCCATTATAATCCGATGTGGATTGGCTCTACCGGTTTTGTAGTATCAACTCCTATGACCTCTAAGTCTTGAATTAAAAATCTTTCTTCATATTCAAAGTTTTCGTAATTTGTCGCAGGCTTGAATGCTCCATCACCAGCATGTCTAAATAATCCATACTCTAGACCATCATCAATATACATGCATACTCCGGGTACATCATATTGCACTTTGTTAGTCACTTTATGACGGCTGAGGCCAAAACCCAGGCCAACATTTTTGTCGAACATACAGTAATTTTTATCAAGATTGGAAGCGTAATAAACTTGATGTATAGGCTGAAGTTGAAATAATAATGTTGAATGGTCTCCAAAAAATCCCATATGCGATTGTCTCCAACGAGTGGATATATAAGCACCAAGTAAGATATTTTCATTGTGAAAATCTGCACCAAATTTTTGAGGCACAGCTTTATCAGTCCCAATGCAGTGTGGTGGATATTTTCTCGGAATTGTAGCATCTAATGATATTGGTCTAGAAGAGGATTTGTGATTGGCATTGATTTTCTTTGCTTTAATTAAGAGAATCGAAGGATTGTGATAATTACACATTTTTCTCTCTAGTGCGTACATTGAGTAACCATGAAAGCTTGCTCTAAACAGACTTGTCAAGCCATTGACCTGCCATACAGATTTGGGTAAAAAAAAACAGATTTGAGCATGGATAAGTGGGCTCAGAATTGCAAAGTCGTTTAACGGTGACACATCATCTTGCACTTTTTGATTGTGAGCTGAATGCGGAAATAGTGCCAACTCAAATAAAGATCCTAGAGATTTAAGGAAATATGGATTTGACTCAAGAAAATGAAGTAAATAACTCGGTTTTATAATATTACTAGATATATCCGGACTTATACCTTGTAGCACATAAAAGGCAGCTTTTTGTTCTTTCACAAACATAGAGTCCAAAAACGAATTAATATGACAACCAACCGATTCACCAGGCTTAAGTTTAGAAATGCAAAGTAACAGCAAACATAGCTGATAAATATTTGACCTCCGTATACCGAAGTTTTGATCAAAAAAATTGCTTATGTTCTGAACATCACTATGTATTAACCGCGAAATTTGTTTAGAATTTTTTAAAACTTCTACTCTAAATTTTGGAAAAGAGTCACACCAACTTGCTATGATCATCAAATTGCTCTCAAAATCACTCCAAACATCTTTGTGGCGACCAGTGTAAGAAGCAAGAAATCTCGCGAGAGCAGAAAATGTAAGACGTTGCCTATTGATATTAAGATCCCTTCCAAAACTACAAGCGGAGCGATAAAAAAATGGTGAAAGTTGGATAACGTCTGGAATTCCAAAGAACGTCGTGCTAAAGCACCTTTGTTAGAATGAACAATTTCAACAATACCTTTAAAAGCGAACATACAAGGCATCCTCAACCCAAATTTTTTCACCATTATCAAAGCTTGATAAAGCCTCGAAATTCTCTTTTTATTAAATCATTAGCTTTGTTAAACAAAATTACGAAAATTGACAAACCTTTTAAATTATACCGTTCTAAAGCATTAAAGTCTCGTAAGAAAGAAGAAGTTTGTTTCATATATTCTTCATGAGTCTGTAACTGCCAAAGAACTTTAAATTGGGACTCCTTTTGACCCATTTTTGGGCTGGGTATCTTCGGCGTGATTCAGAGTGTAGTGAATATGACTTCATATTCTATGAAAATAGAGTTGTGCTAAACGAAGTTACAAGTTAACTAATATTGCACTTAATACTCATCTAAATTGAAAACAAACGCGATATACAAAGATATCCATTTAGAAGCAAATTCCTTTGCATTTTTTTGTTTTTTTTATTTTCCTAACTTGTTAAAAAAATACATGCTCAATTGTAAGTGTAAGCAGTTCAAGTTAGTGACGAAAAAGTCGAATTTCTACTAGAAAATTATGCAGCATACAATTTAAAACGGAAATGCTGTCGAAATAGAAAATTGGGGTAATAATGACATGCCATTTATTATACATTCATATATTCATATACTCATATTTCAAAAAATTTTATATACAAAAACCCAATCAAAGCTTTCACATTAGCAAAAGATAAAGGGTAGTTTAGAACACAAGAAAAGCAAAACTTTAAGAAACAGTAGAAATCCAGCCGATTTCCCAAACAGACGCACCGAAATGAAAAATTATACAAAAAGGTGATAGAAAGACAGCGGAGAAGTTGCGATATGGCAACTTTTAGGAAAGGAATTTTTGATAAAATTGGGTTAGTAAAGACTGTAATTCAACTAGCTGCGATTCGAGTCCATAATTTTTTGATAAAGCAGACGCATATTCATTTATTTCTGAAAAAGCTTCGGTAGAGTTTGGAGTTGTGGTTACATTTTCTAATTCGTTTTTCACTGTTTCGCATTGTGAGAAGAAATCGTCAATATCATCCAAAAACTATATTAAGTTAGTTAAGCGTAAATTAAAGAGCCAATGTTATGCGTACGTTTTGTTGATGGGACAATTTAATGTACTCATTTCGTAACTGTATTTTTTTACGTTGCACTGATAGTCGATCTTCCCTCAATTTCGAGAGATCCCGTTGAACAGCTAGTTTCTCATTTGCTGCTTTTTTACAAGCTGTTGATAAAATTCGATTAGCGTCCAGCAAGTCTATTAACTCTAGTAAACGAATAGAAACTTGTTCCACAAACGCATTTTTTACCTTGACTACATAGGGTTCTAGTGGCTCATTCTCTTTTATAAATTCTTGAAAAAATTGCTGTACGGCATCAAGCTCATTAAGAGTCTTTGACCCTCCTGCTTCTTTAGAAAGTTTGGTTAACTCGATACGCACGAGCTCATCTGAGGCTCCCACTACAATATCCTTTTCTGTTGATTGATCCAAAAGATTTCTAGGAGCCATTGATGATGTCTGTAAGGAACTTTGCAGACTACTACTTTGATTCGTCAAAGATTCCGGAGAAGAAGTGGAGATAGGAGAAGCAATTCGCTCTTCAGGGGCCTGAGAACTAAATGTTGTTCCTGTCACATTGCCTGGATGTTCCTCTTGGAACGAATCTTGAGATGAGTCGAGAGATGACAGCCTTTGTACTTTGTTAGGTGGTGAATTTTCTAGGATTGAAGAACTATATGCATCAGAGGTTTCTATATTATCACGTTTGTGAAACGGAATGGATTCCCTTTGTATTTTTTTCTGCTTATGAGAAAAAAAATGATTGTCTTTGACTAAAATATTTGCGCTACTCTGCGTCTCACGTGCGACAGCCGATGAAGATACATTTTCGATGCTGGAAACGGAATTTTCCCGAACTACTTCTTCAGAAATCCTTCTTTCAAGTATATTTTCTTGATCGGAAATAGAAAAAATAGATGTACTGTCATCCAAATCGCTAATTTTATGATATGCCTCTGATTGAGATACAATTTCAAGGTTTTGTTGGTTTGAAGCAGGCGAAGAACGAGTTGAACTAGAAGTAGATGACTCTAAATTGGCCAGAAGGTTTTGATCTAATGAAAACTCAACATTTTGAATTTTGTAGCGTCTACATTGGTTAATTTTTACAAAGTTTTGAAATAACATACTCAGCTCCACGCATTCGTGCTGCTCGTCGCTCATCTACGTTATGGGAGTTATTTTCCATAATATTTCATGCAAAATTTTTGCTTTTCTACGCGTATAGTCAAACATGGGGTTTTGGTAGTTGACGAATTCATCCAGCCTTTCTTTCTAGTCATGAATTGATTTTAGCTATTCTTTGTACAGCCCAAATAATAATTTTAACACCATATATTTTAAACTACGTATTCATAAAGCAAACAAATTACACCTATGTAGTTTAATAGTTAAATGTTCGACATATATATAAAACATTCAAATTCAAGTTCGTAACTATTGAAAATTTTCCAAACTCCTATGTGAGAATAAAATAGATAATTTTATTTTTTAACAAACTGATCAAATTTAGTAAATGTCCATTAAGTTTTCTGATTGCATGCCCGTATACATAGAAATTACCAAGTTATACGACAAACGGAACCAAATTTAGTTAATATTTATGTTGGTTCAATAATTATTATTACATTAATCTAAATTTTCGTATTTTTGGACTCAAAAGACTTTAGATAGCTGGTAGCTAGGGAATGAGTTGATGGTCGTCGTGTTTGTAATATTGAAGGCGACTACTTCTAAAAGTTTAACACCACGTATTGCGCGCTTTTTTTGTCCAAATATTATTTCTTTATACAATCCGAAAAGTAACGTTTACTATTCAACATAAATTCGATTGAAACTTTGAATTTATCGTTTGTCATTCCCGTTCACTGCATAATACGAATTAATAAAAGTAAACTATAAAAGAAAGATGGACGATGAAGGTGCTAGGAAAGTTGGTAAGCATTAATTAATTACCTGATTTATTTTAAAGCTGACCGAGACATATAGATGAAAAATGTCCGTTGTGCCAGGCGGACAGATATTTAAATCCAAATATGAAATTACTTATAAACCCTGAGTGCTATCACAAGATGTGTGAGTCTTGTGTAGACGTATGTTTGATTGCATTTGTTAATACAAATAAGAAATGAAGCATGATTTGCTAATTCATAGAGAATATTTACAACTGGACCTGCTCAATGCCCTACTCCTGGGTGCAACAAAATTCTCAGAAAAGCCAAATTTCGAGAGCAAACATTTGAAGATGCTCAAATTGAGCGCGAAGTCGATGTTCGGAAGCGGATATCTCGAATGTACGAACACTGTAGCTTTTTTTTTAATTTACTCTAACGTGCGTTTTTAGCTTTAACAAAGGACAGCAAGAATTTGACAGCTTGCAGGCTTACAATGACTACTTGGAAGAAGTTGAAATTTTAAGTATGTTATTGACAGCGTCAGAATTTTATTAACAATTTTTTTTAGCATTTAATTTGATTTATAAAATCGACGTTGAAGAAACTGAGGAAAAAGTTAAACAATATGAAAAACAAAATCGAGATTCTATAGCAGCAAATTCTGCAAGAGCCGCCGCAGAAGCACGCATTTTGGCTCAAAACGAGATTCTTCTCAAACGCCAAAAGCAAGAAGCAAGAGAAGCGGCTATACGTGAGCATCAAAAAGAAAAGGAAAGACGTGAACAGGTTGAGCAACAAATTATTTTTGATTTAGCTACATCAGGAAAAGATCCTAACAAAATTATCCAACTATCTGATTCCCTTAAAAAGCAACAAGAAAACATTGCCTCTTCGGTTTCAAACATTTCACGTTCATCTTCAATTCTTCTATCTGATGTTCAGCAAGTAGCAGAGGATACTACGCCTTTTAGTCCTCTTGCTGGAGAAAAAGATGGGAGCAAGTATTTTTCATACTCCAAAAACACCTATCAAGATTTGTAAGTGTCAATTTTGTAGCATCACCCATAAATATCATACTAACAACTCGATTAGATATTTGGAAAAAGTTTCGCATGAACCAGGCCGCAAATGCGGTTTCCGTATAGAAGATTGTCATTTGCGATGCTTATATGAGGCTTTTAGTGGCATTGATTACGATTTAGAAAGTCTCAAAAAACTTGAAGTAGCAAGTTAGTCTTGCTTTAATGCTCTCACCATGCAGTTACATTTCATTTTTAAGTAAACGACTATTCCATTTTCATACTAATATATTTATATACGTTTGTGGTAAGTATACTTTATTCTTTGTATTAGTAAATCATAGCCTTTGTATATTACCATTATCCCTAAAATATACAAACTAAAACAAATCCTTGTGATGCTCCCAAAAAGATTAAAACCTATAATATTAATACGGTTTGAATTGCCGCTTTTCTTTTAATTGTTGGATACGCTGTTTATCGAACTCAAACTTATGAGCTAAATCCAAAAGAGCCTTCTTTTTCTTTTCCCGAAGCTGGAAACGGTAAAAATCTTTGTGGATCCCAGTGTCTTTTTTCTTTTCCAATTGACGCTCAGCATCCTGAGGTCGCCCGACAGGTGCCCGGCCGCTGCGAACGACCGTTACGAATCCATCTTCATCAGGTTGATTTTTCATAGCGAATAGTCTCCTCTTTTCTGCTATTTCCTTTTTAGTAACACGTTTCATGTATGAATCAACACTTTCGGCTAGAACACGTGGATTGACAAACTGTCTATCATAACTTTCTACATAACCTATTAAACACATTAGTATTTCCAAAAAAATAATGACCATGTTCTTACGTTTCAAACCAGTATGCTGTGTGAACTTCCAAGGAAGCGAGGTCGTCTTTTTAGAAGCTGCCTTGATAACTTGTTTAACTTCAGCGGGCTCGACTAATTTGACGCGTAAATGGGTGCCACTTTTCAAAAGGCCACTAATATTAGGATAGATATTAACGATACGACCGCCCAATTGAGAAATTGCTCTTTTCAAAATCTTTTCAGTAGTTGTGATAGGAACATTAATCAAATACAGTGACTTCTTTTCAACATCTTCCGTGTCTTCTTTCAAAAATATACTATGCAACCTCTTTTTATTTTCCAAATAAATTTCTAGTTTAACAAACCCTTTTTCTTTGAGCTTGTCCATTTATATGAGTTGTTTGGTTCTTGGGTAAAATGCAATTTGTTACTGAGCTTGACCGAGGGCAAGACCATAGGAGCTGTATACTCTTATACCTTCGCATACTTCATCTCGTTGTGACTATAATTATTATTATATACAATATACATTAAGAATGTTAGAATAAGCGAAAATTAAACTAAGATTTGCTTATTTTCTAGGATTAAAAAAAAAATGTAATTATACAACTTGTAATTTATTTGCTGCTAAATAAAAGCTCCAAAAAGCAATGTAATAATTGAATTGGGAGCTAGAGGTGTTGGATTGTAAATTAATAAAAAAATACAGCTATATTGATATGCGTGGTTGCTAATTGCATTTAGTGTTCCTAACCAAGATAAACGTTTTTAAAAAAGATCCTTATAGCCTACTCATACAAAGTATAGTGCTCGGTATAGTCATTTAAAAGGATTATTGATATTTGAATAAATTACTGCACACGCTTAAGGTAACTTTTTGCATTATAAAATGGTCATTCAAAATTTTTCGTAATAACAAAGAAACGTTATTGTATACTTCTTGTTCGATTGGACTCACTACCTTCTACGACTTCCCTTATGCAAAATCAGTTTTCCAAAAGTTTGAAGTCTTTTAAGTTCTGAGTTTGGGTTAATTGTAGGGGTTTTGCGTCTTATTGGAGTCACAGGAAGCTCTATAGGGCTAAGTTTTCTCAACGGTGAGGATGAGTCTGCATTAAAATAAAAAGCTTCTGCAGCATCATATTGGTTACTTGCTGATTCTTCAAGAGATATGAAAGAACGGTTTTTACTCACAGAAAGAGAATCCACTGATGTGTAAGGCGAGTAACCCCTCGATGCATCAATAACGTTGATACTTTCCGTAGAAACATTAGACACGTTGTTGATTTCTGTATGACATGATTCTTTTTTCACTTTGTAAGGAGGTGATCTAATTGTATTAGAATGTGATGGATGCTTGTTTTTTGAAGTAGTGGGACCGGTTTTTGAAAAAGTATAGCTGACTATTTCATCCTCTTCTAAATAGTCTGGTAATCGGTAATTATTTTGTGAAAGTAATTTATTATTGTCACTTAAATTATATTTTAAGCATTCAAAGCCCATCGGAGAATCCTCTATACTATAAGTCGACATATTTAACGTAGGATCTGAAGTTTTTAATATCATCAATCTTGCAGAATCATGTCTTAGTTTACTCAATGCTTCTTCAGCTCGCAATGGCAAAGGAAGAGATTCAAATAATTGTTCAAATTTCACTTGGATTCGATCTTCTTTTGGTGCATTATTTATGAACGCGTGCGATTCACTTTGTTCCAACATTTTGCCATGCGATTTATCTTTTTAAAGATATGACTTTAGGTTAAAATGAAGTTTAACAAAGTTTTGAGATTTGGATAAATCCAACTTTTCAATAATTGCTTCATTTAGGTGTTAAGGCTCAAGAAAATTGGTTAGTGAAGAAGGTAAATAAAATCAACGATATATATACTGTAGGTGCTTGCAAAAAATGTCTTCAATGAAAAACCTAGGAATTGATTAAAGGGATGATAAAGACAAAAGAGGTATAGAGTTTATATATACTATTTATTTGATACAGCGAACCGCTGACATTTTGTAGAATACAACTTATGTAGCTTAATTGAATGTTTTGATCGCAAAAAAAGGGTTTCTAGGAATTTTCGATATATTAGAGCTAGATGAGATGAAGTATTAGGAAAATGTTTTTTTTTTCTATATATAGAAATAGCAATACCAATAAACGCGCGACAAATAAGCTTACTATTTACAATGTAAAACAAACATTTCTCTCAAGCTGCGAAACCAATGTGATTTCTAATTCTAAACCATACTTATTCATTCTGTAAGTTCAGAGCGAATATCTTGCAAATTAGCGGAAACATTCATTAATGCTCGTGTGCGGGCAAGCAATGCATTTCCTTACGACTGATATTGTTCCGGCAGTGACCCAAAAAGTCATATGCCTTTGAAACTAATTACAATGTTCAATATCAAATGTATATATGAGGTATTAATTCATAATAATAATTCATTCGTATGAATAACAGCTCAAATATTTTTTATTTTTACTGTATATATTCGTCTATGGATAGAACCGTACAACTAGGAAGGTTGTCCGAGTGGTTATGGAGCTAGTTTAAGGCACTAGTGCGAAAGCTCGTGGGTTCGAGTCCCACACCTTTCAATACTATTTTTATTCTTTTGGATATCTGCAAAATGTCAATGTAAAAAAAGGAGAAAACCGAAATTGATAAATATTTTTTTGAATTCAACTTTAAAACAACTTCATATATTGATCCTTAATAGTTTATCATTTTTGCTGTCTTTACATCACACTATTACAATTTAGTGTATTGTAGCAAACCTTTATTATTCCAAATCCTTTCTAAACAATGTTTAACGAAATACAGTGACTCTCATCAAATCTCTTTACTACCCCCAGCTACATTTCCTAATAAGGTTTTATAAATGGCCTACCATAGGTCATACTGGTTTCACACACCGAATAGGATTCTACAGGTTCAAAGCACTACCGTGCACTCATACTCCATATAATATATTACAGTGTTTATAAGGGTGTAGCATATTTACCTTCTACCACATACAACAACCCCCTCTAGCAATAATACAAAATAAGCAAGCCACTGTTAGTTGATTTGGCTTTCGTACATTCTTCTTGTTTTTTCTTGTGCTGTCTTTATTCAAGATTGAAGTAAATTACTTGTTACGGAAAAACCATCATAATGACTTCTTACGGCAATGGCTTTCGCATGATGGCGAAATGTCTTTTATCTCTACGTTCAGGATATTCAGTCACTGCTCCAGTGTCTAAATCCATGGCCAACGTCCTTTGGGCCCGTTATGGTATGTGTTGTTGATCATGATGTAGATATTGTTTGTTAAAGGAGACGGGATATATATGTTAGTACTCAACTTGCTCATAAGAATCAACTTTTGCTAAGTGCATCTGTCTTAAACTTTATTTTGAATCAAGTGGACGCTGTTGATTTCAAAATAATTAAATAATTCTTCACAAGGTCATATTCACACATGAATAGGAATTCTCAACTATGTTTTCTTCCTTTCACTCAGTATCTTCGGGATTTACTTTTTCTTATGTTGTTTCAATTTCAAAAATCATTAACTATATTTTTAGCCAGTACACGCATTAAAACGCCTCCGTTTCCTGAATCTATTACGGAAGGTACCCTCGCACAATGGTTAAAACGTAAGTTGATTCATAAAAAAAAGATTTTTTGCTATTATAAATACTGACTTTTGTTGATAGAACCTGGAGAATATGTCAACAAGGATGAGGAAATCGCGAGTGTGGAAACTGATAAAATTGATGCCCCCGTTACAGCTCCTGATGCCGGTGTTTTAAAGGAACAACTCGTTAAAGAAGGTGACACTATTACCATTGATCAGGATATTGCGGTCATTGATACGAGTGCCGCTCCTCCTGAAGGCGGTAGTGCCGGTCCAAAGAAAGATGAAGTCAAAACTGCAGATGCCGATGCAGCTAAGGACCTTTCAACTCCTCAAGATTCTTCTAAACCCATTGAAGAGAAACCCATGCCTGACCTCGGTGCTGAACAAAAGGAATCTGCACCTTCCTCTACTAAGCCTGCTCCTGATGCCAAAGAACCTGAATTTTCTTCTCCTAAGCCTAAACCTGCCAAATCCGAACCAGTTAAACAAAGTAAGCCTAAAGCTACAGAGACCGCTCGTCCTTCCTCATTTTCCCGTAATGAGGATCGTGTTAAAATGAATCGCATGCGTCTTCGTATAGCTGAGCGCCTTAAGGAGTCCCAAAATCGTGCGGCTTCTCTCACTACTTTCAACGAATGTGACATGTCTGCTGTGGTCGCCCTCCGTAAGAAATACAAGGATGAAATTTTGAAGGAAACCGGTGTTAAAATTGGATTCATGAGTTTTTTCTCTAAGGCTTGCACCCAAGCTATGAAGCAAATTCCTGCAATCAATGGCTCCATAGAAGGTGAAGGAAAGGGTGATACTCTTGTTTATCGCGACTTTTGTGATCTCAGCATTGCTGTTGCTACCCCTAAAGGTTTAGTTACACCGGTCATTCGTAATGCTGAAAGCATGTCCCTTTTGGAAATTGAAAGTGCTATTGCAACTTTGGGTTCAAAAGCGCGTGCTGGCAAATTAGCTATTGAGGACATGGCTAGTGGAACTTTCACCATCTCTAATGGTGGTATTTTTGGCTCCCTCTATGGTACCCCTATTATCAATCTTCCTCAAACAGCTGTATTGGGTTTGCATGCCATTAAGGAACGACCTGTTGTTATCAACGGCCAAGTTGTTCCAAGGCCGATGATGTATTTGGCTCTTACTTATGACCATAGAATGGTTGATGGTCGTGAAGCAGTTACTTTCTTGCGTTTAGTAAAGGAATATATTGAAGATCCTGCAAAAATGCTATTAGTATAAAACAGGAACTTTTGAAAGAGGCATGATTGGTTGAATGATAGTGATGCTTTTTATTAAAGACAATTTATTTATCATATTCGTTTGTCGATTTATTTAAAGTAAATGATTTTTAATTTCTAGGTTTATCGAGATTTATCTCATTTATTATTTCCCTGTTCGGTTAGTTAGTTAATTGCAATCTACAAAACTTATGTCCGTACTGGATATCTGATATATAACGGTTTGGTACCGAGTCACCATGGCCTGATGAAACTTTTAAAATAATTTCCTTATTTCAAGAGTTAGTAATAGAAATTTGTAAGGTAAAATGAACATACATTTAGCTCTGAATGTCCAAGTATATCGACGTGTTCTGCCGAGCGAGGTCCTCCTCTCAGATCAAACGCAGCAGGTTCATGCTTGATTTCATAATTTGTGATACTTGTATTAGCAGGATTAAACCTTTTTGTTTGCCAAACTTTATTGCACACCAAACCAAGGGCTAATATTGGTAAAGTTCCATCACCATCATCCATAACAATACCCTAATAAAACAGTTAATAGAATGTTTGAAACATAAATTCTCTCACATTTTCAACTTTTGTTCCATCATTAACCGAGGAATCAATGACAGGTTGCCCCTCAGGATTATTAGTATAATAATAACCTCTCTCAGTTGGTTTTCCGACCCCGTGAACGCAATAAATTTTCATATCAGGAGCATAAGGAAGACTAGTCTATTTGGGTTAGTATAATTTAGTAACTTTAATGTTCTTACTTCTAGCGGATTTATCCATTTAGACGGCATTTCGTTATTTTTTAACACTTCTTTTTCAGTCCAAGCAAGACCGTGGGAATAATTTTTCGCTAGCATGACTTTAAAATCGTCATCTGTAACATTTTTTAAAAATTGTAATGCATCATCTATGTCAAATTCATCGTGGTCCTTATCAATGTCTTCTCTATATCGAATAATTGCACCATTGGAAAAATTTGTTTGATTAAGATCATCTGGAGCCTAAATATTAATAAAAAATTAACAGCACATATTTCTTACCCAACTGGCATTTCCCCATACAACATCGCCTCCTTTAGGAAGCATAGAACTAACTCCTCCCATAGTGCGAACCATCATGGCTCTCTATTAAAAGTTAGAAAAAGTAGAGCACATTTGTATTTTTGAATATACCTCAGAACGGGAAAAAAATTTTTCCAAACTAAACAGTAAATTAGTAACAAATCTCAACAATTTATTGCTTACCCATAGACCGAAAACTGATTCAATTGAGCTTAAAACGGTTAGCAAAAATTAAATATTAACATGTTTAATGTAATTACAATACCTGTATCTTTCATTTCACCCGATAAAAGCGCTGCCACTGTTTTGGGTGCTCCAATCAAAGATCCCGATATCTATTCAAAAGTTAGAAACGTAGTCAAACAACCATCGAGACTCACATTTATAAATGCTTCAATATGATCATTAACCCAAGTCGGTCCACCATTTCCGTAGCCCTCAGCTTCAACCCACTTAAAAAAATAGTACGTAACCTGTGAACCCATGGAGTGAGAAATCAACACTACCTTTTTCTTATGTACAATGTTGCTGTACTCAATGAACATTTTTAACTTTGAAAAATATTTATCACGTTCCTCTAAATTTGCATATGATAACCGCCAATCGTAAGAAGCACTTAACATGTTATTAGGCTCATAACCAATTGCAGCAAGGTTTTCAATTACTTTACTCCAAATCCAATAGCCCGTGATAAAAAAATCAGCTGCTTCAAACCCCTGAGCTGCTCGCAGCTTAATTCCCTTCGGATCCAAGCCGGTTTTTTTATCAAGCATTAAATGTTCAAGCCAGCATTGCTTGTCAAGGAACATTGCCTTCAGCATAGACCAGCTACCCCAAAGACGTTTCCTAAAGTAAGGAATCGAGCAATTATTAAACGACCAACTTTCTAATCCTGAGCTGATAACACCAGGAACCATAATAACAGGATGGTCACTTCGATATCCCTCATTGTACATATCAAGACCAACTTGAACTTCATTTCCGCTAGGAGACTGCGAAGGCTTGTCCGTAGTAAAAGGTGCATCCTTAAACACATTATAAGATAAATATCCTTTAATGTCATCAAACAAGTCTGAAGAGCCTAGCATATTCCCAAATTTATCTAACGTAGCAGGGTCGAAAACAGCATTGTCGTCTCCAACAGCGAAAAAAAAAGCACCGCATATTCCCAAAATAGCGCCCAATATAAAATTCAATCTTTTTCCAAATTTAGATTTTCTTGATTTATTTGAAACAGATTGTGTTTCGGACGCTGAAGGTTGCTCACTCAAAGCGCGAGTTGGTTTCTTTGAATTTGGTAAGTCGATAGGAGATTTGACTTCTTTCTTTTTCTTATGAGTTTTGCTCTTCTTGGAAGACGCCATAGTTAACTTTAAAATATGAATTGCTTGAGCAGCAACTGCCAAACATTCGATAAGTAAGCGAAGTCCTTACTGTCATAGTTCTACAGCAGGAGTGATAACGAAGTGAGCGTTAAGTTGCTTTAGAAACACGTTTAATATCGGTTTCCTTCTACAATTGTATTTTGATTTAGTGTCTAAAAGTTTGAAATACCTTATTTCTAGTTAAACTGAGTTACGTTACAATGCACTTATACTCAGTATATGCCGATTATATTTATTATCAAAACTTCTAGCCTGAGAGGATGATGACAGTTCCAAAAAATGATCTCTGTTCAAGTATGTAATTTACCAATATTTGATACAGCCTAAAATTGAGAAGAGTTCCTCAGTTTTACTTAGCAGTTAATGAAGGTGAATAGTTTTCTAGGGTAAAGTTAAATCTTCTTCATAAGCACAAAAAATAATTAATGACCCAGCTAGAATGTGCAAATTACTTAGCTAATAACTAAATTACCTTAACTTGCGCTTGAATTGTTTAATTGTTGCAAATAATGGGTGTTGTAGATCAATGAAGTTATAGTTATTAACATTCAATTCGTTATAAAAAAGGTATACCGTCATTCTTCTTTTTAATTAGGCAATACTAATATACAAAGGATTTTGAATATGTAAGATAAAGCATTAGAATTGACTTTATTCATGATATCCATCGTCAATGAGCTTTTGAATATTATCGGCTTTATGAGGAAGCAAAGAAAGTGCATACACCACATGATCCCATTGACGTTGAGTTTTACACCGATCAAGACGAGCAGCCAGACGTTCGGCTAATTGCTTGGTATGTCTTTCTTTTTCAATAAAGGACGTCAAGAAACGAATGATACGCTTAAACTTAGCGTCGTCCTCATCCTGCTCCTCTGCACTTCTAGATAATACACTGAAGATATCAATAAAGTTATTATATACAGAATTATCCTTGGCTGCAAAATCAGTAAAAAACATTCGAGCAAGATCAGAAATTCGAGCATCTTCGTCTTCCAAAGAACGAGCCATAATACCCAGCTGGCCCTTTACTTTTATTTGACCAGCTAAAATCAAAAATGCTAGAGTCATAAAGCATGTCTTTTTGACAGAAGACTCTTCATCCATCAGTCTTCTATATAAGTATTCGGATATTTCATCAATAAAATGATTGAAACAAACAGTTAAATCTGCTAACCCGATTACTAAGTTGTTTCGAATAATCGGATTATCACATTTCTCCAGAATGGTTATTAACAATGGAAGATGTTCCATACAAAAATTGTTAGAAAGACACATAAATTTGGACAAAGTCAGAGAAGCAGCTAGTAAAAGGCTTTGATTATTGTGCGATTTATGATTTGAGCACAATTCTACTACCAATGGAGCAAATCTCGAAAGTAAAGAATTCTCACCATAGAGCAACTCCCTTTCACGAATAAATGTCATTGCTTCTGAAAAATCATCTTCACTTGTTCCCGTAATTAAATCATATTCAGAAGTTTCTTGCCCATTTATAGGATTATTTGAGTTCTGTACGGCCAATCTCTCGGCGTCCGCTTTTCGCCGTTTGAACTCTGCCTCACAATATTCGATATAGACTAATTGTTTAATCGCGACATGGCCTACTAAAAATATTAAGTGCGCCAGTCGTATACCTATTTCTTCCTCATCTTTTAATGTTTCTTCTTCTGGAGAATCATCTAAATCTTCGTCCATTGCATGATCATCGTTACTGGTAGTATTCTCATGATTGGAAGGTTTGAAGAGTTGTTTCGTCAAAAGCAAAATAATGTTGGTACAAAGTTCGTCAGGATGTTTGGCAACTGCATATATAGCCTCAATAGCTTGCTCTTCTAACCCAAACCACTCTTCAGAGAACGATGGTCGAAGTAAAAGCATACATAATTTTTGACAAAGCGTATGCGAATTTGGAAAATTAATATTAGAAGAACCAGACGCATCTTTGCCAATACGTTTAATCGCTATACATGTGTACCTTGCAAGAACTAAATCCTCCAAACCAGGGGGACCAAGTCCTATTTGAATAAGATGATCCAAGCCCTGCATGACAACATCGGTATTGCCTAATGCTAGCATTCCAATTACTATGATGGATCCTCTACGTTGTGTTCGAGATATATCCTTCTTTTGATAACTGTATACTTGCCATAGTTTTGTTATGACTAGATGTGAAAAATACCCATCTTTCATCAAAATGCAAAGCATCTGTTCAAGTGATGTAAGCTCAGCAAGGCTAGCATCATATGTTAATGAAATAAGATTTCTCGCAATATAGTTTGCGGCTTCGTTGGTACCAGAGTTCGGAGGTGGCTCAAAAAATAATGTTTTATAACATGACAATACATGGTTCTGAATGTTGTTCCCTTCGTCGGAGGTTCCTTTTACCCAAATTAAATGAATCATTTTTTTTATATATAATTTTGAAGACGAAATTCCAAAAGAATTGCAAAAAACAAAGAAATCCATTGACTCAATTACCTCGCTCTTATTTTTAGCAAACAACAACTGGCTTATTATTTTTGCTCCCGCTTCCACAATGTCTATATATTGGAGTGCTTCTAAATAAAACCGTTTCGTTAAATTCACTTTGACTATTTCCTCAGCAGGAACAGAATCGACATATTCGCTTAGAGAATTTTCCAAGTGACTTTCTCCTTCATGTGACTCATCATCTTGGATCATAGTAGCATCCTCTAATAAGTTTTCATCGACTTCAAGCTCTGAATCTACCACCTTTTCTTGTTGCTTTGGTTGTAAAGAATTAAGCTGTTCCTCGATGATAGATAATCCTTTCTCCCAAATATTTCTGGTTAGTAAGCCATTGTGCATAACTGAAAAAGGATGGGTAGTTAAAAGTTTAGAAAATAACTTAATTGCATTTCGGCGGACATGACTTGACCGATCTTGCAAACATCTGATCACGAGTTCCGCGATTTCTTGACGTTTTCTGGGATACTTAATTGGTAAATCAAATATTTTGATAAAGACGTGAAGTACTTTAGTACGACAGTAAGGGCTTATATCTAGTAATCGCTCACTGAGAAGATCCATTAAGCTTTGAACAGTTGCTGGCACTGACTCTGACATTTCATTTTGAGCCTCATCATGAATTTGATCAATGACCACATTAGCAAGTACTTCTATGATAGCGCATCTCAGAGTATATGATTCCGAATCAAGCAGCTTAACTAATTGAGTAAGCTGTTTCAAACATAAGTTTGGAATAAGTGAAGAAAGACGGACAAGAAACAAAGCGACTTGCTTGGGACCTTTAACATCGTTATCATTAAATTCTAGAGAGCACAATGTTCGAATAATTCCTTCAGCCAAGGTAACGGAATTAAACTGAACGGTAACAATATGAACAAGATCAGCAGCATACTCAGATAAATGCTCAAAGTATTGTAAATTTTGAATAATATTTGTCTCCGCTGCAGTGGTATGGTTATGGAATTGAACAGCAAGCCCGATAATATTAAATAAACGAGAACGGAAAGAAGCATTTTTTATGTTAATTTCACTTTCCATTAACGTGTATATTGGTTTTAGGAAAAGTGAAAGAAACATGTCTCTTTCCGAAGAAGTAGTCCATACACGAGATAATTTTTTTTGAAATAATGTTATGATTGCATCTAACAAAGCATTTACATGTGAGATACCATTCCAGTTAGAGTTAGTAGTTGGATTTTTTTTTCTTCCCTTAACAGTATTAGTGGATGACCGAATAACTGAAAGTTGATTTGAGGAAGAAAGGGAATTGACCGTGAGCTGAAATGCAATGCCTGTAGTTTCTAAATTCGTTTGAGGTACAGTAAAATCAGTAGCATTTGCGGAAATCATATCTTCAAGAATAGCGGATTCAGAGCTGATATTACTCGTGAGTAAATCATATACTTTATTCCTTACAGAGGAAGAGAGGTCAGCAAAGTGTCTAAACCATTATTGTTAGTTTGGTAAAATTGATATATAGTAAACCAAATGGCTTCCTTCTATTTGAATAACACAAAATAACAACTACTTACGAACATATAGCAAAGAGTTTTTCCAAGCAATCCTCGTCGAAACAAGAACTCGTTCCTAATAAAAGGGTATCAATGACGTCTAATTTTTCATTGTTAGTTATTGTGGAATCGATCATTTTCAATTTTTTTAAAAACCCAAATGTCCATACCGTTAACCACGGCTGTCAATCCAGCATTTTCACATTCAGCATAAATCGAGTCCAAGTCGGAATTTTCTTCATCATGAATGTATTTCTTTAATCTAGAAAGAAGATCCAACGACATTGAGGCCACTGAAAGCCGAATCTTTCTATGTTACGAATGAAATAAAAGATGGATTTGGCGTACTACATTCTAGTAGTCCTTGTAAACAATAACCCCACCTATATGTCCTGTGTGGGGGTCCATTTATACTTTCTTACTAACAAAAAAGAGCTACGGTTAGTCAAAATATAAAATAGGAGCTAGACTTAATTGTTGCTAACCACTTTAAGGATATAGAACGTGCTTTTATTAACTCATTTGTTTACATTAAAAAATAATATTTTAATTAACTTTTATTGAGCGTGCCACGTAAAAGCTATTGTTCTTTTTAGTACTTCTAATTAAATGTTTTGAAAAGAATTTAATATATTTTTTGAATAACGTTAGTTGTAAATTCTTTCTTGAGCTGTATTTCTGATATAAAAACTTATAATTTATTTTGGCGCATGTATCATTTTCAAGGTGATTTTCAAAATTATTATGAATGCAAATTTTGACGAGGTAAGCATTTGTGCTGTTTTTAGAATTTTAAAGTAATACACAATAAACTAAACAGAAAACCTATCGTAGTTTAACTAGGAATAAATTTCAAATTCAGGATAATTTTTTTATTTATTTTTAAATAACAGAAAAAAAAAACGTGTTTGAATACCATGGTTAATCATATTTACTCTCAATGTCCAATAAATAGTCAATTCTAGTTGTTTATGGTGGTTATTAACAATAACAAGAGCCCAAAGGATTTATGTTTTTTAAAGCAAGTCCTAAATTTAAAAAAAGATAAAGGACATGAAATCTTAATCTTTTCCATAAGTATACAAATATTATAGCAGAGTACTTTTTTTATTAAACAAAAGTTGGATTAAAAATGTATTTTTCTTGTTTGGAAGTAACAATGTCCCTCATTAGAAGAGCATTTTGCTTAACAATGTACAACTGGTGTTGAACCTGGAATCTGCAAATTCTTATATTCATGGAATGAGTTTGTGTTACACATTTTAAAAACTTGATTTTTTTGAATCTTAGTATTCGTTCGCGTGTTCGGTTTGAAGGTTTAAAATACGTGAAAATTTGTTTTTTCTTGGTTCCTTCCCTTGGCAGCATTTTACCATTTAATTGACGACTCTTTTAATTTTTTTTAAGTTATTATTTGGTTTAAAAATATATGAGTTAAACCGTTAACATGGCAGAGGCCCATATCACACTATCACCTAAAGTAACTCATGAACAACAAACAGATATTGATTCTGAATGTGAAATCACTGAGGTGGACGATGAAAATGTAAACGAAAACAAATCTCAAGAAATGATTCAAGATATCCCTGCACGAGACCGCGAAGAAATTGAAAATATCACAAGGACGTTCGTAGAGCTACAAGAGAACTATCGGCTAATTGAAAAAATTGGAGAAGGTAAACTTCAATTACCGTTTTTAGTACTGTTTTGAAACTATCTTGCTAATTCGTTTAGGTACGTTCTCCAGTGTATATAAAGCGGAAGACCTACATTATGGGAGGTATATTAATGATTGGGACATTCAAAGTGAAGTGTTAAAGGAATCTTCTTTTGGAAAAGAAAAAATTCCTGTTAATGAAGACAGCCGGAAACCGAAGTACGTTGCTATAAAAAAAATTTACGCGACAAGTAGTCCTGCTAGAATATACAATGAATTAGAAATCCTATATTTATTAAGGGGATCGTCGGTAATAGCCCCGCTAATAACTGCTTTAAGAAATGAAGATCAGGTACTCGTAGTTTTACCCTACTACGAGCATACTGACTTTCGTCAATATTATAGCACTTTTTCCTATCGCGATATGAGCATTTATTTTCGATGCCTTTTTCAAGCTATGCAGCAAACTCAGACTTTGGGAATCATTCATAGAGACATTAAGCCTAGTAACTTTCTCTTCGATGTTCGTACCAAGCATGGTGTCTTAGTTGACTTTGGATTAGCAGAGCGTTATGATGGAAGACAACAATCACATTCTTGCCGGTGCACTAATTCAAATGCGGCCGAATTAGCACATGATTTTTCGATTGCGCAGGAAACATCTCTTGGATACATAAAAAACGATACTCGACCAAGCAAACGGGCCAATAGAGCCGGAACTCGAGGATTTCGAGCACCTGAAGTATTGTTTAAATGCTCATCTCAATCACCCAAAGTTGATATTTGGTCTGCTGGGGTTATTTTGTTATCTTTCCTTACTAAACGTTTCCCCATGTTTAATTCAAAGGACGACGTGGATGCACTCATGGAGATAGCATGTATATTTGGAAAAAGCGAAATGCGCCAATGTGCTGCTTTACACGGTAAGAACGATCTAATGTCCCTTACGGAAGTGTTTGTGTTGATTTTTTTCGCTAACCTGCCAGGTTGTACGTTTGAGACAAATGTAAGCACGCTTACAGAAAAAAGAGTAAACTTTAGGAAACTTATTTTGTGGGCCAGTTGTGGTTCAGCCAGTATATACAAAGAAAAGCTTCGTCATAAACCAAGCCAAGAAGAGCGATTGTGCCTGGATTTTTTAGAGAAATGTCTTGAACTTGACTGTAACAAAAGGATTTCAGCTGAGGAAGCATTGGATCACGATTTCTTGTATCTCGATAATTTAGCTTACGAAAAGAAAGATGACGATACAGCTTTTGATAATAGCTTTGGAGAAACCTCTTTCGAGAAAGACGAAGACTTAACTGCTAAGCACTTATCCCATATCCTTGATTTTAAAGAGCAGGAAGAAACAGATGAACCTACTTCTTTATCAAAGCGGAAGCGAAGTATTGATGAAATTTTACCAAATGATGCTTTGCAGGATGGAGCTTGAGAAGATTTGCTGGCAATTTCTCATCAAGCAATCACTTATATTTGTGCATACATTTTCATTTACAGTATAAGCATTACTGTAATCATTGGGTATTAAAGTGAAAGCATTATTGTATGTCTATACATCGAAAATACCCTATGGAATTTTTGGGGTGCATTTTCAGTTACAAACATTAATCCATAATTAATTTTACCATAGCATAACGAACACATATCAGCAGGTGAGGCTTTTTCACTTACTGACTTAATTGAAATAAAATCTCTATACACTATTTGACCAGAGAATAACACTACAGATTGATCATACAACAATTATATTCCATCAAAGTATAGACGGATAAACGAATCAAACAAAATTAATTTTATTAAGCCACTAAGCAATCACAGGATGTTCTTAGGCAATGAGCTCAACGACACCACCAGCTTGCTTGATCTTCTCTTCAGCACGACGAGAGACATAACGTGTTTGAATGATGACGGGAGTATCAGGCAGACGACCCTTACCCAAAACCTTACCGTAACCAGATTGTAAGACATTAATAACGGGGGCAACCTCCGTGTTTTTACCAAGATACTTTTCACGAGTTTCGTTGGGAACCAAGGTCCAAAGACGATCCAAATTGACAGTAGGACGCCACAAAGGATTCTTCATGAGGTGGAATCGACGCATACCAACCTTACCAAAGTAACCAGGGTGATACTTATCAAAGTGACTACGGAGGTGTTGCAAACCACCGGCCTTACCACGACCACCGGGATGCTTCCTGTGCTTACCAATACGACCATGGCCAGCTGAGACGTGTCCACGAAGCTTACGAGTCTTAGAAGTATGAGTAGGCATCTCGTTTCTTCGCCTTAATAGAGTGGGTAGTCTGAAGCAAAAAGATGTGTACAGTTTTTTGAGAGAATAAAAAAAAGCAGTCACATTTATAGTTGAAAGTGTAGCGTTTTACGAATTTAGCCGAATTTGAAAGTTGCAATAAAACAGCTAATAATTAAATATGGAATAGTAATTTTTTAAATATTTTAGGTTTTTAAATTCCTAAATTTGTTTTGTTGCGTGTCTAATTTTCACGGGCATCAGTGCACTTTCCTATATTGTTCGAATGTAAACAATACTTGTCGGCATATATCTTTGTCAAATAATTGTCGCCAGATTGTTAATGTATTGATCGTTTGACAATTGAATTAAATATGTTTGAGGTTGTCCAAAAGCCATGAATATGAGTACCATCATATATATACCTTAATGAATTTAGAGGGTATGTATTTAATTGTCTATATGAAAATGTAGTGAATTTTTGAAAATTAGAGATGAGATGTGTGTGCATCCTTGATTAAGCATCGTAAATTTCTGTCGTTCTTTTATACAAATTTTAAAGAGTGCAATCGTTCGGATCATGTCAAAATTCAAAAAACTAAGACTGTAACATACAAATCTGCGAGCCTAATTGGCGATAATTAGAAAATGTCTTGAATAAGGTAATAAGTTGGATTTTAATAATTTTACTTCACCCAAGAATCGTATTATACTTTTACGCTCTAGGATTATATATAGATAAAAAAACGTTTAACAGTCAATTGGCAAAGATACCACGGTTTAGTAACGAAACTAATTATGCTGAGTTCAAAGAAACTATAGCAACGTATTTTACTTGTTTGTTTAAAAAACTAATTACTACAGTACTCAAAAGTTAGGGTCTCATCCTGACAGTCAAGCAATTGTGAAGCATCGTCGGCATTCTCCTAACAACACTACTTCATGGATGTGAAATCCAAGCATGGACACATAAAGTCCAACCCAGAAGAATCGCTTCTATTTAGGAATTCTGTGTCGAAAAATATAGCACAATTGTCTTCAATTAATTATGCAGACCGGAATGTTCAAGCGGCACTAGAACAATTGTCTGAACGAAAATTCAAAAATGAAAGAGAAGCACGAAAGCAACTTCCATTTGAAGTGTTTTCTGATTTAATATGGACGAATGGGTCAATCATCAAAGAGCTGTCAGAGCTTTCAAGTGTATGTTAAATACTAATCCATCAAATATTTCTGCAACGCACTAACTGTATAGCAAACTTTGTCTGTCCAGAGTCAACTTTTGAAAGTTAAAAATTCAATTGATAGCTATAAAAATGAGTGGTCTAAAAAAACGAATGACGCACAAATCTTATTGAATTCGTATGAGACATTCTGTGAAGAGGAAGCATTGATTGAGGAAAAGCTCAAAAATATTGAAATATTTGAGAAAAACTTTGTAATAATGGACGATGATTTAATTCACTTGACTTCTTCAACTGACGTTGACGATCGATTTTACTTAATTCTCGACAAAGCGCAAGAGATTCATGATAGTAGTGATTCTTTATTTGCTTCACTTTCTGGCTTCGTGGAGTACTCTTCTTTCGAGGAAATTGTAAAAAAAATGTCTCGGTATATTGAAGCTGCATTTGAAAAACTTTTTCGATGCGTACAGACCGAACTGTCAGATCCTCAGACTGCTCAAACTTTAGAAGCAAATTCGCATCTAAAAAAAGCTTTTACCAAGCTTTTTTCAGAACCAACAATGGTAAACAAGTCAATTAATTTAATTGTTCAGGCCCGTCAACAAATTTTATCTACGGCTTATCTGACAGCTCTCACTAGAGGAGATTTTTTATCATCCTCCAGACCAATTGAGTTGTCGGCTCCCGATACTGTGCGCTTCATTGGAGATTTACTTGCTTGGATTCATCAAACAATTGTTAATGAAAAGGAACTAGTTGAAGCTTTGTTCGCCGCCCGAAAGCGCCAGATTCAGTTAAATCCCTTCCCTCCTTGGGACGTTCCTAATGTTTTAGAAGATCAAATGAATTCCTTACTTGATGGAAGCTTATACGGAATTTGCCGTCCTCTATCATCTCGAGCGCAGACTTCGGTGCTGGATCTATCAGACATAGTTAGACTATATAACGTTATAGAAATTCTTGGTTTTTATAGGGAGGCATTTTCAAAGATCGTGCATGACGAGTGCATAATTTTGAGAATTATTAAAACGTAAGCTCCAAAACGAAAAGCGTGTATATTTGTTAATTACTAATACTCTACTATAGTTTGGAAGACTTTACCTATCAGAGAATGAAAACTGTGCTGGACGACGAGCTCTACACTATTTCGAATACGAATTTGAGTATCACCGATGACCTTCTACCTCCTGATTTCGTTACCACTTTTCTAAGAAACGCAAACTCAATATTTAAAATACGAGGAGCGTCGTTAAGCGTACAAGGTGTAGATGAACTGCCATTTAAGATGCTCTTTATGCAGCTGTTTGATAGGATTTTAGAAATATGTGCTGCTATGACAGAAGATGTACGTCCTCCTTACAAGGGAATCATACTCATGTTGAATGTATTGGACAGCTGTACAAACTATGTTGGACGATATACTTTTCTTAATGAACTTTTTGAATATCTGCAAGAAAAAACAACTTACTACAAGAATAACTTAACGACATTGTTGAACAACGACTACATTGCTCAAGCAGGCCTATCGGATTTACTTCAAAAAATAGCAGACACTACTGATGACAAACAAGCATTAAAGAATTATTTACATTCTTGGAAATGGGACCAACAAATTGACAAATTCAGCACCTTCATTAGGAAAACGCTATCTGAGACTATTGACAATCTTCAGCTCCTTACATCACCAATTGTTACAAATCAAGTACTAAAAGAAACTGCGATTTCCTTTGTTGGTGCAATTGAAACAGTTGATAAGGCTTTAGAGCTCTCGAATTTAGAAAGAAGGTGGCCATTAAGTACAGAGGAATTGCTAATTGCAATGAACGTCGATAGTATGGATACCCTTTCAGATATCGGTCAATCTGATATAGACAATTTATCAGTAAACTAATAAAATTCTTATCAATTGAAAATTGCTCCGTTAATATGATTGTAATTACGACCAGGAATATTGCAAACGAAAGTTAGAAGTAGATTTCTACGTTAAAAACGTTAAACAGGATTCCTTCCTGTCAAAATATAATTACAAGTTATATGACAATTATTTTCCACATAAAGATCCAAAAATCCCAAGCAAGCTTGGAAATAGTAAATCAGTCCTTGTCCAGTATAAACAAATTGTGTGAGAATCAATTACCACATAATTCACTTTCAAAAAAAAAATGATGAAAAGTCCAGGACTCTAAACTATTCAACGAGGCTTTACCGACATATTTAATACATTAGTCTGCTTTTTGTTGACCACGGTATCTGGGTTGTCGATTGGACTGACGATAACCACCACGATTTCCACCTCCACGAGGATGACCACCACGATTATTGTTCGGACGATTATGATATCCCTCCTGTCCTTTGGCTTGTTGAGCAGCCAATACTTGATCGGCAGATGCAGTCAAGGGTCGAGGGATTTGATAATCACCATTAGGAAAAACATACAGGGAGGGATCAATACTAGGGGGAATTGGTTGAATTTCAGTGCCAAGTTCATTTTCAATTCGATAAAGGTTAAATCTGTCAGCCCAAGAGATGAAACTAATAGCCAAACCACGATGACCAAATCGACCAGAACGACCGATGCGGTGCAAATAAGTTTCGGCGTTCTTCGGAAAATCAAAATTGATGACAACATTTACAGCTTGGATATCAATACCACGAGTCAACAGATCAGAACAAACCAAATTGCGGCAAACGCCATTTCTAAAATTATGAAAAACACGGTTTCTATGAGACTGTAACATTTTAGCATGAGAATAAAAGCATGAATATCCAAGTTCAGTAATTTTTTTGGCAAGTAACTCGACACGGTTAGTGGAGTTACAGAATATGATCGACTGGTTGATCTGAAGTTTTGAAAACAAGGTGTTAAGACAATGCACCTTCTGGCTCTCGTCAACGAAAGCATAATATTGAGTAACACCACGAAGGGTAAGCTCGTCCATCAAGTTAATTTCATAAGGTTTATTAAGATGTTTATCCATAAAGTTTTTAACAATTAACGGAAAGGTAGCACTATACAAAGAGATTTGTCGATTTTTAGGAAAATAGGAAAGAAGTTGTTCAATGATGGGAGTAAATTCCGGACTTAATAATTTATCGGCTTCATCCATAACAAAAGTAGTACATTCACTGAAATCAGCAACGCCTTTACCAGCAAGGTCAAGGACACGACCAGGAGTACCAACCACAATATGGACAGTATCGTTTAAACGGATAATATCATCTCTTAAAGTTGTACCACCAGTTGTGACCATAACTTTGACATTCATATGTTTTCCTAAAGTCTTACAGACTTGAGATGTCTGAAGAGCAAGTTCACGAGTGGGGACGAGAATTAATGTTTGAATTTTACTCTTCTTAGTATCAACTTTTTCAAGGGAGGGAATTACAAAGGCGGCTGTTTTACCAGTACCGTTTTTAGCTCTAGCTAAAATATCACGGCCGCTAAGAGCAATAGGGATAGATTCTTCTTGAATTGGAGATGGACGCTCGAAGCCCGCCTCAAAGATGCCCATCAAAAGTTCGCTGTAAACCATGTGTCAATATACAAATTTCATAAGAAAGAAACCATCATACCGTTTCAAATAATAATCTTCGAACTCTGTTCCTCTGGTTTTCGTAACATCCTGGTAATTGTTAATCAACGCCAATTCTAATTACTTAGTCACTCACCTCTGTTTTCGGCCGCATGTCTACAGGCTGAGCCTTCATTTGTCCTTTAAAGGATTCTCGGTCATTCAAATTAGCGTTTTCTAACTTTTGAATCAAGCTTTCAGCCATGTTGTTTTAATCTTAATCAATAATGAAAGACTGGGTAACTTTAAAATAATTTTGTAAATGGTTTCTAGTTTCCTTTTAATTCTTAAGGAATTTGCTAGTCGTAAATATATGTAACAAAGGTTCAAAATGGAACGTATTATTTTCTACAAAATAAACAAGAATCGTCGTGTTTAGCCTGAAACAAACCCCTTTGTGGGTGATTTCGAAAAAAAGCCGTTGTTGGTGTTGGATAGGTTTAGTGGGTTTAGCAAGGTTACTCAATACTTGAAAATATGTGGATCGAAAATACATTAATAATTATTGAAATTAATTCAAAATTTTCTAAAAGGTAGTATTATATTAATTTTATGCGATTTTCTATATCTTCGGAAGTTCTTCACCTTTGGAGCTCGAACTTGAACTTTACACTCGACTGTTTAAAAAACTTGCGACCTACGATTTAGAACCTTTAATTTGAGGTCATGAATGGTTTGAAAAGAGAGCATGAAAGTTCATCTTCCCAAGATGGATCCGTAAGTACATTTTATTTTCTGTTTAATTTGACATTTGAACTAACAATTTAGAAAACCCCAGAAACTGAATATGATAGTCATGTTGATAGCATTGAGGACATACATTCCCTGGCTAGTAAAAGAAAGAAATTAAATGAAAAGAAAGAAAACCTGGAGGATTTGACTTTATTGAAAACCAGTGCTTTTGAATTAAAACTTAACGAATTAATTAGAGAAATTTCGGTTCGAGGAAAATATTTTAGGCATGCCAATACATTTGTCGAAAAAATAAAGGATTTGATTTTCAAGACTCCAGTTATACCAGAAACAAACTTTTGGTCGGCTTGTAAAAATTTGGAAAAAGATAAAAAAGTAATTGTACCTTTGGCTGAGCCTTTATCTGCCAAAGACACTAATTTACGAGCATCTTTTGTGCCGCCAAAAACTGTAACACCGGGTATTTTCAGCTGTTCGAACAAATTTTTTTTGAATCCTGATGGTTGGTCATATGATCTCTTTTTAGAAATCCCAGAGTCTATATTTACCCAAAAGGATTATTTGAACGGCAGATATTTTCGTAAAAGAGCATTTTATTTGACTTGTATTGCCAAACACTTATTGGAAAATTTAGGTAATGAAGTTAAATTGGAATTTGTTGCGTTTAATGATGACATACGAAGGCCGATACTTGCGATTTTGCCCGAGTCCAAAGGATTTGCTGCCACTGGTAAAAGGTTTACCGTTTTCTTAATTCCTACGGTTCGGCAGATTTTCCCTGTCTCCAAATTGTTGCCTCATAAAAACGCTATCCGTGATTTCATGGAACACGAGGAATTAAAGCCCACCCCTTTTTATAATAACAGCGTCCTTGAAGAACAAAATTTACTTTTTTACCGTGACCTAGTCAAAAAATATAGTGTTAATCCACAATTTTTGGACGCTTGTGGCTTAGGAAGTACTTGGTTGAATATGAGAGGGTTTTCTTCTAGTATTCATTCTAATGGTTTTGGTTTGTTAGAATGGTATGTACTAATGGCTCTTCTTATGAGTTCAACAGGGCTTCCTGCTGGAAATGTTTTGAATACCTACTTAACAGCTGCACAGTTTTTTAAAAGTATGCTTCAATTTTTATCCTCAAAAAATCTAACTTCTACCTTGTTCAAACTCAATGCTGACTCTTCGAATTTAAAAATTGGTAATGGCCATCTCCCCACCCTAATCGATTGCAACACTGGTTTTAATTTACTTGGTAAAATGAAACAATCATTTTTTGAATATTTTCAAGCATCTTGCCGTCATACGTTAAATTTATTAGACGAAAACGCTAATTATAACTTCTCTAAAATTTTTATTACTCATGTGAACGTTCCCGCTTTGGAATTTGATGTTTCGGGTTGCATTCCATTGGAGCCTAAAGAGTTGGAAGATCCCAATTTTTGTAGAAAAACTGATCTGGATTCACCATATAGCTTATACTTGGAATATACTTGGGATCTTTTACAACATGCTCTTGGTGATCGTGTCTGCCAAATTATTTTATACTCTTCTATATGTACATCATGTTCTATCAATGAAAGTCTAAAAACTAAACTTCCCAAGCTTATCTCATTTGGTCTTTTACTTAACCCCGACGCTTTGCTAAGGTTAGTAGATATTGGGCCCTCTCCTGATGATACAGTTGGCTCTCAAAAGTTCCGAGAATTCTGGGGAGAAGTTTCGGAACTTCGCAAATTTAAAAATGGAAGCATAGCTGAAAGTGTATACTGGGAATGCTCGTCTCCTGATGAAAGAATTAGAATTCCACAACGAATTATTCGTCATATACTAAATCGTCACCTTGGTAATAATGTCGGAGATCGTGTTTCCTTTCGTAATGAAAAATTCCGAGTGTATGTGCATTCAAAAATATCACCTAATACAGATACTTACAACGAGTACGTCCCTGTGATGGAGGCGTATAATGAAGCTGTTAAATCGTTGATTAATCTTAGCGATATTCCTTTGTCAATTGCAGAAATATTACCTGCCGATGAATCACTTAGATATAGTTCAAGCTCTGTTCCATTTTACGAATCTTCGACATGCGCACCTATTGACGTTGTTTTTCAGTTTGAATCATCCTCCAAGTGGCCAGATGAACTTGAAGGAATACAGAGAACTAAAATTGCATTCCTGTTGAAGATAGCGGAATTATTGGAAGCGCTCGATAATGTCGAAAGAGCTTCTGTAGGATTAGAAAACACTGATAATCCTACACATAATTGCTGCTTTTTGCAAGTATTATTTTCCAATAATTTTACTTTCAGATATCGACTCCGGAATGATCGTGAGATCTTTTTTTGGAAGAGCCTTGAGAGAAACCCTTCAACTAAATTATCTGCTCAAAAAGGCCTCTATGCTTATGAACACATGTTTCAATTTATTCCGCGCCATACACTTGCTATTCAAGCTATTTGTCAAGCCCATCGAAGTTATTCGATGGCTGTACGCCTTGCGAAACATTGGTTTTATAGCCATTTACTTACCGACCACGTTACTGATGAAGTAATTGAACTACTAGTTGCTAGTGTATATATTAACTCAAGTTCTTGGCGAACTACATCAAGCGGTGAAACTTCATTCTGTAGAATGTTACATTTTCTTGCTCATTGGGATTGGAGATTTGACCCTCTGATCATCAATTCAAACGGTAAACTCCCTCACGATGTTCGACATCAAGCTACGGAAAAGCTTGAAAGTATTAGGAAACAAGACGTTGCGATTGCTCATAATGCATATTATATTATCACTGACTATGACTTTGACGGTAATCATATTGGGTATTACAAACCTTCCAAAATTATCGCAAATAGAATTACTAGTTTGGCAAGAGCCTCGCTTAGCGAGTTACTGAAGGATACTCCAAATTACAAGTCTATATTCAAAAGTTCACTTGATATTTATCATGTTGTTATTGACGTCAACATTAACAAGCTTCCTATGTATCGTGAAAGCAACTTAACGAAATATAAAAACTTGCAAAACATGTCTTCAGAAAGACCAGGTTTTGAGCCTATTACGGAATTTGTGAAAGAACTTCATCGTTGCTTTGAGGACACGATTTCCTTTTTTTACAACAAGAAGAATCCTAAAGTAGTGACTGGTGTCTTCAACCCCCGTATTCTAGCTAACCGCCCTTATCGTACAAATATCGACTACCCCTTCAAAGTTGTTGACAAGGACACTGTGGTTTTGGATGCTGATGTTGTTTGCGAAGAAATCAGGCAAGTAGGTGGAGACTTGATTAGATCCATCCAGTTACAACTCAAAGCCTAGGATTAACGTAAGACACCATTAGGACTTCATTATCGTTTTGATCCAATGAATTGATGGAATTCTATAACATTCCTCAACATGGCATATATGAGCAATGTATTATTAAAAAAAATGATATAATTAGACACATTCTTAGAATTTATATCAAGTGGATTTGATTGGAATGTTGTTTTGGGATATTTGAAAACTTTGGTAAATTTTGAAATGGTTAAAATTTGGGACATTACGGATAGGCTTCATTAATAAAATTTACTCATTTAGAAAACGAAATAGGTGCATATAAAGACATACGAAGCATGTAAATATTATAAATACGAAAACTAGATCAAAATATATGCGTAATTTTGTTAAAATCAGGTAAATTAAAAAATAAAAACATTTACTTCAAAAATTGACGAACACTTTCCAACCAATTGATGTATTCCTTTAACTCTTTTGTTAATCCGAATGAAACAATAAATGAAGACAAGCTTTCGTCAATCTTGCGTTCTTCTAAGTAACTATGGAAAAGGTCTTGCAACTCAGGGTCAAGTTCCTTAAAAGAAGGACCAAGGTATTGTTTACGACGCTTCCATTCAGCTTCAAGAGAATCAGAGGTTAGCATGTCTATATCTTTCGAAAAGTAAATATTTTCAATGTCAAAGCCGTCATCTAACGCAGTAGCTTCAAAGACCAAAGCACCATTACCCGGTTTGCTAATTTCAATGGTACAGGGTTGGAATCTTCCAAGATCCTCATTAGGAAACTCATCTTCAGCAGACTCTCCCTGATTTTGAAGTTCTTGCTCGTCTTCAAATTCAGTAAAATCTTGCTCCTCAGGAACGGCGTCAGTTACATCTTGAGAAACATTCATCGTAATTCGTATACTAAAGTAGTTAGATTGAAAACGTTAAAAAATAATTTAATTAGAATTTAGAAGGCCCACAACGCATTGTAGTTAAAATGTTTGACAGATACATGCTAAGACCTCAACAGCATTGCTTACTTTTCATCACCATGCTTGGCTTTCAGCACTACAACCGCGCTTCCTTGAACATCTTCAATGTCATAATTAACAGGTGGAAGTGAAATTTCCGACAGCACTTGGTTTTTTTCGTAGTCAATTTCAGACGATAAAGCGTTAATAAGCTTGCTTCTAGGATTTCCCGCAGTATGAGATGATCTACGAATAGAACTAAAAGAGAAAGGAGCTTTAGCTAGTTGCACTCGGTAAGCATTTCTTCCCAAATTGATGCAACCATTCGAGGCTGGAATGCGTATCGATCTCGAAACTGACCGGAAAATTTTTAAAACCCTAAGTGAATTCATTTTTTAAAGATTTCTCAAATTAAAATAAAAAGCTCCTTCTCACTGACAAGAGTATATGTGGTTCAATTTGCCAAAGGACTTTTGACTGTCTTGGGTAAATTCGACAATGAAATAATGCATGCACACATTTAAACGTGTTGGTAAATGTCATAGTAATAATCAAGAAAGTACAGTGTAAATCGTAATCTGACATAATGTAATTTAATGGATTCAACCGTATACCTTCTATTCTTCGACGGCCTATTTCATCTACTTCTACTATCCTGACGATTTAATTGATTCCTCCGTACTCTTGTATTACTGTTTTGGCATATTTTAGCACTTTTCCTTTTCATTGTTTTTTGTCAAAAGCTTCATATGATTATTTAGTTAAAAGATCACAATTAGCTTGGTGTGATATTTGACTTAAGTCAACATTTCCATTGGTTGTTCGAAAGTATATGTTCCATACTAAACGTGCGCCATAAATAAAGAATTTTGATCTTGTAAAGAGTAATACAATTTTCTGGACTTATATGCTTATATTTGGTATTTTTATTGGTATTGGAATTAGTAAAAGCCATTTCTAATTTTAGAAGTAATGAGCTTTTTACTATCTTTCGTTTGCATTGTTCATCTTTCATTCTCTTTTAAATAGCATAATTTTGGCTTTCTGTTTCAAAAATTAGGACAGATTTTATTCTTACGATTGTTGCATGCAGTTTTATGCCGTCTTCTTTTTTTTGGCATTGATTACACTTTAGTGTTTTACTCTACAAAAGGCTTATTCTAATAATATTTTTATGATTAATACTTCTGACACTTTTATTCGCCTTTCCGTACGATTTTTTTATGATGCAAATTGATTATTTATTAACCGCTATTTTCGATCCTGACCGTGGCCCTGTTTTGCAATATCAATGCCCGGAAAACGGCGAAGCTTCCGATCTTCACTTTCTTGCCGAATTAATGCTTCCTGACAGAGTCCACGAACGCAGAGAGGATTGGAGTCTTTTTTTTATTCATTTTTCCAAAAAATCTAACGTATTTTCTTTGTTCTCGAATGTAGACGATATAAATTTTGAGCCTTCGGATTCAAACATGTATTATGTTTTAAACACGATTCGCGCGAAAAGAGTCGAAGGAACCCGCAGAGGTGGCTCTGTATTTGCCATGGCTATATGTACCACCTTTCCACATGTTCATGCTTTAAAACCTTTGCTAGATACTGCCTGGGAAATATTTGATTCAAGCCCTTCTTTAAAGACATTATCCATGTTACATAAATCTTTTAATTTGCATAATTTTCAATCGTTTTACCAAAAACTCTCACTCGACTCTTCTTTAATATTGGCATTAAATAACTTTTGGTCCTTCTTTAATCTTTATCTTACTAATAGTCCACATATCATGAATGACATTATTAACAAGGACATTGATAATATCCCGAAACCTGGTTCTGAGTTGATAGAACTTTCTCGGGACTCATATAATTCTCAGGCCACCTTTTGTCTTTCAGCAGAAAGCCAGGAACGCTACGTTACATGCGTCATACCTTCAATTCACATACCTGAATGTGTTGGTGAAGTAAGCATCTCCAATTTAATAAATACTTTTATTGACGGTCCTTCTCCTTTTATGAACACTGACATCTCTGCTGATATAAATCCAATTAACGTTTTAATTACCGCGTTGCTCATTTCTAAGAAAGTTCTGTTTCTCACAAAAACGTCCTCAGCTTCTGTTTTAGCAGATTTTGTCCTTTCGTCATGTGCACTAGTTTCTGGTGCGACTGGATTATTGCAAGGTCTGACACGGATCACGTTTCCCTACATAGATTTATCGAACGTGGAAAGCCTTGTTAAATTACCTGGTTACTTGGCTGGTGTAATGAATCCAGCATTTACACATCATGCAGATTGGTGGGATGTACTTTGCGATATCGACAATCAAACTATTCAAGTATCATCAAATCTTTTTTCCGACGCTACCACTACAATGGATACGAAATCACTGTTTAACAACACTTCTCCTTTTACCCCAATATCTAAAGATAATCAAGATGATGAGATATTTATTAAAGACTTACGGAAATTTTTGAAAGCGGACGATAAAGAAACGTTAGTACGCTGGAGAGTAAGATTATATATACAATCCTTTATCAGAAAAGCGACAAGTTATGAAGCCTTGTTTTTGGAATCATCCCCGCTCAACCCATACTATAAGGATTACAAGTTTAAAGGATTTGGGTGGAGTTGGGATAATGACGATGAAAAGGTTAATGAACTTCTTTATTTAGCCCCAAAGTTTGAAGCTTGGAGACAAGCATCCACGTATAAAGACTATTGCTATCGGCTTCATTGTGCAAGCACCCCTGTACTTCGTTGTATGGATATTCAGTTTCACCTGGATAGACTAAGGAACTCGTCTCTCTCTACAACAGATGCTGCCGAAATATTTCTTGCTCTTGAGTCACACATTCGAACGGAAGAAGATGTAAATTATTTATTGTCTAATTGCCCCCTTCACTCAGGAGGCTTATCTGTAATTGCATTTGGACTTTATCATATATCTGACAAGGTTCGTAAAGCCGTCTCGAAATTGCTTAACAGAATTGAAACTCATAAGGTAAATTTCCTTTTCCATTGCTAATCCTAATTGGTATAACTAACTTATTTTTTAGTATGGAAAACTATTTTATATGGCCTTGAACAAGGTAGACATCTCTACTCATGTATACATCAACTCCCAGCATAAAAAGAAAAAAGATTCATTCTAAAAATTGTACATTATTTAACTTGATATAAATATAGGTCTTTTCGTAATTGTTAAGCTAAGTTCGTAATAATGTAGGAAATAAAAATGGAACAATCATAAGGAGTAAAGATCAGACATTTCGAAGCGTTAGTAGCTAAATGAGTTACTGCTATAAATTAACGGCTTAATGCAGAACTAGAACCAGAATTCGTCGGAGTTTCTGCCAATTGCTGTCGTAAAGCTTCTAATTCTTTTTGGAAACGTCTTCCAAATACATCAACTAAAATTGTTAAATTCCTAAAATTTTCATAAGTAACTTGATGACTTACTGTAATACGATGCGCCGTTCCAGACGGACCAGCCAAAAATTAGAGCTAGGAAAGCAGTAGAATATAATTTGTTGTTATACCAAAGAGAACACGGCAACATTGTTGTAATTGAATACAGGTACTGAATGATCATAAAAACAAATGGTTGCAAGTTTTGAGGAAGTTTCGCAACTGCACGCCCGAGCTTTGTTTTAGAATAACTTCTAGTATTAGCCATGAAAAGTTAAGTACACCGAATATGGACATACGCTTTTGACAACCATGTAAAAGAAGTTGGTCTGCCTTCCTGAATTTGTTTTTGTTTACCCACTTGGATAAAAAAATAATACCAAATCTGCCACAATGCATAAAAAAAAGAAGCAATCTCCACAGATGAAAGCAAATCGATCTTTTTAACTTTTAAAACAGCAGGAAAGCGATCTTTTAAATAAGACTTATTTGTTAGGTGCACAATTGTATGAAGAACCAAGGGCGGGAAAAAATGAATGAAGAGACTTGTAATTTTATCACTGAACATTAGTCAGGCATTCAAACTTCTTCTTAGGTACGTACATTGAATGAAACAATAAACTGTTTCTCCAAGCAACCACAGACCATGCCAAGGTACCATAGCTTATTGAGTATGACAGAATAAATAATCGCCGACTCTCCGGAAATATCCAAATGTAAACAAGAAGCTGACATTAGTTTCTTCACACTGCTGAAATAAACTTACCAGAATATTCCCCCAATAACAAAAATCAGCTATGAAGTATTCGTATCCTTTTCGTTGATACGTATAATACCTTATTTAAGTTAAAAATGATGGCATACGAGAATACGAGCCACGCTCATATCCATTAGAAATTATAAGCTACTTACCTCAAAGGTAAATAAACGAAAAGCTGTATAGTATACCATAGGTGCATTGATTCAGGAGCCATACCAACCAGCAAGGCAGTTAAAATGCAAGTGCTAACACCTAACGCGAAGGATAATTTATCGCGAAAACGAACAACTTTTCCGGAATTCCATTGTTCTTGAAACTTGTCGATCGATTTCCCTAGTCTTTCTTTTAACTTGTCGGTTTCATAGTTAATTTGTTTATGAATAGGCTGCAATTTATTTTTTTGACGTGATACTCCATGTTTCAACTACAGACATTAATAAAATACAAAAGGTGGTAATGTTATGTATGGACATACCTGTCCTTTCTTTTGATTATAATGCTTGTGTAGCCAAGAATAGACCCGATAAATGTTTGGTGCGTCAAATAAATCTGTAAAACCAACAGAATCATCTAATCCATGAAGTCCATAGTCATTGTCTTCCTCAAAGATCGAATATTCTGAATCAGTATTTTCATCAAATTCTAAATGATCCATTTTCCTTTATCAAAAAAGTAATTGGCGAAGCAACAAATCAACGCAACCGTATATCCAAAAATAAAGTAAGGAACCAAAAAATGGAAGCGTGATCTAGTTTGTAATCAACCGATTGAAGAAATACCAATGTTAATATTCCTATTAAATATTGTTCAATTTACTATGCTTTAATATTCTAGCTTTTGCAATAGGAAAAGAATTGTGTTGAGAAAGTTGCTGATTATCGGAATATGGTATACAATACGTGTTACAAGTAGTTATGACTATGATGCATATTTTCAATTGAACGGAACACGTTTATTCCAATAACCACCGAACAATAAAAGTATGTTATATTTAAAAAAACCTCTCTTTTATAAAACAAACATAGGCTCTTGCCCATTAACTAATTTTACACGTTTGTTGCTTAACTTAATACTACCATTACCATAATTTACTCCCAAATTAATCATAAATTCCCTGCGAATACGTACCAAGAATGCGAATTTTCAATACCTAAATTGGGGTAGGTTACTTTGCACGAAACATTAAATGCATTACATTCCGAGAACAAATTGAGTAGTTTATGCCTTTCTAAAAAAACTACATTATAAATACAGAAAATAAAAAAAGCGGTCTCCTTTTTTAAAAGATTTTACACCATTATCTGTATGAATAATATCAAAATATGGTGTTAACAAATGCTTGAACATTTTCTTCTAAAGATGGAATATATACTAATAGTTGATGTATTTAGGTTGCATCGACATTACAAAGCCATAGTTGATAGCTCCGCTATTACAAAGATGCAAATGTGTAATGATAGTTGTATAGACTCATCTTCAATATAGACAATTTAAGATATGACAGCCATTTTACGAAGATGGTCCATAAACTTTTGCAGGTTTACGTCGTCCGTTAAAACCGTTTCAGAATCCTTTGACATTGGTGAAAATTGAGAGGACTTGTTAAAAGAAACAGAAGGATTAATTCTTGATAGTAGGAATCTCGCTTGACTACCTCCCTGATCGCAAACAATAAATCGTGGAATAGGGAAGCGATCAGCCAGTAATTCAGTAACTTCAAGACGCGGAGCTAAAAGAAGCTCCTTCAAATTAACATACTCTGGTTGCTCTTGGTAACCAGCATTTCTCCATTGAGCAATAGTTGAACCATGGAAAATCAGTATATGAAAATAGGTGTCAAGTAGCAAAATCACATCTGGTTTAATGGAAACAGAATCCAGTAATACAGGTACCCCTTCAGGCTCGTTAAAGCTATAGGATTGAAGAGTGGGTTGTATCATAATTAAAGAATCATTGACATCCGCAACGTTCAACATATGACGATAGAAAGAAGTTTCATCGGGAGAATTATTAAAGATATGCAAAAATGGACTTCTCCTCAAGTGAAAAATAAACTGTGGATAAAGTGTAAAGTTTGGAAGTAAACGGAAACTGGAAGGGTCTTCTTTTCTATAGTCTGCAAAGTGTTGACAAAGCCTAATCAGGTTTCTATCAATCCATCTAGTTACGCTCATTTCATCCTCGGTTTGACATTTGAACAAAGCCATGCGAGCGACTATAGCAGCAGCAGCTTCCTGATCAAACGACTCCGAAATACTTTTTGCATTGCCGGTAATAAATGAGCGAGATATGGTAGTAACACGAAGTCGATAAGTTCCCGAAGAATGTTGGTAATATGTCAAAAACTGAATGAAAGCTTGAGTAGGCCTTTGCGAATTTGGATTCCCCATCTCTTTACCCAAATCGAAATATAGAGCGTATGAAGATTTAGGTGAAATCGCTGCCATTTTCCAAGAATTCGTTTTGCTTATGCCAATTTGAGTATCACTAATATTAGTACCTTTTTTATTTTCACCAACTCCATTTCCAATCATTCCACAGATAGTGAGGCCTTTAGACGTTAAGACTTCCAAATTCGCCATAAACCCCATTTTTAGATAACCGGAAGCATCAACACTAAATAATCTTTGAAAGCTCTGCTTAAAAATGGAAGTTGTAAATGAGTCGGATAGCACAATGGCACCACCAGTATTGTTAACAAGGTTTTCCATTTCCATTATACCTACTTGATCAAGGCAACCAGCAAATAAATCTAGAGCATGCCCTTGGTTGGAGAGGCGTTCAGCTAAAGAAGAATAGAACTTTTTAGATTTTTTGAAATGCTTAGCTTTGTCATTTGCAATTTCAGAGTGTGATCGCATTGGTTCCTTGAGTTCTGTTGAAACAACTTGACCCAGGCCAACCGTACAAGGACCACCACAAAATAACTCAATTCTCGAGCCACATTTAGGGAAAGCAATTCCGAGTAAATCGGAAGCTATCTTCACCGCAGCACCAGTACATCGAAGTTGCCTTTGCCCAGCTGGTACTTCGAGACAATCCGGCTGAAGTTGTTCAAGAATGTTAAGCAAGTGCATTTCACATTTCTGGACAGGCATAAGAAAGCGAGAGGCTGCACCAAGATTGAGGGTAATGCCTGTACCAGAAATTTTTGCTTTAGAAGAAGAAGAGCGAATTTGATTACCACTTAACGCTAATAGTTGTTGAAGCTTCATAGTGCTGTAATCAGCAGCGGGTTGAAAGACATACGATTTCGGCATAGCTTCAAATCCTATTTCATGAACCTGGATTAAAGACCCGTAGGTAATTAAACCAACAATGGCATCTGGAGGGAGCAAACTAAGACTAACTATGACTGCATCTTTGAGAGCAGTGAGTTCCGACTCATCAACTGCGGTGTCCATAACAAATAAAAACACAGGAGGAGATTTTACAGGCTTTGAAAGAACATACTCCATGGTAGTACTTTGACTGAGCAATTCCAACGGAAGACTGTTGCTGGAAATATCGCTATATTGAGCAGGAAGAGGATTTCGCTGAAAACAAAACGGACCTAGGTTCCAAATATTAGTGATTTGAATATATTTAAGGGTTAAAAATGCTGTAATAACTTGAACTAAATACTCGAAATTTATACCACTCATCACTTAAAATACGAAGCTGGTAACAGACATCAAGTATACGCTTCAAAATTTAGCTTGAACCAAGACTTACATATCCAGAATCTAGCACGCAGATCGACATGACTTATAAAATAATTTAGTATATTGTAAACCTAGGTGAATACACACGTACCAATAAGGATTTAGTACAGCGCGACACGGGGCTCTGCATGCAACTGGATCATACTGTTCTATTGTCATCCTTTCATTTTCATGTAAAGGAGTGTACATAGCAGCAATTGGAATGACTGCTCTAGCATTTTCAGCAGGTGTTGCTGAAAACGTATTCCATGAAAGTCGTATCCCTAAACCATAAGGTTAGCAAAGTTCTCCTCTTATAAAAAAAAGAAATACCATCTTGATCTTCTATGTCCTCAAAATTCATTTTCCCCTTAAGTTAACAGGACATTCAAACTTCGTCCAAAGAAGTAAAAAAACGTATGCTGGTATTAATTAGTGGACATGCAAATGGGTTAAGAGGGTACACATGCACCCATTAACGGGCTTAACGAATTTTAGCGTGAGAATAAGTAAACAAATTAACTAGAATACTAATTGCATTTACGAATGAATGAATAAGTATTCGAAGTAGTAGAGAGATATATTTTCTACCAGCTGAACCACTAACTTCTCAAAATTTAATATAAATCCAATATGCACTAGCAAAATAATGTACTTTTATCTCAAGGCGCTATTGAAGGCTATTGAGTAAACAAATTTTCTTGTCGATATAAACGATCGTTTGTTTGTACTCCAAATATATTGGTCTCTCAGAAAAGCCTTCGGACATAACACTTCAATCGAGTGTCACGGAAGTATTAACTACATGCACTAATGCAAAGAATCATCGTAGTTGAGAAAAAAAATTGAAAAATACTATAAGTTTACTACAACATACATATTTGAAAATTTTCTTCTAGTAGTATCATTAAAGCAATTAAATCCTTTACATAGCTCTAATACTTGTACATTCTTCTTATTTGGTTTATCAAAAATATTTCAAAGAATAATAACGGAAACCATTCCAGATATCTAGAAATGAGTAAAAAAAGAGATGATAAAACTTTATTTAAAGAAACCTAAACCAAAACTTTAAATATAAATTTAAGCGGAAGGAGCATCTGACGCGCGAACCTGAGACATAATTTTGATCATATCTCCAAGAACACCGGCAGCGGTCACAGCAGCTCCAGCACCGGCACCAATAACTACCAAAGGACGAGTATGGTAGCGTTTAGTGGTAAAGGATATAATGTTGTCAGACGATTGAAGGTTAGCGAACGGATGAGAAGCGTCGTACTTTTCAAGTTTGACAAGAGTGGTCTTGTTAGCAACGTCAGCCTCACCAACAAAACGGACAACCTTGCCTTCCTTCTCAGCTTCTTCGCGCATGCTAGCAAATTCTGAATCAAAGTTAGGTAATCCAGCTAAAAACTCTTCAGCATTTACAGCACTCTTCAAAGGTTCAGGAATGAGCGATTTAACAGGGAATGAGCTAGCTGACTCGACATGAACACCAGCAATACGAGACAAGATGGTGACTTTACGAGCGACATCCATGCCATTCAAGTCATCACGAGGGTCAGGCTCGGTATAGCCATTTTGTTTGGCAATTTTGACGATATCAGAGAATGAGGCAGTTCCTTTCTTGCCGTTAGGAGACCAAACGTTGAAGATGTAAGACAGAGTGCCAGAAAAGATACCTTCAATCTTTATGATTTCATCACCAGTAGCGATAAGTTCTTTTAATGTGGAGATAATTGGCAAACCAGCACCAACAGAAGCCTCGTGCATCAATAAAGCACCGCTCTCCTTGCTAGCCTTGATAATGTTTTGATAGACATCATTACTAGCAGAGAATGCTTTCTTGTTGGGAGTAGCAATGTTGATTTTCTTGCTCAAAAATTTAGGATAAGATTGAGCGATTGCTTCAGAGGCAGTGTTATCGACCAAAATGGCGGGAAGGGGGGACTTGGCAAGGAAATCTACCAAAGCATCTAATGAATAAGCACCTTGGTTCTGAGAAGTAAGGTTCTTCCATTCAGACAAATTAATGGGCTGATAATCCTTGGAGACGTAGTGACCTTCCATACTAGAAATGGCAACAACGTTAAAAGAGGTAGTGCCATTGGTAGAAGCGTTTTCATTAAAACCCTTAATTTGGTTTAAGAGTTCACCGCCGATGTTTCCTGTACCTATTTATTTTTAAGTGATTAGCTTTCGCTTTACAAAACATTCAAGCATTCAATTTATTGTGTGCTTACCAACAATAGCAACGTTAACGTTAGTTCTGCTAGCTGACATTTTCAAATAGTGGGTGGGAGAGGTAGAGATGCTACGACGTTGGGTCGGATTACGAAAAGCAGTGACAAGGGTTTTCTCAAAGGAAACTTTGGAAGAGGTGATATACGAATTGATAATTTTGTTGTAGGGAAATAAAATTTTAGAAAGTGTAGATAATTTAGGGAGATTTAAATTTTTTCCATGTCTAAATATTGTCATACCAAACATTTTTTAGAAGAGTTTATTTTATACCCAAAAATGAGTTTTCAACCAAGGAAGGATCTTTCTCTCTGATTGATATCAAAGTTTTGCAGGTATATTTGTTGTGAACAAAATGTGAGCGACATTATATTAATCGAGTCAGAACATATTTGTAATAATACTCAAAAGCGCAAAATCTATTACTGTAGCAATAATGATGTTGATTTCGTTTGATACAAATTTTATTTAATTTGATTTTGTTTTATTGAAGCTCCGCTAAATAAACTTAGCTAGAAATCTAGTATAGAAGCCGATTTATATAAATTAATCACAAATTATAAATATAACGCATTAAATTTCATATATGGGATTCAATGGCATACAATCATATATTTACTTTTACAATTAATAAAAACCACTTAATCAACTTATGTGATTTATTAGTGTTTATCGACTCGTGAAAAAAAATATTTAATTTTTTGCTTCGTAAATTAAATTATATGCTGCTAAGTGTCTAAATAAATCACATTCCATCCATCAAATTTGCTTTTTTATTATTAAAAAAAAAAAAAAAAAAAAAAAAAAAAGAGATTTTTGAAGAGAAAAGTCTAGGGTTCAAGAAAATGAAAAACTGTAATGAAACCAATCTGACTATATAATTTGTTAATTATATATGCATATTATTATGATTAGCAAACTCAAATCATAAGCAGGTGCAGCTTTTTCAATTTAAAAGTTCAGATAACATACATTAAATTATTTATTTATTTTCTAAATCAAGCTTAGAAGAAAATAAAATATTATGATAAAATACTGCGAAATTAAAATGTTCTGAATATACCATTTTAAATTCTAATGAAGTTTTCTTGCAAAACAATAAACCGATATTATCTTGAAGTAGGTTGCTATCTCTTAAAATATTTAAATTATTCTTCACCTTTTATTAATAAAGAAAATTGAATCAATTTGCTAGACAATTTGTAGAGCAGCAAGATTTAGAGGGTTGTTTAAAATCAACAATTAATATAAGAAAAGAATTCCAAAGTAATTTAATTATAGGTTTATATACGTTTTTTTAATGTAGTAGTGATTATAGAAACTAGGAATATAGGAAAGTAGGCACATATTATGCATCAAGCTCGTTGTACACCCACCACCCAACCATTCAACTACCTACTACATACAACTCACTCCAGTTTCCTACTGTTAGCCATAACCTTTATTTCTGAGTTAGCAGCAAATATTGCTTTTAAACGGTTTGCCGACTGAATACCGTTCTCCGTCCGTCTTACTTTTCCTCGGAACACTTTACTTGGAAGAAAAATCGTCGAAATTCGGTCGAGTAAAAAATTAATCACAGACCCAAAAATTTGACTTCATAAGTGTCAAAAGCGGTTATATTGGATACCTGTAAAATGTCGAACCCAGATGTGGATTTGGATTCCATTATCGACCGCTTGTTAGAAGGTGAGTGGGGAAAAGCAGACTTGATCATGATGAAGGGTTGAGTTTAGACAAATTTTTGAAAGGAAATTGAAATCAGTTGTTGTTTAATACAATAATTTACATGAAGAAACTGGAAACGACTCTATGTAAATGTTCATTCAACTGTTCATAAAATTTGAGGAAAACCCAGGAAAAAGGGAAAGTTTTTTCTTTGAAAACGTTTAGAAAGCATTTTCTTTGATTCTTGGTCTCATTTGTGATGACACTTGCTTTATATACATAATCACGCATATTTGTATTCAAATGCGATTGCATATTGGCATATATCGTGTTTCTGTGTGAATGATTTTTCTAACCAATACTTCCATCCTTAATTTTACCATTTAAACCATTTAGCTATTTACTAACTTCTTTTAGTCCGTGGTAGTCGTCCAGGTAGACAGGTTCAATTATCTGAAGATGAAATACGATTTTTATGTAACAAAGCACGTGAAATATTTATTAGTCAACCTATCCTTCTAGAGCTTGAAGCTCCTTTGAAAATTTGTGGAGATATTCATGGCCAATATTACGATCTTCTTCGACTTTTTGAGTACGGAGGATTCCCTCCAGAAGCCAACTATCTGTTTCTAGGTGATTATGTTGACAGAGGAAAACAAAGCTTGGAAGTAATTTGTCTTTTGCTCGCTTATAAAATCAAGTACCCCGAAAATTTTTTTATTTTACGTGGAAATCATGAATGCGCCAGTATTAATCGTATCTATGGATTTTACGATGAATGTAAGCGCCGTTATAACATTAAGTTATGGAAAACATTTACAGATTGCTTCAACTGCCTTCCTATAGCAGCTATCATTGATGAAAAAATTTTTACTATGCATGGAGGTCTTTCGCCAGATTTGAACTCTATGGACCAGATCCAAAGAATCATGCGACCGACCGATGTCCCTGATACTGGGTTACTCTGTGATTTACTTTGGTCTGATCCTGACAAGGATCTTACAGGCTGGGGTGATAATGATAGAGGTGTTTCTTTCACGTTTGGACCTGATGTTGTCTCTCGGTTTTTGCACAAACACGATATGGATCTTGTTTGCCGAGCCCATCAGGTTGTGGAAGACGGTTATGAGTTCTTCTCTAAACGTCAGCTAGTCACATTGTTCAGTGCACCTAATTACTGTGGCGAGTTTGATAATGCAGGTGCGATGATGAGTGTTGACGAGAGCTTGTTGTGCAGTTTCCAGATTTTGAAACCGGCTGAAAAAAAACAACGCTACGGATACCAAGGTTCAAGTCAAAATTGGCACATGACTCCACCTCGGAAGAATAAGACAGGAAATTCAAAGTAATTTAAGCTCAATCCAATTTCTCCCATTCTTTTTTGTTGGTTTCATTTTCCACAAGCAACAATTCGACGATAATACCGCTTTATGTAGCTGTTTGAACGGATTTCTTTTCGTCATTTCTCAATGGTCGATGATTAATTGTTCATGAAATAACTGAATGTTCTTTTAAGAAATTATTTTTTGCACTACCATTTCATTATTCATTTTCTTTCTTTTCCGTCAATTGTTAGATGTATATAGACTATTGCCTTTTATTTTTCATCATCTAAATTCCCTTTTTTAACAAAATCTGACGCTTAAAAGACGGATGTTTTTACCGAGCAATAGTTGTTTGAACTACTTTATACTTCTTATCTTCGAGAGAGTGCTTAACGTTGATGATGGCATTTTCCGCTGCAAGCTTCTGTTTGCTATCGGTGGAATCCTTTATAATGACCATTGACAATTTTGTTTAAAGGTCTTTCATTTCAATTATGTATACTGGTCTCACGTTGGAAAATAATTTGCCTATTTAGTTATTGTTTATACTACTATGCAATCAAATTTCCTTTTCAGTGATGCTATTTTATGGTAGTTCACACGTTTATATACAGTAGGCTTATACAATGTTTCGGCATTCCTTGGGATTTGATAATATAAAGCCACCGTTTAATCGTAAGAGAGAGTAAGGTGCTTATTATCATTACAGCTATTTACCGGCGAGTTAGCAGAGTACTCACTAACAAGTCTATGAACACAATAATAATATTAAGAAATTCAGATTTATACTGCTGCTAAGGTACTATCAATTAATAGAAAATTTGTACCACCCAATTCTTGACTAAATTCGGTGAAGATTAGCCGAAAGTTAGCCAATATGTATAAGGGCGAATCATCAGTCTAGCACGAAAAACAAGTTCAACCGCAATTAATCTCACGGGTAATTTTGTTAAAAAGTGCAATGATACAATTTACTTTAGATTAACAGAACGTCACAGCTATTCATATACATCCAGTAAGAGCTTACTCTACGCATTCGCTTTAAATTTAACCGGCAGACTACCTTTATTTTTAGAAGCACAAATCAAACGAGATTCTCATTTTAGAAATCCAAAATTTTTAAAACGTTGAATTATGCCATTTATGTAGAAACCAAACTAAGACAACTAATTCCAAGCATTTTAAGCAGAGGCCTTAGCTTGACGAATAGCTTCGACGGTACCACGGTTGGCAAACTTTTGGTTGCGGCGGAACTTAGCATCACGGTACTTAAGAGAATCGTAACGGTGCTTTTGAGGACGCTTAATACCGTTACGGTGAGCCTTCTTGTTTTGGTTGTGCTAAGCTCAGTTAGTATTAACATTCATTCAACAATCTACAAAGACAAACTCACATTAGTATGATTCTTCGACTTGGCCATTTTGGTTCCTGGATAGGTGAAAGAGGATTATGCAAAGCAAAATATTGTTTCAAAAAAAGCAGTCACGTTTACAAGTTTCTGTAGCGTAGTTTACTAAAGCGAATACCGATATCGTCGGTATTACATTAAATTATGAATGATAACTTCGGCGAGTTCCCATTGCATTGGTGCTGTGTGTATGCATAATTGCTAAATAATCGTGTAGTTGAAATGTTTTTGAGCACTTTTGTGTAAAACATAACGATGAAGGAAAGTGAAGTACTGGAATGTTAATAAAATAAAATGGTAATAAATAAAAAAATGATCAAATAAACGCTTACTCTGTAATTTATGTTGTATTCCAAGTTATAAATTAAAACAACTAACAAGCTATCGTAGCAATTACAGGATAACGCAAAACATGATCTATGTTTATGACTAGTACTTCAATTTGTTTGATGCTCGGCGCGGAAAAATGAAAGCTCGATGCATTGATTTTAAAAATATTGGTAGATTCTTAAAACCACAATCATAGTTTTTTTTTTTTTTTTTTTTCGTTTCGTCTGATCAATGTGCAAAGTATGCACTTTCTTCTATTTTTACTACACATTTCAACATCCAAACAATTTTGCACTATAATAATTATAACACAGTTGTATTGTTGTCAGCCATACCTAGGCGAAAACACCGGTTCCCGTCTGCAGCTAAGCGTCTGATGGCTTTGTTAGTACCATCGTAGGAGACAATATGGGAATCCCGGGTGCTGTAGGCTATTTTTCTCATTATTGCATACTAATGTTAAATAACGGTGTCGTAAACGTTTTGGCTATGCATCCATAGGTACTGTAGTTAATATTCTAAATAAAAGACATCATTCAAAAGTCCATGTACTGATGATATCTACAAATAATCTCATAAGTATAAATAAATAATACACTTTTAAACGATTGTCTTAATATATTACGAGATGATTTTGTGAAAGACGTTTATGCTACTTTGAAATGGATATCTCAGGATTTTCTCAAAATAGAAAGGTCATAGCAATGTATAAAGGAAAACATGCGAGTCATTAGGCGTCTTGTGACCTTGGAATAATTTTGCCTAGTCAAAATTGTGGAACAGTATATATTTTGACCGGTAAGTGTTATTTTTTCTAAAAGGATTTTACCACTCGGATTCATCGATAGAAGTTTCCTTATGTGACATAAAAATGCACAAGAGTGCCAACTTTGAGGATTCCGAAGAATTAAAATAAAAAATTTGTAATAGCAAAAGACAAGGCTGAAAAGTTGATCCAAATAGACTTCCAATTTAACATTGCTCAATTTTATAGATCATTACTCCGAACCCTCAGCACCAGAAGCACCTTCTTCATCAGAAGATTCTGCATTTTCATCATATTCTTCAGCAACATCGCTTTCACTTTCAGCTTGAAAATCTTCGTCTTCTGATAGTGCTTCTTCCATTTCCTCATCCCCTTCCTCATCTTCATCGTCCAAGGCAGATGTAAGCAATGTTTGCTGTGTTTCATCCGCTAAGTCATTATGAATCTTAATTTGTTTTGATTCTAAAAAGGCAACCAAAGCGCTCTGTTCAACTCTATTTATGTTCGAAAACTGATAAGACGTACCAGAGCGAAGGGTAAAAGTAAGATCAAATGTACGGGCAGCGGATACAGACATGCCAACACGTGAAAGTGTTACACGAGTAATATCGGATGTATTCATGAGAAGCGTAGGTTTAGGAATGAAGAGAAATGATTTATCTAAGCAATATAATTGGCCTTCATTCGCCTTATAAGAACACTTGACTGCAGCGTGACCCTCATGACTAAGAAATTCTGCTGGTGTTGTAACTTTTCGGCCAGTCAAGCCCCTAAAGATTTGACTTACAACTTCAAAAGCAGGTTGATCATAGCTGGCTTTTACCTTATCAGCGTATTTTTCTTTTAAGACTGTCTCTTCAATGTTTAAATCCACTTCCATATCTTCATCACGAACAAACTGAGTAACTAGGAATGGATAGCGTGTTTGTCCCTGCCTAAGAGGAGGTTCCAATCCAATGACAAACACCACATGTTGCTCATCGGGTTTTGGGAGTAAAAATAGACTATTGATGGAGCTGTACTCAACCTTGTAATCATATGTTTTGCCACGAAGTCGCATACAAGTTTCATACATATCTATATCGTAACGTCCACGTGGTGTAAGCAAAAGAATTTCAGAAAATGATACAATTGCATCTCCAGCTGCTTGCCCAATATCTGCTCTTTCTTTTAGGGATTCATAAAATAAATTTGCAGCGTTCTGTTCTACTTCTTCACCGTCAGCGGCATCTTCCTTTGCGGTTGTCCCGGGCACATACAAACGCATCTCAACAAGCTCATCAACTTGAGCAGAAGGAATTTGCTTATCGTCTGTTGTAGAGAATTCCAAAGCCACCTCATTTTTTCCCGAAAGATTAGTATTCGTGACAGCTGAAATAGGAATCTCAAAGGCTGGCCGAGAATTGACATCAAACACAAGTTCTGAGCCTAAAAAATTAGCTTCTCCCCAATTCCATCCCTTAATGGAAAATTCTTTTTGCTCAATTCCCATGTCAAAATTTTGTTTAATAACATTGATCAAATCATCGAGGTCCTGAGCATGTTTAATTAGTATAATCTTCAAAAACAAAACACTTAGTTAAAAAAATTTACCTCCTGTGAAAATCCGTCAAGACTGACTGGATCTTTGCTTTTCAAAATGATTTTCAACTCATATCCACGCGCAAAGCGACTCCAACAAAAACGTCTAATCTCACTTATAGGTAATGTGAATGGTTCTGCTAAGCTAGGTGACTTCCAACCAAGACCACTCGGGGCTATACGAAGTTTTCCCGGTTTTTCACTTAGATTTAAATAAATATTGTCATACTGAACCGTTTTGGCCGCCATTTTTTATAACTGGTGAAGTATTAAGTATTTGGTCAGAAAACAGCTATACCAGGTTATTCTCAAATTCACACATTAACACATTTGTTCGTTTGCGTTAAAACCTAACAACGTTTATTAACGTATTAACATTATAACATCAGTTACGCAGTTTGGCATCTGTTTTAAACGATACGATAAACTGCGGTGAGTTTTCCTTGTGACCTATTATATTGCAATACACAGATAATATAAGTAGCGATCGAGTATAGGTATTATACTATTTAAGTTGTGTCATTAATATAGCTTATAACTAAACTGAGGAACGAGGTTCAGCTATAGATCTATTTTTAGTATTTAGATAATATAGATAGAAATAGACAATCAATAAAATCAATCTCAATATCATATCATATATAGTACGATGAATAATTAGGACATGTGACATACATATTAGCGTAGTGTAGTATTCTTTACATATAAATATGTATTTTGAAACGCACTACAAATCACTATTCAATGAATGTTTAATTTGAACGGCGTCCCGAGTCAGAAAATACAAACAATTCAATTAGCACTGTAACTCTGCTTAAACTTGATTTTTACTTATTGTAATTATAATACACTTATTTATTCTCATTAATAATATGTGTTGCATCCGCAAATAAATTACACCCATTTACTTTCATGAATTTAAAATAGTGGGTTCAATTGTACTCTTTACATCTGCGTGCTTTTTGAATTGCTCAATGGGCTTAAAATAATAAAGCTACAGTTCAATTGGGCTTTAAAGCGCAAGAATAAATACAATACAACCACAACTTCATTCGTTTATTGGCCTTGTAGTACCTTTTCTGTTTTATAAAAAAAATAAATTTAAGATTGAACGTGAATTTTGTATACCAAATTTTATTTAAATAGACAATTACAAGTTCAAGTCTAGAAACGTTCTAAACTGATAGATAATATAATATCAATCAATACCTCAATTAGCGACACAAAATAACACCATTAAATTTCATAAAACTCTATAAAAATTGAAAGAGAAGTGTCCATTACACTTATCTTTGAACAAGGGAGTATAGCCTTCATCATATACATCTTGATAACGCGCGGACAAATCCGGAAATAATTAAATGATCTCAACAACAGTGGAATTAAGAAGCATATTTTGAACGGCTTCTCAGTTTCAGACCCCATTTATGTAGCACGAAAGGAATAGGAATCATTAAGCAAGCAACTATACCAAGGATAGTACTTCCCCAGGCAACTGGAGCATAGGAAGGGCCTGTATTATTAAACATAGCTCGGGCAAACAATGGGAATGATGCAGCCATAGCCGAACGAAATAGGTCGTTTCCAGCAAACACAGATGCAACGTACTTTGGGTATGAAGCAGCCAAATACTGAAACATACTTTGAAACATTAAAAAGGCCCCAGATGCGTAAAAGAGCGTACTGACGATTGGTACAATCCAATGGACCGATTCTCTTCCCGACCAGCCAAACCAGAAAAGGCAAATGGGAATAAAGAACGTTGCTGGAAATGAAATGACCAAAACTCCTTCCGGAGCAAAATCACCACCACTGGCCATGAATGCTGGGATCATCACTTTATACAGGAATACGAAATAGCAGGCTAAAGTAATCAAGGCACCCACGAGAATACCTAAGTAAACCAAGCCATTTTCAATAATGGTAAAATGGTAAACGCTAGTAAAAAGGATTGGGAAAGCTTCGAACCACAGATATAAAATTGAATAGATTAGCCCAATATATATATTTAAAGACAATACTATCGGCTCCGAAATACTTAGTATTATCGGACGAATTATGGTTTCCTTTGCAAGCTGAGCAACACTTAAATGGGAAGATGCCAATTCGGCCTCTGTTCTATAATTTTCGTTTCCAGTTATCTTACGGAACCTCTTTGCCCTCTTATATAATATATGCCATTCAGAAGTCTCTGGCATAAAAAAGAAGATAACAATCAATGCAAAGCCAGAAATCATCATCAAAAGCCAAAATTGCCATCTCCAAGATTCAGCAACGACCATCGCTCCACCAAGCAACGGTCCCAAAACTGGACCACCGATGGCTCCAATTGCCCAAAAACACATAAAGTAGGGAAGAAGCCATGGTTGCCAAATATCTGCCAAAGTAGCACCTCCAGTCGCTAGAGCTGGCGAGCCGAAGAAACCGGCCAAAAACCTCATTGGTAATAAGACGCCCAAGCTAGATCCCAGTGCGGTGGGAATCTGTAAACACACAAATACAAGGAGAGAAAGAACATAAATCTTTTGGCGACCAACTTGTGGAATCTCCGAGAGTGGAGACAAAATTAGGGGACCGATGGCATAGCCAAGTACAAAAAGAGTCAATCCCAAAACTACGGGAACAGTTCCTACGTGCATCGTTTCTTGCATTTCTGATATACCTGGAGTAAAAATTGCTGATCCCACATAAACCGCAAACGTTAAGAAGCAAATATCAAAAGTCACCACAAGCTTTGCCCACAAAGGCCAATTTAGGGGATTTTCGGGATCGTTGGCATCATCCCATCGCACAATAATGTGTCCCTCTGAATTAACTTCATGAATCTTCAGATCGCCGGATTCCGAGCTGCATGAGTCATTGGAATCTACTTTGCTAATGTCTTTCCATACTCTCAGTTTCTCTAAGTCGTTGTCATTGGAGTTGTGAGAAACGTATTCGACCAATTCGCCGAAAACGGTTTCCCTTAAAAATCCCATTTAAATGACCGTATGTAAAAACCAAAGTTAGTTCTATTTTTTGGTCTCGGTTAACTTTATTAAAAACTTGACAGATTATTTGCCCACACTTGCTGGTACAATTGTCTGGCTACATTCTTCTCCTAATATACCCTTCGTGCCTTACCTAATCAACGTGAATGTTTACTAAGTGTAAAGTAAGCATATATTGATTGATTAGTCAATTATGTGAGATTCCTTCTTTCAATTATCCATCGTATTCTAAGTCGTTTCAGTAAGCAGTATTAAAAGTGCAAAATCATCTTGTTGCTTATGTAAACAAAAAAAAAATTAAGATTGGAAGTTACAACAAACATTTCTAACGTACATCAGTCGATCGTCATCTCGCGTAAAAAATTCTGCCTTAATTTTTGTCAGCAAAAGAAAGCGAAATTAAAAAGTAAAAACAGAACTATATGACTAATCAAAACTAAGTATGAATTAATTCTTTTCAGAGTAATGCGAATACAACAGTTACTTAAAAAAATGATGTCGTTAAAAACAATTTTAACTTCAAACTATGATTAAGTAGGTAGACGATCGACGGAAGACAGAAAATAAGAGGGATTGCTATGCTTGCCGTTTTCCTTTGAAGACGATGTTTCAAGAAAATTAAAATTTAATATTTTACTTTTAAAGAAAAGCTTATATAAAAAATGACTATTAAACATCTGCAGTCATACGCACTTAATATTTGTCCAAATGAATATGCCGAAATTGTCTTGCTTTTAACTACTTCGCTTAAATTCCCAACTTTATCCCAAAAAGTAAAATCATATAGTTATTTCACAACATTAAGTTTACTTGAAAATGTCTAATCATTAATCATAAATAGTTTTAATAGAGAAAATGTGAGCTTCAAAAAAAACTTCCTCAGTTACATAATACTACAAGCATCGGTATCGAGCACTTCGTGTCCAAACCCATCATCCAAATGTGCACGATATGCAAGATGTGACAACATACGACTAGAAGAACGGTTAGTATTTACATGAGCAAATTAGAAGTATTCAACAAACCTCGTTATGTAGGAATCTCGCGACCCCTGCTGCCTATTCATTTCATTGGTAGCAATTATTTTGTAACTATTGGAAGTATGGTTCCTTGAACAACCTGATGGTGGAGTGTTCTCAGTATTGAATATCTTCACGGTGGAATCAATACCGGACACAGCAAGCGTGGGACAACGGGGATGCCCTTCTATAACGTTAACAGCTTCACTATCGCCATGGATAATTGCAAGAATGGAAGCATTTAACTTATCCCAAATAAAAAACCTGCCATCGTCAGAACCACTCATGACATATTCATCATTTTGACCATAGAAATTAACATTTTTAATAGACTCTACGTTGCAGTGACCATAATAACTTTTAACATGTGTGTTCACCGGCACATTTGGTTCCACTGCTTTCCGCTTCTTCATTCTTAAAGACAACAAAGTCGGACCTTCATCCGAATCCTCATCACTTTCATCATCATCATCACTAGCATAGGAGTAACTTTCCTCATCCTGGTAATCATCATCGTCATCATTGAGATCAGAATGCCCAGTATACATACTGACAATATTTTCTCCCGAACTACTTTCAACTTCATTTTCATAGTTCACTGGCGGTTCCAACAATGTCAAGAACCCGTTTTCATCATCAAGTCTTTGGCTGGAAGTAACGTCAGAAGTACTGCTGTCCCAAGGCTGAAATTGCTCCCAGTAGATATCGGAGGATATAAGAAGAAGACAACCGCGTAAAACTTTATGTATCCAAAAAAACCGCCTTACAGAAGATAAATCATTAGTATCTATCCTAGCAAATGCCCTAATCATTTCAGAGGGATTTGAGAATAAAACCCGAGATGGTTCATCAGGATCACACAAAACAAAGTTTTGGCGAGCAACGTTCGTAGGCGGAGACATTTGTAGTGCCCAATGGTCCGATATTCCTAACAAATATCGTGTAACCCAATTCATAAAATCATACAACCATCCCCAGCCAGCTTGTATAATGGTGTTCGGTTCCAAACTCACAGTATCATCCATAAGCGCTAAAATAGAAACACACGCTCTCCAATAACGTAAAGCACTAACGCGGATACTATGATTCAAACCGTTTGAATCGGGAATATAATTATAATTTTCCAAGAAATAAATAGCGTCTTTAACGTACTGAATAGAGCGAGAAAAATGAGATAAACGACCGCTAACAATGCTCTCATACAGTCCTCCATTTTCGGTAGTAAAAAACTTTTCGATATTCTCATACATCTGATAAAATGTATGCTTTCGAGGTTGGGCTGCTGTATACGGATTTCTTGACACTCTACTAGCTGGAGTAGAAGCACCAAAGTTATTCTTATACCATGGCGAGTAATTTTTCCTTTTCAGCGGCTGTGTTTGAAGTAACGAAGGCTTAGACGGCTTTTTATTTGAATCCTCTATTTTATTAAAAGTTGGTGTATAAGATTTATCTTCATGAACATGGAATAAATATACATAATCAGAGTTCCAACTGACAAGCAACTATAACAAACATTAGAGATCACCCATGCAATAAGACTTACCTCATTAGGATTAGCAGCACTAAACTGACAACAAGTGATATAACGATCCAAGATACCTTGGGAATTACATGAGCCATCTGGACTAAATTTACGAACACAACGGCAGTCTTTTTCGGGAGAAGTGTTCATAGTCCAATCATCCCGGAAAGATTTTTTAACCATCCGGCGATCATATAGAAACGCGTACGGATGAGTACCACCAATTGCAAAATAATAAGGGTTTGAAGGGGACATGGTTATAGTGTATAAATTGATGCGATATGGGTTATAATTTACCAGTATAGAAGGACAATCCAAATCTTGATTGCAGACATGTGGCTCACGAATATCGTATTGACGAGCCGTCCCATCTTCACTGCAAACTAGAAAAGTATGACCATTGTCACAAGGGACGATGTTTTTAACAGAATCAAGAGCACAACTCCAACATCTAGTTTGAGTCTCCATGCCGTGATCCATTCCTCCTTCTTTACTTGAATCTAAATCAAACAACTTAATAAGCTTATCACCACTAGCAGACAATATTTGCCGGTTATTAGAATATGGGACAAATTTCGCACTGAAGATATTTTGAACATGGCCAGTAGATATTAAATGCCGTGGCTTGTATTCATTGAAAACATCCCAGACAATTAGTCTTGTATCATCACTTCCTGATAACAAGAATTCACCGTCCGCGGACCAGCTGAAAATTGTAAGCATTGTAGAACAAATTGTTATAAAACACTTACTCTAGTGTATTAACACATCCCGTATGACCAGTTAATTCTTTCTGCAAATCTATACCGGTCAACCAAGTCGAATTGCCGTAGATATCTCGACTGACTAATAAACTAGTTAGCATCATTCAAAAACAAAACAAGAGCATACTTTTTCGCTGAAACCAATCTCTATAATCCAATTGACGCAAGGATAGTGATATCCCAGACATGAGAGTCAATTCAGCGATTAACAAGCGTTGGTGGAAGACAAGCTCAATTCAAGTGGATGTCGGTAATGTAGCCACGATGAGTTAATACCATAAATCGTAACTGCAAACTCGAATCTTAGAGTATAAGCCTTAAACTCAAACTCCTATGTTTTTTTTAAAATTTAAAAAAAAAACTTGAAGCGCCTCTGTAATTTACTGAAGTAGAAACACTTCAACATGTGAGTTTATTTCGATGATCGAAAGGAGGATCTAATTGCACAAATAATCATTTTATTTTACACTAATATAATATTTACAAAATATCAAAAAACATTTTCATATACAATTGTCAGTTGTTCGAAAAAGGGGTCACTTCGTCGGCTATTATCCATTTCAGACCAGGAGAACGAAATTGACTGTTGTCCTTGCAGAAAGGAATTTATACCTTGTTGAAAATTTATCCCGTTTGTGTATTCCACAAGCATAGGTTGAAAGTGAGTATGAAACCAACATTGCACACTCGAAGGAAAGTAAAACTGGCCCTTGCGTTCGACTCTGAGCAAAAGGTCTTTCTCCGATGTTTCTAGGTTGCATTGTATCCCCCATATACGTTTTCCTTCTTTTATGCTTACATTATGGGATGATATATCTGAACTCTTCCACAGAGCAACTGGATTTATGTTTCGTCCCTTAGAGAAGGCATGCAATGATAGAATCAAAGATGAATTTTTTTTAATATTCAAACATTTAAAACTTTTAAAAAAAGTGGTACCAGTATTAAATTCCACAGCTTTCAAATAATTCGGGAACTGTTTTAAAATTTCGATATAATAGACGTAACGTATTTGCGATGAAATGGTAAGACCGTGCCCTCGAACCATTCTTTTTTCAGTATATAGTTCAAGACTTTGCTTGGCTGTCAAGCCTCCGAAAGCTACCAAGTAGCTACATATTACAGTTCCTGTACGTCCTTTTCCGGCCTTACAATGAACTACCAATGTCAACAAAGGTTGCGTTTGAAAGAGTGCATCCATATTCATAACAATAGCCCATAAAAAGAGAAGCGGAGGTGGATTATGATCTTGAAATCCATAATTTATGACATTTGGTTTAAATAATTCCAAATGGTAAACTGTTTCTTCGGCACATAAATTCAACAATATCCAGTTGTCTTTCAATTGCGTTGTAAGATATTTAAATACATCCAATTCGTCGTTTCGATATAACTTATGTATTCCAGCAGCCGGTGTAGACATAGCAATTACCTTGGAAGTAATATAAACCATATCTAAGTAAGCAAAGCTACGATTCACTTTTTCTTGTTTGAGGCCTTTTCGACCCCTCGAAACTACTGATCGAAGTATATTCATGGAAAATTACATGTTTAATTAGTTATTTGTAATATACTAGGATAATACTGCAGATGCCGTTGACTGTTGAAATATGAGGTAAGCTGCACTGTTCAGAAGAAAATAAGAGAAATACAATAAAGATTTTAGTAATGAACTTTAAGCGGGTAGGTATCAACCATAGTGACGTGAATAAATAACTAATTTACTTTTAATTATTTATATATTTTGATAGCAATGATTTGATAATCCATTTTATTGAAAAAAACATAAGGGCATAACTTTTCCCTTTAAACGATGCAAAAGTATTACTAGTAAAAAAAAATAATAAAGAAATAAAAAAAAAAAAATGAGAAAAATGAATAAAAAAAGCCAATAAGAAATACAATCGTAAGACATGAACCGTAAATAAGCATTAAAATATTTTGATAAAAATCCTTAAAAACATTTAAGTCCACCAAAAAACAAACAAACCCATGCGATTATTCGAATCCTCTAAAATAAATCCAAAACGTTTAGGTAAAAAGAAATAAGTGGTAGAAGTATATAACGTTAGACATATGCAATTAATCATACATTAAAAATAAATCGTGAGGCATACACATTAGCGAAGATCACCAGTTATTGAAGATTAACTGGATAGAGGACTTTGTAAAGTAATTAACGAGAGTGAGTAAGTAGCGGAAGTATCAGCAAATATAAGTACACTAACCTCTTGGCCTGGACGGATGGTTTGAACAACCTCAGGCTCTTTCATACGTAAACTATGAAGTTTTCCATCTCCGGAAATATCCTGATTGCCAGAGGAACTTTTAGCTGTTTTACTAGTACTGTCATTGCCTCGAGCCTTTGAATAGAAAGACTCCTGGGACTCAGCAGCGTTAGCTAAATCCCGAACCTGTGCATCCATCATATCGCATATTTGTTTGCACATCCCGTTGGAATCCAAAAATTTTTTCTTAAAGTCATTGAAACAAGGTGTATCAATTTCCAAAGAAGATGAAGCATAAAAGAAAGAAGCATTTGTCCTCCATGATAAATAGAGTTCGTGTTTTTGCTCATTAAAGTCGCAGTTACTAAGCGGTAGCAGATCCAAGGAGATCCTTCTTTCCAAGCCAAATTCGTATATGACTATGTCAATATACTCCTGGTCAACAGCCAAAACAAAAGCCTTATGCTTAACGAGCCCAGATCGTAAATTAATAGAATGGAGAAGTTGACATAAATATGCATGTAGACTTTTTTCCTGGGCATTACGGTAGAAGTTGCTCAGTGTGTTACAAGACTGAGTTATAGAAAGTAAACTTCTGTAGTCTTTGGAAAAGTCTGGTCTGCCATCAAAGGCTTCGCGTAATTGTCTCTGTACACATATATCGATATATCTACGAGTAGGGTGACAAAAATGGGTGTAGTAAGGACAAGAGAACACAAAATGCGAAACATCCTTAGCATTTGAAGTACCGATAGTGTATTCAGATTCATTACACATTCTTCTTAGAGTCAATTGTAGTAACATTTTGGTTCTCTTATCCTTGGTAGTTGCAATTTCGGTCATGATTTCCGAAGGAGTAGATGAAGCAGATAAATTCACTCCGGTTAACTCAGAAACTGCAACAAGAGATGCAAAGTCAGAAGGTCTTTGATTTTTTCGCAAAATCACTTTACTGGGAAAAACAGACATTAAATGAGATGCAACTTTCTCGTTTACCCAATGTTCAATTTGTTGTAAAGAACATGCAATAGGGAATGCCTCAAAAATACTCATGTTAATATTCTGTATATTAGGAATCTGCCCATCGCAAAATTCAAAGCAGTATAAGGATTGTAAGTCAAGTTTCTTATCTGTTTTCAATCTTAGTTTGGTAAGGACATGGGCCGATGCATCAACTAGCTGAAGCGCTTCGTTGGTTTGCAAGTTTGCTTGTGCACTTTCTAAACTAATAAAACTTGACGGGTGGATTACAGAGGGCCCAAGGGAACACTGTAAAACAGCGCCGCTTTTCAAATCAAGCTGTACAACTATACTAATTGTTAAACAATCATGTCCCTCTATAAGGGAAATCTCTTCTGAGACCTTTTTCGGTAAAAAGGGTACGGAACCTTGCAACAATTGTACTTCTGATACTCTATTGGCAGCTTCATCATCAAGAGGCATATCTTGCTTAACGTAATACGCGACGTCTGCAACGTGTATTCCAAGTGTGATGACTCCGTCGATGGAGCCTGTATCAATATGGAGAGCATAATCACGCGTTCCAATCATGAAGGTTAACTTATCTCGTAAATTGTATCGCTTTTGTAGCTCTTCTGCAGGGATAGGCGTAGGTAATCTTTTAACACAATGAGAAAGGGATTCAGGGAAGTCATATGTGTGGCAACTGAAATCGTGAAGAATTGCTTTGTACTCCACCTTGGGGTCCCCAATTGTTCCAATACTTTCATATAGCGTTCCAAAAGGATGCAAGGACGTAGTAGGCCATCTCTTGATGCCAGCCAAAAATACCTTATCCTTAAAATCGTCGTTATTTGTAAAAAAGGTAGGGGGTACTTGGTCACTAGATATAGCAATAAGAGGAATACGCTTGTCACTTGGTTTGAACCAAACAATTTTAGGGCCTTTTCCCGTTTCACCACTGGATGTGGATGAATTTCTTCGATGAGAGGACTGATTCTTCAAAGCAAGGCTATTGGGTCTATACAACGCTAAAGTGCCTGAGCAAGTTTCACCGCTAGGTCTGTTGAGTACAGCAACGACATGACCTGCGTATTTTGGAGCAGAATCGGGAGTAAGTGAAACATCGTCGACAAACGAAAGACTCTGGCCGGTTACCTCGTAATCGTTCTTCCGTTTCTCAATAGACCTTTCAAACGAAAGAACACCCCTATTCATTCCTAAAGCCATGGGTGTACTGATAGACATCATTTTTGCTTTACTGTTGACTGAATACTTAGAAGAACCAGAGAGGGATAGGTTACGGCGAATCTTCTTCTCCTCTTTCTCTCTCTTCGTTTGCATAATTTCATTAACATCCAAAAGTTCGACGGCTACCAAATCCCCTTCCAAAGTCCTATTTCTGTCCTTGGATCCGCAAATAAAAATAGGCTCGTCAAGCACGTCCGTAATAACGTATGCATCAGAACGATTTTTACGATTTATGTGAAGGGTCCCAACAAGCAACTTACCAGTACCAATGAACTTCGGAAGGGACGCTTGGGGAAGATAAGGAAGAAAAAGATTTTTGTGCTGTTGGGCAGCAGCAGAAACGGAGACCCGTTTTCCGCTACTGTTAAAATTTAAAAAGGAGCTTTGAGGAAGAGAAGCTCCATCAGATGAATGATTGATGTAGGATTGTTGAGAAGCATTTGACAAAGGGATTTGCGGAGCCTGTTGAAAAATCGGAGATTCAGGTTCAACGCTGTGTAAGCTTTCCTGCAAAGAATGCATAGACAAGGGAGACTCTAAAGGTGATTGCTGCCATTCCTGATTTCCATCTATAGGTTTCAAAGGCGTCAGGAAATTTGGATTTGAAGGCGAAACCGGAGAAAAAGGATCTGTACCAGCAGAAGAACGACGTCTTGTATGCGATGTAGCAGTCGAAACACCTGCTCCAGCTCGTTGTGGAGTTGTCTGCATCCCTTGAGTAAATGCTTCAAAAGACTCAGTTACCGGACTGAATATCGATTCCGCTCGATTCTTCATCACAGGGCTGGTGAGCTCTCCTACTGCAGGACCCATTGTACCAGTACCAGATTCATTGATAGGCTTGGAAAATTGCTGTGGAATTGAAGGATTAGGCTGTCTTGCTCCAATAGGTGCAAGCGGGTTTAATCTGGGCAACAATGTGTTCTCCCTTCGAGATTTTGAGAACGGACCGGATTGGAAAGGGAAAAAGTTTGGCTGTAAGTAATTCTCAGATTCAGAGAGAGATTGCTGCATTTGCAGTGCCTGTAAATACTCGATTTGAGATTGGATTACGTCTGGAGCTAAATAACTGAGTTAGTGATAAATACTCTGGTAGAAGAAAAAAGCTGAAGAATCTAGCAAGATGAAAAAAAAAAATTCAAAATTCAAAGAAAAACTTATTTCATAGTTGCAGGATACTTCATCGAACTTGACAAAACTTACCAACCCAAGGAAGATTACCAAACCTCTGAGCAGAGGAAGGTTTATTTGATTTGGGAGAGGCGGAAGGTGAAGGCTGTGTAGGAATGTTTGAAGAATCGTGTCTTTTCCAATGAGGATCCATTATTTTTTATTAGTTGAAATGAGTTGACCGTATCGTTATTGTTGATTTTTTTTTGAAAGACACTGTCTTAAACGAAGAAAGATGTTTACGGAAATTTAATATGTAGAGAGTGAAACAGAGACCAGACAAAAAAGTAAATCTATTCGATTTGCAAGTATTTCAAGGAAAACCAAAACAAAAACGATCAGAGGAAACGGTTTGAACGAAGGTTACAGTAGTCCTCGTCAATTATTGTGGGGACGCAGTAATGCAAAGAAACAAAAAAATGGAGAAGAAAGAAGGAGAGAGAGTATGAGATTGTGAAAAAGTATCTCGATACGCTGATGCTTTTGAATGTGCGCCTATTCACTGGGGAGTACAAGGACAATTCCTGTAGGAGAGATTGGCAGAGCGAAAACCCAAAGATTGTAGCAACAAACGAAACCAATATAGTACTGCTTTTTCCTCATACAAGATGACGGTGTTTCAACGTATCCAGATGAGAAAGGTGGTTTAGAGTATGTAAAGAGCAAAGACGATGACAGGTGGTAATTATGACGATGACAGAGGAAGTTAGTAATGTAGAGTATGAAAACACAAAAATGTAAGAAATAACAAAAAAAGGAGAAAAAGCAATGGATATGGTGGATCGTAAGCAGGAATGATCCAATTGATATGCAGTGAAGAGAAGCAAGCAAATGCGGTAACAGATGATGGAGTAAAATACAATGCTCGTTGAATGGAGTGTATGGAGAGCTTTCGTTAATTATCGTATATGACAAAATGAAACGGTGTCAATGAAACTTGAAGAAATAATGAATTTACCAAGCCAAACCCAACCAGGCCAAAAAGAAGAAGAAGAAGAAGACAAAAATTTACTAAAACAAACAACGAAGGAAAACTTGATTGACTTTTAAAGCAATTTTTTTTTTACAATAGCGCTAAAGCCAACATCCACCAAGTTTTGGATTATCTTTATGTACAAGAATGGAACGGAATCGAATGACGGTTGTAGCGATTTTCAACCAATTGGCACTGTCAATTGATGAGACAGGTGCTTAAAAAAGAGTAAAATGAGGTGGTCGCAAGTGTTAGGTAGGTGTTGTAGAGGCAACGAACCAAGGGCGATAAGACAAAAGAAGAAATGAAAACAAGAGGAAAAATCTTTACAAACCTGCTTTACCAGCAACAAGGTTTAAGCTGTTTTTCCGAGACGACGAGAATGACGGTAGCAAGGAAATAAAAAAGGGGCTCAAGTTTAACGTATAGCGACTTAAAAATTCAGGCGCCTGTTGAGGATTTTCCAAGAATCGAGCAAACTAAGAGCGTCGCCGATTTTTTTATGATTGGGGGAATTTGCCAGCCTAACCGAAAATGCGCAAGGTGGAAAAGATACGTATGTATGAAAGATGAGAATGTGAGTTGAATCAAGTTCCGAAAGCAAGATTAGTTACACGATGTAACGATGTTTGCTTAACAGTAGTGGGATGGACGCTAATGGATCACACACACTAATACTTAAGGATGATGAATCCCATAATGAAATAAGGCAACGCTCACTACTTTGGCCGCCGCCATCCGAAATCCAATAGCGAAACCGTAGATATTACGTAGACAGTAATTTTCGCATTATAGGTAATTTGATAGAGCGAAAAAGCGAGGCAAATTATGAAAACACAATGGGTTCAGTTTTGAGCGTACTGAACTCGAGCGATAACGACTACACTGAACAGAGCAACGCAGCAAGGCAGTAAGAGACATTTGAAAAAATGTCGAAGGGCATTGAGCTAACAAGAGGGAAAACAGGTGAAGAGCTTGAGTAGAAGTGGCAGAAACGGCGCAAAGAAGGAAAAAGCGTAGTATGAAATTAACCGATCATCCAAATATATCAACACTCTTTTTTCCATGAAAGAAAAATACTGGAAATCCCTTTCTTCGCATTACCATTTGACTGTAGTTTCCCTTCTAACGAAGGTTGCCATCAGTGCTCTCGTTAAATGTCGCAAACGGGTTAGCGATATCAAGTGACGTCAAAGCTGGTTGGTTGGTGTTGCGTCTTAAGGGTTCTCGCCATGACAATGATTGGCTGCAAGAAATTATGAAACAAGGTTAGATAACAAGCGAGATGGGATGGCAATGAAGGAAGAAAACCCGTCTTTGTTAGTTGCCCCCATCAGGTAGTTATGTGGCGGTCGTTGTCCCTTCCTTTAACTATAGACGGTTGCAGCTTTTATCCCCCACTTAGTGAATGTGTGGTGGCCACGGTCTTTTCCTAAAGAGCAGCAAGTGGTTAGTGTATGTACTAAAGTAAGTGTATAGCGCAGATGCAACTTTTTTTGAAAACCACTTCCACTTGAATTCAAGTAGTAATCAAAAGTAACATGAAAAGAATTCAAAACATCAGCTGAAAGTAAAAGCAATCAGTTTATATCCACTCCATATCTTGATTATCTGTATTTAGCTATGTATGGGATAATGTGATCGGCTCCAATATATGCTGGAAATGCGAAAACCAGTATATCGCTTTTTTGTTTACTTCCTTTATTTCTTTCCCAACTCTGTTTTCTTTTCCATTGTCATCGACTTGTCTACAAAAACGATTTCCTGTTTTTTCTAGCAACTTGATCATTCATAACAATTCAAGTAGCGTGCTACTCCAATGTGTAAGATCTACGAGTTACATGGAGGAAGACAAGTAAGGTGATTTACTGGTTGCCTAATTGTGGCCAACCCGAAGCTGTCCATGAACTCATCTTAAAATCAGCCATTAATGGATCCATGGTCGCTGGCAACATTGGATAATGAAATGGACTTGAATCGTAAGGCTAGTATAACGGGAGAGACAGAGTCACTGAATCAGTTTTGTAAAGAAATCGTTCCGTTCCTGTAAACTTTAATAACGAATTTGTAACATATCGGTAAAGATATGTAGGACTTTGTAAGGCGTTCTGATTTGAATGAGTAATGAATTAATAAACAATAAGACATTGTTGAAAGAGCTTTTTACAAAGGTAAATAAATCTCAACTTTGAGGTCTTAATAATTCAAGTGGAAAAAGGAACTATAAGGAAATACTTTCTTCGGAATAGGAAAGCATTAATCATTTGCACTTTTAACTTTCTCTTAAAATTCACTTTGCCCATCGGTAATTCCTCTGTTGATCTTAGGGGTTTTGGCACTTCTTCCCGTCGCAACTCATAAGTCACCTATTGAGTCAAAAGTAAACAGTATGTTTAAAACCGCATATTTTGTTAAATTACGTTTTAAAAAAGGAATCATAGCATTACAGGAATTTGCGGGAGTTCCTTGTATTTCGTTTATTTTTTTAAATTATTCTTAAATGCACGTAATCTAAGTTTACAAGTATAATTTACTACATGGTAAATAGTAACCTCCTATCGCCAAATCTAATTGCAAAGACATTCACTCAGTCTTTACACAAACAAAAGTTTGCAACAGTCATTCATGCATTTTATGTATTCTCCAAAATCGGTAAACCTTCTAGTATTGTAGGTTCTTCTACACTCCCATTTAGTTAATATGAAAAGCAAAAAAAAAAAAAAAACTGGTGTGATTGTACCAATTCTCAAATCCTTTGTAAGAATATGCCTTAAGCCAATAAAAGCACGATAATTATTCTTTTTGATAACTATTGAGAGTTACCATTTACCTCTCGTACACAACTACGCATCATAACAAGTTGATATTTGCTAAAGTAATTTTATTATATGGAAGACAAGTTTAATGGGCCAATCTGGAGCTCTGGATGACACTAGTGAGCTCTTCGATTTTACCCTTGGCACGCTTCAAAGTACCGAGCTAAAACCTGTTAGTATTCATTCACAAAATTAAAAAAAAAAAAATTAAATTAAATGCACTCAAAAGGTTACTTACTCTCTTCTTGGCAAGCTTGCGAGCACGCTTGTCTTGGGAGTTACGGATCAATTCCATGACACGGCGTTCATAAGGAGCAAATCCAGCAACTTCACGCACAATAGATCGGACGAAAGCAGTACGCTTGGACAAATGTCCCTTGCGGCGAGAAGGACGCTCAGGAAGTTGACGCTTAGTCAAAGTCTTTCCCTTGTTTAAACCAACAACCAGTCCAGGTGCCATCGTGTAAAGTCTACACTGTACCTACCGTCTGGAAAAAACTTTTGGTAGCATGGCGTGACTGTTTTCAACCAACCCTACCCTATCTTTTGAAATATTTGTGCCTTTGCCTAAGCAGGCAAAAACTCAATGTTTGTTTTGAATATTGAATATAGTTTTCATCCCAGGGCTACAGTTTTCATATGAAGTCTTTTTGTAATCATTTAGCCCTAATGAAAAAAATAAAATTTATGTAGAAATTATGTTTTGAAATCCAGTAAGTAACATTTAAATTGTTTGAGTTCACGTTTAAACCGTATTTTGTTGTTTTCTGTATATATTTTCAACATGAATTTTGAAGGCCAAAAACTTGGGGAATCCAATGGTTCCATTTAATTTTAAATAACTAAATTTATAAAAACAAATCTTTTTCATGAGCAGCTATATGTAGATTTTACATTCCTTCTTAAAATAACTGAATGCTCAAGTTGAGTTGAACTAATGTTTATATTACTGGGTTTGTTTACAATTTTTATGTATGAATGAATGAAATCACTAAAACACTCGGCCGTATTAAAACAAAAGGTTAAATGTTATTTTCTCATTTAAGCCTTTTATCCTTTGCAATCGAAGCCACATTTTTAACAAAGTATTATTATCTGTTTATTATTGCTATAACAAATTGACGGGTTGTTTGGTTCTTTAGAAGAAAAATATTAATTATTTACAGCTAAAGTTATTTACTTTGGACTTACAGTTTTCCTAGTTTTTTTTAAAGAAAAAGGTAATTGGTTAAGTATGATTCAAAACCTTCATATTTCTTTTCAAAAGCTTGCTTTTTCTATTGCTTTATACGGACAAAAAATCGCCACTTTTCAAAACACAAATGTTTTTTTTTTACAATTTGAAGAATTTGCAAGAATCATAGCACAGAAGATAAAACAACCGGTTCCTATTATGCTGTAAAAACTCACGTATGAATTAATATTTATCCCATTTCAATGCTCCAAAACCTCTGATGCTTGCCAATTTTATTTTGCTTCTGATGATTTTTGGTTTTTTACAATGCTTCGTTCTTAATAATGTGCATTCATATTTATGTTACATTTGGCAATAACGACTTTAACGTTTGGGAATGCAACGACAATGATAACTTGCAAATGTCCTTTCCCATAAAATATTTTTCCGTTCATATAATTAACTTTTTTCCTTTAAATGTCAGTTCATTGCATAAGAAACTCTTGGCTGTCAAATTTAAAGGCTTTATAATGTTGATTTTGCAGATCAGTTTATTAGTGGATTCCTATCTATATTGATCTTTTCCATTCTCAATCGGTTTATACATACAAACAGATACCTTTGCTTCTGTAGTATAGATGCTTTATTAGGGACATAACATTTTGCAATGGTTGTACGAGAAGTAGTTTTATTTGTTTCATTGAGACAAAATTCCGACTTTTTTGAACCTAAAAATTTTTCTTAATTAAAATAAGACGCCAATTCTTATTATATATAAAAAAAAGAAATCATTGGGCCTGACATTCAGGAACTCCCTCATAAGTTTCATCTCCATAATCTTCGTTAGCGTAGCGTGCATCTCCTCCAAAATGAGAAATATCGCCAGGTACACCTCTAACCGAATCTATTAAGGTATCATCCATCACAGAAACCTTAGGGATTGAAGGAAGGATATCTCGCAGAATTTCGATTTCTGTAGTACCTATCAAGCCATCTTTGGGAAACTCTATGTCAACCTCCAAATACAAATCGCCTCTTAAATCTGTTTTTGAATCCTTGTACATTCCTTCACCAGGTATAATTAAGCAATCGCCAGGATGCAATATTTTTCCAATTGGTTGAACATATTCAAGACCTCTTCCATCTAGGGTCGTCAAAATAACACGATTGAATCCTGTAAGTGCTTCAGCTAATGAAATTTTTAATTTTGCTTTTAAATCATCACCTAACCGTTCAAAAACAGGGTGCGGTTTTTGGTGTAATTGCAAGATAACATCACCAGGTGTTATACCGTATGCCTCGTCTGCCATGCCGCGCTGAATAATTTTGTCGTTCTCCTTAGCTGAGCGATTTACGAAAAATGAAAGCATTCGCTGTTCAGGAACCGTTCCACTTCCCTTGCAATGTTTACAGCGATCTTTACCGCGAAAGGAAACTCCTTTTCCGTTGCATGTATCACATATAACTTGACTATTCGTAACATGATGTGGTCCGACGTGTTTTAGGTGTTGTTTAACCCCCTTACCATCGCAAGACAAGCATGGTTTTTCTTTAGCAAATCGTTTACCACCACGACCCTGACAGCGAGGGCATAGTGTGTTTCTAGTTGCACGAAGCTTTACTTCTTTCCCCTTAAACATATCTTCTAAAGAAATCTCGTAGTCGTGAATTACATCAGAACCTCTACGTTTCCGGTCTCGAGGAACGTTTTTGCCAGGGCCTCCAGCTTCAAAATTCATACCAAACATCTGAGCTAAAACATCATCCAAATTTACACCCCCATCAAATTGACTATTTGAATCCGAGTTCATTCCGTACATATCATACATTTCTCTAGATTCAGGATCTTTCAAAATATCATATGCTTCTTGAACGCCTCGGAATCGTTCTGCAGCTTCTTCTTTTTCATGAATTGGTGCTTTATCCGGATGATGTAGTAGTGCGAGTCTTTTATAAGATTTTTTTATCTCTTCGGCTGAAGCTTCGAAATGAACCTCTAGAATGTCGTAAAGTTTAGTATCTACAACCATGCTGAAGTTCACAAATAAATTTACAAATTTTAATAATTATTATGGAAATTCGTATGTCCTTTAACAACGACAGAATATAAATAACGTTTGCAAATTTATAAATGAGTGAACATCAATAGACACGACCCCTTAGTGATAAATCTAGCAACTTAACTTTTGTAAGAAAAAATATTATGATATGCAAAGATTTGAATGGAAGTGATTTCCCGGATGGTTTGTTCTGAACAAGTTCAAGAAAAATTTGAAGTTACATGGTTGGAGGTTGAATACAGCGTGAATCAATTATAGAATTATACATGAGAATGATGTTTTAGTGGATAATTTTTCAAATTATTTTACAATAAATGCTTTATAAAAATACACTGGACGAAATTTAGGAAAACTAAAGTGAACAATTGCCCACACAAAATCTCATTGACAAAATTGATCGATTAACATTAAATATCAAATTCTAGCAGGCTACCTTGAATCAATAAACTACCAATCGTACTTAAATTTCCAATGATAAATGTATTCTTTGCTTACTGCTCTAACAAGCAGCACTTTATTTGATTGAATGCCAAATAGCAGTAGGGAAAAAGAGTGTATTGTAGGTATATCGTAGTCTTTAAAATTAAACCCTTGCATCAAATATTTGTCTTTGAGTATAACCCTGTATAAAACAAGTTATATTTCTTATTCTATTTCCTATCCTTCTAATTTTCTTTGTGTATACCTTAAAAGACTATGAACTAGTACTGAGTTATCCATATTGTCGCTCAGAGTAATGGAAATAGTAACATTCATTACGCTTAGATACCCAAGCTTTTATATTCAATCTTGCAAGCAATACAATATTTCTGAACTATCTAAATACTAAAGTTTAAAGAATTATGCAACTATTATTAAATTCAACTTAAAGCTTTGGGCAGACATATTTTGTTTCGCCGGATAATTCTTCGTTTTGATTACTCAGTAAGAACTAGATTATACTTTTGTTGAACCGTTGTCATTCATGAACCAATCTCATTAGAAGCATACAAGTGACGAAAATCAAATGTATTAAAGAAATGCATAATATTTTTTCAACCAATACTTATAACAAGACATCGCTTAAATAATAATACAGATTGAAAATTCAATTACTCGTAGGCGTTACCGATAAGGAAATAAAAAGGGGAACATAAGCTACTTGAATTGAGATAATCAAATTTACTATTTTGACCATGTAGAAAATGATATTCATGAAGATATTAATGCCGAAAAATCTTCATACAAGTAATTGAATGCTTATGTTTCCTCATTATACAAAGGACATATCCATTGACATAAAAATGTGCGGTCAACCACTGAAGAGATAGTCTATGCTTGTAACTTCTAAAATTGGAACGACGAGTACAAGCGAAGACCTCTCATTATGCTTTTAAGTATCCTTTTTAACTTGAAATCATCTAGAAAATATTTAATATTAATCCATAAGCATAACAAACATTTCGTAAAATCATAATTAGTGAACCTAGCGCGAATCGACGTTTTCTAAATTTAACAGTATAACTAAAATAATCTGTCGACAAAAAATTGAATCCCGGATAATTTTAGGCATTAGGAGATTTCCTCTCTAAAGCAGCTACCTCAAGTTGTAAAGCCCACAGCTCATCTTGGAGTATTTTAACCCGCTTATCTTTCTCCTGATTCAACTCAGTTTGTAGTGAAAGCTGTTTTTCTAAGAGTGTGTTTTTTTGGGATTGCTGTTTGAACAGCAGCTGCAGCTTTTGCAAATTCCTTTGATATAAATCACAATTCCTTTTCAATTGCCGAAATTCTTCTAGGTTTATTACGTTCTCGTCATTATTCTCACTAGCAATGGTGTTCAGAGAATCGCTTGACGCAGTCCTTTGGGTGACTTTCTCTTCACTCACAAACTCTTTGTGAAAACTGAATTCCAAAAGTTCTGAATATGGTTCTATGACATCGTAATACGCTTTCTCAGCAGCATCCCTATCTTGTATTTTTTTAATTAACTCCATTTAACACCAGTTAGATAGGAGACTGCGTGATATTCTCTTGAAGACAACACAAACAAAATATGGTAGCAACTTACTCAATACGAGACGAGATGAAAGAACTGGAAAAATTGACTACTAAATCTTGAAAAAATAAAATTTAAATAAAAACTTAGATTCCTACCAATGTATTAATAAATCATTACTGTTTTCGACAAGCATATAAGAAAGTTGTCAGTATACATCGGATTGCCTATGTAGTAATTATTTAAATAGTGAAGTTTACCATATTTCTTTTGATCAAAATACCCAAGCATGATGAAGTTCGTTATACTCATGACGTGAAAGGCATATGAAGGGTAGACTCACAAGCCTTGATACTCGCAGAGCAAACACCAAGGGAACGTGCGCAACTATTTCCGTTTCAAAGAAAGAAGTAATTTATAAATTTATTTTTTTTTGCAGATCTCAAAAGGATTCTTGGTTCAATTAGGACTATTGGCCTTCAATAATATATCGAATTATCTCGTTTTTACGCTGTAAATATGGCCGGCAAAAAGAAGCATTTGCTGAAAGTTATTATTTTAGGAGAAAGCGGTGTTGGAAAGACTTCTATCATGAATCAGGTATGTTTTTTGAAATATGTTAATGTTATGACTGTCATGTTTGAAATGAAAGTTATTGACCAAATCTGTTTAGTATGTGAATCGAAAGTTTAGCAAAGATTATAAAGCAACCATAGGAGCGGATTTTCTTACCAAAGAAGTTCTGGTCGATGACAAAGTCGTTACATTACAGCTCTGGGATACCGCTGGTCAAGAGCGGTTCCAGAGTTTGGGGGTTGCGTTTTATCGAGGCGCAGATTGCTGTGTCCTCGTTTATGATGTTAATAACAGCAAGTCCTTTGAAACTTTAGATAGCTGGCGCGACGAATTTTTGATTCAAGCATCACCGAGCAATCCAGAGACATTTCCCTTTATCTTGCTTGGAAACAAGGTCGACGTGGAAGAACAAAAGAGGATGGTATGTGTCTAAAGTATTGAATTTTTAATACAAAGCTGAGAATTTCTTGCTAATAATTTCAGGTTTCAAAATCAAAAGCATTGGCCTTTTGCCAAGCTAGAGGAGAAATTCCCTATTTCGAGACAAGTGCTAAAGAAGCTATCAATGTTCAAGAAGCATTCGAAACAGTGGCTAAGTTAGCTCTGGAGAACATGGATTCTGACGATATTGCGGCAGACTTTACAGATCCTATTCATTTAGATATGGAGAGTCAAAAAACTTCATGTTACTGTTAAACCCTATTCTTCTTAAAGCTACTTAATTAAGGACATTTCTTTGTATGGGTTTTTTCTTATTTGCATGATTGGTGTCTTATGATAGTCTTTGCCTTTTCTCTTATTTCCATTTTCTTCCCATTTATGTTGCTCTTCATTTAAGTGTTGAGAGCATAGAAACCGTTAAAGTATTTAGATCGGCCTTTTATTCGCAAAATGATTAACTAAGTCCGTGCACCTCTGGTACGACGTGTCTGCCTTTTATGTTATTTTTGCTTATGCCGTTAGCTTTCATTGATGCTCTATTATTTATCTGAAACTAGCTTGATCTAGCAAAATGAATTCTATTTATATCAACCTTTTAACATTAAAAACATTTGTAGAAATATGGTTGAAAAGAATATTCAAAGTTAGTGGCATCAGAAGATGTGGTTGTATTTAGTCAATTAAAATCCATAACTTGGAATTTAGCAATTAAGAATGGTTCTTTGGCTTGAACAAAATAAACAAAGCAAAAAATCCCAATTTGGCGCTTTAATCATCGTATAGTTTGAAAACGTAAGAGAAACTGAAATTGCGTACAGCTTATATAAGTTTGTTATAGATTCATCCTCCCTACCACCATTACTACTTTAAGGTGAGATTACTCGATTTACTAGAAAAGCTTCTTAAATGGACCTAATTTTATAATTATTTATTTTTGTGAATGATTTGATGAGAAGTATTTTTTTTAGTTTCTTCCAGTTCACTTTATAAATGCAATTTACAGTCTATCCATAATTTATCTTACTTGTTTTCCTTTCTTATTAATTATATCATTATTTATAAATTTTATAGAAAAAAATGGTGCTTCAGGCTATTGGGAAACATGCACTAGGCGTTGTTCTTTTATTGTTTGTCGTCTTTTTATGGCTCATCAGTTCTTTTCTCACAAGCAGCCTATTAGACGATGATAACTTTTTTAGTCCTTTCTTAATCACTTATATCAACACGGGTACATTTGTCTTCTACTTAATTCCATGGTATTTCAGTGAAAAAAAAACTAGAAAGCACAGGCTAATGTCCGAGTTGTCGATGTATGAATCTGTACACGATAGCAGTTTTAATCTTGGTACGCGCCCAAACAGCCCTCTAGGATTTCGACAAACAGCCTATCTTAGTTTGGGATTTTGCATCATATGGTTTGCGGCTAATTACTTCAGTAATAGCTCATTAGGATTTACCAATGTTGCTTCATTCACTATTATCTCCAGTATGAGTGGGTTTTTTACACTAGGTTTGGGAACGATTGTCAATGTTGAAAGATTTACCTTGAGTAAACTACTCGCTTTAATGGCGAGCGTTGGCGGGGTTATTATAGTAGTGACTCAAGATGCCAAGCAAGCTGATTTGAATGATAGCCCCCCATCGCGACCTGCTTTGGGAAATGCTTATGCCTTGTTGGCAGCTCTCCTGTATGGTTGCTACTCTGTGATGGTTAAATTTCATATTACTGAGGAGTCCTGCGTTTCAACACGCCTATTCTTTGGCCTTGTTGGTCTTTTTGATCTCATCCTTTTATGGCCTTTCCTTATTATTTTGCATTTGTATGGCGTTGAACGCTTTTCACTTCCCTCTACCACAGCTGGTTTGATTGTGCTTATCATAAATGCTTCGATAACCTTTGTTTCAGATTATCTTTGGGTTATTGCTATGCTAATGACAAGTCCCTTATTGGTCACAGTAGGCATGAGTCTTAGTATCCCATTAGCTCTCTTCTTTGACATACTTCTTAAGGGTCATTATTTAAATTTTAGTCTTATCCTTGGTTCCTTGCTAGTATTTGCTGGATTCATTGTTGTCAATTACAATCAACAAAACATAATCTAAAATTTATGAGATGCCTAACTATATCCATGTTTCGCCTTCTTTTGATTTCCCTTACATAAAAATGTGCTTGCTATTGACTTGAATCAAGCCTTCCGTTTCCACTCAAATTTGTACAGTAAGTGTGATATGTTTAAAATTATTTTAAGATTACATCTTTCATTGGTTCTTCTTGTTCGTTTAAATTTTTATTTATAAGCTTTACAATTTACAATGTCAAACTTCTATTGTTTTCGAATTATTACACCTGCTATTTCTACGTATTTTAAAATTTGATAATTTCGTATTTGTAAATTTGATTTAAATTTTCTTAATGCAGCTTAGTTTATGGTAGATTTTCGGTATCTTTCTTTGTTCCATTGTTTACAGCAATATACTGTTCGTACTACTATGCTAACCTTGACGGTTATAATATGGGTCCACATTGCAACCGCAATTTATCTTTTACCATAAGACAATAGGTTCCACTATTTTCTTCTGCTTATTTAGCAAAGCCATTCGCTTTTATATCCTTACCTACTCCTTGTCCTTCTTTTTTTTGCATTTAGTCGATCCTTTTGTTTAATCATAATTAATGTTCTTTTGCTTTTTTTTTATTCATAATCATTCTTTAATTTGATCTTTCATTCTTTTATCCACAAAAATAACTTTCTTTTATATAATTTGATTTCATTCTTTTTTAAAACTTGAAGATTTTGCTACATTGAAATGTTCTGTTGGAGCTAATGCGCTTTAGAAGCATATCATCTACTTATTACCTATAGTTATTTGGACAACTGAAAATATTTTGCGTTTTTCTAATATTGTTTATTATTGTTAAAACATGACTTTTGAAAATCTCGGTGGACATGCTCAACGCAGAGATGAAAGCGCTTACCGTTTGGGTGAAGAAGACGGTAGACAGAAAGGAGAGTCTTCAAGGAAGAAACGTCCTCCTCTGAGCAGGAAAAATCCATCGAACGTTTCATTTTGGTCGAATGAACCTATTATAAGGCACTCTTCTGTAAAAACCGATCGTCCACAGTTCCATCGTGCCGACAGTACGGTAACAGAGCAATCTAGTGAGATATTGTTTGATGGTAATGCAGAATCTGCAGAACCTCTCTCAAAGAGATCTCCTCCGTTTCTAGCTTATACTCCCAAAAGGGCAGTGTCAGCTACTTTAGCAACAACTCAAAGTAGCCCAATCTCAACATCATTTAATCCCCAATTGCCCTCCAATTCAAATACTAATCGATTCGATTTTGGGTCTGAGAGCCAACTATCATCAAATTACACTAATGACACTGGTTTATCCCTTTTATCCTTGCCAAAAAGTGTACCGCATAGCCCAGCCATGCACAAAAGAACCCCTTCTTCAGATCCTAATAACCCCTTTGGTTCAACATTTGCTAACAAATTCTTAGATCATATCCCAGCTGAACCTTTGCCTTTACCTGCGAGACCACAAATCTCAGATCTCTCTTTTTTTCGGAAGCCTTCATTACCGAGTGCGCTACAAAATATAGTCATAGAGAAAAATGCTTCTCAAAGAAGTGTATCCGAGCCTTTGCACAACTTGTCTTCAAGATACAGTCATTTCACTTCTCCTCACATAGACGATTCTCAGCATTTTCCTCCTATGGAATTTTTTGCAAGATCAGACGAGTTACCCAACCCCTTTGTCCCCTTTTTTGACTTAGACTCGAAACCTAATCTCTCAACTTTACAAGATAATGCTTCGTTAACTTCTCAAGGGAGCAATTTAAGTTCACAAAACTCTGGTTTAAGTTCTTCTTCTTCCGGGATATTCGGTCGAATGCCAATACCTGCACAGTCATTAGACACCACTATGTTACGGACCGATTCGAATTCAAACATTCGTCGAGCAACGACATCCTTTATTGCAAATTCAGAAAAAGAAAATTCCTCTAATTTTATCGATCCACAGAAATATGCTTCTATCAAGTTTAAGAATGGAAATGGTGTATCGAAATTTATGTTTTTGTTTACTTTTGGAATTGTATTTCCCCCGTTGTGGATATTAGCTTCTTTTCTTCCCATTCCTCGGACCAAAATACATCAAATGAGGGTTAAACATGTTCATTGGAGAATTATCAATCGTGTAGTTGCATGCCTCGGCGTAGCTATCACATTCCTATTTATTGGTCTCGGCGTTTCTGGTTAATAGTTAGGTGAAACGATCAATTGCAATTGTCTATCTAACTACACATTATTTGAATATGAACAGATTGCTTATATAAGTATTAGCCTTATATCTGCATAGCACTTATCTCTACTAAAACATATTGATGTTTAAGGCGAGTACAGTAATATTATTTTTTTTTACAGCATTCGATTTATTTAGTGGATATTATTGGATATAATAATGTAGTTACTTAAGTTTTTGTTAGAATATACACAACGTTCTGAGTAAAGAATGGAAAAACCTTATACACATACAATAAGTCCATCAATTTATTAAATGAAAAAGAACTTAAAATCCAAAAACGACCAAATTAGCTTAAAGTACTGATATATGTTTTACAGATTAAACAATTTCCCTCAAAATGTTTCCCATTTGTTCAGGTTCACCAAATGACAACGCTCACTGCTGCTTTCTTTATCCACAAGCTGACCAATGCGGTAAACGGTTTCACCGACGGACGTTAATTCCTTCATGGTTTCTTCAGCATCTTCAGAAGCGACAGCAACCACCATACCGATACCCATATTGAAAGTACGAGCCATATCCGAAATAGGTACGTTTCCAGCATCTTTCAGCCATTTGAATACCTCTGGAACTTCCCAAGTATCAACGTCTATAATGGCATTGAGATGACTAGGAAGCATACGGGGAACGTTCTCAACAAGACCACCACCAGTAATGTGTGCCATACCCTTTACAATATTTTTTCTGATGACATGTAAAAGTGGCTTAACATAGATACGAGTGGGTATTAACAAAGAATCTCCCAAGCGAACGTTCTTATCCCAAGGGCAGACAGAAGTATATTCAAGATCGCTATATTCAACAATCTTGCGAACAAGAGAATAGCCATTTGAATGAACGCCGTCAGAAGCAAGACCTAACAAAATGTCACCTTTAGAGAAACTTTCGGGTTTAGGAAGAATATCATCTCTGGAGACAGCTCCAACTGAGGTTCCATTAGCATCGTAATGTCCGTCATGATACAAACCAGGCATTTCAGATGTCTCACCACCTACTAAAGCACAACCTGCTTGCTTACAGCCCTTGACGACACCTTCAACGAAACTAGTAGAAACCTTCAAATCTAATGAACCGGTAGCAAAATAATCCAAAAATATCAAAGGCTCAGCACCCTGAACAACCAAGTCATTGACGTTCATTGCTACTAAATCAATTCCAACAGTATCATGCTTATTAAGGCTAAGAGCAATTAACAACTTTGAACCGACACCGTCAGTAGCACTAACCAACAATGGATCATTCCAGCCAGCTTGTTTGAGGTCAAAAATACCGCCAAAACCACCGATGTCAGCATCTGCACCAGGACGACGTGTAGATTTGACCAAATCCTTGATACGTTGAACAAATTCATTGCCATTATCAACTGAGACGCCTGAATTCTCATAAGTAAGGATTTCGCGTGTCTTTCTCTTAGGATTAAGAGCATGGTGGGCAATATCTTTACGGTAGAACATCTTATCAAAATGAACAGTTTTCACACCTTCGTAAGCTAATCTAACAGCAGCCTCAACTGAATCTCCCGTAGCCTCCACAGCAAGTACACGTCCTCCATTGGTAACAACATTGCCATCACGGATTGAGGTACCAGCATGAAAAATACGAGTATTTTTGTCTTTTAGGGCATCAAAAGTAATGATATCACCTTTATTATATGGTCCAGGATATCCACCGGCAACGCAAACAACAGCGCAACTAAATTTACGCGAAATGACAATATCTATAGCATCCAAGCGATGGTTCACACAGGCAAGGATAATCTCAGCCAAATCGGATTCCAAAAGGGGTAATACTGCTTGAGTCTCGGGGTCACCAAAACGAACATTATACTCCAAGACACGGGGGCCAGAGGGAGTAAGCATTAATCCAGTAAATAAAATACCTACTAATGGATAACCTTCATGACGCATTCCATCGATGGTAGGCTGTATAATGGTGGATTGGACCGTTTCAAGTAGTTTGGGGCTAGCTACAGGAGTAGGAGCATAGCAACCCATACCTCCAGTGTTGGGACCCTTATCACCATCGAAAGCACGTTTATGATCTTGAGCAGGAGGAAGCGAACGACAAGTATAACCATCAGAAAATGTCAAGATAGATAATTCTTCACCCTCCAACAGCTCCTCGATAACCACATTTTTACCAGCAGATCCAAACTCTTCATTTAACATGATGCTTTCTAAAGCTTCAAAGGCTTCTTTTTTAGTTTTCGGAATGATTACACCTTTTCCAGCAGCAAGTCCATCAGCTTTGATGACTACATCAAAGGTGCATGTATCCAAAAAGCTTTTTGCATGATCATAATTGGAAAAGGACTTATATACAGCTGTAGGAATATTGTTTCGATGCATAAAATCTTTAGAAAAAACCTTGCTACCTTCCATACGAGCAGCTAATGCAGATGGACCAAAGCATGGGATACCCACACGACGAAAATGACCTTCAATACCTTCTACCAAAGGGAGTTCAGGCCCAGGAATGACAAGATTTACATCTTTATCAAGCGCAAATTTGACAAGTTGCTCAAAATCGCAAACTCCAATGTTTACATTTTCCATCTTAGATTCCGCTCCATTGCTTGCAGTACCACCATTTCCAGGCGCCACGTAAACTTTGGAAATTAAAGGAGACTCACAAAGTTTCCATGCGATGGTATGTTCACGACCGCCATTGCCAATCAGCAACGCAATAATGGGTTCCATGCTTTCGTTACAGCGAGCAAGCTACCATTGCAAGTTAGTATCTAACACACTGACTGCAAAAAATAGTGACTTAAAACTTACAGCTATAATAAGAAGAAGCTCAAAAACGGCTTTTTTAATTAGCACGCGCTTGGTACTTGCTAGACTCCATTCGTGCAATTTCTGCTTAAGAGAAAATCTTGACTGTTATCTTTGTAATGTACAATATCGCTGCATCGTTTCAATATGCTCCGATTCTATAAAGTACTTAGTGTTGCGTTAATTTTCTTTAATTAAACATTCCAGATGCGAGCACAATTCGTTATATTACAGAACTTGTGTTGGTAGTTCATTAGAATAAAATTGGCGAAAAAAAAATTTCTCTTATATAACATATATAGATAATATATAACTGCAAACTGCATTTTGTTCCAGTTTTCCGGATTTCAAGTTGGTTTTGCGAAAAAGTGCGGGTAACATGACACTTTTCAAATCAAAATCAACTTAATAGATTAGGCATTCGAGTGCGTAATTTCGTATTCGAGTTAGGGGTTCGCTTATGGGGATTCCCGATGTGCACGAAATCTTTACCAACATCAAATTTTACCTTTTTCACAGCATTTTCAGCGCACGATAACACTCTTGTTAGCAATTTGATTGCGCACAATTTAACTTTTTATTGAGTGTGTCCGGTGATTTTGTCGTGTTAAATCGGGAATTAAAGGTAGTAAACATTGCAACTTTCTGGCAGCGAAAACTATTCTTTGCCTATATCTTCATAGAAAGCGAGGCTTTTTTGGGTTTTTCATTTCCTTCAAATTATCAACCTTTCTTTTTTATTGTTTTTACTTTTTAATTACGAGCAATTTGATTGTTGGGAATAGATACTTATTATTTTTTTGATCTGGAAATATTTTGAAAATTATCGGTTCGCGGTTATATTATTTTCGTAATTTTTGCATTTCTCTTTTTCCTTGTTTTTAAAATATTTCGTGCATATTAAAGCGATCTTTCAACTTGTTCCTGCTTCTAGCAAGCCGTACGATTATAGAGTCGGTTTTCTTCAAGTCAAACCGTTCATTATTTTTTACTATTTAACAGATATATATATATATATATTTAATTTTTATTAAAACAAACTCATTTCTTTTGTGGTGTTTGCTTTTTTTGTGAGAATGCAGAAATTTCAAATAAAAGTTCCAGCTTCGTCCGCTAACATTGGACCTGGTTTCGATGTCTTGGGAATGTCTCTTGAGGAATACATGACCCTTGATGTGGAAGTATCCACAGAAAGCGGACCTTGTGTCTTGACATATGAAGGAGACGGTAAGGAACACGTTTCCTTGGATGTCCAGAAAAACATGATAACACAAACCTCTTTATATGTCTTACGTTGCAACAACATTTCTACATTTCCCTATGCTACCAAAATACACGTTATAAATCCCATTCCTCTCGGTCGTGGTATGGGATCTAGTGGATCGGCTGCCATTGCAGGTGTTATGCTTGCAAACGAGATTGCAAAACTTGGTCTATCCAAACTGCAAATGATGGATTATGTTCTAATGATAGAAAGACACCCAGACAATGTAATGGCGTCCATGATGGGTGGATTCGTAGGTTCATTTCTCAGAGAACTATCTGAGGAAGAAAAGAATGCATTTTCTCCATCTGCTGATGATTTATTGAAAAACGAAGCCTTAACTTTACCTCCCAAGTCTTTAGGTACTTTTGCCAGGCTTCCATGGGCTTCTGAATTAAAGGCAATTGTCGTAATCCCTGAATTCCATTTAGCAACTTCTAAAGCACGGAGTGTGCTTCCTACTTCTTATGGTAGAACTGATGTGGTTTATAATTTGCAACGCTTGGCTTTGCTCACAACTGCGTTAGGCCAAACTCCCATAAATCCTCATTTAGTTTATGAAGTGATGAAGGATAAAGTTCACCAACCATATCGTGCTTCGTTGATCCCAGGCTTGCAGAACATTCTTGCAACTCTTAACCCTGACACTCAACCTGGTTTGTGCGGCATTTGTCTTTCTGGTGCTGGTCCTACCGTTCTTGCACTAGCAACCGGAAATTTCGACGAAATTGCCCATGCAATGCTTAGCATTTTTGAAAAACACGGTGTCAAGTGTAGATATTTAGTTCTTTCACCTGCATTTGACGGTGCAACAGTCAAATACTTTTGAATTGGATAACTATGAATAATGCGTTGCCGTATATTAACACGTGAATGAAGCATTTACATGTATTTGGGATTCCAATTATACCATATAATTATCATTCCTTTTTTTTATTTAATATCACGGTTTTTTTTGGTTTTTTCTTTTTTGAATAAAATATAGATACAGTTATAAAATTTTATGCTCTTAGATTATATCTCTTGTCCGATTTATATCTATCGGTAATTACGAAGACAAAAGCTGATTATATGTACAACACATTCACTGTGCTTTCTTCAAATTTTAAATTAGTGCTAAAAAAACATTGGTTTAATCGTAAGGTATATTTTGTTTAGTCAAGGTTAATTTCATTTAATACCCGATAAGATTAAAATCTAATCACAACAAAGGTGTAAGCTACAAAAGAACTTTTTAATAAGAAACAAACATTATAATTCCATTTAAATATACCTAATTTCGTGGTTACTATTCAATATGAAACCACAACATACCTGTCTTTTGTAAGGCCATGTTGCAAGTCTTCTAAAAAAATATAAAGAATAAAAAGACACATGGAAAAGACCATTCCATATCAAATAAGTAACGTTTACAAAAATATGCTATAACCAAGATAAATAGCACAGTTGTTTGATAAACTTATTATTAAGCTTAGTTTTTCTCCAATGAGCACAGCAATAAATATTCATTGTTCTTAGAATCATAGTAGCCCAACGGACCTTTTTCACAATCAGCACAAGCAAGTAATTTATAATTATTTGCTAAGGGTTTTGATACGCTAACGTTGTCGAAAGCAAACGGATCTTTTAGAAGAAAAAAATCGTCAGTTTCTAGATCTTCTTGTGTTTCAGAATGCAGCATAGCTGACATTGTTGGCCTCTTAACAACATCTGGACGTTTGTTATTAAATACGACTGAAGGGCAATGTTGACAAACAATTCGCAAATTCGACATAATTTAGGAAAACAATATGGTGGTAGTTAGTTAGTAGTAAGCGCCAATCAGCGTTTTTTGTGGATATAACCTATTAAAAAAATAAAAATACAAGAGAAAACTTTTAAAAGTTTAAATGCTAATTACAAGTTCTTCAAATTTAATTCAATACATGTAGCATTCATTTCCAAAATAGGTACTGACGTGTCTAGTGCAATGAAGATATGGAAAACAATGTTTTGCATTTTGACGATAGAAGCAAATCAATAATTAGACGCTGAAAACTTCTTTTTTTTTGACATGCTATTTGGTTTCATAAATTAACATGGCCTGGTTTTCACTATATTTAAACTTCACCACATAATTAGTAAGTTATTATAAAAGAAAACGCAAAAAATTTTTATTTGCTCGTCTAATGTGTTCTTGAATATTGTCTTTCTCTTAATGTTAAACGAGACATATCAGTTCGCCTGATGCATTGGTTCATATAGTAGTTATTTTCAAATTTAGAAATTCGGACACATAATTCTTCTATCCTTCTATGTTAAATACAGAACCTTTTTCTTTCTACTCAATTTGCTTTCCGTGTTGCAACCTTGACACATACTAAAACTTTGTACACAGTGGTTTTTGAACTTTCTTCTAGTAACTAAAATTTTAGAAGTACGGCATTGAAAGAAATATTGTAATCAAACTTTGAATGTGTGCAGACTGCAAAATTGGGAAATTAGCTTGGCACTTGCAATTTTCAATGTAAATGTGTAGGAATCGTGTGCCATCCCTTCAATTGTCTAATATTTTAATTGAAATCTATAGAACTACGCTATTTTTGCTCGAATTATTGCTACTATGATTACTTTGTCTAAATCCTTAATAAAAAGAAGTATTCTTGATTAGCTCCGTGAACTTCTCGATTCAGTTATGTGACAAAGAATATTATTAGCTTCCAAATATTGAAATATTATTATTTTATTAACTAAATGAGTTTCTAAGCCAAGTCAATTTATCAATCATCGTTATTGTTATTGTTGAAATAATACAAAAAATATAACGCATGCTATTGATTCTTAACCAAATGTATTAATCACCTAAAATTTGTCAACCACTAACTGATATGATTAGACTAAGCTCAACTTCAACTTATACTCTCTTTATAGCAATATTTAAGTTGCATGAACATCCGACGTTATTAAATATTTTAGTATGAAGATAATATTATAGCTATTCACTAAAAAAATATTTCATAACTGAAACTAGTGCCTCATTTCATTTAAATTTCTAATTATAGGACCTCAAAAAATAAAACAACGTTTTACTGTATGGTTAATACTATGGAACCAGAAATGTGTCAAATTAAGGGCATACTTAATGAAGGAGGATAATTGGCAGCTTAACGTATCATAACGTATACCCTTATTACTGTTAGTAAAATACTCACAACCCAACATCGTAATCGATTTTTCGGCTCTATGACATATTGTCACTAAAATAGAGGATCCGCTTTCACGAGGTGGAGATTTCTATCTCATCTCGTACACTCATATTTTGGCAAACGTCCAAAATTGGAGCAATTCGGAGCATTTGATACGAAAGGATATTTGACACGATTGTGTATCACTATTACAAATCTTAATATTTTTATGCAATATTAGTATCTCGTTGTGCATTTCTCTCGTTTCTGACAGCATCCAGTATTGAGTTTGTATCTTTTGCTTCCTATACTGTAATACCTATTTCTATAATTATTTCTGTCTTAGACTTAAGACTTTATTTTTGGTTGTAAAGGATTGTGAATTTAGAGCACCACACTTTCTTTCTTTCTTTTTTTTGTGCTTCGGAATCGTGCCTTGTCGTAACACTAGTGCGAGAATCCAAGGTCGGACAATTTTTTTTTTGTCCTTTGAGTACTATTATTATTAATTCTTTTCAAATCTTTGAATTTTGCAAAATACTTCATTCTTTTTGGTCCGCATACTGACAATCTATGTTTGTGTAAGTCCGGAGTATAGTAGTATTCACTATTACTATTATTTTCCCTTAATTGGTTTTCTCTTTTAATCATTATTATTATTGGCATTGCCATTATCTAACGGTGCTTTAATTTTTGTTTTATTATTCAATTTGTCTGAACATCTTCCTCATGAATTTTAATTCTACTAACCCTTATTATTTTACTCATGAAAAAAACCTTAACAATGCTTCTAAGTACTCTGAACTCCCAATTGCTTATCAGGAAATTCCTTTGCAATCTTTACCACCTTATCCCAAGGTTGCTTCAAAGTTGAAGGGCGTAGTTGCAGGCGGAAAAGAAAATAACATTGCATCTTTTCAAAAACCTTCTTCAAAAGCCACTCGACCATATATACCTTCTTATACTAGATTGACTTATTCTGTTCCTCCTCTTCCCATACCTCCTCCTTCGGAGCAATCTTTGGATACTATTATATATCGAAACCCTTCTGTATCTTCTTCTCAGTCTCAAGAACCGGAGGAGTTTTTCTTACCCCTAGATGATGGAAAGAAACCTCCTTATTCCTATGCTATGTTAATTGGAATGTCAATAATCCGTTCTCCCGATCGTCGTCTCACTTTAAGTGCTATATATGATTGGATCAGCAATACTTTTTCTTTCTATAATAAGTCCAATAACGGTTGGCAAAATTCCATCCGCCATAATTTAAGTCTAAATAAGGCATTCATGAAAATTGAACGTCCTAGAAATTTACCGGGGAAGGGTCATTTTTGGAGCATTCGTCCTGGTCATGAAGAACAATTTCTAAAACTAAAGCTGCGTAAACCAGGAGTAAATTCAAGACCAGCGCCTCCTGTTCAAGACGTTACCTCCTCTACAAAATATGGATCTTCTACCGGTTCCTCTGGATTTAACACGTTTAATACTTCTCCCCATATATTTAATCAGCGACATCAATATCTTCAGAATTATTATACTGCATCCTTAACGAACATTCCGACGATCTCTAATGTTAATGCCACAAATTTTCATCCTCTTCATAGTCAACAACCCTATGTAGATACCCCTGGTATCGATGCACCTTCTGATTTGGAAGCTAAGTTTTCCGATTTGGGTGTTTCCTCTGTCGTATCTGTAACTTCTCCTTTACAATCATGTACAAATTCTCCATCTCCTCCTTTGTCATCACCAGCATCCAGTGCTTCTCCATCTGAATCACTTAGGAATGAATCTTTGGGAATAAAGTCAGCTAAATCATTGGGTTTGAATAAAGATGATGCACCAGTAGAAGGTCCACCTGTATCACATTTGGAGAAGGATGTTGAAACCCCTTCAGTTCATGATTCCGTGTTGGGTTTTAATGACACTGTAACGAATCTCGGCAAGAAAGGTTTAAAAGATGGTACAACTAATACCCTACAGATCCCTGCAGTCCGTTTACCTTCTTTACCTAGCTCGCCTACCATAAAAAATCCCAGTGGACTTTTGCTAAAGCGATCAAATTCTATTGATTTTCCAACCCCCCCGAAGGCCTTGTGTCCTAAATTGTTTTGCTTTCGTGATGACATCGTGGCTGATGACTACACTAAGTTTTCTTTACTTTCACCCATCCGTTCTGATATGAGTGGTATCTCAGCAAGTCCGAATACAAATTTGAAGGAGCATCGAACTCGTATCTTGCAAATGCTGGCTACACCTGATGCAAAGCAATTATCATCTTTAACATCATCTGATGCAGAGTTTTGGTCAGTCACGCCTTTGAAGTCTTCAATTCTACGTAATGGAGATGCATCTAAACAAGTAACGCTATCTGAAAGTCCTAAAGGTGATAGCTTACTTGATGGAGGATCATTATCTTATTTTACCAATAACATTAGTTCCGTTGCCGGCTTAGAAACACCAAGCAAGCTACCCATGAGCAAGTCGTTTGATACCTTTGAAGATGATTTTTTGGATCCCATGGATATGTTGAGTTTTGAAAATCACTTTTCCGACTTTAATAGCAATCGAAAAGTGTCTCCTGTTAAACGTGAGGTGCGTAGAAAATATATTTCTTCAGCAACTACTATTCATTCTTCAGCCGCGCAAGATGATACTTACTTGCCTTCTCCTACCAAGAGGAAAATGCCACTTCTTCGTCAAACTTCAACACTATTCTAAATTTGTTTTAGCACTTATCTACTTTTTATCCATGCTTTATTTAATGTGATATTTCTTCGTTCTAGTTAAAGACTGCTATGGGAATTCCTAATTTTACACATATCTTTTACCTTGGTTGCTTAATAAACTTTCAAACCCCCGATGTTACTTGTTCATTTGCGTGCGCAATTTTTTTAAATTTACGAAAGCTTTTAATTTATATCCGGCGAATTGTTCTCCCAGTTGCATATCTAATAGTCACATTAGCAATATAAAGCTTTATGAATATTTCGTAAACATAGTATACGCTTATAGCGTTTAGAAGTTTATCTCTTGTGTTATGTAAGAGTTGTAGATTAAACGTAATTTTATTTGTGGTAACCTATCTAAAACTTATATGACAAGTATTAGTTCCAAAACCCAATTTATTTATTTTATATATTTTTGTAACAAGTAGCCAATAAAGGTTTAATTTCCAAAATCTTTTATTTTGTCAAAACACACATTTTTCTAAAATTATTCCCCAACCGCAATAAATATACCTTTTTTAGTTTGCAGGAGAATCGACTACAGGGGTGAATATGTCAAAAGAACCGGTGCCAAAGTTACCGACTCGACCAACGACTAACCGAGATGAAGGATTGGATAAGTCATCAACATCACCACGGAGGGCGGCCTCAGTCAAAAAGTGACAAGTGGTCTCAAAAGACATTTTCGCAAATGGAGAAGTGTTATATTCTATTCCCATTCTATTGAAGGCTTTGTATCCTCCCTCGAAAGTCATATAATCTGCAATTAAGGAAAGATGACGAGGATCAACAGCAATACCATACACTCCAAAAACGGAGGAAACCTCATGAACAATCGCATTACGAGCTGCTTCAACACCGTATATCCTAAGGATCGCTGCAATATCATTTGTGTAAATATCATTCATGGAGATTTCATTGTAAAATTCCCAAATTGCTTTCAGATTGACACCTTCAGTGATAACCTTCGGAACAGTGTCTAAGGCAGAGTCTGGAGGTTTGGAAAAACAGCGTGTAATGCCCGGAATTTCGTGTATGACAGTTTCGGAACATGCCTTTTCCACAAGTGACACCATTAATAGCTTTTCAGTATTGATTGGGAACACCAATTCAACAGTTGCCCACTCACCGTTAACGTAATCAAAGTCGAGGTGTTTGCAATTGCTGAGTATTTCTTTTGCTGTCTTTAACTGAAGTTCCCGCCTTTCCGAAATGGAAACTGTGTTCTGCTTTTCCAACAATTTCCTTTCTTTAAAATCAGAGACACTTTCATCGGACTTGAAACCCTCATCTTCCTCTTCATCCATGTTTACGTCTTCAACTTTATTTGATCCTTTTAGCTGACGAAGGGCGACTTTGTCTGCCTCATCAGGCCCCTCATAAGAAGCATGCTGTTTCGACCTAGAGACCATTTTCTCATTGGTAGCATCATTGTCTTCATCTTCGAGAGCTTCTTGAGCACGACCTTCAATGGGTGCTTCATCGATATCTTCAAGTGGCTTTAATGCCTGACCAACCTCAGGTACTGTATCATCTTTACCTCCTGACTTCCGCTGCTTAGATTTAGCCAAATAGCTTTTAATAATTCGGTTAAGAATTTTTAAGAATCTATTACTAAAGGTCGACTCAATCTCTTCCTGAAGAACACCATATTCATCCTGATATTCATCACGAGAATATAAATCAAGTCGAATAGCATAAGTTTTAGATTGTTCGTCAGAGCCTTGACCAGAAATTTTTTCAGTTACTCGGACTTGTCGAACAACTTCAGATAAAACCAATTTATTTACTTCTTTACAAAAAGCTGAAGCTCTTTTATCGGAAACGCCGTCATTCAAACGAAGAGTCATCGTAGGAGTTTGAATATTTGCACTAGCGGTCATGATAATCTCACGTAAACGAGGAATACCTAATGTGACATTCTTAGCACCGAATCCAGCAAAATGGAATGTGTTCAAAGTCATTTGAGTAGATGGCTCACCGATTGATTGACTAGCTAATACACCAACACTTTCACCAGGATCAACCAGAGACTGTTGGTAACGTAACTGCATCAATGCCTTGAACTTTGATTCATTAAGAAGAGAATCATCAAGCTTGCTCTCTTTCTTCGAAGCAATCAACTTGTCCGGATTTTTCTGGGTATATTCATCAACAGCACGTTGAAACTTCTCGCTTACGCTTCCCAAATATCGACTAGGGGGATACTTGTCCAATACTGGATCATATTTGTACGGCTTTTTCAACGCTTTCTTCGCGTAAGAGGATGCAGTTTCGGAATCAACCGCCGATAAGACAGATTTGACCTTGTATTTCTGAATTAAGGATTTATAATTTTTGGCTGAAAACTCAAATTGTGTCAAGTGCTTCTGTTTTGTGACATCTAAAGAATCTTCTCCGTAATGGAATTGGACGATAGATCCATCGGAATCGCGAACAGTATGATCATATTGTACACATAAACCTTCCAGATGCTTCATCAGACAACGCTGAAGATAACCAGACCGACTGGTTTTAACAGCGGTATCAATCAAGCCTTCACGGCCAGCCATACAGTGAAAATAATACTCCTGAGGGGCGATACCAGTTAAAAATCTGCTGGCAATAAAACCACCAGACTTAGCAGAAGTTTCATATGGAACAAAGGAAGGAAGTGACTTTCCGCTCACCATAAGAGGAACACGACGTCCTTCTAATTCCTGTTGACCCAAAAGACAAGAAATCTGTGAGACGTTTACGTTGCTACCCTTGGCACCAGAAACGGTCATAGTTTGCATATGATTATAGGGGAATTTTGTAAGTAAACCATCAGGGATACATTTGTTGATAATTGAGGAAGTAAGCCCGTTCATTTTACCTTTCATAGCAGCATCTAAACCTTGTAACTTCTCATCATCTCTGTAAACTTCCTCAAGGTTAGCGTTCAAAAGCGCAATTGGCGAATCTGTTGAAAGGCCAACATATTCACTGGCAGCTTCAAGTCCAAAGGATTTTCCGTTTTCCAATAGTTGTCTTCTCCAATTATCACCTTGCTCATCAAGTCTCAAATCATCCATACGGCAAGTAAAGCCCCGCATTTGAGCATACGCAGTGAATAGACGACTTAAAACAGAAAGCAAGCGACCAGCGATGTCAGGACCGTACAATTCATGAACTGAGTGAACTAAGCCAAAAGCCGAGGCACCAAAAGAGGACTTATCAAGAATACCGCATAAAAGTTCACCATCATCAAATAATACTGATCCCTCCTCTGAGTCAGGTGACCAGTATTTTCCTGGAACCTTTGCTTTGCTTTTAAGATTAAGACCAGGACGATCACTGGGTTTTAGGTTGAGCAAAACAGAAGATATTATTTGTTTACCTGTCCAGTATATACCCGGACGTTGTATGGCAGGAGGAAGAGTTTTGATACGCCCATACATACCGGTTTCATCAGGCTTTAAAGCCTGAAATAGAAGTTGCTGATATTCATCTCGAGTATAAAATGTATCTTTACAGGTAAGCCAAACACCCATTACGACATGGTCTTGAATAAGACCGCGCAAAGGATCACCAGAGGTAGGCACCAAATATTGAGAGTCTGTGTTTGCAATAAATTGAGCCTCAGAACGCGCATTGGTACTTTGTGGAAAATGCATGTTCATTTCGTCGCCATCGAAATCAGCATTGTAAGAGTTGCAATTTGCGTAATGCATTCTAATCGTCTTCTCACCTGGAAGAATACGAGCTTTATGAGCCATCATCGAAGGCTTATGAAGGGTGGGTTGACGGTTCAATATCAACATGTCTCCATTTCTGACATGACGATAAACCTTTTTGTTAGTATTTATTAAGCGAGAATAAGAATATGGGGAAGATATTAAATTGCTTTGAGGTGTAAGAAGCTGGTTGGCTAAAGCAGTGCGTTGTTCAATTGTTAAAGGCATTAAAGAAATTAAAGTGCCGTCTTCGTTTTGAATATGACTAGCACCAGGCCATTTATGGGGACCATTAATAACCGCATTTCTCATCTCGTTAAAGTTGTAAAGAGTTACTGGTTCTGGGTATGTGAGTTTAGTAGCAAAGACTGGCGGAACACCGATTTCATTAGTTTCAATGTTCGGGTCAGGTGAAATGACAGATCTAGCTGCATAATTCACACGTTTACCCATCATATGCTTACGGAAAAGACCCTCCTTCTTTTCCAAAATTTGCTTAATACCCGGGGGTACTGTTCTACTCTGTCCTCCAGAACTAGGATTCCTATTACTATCAATCAGGCTGTTTACATCGTGTTGTAGTTGAACAAAAGCGTTAATCAACAGTTCAAAAGCACGAGAACGACGCTCCAAGCCTTCTTTCTCATCAGGATTTACTTCAACTGTAGAGTCTTTAGAGAGAGAAGCAATTTGTATTGAGGATTGTAAAATTCTGGTCAGAAGTTCATTTTGGATATTTTCATGTACTTCATCGCCCATTTTGGAAGCTGGACGGAAGCGAGTAGGAGGAACAGCAATATTTTGGAGGAAAAACATATCAGCAGAGGCAGGTTTTCCGCGTTTATGAGCATAAAGACGAGAAAGGACAACATTTTCTTTTACAAAAAGACGGCGAAGATGGTTACGGACTTCAGTAGAAGTCATATATTTGGCTCCATGAGCAATTGGAGATTTTGATTTATTTTTCAAAGGATTAGGATCTTCTTCAAAGAGATCTATTCCTTCTACTTCACTTTCATTACTCGAATCAGAATCTCCATCATATCCCTCATCTTCATGATGCTTTTTACTAGTATCACGAAGAACGTCAGAACGAATTTTTCCGGTTTGCTCCATAAATTGGAGATTTTTTCCACTCAATGGAATCTCGAATATTTTAGCAAAGCCTTCTTTCCTAAAGTTAGGGGAAAAAGACTGGCAATTATCACATTGTTTGCGAGATGAAATGGCATGGTAGAAGGCACGCACAACTTTTTTCCTCTCGTGTAAAAGAAGTGTAGTCAACTGAGCATCGATATGAGCGTTCTGGCGTGAGTCAGCAATAGACTTAGCAACGAATTCATCGCGAATGCGCATAAGTGTTGCAGCATCTTTAGCAATATCATCGTGTCCAAGACCACTGTCCTCGCTGTCACTTCCATCTTCAAGTGGAGTGCCGTTAGAATTCTTTATGATTGCCTCAGTAAGACTGACATTCTCCACCATCTCTGACTCATTTAAAAGACCATAATCAAGCAACTTGAGTCTACAAAAGAAAAGATGAACCTTGACTTTTGAAAGCTTGAAATGATGGCAGTACAAGCAAGTTGAACGTAATAAATTGTACATTTGAGAAAAAAATAGAGGGTGATATGCAGGAATAGGAAGTACTATATGACCAAAATGACCAGGGCAGTATCTTTCATCCAAATGACATGTAGCGCAAACAGAATTTTTTAGATATGGACCCAAAGCAAGGTCATATAATCCGCCGTTAGTAGGGTGATTTAAATTGTCAAGCAAAACGGGATTTACGATTTGTTTGACGGATATTTTTTCGACATCGTCAACATCGTAAATCCCAAACTTCACACTTTTAATCTCCGAAGAGACTGGCTGTGCAATATTCATTGTACTATTTTGCTTTTGTATACAACCGGCACATGCAATCCGCCCACAGACCTATTTGGTTCTGTATGAAAAGAAAATTTCCTTAGACTGTAATTTGCTAAAGTCCGGTGAAATGCGTTACAATGTGCATAGCTGTGAAGCTTCATTACTTATTTTACAGCGCGTTATATACAATAACACACGTAAAATTTTTTGGTAAACTACAAATTAGATATTTTAGCGCATCGGTAAATTTATAAACAAACCGAAAAAACCGGATTATTGATGCTAACACGTTACGATGTACTTTCATTGTTACACGGTTAACATATTGACCACTTAAACCATGGCATTATGGTTTCATTGTCGTAATAAAAATAAACTGGAGTTATTTAGAGAATTCGTACTGTATGCGAGTGGAATGTTGGTATCAATCAACTGACTTTCGTTGCTTACATTTTATTAGACTTCACTTCAGATAAAGTGCCTTAATAGTCTAACATGTGTTAGGATTTCTGATCTTGGTCTCTCTTCATTTTTAAATTTAATTGAATTAAAGCCATTCTCAATGTTTTCTGCTTACTTACCTTAAGTAGCGAAAGAAAACTTTCGTTTATAAGCACTAGTTAGTAAAATTCATCTATGGTAACAATATGGGTTTACGAACAATTATTCATATTTTTTGTTGATTTTTGAACATATCTCCTTCTTTTTTATACTATGGAAGTTGTTACTGACTTTTTCTCTGCTCAAACGTATGTTTTCGAAAGAATAGAAAAAGGTGCGATAATAGTAGTGAGAACTCAGATTTGAAATTAGCGTATGTTGAAGGCTTAAAAAAATTGAACGTTTCAATAGATTTCACTACCTATATGTTTTTATTCAAAAACTTGTGTTTTTTGAGAAATCGTTAAGCGGTTCGAATATGTGTTGGTATATTGGGTCACTTTTCAATTGAAATATTTTTGAGACTAATCCATAGTATTGAGCAGCTAACTAGTTAATAATCGATTAATTTATTTATGCATATTTCGGAAACATCGATATTGATGTATGTAGAAATGAAAATTTTGCCTTATTAAAAATATTTTCTTATGTCTTCATAACAGCCATCTAATAGCAATACTAATCATCCTCCATAAACAATTTGTTTTGCAATTTTGGAATAAAGTGTCATGTATCGAGTCGCATTCCCCCTACACTAACCACCACCACGCCATGGAATCATTGACGAAAACGGAGTATGTAGATGCGTTTTTGGTAAGCTTTATTTTAGCTATTTCCTTCTTATTAACAAATAGTCAAACTACTCTCCAAACGACAGCATGTCGATCTTTCGACAGCGCCTAGAGCAAGTTCGCCTAGACAACGACATGCTTTCGCAGTGGATTCGTGAGCGAATGGATATTGAACGGCAATACTCAGATCAATTACATAAGCTTGCAATGAACATGCAAGAAAAAAACAATTCATCGTTTGCTTTTAATTATGCTTGGAAACAGCTCGAGGGAGAAACCCTTGAAATTTCAAGATATCACAGTCAAATCATTGGACAAATAGCTTCGCAAGTTTATAAACCTTTGATAGATTATTATACTTCTTCACCACAAACGGCTACGCTTAGACGTTTAGCAGAGCGGTTATCAACAGTTGCAGAGGAGATGGCATCGTCTTCTGTACCTGGTCTGAAGGGATTAAAAAAAAAAGGCCGTGATGCGGATACTAAGAGTCAGAATGATCTCACTGCTTCTCGTGCAACCTGGGATTCCGATGCTCCTTTAGCGTTTGAAAAATTGCAAATTGTTGACGAGGAACGCCTCCTTATATTGAAACAAGTTTACCTGACAATTGCAAGTTTGGAAACTGATACGGCTCTTAAACAGCAAGAATTTTTTTCTAAATCTATGGCAGTTTATTCTGATCTACCTATTGAAGGTGAAATCCGTCAATTCATGAACTCCACATCGAAAGTTATGTCTTCCGCATCTGCTAATAAACCATCTAAGTCATCGGGCTTTCACATAAACAATGGAAAATCTAAAGAGGAAAAGAGTCATGGAGAAAATGAATCTGGTGGTAAATTGAAGAACAAAATGTCCACGTTGTTTCGTCGGAAAACCATAATGCCTAAAAAGGATAAGAAGCCTTCGCATAAATCTAATGGTCGCCCTAATAAATTAACTGCTTTTTTTAATAAGAACTCCAAAGCTTCGAGTATTTCGTCTGCTGAAGAACACCCATCGAATATAGATGATAGTTCAATCGAACGAAGACATTATGATTCCAATCATTCTTCACAAATTCGGGATCATCCCTCTACTAATAATAACGCTTCGTCTTATCAAAACTTTAATGAAACTTCCGACGAGGGCGAGGACAACGATGCCACTATTCGTGCAAACAATGTTCGCTCATCCTTTTTGGAGGCTCCGCTACCTGTGCAGCCTAATGTTCAAGCAGAAACGGTTACGCCTAAGATTTCCTCCAAGGCTTCCCCCTTTAATAAACCCAATTCTGTGCACTCTGAAGCCTCAAGAAATACCCCTTCATCGATCGATAGAGAGAATGCATCACATTCGAATCCTATCATGATGCATGGCAATGATTTTGGTGGGAACTTTAACAACATGCAATCACGATCAACAACAACGTCTCCCACATCAGCGGTGGCTTCCCCTGCGCCTACTGAAAACGAGGATAGCAATGCTGCAATTGAAAGGGTAGCAAATACTTTACGAAAGAATCCCACTATATCAAGAAGGACCCGTCGTGCTGGGACAATGGATCGTTATGCTACAGCATCGTCTGACTATATGGAATCAAACCTCGGTAGCTTGCCCAATTTGTCTACTTTATCATTACAATCGGGACCAGACTCGACTGCAACATGGCACCCTGAGTTCCCAAATTCTTCCGGGCTTTCTGCTTCAATCGTCGAAAAGTATTCTGGTGAATTATCTGAAGATGGCCTTCTTCATCCTTCCTGTTCCGGTCATATATTCATGAAATATACCTCGGATTTTAATACCCCTCCTCCTGAAATGGGTGTTCGCGTTGCGTCTGAATTTCCTATGTCTTTTACTCATTTAAATGACCATGCAGTAAAATATGGACCCTCAGAAAACACACTTTCTTTAATACCAGAGCTACTTCTCTCACCAATCAAAGTCACTGATTTTAATCTACATCTTGATAGTATTAACGGTGCTAGTTGCATTCCATTGACAGTTGTTCAGAAATGGAAGCATGATGAAAGCAGTAGTAGTATGATTGCATTTGTGAAGCCTAATCCTGTGTGGAGGAACTTAGGCTCATCTCTTCATATTGAAAAACTTGTTATCATCGTTTACTTGGGGGAAAATGTCCTTGTAAAAAGCTGTCAAAGTTCTCCGGCCGGAGAATTTAGCAGGAAAACTAGTAAACTTAAGCTACATCTTTCGAACATTAATATATCTTCGTCTGGATTTAAAATTTTAGCCAAGTTTGCGATTAGTCCTAGTGCTGCTATTAGAAAGCCAGTTATCGAGTTCCGTATTCGCATGGTTGATTCCTCTAATAACCCTGGTCTCACCAAATTGTTTTTGAAACCAGATATGTTTGATACTACTTCTTCTAGTGGAGGTTCTCAGCTAGAAAGTGCTTATGAAGAAACGAAGGTTCCTACTTCCTATGGTATTCATGTTCGTGAGTGCTCTGTTTTTGCTGATATGAGTTAAATTACTGTTCATTATTAGTCAAGAAAAAGCAAACTGCTTTTTTGGGTTTTATGTTTACACTTTTTTGCTAACCGAATTTTTTGAACATTGTATATATATATAAATGATTTTTAACCAGAGAATGTACAAATGTAAATAGTTATAGAATTTTGAATAAAGAGTTTCTCATTATTGTACGTACAAATGAGACATTGTTAAGGAGATTTTTTAGATTATTCAACGCAACTGAAAATACACTTTCTTAAATGGTAAACCTTAGAAGTTAGGCGAAAAATAGTGTCTTCAATTTAACGAATTCTATGAGACTGTAAACTAGTACAGTAAAATTATTATTGATTGGGGAACAATACCAGATCTACCTACCTGAGAGTAGCCAACAACGTGAAAATTTTAAAAAATGGCTTTGGGGACTAAGCACGTACTCCATCTCACAAAACCGTCTTCCAGGTCAAGTCCTTTGAACATTGTCATTGAACCAGCAGTGCTTTTTTCTATCCTTGACCATTCAACCCGGAAAAGTGAAAATAATCAACGTGTTATCGGTACACTTTTGGGAACACGTTCTGAAGATGGCCGAGAAATTGAGATTAAAAGTTGTTTTGCAGTTCCTCATAATGAGAGCAGTGAGCAGGTAGAAGTTGAAATGGAATATCATCGTGCGATGTACCATTTACACCTCAAGGCTAACCCTCGTGAAGTTGTCGTTGGTTGGTATGCTACTTCTCCTGATTTAGATGCTTTCAGTGCACTGATTCAAAATTTATATGCTTCTCCTGCTGAACCCGGAACTGCTCCACTAGGAACGTATCCTCATCCCTGTGTTCACCTTACTGTCAACACAGATGTTAGCAGTCCCCTTGCCATCAAGACTTACGTTTCTTCACCAGTAGGTATTACAGAGCGCCTTGCTGACAGCTGTGCATTCGTCCCTACCCCTTTTACCATTCGTGATGACGAGGCAGTCCGTTCTGGTTTGAAAGCTGTAGCTGCTCCTAAGAATGACCCATCTAGACTTGCTAGCCTATTCACAGATCTCCAGCAACTTCGAAGATCAACCTTGGAGCTTTTATCTATGATTGAAAGAGTTTCCGATTATGTGCAAAACGTAATTGATGGTTCTTCGCCTGCTAATGTTGCTGTCGGTAGATATTTGATGAAGTGCTTTAGTTTAATTCCTTGCGTAGAAGGCCAAGATTTTGAAAAAATTTTTTCATCACATCTTCAAGATGTTTTGGTTGTAGTTTATCTCGCAAATACCTTACGTACTCAAGTGGATATTGCTTCCCGTCTTAATTTGCTTCCCTAAGCAATTGTTATAACCTAAAAAATCCGGACAATTTCTAACAGTTGTTCGATAGCCCTTTTTTCAAGTCACCGTTATTTTATCCTTTTTTCACACTGGCTGTTAACCCTCAGTGGAAGCAACTGTCTTTATCTCGTCATTCACCCATTTCGACATAGTTTGAGTAGCTTAGCTTGTCGGTAACTATTTAGTATTATACTATAATTGGTTTAGGTTAAACGTCTTATTAAATAAGAGAAAATTTTAAGTCAGAGTCATGTATCTTAACATTTCTTATAGTTAAAATAGTAAGCTTGTTTAATTTTTAAACATTTGATGTTTTTACGTTATAAAGTCGATTTAATTATGTTATTTGTTTTTCAGGGTGTTGAGTTTGTTTTGGTATTGAAAGTAAGCAAAATGTGTATGATGCACCAACAAACATTAAGGGAGTATGTAGAGTAATTCTCTCCGAAAGCACCACCATTTTATAATTTGGCAATCAATTGCCATTAAAATGCGTTTATATTTTAGTGCTTTTCGCCATCCCAAACGACTAGGACTGTGTTTACTGATTACCTTGAGCATTATTTTATTAGGTTGGCAATGTGTTTTGCTATACAATCATAGTCCAGAAATACAAAGGTCAGTTTACACACTGACAGGGTTGGCGCCCTCTTCTAAGATGGCATTTGTAACTATGCTTACTGTACGCGCCGCTAATGGGGAAAACGAAGTAGAAAATACGCAACAGGATTGGTATTATAATTCAACTAGGCTTCTCGTTCACCGACTTGTCAAATTTAAACCTACGAAAAGCAAGTATCCCGTTGTAGTGCTAGCCATGAAGGGAATTGATCAGTGGAAGCTTGATCAATTGCAGGAAGACGGAGCTATTGTTAAAGTAGTCGATCCACTATATGCTCATGAAGTGGTTGACGATGTCAATGACATTGCCCTACTGGATTCCCGATGGAGTATGATGTTTACCAAGTTGAGAGTTTTCGAAATGTACGAATATGATAGAATATGTTTTCTTGATAGTGATATTTTGCCTATTAAAAAAATGGACAAAGTTTTTGATGTTCACCAACTCTCCTATAGTAAGGATTCTGTTCTGTTTCCTCCCACCCTATTCTACAAGCCTAGGCGCAGCATTTTTTGGAGACGCTTTACAGAAGAGTTTGCAGCTTACGGGCTGACAAGAGACGATCTTTATCCCTACGTTTTCGCTGCTGTGTCCGATCCAGGTATGTGGCATGAAACTCCTCCTCCTTTTAAAGATTATTTTAATGCTGGTCTATTCGTCTTTAAGCCATTGAAGGCACATTATAAAAGGTTAATGGCATTAGCAAGGTTTCCAAAATTGTATGATAATGCAAACATGATGGAGCAAAGTTTGCTAAATTTTGCATACAATTCAGCAGGTGCTTTTCCATGGGAGTCACTTGATTGGACTTTTAACGGACTTTGGGCTAGAAAAAATGACTTACCATATCTAAAAGCAGTTCATGGAAAACATTGGCAACCAGAAGGAAGTCTAGGTTATGATGAAGACACATCCAAGCTATGGTGGGATGCGTTTCAAGAAATGCAAACGTATCATGACCAACAACGTAATGCTGATTTATATTAAACAGATGAAAGCAATTTTCATGTCGTGATCAAGTAAAAAATAAGGCGGCTTTTGACTTTTAAGAAGCAGTTATTTTCATTTAATGTATTGCTGACAACACGTACTGTTGAAAGGCTATCTCATTTTTACAGTCATTCTAAAATAATTTGTGTTTCCTCCGTCCTTTTTTAAAACCACTATACTATTCAAATTCATATACACGATCGATGGGATTCTGGATACAGGTAAACCATAATCAAAAAAATAGCTTCCTCTCTGTATGCAAATTAGATCACGTATGTTTAAAACTCACTGAAAGTTCAATGGTTTCAAGAAATTTTGCTCCTTCTTAAAAAATTCCTAATTAGTGTAAAGAATCAAGTGTTAGTCCTATCATCAATTTTAAAATTGTAAGCAAACATGTTATAAATGCTTTTTCTTTGACCAAAGGAAAACCAACGGATTTATATAAAAATTGCTAATTAGTGAGCATACGTATCCTTAGCATGTTTTTCATTTTTAGATTTCAATAAGACATTTGAAAATGTTTTAGGTAGCAAATCTATTTAAAAGTTGTTTTAAATATATATATCAAAGAAGGCTTGGTTTTAGATAGAGTGAAGATGGGATAGAAAATATCAATAGCAAGTAATTGATAAATTTTTTAAACCTTTTAATGTCAAATAACAAGTACTGTAAACTCAAATAATCTTAAAATTTTACATGAAAAACTATACTTCGTACGCATTACATCGTACCTTTAGTCTCCTAAATTGTAGTCAGCCACTACCAAACTCAATAATACAAACTACATTATATTTATTGTATTAAACCTAGCAAGTCTTAACGAGATATAGTCAGTTATAATCCTAGGGTTTTTATTATTCTGGTGGGGATTTTATAGCTATAAACGAAGTTGCGGAAAGCGATAAAATTTGCTTTATAGAATATGAATTTCTTTAAGCGGTTACGCTTACATACCAGGCTTCTACTTCGCTCAAAATTTGTCTTGATTTCACTAATTCTTTTGCTGAATTTGGGTTTACTTTTAGGGATCCAAATATATCGGGATCCCGCATTTCCTGGATCGCTAATTTCATCGGCAGCCTATGAATTTGGGCTTCATAAGCATGGCCCATATTATAACGATAATGTAGATGATTTAAAAAGGTATACATTTATGGGCTTACTTACCCTTCCTACTTCAGAACATGATGTATACTTCAATGCTACTCGAGTACTAGTATACAAGCTGAAACATCATCCTGAAACGAAAAGTAAATATCCCGTTCATGTCCTTGTTATGAAAGGGGTTGATGAATGGAAAATTGAACGATTGCGACTTGATGGGGCCGAAATAATTATGGTCGATCAAATTAAAACTGAAGACTTAATTGAAAGTGGTTTGTCTATTGGCATGGGCAGTTATCGTTATCAATACATGTTCACAAAACTCAGTGTATTTGAGCAAACACAGTTTGATAAGGTCTGCATTCTGGATAGCGATCTCCTAGTATTGAAAAACATGGATGACATTTTTGATACTCCCTATGTTTATGAATCTCCTGCAGAACCCGATATGTTTAGCTTTCCTATCTTTAAGAAGCCAGATGATGAAGAGGATTATCAGTTTAGCGACAATTTCGATGCCTATGGTGCTCCTCGCTCAGAATTCTATCCATATCTTCTTGGCGCATGTGACGATCGTAACCCTGGACATGCGACGCCCCCAGAAGAATCTGAAACTTTTAATGCCGGGCTGATGCTTGTTCATCCCAGTAGTCTTCATATGCATAGGATTAAGAAGATAGCACGTTATCCTTATATGTATGACGATGCTAGAATGATGGAACAAAGTTTATTAAATCTTGCTTATAATAAATATGGTTGGTTTCCCTGGACGAGGCTCGATTTTTCATATAATGGAGTTTGGGTCACCGAAGAGGACTTACCCTATCTTCGTGCTGCTCATGGTAAATTTTGGGAATATGACAACACGGAGTTTCCCCAAATTTTGACTGCCGAGTGGCATAAAGCGTTCGGAGAGTTGCTGGCTTTTCATGACTATGTTGTAGAATAAAAAATGAAGGGGGGCGTTTATCTTTAATGTTTTCATGCTTCATTATTTTTTTGTCCCACTTCCATTCCTTGACCTGTAACTACGGTGTACCTGTTGAAGAGCTTAATACATATCTCACCGTGTATATTCTTACCGTTAAAGTTTGTTCTTTTCACATAATTTCTGCATTCAATTTTAAACAAAAAAAGACACATCATATTTTATTCTTCTTTAGAAGGGTCTACCGGTGTTCGGACTAATTTTATATTTTACATGGCTGATTACAATTTTCTTGTATGAAGCTGATAATCAAAATTTTAAATGTGCTTGCAGGCATCTTACAACATTTTTACTCTTATGACAATTACATAGGACTCATAACAATAATATTCTTTCACTATCAACAATATAACTACACTTCGGTAGTTAACTGTAACTATAAAAAATCTTTCTATTTTAATCATCACAAAGACTTATCTCACTGACCAGAAAAGTAACTTTTCTTCATGACCTTGCACTCCAAAAGCTACAAATAATGAGACAGGCATTAATAAGGTCAAGTCTAGCATAAGCATTGGGTATCAGTATAGTCACGTAAAATAAAAGGAAACGTGAAGTACTTAGTGAGTAAATACGGGAATAGGGTTAGCAGTATCAATGGCAAAAAATTTACGCTCCATTCCATCTTTATTTAAAATGACCATTCGAATGGTACCACCACTGCTGCCATCGCGTTCCATGGCTAAAGCAACAGCGTTCTTTAAAAATTCAACAGCCTCCTCTTGGGTCATATTTTCGCGAAAGTTAGCATCGCAAAATCCATAAATAAAAGCAGAACCACTTCCTCCAATAGCTAAAGGTTGCTTATGCAAACTACCACCTAACGGAATACTGTAAACATCTCCCCCAGTTTTTTCATCATATCCAGCAACAATTAAACCTGCACTAAGCATATTTTTGTTTTGATAACACATTTCAGAAGCTAAAGTAGCAGCTGTATGAACACTAGGGTCATGGCCAAATTGAATACTTCATAATCGTTAGATAATTTTTTTAACAACAATAAAATGAAAAATAAAACATGCAAAAAGGCTTTAGTAATCATCTAGTAAACATAAGGACTTGAGAGTAAGTCGATAGTTTATTCTAAAGGATAAACCAGCTAAAGCAGCCTTAATTTACAGTCATTCGGTTCATTCAAGGGTAACTTACCGATACATGGAAAGATAGTATTTTAGAAGATCAGCCACAGTTTGCGTATCAGCAGCAGAACCACTGCGACAGCACCAAATATTGTCTGTCAGCTGAGTCAGCTTATCAGTGACACGATTTGCAATATATGCACCTAGCAACGTTAGAAATCAAAGAACGAAAAGTTCTGATATTCCAATACACACCCATAGTTGTTCGAGAATCTGCAGCAAGTATAACGCCATCTTTATAACGGAGCGCCGTGATGGTGGTACCCATACGAATTTCTCTACAAAGTCAGAACTTTCAAAATCAATTTCCCGCAATCATACCCCTTTTTAATAGCATTAATGTCAACATTCATAGTATCTTTCACAGTAGTGGCCATTTTCAGAAGTTTGGTGAAAGGTTAAAATGATTAGGGACTTGTGTATGGTATTGAGAAGCAGCCAAAATTTAGGTAACATTGCTACCTGCATATGAAATTGCAGTATGAATATAAAAAATTGTTATTCAATTGTAAAAAGTGTTGAAAGAATTCGTATATTTTTTAAGAAATTCTTTAACGACTATAGATAAGGGTATAGTATTAAAAATTTTTGATCAAAAGTTACAGCCGACTACAGAGTTATAACCATGGATTGAACTTGAAAGTGCTCAGCTAGAAATTAACATAGGAAAGAATGAAAGAATCTAAAAGTTTGGGACTAAAAAGGTTTCTGAAGATTTTGTTTTCTTAATATTTGACGACTGCTTATATTTGGTTTACTTACGCAAATAACATGAAAAAAACCATAGCTATTGAAGAATGAAAATAATATGACCATGATCTTTTAACAAAAAATGAAGATATTGGAAGTTCGACCTGGAATGATGTATATATATTTACGAGAATTTCTTACGACGGATCTTCTAAACTGTGAATTAGGTATCATGTTATGTTTCATTTCTAGCGAAGCAGAATTCCAAGCAATATTGAGGTGATAGGGGATGTTCCAAATTCTGTTAATCGCCAAATTAATTTTGGAATTAAGGCAAGAAGCATTTCATTAACTACAGTGTATTTTGCTTATTTTAGTAAGGCAGTATCCCAAAGACAACTGGCTTTCTAAAAATCTCTTTTGTTTAGGTGTCTGTTATTTCAACAATATGTACATATATATATTTATTTATAAACTATTTCAAACATATTCAAGCAATTTATTGCTTTTTAGAGCGAATATCGCCATGGATAGCTTAGCGTGAGCTTAAAACATTGAATTAAAAAAATTTTCATTGCCGTTCCAAATTGTATCGCTTTCGCTAATGCTATAAACACCCAAAGCAATTTTTTTGTACTACCATCTTCAGGTCATATCGAAGTATCATTAATGCGATGTAAGACTTTGATGGGTATGATAAGGCTATCAAGCTGCTTAATGAGCATTTTTTCTTTGACAATTCGACCTTTAATTTATTGTTTACATGGCATATTCTACGTTTTAAATTTATGTAATAATGACGAGGATTGGAGAAATAGGGTACTCTACTTAGTGTTTACATCCTTCACAGAACACAACTCCAAGGCCAGCAACTCCACAATTAAATGCACGGTGTTTCAGTTGGAATCGAACAGCAAACGTAAAGTAACTCAAACACAACTTCATTTTTCATGAAAACCTCTTTTATAAATGATGGATCTGGAGCATAAACGCATTAGCCGAAGTACATTGCCGGATTATGCGGATCCCGATTACTTCGAGGCTAGAGGTGAAAGAAATCCGGTAAAACCTCAGTCTTCCAACGTAGTACCAGGAACAAGTCATATAGGATCGATCAAATCTCCGGCGGATTACGTTTTTGGTGACATTATAGGAGATGGATCATTCTCAAAGGTAAGTTGATACATTGCTTCTCAGTTCAGAAGTTTTTCAACCGCAGGTCGATTAACCTATGGACCTTCGATTACTGACGAATAAGTTGTCTAATATTCGTTAGGTGAGAAGAGCAACTGATAAAAAGAGTTGGAAGGAGTACGCTATCAAAGTCCTTGATAAAAAATATATTGTCAAGGAAAATAAGGTTAAGTATGTGAATATAGAGAGAGATTCTATGATGAGACTTAATGGGTTTCCTGGTATCTCTCGTCTTTTCCATACATTTCAGGATGATTTAAAACTTTATTATGTGCTTGAACTTGCACCCAATGGTGAACTTTTGCAATACATCAAAAAGGTATATTTTTTCATTAGTCTATTCATTTTTCCTTTATTAACTAAGCTTTGGTAGTATCGTTTTCTTGATGAGAATTGTGTGCGCTTTTATGCTGCTGAGATTTTATCAAGTATCGAGTATATGCACTCCTGCGGTATAATTCACAGAGATCTCAAGCCAGAAAAGTATGTTTGAGTAGTGGTCATTAAATGTTCGTTTCCTTTTCCTAATTCTAACCTATTTTTTAGCATTTTATTTGATGGAAATATGCATGTAAAAATTACCGATTTCGGCACAGCCAAAATCCTACCCCCTAAATATGTAAATAGCCCTGATTACACTACCTTTCCAAGCTCCTTTGTTGGCACTGCGGAATATGTTGCTCCTGAACTATTGTCTAGACAAGTTGTTTCAAAATCGTAAGAAAACCTATTATCCCAGTCTATTTTTTTTCTGACAAATATTTAAGTTCCGATTTATGGGCTTTTGCGTGTGTTGTTTATCAAATGATTGTTGGTTCCCCTCCTTTTCATGGCAGCAATCCTAATAATATTTTCAAAAAGATAATGAGCCTGGAATATGAGCTTCCAAAGCTCTTACCACCTGATATCGTTCCTTTGTTTAGCCATCTTTTCCGTATTCAGCCATCTGATCGATCTACAACCCAACAAATAAAACAATTTCCTTTTTTTGCTACTATTACTTGGGACAATTTATGGACTCAAGATCCTCCTCCTATGCAGTCATTCCGGCCTAATTATAACATAGCCATTCCTAATGCTCCTGCTTATTATCGCTCAAATGTGACAGCCGCAGCTGCTGCTAATGCTGCCGCGGCATTTGCTTCTGCATCCATTGTAAAGCATCAGGAAACTGCTCGACGTCAGGAGCTTCCTACGGTAAATCGTTTCACTGCTCCAACTGCTCATTATGGCTATGCTTCACTTCGAAGCCATCAGATGCCTGTTGACAGACTTTATTACAAGTTGGTTCCATCGTCTGAGTCGATCATTGAATCTACCTCGGTCTTCGTATCACCCATTCCAAGTGTACCTGAGGGTAATAAGTTTCCATCTGGACTCTCAAAAATGTTTTTGAAAAGAAAGCAAAGGGTTATGCTATTAACTGATGTTGGTCGATGCGCTTTTGTTTGTAAAGGAAAACATGAGAGACTTTTTATCGAGATGGAGGTGAACTTGAAGGATTCCAGTGTTGTAGTGATTTTTGATGAAAATAGTTCCAAGCGATTCTTGATTGAAGATAAGGTCCAGTCCTGGATAATAGAAGACAGTTCCGGGGATGTCACCAAGTATAAAGACAAAATCCTTAAGTTTGCTGATGTTGCGTCTTCTCATCAATCTCGTTCTTCAGAAGAGAATGTAGAAGAGAACGAGGAAGAGTAACCCCATACCTTGTTTTATTTGATTTTTCAACCCATTTACTACCTTCTTTATATTTTATTATTTGTCGTCAGTGTTTTGGTAATATTTAACTATTTAAGCTATACATAATTAGAAATTACGACGCACCTAGGAAGTCGCAAGATGGAGAGGTATTATGTATACATATATATGTATAGTATTTATAATATATATACTTGAATTAATTTTATGTTAAAATTCCATTTCTTTTGGTGAGATGTTAAAATTATAATATTAGTAAGAAGAGAGAGTTAGATAGGATCGATTTAAAGCGCATACTCTTGATACCAATAAAAGTTTTGTGGTATCAAGGAAATAATGTTTATCAACGTTCCAAATTAAAACAGAAAAAGAAAATGATAAATGTTCAGGACCCATTATGCTAAGCTCTGTGATATCAATCCTCATCTTGTTGACATATGTTACATCATGTGGGCCACAATTAATAAAGCTATTAAAAAAGAGTTAGAAATATCAGTTTCTCTTACTTTTAGAAGAATTTTCAGAAGGCATTTTTTCCCAAAATAATTGAATTCTAGCAAGCAGGGCGTTATCGTTTTGAATGGGAATAACACCTGACAGAGCTTGCATTACTACTTCAAAGTCTGCATCAATTAGCGTGTCCCACATTCCTTGTATAACCGCAAGAGAAGTGGCTTGCAATAACCTGACAGTTTGACCTTTGCTTCCACCTAATAAAAACAGGAGATCCCATATACGTAATTGAGTATGGAAGGGCACGCATTGATGAAAAACAGTGAGATACCAACGTGTAGCAAAAGCAGATGGTTCTGCTCCAATTTCCGCCAGATGTCTGCCTGATTGTGTAAAACTTAACTCATGCTTAAGCATGTCAAAAGCCTTTAAAAGTGTATCAAACCCGGAAGAAAACAAGTCCCCCATGCCTCTATTTTCCAATAAATTTACCATCATTATAAATGCTTGTTCTTCGGGATAGTAAATGAGCAAGGTCGCAGCAATAGAAGCCATTCCTTGAACGTATCCAACACGAGGTATATAGAGAGCTACAGCATGAAGAACTCTAAATAGTAAACGTTGCCCTCCAATGTAGCGTTTTCGGAATAAGAAATGTGTAGCAGCTGTTCTGGGAACATCTAGGTCAATTTGAACATCATAGTCACAAATCTGCTCGTTCAATTGGTAATACTTGTCAATCAGTTTTTTATCAGGAAGAGAATCCACAAGAAAGGACCACCACGCAATAGATCGCCAACAATCTGGAATCCCCTTAAATGTACGTAAAATTAACTTACGAGTTTTTCGAAAAGAATGGAGCTGATTACCGGAAACGAGGTGTATTGAACACATCGATTTCCATTTTTGAATACGGGAAAGCTCTTTAGCTGATATTTCGTTGCGGTCATGCGACTCGCCGGGAACAACCATGAAGATGCTTTCATCAACGTACTTCAGCATGTCATCATGGCCGATTAATTTATTGCCAAGACGTTTGGCAGGGTTTGGTTTATCTAATGTTGGGTCTTTACTAACTTTATAGAACCCTAAATTATTAACATTAAAGTCTGAGCGATAGTTTCCGTAACGATCCACATTTTCCAATGACTCTTTTGTATCGATTTCTTGAACTTTTCCATTAATAGGTTCTGGTATATTTAAATTATTCTTGTCTTCTTGTAACCTGTACAACGACCGAATTCGTTGCAAATTGGTTGTTCTAGTTGGGGAAGGGTTTTCCATGCTCTTTCAGATATATCCTCAATTCCGTCACTCTGGAGAAAACAGATTACCTACTAAACTGTATTAAAATATCCAACACAGAAAGATTTAACAGGGGGGAATTGTTTCCGATGTAGTAATGTTTACGGTCCCAAAAGACCGTCTATCCCCATATAAGTCAGTACGTTAGATCCCAAAATCAAAATAACCAAACATGAAAATCTTTTTTTGACGTTTTTATAATTTTTCAAGCAATAAATGCATTCGTGCAAATGCTTATGAATTTGGTTCTCGCTACAAATTTATTGGCTCTATGTCATTTCCATTGATGAAAACTAGTTATAAAGTAGAGACCGAGACCCGATCACAAAACAAAAAAACGACACGCTATATTGCTTTACTGTAATTACATAGCTTTTCGCTATTTTGTTTAAAGAAAAGCTAATTTATCACTATTGATGCTTGACGAAATGCTCCCTATCGGCACATTCAGCAGGTGCTCAAGTTATCCAACAACATCATAAGCACTAGACATTAGATATGCCGGTATGTTCTAAAGTTTTGAATTTTTGTTGCTGACATGTTATGAAAGGCCTATCATTCCTCCTTCTTAAGTCTTACGGACGTCCCTACCACGGGAAACATAGCAATGCTGCCGTTGAAAACCAAGTTTCGTGGACCGGCTTATCCTGGTATGTTCCAGATATTTGTCAACTCTGTTTAAAGACTATTCTTAATGTTATTAGAGTACTTTCTAACATTTTTTATACAGCTGATGAGAGTCAAATGGATATTATTGATGAATGCATTGGGCTGTTTCGCGCCAATTGTTTCTTCCGCAATTTTGAGATTAAGGGACCAGCAGACCGTACTTTAATTTATGGAACATTATTTATCAGTGAGTGCTTGGGAAGAGTTAATGGACTCAATTATCGTGATGCTGAACGTCAACTTAATAGTTTAGCGTTGGAGAATTTTTCTATTCCTGGCTCTGCTGGCTTTCCCTTGAATGCATTATATGCTCCTCCCCTTTCTCCTCAAGATGCTGGTAAGATTCACCCAAACTGTGGCATTAGACATATAGATGTTTGTGCCGCTAATAGCTTTCTTGCTTTTTTTTTCATTTGCTAACTATTAAAAAAAGAAATAATGCGTACATATCTTACTCAATTTCGTCAGGAACTTGCTTATCGTCTTTTGTCCCATGTATATGCAACTGAAAAGGATCATCCCAGCAAGTGGTGGACTTGCTTCAGCAAGAGACGTTTTATGAACAAAGCTTTGTGAGTCTATTAATTAATAATTTGGCTCATACTGTATTTCAAAGCCTTTATGTTTTTCCGTTTCCTTTATTTCAAATGCGGCTTATAAAGTTTTTGAAGCGTACGAATGGCTTATTTAATGTAGGCAGTTTTATACGTAGATAGTAGATGCAAAAATAATCGCTTTACTTTCATGTACAAGTTATCAATTAGCTTTGTTAATTATGCTAAAGGAATATTTGAATGATTAAAGTCGTAATATTCAATGTTGGTTCAAAAATTTTTATTGAAATCGTAATTTTGATTTTTGCAAACGGCAGACCCAATAATGAGGATGGTATATCCATTCAAGCATACTTCGTTTGTCCCCCATATAAGTCGTGTCGACCGAATTGTGCTTTAAAACCTCAAATCCCATACTATCCATCACGTAAAACAGCTGCTCGAGAGTCAATTCAACGAAAGGTTGTTGCTGGCTATCACTGTTAGAATTAGAAGTACCTTCTGACTCAAAATGATACAATAAAGGCCCGAGATTTATCCAATAACCTCCATCTACCAAACAGTTTTTAATTGTATCCAAATAGTCCAGTATGTTTTTTGTAGTGTCTATAAAGAAGCAGGTAGCTACTACTTGAAACGAATCACGACTTTCTTCGGTGCCGTATACCTCCAGGAAATCCCCGGCTGCCATTGAAAAGTTTTGTGAATTCCGCAGATATTGAGAGGGAACTGCATCAGGAATATTTAATGAACGCACCTGGTCATCACGCATGACATGGTTCGAAAATGAATGAATATAAGGATACACAAGAAACTGATTTTCCTGCTTTACGCAATTCAGTATGAAATGCGACGTTAAAAGCATAAAATATGAGAACTCATTTCCTTGGCATGCAAAGCCTATTAAATGTTAGAAGCTATGTCCAAAAATCCAAATTTAGAAAGAAGTTAGAAAACATGTAATCAGATAAATAATAAATCATGCTATTTTTGATTGATAGTATCAAGTGTACCTACCTTCCACAGCTATATCAAAGGCCAATCTTCCTAAGCCGGAACCTGGAACAAGTACACGAATTTTAGATCTGTCTATAGAATCAGATGGGAAAAGTGAATTTAGTTCCTCGATGAAAGGAGCATATGTAGTACGGCGTTCCTCAACACATTCGGTCGACCAATCTCTCGCAATTTGCTTGAGAGTGCTTGAAACTTTTTGCATCATATCAACATTGACATGAAATAACTCATTTTGATCGAAATCACTGCAGAACACAGGAATGGCTGCGTTAGCGATTGCTTCAGCAAGCACGCTGTTCTGCTCGATACATTGATCAATCCTTGAAAGATGCTTTAAAAAATTGTTGTCAGAGTCCTGTAAGAGTAAGTCCTTGTGTTCAAAAGACAACCTGCTCATCGATTTTCTCTTCTGTTGTGTTATTGTATGAGCATATTGCCTGTACAAAAAGAACGCGCTTAAAACTTCTTTCAAAACTTTTACTTCTTCCTCATCATATTCCATAGTTTTTTTTGATGTTTCTGAGCTCTATCTAGACTTTAATATTTTTATCATCTAAGTCGCAATTTTGGCGTTGTGGAGAAGTTAAACCTCTAACTTGTTGCTTCATTGAAGTTGGAAGTGTTGAAGAAACCAATAAGTTAAGAATATTATGGTTAATATAATTATGTTTTATGTATTTCATTAGCTTTTCAAGTTATGTTTATATCTACTGTGTTTGATTGCAATATTGAATCATCTCTGCTGAAAATCCCTGCAACGCGGTGCCTCTATGAAAATAGTGTTTGCCTTTTGCAAAAATCCCATAGGTTTTATTTGGATAGTTGTCAGACAATATTTTACAACAGCAGCCGCAAAGGAAATTCACCATGCTTCAACAATACCGGAACAGCTAATCTTCTGAAGCATCGTTATAGTAGTATTGTGAGTTTTGTAGATTATAAGAAAATAATATAAGAGAATCTTGGTGCACGCAGTAATATCATACAATATTTATATTGCAGCTTATAAACGAGACTGGAAATACACGTGAAAAGGTAGTCAGGTTAAAAGTTTAACCCTGTGACATCTGGCTAATCTTTTATCCTATTGCGCAGTTAAAAGCGGGAATTACTTCTTTTTCTTATATTGTATCAAAAATTGTTGGCTTCAGTGACCTAAACCCTTGAACAAAAGAAAAAAAACACGAATTTTCACGGCCGGAAAAACTTTCTGCAACGTTTTACAAAGGATCTACTATCATAGTAAGTAGAAATTTTGGCTTCTTGACATATAGTACTAAGTAATTTTCAAGTCGATGCATCAGTTGACTTCAATTGAAAGAGCTTGCTAGTTTGTGATGTTTATGGCATTTGAATTCGGTAATATCGCTAATTTGATATGGACTTACGTTTAGCTTTTTATTCTGTAAAAAAAATTAAAATTCAATGTAGTTGATATCCCAGCTATATATTCAATCTAAAGCTACAACGCAAGACATCGTCAAGTAGTAAATTACTTTTTACAATTGCAAATTAACTTTTAACAGATTGGCTAAGCAAACGTGTATTAACTCATTTAGCGAGCGGATCAAAGTTTTGCTCTACGCTTCTGTAAGTATGATGTATGTGCATCAACAACACGACGTTAATCCTTGTCACGTAGCAACTGCAAGCCACCCAAAGCACACATCGTGTGGTTTCGTTTACTATACATTTTTTGGTCAAATTTTACTTTTAAAGAAATGTTAGCTCTTAAACTTCAAAAGAAGTATCCGGAGCTCACTAATGAGGAAATTCTAACCTTAACCGACCAATTTAACAAACTTGATGTGGATGGAAAGGGATATTTAGATCAACCTACCACTATTAAAGCCTTTGAAGATTCAAAGAAGGGTTCTTACGATGAGGTCCGTGAAGCAATTCGTGAAGTTAACGTTGATTCGTCTGGACGTGTTGAACCCGAAGACTTTGTAGGAGTAAGTAATGTTTTCCGTAATTTTCACGATATGTGTCTCTATATCGCTTCATCAATTGGATTACTAATGCATATAGATTTTCAATGTTTTAAAAAAAGGTGTAGAAGGTACTGAAGTAAAAAAGGGTCGGATTACTATCAAAGGATCTTCCTCAAGTGTTTCTCATACCATTAATGAGGAAGAGCGAAGAGAATTTATCAAGCATATTAATTCCGTCTTAGCTGGAGACCCTGATGTTGGTTCCCGAGTCCCCATCAACACTGAAACCTTTGAGTTTTTCGATCAATGCAAAGATGGTTTAATCCTCTCAAAGTTAATTAATGACAGCGTTCCCGACACCATTGATGAGCGTGTACTCAATAAACAGAGAAATAACAAGCCTCTTGATAATTTCAAATGTATTGAAAATAACAATGTTGTTATTAACTCCGCAAAAGCTATGGGTGGTATCTCCATTACCAACATTGGTGCCGGCGATATTTTAGAAGGTCGTGAACATTTGATTCTTGGTCTTGTTTGGCAAATCATTCGCCGCGGTCTCCTTGGAAAGATTGATATTACTTTACATCCCGAGCTTTACCGCCTTCTCGAAGAGGATGAAACCCTTGACCAATTTCTCCGTCTCCCTCCTGAGAAAATTCTTCTCCGCTGGTTCAATTATCACTTAAAGGCTGCCAATTGGCCGCGTACTGTCTCTAACTTCTCAAAAGATGTTTCAGATGGCGAGAATTATACTGTGCTGCTCAACCAATTAGCTCCCGAACTCTGTTCACGTGCTCCTCTTCAAACTACAGATGTTTTGCAGCGTGCTGAACAGGTTTTACAGAATGCTGAAAAATTGGATTGCCGCAAATATCTTACACCTACCGCTATGGTTGCAGGGAACCCTAAGCTTAACCTTGCCTTTGTTGCTCATCTCTTTAATACTCATCCAGGTTTGGAGCCTTTAAATGAAGAGGAAAAGCCGGAGATTGAACCATTTGATGCAGAAGGTGAGCGTGAGGCACGTGTTTTTACCTTGTGGTTGAACTCTCTTGATGTTACTCCATCCATTCATGACTTCTTCAATAATTTACGAGATGGCTTGATTTTGTTGCAAGCTTACGATAAAATCACACCTAATACCGTTAACTGGAAAAAGGTGAACAAGGCACCTGCATCTGGAGATGAAATGATGCGTTTCAAAGCTGTTGAAAACTGTAATTATGCAGTGGACCTTGGAAAAAATCAAGGTTTTTCTTTGGTAGGAATACAAGGTGCTGATATTACTGACGGTTCTCGTACACTCACCTTAGCATTGGTTTGGCAAATGATGCGTATGAACATTACCAAAACTCTACATAGTCTTAGCCGTGGAGGTAAAACTCTTTCAGATAGTGACATGGTTGCGTGGGCCAATTCTATGGCTGCTAAAGGTGGTAAAGGTTCTCAAATTCGTTCATTCCGTGATCCTTCTATTTCCACTGGTGTGTTCGTCTTAGACGTACTTCATGGAATTAAGAGCGAATATGTTGATTACAATCTTGTTACCGATGGTTCTACTGAAGAACTTGCTATTCAAAATGGTATGTATATATATTTGATATATTTTTAATTTTCATTACTAACACATCGTTTAGCTCGTCTTGCTATTTCTATCGCCAGAAAGTTGGGTGCCGTAATCTTTATTTTGCCAGAAGATATTGTGGCCGTTCGTCCTCGGTTGGTCCTTCATTTTATTGGCAGTTTAATGGCCGTATAATTTGTTTCGACTTAACTATAGCTTTTAACGAAACGATTTAACACATGTGTTTTTCCCAATTTAATTACTTATATTGCGAACAACTTCGGAAGTGAGTACGTCGCTTTTGACTCGCTATGTTATTAGTGGTATGTCATATTATAGATAACTTTGTGTTGTTTTATGATACATCTTAACCCGTTTTTGTCCCTTTAGTATTGGGTAATCCTTATCCTAATTAATGTTTGAGGAATTCTGAAGCTGCACGACGAAACGTAGTCATTTTTTCTCAAACTGTAGAAAATAGTTAGCTTTTTAATTTCATAATGAAGGGAAGATCATTTGTATATGTAACTAATGGTAAGTCTCTGTAGGCCCAAATAGTACGGACTGCATATGCAAATCAGCTTTCTAAATAAAGCATTCGTTGGGAGAACGTTGGTCTACCAAGCCCTAATTTTCAAACACAATAAAAAGAAATAAAAATGTATATATGTCGATTAACATTTTTTACTTTAATAAAATATTCGGAATCTTATAACAATATTATTTATTATCAGATTACTTAACATAATACACATTACGTCCACCGTATATTGTCCAACTATGTCAGCAATACTACACTACGCTATGCTACACTACGTTGCGTATCACTATATGTCATATGTTGGAATACTAGCTAAGATCCGTTTATTGATAATCACGGGTAACTATCCTTCTATATACATAGATACCCGTTGATAACAACTATTTAGAAATATTATAAATAGCGTTACAACTGAACCTCGTTCCTCAGTTCAGTTATGAGCTATATTAGTGATAGGTAACATTATAACCCAGTTAATACAATACCTATACTCAGTTGCTACTTATACAACCTGTGTATTGTAATATAATAGACCACAAGGAAAACTCACCGCAGTTCTACGTATCCTTAAATCAGATACCAAACTGCGTAGCTTACAAACTACTTATAACCACCATTCAAAACAGGTTAAATCGTTATTGCCGATTGGACTTTAAAATACATATTGCTACCTTTACTGCTATCTAAGTTTAAATTCGAAGATGATTAAGCCAAAGAAGTTGTCGTCGTTGATGAAACAGGCAGTTGAGGAAACTGTACCGTCTATCATGTAAGCATTTAGTGAATTTGAAGTTCATTCTTACTTCAAATCCAGTGGGTACACCTGTACTATTTTGGAGCTTAGATATATAAGTTTATTGTTGAAATATTCTGAGGTATTAACAAACTAGGGTTTTTACCACTACTGGCTCGCTGCTAGCTTATGTTTCTTTTGAAGATCCTAAAGATGGTTTAAAACGTCTGGATTTAGCTAAAAGGGTTAGATCTATTGCGGCTTTAGCAGGCAACATGTATTCACTTTATACTGCAACCAACCCTAGCCCTTTGGTCGCGGAGTCTACAGACGACGTGATTGCTCATCAAAGAGATGTACTTTTTGAAACAATAATTGAGTTTGAAAGGGGGAAATTATTAATAGCCGCCATTTCAATTGATGGGGCTGAAGATAAACTTTACTCCAAAGACCCATTATTATTAGGGATTGTTGGAACAGAAAACGCAAAGGAAGGAATGATGCAAATCAAATCTGAACTTTTGAAAGAGTGTATCACCAATGAGCTTTCCACGCTTGGAAAACCAGTCTAACTTATTTTAAATCTATTTTGATTTAAACTCGATAATGTTTGGAGCTTTACTTGCATTGTTTGTTACAATCATAGGCTTAAGCCTGACCTTGGTTTAAGAAAAGAATGCTACAACACATCATTATATTGTTAATTTTCTCTTCCCTTTTAGCAGATTATTTTGAATTTTTCATTTGGACAAAGGATATATTGATTTTACGGTTTATTTGAATGTTTGAACTTGCTTTCTGGAATTTTTGAGACATCCTTAAAACTTGAACTAACGTTAATTTGTCCGAATTGGGCGTCGGATTAGCAAAAACAAATCATCTAAACCCTGGAAATTTTCATCTTTCTCTGCAAATCTTCTATGATGTTTTCCGCCCAAATGCTATCGATGTGTTAGTGCTGTTTTTGCTATGATTGGTTTAACTTACCCTTTCCAAGTCCTTGTATCTCTCACAGCAGTTTTCACAATATCCTGATTTTGTTTCGATTTTCACCTTCTTGTGAGCTAGAGGATCTGCATCGAAGGCATTAGGTGGTTGTCGAGGACTTTGGTTAGCCAAGGTGTTTTGTTTGTTTATTAAACGAGGTTCAAGAAGGTTAAGTGGAGACATTGCGGCGCGTTTCTCTACCGGTAAGAGGTTTTCTGGCTTTGGAAACTCTGTCGGCATTTGTTTTGCACCATCAACTGCTGATTCTGTGATATTATAGTCCCCCATGATTTGACGCACCAACACACTCGCTGAATTTTTAACAACGTTATTTTGGTTAGTTTGATTAGTGCAACTTAAGAGCTGTTTTCTGATTTCGTGAGCTGGATGGTTATGTTTTGTGATTTTTAACTCCCTTCTTCTACCAGTATTAAATGGACATCTTCCTTGTGCGGTTATAGCAAGACTTGGCCATAAGATCTCTCCAGAATCCAATGTTTTCTCCCATTCTCGTACTGCAATTGGCTTATAGTATTGTGATAAATCTCTAATGCAGAGGAAGTATTCACGAAAGTACTCGACGTTTTTGCTTGGCACGTAAAAGTCTTTGTCTGATGTACCATACACTTTTTCACCGTCTAGGAGAGATTGCAAGCACGAAGCTGAGGTATTAACCAGGCTATCAGAGTTGAGTAATGTAAAGAGGATTCTGTTCAATAGTTCTAAGAAAGTTAGCGAAGGTTACACTGATATATTAAGAAGACTTACTGTCCAGGAGCCAAATTTTCATATTGGCAGTTTTCGAAAGGTAAAGTACATCATTCGGCTGGCACATTTCTGGGTCGGTAGTCCTGGTGGTAATGAAATGTGTAACTTCAAAAGTAAATAATGTTGCTACTTTCTATATATGTGTTAGTTTTGATCTGCGCAAGTTCTTGCATGAACTACTTACGGCTCCAAGATTATTAATCTTTTGCGTAACACGACGCTTGATTTCCTCATCAACGTTGTCAAAGTAAAATATAAAGTTGGGAAACGCCAATCGATAATCTCTTTGCCAGTAACGAAGTTTGGAAACTCGAATGCTGGTTCTTGGTATATCCTTGTTTCGCGTTAGGGAAGGTTTTACACAGTAGTTTGAAAAAGCAGTGGGTGGGAGAGCCATCTTTGCTGTGGCTTTAGCAGAGTCAAAGGCATTTTGATGAGGCATGTGCGTTTGTTGTTGAGGGTACCAGTCGGAGCATGAAGTTGCGCAAGCTGCAGTTTGACACAGTTCTTTGTCCGAAGTTTCTGTTTTATAGCTAAGAGGATTTTGAATATCTCTCTTTACTTCTTCGTTTATATTTTGTATACTGGGATTTTGGTCGACTAGAGGAGATCGAACAAACGGCTGAGACTTCACTGAATAGAAGTCCATACTCTTCCGGATTGACTCGGAAAGATTTTTAGGAAGAAGAAGTATGTATATATATTCCTTGGGAGGCTGATGAATTCACCTGTTGGTTAATCCTACTTATGTCTGGCTTTAATATTCAGCAATGGCCTCGGTAAGCAAGATGCAGGTTTTCCTCTAGAAGTAAAAAGATAAACCTATCTTTTTTTCTGTGGAAGTTTGGAGGAGTATCCTGGATATATATACAATTTGATTTTGTTTGTTTACTCAAATATTTTCTCATATTCACCTAGTATTGTTTGTAAACAAAAGCCTCGCCTCGCGTATTAAGCCAGTAAATTAAACGCGCGACACGTCGCGTTGCGTATCACATTCATACTAAATAAATAAGCTACTTTGGCTCCATTTGATAGTTTTGCTGGGTTCCTTTGTAAAAATTTTTTTAGTATTCATATGATTAGAAAATATATATTTACTTGATTCAAGCTTGTAAAATAAACATAGACCCAATTTTAAATAAATAGGTACCTAAAAGTCTAGGTAACATTGTTACACTGACACGTGAGAACTTTGTAGTTAATTAATCGTCAACATAACGAAAACAACTCAAAGCAATTCCCGTAACTGTCCATTTAGGAATTAACCAAAAAAACAAACAAACAAAATCTATTTTTATTCCAATGATACTTTTATGACTCACCAAGGCGTTAATAATTGCGAAAACACATACCAATATGTTTACAATTATTTTTTTAACGAAATTCGTTAAATACTTCATGGCATTTGAGAAGTTGTATGGCAATCGTATTTAACGGAGACTTTTTCATATTCAGTATCCCTTTTCATTTGGAACTTTAAGGTTTTCCCAGCTGAGAGTTCGTTTACATCATTTTATTAGATTTTTACTTGCAACTTGGGTTCGACTTTTAGTTCACTCATAAATTGTACCATTACCATTACGCTGGTGCATAAATAACCCTCCTTCTGGTCCTCTCTGTTCTTCATTTCCATCTTTCATTTTCTATTCTGCGTATTTTAACAGTTAAACAATTGTAGAATTTATTCGAGAGATTTGCAAAATTCTGTTTTAATAATTGGTTAGGTTTAATATTCTTTTCGTCTTTCAGAAATCAAGTTTAAGTATGCAGGGTTTCAAAATAGCTCGACATTTTGAGTAAGTAGTTAATTGTTAGTTCTATTTAAAGCTACTTCAAACTTGATAATTCATATCATCTGTTTTGCATGCTCATGGAACGTACCGCTCAACCCTTGCTAATACATGTGCAATGTAACACATAAAATCAATTTTTGATATAATAATCTTAAAAAAATGAGTTTTCTAACGTTTTTCAAGGCTTCCGACTGCCCCTTCTCAGTTCTTCGCAGGAAGCTCATTAAATAGGCTTTCGTTTCTTAGGTCTAATCGAGAATTTTTAAATAAAGCCTTTTATGATCATACCACTCGCTTTCTTCCTTTTTGTGACTTAAATCCGGCTCTACTCGTAAAGGACGATAAATTGGTCACTCTTTCATATCCTCAGATATCCAAATATTTCACGTTCTCCCCTTTTGAGCACACTGATAAACAAATTGCTGAACGATTTTCCAAAGGAGAAAGTTTACCTGTCCTTGTCTACATGGGCAACGAAGAAAGAAATGGACCAACAGATAATTGGAGTCAACACAACGTTTTTGCCATTGACATTACTGGCATCGATGAACTTCAGCAATCGATACGAGACAATGGAGGTACTTTCGTTAATCTTCGCTCTATCTTCACCGAACAATATCAATTGAGCGCATCGGATTCTGGTGCTTGTGCTTTTGCACGCTCTATTCTTGACTGGATTTCAAGGTACAGATTTTGCCCGGGTTGTGGAAAACGCAACATACCTACTATGGGCGGTACAAAATTGGTCTGCAGTGACGTTTTATTGAACGACGACTCAAACTGTCCTTCAAAGAAGGGTATTAATAATTACCAGTATCCTCGGACAGATCCATGCGTAATAATGGTTATATTGTCTCATGATATGCAACACATTTTACTTGGAAGAGCTTTGCGCCATCCGAAAGGACTGTATGCATGTCTGGCAGGCTTTCTGGAGCCAGGGGAAAGCTTGGAAGAGGCCGTTGTCCGTGAAACCTATGAAGAATCTGGAGTTGACGTAGAAAAGGTTTTATATTATGCTAGTCAACCCTGGCCTTTTCCTCAAAGTTTAATGTTGGCTTGTTTTGGAATTGCCCGAAAAAATGCTAAAATCCAGAGAGATAAAGACTTAGAATTAGAGGATGTGCGTTTTTTTTCCCGAGAGGAAGTTCTTCGTTCTTTGGAATGGGATGCCAAGGATGGACCTGCTCCAATTTTATTTCCCCCTAAACTATCCATCGCTAGAAATTTGATCCAAGCATTTGCATATGATGATTGGACAAATTCACAAGTTAAAATGTAAAGGAAGTTATAAAAATGGAAGTTTAGCTACTTTTCCAAAGATAATAAGTGAATTTTCTAAAAAGGTTGATTTACTCTGCTACATCAAAGCAAATATAATCGGCTCATCAGAATTGAAATATTCACACCTACTAAATCCAGAAACAAAAAGAATTTTGTTAAGTTCAATATAAAATATTTATATAATAAAATCATGAATTATGCATAAAAAGATTCGTAATATTGTACAAGTTTAGGTCTCTTTAGAGAAATAGAATTTGGGCAGAGATGCTCGGCAATTTAAGAAGTTTGTTTTGAAAGTAGTTTAGCAATGGCAATTCGTACTCTTCCACCCGTAGATTCCATAGCTTCAAGGAATTGTTGTTCTGTTGAATTTGTGTACCTTAAAATATTGTCGATCGCTTCATCAACCTCACGGTGATTTACTGACGACCTTAAAATAGAAACTTCATTTTGTAATTCATGCATTGCTAAGTTAATAAATTTTCCTTTCTCTTCACTGGGTACATGACCTGCAGGTAATGTAGTTACTTTTTCATTATTATCTGACGGTATGATTATAGTCGGACCGGTATGAGCTTCTTCGTTAACCATTCTGTATTTTTTCTGCTTTTTGGTAACCGGTTGCTGCATGTTCTCTTCCACTTTCTTATGAGAAGCTGCATTTCCTTCTAACGAAGTGTGAGCGACTTTTGTGGCACCAAAGCTTTCTGGAGACCGATCAACAAAAACCTCGGCGTCATCGTCGGAGCCTTCATGTTCACGCACATCTAATCCTGATGACCCTTTAGAGCTTTTTCCTTGGGATTTTACTTTTATAGGTGAAGAGTAACTTGATGTCACTTGTTTCTCAAAAGCCTCTTCATCATCTGAAGACTTTTCTGAAATGTTTTCACTATCACTATAGTCACTCAGCAAAGGAATCTCGAGGTCTTCACCAGGTTTGACGAAAATATTATCAGAATTGGATTTTCTTAAACTCATGTCATCAAGCGATCTAAATGAAGTTTCACGCAAGGTTTTTTCGTGATCATCGAGACAAGTAAATTGGGGTTGACCAATAGGATTGTTAAAATGAGTTTTTCGATTTAATGGAGATAAATGTTGAGAATCAACCAAGTGTAAGGGATTAGATATAGAGCGGTACATGCTGTCTGGGTTTGAATAAAAGAAAGGTCTATTGGTTCGCGGATCACTTAAGCTATTAACAATGGGTACTTTCGAAGGTGTATTATCAATCGAGTCATCAGCTGCATATGCTTTCCTTTCAGAGAATATCAATCGATTGGTAGATTTGACAGTATTCGGTTCAGAAGCACTAAATAAATATTTCCTTTCTATCATTTGGTCGTCAATATCAGCAACCTCATTATCCGAAGTTTCATCAAGCATTGCAGATGTTTCTCTATCTGATAAAATAGCAGGATCAACTCCTTCAGAATTTATAAAAGGAAAAAAATGCATAAAAAGCGCCCTCCATTCGGAAAATGTATGTCGGTTAGAAAACCTTCTACTCAACAGAGCACACAATTCGTTTAGACTTCTCTTTTTTCCAAATTGGGATAAGTATGCATTGATTAAGTTTAGGTCCTCATCTACATAATCAACATCTATCGAAATGCGTCTCATCTTAGAAAAATAGAAGTAACTGTCAGAATACCTTTTATTATTCACTAAAGCTTTATTTTCGCTTTTTGAAACCGAAGCAGACTTGGAAATCGGGGATGATAGAGTTTGTTCATGTGTGCTTTGTGTATAATCCTTTTGGGACGAGTAAGGCTTTACAATTATCCTTTGGCAATAATTAGATTCATCGGAATCAGATACAGGTGGTAAGCGTTTTTTCATGTACTTATAATGTTGCCGCCAGGATTCAAGAGAATGTTGAGGATACTAGGAAACCGTAGCCGCCAATATAGAAAGCGGAAAATGTTAGAAAAAAAATAAAAAACAATTAATGGTAAGCAAGATCATACCTTTCTGGCGAGTTCCTCATAAACCTTTGTACCAAAGCGGTTTATATCATTCTTATGCACATGGTCAATAAGAATTTTTTCATCTTCTAAAGTGAACAGTTCTCTCTTTCTAAACCCATCATGGGTACGATTTACGTCGTCTTGATTTAATTCTACTTCGAAGGATTCCGTAGGCAAAAGTTTTCCTTGTTCAATACACTGAGTAATCCACGCAATTTTTAACATTTTATGTCGAAATTCTGGATTACGCTCGAAAAATCCCTTGGGAATATCTAAGTCCGAGACGCGTTCATCTTCTGCGACTAAGTAATAATCGTGTTTAGTAGGGTCAACTTTATCAAAACTTAAAAATTCAATTTTTCCTTTAAAACACTAAATAATAATGATTAGAAATTTTTTGATAATGATTAATCCATACATCAATTGCATTTTTGAATCCCCTAATATGTTCAAAGTTTTTTGACACTGCAAATAAAATGGACGAGCCATCGCTTTTGGTGAATGTAAATGACATAGTTCATACTTTTATTCTTTTTTTGCGCGTAAAAATGAGTTAAAAAATAAGTAATTTACTTTACAATCAAGAAATGCTGGATGAGTAAGTGGAGTGAAGTAGTGCGTTCACCATGTAACGTTGGAAAGTATGCGAATAAGCAGAAGGCAAAAGCATTATAATTTATATATTCAAGCATAAGCTTACTTTTAAAGCAATAACCTGACAAAGAATTATATTCTCGAATTCGAAACTAGGAACACTTAGTGTTCATTCAACATTAAATATTTGGAATTAGTCATAATAGCTTTTATATGCAATTTACAATCGGTTAATCAAGAGAATTCGTATACCGAAATTTATAAACCCTCAAATAGTCCTCAAACAGTATAACTCAAAACATTTCGCATCAACATCGCCTCTACTGGAAATGATATTCAGAAAGTTAAATAAAATTATTTTAATATGAGTGTTAAATATTTATTTAATTTTTTTTAATTTTTTTTTCAGAATTCATCATTGTTATGAAAGACCTAGCCAAAAACGTTTGAAGTTCCAATTACGAAGCAGTAATATATATTTCAAAAAATAAAAAAAAAATTAACTAAAAAAGAAAAAAAGAAATTAGAAATTGACACTTTATTTAAAATATCTAAGCTGATATTTGTTTTAATTTACAATTCAAAACTAACCCGATTATTGTTGCAAAATTTTTTTAATCATCAAATAGGTTATTTAAAATTAAATAACCGAATTAAATATGTAAACAATAAAACAAAATTTACTGACATCTCATTTTAATATACTTAGTATAGAATACAATAAAAAAAAAGTATGTACTAATTGGCTTAAAGTTTGTACCCGTTTATCTTCGTGAAAGCTTTCACGTTTACCTGTTGCATTAATTAATTTTTTTTGTTTAGCTTCCTTCCGATAAAACTAATCGCCAATATACTATTATACAACAGCTCTGAACTAAATATTAAGATTATTTATATTAGAGATTCAAATGCGAATTAATGATATATATTCACAATACCTACAATTTGCTTCCTTAATTAATGCCAGTTAATTTTTTACGACACAACTAACTGCTTGTTGAAGATGATTAAAGGATACTGCATACAATGGGATAACATTTAGATGATATGATGAGACTTTAAAATACGCAATTTGAAATGAAGTATATCTTAACCAATGCATGTCGTATAACAATGAATGTATTTTGTATTTTCTAGTATTTTTCTTTTTTATTACACTGTGTTATATTTTTAACATAAGTATGAATATTGCTATAATTAGTAATGATCGTTTACCTTGACAAAAACACTAGTTCCCGTCCGACCACTGCAGTCAAGCGTCTAAGGCCTCGCTGGTACTATAATAGAAATAACATGGGAATCTGTGGAGCTGTAAACTTTCTTTCATAGAAATATCGTATATTTACTTCTTTCCCCCCTCCCTCTTCTGATGTTCTACTCACACTTGCGCTTTTACAAAAATTGCTTAAGTGAATATTCCTTTCAGCTGTATTTTAAGTTGTTGCGAAAGCGACTACGAAATGAGGATTTAAAGGCGTCAGAAATACGATACTAAGCATTTCATAAACAAAAGGTTTAGTTAGTTTGAAAGAAAAATCATTAATAATTATTTGCACAATTACATTTTTTGGGTTCCAAAAAACTCTAGCCAGTTAACAGTATTGAACAATTTTGAATTAGATCGTGACAATCGACATGTCCTCATCGAGAAGATTTTTTGGAAAAGCAGCGGCAATCGATTCACTCGAATTCTCGATGAACTTCATTAAACCTGAATACCTTTTGTACACTGGATTTTTTGAATTCGAATAGCGTGAAAATTCTTGTTTTTGAAATACGTTGTTTGGTTATAAGCTATGCAAAGTTTTCCATGTACGTTAAAGAAATACTGAAATAAATAATTAGTAAAATATGTTGTAGGTAAAATAACGTAGTACATTAGAAAACGTTGAAGTTCATTTAGCTGTCAAATCTATATGAATATTTTTTCAGCTACTGAAGTTGTCCTTTCCTAACCTTTGCAATGAGCGCCGGTGATTCGATTCAGTTATTCCCTCCTACTACCAAGCAAGCTATTGAGGCTTCTTTTGTTCCTCATGGAAAAATTAGCCCTTTAATTAAGCGTGCGGTTGAACCAGTAGGTCCACTTTTCCTTGCCCATGCTAGGCGTCAAAGGCATGGTCGTACATTTAGTGAAGATGAGCGCCTTGAAGTAAAGAACAAAGTTCAAGAAGAGGTCAAGGAGGAATCTGAAGACGAAGAGGAGGATCCTGCTATGCTCCGTGCTGATCCCAAGGAATGGAAGCAACAAGATCATTATGCTGTCTTAGGTCTTTCCAAGTACCGCTACAAAGCTGATACTGAGCAAATCAAGAAAGCTCATTTGAAGAAGGTTTTGAAGCATCATCCTGATAAGAAAGCTGCCTCTGGTAACATAAACGATGATTCTTTCTTCAAGTGCATCCAAAAGGCTTATGAAATTTTATCTGATCCTGTAAGGCGCCGTCAATTCGATTCAGTTGATGAGAATGCTGATGTTGAGCCTCCTGAGTCTACTACTAAAGAAACCTTCTTTGAACTCTGGACTCCAGTTTTCGAGAGTGAAGCTAGATTTTCTAAAAAGCAACCCGTCCCTTCACTTGGTACAATTGAATCTACTCGTGCCGAAGTTGATAACTTTTATAACTTCTGGTACAATTTTGATTCTTGGAGAAGCTTTGAATATTTAGACAAGGATATCCCTGATGATGGTGAATCTCGTGATAACAAGCGTTTTCAGGAGAAGAAGAATCGTTCGGAACGTCAAAAGAATAAGGCTCGTGATAATGCACGCCTACGTAACCTTGTTGATACTGCATTGGCTTCTGATCCTCGTATTAAGCTTTTCAAAGAACAAGAAAAGGCTGCTAAGGCTGCTCGTAAATGGGAACGTGAGGCTGGTGCACGTGAAGCTGCTGCTGCTGCACAGAAAAAGAAAGAAGAAGAAGAACGTCGTGCTGCTGAAGAAGCTGCTGCTAAAGCCTCTGCTGCTGCTGCTAACAAAAAGGCTAAGGAGGATAAAAAGAAGGCCCAAAAGCGTGATAAAAAGGTTGTCAAGAACGCTCTCAAAGACTTCAACTATTTTAGTGCAACTGACGTTCCTTCAGCTGAGCATGTTGACAGTGTGTTAAAAGACGTTGATGTTATCATGTCCAAGTTAGGTGAAGGAGAACTTGGACAATTAGCTGCTGACATCAATGCTGAGAAAGCTGCCGGTGCTGCTTCTGTCCAAGCTGTTTTTGACAAATTTGCCAAAATGTTTATTGAACGTGGATCCATGTCATCAGCCGACGTTGTTTTCTTTGCTCAGTAAGTTCATAACAAAAAAGGTATTGGGTTTAGCGTGAGTTTAGAAATCAAATTTGGTGCCATCTTTGTTTACCCACTTTCATTTATACATCTTGAAATGTGTGTTTTTTTTGATACCATAGAATAAAATATTTACCATTCCTTTCTTCTATTATTTGCTATGCTCAGTAATGTATTTTAAAGATTTTAGATTCTTTGAAGTTCTGAAACTTCTATCAATATGCTGATCATTCTATGAGAACTTCAGAGTATCGGGTTTAATTAGCCGGAATTGCTCGAAAATAATTCATTAAATTTTTTTTCATTTATTTTGTAGTGCTCTGATACCCTGTCGTAATTTTGGATTTTCAAAGCACAAGAATAAGCCGTAATCAAATCCATGTCTTTTTTAAATTATTCTGCAAGTATAATCGAGTTGTGAAATTGCCGTCTAATATACTTATAAAATCATTTTTGTCATTCTTTGCTGAATAGAACGAGTCTACCAATACTGCATTCCAGTGTACTCTACGAATATCTTCTTGGACGAAAATATATATATGTGTATGTATAACAAAGCATGCAACGAATCTATACTAGTTTGAGTATTACACAAACCTGCATTCTCTAAAATCGTTTTGCATTACTGAAACGAACGAAATTAGGAATAAAAATTTTGCATAATGAATGATGGTTTCGCGGACGATGAATTGTCCCTTCCCAAAGGTAAAAGAATTGCAATCCATATTTACTAATAATGTGTAGCCACCGTTCAGAAAATGGTTTCCGACATACTTCCAGTGGACTTGACTTTTACGAAGGAAGCTAGAGATTTACTGATAGAGTGCTGTGTGGAGTTCATACATCTTGTTTCTAGTGAAGCTAATGAAATATGCGAAAAGGAGGCAAAAAAAACTATAGCCGCTGAACACATTATTAAAGCTTTAGAGAATTTGGAATTCAAGGAATATATTGCTGAAGCTTTGGAAGTGGCGGCAGAGCATAAAGAACAACAAAAGAATCGTGAGAAGAAAAGTAGCAAATTTGAACAATCCGGTGTATCAAGAGATGAGTTATTGAGACAACAAGAAGAGCTATTAAGCCGAGCCCGTGAGCGTTTTAAAAATCAAAATATTGCTCACGATAATCATACGACAACCGCCATTCCTGTTCCTACCGCATCAGAGACCGAAACAAAAGAAAATTGAGCTAGATGTATTTATGGATATTAAAAATCCGGAATTTGTTTAGAATTTGCTTCTATGGCAAATTATCGTTCATGTCTTAAAGTTACTCTGAAAACTAATCAAGTACATACTGTATCTTTCTTTGAGTTATCACTATTTTTGTCTTCATTTATTTAGAGTTTTTATGATGTGAAATTCATGTATTCAGATTTAATGCTATTCCAAATCTTACATTGCATAATGCGCTATTAAAATTAGCAAAGAAATTGATATCAAAAATCAAAGATTAACAATGTATTGAACGATCATATATCTTTTGATGTCAAAACGCTTATATGGGTATTCATTTTATAAGTATAGTATAGCATTGCTGAAGTATAAGAAGAATATTTACGAATGTGTTTGCAGTATAAGATCTCTCCTCTAATTAAATTACTTTTTTAAAAAAGAGAAATAATAATCTAAAAACTCAATCGTCTCGTGGGGGCTGGATACCCAAACAGTGGTAGCAGCAGCTCTCTTTGAATAGGTGGTTAGTAATCTTCAACAAAAGTTTATTTCAAACTTACCGCTTTATAATCATTGTTACCAGCTGACAAGAATTGATCACCAACATGCAGACAGCGAGAAGGATGGGAAATATTAAAAAAATGCTGAAGGCATAAAACACCCAATTTCTTGTCACCAATATCACACCAAATATCATTTCCACCATTGAAAGCAGTAAAAGGAACTGAGAAATTTCGTATCTGCAACGTTGCTTGTGTCTCCAAAACAGCTTCCTCCAGTTGCTCCCTTCTCAGTTTTTGACCAAGGGAAGGTACAAATCCAACTGATCTTTCTTTACGAACTATTTTTGCATCAATGTTAAGTCCTTGAATGCAAGAACGAAGAGTTTCTTCAGCAGTATCCAAAATTTCGAGAATCTCATCATGAGGCCATGTTTTCATCACGGGAAGCATCCATGAGTCAGCATCCACCCATTGTAAACCATGCAGTGGGTCATAAGCAAATAAGTAATTGCTCTCGCCTCCTAATACATGAAGTTTCCGTTTCTGCCCATCCTTCAAGTCGCTGTCTTCGATTGCCTGCAATAATCCTGAAAATCTATCAGTATACTCCTGGCCAGTACGACTGGGATAGCCAGCAGCAGTAAGAATGATGACATAGATCCCCCTCGAAAGTAACTGAATCAAACGGGATATAACAGGATTGTCAGGAAGCAAAGGCTGCCCATCTTCGTACAGAGTTACATCTCCATCAAAACTGACCATATCCAAGCCATTATCCGCAAGGTAATTCAATTGAGCACCTCCTAATATTGCCCTGACATCGTTAAAACTCGGTGCCACAAAGCTTCGTTTAGCTAGACAAAGCTTTGGTTCCAACGCGTACATAGCTTTCACTAATGGCAAAGGTGTCCAAAATATGGTGATCGATGGAACAAGCATCTTTAACTGGCTATAGGATCCACCTTCTGAAACTATTTGAACTATCAATGAGAAAGGTTAGAAAATTAAAAGAATGAAGGGGAAACTTACTATGAGCCTCAATAAGTTTTTCCACATCTCTTAAAATTACAGCGTAACGCTCAAGCGTTTCCTGCTCTTTTTCGCGCGTTACTAGTTTCTGTGAAGGGGTTCCTGCCTGTAAAACAAAAGGAACTGACAACAAACCTTTAATCCATTCAATAAAATCGTCCTTCCGATGTTGCTTTAACGCATACTCAACACGATATCTAGAAGCCATTGCCTAAACCTTTAATGACAAACACTTATTCAAAAAAAGAAATCTACACGAATGCAAGAAATTTGAAGGAAAGTATGTTAATTGAAAGAGAAAGGGTAAAAGTTGCTTTATTATGCTTTCCGAAACGATTCAAAAATGATTACGTTGAGAATTGTTATACTAGTATTAGCAGCGAGCACTATCACTCAAATACGTCTATCACAATTCCAAAAATTAGCTATAATTTATGAGCATTCTTAACAAAATTTTATAAAAGTATATAGTCCAGGTGTAACATGAGCCTTCTGAACTATTCTTCCTCTACACATTTCTAATCCGCGTTAAATAAGGAATTTTCTTTCATTAGTAAATTATAAACCTTTCTTGCTGCGCAGTTAAATTTGAAAGGTTCTATTCGCTTTTCATTAGCAGTAAAGTCAATAGTACATAGAAAAATTGCTAGATTAACAGAACTTTTGAAGCGAAACAGCAAGCAAATCGATATTTATTGCATTCACTAACTCTCTTTTGCGAAACATACAAGCAAATATATATTTTAAAAAAACACCATAAGAAATGTCTACAGCTGCTTCTGATTCAGGTGTTGAAAAACTCGTCGAGGAAAACAAAAGGGAAGAGGTGAAAAAGAATGAAGAAGAAAAAGAATTTGATTTAGGGTTAGAAGAAAATCCAGATTCTGTAAAAAAACCTCGCAAACGGTTGGCAAAATTTGATGAAGAAAGGTAAGAATTTGGTCGGTTTTCGGAAAATAATTATTGACCACTCGTTTTCCCTATTTAGATTGATTTCTGAAAATGGAATTCCAAAATTAAGGAAAATGATGCGCAAAGTTAAGTTAAAAGGAAAGGGTCATGAGGCAAAAGACTTAAAACAACTATTGGGAATGTATCATATATGGACTCATGAGTTATATCCAAGAGCCACGTTTGATGACTCAATATCGTATCTTAAAACTCTAGGAAAACACAGATCCGTCAAGGTTCGACGTCGTGGTTGGATTAATGAAATTGCTGTTGAAAATGGTTCGGACTCTAATGCTTCATTATTTACTGGTCCATCTTCCAATTCATTAGTGAATTTGACGAGCGGAGATCCATATGTTCAAGATACAGCTGATGATGCTTTTGTCGCCCAAGACAACGATACCCAATTAGAATAGTCACCATTAATGAATGATTGAGATGTTGTTGCAGCTTTGTTTATCAATATTAGTAATCATGATCATTTTTTGGGACTATTTTCAGCTACTTTTATTTGATGTAATGTTTAATTTATTCATTTTGTTTTATTTAAACGAACAATTGTAGCCTCTAACTCCGAAATTCAATAAACTATAGAACATCTAGACAAATGATTTCCATTCTACGAATTGACCAGTAAGCTTTGGATTGTTATTCAAGGCTAGAAAAGAAAGAGCTTTGGCGATGTCCTGAGGAGCCACAAGTTGACCGGATGTTTTAAGTTCTTTGAAAAAATTATGAGTATCTCCACCCATGGCTTCTTTATTGGAATCATTACGGATACTAACTTGCATAGGGGTATCAACAACTCCCGGACGTACTGCCACACTCATTATATCAGGCTCCTCGCTGCCAAGGTTCATGACTAGCATGTTGATGGCGGCCTTTGAGCAACAATATGCAGCCCACGCGGGAAAAACACGAACAGCAGCGCCAGAGGATACAATCACAATAGTACCCTTGGTTTTACGCAAATGCGGGATTGCATACTTCACTGTTTCAACCACACTGAAAAAGTTGATATCAAACAACTTACGCCATTCATTGATATCTGCATCAGCGATTTTGGCTATAGGTTCAAGGACACCTGCATTTAGAATAACCGAGTCCAATTTTCCAAACTTTTTAATAGCAGTTTCGATACTAGCTTTTCCAACCTCCGTAACGTCACCCTTCACGTGAACAAATGAGTCAGGATTTTGAATAAGCAAAGTTTCTAGTTCTGGGGTCAAGGACCTACTAACAGCAATAACCTTGGCCTTCTTCTGTAGAGCTTCTGCAGTAGCCAATCCAATACCCTTAGAGGATCCAGTCAACAAAATAACTTTTTCAGCGGTTTCGGCCATAATGCTTTTATAGAAATTTATAGAAATGTAGGGTGTGAATTACTTTAGTGTAAAGCCAGATTGTGGAACTGAGGAAATATGTTAGCTATGCTATGATTTATATCATGATGCCAAGATAACGAGGTTCCGTATAATCACAATAAAGTAACCGATATAATCTTAATTTTGCTTATTTATTCACGAAAGGAATTGTTATATGGTATTAAAAAACGAAAGTAATGAAGTGCAAATACAAAACAAGCTTGCCATTCCCTTTATTTTTGTTAATGGTCAAACATTACTAAAACAGAAAAAATAAATATGAGTATGAAAACAACATACTTTATTGTATTAATAGAGCTTGATGCAGTAATTTCAAAAAATTACCGAGGAAACTTTTTTTCAGTAAATTGTCTGTTTGTATTAATTTCAGTTGTCTTTCGAATTTTCAAAGAATAGGTATCGTTGGATTGCTTTTCAGCTTGAACGACGTTCCTTCTAAGGATTTCCGCAACAGCATTACCATTTTGGATTTCTTTTTTTGCTTCTTCTGGAGAACAGCACCGATGATTGTGAAAACCAGTTCTGATTTTATCCCTTGCAGCTGCGAGAATCATTGGGTCCCCTAAGTATCATCTGTGAATAAAAAAAAACATACTTGTTGATAGAGGTTAACCCACTTACCTTCAAAAACCGAATTGGATGCTCGCCAAAGATTACGAAAGCATTGTTTAGCAGCTGACATTACTAACGTTCTAAATTCTTTAAAAAATATTTTTAAAAACAAGAAAAAACGGTCAAAAGAACTAGAATTGGTACTGAGGGACTTTAGAAAAGGGATCGATATGTTAATGATATAATTCTTATTCTCTTGTTTAAAGTCAACTCAGGAAAAACTCTGACAAGAGAAAAAAAGAAGATACTTCAACCAAAATTATTGTTATGGCGATTACACGTTATTTATAAAGAAATGTCAGCAATGCACATGGTTTTTAGTGACTCTCACAATCGTGAACTCTGCGACTTATAACATTACAGGTTACAATGTTACTTCTTCTAATCCTCTAAAACAGAATGATAACCTACTACTTGGAAAGACCTAAGTTACCCATATACTGCAAAAAATGGTAAATTCTGTTTATTAATTCACGCTAACATCCTATAGCTTCCATTAACATTATTGAATGCAACTCAAGGTCGTCCCATACTTGTTGAGTTAAAAAACGGTGAAACGTTTAATGGTCATTTAGAGAATTGTGATAATTACATGAACCTCACACTGCGCGAAGTCATTCGTACTATGCCTGATGGTGATAAATTTTTCCGTCTTCCTGAGTGCTATATTCGTGGAAATAATGTATGTTGTACCATCCTTTTCTTTGCGGTCGAACATATTAATGCCAGCTGTTACTAACACAACAGATCAAATACCTGCGTATTCAAGATGAGGTGCTTAGTCAAGTAGCTAAACAACAAGCGCAGCAAAGAGAAAATCGCGGATCGCGATTTCGCGGACGTGGTCAACGCGGTCGTGGAAACTATGGTCACACAGCACCAAACCGTCGTGGCCGTGGTAGAGGTGGACACATGTAAATATCCCTGTAATTTTAAAAAGTTTTTATGGTCTCTCTTTAATGAGTGTATGATGCCCGTCCATTCATTTCCCTTCTATTTCCCCCTCTTCTCTAGAGCTCTAAGCCTTGTATAGGGTTTTACACTAATCCACAATTCTAATTTTGGTTTATGATATTTTCAAAGTAGCTTGTCTTAACATTGTATAAAGTCGGTTTGTTGGATTTAAAATCATGCTTGCTCATTTTAAGAAGGTTTAGCTAGTATAGAAAGGGACAGCCCTAATGGAAGCTGCAATATGCATATCTAATTATTCACCTTTTTAATTTGCCTAGGATTCCGGTACGAGTATCTATGATCAAAACACTACTGATTCCAATTTAACGTAAAGCGCCAGAAAATTACACAGTCAATAGTCATAACTAAGTTTTTCTTGTTATTAAATTTCTCATCAGATCAAAGCTGTTGCCGTCAGGTTGCAAGTGAACTACTTTCGTTGTAGGCTCATTGTTTTCGTTTAACAGTTGAGCTAACAGAAATCCGAAATCAGAGGTAATCCCTTGAATTATTGCTTTACCGCCGCTTGCTAAATTGACCGTTTGGTTGCTATGTAACCAATATTGGTAATATTCTGGTAAAATAAGAGAAAAACCCTCTTCCAAAAGTAACCTATGATAACGATCAAACTGATTGAGTACACTGGCAAGCAGCTTTTCAAAGGAAAACTTCTCTAGCCGCGGATTATCAGAGTTTTTGTTCCATTCATCTACCAGAGTATTCAAAGAAACAGTAGGACCCAAGTTACTGACATTTATTCCACAGCCAACAACCAAATGTAAGACATTTTTTCGGTAATTAGAAGTAACTATGATTCCAGAAAGCTTCATATACTGCTTACCTTGAAAATTTATTCCACCTTTATCAACACGCACATAAACATCGTTAGGCCACTTGATAAATGCAGGAATATTTTCATAGCCTGGAGCATACTCACGAATACCACGGACAACTGCTAAGGCCATCAAATACTGAAAAAGCGCTATAGGTGTAGTAGAGAAATTTTTAGCATCCACGTTGATGATGAACGAAAACGCGAGCGTTCCATAGGGAGAGACCCACATGTTTTGACCTCGGCCTCGACCAGCAGTCTGGTAATTACCCAACACGGTAAAACCAGTATTCGTTGAATCCAAAAATCTATAGTTTTTGTCTAGTAGAGTTTGAGTTGACCGGATTACTGGTGCAACTATAATTGGTAAACCGAAACGACATCCGTTAATTAACTTTGCATAAAGCTCTAAATCAAAACTAGGCTTCGCTTTTTTGCATATTTTTTCTTCGTCACCATACCATATTTTTACAATTTCATTATCAGAATCTGACAAATCGGCGGAAATATCCAAATTAGCAAGTTGATGCTCCGGGATTTCAGAACTTATGTCGGAAAACTGGAAGGTATACAGAGTGTCCTCATCTTGATTTTTTACCTTATTTGTAAGAGCTTTTTCAATAAATCTTTTAGTCTCCACATTATTCGGGAACAAGTACTGATCAGTTAATGTAGGCTGACCACATTTAGATGTATCCTTAGGAACCTTCAACCCAAGGAGTTTGAGAATATAGGATAACAATTCTAATCGTGTTTTCTCATCTCTTTTATCTAAAATGGGGCTTCCCTCTGCTGAAAACTCAGGATGAATACCTGTAAGTACAACGTTTCCCTTTCCTACTTTAACATAAATTATAGCTGCTGATTTCTCAAAATCTGTCTCTTGATAGCGAGCAACCACCTTAACATTAGAATAGTTTTCTGTCTCCAAAAAAGACCCACCTCCATTAAAATATATGTGGGTATGAACGGGGGATGATTGCATGCCATCAACAATTATAGATGCCCGTCGCGCCCCATCCTCGCTATCATAGGTAAATCCAGGAAAGGTAGGACCAGCACAAGTTCCTGGAAAAAATTGAAGTTTCCTTTTCCCTACAACGTTCAAATCAGAGTCTGGCATTCGAAAATCAACCACCGCAGAACCAAAATATCCTCCTGCACATAAACCCAGATAAGCTCCCCCTCGCTTGACAAAATCAGTAATTTTCCGGTAAATTGTTTCATTAAAAGAAGAACAGTAACCCATATCTCTTCCGCCGGGCATAACTAACAAAGCTGTGCTAGCAGGCCAAGGTTCTTTTTCTAAAGTAGAGGCGTCGACAAATCTCATTGCATATAGCGGAACGACAAATGGTAAAAGGGATTGAAATGTTCTCAGTAGGCATATTTTGGAGGCCCCATTGCCATTGTATATTAAAACATTCATTGTTTCAGTTTGCCTTTGTAATGCTAAAAAATAGTTTGTTCTAATCCAAAGAGGTACTTAAAAAAATTGTAAACCAATCTGTAGAGTAGTATAAGTAAAAATCTCAAGTAAGTAGTAAGCAGTCAGGTAGTTTGGTTCAAATATACAAGTTGGCAAATAGCTAAATAAATGCGATGATAATTTTCCAATCATGTTTGCTCGCTTCTTAAACACCTTAAACCCAACACAACTGTCAACAATATTTACCGCAGTGGAAAAATACACATTAAAGCGCGCTTCATTCGAAGGCAATATACATATACTGGTAAGTTAAATGTGTTTTTTATTTTTAAAGAGAATCGCGTGTCAACTACGCGTTCATAAACTATCATAATGATCGATGACTACATTGTTTTTCCTTTTAAAAGCTATATTGTATATAGCTTAATTTACCGCATATGACTATGGAAATAAAGAATATCAAAAATATTGTAAAATGCTATAGTTATACTCAAATACGTAAAAAAAAACGAAGAACGTATAGTTAAGTTATGGAAATGTTTTTTTTTAATTGCGGGACCTCCTACCGCTTTATTCTGTAAAGGTTTGGAGAATAATCTTGAAGCTGGAGAGCATATAAATAAGGACAATTAACGATTCACAACATAGCGTAATTATTGCTACACTTAATAAATACATAAATATACGACTGTCAAGATTATTCGCAAAAGGATTTAACAAGGTTGTAAAATGGTGGTATCCTAAATCAGATACTTTTCTCATATCATACGTATTTTTACTAATGCAAACAATGCTTGGAAAACCAGCTTTGCAGTATTTTGGCAAGTTGTCAAGATATCTATATAAAAATGGTGAGCCCATAAATATTTGGGTATATAGTAGAAACTCAAGTTTTTCTGTAATTCCTAAGAACGGTTTGTTGTCGCCTAAAATTACTCAACGTTTTTACCAAAACAGTTCAATTCAATATCAAAAAGACAAAAATATTTACGAGCCAAAAGAAAATTTAGAGGAAAAAGAGCTTTCTGAAGGGTTTCTTGACGAATCAAGGCTTGAAATTCCAGAAGCAGGCCATAATTGGGAAAAATCCTTTTTCGGGTTATCTTCTCAACCGTTTAGCAAAGAAATATGTGATCTATTAACAGCACCGCTCGAGGTCGACGATATAGAGATAAAACCGGACGGTATTCTATACTTACCCGAAATTAAATATCGTCGTATATTAAATAAAGCATTTGGTCCAGGTGGTTGGGGTTTAGCTCCTCGTGGAAATACCAACGTTACTAGCAAATCTGTTTCAAGGGAGTATGCGCTCGTTTGTCATGGGCGACTTGTATCTGTTGCACGTGGTGAGCAAACTTATTTCGATCCGGAAGGAATTGCTACTGCATCTGAGGGATGCAAGTCTAACGCATTGATGAGGTGTTGCAAGGACTTGGGTGTAGCAAGTGAATTATGGGATCCAAGATATATTCGAGTATTTAAGAGAGAAAACTGTGTGGAAGTTTTTGTTGAAAACGTTCTTACAAAAAAGAGACGCAAACTCTGGCGTAGGAAAGAAGACAAATTTTCCTATCCCTATAAGGAAGTATAACAAAAGCAATTTTTTAATAGTAATTCCCAGTCCATTTTCTAAAACAGAATACTGGATGTTGATGTTGATGTTACAATTCTCTTCGTTGAATGATGAAATAATTTTCTACTGCCGGTTAATGCCACTAGTTCCTAACTTAACAATACAAAGAATTCATCTGAAAAACTTATGCATTCGAGAATCAATGGAAAACGTAGACTGATTTTTAAAAAATTTTTAAATAAATTTAGTCATGCGAGTATACATATAAGGGAAACAAAAACAAAGTAAAATCATTAGAAATTAAATAACTCCAAACTTGGTTATAATCACAATATCTTTTTCTCATGTCGATTGTAATTAAGTTCAGGATACCTCACAACAACGATTACATCGCTAAAAAAAAGCATCAGTAAATGAGTAGTCATTAGAAAAGTCTTTTTTAACATCACTTCGATTTTTTTGTATCAGCGTCGGACCCAGGAGCCTCAACATCACCTTTGGGAAGCTTGTCAATTAATGACTTTACAAGAGCCCAAGCATTCAGGACCAAAGGCTGACGTGTAGTAAATTGAACTAACTTCTCTAGAAAATTATTGATGGCTGCTTTGTGATCCGAAAGAAAAGGAGAAATGTACGATGCATAAATAAATGCTGCACCTTGCGTTCTAGGATTTAGAAGCCATAACCAAAATACAATCTTCGAAGTAGAATAGAACGGAACCCAACTTAGAAATCTTCCTAATATAGATTCAGCAGCCGTTACACAACCATAGACACACCAGTATGCCATAAGTCGTCGTCGCTCTTCTTCTGTACAAATGTTATAACTAATGTTCATAAAAAATCCGACTCATGGTAAAACCAACGAATATGCTTTTTACTTCGGCGGAAAAATAAACCTACCTATTGATTTGTGTTCTTCATTTCTTAATTGAAACGCTTTTGGAAGTAATTGGCTTCTTTTACTAGGTAATTCGAGCAATAAATACGTTTTGTAAATAGGATAGCCAGCACCTATTATGGTACTTTTAAAATGCGTTAGAAGTGTTAACTATAGAATATATTTACCTTAAAAACTCCATTGAGGTACTTTTTGAAGAATCTGCAGCAATAAATATTCGTTGCCCGAAATTGGTTAATAGGTTTATTATTGTCGATAGTACCGGAGCTACTAGCACTGTAGTAGCGACCACACTAGACGCTAAAGAAATTTGCTCCAACATTAAAAGTTGCATGGTTAACTTTAAAAATTTAAAAAATGCTGTACATCATGAAAAATACATTCAACAGAAAATCAATGTGAATGCATATCTTTAGTCCATATAAATAAACATGTTTACATCATACGAAAGTTTTGGGATTGCACTGAAACATATGTATTAATAAATATAAAAAGGATAATACATTTTAAAAAAAGGTAAAAGAGAAGTCTCTTTGAAATTTTTGATGAGTATGAGAAATAAAATAGTCATCCAGGAAAAGAATCATAACTTATTTGGAGCTCAGAAACGAGCGAATTTATAGACATAAATTAATAACAACACGAAAAAAATTATCATAATCTCAAAAAACAGAAAACATCATTACCAAAAACTACACCATCCTACATAACAACGGCAAAGATTTTCGGGAGCTGTAGCTTGTTGGATAAGCTTTTCAACTTGCGCTTTGACTGGCAATTGCTCTTTCAAATCGAAATCTTTACCAGTTAGCTTATTTGAGACACGCTTCAAGACTTGAATAGATCTCTCGTTGAGTCCTTCGGCGTTTACACCATTTGTTTCACTAAGAGCTGCATAATCAGCGTGACGCGCACGATGAGTGTAGGACCTTCCTTTCTCTTCTACACTACTTGAGGTAGGCCGGAGTGTCGTAGAAGCCCCGAAAGAGCTTTTAGTCATAAGTCTCCAATTAATCAAAGGGTCATAGACAAATGCTTCAAGAACTGCCATTAAAGACTCCGTATTTGATCTTAAAACACGCATAACAAGCTCGCAAGTAATTTTGTAAGTACCTTGGATACCGCTAACCTCCATAGCATTAATAAGCATTCGAGTAAGTCGAAACGGTATTTTCTCAGGAAATTTTTCTCTATGCATGGCAACCTCAAAACAATCACCAAAGTCAATATGAATGATCTTACCAGAATACCGATCCATCATTAGATTGGAAGGATGTCGGTCACCAAGTCCAAGTATATATCCAACCATTGACATGACTGCCAAGCTTTGAGTATAGCTGGTTCTCCTATCAAGCCATGCTTCTGAACTTCGACTTTTAAGCCACAACACATGATACAAATCATAACCATCAGTATTAGCCATAACATATTCGAATACTTCTAGTTTTTGCAATAATGTTAAACTGTCGCAGTCGGGTGCCATTTGAAGCATCATGCGATGCTCTAAATTTAACAATATGTTACGCTTTGAGCGAAACTCTTTGATCAGGAAATGTAATGTATCACTATGCGGAACCCACCCCAGCAAACCAGAATTGGGAGATAGCGGAATAACTGTATAACGCTCTATATTCAGACGTCGTTTGAATGTCTCAGAATCCGTAGTCAGTAACGTATTACATAAACCAAAAAGCTGCATAACTCGTTCATCTTGCCTCAAATCTTCATGACCCTTAAGGACATACTGATAATCTTTGCCATCACTACCATGAATTGTCAATCTTCTTGGCCTTTGCTTAGAAGAAATAACTTCGAAAGTGTGATGGAAATGCGAGATCCGAATGACCGGTTTGTTATGACCATAGGTTCCAGGCACAGCTAGTTCCAAATCACAAGCATCCAATAACTTAGGGGAAACATATTGTAGCTCCAAATGCTTAATCCGTGGTAATTGCTTTTGAATACGTCTAAAGACTTGATAATACAAATCCCAAGACTGATTTAATTCCGTAGGGTCACCATCTTGCAAAAATTTCTGCCAGTAACTTCTAGCTTTACGTAAATCATACCCAAATGTCTGAGCAAATGATATCTCAGACAAGGTGGAAGGACCCTTCTCCAATGTTTCATGCAGGGGTTTCACAATATCAATCATTAAAGATATATCGTGATCTGAAAAATAAGCTTGAGAAGCTTCCTCTAATCCTTCATACCATAATTCATGCCAAAGTATAGCAACTCTAATTAGCTCTTGACTAACAAGTAGAGCTTGACGAACCAACGTATCACTATGCGAAAGCATGCTATCCATAATTGATTTTGCTGAATGCTTCTGCTGCGGATTTGTAGATTTGGAGGACACAGTAAGTGAATACACCAATGCCTGAGGATGCACCCTACCAATATCGGAAAGTAACTGATGAACAGATGCTCTAACTGAAGAACTTGAAGTGTGTATTCGTGCAATTAGTTGTGGTATAACTTCTAACCATGTATCCATTGGAACATTGGAAAATCCTTCAACAATTGCGGCTGCTACGTCGCTGTGCTCACCGAATTTAAACCATAAATTAAGTAACCGCAATATATCCTGAAGTGAGTTTTTTTGATTTAAAACAGAAGAGTGAAAAAATCCTTTAATAGCAGGTACAATATATTGTTCATACATATCTTGGGTAACCCCATGTTCAGTCTGTTCATAATAACCAACGACTTCGAAATTTGCGAGAGCCCAAGAGTGCCAAGCTTTATACCACGATTTATCGAACAAAGTAGCATAAAAATAACAATTCAAAATATCCCTTACGCTTTCTTGATTAACACTATCTTGAAGAGACTTTTTCCATTTGCCAAGTTTATGAAAACACCTTGCTAAAAACGAACGCTCTTCCGAACTTACAGATGATGAGGCTAAAATATCAACCAACTTTGAAGAATCACCCATTTTATACCCATGTTTTGACGATAGATATGAGGTGAACTCTTCGAGCTCCGATACCGCAATATTTTTTTGATCTGTAGCCCACAAATATTTTAAATACGTATATACAACATGAGGATTGAGAAGCTTAAGTGAGTCAAGCGGGTAAGCATTTGAAGGATCGCGACCCATCAAATATGTGAGACACTGATTTGAAAGCTTCAACCGGTCAGAACGACGGCAAAGATCAGCTAATTTTATCCACATTTCAGGAGAATCTTGTGGAGACAATACCAGAGCCCTAAACCGAAGCGTATTATGCCAAACATCCACATTTTTCTGACATCCTTCAAGCCTTTTCCGCCACGTTTTTTTAAGAGAGTCCAAATTGTTTTCATATTGCATATTCTTTTTATAGTCAATAATTTCTTCAAGTTCCGAAAGCATTTGGGATTTGACCATAATACCATATGCACGATTATAGCTTTCACCGATTATGGAAGAAAGGTCGTTTACTAATATATCACGATGTCTCTCGATATGGCCATACGCCTTATTGTATTGACCAAGATGTACAGCACTAATAGCGGAAAAAAACTCTTTATCTTGTGGGTCACGGTCCATGGCACTAACATATTCACTAATTAAATTCCATTGACCCAAACCCCAAGCAGCGGCAGCTGCAAGTGGAGCAATAGCTTCACGATGTTCTTGTTCAGACGTTACCCAAGCTTTTTGTGCCAATTCGGAAAGGTGATCCCAGTCACCCAAAGCATAATAACAGCGTAATTTTCCGATATTTATCTCGAAAGACGAGTCACCTTCACGTTCTCGATGCTCATATGCAGCTAATGCATCATCCCATCTATGTAATTTTTCATACCAAGTTTCTTTCAAACTAAACTGCTTGTGTTCTTTGGTATATTGAAGCATACCTACAGCGGCATCGGATTGTTGCAGATGATTGTTTATGGTAATGAGAGACTCGATAGTGCTAATGCTAACTTCCTCTTTCGTCTCTTGAACGAATTGTAATTCTGTATAATGCAGAGCCTTGGCATAAACATTACACTTAGATGCATGAGCACTAATTACTTTGATAGGAATTGGTAATGTATGATCTTCACGCTCCATATACTCAGCAAGATTTAACAGAGTCTGTAATATTTCTACTGAAATGTTAGGGGCATTCATAGCGAGCTCTATTGATTTAACGAGATTTTTCTTATTGCTTTCAGTTAACTCATCCCAACAAGACAAAAAACTGACATTAAATAAATCGCGAGCCAATGGATGGTATATACCAGCTAAGGTCGAACAAGACCTAAGTGCCGAAGAAGGGGATTCCTTCAGAAGTTCAATACTTATTCTTCTTATCCAGTCCTGCCAATCATCCCTTGTCAATTTTTGTGATGATTCCCATGCTGCTTTCAAGGATGCTTGATCAACAGGAAGCTTTGTCAAGACTTCATCTTGTGTAGAAAAAGGCTTTGTTGAGGGCCTCGGCTTAAACTCCTTTACTACGACATCTTTGGGTAGAGGCTCACCTTTCAAAAGTCGTGAAACCAAAAGTTCGTAAGCCGGATGACTTATCTTGTGACTAACCAAAACTTTATTCACCATCGGTATAAAAATCGAATAATCATACCCAAGTTGCGATACTATAGCACAAAGAGTATCCATAATAACTGCTCTCAAATCGCCATTAGATTTCCCTAGCATGCGAACCAATGGATGAATGATTCGAGAGGCATGATCCGAGAAATTAACAGATTGAAATAATTGGGCAATGCATTTGAGGGCACTCTTCCTGAATCCAAGGGGTATAGTATCACGCTCAAAACTTCTAATTATAACTGGTAGAACAAGATGCATGTATTCTTCAATATTAGAACCAAATATAACAAATGATTGTAAAACTTTGTATGAAACGGAACGGGAAGACGTATTATCAAGGGAAAATGCTTTCAACATACAAGATAATATTTGAGGCAAGTAAAATTTAAATTCATCCTGCAGTGCAATTGCTATGGCATCGATGAGTTCAAGAATAACTAGCAATAGAGATGTGGTAGATTCCCAAAAGACTTTTGAAAGATTAAAAATATCAGATACATAATCCCTAATGTTTGGTCCAATAATAGAAGTTAAAGTCGTTAACTGCTGAAAATAAAACTCAGCCGAGGAAGCCGATAAGGATTGCATTACTTGTAGAAACGTTGGTACCACTTGAGGTAAAAATACAGTAGATTTAGATCCCATTTGAGAGCAAATATGCATCACTGCTTGAACAACAGAAGAGTGATGCATAGAGAGCGAACTGTCTTTTAAAATACCTATCAAAGTGACAACAGCAACCATAGCGTAGTTTTCCAATGACGGGTACTGCGCGGCACTAATTTGAGGTACACCATGGGCATTATTATGACTACTTTGTAAATCATCTGAAACTTCCTCAGTAGTTAAATACGTATATGGATCTAAAGCACCTAA